>NC_071995.2:31592500-32842500 GCF_028885655.2 Pongo abelii
CAATATATCTTATGAATAATGAGGCAAAAATCTTCAACAAAATACTATCACACTGAATTCAACAACACATTAAAAAGATCATTCATTATGATGAAGTGAAATTTATCCCTGAGATGGAAGAATAGGCAAATCAATAACTGTGCTACATTTCTGACATGGTTTGGTTGTGTCCCCACCCAAATCTCAACTTGAATTGTATCTCCCAGAATCGCCATGGGGTGTGGGAGGGACCCAAATGGAGGTGATTGAATCACGGGGGCTGGTCTTTCCATGCTATTCTTGTGATAGTGAATAAGTCTCATGAGATCTGGTAGGTTTATCAGGGGTTTCCACTTTTGCTTTTTCCTCATTTTTCTCTTGACACCATCATGGAAGTAGTGCCTTTCACCTCCTGCCATGATTCTGAGGCCTCCCCAGCCATGTGGAACTGTAAGTCCAGTTAAACCTCTTTTACTTCCCAGTCTTGGGTATGTCTTTATCAGCAGCGTGAAAATGGACTAATAGAGTAAATTGGTACCAGTAGAACAGGGCATTGCTGAAAAGATACCTGAAAGTGTGGAAGTGACTTTGGAACTGGGTAACAGGCAGAGGCTGTAATAGTTTGGAGGGCTCAGAAGGAGACAGGAAAATGTGGGAAAGTTTGGAACTTCCTAGAGGCTTGTTGAATGGCTTTAACCAAAATGCTGATAGTGATATGAACAATAAGGTCCAGGCTGAGGTGGTCTCAGATGGAGATGAGAAACTTTTTGGGAACTAGAGCAAAGGCGACACTAGTTATGTTTTAGCAAAAAGACTGGTTACATTTTTTCCCTGCCCCAAAGATTTGTGGAACTTTCAACTTAAGAGAGATGATTTTGGGTATCTGGAGGAAAAAAATTTCTAAGCAGCAAAGCATTCGCAAGGTGACTTGGGTGCTGTTAAAGGTATTCAGTTTTATAAGGGAAGCAAAGCATAAAGTTTGGAAAGTTTGCAGCCTGATTATGTGATCGAAAAGAAAAACCCATTTTTCTGAGGAGAAATTCAAGCTGGCTGCGGAAATTTGCATAAGTAGCAAGGAGCCTAATGTTAATCCCCAACACCATGGGGAAAATGTCTCCAGGCCATGTCAGAGACCTTCACAGCAGGCCCTCTCATCACAGGCCCATAGGCCCAGGAGGAAAAGGTTGTTTCGTGGGCTGGGTCCAGCCTCTCCGTGCTGTGTGCGGCCTAGGGATTTGATGTCCTGTGTACCAGCCACTCCAGAGTCATGTTGAGCCTGCAGCTGCACAGAAGTCAATAATTGAGGCTTGGGAACCTCCACCTAGATTTCAGAAAATGCATGGAAATGCCTGGATACCCAGGCAAAAGTTTGCTACAGGGGCAGTGCCCTCATGGAGAACCTCTACTAGGACAGTGCAGAAGGGAAATGTGGGGTCAGATCCCCCACACAGAATTCCTACTGGGGCACTTCCTAGTGGAACTGTGAGAAGAGGGCTACCATCTTCCAGACCCCAGAATGGTAGATCCACTGACAGCTTGCACCGTGCACCTGGAAAAGTCGCAGACACTCAATGCCAGCCCATGAAAGCAGCCAGGAGGGAGGCTGTACCCTGCACAGCCACAGAGGCGGAGCTGCCCAAGACCATATGAACCCACCTCTTACATCAGCGTTACCTGGATGTGAGATCTGGAGTCAAAGGAGATCATTTTGGGGCTCTAAAATTTGACTGACCCACTGGATTTTGGACTTGCTTGGGCCCTGTAACCCTTTTGTTTTGGCCAATTTCTCCCATTTTGAAGGGCTGTATTTACCCTATACCTGTACCCCCATTGTATCTAGGAAGTAACTATCTTGCTTTGGATTTTACAGGCTCATAGGTGGAAGGGACTTGCCTTTTCTCAGACAAAACTTTGGACTGTGGACTTTTTGGTTAATGTTGAAATGAGTTAAGACTTTGGGGGACTGTTTGGAATGCATGATTGGTTTTGAAATGTGAGGACATGAGATTTGGAGGGGCCTGGGGTGGAATGCTATGGTTTGGCTGTGTCCCCACCAGATCTCAACTTAAATTTTATCTCCCAGAATTCCAGGTGTTGGAGAAGGGACCCACAGCAAGATAATTGACTCATGGGGGCCAGTCTTTCCCAGGCTATTCTCGTGAATAATTATGAGATCTGATGGGTTTATCGGTGTTTCTACTTTTGCTTCACTCTCATTTTCTCTTGCTGCCACTATGTAAGAAGTGCCTTTCACCTCCTTCCATGATTCTGAGGCCTCCCCAGCCAGATGGAACTGTAAGTCTAATTTAAACCTCTTTTTCTTCCCAATCTCGGGTACGTCTTTATCAGCAGCATGAAAAAGGACTAATACAATTTCAAATTAATCAAAGTGGTACATCATATCAACAGAATGAAGGTCAAAAATCATATGCTTATTTCAATTGATGCTGAAAAAGCATTTGATAAAATTCAATATCTTTAATTACAAAAATAATCAAAAAACTGGATATAGAAGGAACACTTCAACATAATAAAAGTTATGTATGACAGACCTGTAACTAGTATCATACTGAATGGGAAAAAACTGAAAGCCTTTCCTCTAAGACCTAGAACAAGATAAGCATGTTCACTGTCGCCACTGTTATTCAACATAGTATTGGAAGTCCTAGCTAGAGCAATCAGACAAGAGAAAGAAATAATGGGCAACCAAATTGGAAAGGAAAAAGTCAAATTATCCTTGTTTGGAGATGATATAATCTTATATTTAGAAAAACCTGAAGACTCCACCAAAACTCTATTGGAACTGATAAACAAATTCAGTAAAGGTGCAGGATACAAAATCAACATACAAAAATCATTAGCATTTCTTTATGCCAACAGTGAACAATCTGAAAAAAGAATCAAGAAAGTAATCCTATTTACAATAGCCACAAATAAAATTAAGTATATGAGAATTAACTTAACCAAGGAAGCAAAAGCCCCTCTATAAAGAAAAGTATAAAACACTCATGAAAGAAATTAAAGAGGGCACCAAAATATAGAAAGATAGTTCATGTTTATGGATTGGAAGAACTAATGTTGTTAGAATGTCCATATTATCCAAAGCAAACTATAAATTCAATGTAATCCCTATCAAAATACCAATAACTTTCTTCATAAAAATAGAAAAAACAGCCAGGCATGATGGCTTATGCCTGCAATCCCAGCACTTTAGGAGGCAGAGGTGGGCAGATCACCTGAGGTCAGGAGTTCGAGACCAGCCTGGCCAACATGGTGAAACCCCCATCTCTACTAAAAATACAAAAATTAGCCGGGTGTGGTGGTGCACACCTGTAATCCTAGCTACTGGGAGGCAGAGGCATGAGAATCGCTTGAACCCAGGAGGTGGAGGTTGCAGTGAGCCAGGATCACACCACTGCACTCCAGCCTGGGCAACAGAGCAAGCCTCCATCTCAAAAAAAAAAAAAGAAAGAAAAAAAAGGAAATAGAAAAAAAAATCCAAAAATTTATATAAAACCACAGAGGCTGAGAATAGCCAAAGCTTTCCTGAGCAAAAGGAACAACACTAGAGGAAGCACATTTTCTGACTTCAAATTATACTGCAGAGCTATAGCAACCAAAACAGCATGGTGTTGGCATAAAAACAGACCCATAGACCAGCAAAACAGAATAGAGAAACCATAAACGATTTCATACACCTACAGTGAACTCATTTTTGATGAATATGCCAAGAACATACATTGGGGAAAGGACAGTCTTTTCAATAAATGGTACTGGGAAAACTGGATATACATATGCAGAAGAATGTAACTAGACCCCTATCTCCTGCCATATACAAAAATCAAATCGAAATGGATTTAAAGACTTAAATCTAAGACCTCAAACTATGAAACTACTAAAAGAAAACATTGGGGAAAATCTTCAGGATGTTGGTCTAGGCAAAAATTTCCTGAGTAATATCCCACAAGCACAGGCAACCAAAGCAAAAATGGACAAATATGATCCCATCAAGTTAAAAAGCTTCTGTTTAACAAATGAAACAACAATGTGAAGACATCCCACAGAATGGGAGAAAATATTGGCACACTACCAATTTGATAAGGTATTTATATCAGAATACGTAAGGAGCTCAAAAAATTTCCAAGGCAAAAAAATCTACTAATCCAATTAAAACATGGGCAAAAGATCAGAATACACATTTCTCAAAAGACATACAAATGACAAACAGGCATATGAAAAGGTGCTCAACATCACCAACATCAGAGAAATTCAAATCAAACCTACAATGTCAACTCACCCCAGTTAAGATGGCTTTTGTTCAAACACGTTTACCTATGTAACAAACCTGCACATCCTGCACATGTACCCTGAAACTTAGTTAATTAATTAATAAATGGTTTTTGCCCATAAGTTGGGCAATAACAAATACTGGCAGGGATGTGGAGAAAAGGGAAGCCTCGTACACTGTTGGTGGGACTGTAAATTACAACTGCTATGGACAACAGTTTGGAGGTTCCTCAAAAAACTAAAAATAGAGCTACCATATAATCCATCAATGCCACTGCTAGGTATATACCCAAAATAAAGGAAATCAGTGTATCCAAGAGATATCTGCACTTCCACGTTTATTGAAGCACTATTTAGAATGGCCAAGATTTGGAAGCAATTTTAATGTCCATCAACAGATGAATGGATAAAAAAAAATGTACATATATACAATGGAGTACTACTCAGCCATAAAAAAGAATGAGATTCGGTCATTTGCAACATGGTTGGAACTGGAGGTCATTATGTTAAGCAAAATAAGCCAGGCACAGCAGGGCAAACTTTGTATGCTCTCACTTATTTGTGGGAGCTAAATATCAAAACAATTAAACTTATGGAGATAGCAAACAGAAAGATGATTACCAGGTACTGAGAAGGGTAGTGGGAGGTTGGGAAAGAAGTAGGGATGGTTAATGGGTACAAAAAAATTAGAAAGAATGAATCAAACCTAGTATTTGATAGCACCACAGGGTGACTATGGTCAATAATAATTAAATTGTACATATAAAAATAACTAAAAGAGTATAATTGGATTATTTATAACCAAGGGATAAATACTTCTGGTGATGGATACTCTGTTTACCCTGATGTGATTATTACACATTGGATGCTTGTATTAATATATCTCATTTACCCAATAAATATATATACCAATTATGTGCCCACAAAAATAAAAATAAAAACAGCATGGCATATCATAACAATAGTTTAGAGCTGCTTGTAAAATTTTCTCACTTTTAAATTTCTTTTTAAATTATTGATTTGTACTCTAGTTTTCTAACACTGCAGTTCCATCAGATAACAAACTCTGGAATAATAATTATTATATGGTAAAATATTTAGATTATAATAATTGTTCAAGTAAAAGAACAGATGACACCAAAATGAAGCTATAAAGTGCATATGAGGTAATGTGATTGACACAATACTGTCTTTTCCCCCCAGATTTATTGAAGTATAATAGACAAACAAAAATTGTGTATATTTAAGCTGTACAATGTGATGGTTTGATATATGTATACACTGTGATGTGATTACCACAATCAAGCGAATTAACATAGAAGGCTATTGACTCTGGCAGCTTTTATGACCTCTACTGAAAGGTCCCTCTCTCCTAGGAAATACCTTCATCATGAATCTCTGAAGGAAAGCTAGCACAATCCTTAACCTACTAATGATCTTTGTGGAAAGCCAGCATAATCTAAAATCAAGTTTCCTTACTGCTTCATATGACTGTCATCTTTGGTCTTACAGAACACTGCCAATTTGTTTCCTTTCTCTTTCCCCAACCCCTGGTTTTGAATTTATGAATGTTTTTAATAAATGCCTGTGGCTTTCTGGCAGGAAGAGAATAACTTATTATCTCCAAGCAACTGGAAAGAATTGAAGAGCGGTCACATTTTTTTTTCTTTTTTTTTTTTTTTTTTTTTTTTGAGACAGAGTTTTTCTCTTGTTGCCCAGGCTGGAGTGCAGGTGGCACAATCTTGGCTTACTGCTACCTCTGCCTCCCAGGTTCAGGCGGTTCTCCTGCCTCAGCCTCCTGAGTAGCTGGGATTACAGGCACCCACCACCACACCCAGCTAATTTTTTTTATTTTTAGTAGAGACGGGGTTTCATCATGTTGGCCAGGCTGATCTCGAACTCCTGACCTCAGGTGATCCACCCGCTTCAGCCTCCCAAAGTGCAGGGATTACAGGCATGAGCCACCACACCCAGCTGAGTAGTCACATTTTTATGCTTTGGCCTTACTGGTGAAGACAGCTTCTCTACCACTTTTAAAATTGAAAGCAGTGTTTAAAATCATAATTTGCTTTTCTGACATTTTCCTTATGTCCCTATAATTAACAATGATATTAAAGGTAATAATTGCTAGCAGTATAAACTATAACACTATGTGCCTAGTACCATAAAAGCATTTTCCCTACATTTGCTCATTTAATCCTCACAAGAATTCTATGCACTAGGTATTATTATTTAACTAAGAGACAGAGAGCTAAGCAACTTAAGGCCTGTAACTAACGAGTCAAGGAGTCAGGCCTTCAACCTTTGCAGTTTGCCTCCAGCATCTGTGTTTTGTTGGGCCGGGATGGATTAAAAGTGGGTCTGAAGGATTTGGAGTAAGAAAATCTATGTCAAAATCCTGGGGATTAGAAAGTCAGTTAATCCCTTCGGTATTTTTTTATCCTGATTTATAAAATGAGTGCTTTGGATGAATTTTAAGGCTCCTACCCACTCTTCCCAATTTCAGACATACAGGTTGGGTCTTTTGGCCATTATTGTTGAGGTTTTCATTGTCTTAACCCTCTCCACCTCCACCTGAACTCACAATGTCTGCTCTATTATCAATTCTTTCCTTCCAAGGCTAAAAAGTCTTTGGGAATCTGCCTCCACCTGCTTTTCACTTGTGGAGTTTTATTGTCTGAGACAGCTTAATAGAGGCTAGATGTAAAAATGCAGCCTGACTTTTAAGTCACTATATTGTGTCATTTTCTTACTGTGTGCCCTAGAATTTCAATGAAAAATTATTTTTGTTTCTGTGATGAAGCCTCTAGAATCATTTAAAAGATTTTCTACTCTTAAACTAGGACAAAAATACTTAATGCTGACTGTGTGGTCAGACAATACTCTGTTTGCAACTCACTATTTAAATGGAAACTGATAAAGGCACTCATAAGATAAGCTTCAAATAAAGCTTTACTCTACACTCCACAAATAGCTAAACTTTGTGCCAAGAGTTGGGACTTTTGTTTCACTGTAAGCCACAGCTGTACATGCAATATGTAAACTTTCAGACTTTGCATTTCAGGCAATTGGTCTGGGGCCAATTGGTCAGGCATAACACTGAACTGTTTTTCTCTTTGTCATCTTTTTGTTTTGATCATGCGGGGCCTTTTGTTTTGCTCATAACACAAACAATAAATGAAGCAGCAAATTTCTTCAGATACAGAGATCCTGTGAAATTATGGGTTCCTCGCTGTATTTTGATATTTCGTGCAATTTAATGGCACTTAGCAATAATCCTTGCTTATTGGGAGGAGTACAGCATTGCACCCCTGTGGTGTTTAACAGTGTCTCCTGGAAGGTTATACAGAAGATTGCCTGTTGGCCTGTTATCATGTTTACCTAAGTTATTGTCTCCTTAATATATTTGGTAGTAATTATACAAAAGTAAATTTTTGGAAAGGGATAATCCTTTTAAGTTTACATTTAATTTCTCAGTAGAAACCAGTTTCCCCTCTTTAAATGTTTCTATATTGGTGATATTGTCTTAAGTGACTTCGTTTCTAGACCTTTCTGACCTGTTCTGAGGGATCGTTCCTTACATGCTGCCGATGCTCAGAGATTTTTTCAGAATAGCTTAGAACGATTATATGTTGTATGCCCAGCACTTAACCAGGCTGGGATTTTTAGGATTTAAGGGCTAAAATCTTCAATGGTTTCAAAAATCTTTGGGATGTCAGTAGTGTTTGCAGAGCAAAGAGAAGGAGGTTTCCAAATGTACCTGAGAGCAGCAAGCATTTGTTGTTCTCATGGGGGAACAGCCTTGGCCCATAGCTCTGTTTTTAATTCCTCTCTTGGCCATCTGATTTGTTTCCTTCTTGAGATGACAGGATCAGAAGGAGGTGAAGGGGCTTCATTACACATCTAGGGAGAACATCTCTGGACTTTTGTGAAGATAGGGGAGGCAGTAGAATCCCTGTTAGTAACAGAGTAAATAATGTATTTAAATAGCCTCTATGTCTCTGAACGCAGCCTTCATGTTAATTGCTTTTGAATTATAGAAAAAATAAAAAATCTATTGAACAGGCAAAATTTAGGGCAGAAATGTGAGCTGATTTCATAAGACAGGTCACATTTCTTCTCCCATAATCTTACCCACCCTTGCTCAGTAGCTCAGAGTGCAGGCAGCTATTCTCCCAGGCTTGCAGGGCTGGGGGTGTCCCTGGAGCAGTGTTAGGCAAACTAGACCACACTGTACAGTTTTTCTGTTTCTTTTGGGCCAATACTTGGCAAGTCAGTCAGGCTGTGGGATCCTGAATCTAGGTAACTCTCCATATGAAGACTTTGGTCTTGGGAAAGGCTAAAAGGCCAGAATAGAACTTGTTTCCCTTCACAAGCAAACTATTTTTCAGATTCAGATACAGTTTCAGATATCTCTTGCATGTTTGTATACATGCCTGAACTGATCATACATTAGTACTCAGAAAGAAAGGAATAACATTTTGAATCTGAATATTAAGTGTTTTAAAATGGGACTTTATATGCTGCTTTCTGTCCCTCTGAAGTCATTCCCTATTTACTTCTGATGACTTTGAAAGGTTATGCAGGAAAGATGAATTCTACTTGCACATAACCAAGTAGAATAGCAGAATGTTGTGAAACAGCAGATCAAATGAACATCTTTATAGAAATGTCAAAAAACCTTTATACCACATTGGCTTGCCTCCACAGGGCATTCAATTAATTATGAGCTGATAATAAACAATACTTTTTATAATACCTTGACATTTATCTGGGTGAATTGTTTTATAAACAATATTATTCACTAACAGCCTTCCAGTTCTGCCTTTATTACAAGGTGATCTTATAATTCTAAATGGGAAATTTCTACATTAAGAATTTGGCAGATTTATAATTAAGTTTTATAAAGATTTTGAGGTAGTCTTTGATAATAAAAAGTTAAATATGCAGCATTCTATCTCACATTCTTTGGTCAACACTTCTATATTCTTTTTGGTACATATTTTTAGTAAACTTTGTGTTAAATATTGTTAGTTCCTTCTCATGCTTCTACAAAGAAGTACCAGAGACTGGATAATTAATAAAGGAAATTCATTTAATTGACTCACAGCACTGTATGGCTGAGGAGACCTCAGGAAACTTACAATCATGGCAGAAGGGGAAGCAAAAACATCCTTCTTCACAAGGTGGCAGGAGAGAGAAGTGCTGAGCAAAGGGGGAAAAGCCCCTTATAAAACCTTCAGATCTCAGAGAACTCACTCACTATCATGAGAATAGCATTATAGTAACTGCTCCCATGATTCAATCACCTTTCACTGGATCTCTCCTATGACACATGTGGATTATGGGAACTAAAAGTCAGGGTGAGATTTGACTGAGGACACAAACAATATCATCCCACAGCTGGTCCCTCCCAAATCTCATGTCCTCACATTTGAAAACCAATCATGCCTTTCCAACAGTCCCCCAAAGTCTTAGCTCATTCCAGAATTAACCCAAGTCCAAAGTCTCATCTGAGACAAGGCAAGTCCCTTCCACCTATGAGCCTGTAAAATCAAAAGCAAGTTAGTTACTTCCTAGATACAATGGGGATACAGGCATTGGGTAAATATAATCATTCCAAATGGGAGAAACTGGCCAAAACAAAGTGGCTACAGGCCACATGCAAGTCCAAAATCCAATAGGGCAGTCATTAAAACTTGAAGTTCCAAAATGATCTCCTTTGATGCCAGGTCTCACATCCATGGCATGCTGATGCAAGAGGTGGGTTCCAATGGCCTTGGGCAGCTCCAACCCTGTGATTTTGCAGGGTGCAGCTCCCTCCTGGCTGCTTTCACATGTTGGCATTGGGTGTCTGTGGCTTTTCCAGGCAAACTGTGCAAGCTGTCAGTGGATCTACCATTCTGGGGTCTGGAGGATGGTGGCCCTCTTCTCACAGCTCAACTAGGCAGTGCTTCAGTGGTGACTCTGTGTGGGGGCTCCAACCCTGCATTTCCCTTCCACACTGCCCTGGCAGAGGTTCAGTGTGAGGGCTCCACCCCTGCAGCAGACTTCTGCCTGGACATCCAGGCATTTGCATACATCCTCTGAAATCCAGGTGGAAGTTTCCAAAATCAATTATCAACTTCTATGCACCCACAGCCCCAAGACCACATGTAAGCCACCAAGGCTTTGAGTTTGCATCCTCTCAAGCGATGTCCTAAACTGTATGTTGCTCCCTTTTAGCTATATCTAGAGCTGAAACAGCTGGGACAAAGGGCACCATGTCCTGAGGCTACATAGAGCAGGGGGGCCCTGTGCCTGGCCCACAAAACCATTTTTCCCTCCTAGGCCTCCAGGATTGGAGGGGCTGCCATGAAGTTCTCTAACATGCCCTGGAGGCATTTTCCCCATTGTCTTTGTGATTAACATTTGATTCCTCATTACTTATGCAAATTTCTACAGCAGGCTTGAATTTCTCCCTAGAAAATGGGTTTTTCTTTTCTACTGCATCATCAGGCTGTAAATTTTCCAGCCTTTTATGCTTCACTTCCTCTTGAATGCTTTGCTGATTAGAAATTTCTTCTGCCAGATACCCTAAATCATCTCTCTCAAGTTCAAAGTTCTACAGATCCCTAGAACAAGGGCAAACTGCTGCCAGTCTCTTTGCATAGCAAGAGTAGCCTTTACTCCAGTTCCAAACAAGGGCTTCATTCTTGCATAGCAACAGTGACCTTTAGTCCAGTTCCCAACAAGTTCTTTACTTCACACCACCTTAGCCTGGACTTCATTGCCCATATTACTATCAGCATTTTGGCCAAAATCATTCGACATGTCTCTAGGAAGTTCCGAACTTCCCCACATCTTTCTGTCTTCTGAGCCCTCCAAGTCTCTAGGAAGTTCCAAATCATCTCACATTTTTTATCTTCTTCTGAGCCCTCTAAACTGTTCCAACCTCTGCCTGTTACCCAGTTCCAAAGTCATTTCCACATTTTCAGGTATCTTTACAGCAGTGCCCCACTCTATGTGGTACCAATTTATTGTACTGTTTCCTTCTCATGCTACTATGAAGAAATACCTGAGACTAGGTAATTTAAACAGGCAAGAGTTTTAATTGACTCATAGTTCCACATGGCTGGGAAAGCCTCAGGAAACTTATAATCATGGCAGAAGGGGAAGTAAACACCTTCTTCACAGGAGACAGAAGTGCTGTGCAAAAGGGAAAAAGCCCTTATGAAACCATCAGATCTTGTGAGAACTCACTATTACAAGGACAGCGTGAGGACAACCATCCACATGATTCAATTACCTCCCACCAGGGCCCTCCTATAACACATGAGGATTATGGGAACTACAATTCAAGATGAGATTTGGGTGAGGACACAGCCAAACCATATAAAATATTAAGTGGACAAGAAATAATTTTAGTAGACAATATATAAAGTTTAAAGAATACAGTAGAGTGGACACCTTTGTATTATGTCCTTCCCCAATTCTATTCCCTTCTCAAACTCCATGTTTATGATTGTGTTAATTATTTTCTTCCTTGTCTTTATTGTTTACATGTATTTGTGCCTCTAAACATTATACAGTTTTGTTATGCATGTTTTTGAGTTACATACAGATGAAATCACACTTGGGAAACTTAGTTTTCCCACTCAGCTTTATACCCCTGAGATTCATGTATGTATTTATGTAGCTGAAATTTGTTAAATCCTACTTCCTTATGAATGTATTCAACCCATGTTTGACTATATCACTATTTATCCATAATTATTGCTGACTAAAAGGGTCAAACTGTAAAATATTGAAGAGCCAAATATGAGAACCATGACCCATGAGTGACACAGCCCCAGGAGATCCTGAGAACATGCTCAAGTTGGTCAGGCTATAGCTTAAGCTTGATTTTATACATTTTAGGGAGACCTAAGATATCAATCAATACATGTAAGATGTGCATTCGTTTGGCCAGACAGGCAGGACACCTTGAAGCTGGGTGGGGGGTGGGGCTTCCAGGTCATAGGTGGATTCAAAGATTTTCTGATTGGCAATTGGTTGAAAGAGTTTCGCTAAAGACCTGGAATCAATTGAAGGGAGTGGCTGGGTTGAGATAAGGAGCTGTGGAAACCAAGGTTCTTATGCAGATGAAGTGTTCGGTAGCAGGATATAGAAAGAATAGATTGTAAATGTTTCTTATCAGGCTTAAAAGGGTGTCAGACTCTTAGTTAATTCTCTCCTGAATCAGAAAAAAAGACCTGGAAAGGGAAGAGAATACTCTACAGAATGTAGATCTTCCCCACAAGAGAAAGCTTTGCAGGGCCATTTCAAAATATGTCAAAGAAATACATTTTGCAGTAAAAAGATGCTTGTTTTTTTAGGGCCTGCTGTCATGCTGCTATCTTATTGCTACAAGGAGTCTGTTCTGTCAGTCTTAAGGTCTCTGTGTTAATGTTAATGATAATGTGAATGTTAATATTAATATTAGTCAGCTATGCCTGAATTTCAAATAGAGAAAGGTACAATGAAGTATGTCTGACCACCCATTCCCATCATGGCCTGAGCTAGCATTTCAGGTTTACTTTAGAATGCCCTTGACCAGGAAGAAGGGTCAATTCAGCTTATTGGGAGGCTTAGAATTTTACCCTTGGCTTACAATTCTATAAGTAAATCTTCAGGTTTTCAAATTTTTATTGTCACAAACACTGCTGTTATGAACAAGATCTACAAGTCTTTAATGCTTAAGACTTTTTTTTAAGAAATATTTCAAGGTGTGACATTTCAGGTAACAGGGAATGGATTTCTTTATTACTAAGTAAGCCAAATATTTCCCAAAGCAGTTGCTCCAATATATATTGGATCAGCAGAGTATGTGATCAAATGGTGTCAAATTTTAAAATATCACCAAGTTGGTGGGTGCAAAATGGAGTCTCACTGTGGTTCTAGTTAATTTTTTTCATGAATTCTAATGATGCTGAGCGTATTTTTCTTTATTATTGGCTATTTAATTTGCACTACATAAAGTGCCTATTTTTCTATTGAACTGTGAAAATTTAAAATTTTTACTGAATGAAATGCCCAGTTTGTATAGCATGATCAATTTTTACCATGGCTACTTCCCTGTAACTCACACATCTACCAATTTAGAAACTATTTCCTTACCTAAAAGTTTCTTTGCATTATTTCTCAACAGATTCTTTCACTCCAAAAGCAACCAGTGATCTGATTTCTACCATCACAAATCAATTTTATCTGTTCAAGAATCTCAAATAAGTGGAATCATATGATACGTAATTTTTTATATTTTGCTTTCTTCACTTAGCATGATGTTTTTGAGATTCATGAATGTTGATGTGCTTCTTCGAAAATCTTTTTTTATCACTAAGTAGTTCTCTTTGTTCAAATGTATAAACACATAGATTGTTTTTGGTTTTTAGCAATCACGAGTAAAGCTGCAAGGAATATTTTTCTACAAGTTTTTAGTAGATAAGAACTCTTTCAATATCCTTCTCTGCTAATTCTAACATCTGCATCAGTTCTAGGTGGATTTTAATTGAGTGATTATTCTCTGCATTATGGGTTGTGTGTTCTTGCCTCTTTGCCTGCCTGGTAGTCTTTTATTACATGACAGATATTGTTGGGCGATGAAAATTTGTGTATTTCTATAGATTTTCTTGAGCTTTGTTTTACTATGCAGTTAAGTTACTTGAAACACTTTGCTGTTTTCAGGTCTTAGTGTTGTGATTTTTAGGCATTTCTGAAACAGAGCCCAGTCAAGGGTTAATTATTCCTCACTTGTGAGGCAAAATATTCCTGAGAATTTTGCCCACTGCCTTGAGCATTATGTTTTTCCTGTCTGCTTGGTGGGAGCAGGCATTGTTTCCAGCCCAGCATCAGCACAGTCTCTGTTCCCTCTTTTGATGATTCTTTCCTGGGTAGCTTCCTCACACTCATGTGCTGATTCCCATCAGAGTCCCTCTGCAGATCTCTGGAGTTGGCTGTCTGTGCAGCTCCCTCCTCTCTGGAACTCTCCCCTGTGAACTCTCACTGCCCAGGTCTCCCAGGACCAAGCTTCCTCTCCTCACGTCAGGGAACCCACCTCAGTTCTAGGCACCGCAGCCTAGAAACTCTCTCAGGGCTGTTAGCTGGAGCAGTTGTAGGGCTTATCTTGTTTGTTTCCCATCCCTCAGAGATCACCTGTTGATTAATGTATTTTGCTGTTGTTTCAGGCAGAGAATGTACCTGATCCCTATTACTTTGACCAGATCCACCAATATTTTGAATCATATATTCATATTTTGAATCATAATCTCCCAGGTGTGGCACCCTGGGAGGTTATTTCCCTCCAGGGAAGGGGGTCATTGTTAACTTCAGGATGTAAGAGACATATGCCCTTCTTTAAAAGAAGAAATTACTAATGGAGGTAGGTAGTGGAAAGAGCCAGAATGACACCGAGACAGCACCATTCTTCAGGGTGAGGGACATTTCCAGGGGTTCTGTCTTCTCCCTGAGTGTCAGAATCAGGAAGTCATCCTGCTCAGCATCTGCTGGCATGAGCTTTTGTTGTGGTCCCTATTGAGGCTTGAGGGCCTGGAGAAAGTTCTTTTTTTTTTTTTTTTTTTTTTTGTCAGAGTCTCACTCTGTCACCAGGCTGGAGTGCAGTGGTGCGACCTCTGCTCACTGCAACCTCTGCCTCCTGGGTTCAAGTGATCCTCCTGCCTCAGCCTCCCGAGCAGCTGGGACTACAGGTGCGTGCCACCACGCCCAGCTAATTTTTGTATTTTTTTAGTAGAGACAGGGTTTCACCATGTTGACCAGGATGGTCTCCATCTCTTGACCTCGTGATCCGCCCACCTCGGCCTCCCAAAGTGCTGGGATTACAGGTGTGAGCCACCGCGCCCGGCCGAGAAAGTTCATTCTTAATAGGAGGAAATGGAGTTGGAAAAAGAGTGTTTCTCTTTAAAGTTGGGCGCATGATAGAGTGAAACATTTGTCTTGAGGTGTTAACCTCTTTGGACACCTTAATATTTTTGCCAGCATTTTTACCTAAGAAGTAGTTTGCACACACAGCATAATAGTATTGGTAGTGGTTTCACCTGGTGTAAGATGAATGATCTGAAATGAATGTGCTGGTTAATCTGGGGGATTTTTTTCCAGATCATATTTGCTTGAGGGGAAATCCACATTATGTTGGACAGAGGTGTCCTCTCATAAAGAGCCTCGCAGGGATGAACTGCTGATGCAGGGCTGCTCTGTAAAGTGACTCTGGGAACATTTTCCCCAGTGCATTAGAAATTTCAGCATCTCTTTAAAGTCCTGCCTCAGGGACCCAAATCTTTGAATATCTCCCACATCTGCTCCAACAATTCAGTCCTCCTCACTTCATTATAGCAATGTTAGAAATATAGTCCCATTTGCAGTTTGCAACTTGAATTAAACCAATAATACAAACATCCTAGAACAATGCATTGAAATTTTTGGTATTACAACAAGAAATATGCAGACCAGTTTCAGCAAGTTTGAGAGAATAGAAATGTATAGTGCTAATGCAGCCTCTGGAATCAATAAACCTGGTTTTATTTCAATAATCCCTTATAATTTCCCCTTCTAAATCACGGCATGAAACTAGTTGCTTCTCTATCTTGTAAAATACTCACATTTTTATTTCCTACCCTGAAAATAATATTCTAAGGATTCAGGTAGATTATGCCAAGCACATTTGAGATCCAGGTTGATAACAAACATTGAGCATTTTCCTCATTTGGTTTTCCAGTCACAGGGTTTCTGAGAGATCTCTGAAATGGGAGCATGGTTCCAATGACTGAAAAGAAAGAGCAGCCTGCAGACTAACTGGCATGCAGCTTGGGCCAAGAACTGCCAAAATGACCTAGAAAGGATCTGCTG
The DNA here is from genome assembly GCF_028885655.2 of Pongo abelii. Taxonomy (NCBI): domain Eukaryota; kingdom Metazoa; phylum Chordata; class Mammalia; order Primates; family Hominidae; genus Pongo; species Pongo abelii. The sequence continues at coordinate 31,608,647 of NC_071995.2, forward strand.
TGTCCTGACAGGCCTGGAGATTTCCTGCAGATTCTGGCAAGGTGGTACAGGCTGTGTCTGGAGCTCAATATGAAAACCAGTTAGATTGTGGCAGCTGCTGATTAAAGAACATTGCTCCTTAGAAAGGGTGTGGAAAAATGAGAAGGGTGGAAATCTGCTATAAACTGCTTCACAAAAGAGGGAAAAGAGTATCATTGAACTTTATGTCAGTGAAGGATCTTTCCCGTTTGCAGAAAACTTATCAAAATAACCTCCCTTGGGCTCATCACATCCTACTGTTGACCCTTATTCTAGCAGCTTAAACTTTTCATGTCTGTTAAAGAGGATTATCTATCTTTTCATATCATTTTCTTCCTATACATGAGGATGGTGAGGCATTTTATACTTTACACATATTTCATGCTTTATGTACATCGTATCATTAAAATATCACAGTGATATGGTTTGGCTGTGTCCCTGCACAAATTTCAACTTGAAGTGTATCTCCCAGAAGTCCCACGTGTTGTGGGAGGGACCCAGGGGGAGGTAATTGAATCATGGGGTCTGATCTTTCCATGCTATTCTTGTGACAGTGAATAAGTCTCATGAGATCTGATGGGTTTATCAAGGGTTTCCGCTTTTGCTTCTTCCTCATTCTCTCCTGCTGCCACCATGTATGAAATGCCTTACACCTCCTGCCATGATTCTGAGGCCTCCCCAGCCATGTGGAACTGTAAGTCCAATTAAACCTCTTTTTCTTCCCAGTCTAGGGTATGTCTTTATCAACAGCTTGAAAACAGACTAATACAGCAAATTAGTACCAGTAGAGTGGGACATGGCTGAAAAAGATACCCAAAAATGTGGAAGCGACTTTGGAACTTGGTAACAGCCAGAAGTTGGAACAGTTTGGAGGGCTCAGAAGAAGAAAGGAAAATGTGGGAAAGTTTGGAATTTCCTAGAGACTTGTTGAATGGCTTTGACCAACACGCTGATAGTGATATGAACAATAAGGTCCAGGTTGAGCTGGTCTTAGATGGAGATGAGGAACTCATTGGGAACTGGAGTAAAGGTGACTCTCGTTATATTTTAGTAAAGAGACTGGTGACATTTTGCCCCTGCCCTAGAGATTTCCGGAACTTTGAACTTGAGAGATACTATTTAGGGTATCAGGAGGAAGAAATTTCTAAGCGGCAAAGCATTTAATTGTGACACAGGTGCTATTAAAAGCATTCTGGCCGGGCACTGTGGCTTACACCTGTAATCCCAGCACTTTGGGAGGCCAAGGTGGGAGGATCATCAGGTCAGGAGATCGAGACCAGCCTGACCAACATGGTGAAACCCCGGTTCTACTAAAAATACAAAAACATTTAGCCAGGCGTGGTGGTGTGCACCTGTAGTCCCAGCTACTCAGGAGGCTGAGGCAAGAGAATCGCTTGAACCCAGGAGGCAGAGCCCAGATTGTGCCACTGTATTCCAGCCTGGGCAACAGAGCGACACTGCATCTCAAACAAAACAAACAAACAAACAAAGCATTCCATTTTAAAAGGGAAACAGAGCATAATAGTTCAGAAAATTTGCAGCCTGACGATTCAGTAGAAAAGAAAAACCCATTGTTCTGAAGTGAAATTCAACCCGGCTGCAGAAATTTACATAAGTAGCAAGGAGCCTAACTAATGTTAATCCCCAAGACTATGGGGAAAATGTCTCCATGCCATGTCAGAGACCTTCATGGCAGGCCCTCCCATCATAGACCCAGAGGCCTAGGAGGAAAATATGGTTTCCTGGGCCAGGCACAGGGTCCCCGTGGTGTGTGAAGCCTAGAGATTTGGTGCCCCATGTTTCAGCTGCTCCAGCCATGGCTGAAAGGGGCCAACATACAGCTCAGGCTGTGGCTTCAGCGGGTGGAAGCCCCAAGCCTTGGCAGCTTCCATGTCATGTTGAGCCTGTGGGTACACAGAAGTCAAGAATTGAGGTTTGGGAACCTCTGCCTAGATTTCAGAAAATGTATGGAAATGCCTGGATGCCCAGGCAAAAGTTTGCTGCAGATGTGGGGCCCTCATGGAGAACCTCTGCTAGGGCAGTGCAGAAGAGAAATACGGGGTCGGAGCCTCCACATAGAGTCCCTACTGGGGCACCATCTAGTGGAGCCTGTGAGAAGAGGATCACCATCCTCCAGACCCTAGAATGCTAGATCCACCAACAGCTTGTACCGTGCACCTGGAAAAGTCACAGACACTCAATGCCAGCTCATGAAAGCAGCCAGAAGGGAGGCTGTACCCTGTGAAACCTCAGGAATGGAGCTGCCCAAGGCCATGGGAACTCACCTCTTGCATCAGTGTGACCTGGGTGTGAGACCTGGAGTCAAAAGAGATCATTTCAGAGCTTTAAAATTTTACTGCCCAACTGGATTTCAGACTTGCATGGGTCCTGTTATCCCTTTGTTTTGGCCAATTACTTCCATTTGGAACATCTGTATTTACCAAATACCCGTACCCGCATTGTATCTAGGAAGGAGAGCTTGCTTTTGATTTTACAGGCTCATAGGCAGAAGAGACTTGTCTTTTCTCAGATGAAATTTTGGACTGTGGACTTTTGGGTTAATGCTGAAATGAGTTAAGACTTTGGGGGACTGTGGGGAAGGCATGATTGGTTTTGAAATGTGAGGACATGGGTTTGGAGGGTCCAGGGGCAGGATGATATGGTTTGGCTGTGTCCCTGCCCACATTTCCACTTGAATTGTATCTCCCAGAATTCCCACAACACGTGGGACCCAGGGGGAGGTAATTGAATCATGGGGGCTGGTCTTTCTCTTGCTAGTCCAGTGACTAATTCTCATGAGATCTGATGGGTTTATCAGGGTTTCTGCTTTTGCTTCTTCCTCATTCTTTCTTGCTGCCACCGTGTAAGAAGTGCCTTTTGCCCTCCACCATGATTATGAGACCTCCCCAGCCATGTGGAACTGTAAGTCAAATTAAACCTTCTTTTTTTCCCGTCTCAGGTATGTCTTTATCAGCAGTGTAAAAATGAACTAATACACATAGCAACACTAAGTAATCTATCTTGCAGGTAAGTGTACAGTAAATAACTAAAAATTAAGTTATTAAAAGCATTTTTTAAAAAGTAGATCTGAAAAAGTCTTTAAATTTTAAGCACATTTTGGAAAGCAGGTGAATAGCTACAAAAAATGTCACCCATTTGTGATTGGCTCCATTACCATCCAACATTTAAATTTCTCTAAAAGAAAGAACAGAAAAAAGATAGACAGTCTCAGGCATTTGGGAGAATTTCTTTGCTTTTTTCCAGGTTTTATTTTTCTCCTTTTTGTTAATGAGTGTGGGGGTGTATCTGTGAAAATTTTTCCCAAAACTTTTCATCCAATGTACTTTATTTTACTTGACTCCAAAGCCTATATCCTTAAAATGGCATACTAAAGTCTGAAATTTCTCTGCAAATATTGAAATTTCTGTTTTTTTACCTTTATACTCATGATTTCTCTTTGTTATAGATGGTACAGAGATTATTTTTATTCTCTGTTAGTGAAAAAAAAAGAAATAAATGCTGTTTTTAAAATATTTTTCTTCTTCTGGGTTTCAACACTTGTTCCATATGCTTTCTTATTACTTTTTCTCTCAGTTGCAGAACTAGATGGAAAGAATATGCTTTTTGCAAAAACAGTCATTTGTCTCCATTCCCATGTTTCTGTGTATAACAAAAAGAATCTTAGCTTACTCGCTCATAGGAAAATCAAGATAAATTTTTGTTGGGATATTATTACTGATTTACAGTGTTGATTTGATTTTCAAATATTCAAACATCTTGGATTTGTCTTGCTTTAGATATTTCTCCTATTAGGCATCTCCTGGAAAACAGATAATAGTTTAAGGGCTTGAAAGAATCTAACTCTATGCAGGCATTAGAGGTAAAGGCCTTCAGTTCTGGGGACACTGATCATTGACTGGGGCTACACGGCTTTTCATGGGTCCCATTTCGACTGTCTGCAACATTTTTTGTTATCAGAATTCCAAAGGGGTACCTGAAAGGTTATGAGCAAGGGCTTTGGATTTCTTCTAAAATCACTTCCAATCAAATCATTTGCTTCTAAACTGTCATTGCTTACTAATACTCCCTGTACATTTCACATTCCTGTATTTAGTAAATAAATCACATCAAATTTGTGAGAACTTTCTTGAAATTTTGTCTTTACTCCTTACTCAATTATATGTAAATCCTTACTCTGCTAGGCACTGTGTCAAAGCAATAAACCATGTCCTCTCAGGCTAAACCAGGTCACTTCATTGTATATCACTATGGCATCCATACCTTTCTGCTATAACATGCATCAAACTTTGCAGTTATGAGCAGGTTAACACCAGGGTTTAGCTTTCACAAAGCTCGATGGAGAATTAGTCCCACCAGGCTTCCAGTAGGTGGGTGGATCCTCAGGCCATACATCTAAAGGAGCCTTCTTCCTCTTTGACAGGTGAGGCTTGGGTCTCTGGCAGAAGTTGGAGCTGACTTGTATCTGGATGGATCACTTTGGTTCTGGGAATAGACTACCAACTCTACACTTGGGGTTAGCAAACTACAGCCAAGTCCTGTTTTATTAGAATACAGCCATGCTCCATTTATGTATTGTCTATTGTTGCTTCAGGAAGCTGGGTAGTTGCAAAAGACTATATGGTCTGCAAAACCTAAAACATTTACTCTCTGGTTCTTTATGGAAAAGGTTTGCTGAGCCCCACTCTAAAATAGCAGGCAGCTTTCTTGGAAATAGTTCAGGCCCAGTCTATAGGTGCTGAATAGGTTAGGCTAACCTCTGAAGCTGGATCTCCAAAAACTCAATTCCATCTCAGGTCTTGTAAATCTATTAGTCACTAAGCTTGTTAACATGTATAGGGTTATATGCTATGAACTTGACAGTGTGGTGCCAGGCTTGGATTGGTCTTCCATGAGTGGTCTATGGGCTCTGCCACTTGCTGCTAGAGGCCCCTTCCACAGTCAATCCTAAGAATGTTATTTAAGAATGTTATTCCTTGCTCTGCAACGTTAAGCAGCTCTCTGTTGCTACCTGATGACATTCACATGCCTTAACCTGACCTTCTCCACATGCAGACCTACTGCACCTTCCCAGCCTTAGTTTCCACCTCTTACCAAATACCTGTTAAATGCTTCAGCCAAACCTGACTGCTTAACACCTGTCAAACATACTTTCTCCACCTTGGTGACCAAATCATTTTGGGACCATTTAATCACATTCAGCTTCCTGTTGTTGTTTTATTTGGGTTCTTGTCTTGTGTACCCTATCAGGTTTTAAACTTTGTGAGGACAATTTCCATATCTGCACTCATTTTTATATGCACAGTAAAGCTGGCTGTTAGGAGGGACTTAAGTGATGATTGAGGCCATTGATCCTTAGCACTGTTTCTTGAATTTGTTTGACCCTCAGGAATATTCACCTTTGGATGCTTTCAGTTAATTTAGAGTCTAGTGTATTAATATTTGTATCCCAGCATTGAATATCTGGCACATAATAAGTGAATGAAAAATAATGAATAAAAGAATGAATGATCTCAAGTATTCCTATGAGGTGAGAAGAAAGTGGTCCTATTTACTAGGAGTGCTAGGGAGGCATTTGGGATCATTGGCTCTGCTGCTGCATGATAGGTTTGGGACTCTGAAGACCGTCATTTCCTCCTTCTAAACTTGGAATTTCAATACATTACTATGAGGCAGGCAAAGGTACATGGGACAGGGCCCTTCATCTAAATAATATACCTCTTTGGGGTATGATTAATTGAAAGGGACTATAAAAAGCTAAAAACAATGTTTGAGTGCTGTCAGCCACAGTGATAAAGCACTTTGCACTCTATATACATGGTCTTATTTAATACTAACTACAAATGCATGAAGTTGATTTTTAGAAAAACTTTCTGTTATGGAGCACTTTAAACAAGACACTAGTATGATGAGTTTTCACATACTCATCACCAGATTCAACATTTATTAACTCATGGCCAATCTTGTTTATTGTATGCTTCCACCCATTTCTCCTCCTTCCTTATTTTGAAGCAAATCTCAGACACCATATAATTTCATCCATAAATATTTTGGTATGCCTATGTAATAGATAAGAACTCTACTTTTTTCTTTTTAAGACAGGGTCCAACTCTGTTACCCAGGTTGGAGTGCAATGGTGTGATCATAAGTCACTGCAGCATCAATCTCCTGCCAGGCTCAAGCAGTCCTCCCTTCTCAGCCTCCTTAGTAGCTAGGACTACACAACACCTGACTAACTTTTTATTTTTATTTTTGTAAAGACGGGGTCTTGCTGTTGTGCTCAGGCTGGTCTCAAACTCCTGGCCTCAAACAATCCCCCCTGGTCCCTGACTTGGCCTCCCAATGTGCTGGAATTTCAGGCATGAAACACCACACCCAGGGCAAAAAAACAAAACATAATCATAATACCATCATTAAACCAACCACTCAGCACAACTATTCTTTAATATCAAATATCCTGTTATTGGATCCTGTATCCAATACTGGATCCTGTTATCTCTAAATATCCATTAATTTTATATATTTTTGCTTGCTTGAATCAGGATCCGAATAAAATCCCACTTTATGATTGCTTGTCTTTTAACTTTTTTTGATCTACAGGCTTCTCCTTTCATCTCTTTTTTTCTCCCTTGCAATTTGTTTATTAAAGAAACCAGGTTGTTTTCCTATATTTTGGATTTTGCTAAATACATCCTCATTATGCCGTGTCTCAGAGTTTGGATTTTTCTGACTGTATGCTCATGAAGTTCTTTAACTTTTTCCTCATTTTCTTCTGTTCTCTGTATTTACTATAAATTAATAGTTTGATCCAAAGATTTGATCAGATTCAGGTTGGATTTGAAGAGCAGGGCAAAAAACTGTGCTAGGCTCTTCCATCAGAAGAAACGTAATGTCTAACTATCTTCTTTTGGTAATGTTAGCATCCATTGATCAATTATGAATAGAAAAATAATGGTATTATTATATCATTCCTTCTTCATTTATTAGCTGTCCTACTGTAGATACTGCTTTTTATAAATTATTGTTTTACCCAGTTGTACAATTTATTTAGAAAAGGCCAGATAGTTGTTGAATTTTTCTTTTCAATATTTTTTTTTCAAAATGATGGCTTGTCTCATTTATATCCTTCAATCGTGACGACTTTTATTTTTAAGAAAGAATTATTATGAATGCAGAAATTTAAGCATATTTGACATATTTTCATCCACTGCAATTATTATCCCTATCAATGTATAAAATATCCTATCTTTAGTCAGAATGCATCCCTTTAAATTGCCTCTTGAGACTCGTTGATATCATTCTAACAGTCTTTGATAGAGTCCTTGCCATCTAGAGTGACAATGTGTTCCAGGCTTATCTTACGCATTTCTGGCCCAGATCTGAAATTAGCAATTTCTCCAAGAAGTTTTGGGGATTATTTAGTGGTAGATGGTATTTGGAGACCACAATCTTGGTGCTAGGGATAAATATTATAATTTTAAAACTTTTAAAAAATTAATGGCTTTATTAAGGTATAATTTATATACCATAAAATTCACCCATTTTAAGTGTGCAATCCAATGACTTTTAGTATATTTAGTGTGTTTATAGAAGTGTGCAACCATCCCCAAAATCTACTTTTAGAACATTCTCCTCATCCCAGAAAGAAAACCTGTGCCCATCGAGTCACTCTTCATTCTCAACTCAGCCCTAGGCAACCACTAATCTACTTTTCTCTGTATATGTATTAGGTGATTCTGTTTCAATATGTGTTCTTTTGTGTGTGACTTCTTTCAAGAAGCATTATGTTTTTGAGGTATATCAATGTTACGGAGCATGTATCAGAACTTCCTTTTTATTGCTAAACAGTATTTTATTGTATAGGTATACTACATGTCTTTCTCCATTCACCAGTTGATAGGCGTTGGACTTGTCTCCATCTGTTGGTTCTTGTGAATAGTGCTACTATGAACATTTACCTAAAAGATTTTGGTTGGACATATGTTTTCATTTCCCTGGGGTAGATACCTGGAAGTGAAATTGCCGGGTTTAAGGCAATTCTATATTTAACATTTTGAGCAATTATCATACTATTTTCCAAAAAAGTGGCTACACCATTTTACATTCCCACCAGCAATGTATGAGAGTTTTGATTTTTTCACATCCTCTCCAACACTTATTTTATTGTTGTCTTATTGTTTATAGTCAATCTAGTGGGTGTGAAGTGATATTGTGGTTTTGATTTGCATTTTCTAGTAACAATAGTGTTGAGCATTTTTAAATGTGATTATTGGTCATATCTTCTTTAGAGAAGTGTCTATTCAAAGTATTTTGCCCATTTTTAAATTGGATTATGTTTTAATATTGGATTGGAAGAGTTCTTCTGGATATGTCACTTATTAGATATCTGACTTATTTCTTCCCTTTTGTGGGTTGTCTTTCACTTTCCTGACCATGTCTTTTGATGTGTAAAAGTTTGTAATTTGGCTTACGTTTAATTTGCTGGGTTGTTTTTCTTTTCTCACTTGTGTTTTGGATGTTGTGTTTAAGAAATCATTGCCTAACCCAAGATCACAAAGATTTTCTAGTATGTTTTCTTCTAAGAGGTTTATAGTTTTAGTCCTTACATTTAGGTCTGCGATCTGTTTTAGCTAATTTTTGTGTATGGTGTTAGGTAGGGACCCAAATTAATTTTTTGTAGATGGATATTCAATTGCCCCAGCACCATCTGTTGAAAATAGAATTTATTTCCCATTTAATTTTCTTGACACCTTCATCAAAAATCAATTGACTGAAAATGAAAGGGGTTATTTCTGGGCTTTAAATTATATTCCATTGACCAATACATCTGTCCTTATGCTAGTACCGTACTCTCTGTGTTACCTTATCTTTGTAGTAAGTTTTGAAATTAGCATAAGTTTTTCAATCCTGTTCTTTTTCAGGATGGTTTTGGTTACTCTGTGTCTTTTGCATTTCCATATAAATTTTAGGATCAGCTCATCAATTTCTGCCGAAAAGCCAACTGGGATTTAGACAGGCATTGGATTGAACCTGTAAGAATTTGGGGAGTATTGCCACATTAATAATATTTAGTCTTCTAATCCATAAATGTGGGATGAATTTCCATTTACTTAAGTCTTTAATTTCTTTCAGCAATGTTTTGAAGTTCTTAGTATACACATCTTGCTTTTGTTAAATTTATTCCTAATAGTTTATTCTTTTTGATGCTGTTGTGAATGAAATAATTTTCTTAATTTTATTTTCAGAGTCTTCATTGCCAGTGTATATAAATACAATTAATTTTTGTACGTTTATTTTATGAACTTCCTGAACTCATTTATTAATTCTAGGGGTTTTCTTAAGTGGATTCCTTCAGATTTTCTATATATAAGATCATGTCATTTGTGAATAAGATAATTTTACTTCCTCCTTTCTAATCTGAATCCTTTTATAGATTCATTGCCTAATTGCCCTGGCTAGAACCTCAGTATGTGCTGAATAGACTGATAAACATTACCATCTTTATCTTGTTCTCAATCTTAGGGGGATAATATTCAGTCTTTCACCATGTGAAATACTGTAGGGTTTTCACAGATTTTTTTTTATCATGTTGGTGAAGTTCCCTCTTATTTCTTATTTGTTGAGGATTTTCTTTTCATGAGTGGATAGATATTGTTTTTATTCTTATTTACCTATAAGGAAACTAGCACTCAGGTGATCTGACTTCAAAGACCAAGCTCTTAATCATTGTGCTCTCTCTATAGCACACTCTTCCATTTAATTTTCACTCTACCCCTGCCTCTGAATTCTTTTAGCTCACCTTGTTAATGTTGGTATTCTCCAGGATTTTCAGCCCTTCCTCTGGTTATTCTCTCCTGAAGTGAGAGTATGGCTTCAGTCATTCATTTGTAAGCTGATGACTACAAAATCTGTATCTCCTACCCTCACAGAGCTCTAGTATATCTTAAAGATTCCAAGACTTTTCCACTTAGATATGTAAAGAACTTCCCAATCCATCATGTCCTAAAGTGCTCCATTACCCCCACTTTACTCAACTGGGCTCCTCTTTCCAGCCTGAAACCTGGTGTGATCCTATCAGCTTCCCGGTCCTTGGTCCCACCTCTCGCTTTTTCTAATCAGTTGCCAAGTTCTTCCTATTTTAACCACCAGAGCAGTCTGGTGGTCTTTGCAGTCCATTCTTTTTCTCTTCACCTCCACTGCTACTATCTTGCTCCTGCTTCCAGTCTTGTTCCCCCTTAAATTCACCCCCTACATTACTAACAGAATGATTTCTCTGAATTACAGCTACTCTGACACTTAAATTCTTCAGACATTTCCTATTCCCACAGCACGGCAAGCAAGGCCTTTCTTCATAAGTTCCATTTTGTACACTAGGATCTTCCACCAAATATTAAAGTCATTAAATGCACATTAAGATATCAATTTTAATAGCTGCATGATACTTCCATCATTTGGAGATACTATAAATTATGTCACCAGATCTATTTCTACTTTCCTTTGCCTGTCATGTTGACTCGTGCCTCAGTGCTTTTTGTTTATTCTGTTGTTTTGAGAGGTTCTTTCTCCTTCGACACCATCCGCTCTATTCCTTTACACCCTGAAAAGCCTGACTGACTAGACCCTCCTTTTTGAAACCTTCCCCTTACTCTTTCAGAGCTAATTATGCCTTCCTCTGTATTTTTTTCAGAATATTGCAGAAGCCCGTAATATTTCATGTATTATCCTATGTTATAATTATTTGTTTTTTTTAATCTCACTCTAAGTTTGAGTTCAGCATTTATACTAGATTTATATAGAGTACTCCCACAATATCCAGCACATAGAAAATACTCAAAAAATATCTGTTGAACTCACCTAAATTTGGCTTTATCTATAAACTTCCTTGCTTTTAATAGATCATTTTCCAACTTGTCAAAATTTAAATGCATTTTTAAGAGAACATACTTAAGAAATAATATTTTGAAAATGACAAAGTAACATATGTTTATTTTAGATTGCATGGAGTACATAAGCTTCAGGTGAGTATTCCTATGCAAGTGATTTTTCAAAGGAGCATGCTCAGAAGAAACTGGAATACAGTGAAGGGAGCAGGATAGGAAAGGGAGAAACTAAGCAAAGATTTGGTCTGATCCCATGGGGAGCTCTGGAGGGAAATTGCACTACAGAACCTCTCCTGACTTGAGACAAGCAATGGGGGCTTTTGTACCTAACCCCTCTCACACATCTGTCCATTGTTGGCTTCCGTGATTGGCATGAGGCACAAAGTGGAGAGGGAGAAATGCAACTTTCAAGCCCCACAAGGCAAGGAGGCCCCAAATAGCTCAGGGAAATGCTCCTGAGAAGGGTGCAGCCAAAGGGAAGGAATATATTCAACATTCTTAAGGAAAAGAATTTTCAGCCCAGAATTTAATATCCAGCCAAACTAAGCTTCATAAGTGAAGGAGAAATAAAATCCTTTCGAGACAAGCAAATGCTGAGAGATTTTGTCACCACCAGGCCTGCCTTACAAGAGCTCCTGAAGGAAGCACTAACATGAAAAGGAACAACCAGTACCAGCCACTGCAAAAACATGACAAATAGTAAAGACCATCGATGCTAGGAAGAAACTGCATCAACTAACAAGCAAAATAACCAGCTAATATCATAATGACAAGATCAAATTTACACATAACAATATTAACCTTAAATGTAAATGGGCTAAATGCCGCAATTAAAAGATACAGACTGGCAACTTGGGTAGAGTCAAGACCCATCAGTGTGCTGTATTCAGGAGACCCATCTCATGTGCAGAGACATACATAGGCTCAAAATAAAGGGATGGAGGAAGATCTACCAAGCAAATAGAAAACAAAAAAAAAGCAGGGGTTGCAATCCTAGTCTCTGATAAAACAGACTTTAAACCAACAAAGATCAAAAGAGACAAAGAAGGCCAATACATAATGGTAAAGGGATCAATTTAACAAGAACTAACTATCCTAAATATATATGCACCCAGTACAGGAGCACCCAGATTCATAAAGCAAGGCCTTAGAGATCTACAAAGAGACTTAGACTCCCACACAATAATAATGGGAGACTTTAACACCCCACTGTCAACATTAGGCAGATCACTGAGACAGAAAGTTAACAAGAATATCGAGGACTTGAACTCAGCTCTGCACCAAACAGAACTCTCCACCCCAAATCAACAGAATATACATTCTTCTCAGCACCACATCGCACTTATCTCAAAATTGACCACATAGTTGGAAGTAAAGCACTCTTCAGCAAATGTAAAAGAACAGAAATCATAACAAACTGTCTCTCAGACCACAGTGCAATCAAACTAGAACTCAGGATTAAGAAACTCACTCAAAATCGCACAACTACATGGAAACTGAACAACCTGCTCCTGAATGTCTACTGCGTACATAACGAAATGAAGGCAGAAATAAAGATGTTCTTTGAAACCAATGAGAACAAAGACACAACATACCAGAATCTCTGGGACACATTTAAAGCAGTGTGTAGAGGGAAATTTATAGCACTAAATGCCCACAAGAGAAAGCAGGAAAGATCTAAAATCGACACCCTAACGTCACAATTAAAAGAAATATAGAAGCAAGAGCAAACACATTCAAAAGCTAGCAGAAGGCAAGAAATAACTAAGATCAGAGCAGAACTGAAGGAGATAAAGACACAAAAAACCCTTCAAAAAATCAAGGAATCCAGGAGCTGGTTTTTTGAAAAGATCAACAAAATTGATAGACTGCTAGCAAGACTAATAAAGAAGAAAAGAGAGAAGAATCAAATAGTCACAATAAAAAATGATAAAGGGGATATCATGACCAATCCCACAGAAATACAAACTACCATCAGAGAATACTACAAACACCTCTACACAAATAATAAAAAATAAATTTAAAAAAAAGAAAGAAAATCTAGAAGAAATGGATAAATTCCTGGACACATACACACTCCCAAGACTAAACCAGGAAGAAGTTGAATCCCTGAATAGACGTATAACAGGCTCTGAAATTGAGGCAATAACTAATAGCCTACTAACCAAAAAAAGTCCAGGACCAGATGGATTCACAGCTGAATTCTACCAGAGGTATAAGGAGGAGCTGGTACCATTCCTTCTGAAACTATTCCAATCAATAGAAAAAGAGGGAATCCTCCCTAATTCATTTTATGAGGCCAGCATCATCCTGATACCAAAGCCTGGAAGAGACACAACAAAAATAGAGAATTTTAGACCAATATCCCTGATGAACATCGATGCAAAAATCCTCAATAAAATACTGGCAAACCAAATCCAGCAGCACATCAAAAAGCTTATCCACTATGATCAAATGGGCTTCATCCTTGGGATGTAAGGCTGGTTTGACATACACAAATCAATAAATGTAATCCAGCATATAAACAGAACCAAAGACAAAAACCACGTGATTATCTCAATAGATGCAGAAAAGGCCTTTGACAAAATTCAACAGCGCTTCATGTTAAAAACTCTCAATAAACTAGGTATTGATGGGTTGTATCTCAAAATAATAAGAGCTATCTATGACAAACCCACAGCCAATATCATACTGAATGGGCAAAAACTGGAAGCATTCCCTTTGAAAACTGGCACAAGACAGGGATGCCCTCTCTCACCACTCGTATTCAACATAGTGTTGGAAGTTCTGGCCAGGGCAATCAGGCAGGAGAAAGAAATAAAGAGTATTCAATTAAGAAAAGAGGAAGTCAAATTGTCCCTGTTTGCAGATGACATGATTGTATATTTAGAAAGCCCCATTGTCTCAGCCCCAAATCTCCTTAAGCTGATAAGCAACTTCAGCAAAGTCTCAGGATACACAATCAATGTGCAAAAATCAGAAGCATTCTTATATACCAATAACAGGCAAACAGAGAGCCAAATCATGAGTGAATTCCCATTCACAATTGCTTCAAAGAGAATAAAATACCTAGGAATCCAACTTACAAGGGATGGGAAGGACCTCTTCAAGGAGAACTACAAACCACTGCTCAACGAAATAAAAGAGGACACAAGCAAATGGAATAACATTCCATGCTCATGGATAGGAAGAATCAATATCATGAAAATGGCCATCCTTCCCAAGGTAATTTATAAATTCAATGCCATCCCCATCAAGCAACCAATGACTTTCTTCACAGAATTGGAAAAAACTACTTTAAAGTTCATATGGAACCAAAAAAGAGCCCACATTGCCAACACAATCCTAAGCAAAAAGAACAAAGCTAGAGGCATCACGCTACCTGACTTCAAACTATACTACCAGGCTACAGTAACCAAAACAACATGGTACTGGTACCAAAACAGAGATATAGACCAATGGAACAGAACAGAGCCCTCAGAAATAATACCACACATCTACAACCATCTGATCTTTGACAAACCTGACAAAAACAAGAAATGGGGAAAGGATTCCCTGTTTAATAAATGGTGCTGAGAAAACTGGCTAGCCATATATAGAAAGCTGAAACTGGATCCCTTCCTTACACCTCATACAAAAACTAATTCAAGATGGATTAAAAGCTTAAATGTTAGACCTAAAACCATAAAAACCCTAGAAAAAAACCTAAGCTATACCATTCAGGACATAGGCATGGGCAAGGACTTCATGTCTAAAACACCAAAAGCAATGGCAACAAAAGCCAAAATTGACAAATGGGATCTAATTAAACTAAAGAGCTTCTGCACAGCAAAAGAAACTACCATCAGAGTGAACAGACAACCTACAGAATGGGAGAAAATTTTTGCAATCTACCCATCTGACAAAGGGCTAATATCCAGAATCTACAAGGAACTTAAACAAATTTACAAGAAAAAATAAAACAACCCCATCAAAAAAGTGGGCAAAGGATATGAACAGATACTTCTCAAAAGAAGACATTTATGTAGCCAACAGACACATGAAAAAATGCTCATCATCACTGGCCATTAGAGAAATGCAAATCAAAACCACAATGAGATACCATCTCACACCAGTTAGAGTGGCGATCATTAAAAGTCAGGAAACAACATGTGCCGGAGATGATGTGGAGAAATATGAACACTTTTACACTGTTGGTGGGACTGTAAACTAGTTCATCCATTGTGGAAGACAGTGTGGTGATTCCTCAAGGATCTAGAACTAGAAATACCATCTGATCCATCAATCTCATTACTGAGTATATACCCAAAAGATTATAAATCATGCTACTATAAAGACACATGCACACATATGTTTATTGCGGCACTATTCACAATAGCAAAGACTTGGAACCAACCCAAATGTCCATCAATGATAGACTGGATTAAGAAAATGTGGCACATATACACCATAGAATACTATGCGGCCATAAAAAAGGATGAGTTCATGTCCTTTGTAGGTACATGGATGAAGCTGGAAACCATCATTCTGAGCAAACTATCACAAGGACAGAAAACCACACATGGCATGTTCTCACTCATAGGTAGAAGTTGAACAATGAGAACACTTGGACACAGGGTGGGGAACATCACACTCCAGGGCCTGTCATGTGGATAGGAGGAGGAGGGAGGGATAGCCTTAGGAGAAATACCTAATGTAAATGACGAGTTAATGGGTGCAGCACACCAACATGGCACATGTATACCTATGTAACAAACCTGCACGTTGTGCACATGTACCCTAGAACTTAAAGTATATATAAAAAAGAAAACAAAAACCCAGAAAGAAAGAAACACCAATGTAAAAAAACAAAAACCAAAACCAAAACAAAAAAACAAACAAAGGGAAGGAATCTGAAACCTCAGGTCTGGACAGGGCACCAACAGCACCTGCTAGAGTAGGGTAAAGTGCTCATAGACAGGGTCTTAGGGGTGAGTTGAAAGCAGGTGAGAGATTATTCCACAACTGGTTCATTTTGTTTGCCTGCTGTGTCACACACGGTGCTAGTCACACACTGGTGACAAACAAGGCAGACAGTACTCCTGAGCTTTGCTCCTGAGCTTTCTTCTGGCCACAGATATGGGGCTGTGGGGAGTCAGGAACTAACCAAACAGATACATCAACAAGATCGCCAGTGGATGGCGAGTCGGAGAGGAACCCAAGAGGCAAGGGAAATCTCGTGAACCATTGTCTGAAAGATCTGGAGTCTGAGTTGTTGAGCTCCTTCTGGTTTCAGCTCTTTAGGGTGTGAAGAATGATTCTCTGGAACCTACCCAGTCTTCATTCGATACCATCCTGAAAAAAGTTGTCTCAGATATTAGCGCCCAGTTTACCCTACTTTCTGGCTGAGTTGGATGAGCAGTAGCCTTGTCAAAGCCTCTGGATCAAAGCCCTGGAAAGAAAGAAGCACCACCTTTTTAAGGCTGTCAAAAAGAAAAAAAAAAATCTGGAATTGGCTACGAGACCTTCTAAACTTATCGCACAACTGGCACAATAGGAGGGTGAACATGAACAATGCTCCTCCTTCTGAAAAATAAGGAACGTATGAACAAGGTCAACCATAAAAGGCACAAGGACCACAACATCTACCTGAAGAAGCTGGGTCTGTCTACAAACCAGTAGTGTGTCACTGTGAATATTTGGAGCTGGCGAAATGACCAGATCCCCAGAGCCACTGGACACCCAGAGTCCTACTCCAGGCTCTGGAGGTCAATCTGCCCTCAGTGTTTATGGAACCCTGAGGTTTGTTGGTTTCCTAATTTCAGAAATATCCTTACAATAAATCCCAACTGCTGAAGGTGACCCTGTGAGAGGGTCTCTGTGGCCCTGAGAGATCCTGACTGATACACAGGCTCTAAATGTGTAGGGGTCTGCAAACAACACCCTGCTGGAAGCAGGGTGAGCCACTACACTCCCACTTTTGACTTTTTTTCACTCCAGCCTGCCCTTCTCATTCCTGCCAAAATTACAGATTGCACCAGCCCAGAAGGAAGCCCTGAATTAAGGATTTGGGTCTCCATCCAATTTCAAAGTGCAATCACTGAAACAGGTATTTCCGTCACTACCGCTTGGTTCTCCATGAAGCAGAACAGTTCCTTCTGCTCCCCAAGCCCAGCTCCACTTGCTTCCAGTCTGCAAGAACTCAAGACATGGATCATCATCTCTTCCCTTTCAACTCCCAGGTTCTGCCAAGCATGGCCCTGATGGAAAGCCACAGCAGTGGAGTGGGAATTGCCTCTTTTAACCAATCCTTTTCAGTAGCACGTTTGAACTTACATCTTTAAAAAACTCAAAAATATTTATTTTAGAAAGCAGACTCCATGTCCCAAAGCCTGTGGCAAGTGGGAACTTAAGGTCCCTAGAAATCATCCAAGTGTGGAAGTGGTGACTTAGAGCTAAAGCAGTGATCTAAATTCTCCAGGCTGAAGTTTAGCTGAAAGAGGGCCTCGGTTCTCTCCTTCTATCCCTGGGCCTTCTTCCCAAGCCACTCCTAGACATCCTGTCCACAGAAGCCGTGGTTTGTGATGGCACCTCACTCCTGCATTCTGAAAGATGCCATTTCACAATGGTTGCTCCCTTTACACCTGTCCCATGGCCCCCAACCAAACAAACTCTAGCGGACAGATTCATGCCAGCAACAGGTTCACAGAAGACCGTGGAGGTATAGAGCACACGAATCTCCCACTTACTGAGAAAAAGAGTGACAGAGAGCCTAGGGAAAGGAAACAGGGACCTGCTCCCTGCTCCCTATTGCCCCCCATCCCAGCCCCTCCCATCCATCCCCATTCCTTCCACCTGAGATCAGTGCTGAGCCCCCTAAGAAGCTCATTGAGTCTTTTGGAAATATAAAAAAGTGAGTACAATTGGTGCAGTTGCAATGAGGCCCCAGATGCCCAGGTTTGACATCCTCTGAATCACCCCCTCTCAAGGATCTTCCAGGCAGCTGTCCTCACTCTGGCTCAAGTAAATTAAGTTAGATTTTGTGCCTTGCCTCTTGCTTTTAGGTTGACACTGATGCGAATAAATGGCCCATGAGAGGGTTTCCTAAGAGAGGAAGCAGGCTGTCCCAGAAAGAGGAGGAACTCAAGTCTGCCGAGGACACGGTTATGTCCAGTGAGGTCAGGGGCAGGCTGTTGACAGCTTCCATTAATTCCACTGGGGAAGGCAAGCGGCAACTGGCAGTTATTGGAGCTGAGGATGCTGGGATAGATTGTAAAGTGAACAGCTGGCCCTTAGATTGTAAGCCTAGCTTAAGGAAACAGAACTGCAGGGAGAGAGAAGAGAGCAGATTTTCACAAGATCTCTTGTTAGGCTTTGGTTTCCATATCCTTCCCCACAGCTTCAGCCCAAGCGCCCAGCAGCCCACCTGTTTGTCTTTTCCCAACTCCCCAAAGGTAGAGGCTCCTGTTGGTAAAGGAACAGCTGAGAAGTGAGAAAGATAAAGGTTACAAACACTGCCCCAAATAATCCACAAAAAGCTTTGCTGGAATCAGGTTATGCATCTCTGAATCTGAGCTAGATTTATTGGGTCAGGGACCATGCTTGCTTATTGGCTCAAGAACTGACAGAGGAGGTGTCTTAAGAAATGCTTGCTGGATGGATAATTAAACAGCTGCGTGTTTATCTGAGCCTGGAAACTGCCTGCACCAGCACAAAAGTAAAGCCCGAACACCCTTAGGCCACACCTGCTGGAAGACTTCCTATCCGTCAGCCCCAGGAAGATGTAGGCAAGATGAGGCAAGTCCTGACCAACAAAGGAAACTGCCCTCCTTCTTTCCTGGCCTTTCTTCCGCTGTGATGCCAAAAATCCCATCAAGTCCAGTTACGCAGACAGTGGGATGTAAGAGGAGCTTCCTGGAAATCTGGCTCTACCATTGCCCCATGAGTATGATGGTGACAAGCTTGGGCCCTGAAATCAGAAAGCCCGAAATTGAAATCTCAGTCTTCTTACTTGCTAGCTGTGAGACTTTGAGCAAATTACTCAATGTTTCTAAACCTTCATTTCCTCAATGGGTAAAATGGGGATAATATTGGGTAACACACTAACCATAATGTCAGGAATAGAGTTAGTGCTCAATAAACGTTTATCTCTATTCCCGTACACCCCATCCTGCTAATTCCCTTCTTTCTCTTCTTCCCCATAACTTCCAATTGCATCATTGCCTATGAACAGAGGGTAGAATAATCACAAAACTGGAAAGTTTGGGACAGCCTGGAAGTTATTTACAAGTCTAAGAGCAACCCCTGAGGCCTGCCCAATGGCCTGGCTTTTTAAAAAAACACCTAATTAGGAACCAGTGAGGTACCTAAGCCCACATAATTTCCTAGAAATGACAGGGGTATGTATTTACAAAATAACTCTTTACCCTTTAAAAGAGCACAAGTATTTTCTGCTCCCATGATATCTCAAGTGGCACCTAGATTGCTGAAGTTCTGTTATCCAATGAGTAGTGTCACTCAGAGAGGTGGTATGAGTGATTTAGAGTCTAGGTCTGTGAACTGGGTTGAGCCATTTCTTCATGTCTTGGTCTCCAATGCATAAAATGAAGAGATTGGAGCAGATGATCACTAGAGAAACTTCCAATGTTAAGACTTAAAGTTTAAATGATTTTATGACAGAGAGAGATTGTAGAAAAGTAAAACCCACAAAACTTAACCTCCCAGGAGGAAAATTAAAATATTTTAATTGGAAGTAAATGATAACGTGGCACAGTTTGATGTGAATGTAATGGCATAAGGAGGTCGGAGGGCCTGGGTGCCCTCTCACACTCATTCTTAGCACCAGATGTGGGGGCACCTGGAACAGCCTGTAGGGAGGCTAATAAATTCCACCCTCACTCCAGCTCTGAAGAAACCTCCATGGTAGAAAAAAAAACAAAGAGACCCTGAGTCTCTCTACTGCTTCACTGGCTACTCCTACTTTGGAAAGCAGGGAAGGAGGAAGACCCCAACATCTTCCATCAGTGCTGAAGACACCACCCAATCCCTCCACACCTCTGCTTCAGCTCTTACCTGTGTCCCCACTCCCACACAGCCCTCTGCTAGCCCCTAGGTGTTAGCTGCCTTTCACCTGCAAAAGGCCTCCCTTTGCCAATTTTTGTCACAAATTTTTGCATATTGCTTCCATACATTTGCAGATAGGATTCAGCAGGTGCTGATTCCAACTATGTAAGAGAAAACGGAATGGCTGCACTTGCTGTCACAGAAGGCTTTCAGGAGAGCACATTGATTGGCTAAAGAGTTCTGGGAGAGGTACTCTAACTATGTTAGACTGAGATGCTCAGACAGGAGCTTCCTCACAATTAAGGAAATCAGGACTTTTCAGTGTTGACTTGAAATCCTGCCTAATAGTCAGGAAAAAGCTTTTTTCAACCATGAGGGAAGAATGAGGAGGTAAGGATGGAGAGGGGTAGAGTGCCAAACAATTCCATCCAGGTTGGGGCATGGAAAGACAGTGGCGGGCCCAAGTCAGGAGCTGTTCCCTCCAAACAGTGAATGTTTGGCAACCTTACCCAGAAGTTCTGATATTTCTAGTTAGTCAGACCAAGCTCTGATTTCCAAAATAAGGCCAAATCCAGAACAGTTTGGGAAATGAAGGTATCTGGCTGAAAGACAAGAGTTGGAACCATTGCCCTACCATCAGCATCACATTAACAGAAACAAATTCCTCTGCCCATGCAAACTATCCCAAACAATTTAACCCAAGAAAAAGTCCCAACTAGAAAAGCACACGGATGAGCACCAACCCAATGAGGCCCATCATTTTTGAGTGGACACACCCTCTGAGCAACTTGGTGAAGAAAGCAGAGCTCAACTTCCCCCCAGGCGGCTTGGGAGAACCTCTCCTGATGGACAGACATGAAAGAGGATTTCAGTGATAGCACCTGGAAAGGTAATAACTACTCACTGGCCACAGGGATGACTGAAATAAGACCCATGCCAGGAATAACACAAAGGATAAAAACAATCTAAAGCAGAGATTGAGTTTATTATTTGCTGAACAAGAGGAGGGTCACATTTCATTAAGAAAGGTCAGGACAGTTCTCTGAATTAAAGGTGAACAGCTCAGACACACTGTGAGAAAGAGGAAGTTTTGTCAAAATTTGTGATGGACTCGAAAACAAGAGTAAACTCTCTTGGATTGTTTGCTGTTCTATTTTGTATCACAGAAGCACAAGCACAGTTCTCGGAAAGGTCCTAGATGGATCTGATCTGTGGGGCATGGCCCTGGCAGCCTGGTGTCTGTGTCTCCTCTCATCGAGGTGAAATTTTTCTCTGGCACCCACTTTGGTTAAGAATGAGGAGCCCTGGGCCCCCATCAGCCTACAGCATGGCTCTGTGCCCATCACCCAGCTCTCTTCTCCTCACTGCCTAGGATGGATAAAAATGCAGCTTTCCTGGCCACAGGGATGAAATAACCACGTGAAAGCCGATGGGTAATTTTGTTAGCACATGACTATTAATATGATATTTTCTAAACAGGAAAACTGAGGCACTGGGCCCCAAGCCCCAGTAAGTTGGAGGCTACATGATTAAAATGTTGCTGAATAGGGAGAAAAAGGCAAATTGTAAAGAGCTAACCAAAAACTAATAGGGTCTAAATCTGGGTGGTGCGATTGCAGGTGATTTTTATTTTCTAACTTTCTATATTGGTGTTCTATATTCTCCAAATTTTCTACTCTGTGTGGTTTTGAAAGCTTTTTCTTTTTATTTTGATACAACAAGGATGAAGTCAAGGTCGTGGTAGTTATTGCAATGATGAGTTTAGGCCAGGCTCACACCTGTGAGTTTAGGTGGCTCACATCTGTAATCCTAACCCTCTGGGATGGTAGGAGGTAGGAGGATCACTTGAGGCCAGGAGTGTAAGACCAGCCTGGGCAACATGGTGAGATCCCACCTCTATAAAAAATGTATTAGCCAGATGTGGTGGTGCAGGCCTGTAGTCCTGGCTACTTAGGAGACTGAGATGGGAAGATTACTTGAGCTCAAAACTTTGAAGTTGCCGTGAACTATGATTATGATGATCATACCACTGCACTCCAGCCTGGACAACAGAGCAAAACCCTGTCTCCAAAAAGAAGAAAAAATATTACATAGGGGTGTGAGGTCAAAAAGTTTAACTACTGATACAGACAATAGGGCACAAAGAGTTTAAAACTAAATAATGCGTTTAACAACCCTGCACATTAGCCACTATAAAAGTAAGAAAAATCACGCAGGTGTGCCCAAGGGCATGTAGTTTTCTTCTCAAGAAAGGAAAGTACCTAGAATAAGATAATGTAAAAGAGTCAGTGCAGGGGTAACCAATGCATATATATTTTATATTTATATATATGTGTGTGTGTGTCTGTGTGTGTGTGTGTGTGTGTGTGTGTGTGTGTGTGTTTGTGTATGTATTTTTTTTTGAGACAGAGTCTCACTCTGTCGCCCAGACTGGAGTGCAGTGGCATGATCTCAGCTCACTGCAACCTCCGCTTCCTGGGTTCATATGATTCTCCTGCCTCAGCTGGGATTACAGGCACATGCCACCACACCTGGCTAATTTTTTTTGTTTGTTTGTTTTTTAGTAGAGACGGGGTTTCACCATGTTGACCAGGATGGTCTCGATCTCCTGACCTTGCATTCCGCCCACCTCGGCCACCCAAAGTTCTGGGATTGCAGGTGTGAGCCACCACACCCGGCCTAACAACTCCAATTTAAGCATCAGTGTCGTGTCAGAG
Source organism: Pongo abelii (assembly GCF_028885655.2). Classification (NCBI taxonomy): domain Eukaryota; kingdom Metazoa; phylum Chordata; class Mammalia; order Primates; family Hominidae; genus Pongo; species Pongo abelii. The sequence continues at coordinate 31,631,322 of NC_071995.2, forward strand.
TTTGTGATGGCTGGGAGGAATGTAACCATGTCTAAAATTCACTATGCCCAAAAAGTTTACTGTCTAGGAGAGACACAACTGAATTTTTGGTTGAAATGCAGTTAGGAATAAGGGAGACACATGACAGAATATAAGAGGTCAGCGGGGTAGGGCCTTGGATGAGGGGTGGAATGAGAAAAGGGGAGAAGGAAGACTTCCTGAAAAGATATGTCTGTGCTGAGTCTTGGAGGATGAGTGGGAATTTGGCTGCTGAGTGGGAGAGGCACTGCAGGAGAAGGGAGTGCTCCAGCACTGGGAACAGCATGAGCCCAGGCCCAGAGGTATGAATCAGCATGGTGTATTTGGAGAAGGCATGAAAAGGGAGTACAGAAAATGAAAAACAGACTAGAGTGGTCCCCCAACAAAATAAATGTAATGTCCCCAATAAAATTACAAGTTTTACAAACCAAGACTTAGCAGCTCTGATAACAAGTATCTACTGTATTTTAGAAGAGAATAAACTGGTCCATAATTCAGGTGTATGGAAACAAAGTGTCTGTTTTGGAAAACAAAAATGAGACTCTGCTCTCATATCTTGATACGAAGTGAAATGCTCTGGTCACCCCTTTGCCTTCCGAGTGCTTTCTTGTCTCTGGCTCCCAAGGGCTGCCCAGAGTGGCCATAGTGGTCCCTGGGGGCCAACGAAGGCGGAAACTCCACCCCCTCAGGGCCCATCAGCAAGAATCCCAGGACTTCACTCCACGTGGTTCAGAAAGGGGTTGTGTGGCTGGGTTGTGTGGCTAGGTCGTGCCATGCATGTGAAATTGTTTTTTTCACCAAAGGAGCTAGTCAGGATGGCTGAATGTTTATTTCAGAAGCAGTGGATCAATGCCATTCTGAAAAGTTAAATCAAGGTTAGCCTAAAGCTGCCTCCTTACATATTTAAGTTCGGCCTAAAGGTTTTTCTGTACATTGGAAACCATAACAATGTACAGAAAAGTGTACATTGTGTCGGAGGTGGTGTAAACCGACTGCAGCCCACATCTGTGCTAATCACTGTATTTTGGCCAATCAAATGTAGCCACCTGTTCAAATCATGTTCAAATAAGGCAAATGCCAAGCTGTAAGCAATCCAGTGTTTCTTACCTCACTTCTGTTTTCTGTACGTCACTTCCCTTTTGCCATCCATAAATCATCTTCCACCACGTGGCTGTGCTGAAGTCTCTGAATCTGCTGTGATTCTGGGGGCTGCCCAATTCACAAATTGTTCATTGCTCAATTAAACTCCTTTAAATTTAATTTGGCTGAATTTTTTTTTAACAAAAGCTAGTATTCTGTTTTAAATCGCATGGAGGAAGGGGGATACCCTGCTAGTTACATCAGATAAAAAAGGAGAGAAAGGGAACATTTTCTGATAGTAATTCATGGCCCACCTATCCCCATGAACGGCCTTCATCAAAGGTCGAACTGACCCAAAAGATGCTCTGGCATTTACCCAGGTGTCCCTGCGGGGAATCTGGCCTTTCCAACAGGCACTGGTAGGTGGCAGAAGAAGCCTCCTTGACGCACAGCTGGGACTCTGCTTCCAGTAGAAACCTGACTGAAACCCCTGGAATTAAAGAGGGTTAGACAATTCTGCAGACTGTGGACTAGGGTCCCAGAACCTCTCAAGGGCCAGGGCAGGCTGGCAGCAACCTGGGCAGTTGTCTGCCCAGAACAGCAGGCAGCCGAGGCAGTGCAGCCAGAGTGAGACTCTGCCGGCAGTCAGGCTTGGGAGCTGAGGCAGTGCAGGGAGAGAGCCAGCTCACACTGTCCTGCAGATGGAGGAGATTCAGCAAGCAGGGAAGAAAACTATCTAGAGAAGCAAGAAGCCCCAGGAGAAGGTTGAGATGGGCCTCTCAGAGCAAAGTAGGGACAATCAGTAAAGGAGTAAGGATCTGAATGCAGAGAGAGGAAATTAGCCTGTCCTTACAAGCTAAATGGTTCAGGGACAGGCAACCTAACATAAAGGATCTCACTCCTGTCAATGGAACAGAATAAATAACTCAGAAATAAAGTTACATATGTAAAACCAACTGATCTTCAACAAAGATGACAAAAATATACACTGGGGAAAGGACTCCCTATTCAATTAACAGAGCTGGGAAAATTGGATAACCATAGGCAGAAGAGCTATCCCATATCCAGAAACTGAACCCCTGTCTCTCACCATATACAACAATTAACTCAAGATGGATTGAACACTTACATGTAAGACCTGAAATTATAAAATTTCTAGAAGAAAAGCTGGGGAAAACTCTACCGAACATTGGTTTAGACAAATAATTTATGACTAAGACCCCAAAAGCAAACACAACAAAAACAAAAATAGACAAATGAGACTTCATTAAACCAAAAAGGTTCTGCACAGCAAAAGAAATCAACAGAGTAAACAACTTGCAGAATGAGAGAAAATATTTGCAAGCTATGCATCTGACAAGGGACTGATATCCAGAATCTATAAAGAATTTAAACAACTAAATGAGAAAAAAAAAACCGTCAAAAAGAAGACAAAGGATATAAAGAGACACACTTCACAAGAATACATATAAGTGGCCAAAAAACATATGAAGAAATGCTCACCACCACCAATTATCAGAGAAATGCAAACTAAATTCGCAGTGAAATATCATCTTACAGCAGTCCAATTGGGAGCTAAACAATGGTACATGGGGACATACAGAGTATGTTACCTGCACCAAGTGTCCTTCTCCCTGGCCCCCTACCCTTAGAGGTCTGCAGGACAAAATTGTACAAAAAGCAAGATGACAGAGTCAGAGGGAGATAATGCCAGGTTTAGACGCATGAAAGCCAAGGCAACACTGCATGCAGGACAGGGCCATTTACTAAGCATCTAGAAATACAACTTTCCTTGATCGAGAAAAGCTGGAAAAAAAGCTCCATAGCACATTTGTTAAAAAAAAAAAAAAAAAAAAAGGAAATTAACCCAAATCCTTGCCTGGGTTCCAGTCTAAGAGGAAATAGGACAACGAACCTTTCATCACTGGCCATTTCTATACATGCACAGAAATGCTTGAAGACTTTTAGATTGCCTTTTACATAATATATGGAAAGTATAACAGGGAGATGTGATAGAATTGTGGGAGGACCCTTAGATTGGGTGTAAAGAGATGATGTTTAGGTGGAACTCAGACAATTAAAAGAAATCCATTGTCTTTGGTGGCATGCATTGCAGGAGAGAAAGCTAATGCCGGTCTCTAAGGTAGGAACAAACTTGAGGGACAGACACAAAGGCAACCATATCTGAAGCTGGCAACCATGTCTGAAGCATCCAGTGGGGAAGGTGGCAGAAGCAAGAGCAAGTGCTGATGAGGTTGGCAGGACTCAGGCTCTGTGCAACCACGAGGGAGAGGGGTCTGGATTCCATTGCAAATCTGATGGACAGCCCTTGGTAAGTTTTAACCAAGAGGGTAATGTGATCAACTTACATTAAAAAAGATAACTCCAGATGGTCTATGGAAAACACCCAAAGGGGAAGAGAGTACAAACATGAAGGCCAAGCAGGAGGCTTCTGTAGTACTCCAGGCAGGAAATGATGGTAGCTTTGACCAGGCTGGACATAGTGGAGAGGTAGGGAACTGCATCCATTTGGGAAATGCTTCAGAGGACATTATAGTGGATTGGATGTGAGTTAGGCAGGAGAAGGGAATTGAGGATGGACCTCTAGGGTTTTGGGCTGAGCAACTCTGGATGGATGGTTGGGCCATTTAGTTAGATGAAGAAGAGAGGCAAAACTGGTTTGGGGTGGAGGAGTGAATCATTCAGAACTCTGTTTTTGAACATGGTGAATTTGGGTATTAATAGCTTATAAAAAGTAATGCTATCATAGAATCCATAACACTTCCCAGGAACTGTGGCTTTTTCACTGGGGTTTTAAGCTCCACTGGGAAAACCACATGCAGCACCCACAGTGTTAGATGTCCTCAAAGAATGGCTTTGTCCTTGGGTCACTCACTCATTCATCCCTTCCTTAGACACACATGTATGTTCCAGAAGGAAAGTCTGCATGTCCTTCAATCTTTACAATAATCAACTGGTAGAGGCCTTTATGACCTCTAAAGTTCCAGACAGATTCAGAATCTGTCATTTTACTGTTTAAAAATTATCTTTCTTCGTAGATATAGACACAGAACCGTACAAATAAGGCCACAGCATGGCCTCTAATGCCCTAGTTCAGGAAATGCAAATGCTGGCCTCAGCCAGCCTCCCCAGCCCCACACCCCCTCCAGGCCCAGCCCTGGTGTCCCATTAACCTTGCAGCCTAGATGGGAAGTTTCTATGCTGTCCCAGGAGACAAGGTGGCTGCACCAGGAAGGGCTGAGTTTTTCACATGGTGAGGGTGACAGGCTGGTAGGGGGAGAGGGATTGACCAGGAGCCCAGGCCAGAGCTAAGAACTGATCTAAGAATTGCGTGGTGGAGAAAGGGCAGCAATCAATCCCATTTTTTTTAACAAGGCAACTGGCATGCAGGAAAAATCAGCTATCTCCACTCCTGATTCTGGGGCTGGAATCATTTTACTGAAGGCCTGGTGGTGTCACATGAGGGATGAGAAAGGAGGTTTGGTTGCCTGGAATTGGGGTGGACAAAAGTATGCCAGAAATCATCTACTGAAAACTTAGACCTGGTTCCCTTTTCCTTTTGAATGTCAAATAAACAGAAGAGAAAGCAGATTACGTGTGTGCCCTCCTCATTTCCCTAGGGATAAGGTGTGGGTTTTCAGTCTTTGGATATTTCTTAATAGATTGAGCTAGAGTGAGCTGTGCCCATTGGGAAGACAGGGTGGGATTCTAGCCTGGGCTTTCAGTGTGAGGGATCATGGCCCAGGTCTGTTCATCTCCGCTTCCCTCCTCCCAGGTATTGTGTGCCTTGTGTCAGATGTTGTCAGGATTCCTGTGCCAGGAGGCAGTCCAGGAGCTCTACCTACAGCTGCTGCTGTGTCATCTCTGCTGGGCGGTTTAGCAAAATGCTCCCCAGAAGATAGTAGAACACAGCAAGGAGGGGCCCCTGGGAAGCAAAAGCAACTCTGACCCCATTAGGTAAGCCTAACCACCAGGGAACAGAGAAAGGAAATGAGGCAATTTCCTGAGGACCCTGGACAACCAGATGTGGGTCCCTCAGGGAGGCAAGGAAGAGAAGAGTGGGCTATGGCATGGGTGCTGCAGCATAGTACACTGGAGTACTCTCACAGGTGTTCCAATTTCATGAATCCCATTACTCTCCCATCCAAGGACTAACCAGGCCCAACTCTGCTTAGCTTCCAAGATCAGATGAGATCCGGCACATTCAGGGTGGTATGGGCAGTGGACCAATTTCATGAATCCTTGTATTACATGCACTCTTCTACTGACCCACACAATGGTTTTTATCCATGTTCATAACTCTACACATAAGAGATTCGATTAGACAGGGGCAAGGCTGTGTCATTTTCTCCATGCAGTTTTGGCCATTTGAGTCAGCCTTGATGGCCTCTGGCTTAGTTTTCCCATTAGCTGCATCTTCTTATATGAGTTGCTGTTAGAATTCCGTTTCCTTATCTGTAAAATGGGAGTCCTAAATAAGTGGTTATCACTCCTTCTTTAAAATTCAGAACATTTGGGCCGGGTGCGGTGGCTCACGCCTGTAATCCCAGCACTTTGGGAGGCAGGAGGATCACTTGAGGTCGGGAGTTCCAGACCAGCCTGACCAACATGGAGAAACCTCATCTCTACTAAAAATACAAAAAAATTAAGCAGGCATGGTGGTGCATGCCTGTAATCCTAGCTACCTGGGAAGGCTGAAGCAAAAGAATCACTTGAACCCCGAAGGCAGAGGTTGCAGTGAGCCAAGATTGCACCGTTGCACTTCAGCCTGGGCAACAAGAGTGGAACTCCGTCTCAAAAAAAAAAAAAAAATTAAGAACATTCAATTTAAACGAAACCTTGTATAAAAATGAAAACAAATGGAACCAGTAAATCAGAGACATTCTGATTAGGTGGTTGTGGAAGCGAAGAGAGATTCCAACCCTTTTTCTGTCCCCTAGAGAGCAGAATTTGAAAACCATGGCACTAGGATATCTGCATTGCCCCTTTTAGCCCACTCTGTGGCTGGAAGAGGGGCTGAGTGAAAGGGTGAGTGGATGGGTAATTGAAGATGGGTCCAGTAGAGGCATGACTTTCTATCAGCAGGACAGCAGAACCCAATCATGAAAGGGCTAAGAACTGTCTCCTAGCTTGCCAGCAGAAGGGTGCAAGCCAGGGCATAACATCTGGTCCATCTTTTTGTCCTTTTCACAAACCCAATGGAGGTGGCCTTCAGTTGTGCCCTGGAAGTAGTGAAGATGGTGCTACTGGCAGCTTTGTATGATAAAGTGATGTTCTGTGCAACTCAACATCACTGCTGGGAACTTCCATCCGTTGCTTCAGCCCAGAAAGGTGGGACATCATGAATTTGGGGGAGGTGGTTTTCTAGGTCATAGGCTGATTCCAAGATATCCTGATTGGCAGTTCGTTGAAAGAGTTAAGCTTTGCCTAAAGAGTTGAAGGCAACAGAAAGAAATGTTTGAGTTAAGATAAAAAGGGTTGTGGAAGCCAAGGTTCTTGTTATTTAGATGAAGCCTCTAATTAACAGGCTTCAGAGAGAATAGATCTTGTCTCTTGTCAACCTTAAGTGGTGTCAGACTGTCTGGAAAAGAACTAGTAAAGGAAGGAGATTTTGTAAAGAATGCACATTTCCACCACAAGAGATGGCTTTACAGGGTCATTTCAAAATATGCCAAAGAAAGTATATTTTGGGGTAAAATACTTGATTTTTTCAGGGCCTGCTATCTGTCATGTGATGCCATACCAGAGTCATGTTGGAGCTGGGTATCTTATTGCTACATAGAGTATATTTTGTCAGTCTTATTATCTCTATTTTAATGTTAATGCAAGTCAGTTGCACCTGAACTCCAATGAAAGGAGGGTATAACGAGTCATGACCAACCCCCACTTCCTGTCATGGCCTGAACTGGTTTCTCAGGTTTCTTTGGGATCCCTTTGGCCAAGAGGGGAGTCCATTCATTGGCTGGAAGGTTTAGAGTTTTATTTGGTTTACAGAGACCAGCCTGGACAATGTAGCAAGTAATTATCTCTACAAAATATATAGATTAAAAAATTAGCCAGGCATAAAGGTGAGACAGCAGGGATGGGACTTGGCTCCACTCCTACTATTTTTGTATTTAGTATTTTTGTATTTAGTGAGTATTTTTCCACACATACTCACTAACCACCAGACCTGGCACTACCCCATTGGCACCATACCTGCTGATCACAAGACCTTACAAACTATGTGAGAAAACTAAGATAAGAAGCATTGCACCATAAATCTCTCTCAAGGGAATTAACCCTATTGCCCTCATGTATATAAGTCCAGGAAAACGATAGATCTTAATCTCTTGCCTCATTACAATAAAATCCTCACCCCAGGAGGGGCTTTTCCATCATTATTTGATCTTGCGATGTACATACTAACGTGACTTCCCACTGCATCTGTGCACCCTGCACTCTGCCCTGCAAATGTAATGATGCTCACATACCTCATGTTTATTCCTGTCACCCTTCCTAAAACACCACGAAGACCTGTCCTCAGAAAGCCAGCCAGAGAACTCTTGCTCCTATGCTGTCTCCCTTGTGCTTGAGCATAAGTCTTAATAAAGCCTTGTCTTGGAAACTTTCTGAGCCTCATGTCAATTTTTATTGCATACGAGCCTAAGAAACAGTGTTTGATTAACAGTGGTGCAGGCCTGGAACTCCAGTGACTCTAGACACTGAGGTGGGAGGATCACTTGAGCCCAGGAATTTAAAGCTACCATGAGCTATAAACCCACTGCTGCACTCCAGCCTGGGTGACATAATGAGACCCTGTTTCTTACAAAAAAAAAAAAAAGAAAAGAAAAGAACTGTGATAGACCTCTGTAATTGGTGATTGTGCTGTATAGAGGAATATTTTATGGGAAGAAAAAAATTGTTAATCTTATTTTTGTAAAAATAAATTCTGCCTATATTAGGTATTTAAAAAATGTATACTACCAGGATAGGTACCAAAATATCAGTGTTATCTCTGGGAGTGAATGATTTTTCTTCCTTTTCTTAAAAAAATAATTTGTATTTTAAATATTTCATACAATGAAACAAGTATTACTTTTATAGTGTCAAAAATTATTCTAAATGGAACTCTACAATAATGACCTGATATGTGGGGTGTTAAAGAATGGGGTTGGGTAGTCAGTCTTTAGGGGTCTGCAGTCTGAGTTGACCCTCTCCTGGTTTTAGCTCTTGAAGGTGTGAAGAATGATTCTCTAGAGCCTATCCCATGTTTGGTCAATACCATCCTGAAAAAAGGTTGACATAGATACTAGCACCTAGTTTGCCCCTACTTCCTGGCTGAGCCAAATGATCAGTAGCTTCCTCAAAGCTCTGGTCTCAAAGCCCCAGAAAGAAAGAAGCGCGTTTTCTTTTTTTATGTTTTTTTTAGAGACAGGTTCTCACTTTGTTGCCCAGGCTGGAGTGCAATGTCATGATCATGGCTCATTGCAGCTTTGAACATCTGGGCTCAAGAAATACTCCCACCTCAGCCCCCTGAGTAGCTAGGACTACAGGCACACACCACATCCAGTTAATTTTTTAGTTTTTGTAGAGATGGGGTCTCACTATGTTGCCCATGCTGTTATCAAACTCCTACGCCTGGTGAGGAGGGGCCAAGATAGCCTATTAGAAGCAGCTGCAGTCCACGGCTGTCATGGAGAGGAATGAAAATAGCAAGTGAATTCAGCACCTTCAACTGAAATATCCAAGTTCTCACATTGGGACTGACTAGGCAAACAACTCAAATCACAGAGAACAAAGAAAAGCAGGGTGTGGCGACGGCCCACCCAGGAGCGGCACAGAGGCAAAGGAACCTCCATCCCAAGCCAAGGGAAGCAGTGAGTGATTGTGCAACCCCACCCAGGAAACCATGCTTCTCCCATGGATCTTTGCAACCTGTGGATCAGGAGATCCCCTCTTGAGACCATGTTACCAGGGCCTTGGGTCTGATACACAGAGTTGTGTGGAGTCTCAGCAAATCAGCTGCACAAGCACACACAGAGACCCAGGAGTTTTACATACTCCAGCCCCAGGAATCCTGGCAAGGTGGGAGATCTGTCCAGACATTCCCCTAGGAAGGGGGCTGAATCCAGGGAGCCAAGCAGTGTCATTCTGCAGGCCCTACTTCCAGGACATCTCACAAGTTAAAACCCACTGGCTTGGAATTCCAGCCAGCCAGTGGCAACAGGCCAGAGACTACCTAGCATGGGACCAAGTTCCTATGGGGAGAGGCAGCCACCATCTCTGTGGTTTGGTCAGCTCAGCCATTACACCCTGCCAGCTCTGGAGAGTCTAGGCCGTCAAGATGAGGAAAAGTGCTGCCCAACCCCAATGCAGCACACCTGCTCTACCAAAAAGCAGCCAGACTGCTTCTTTAAGCAGGTGTCTGATCCCATTCCTCCTGACTGGGTTAGACCTCTCAATAGGGTTCTCCAGACACCTCATACAAGAGCATTTGGGCCAGCAACGTGTCATACCCTCTGTGACAGAGCTTTCATAGGAAGGTGCAAGTTGCCATTTTTGCTGTTTTGCAGCCTTCACTGGTGATAGCTCCAAGTACAAGACAGGTCTGGAGCAAACCCCAAGAAAACCACAGCAGCCCTAAGGAAGAGTGACCTTCCTGTTAAAAGAAAAACAACAAAGAGAAAACAACAACTACTACAATATCAACAAAAAGATCCTACAAAAACCCTATTCAAAGGTCAGCAACCTGAAAGATCAAAGGTAGATATGCCCACAAAGATGAGAAAGAATCAACACAAAAACACTGAAAACTCACTGAAAGAGCCAGAGTGCTAGTTCTCCTCCAAATAACTGCAGTGCCTCTCCAGCAAGAGCATAGAGTTGGTCTGAGGCTGAGACGGCTGAATTGAGAGAATTAGGCTTCAGAAGGTGAGTAATAATGAACTTCAGTGAGCTAAAGAAGCATGTTGTAACCCAATGCAAAGAAGCTAAGAATCATGATAAAACAATACTGGATCTGATAATCAAAATAGCCAGTTTAGACAGGAATATAACCGACCTGATGGAGCTGACAAAACACAACAGGAGAACTTCAAATGTAATCACAAGTATCAATAGCAGAATAGACAAAGCAGAGGAAAGAATATCAGAGCTTAAAGGCTATCTATCTGAAATAAGCCAGGCAGACAAGATAGAGAAAAAAGAATAAAAAGAAATGAACAAAATCTCCAAGAACTATGGTATTATGTAAAAGACCCAACCTGTGACTAATTAGGGTACATGAAAGAGATGGGGGGGTGGGAAATGGAACCAAACTGGAAAACATACTTCAGGATGTCATCCAAGAGAACTTACTCAACTAGCAAGACAGGTCAACATTCAAATTCAGGGAATCCAGAGGACCCCAGTAAGATACTCCATGAAAATCCACCCCAAAACACATAATCATCAGATTCTCCAAGATGAAAATGAAAGAAAAAATGTTCAGGACAGCCAGAGAGAAGGGCCAGGTCACCTACAAAGGGAAGCCCATCAGACTAACAATGGACCTTTCAGCAGAAACCCGACAAGCCAGAAGAAATTGGGAGCCAATATTCAACATTCTTAAATAAAAGAATTTCCAACCCAGAATGTTGTATCTGACCAAACTAAGCTTCATAAGTGAAGGAGAAATAAGATGCTTTTCAGACAAGAAAATGCTGAAGGAATTTGTCACCACCAGGCCTGTCTGGCAAGAACTCCTGAAGGAAGCACTAAATATAGAAAGGAAAAACCATTACCACCCACTAAAGAAACACACTGAATTAAACAGACCAGTGACACTATGAAGCAACCACATAAACAAGTCTGCAAAATAACCAGCTAGCATCATAATGACAGGATCAAATTCACACATGACAATAGTAACCTTAAATGTAAATGGACTAAATGCCCCCAAAGAAAAGACATAGAATAGCAAGCTGGATAGAGCCAATACTGATTGGTATGCTGCTCTCAAGAGACCCATCTCACATGCAAAGCGACACATGGGCTCAAAATAAAAAGGTGAAGGAAAATTTATCAAACAAATGGAAAACAGAAAAAAGCAGAGGTCACAATCCTATTTTCTGACAAAACAGACTTTAAACCAACAAAGATCAAAAAAGTCAAAGAAAGGCATTACATAATGGTAAATGGTTCAATTCAACAAGAAGAGCAAACTGTCCTAAATATATGTGTACCCAACACAGGAACACCCAGATTCATAAAGCAAGTTCTTAGAGATCTACAAAGAGGGTTAGACTCCCGCACAACAATAGTAGGAGACATTAATACCCACTTACAAAATTAGATCATCAAGACAGAAAATTAACAATGATATTCAGGACCTGAACTCAGCTCTGGATCAAGTGGACATGATATATATCTACAGAACTCTCCACCCAAAAACAACAGAATATACATTCTTCTCAGTGCCACATGGCACTTACTCTAAAATTGATCACATAATCGCAAGTAAAACACTCCTCAGGAAATGCAAAAGAGCTAAAATCATAAGAAACAGTCTCTCAGACTACAGCACAATCAAGATTAAGAAATTCAATCAAAACTACATAACTACATGGAAATTGAACAACCTGCTCATGAATGACTCCTGGGTAAATCATGAAATTAAGACAGAAATCAAGAAGTTCTTTGAAACTAATGAGAACAAAGAGATGGCATACCAGGATTTCTGGGGCACAGCTAGGGCAATGTTGAGAAATTTATAACACTAAATGCCCACATGAAAAAGCTAGAAATATCTCAAGTTAACATACTAACATCATAACTAAAAGAATTAGAGAACCAAGAGCAAACAAACCCCAAGGCTAGCAGAAGACAAGAAATAGCCAATGTCAGAGCAGAACTGAAGGAGATGAAGACACAAAAAAACCCTTCAAAAAAAATTAGCAAATCCAGGAGCTGTTTTTTTGTAAAAAAAAAAAAAAAATAGATACACTGCTTGCCAGACTAATAAAGAAGAAAAGAAAGAAGAATCAAAGAAACACAATCAGAAATGATAAGGGGGATATCATCACCAACCCCACAGAAATACAAACAACCATCAGAGAATACTATAAACACCTCTATGTATATAAACTAGGAAATCTAGAAAAATTGATAAATTCCTGGACACATATACCCTGCCAAGACTGAACCAGGAAGAAATTGAATCCCTGCATAGACCAATAACATGTTCTGAAATTGAGGCAGTAAAAAATAACCTACCAACTACAAAAAGCCCAGGACCAGATAAATTTATAGCTGAATTCTACCACAGGTAAAAAGAAGAGCTAGTACCATTTCTACTGAAACTAGTCCAAAACATTGAAAAGGAAGAACTCCTCCCTAACTCATTTTATGAGGACAGCATCATCCTGATAATAAACCCTGGCAGAGATACAACAAATAAAACTTCAGGTCAATATCCCTGATGAATATCTATGCAAAAAATCCTCAATACAATACTGGCAAACTGAATCCAGCGGCACATCAAAAAGCTTATCCACCATGATCAACTTGGTTTTCTCCCCATGGTTGGTTCAACATACCCAAATCAGTAAGTGTCATTTATCACATAAAGCAGAACTAAAGACAAAACCACAAGGCTATTTCAATAGATGAAGAAAAGGCCTTCGATAAAGTTCAACATCGCTTCATGTTAAAAACTCTCAATAAACTAGGTATTGAAAGACCATACCTCAAAATAATAAGAGCCATATATGACAGACCTACAGTTAATATTATACAGAATGGGCAAAACCTGGAAGCATTCCCCTTGAAAACTGCCACAACGCAGGGATTGCTTCTCTCACCACTCCTATTCAACATAGTACTGAAGTTCTGGCCAGGGCAATTGGGCAAAAGAAAGAAAGAAAGGGTATTCATATAGGAAGGGAGGAAGTCAAATTATCTTTGTTTGCAGATGACACAACTTTATATCTAGAAAACCCAATCATCTCAGCCCAAAAGCTTCTTGAACTGATAAGCAACTTTAGCAAAGTCTCGGGATACAAAATCAATGTGCAAAAACCACTAGCATTCCTATACACCAGTAATAGGCAAATAGAGAGCCAAATCATGAACTAACTCCCATTCACAATTGCTACAAAGAGAATAAAATACAGCTAACAAGGGATGTGAAGGACCACTTCAAGGAGAACTACAAACCACTGCTCAAAGAAATCAGAGAGGACACAAACAAATGAAAAACTATTTCATGCTCATGGATAGGAAGAATCAATATTGTGAAAATGCCACACTTTCAAGGAGCCCTTGAAATCACTGGGTTGGTTTTCTAGGGCTCCTGTAATAATAGGCCACAACTGGCTGGCTTAATACAACAGAAATTTATTTTCTCACAGATGTGAACTCTGGAAGTACAAAGTCCAGATGTTAGCAGGATTAGTTTCTACTGGAGGCTTTGAGGGAGATACTGTTCCATGGCTCTCTCCTGGATCCTGGCGGTTCTTGGCAACTGTTGGTGTCCCTTACCTTGTAGATACATCACTCAAATCTGTGCCTCCGCTTTTACATGACACATTCTTCCGTCTGTGTGTGTGTGTGTGTGTGTGTGTGTGTGTGTGTTTTCTTAAGAACAGCAAACATTGGATTTGGGAGGGCCCACTCTAATCCACTATGAACTTCCCTTAGTTTGGTTACATCTACAAAGACCCTGTTTGCAAACAAGGTCACATTTGAGGTTCTGAGTGGACATGAATTTGTCAACTCAGTTGGGAACGGATCAGTCTGAGGGCAAGATAAGAGGAGGAACTAAGCAGGAAGGTTGAGTGCAGAGTTTTGAGAAAAGTGTAGTCAGGGCTAAGACCTAAGCAACACTGTTCTACTCCTTTGGAGGAGAAATTTTTCCTTCTTTTAGCTTCCTTCAGCCACTGCTGTGACCACCTCATCCCAATTCCTCTCTGCTCCTTCATAGTCCTTAAAGGTTAGAAGCATGGGCTCTGCACTTCTGTGTCTTGCATTTCTAGATCCTGGTTCTCTGGTTGGCCATGTGTCCTCAGAGACTTATTTCCCTCTACTTCAGTTTTCTCTGGGAAAAAGGGATGACAACAATACCAGGTACATACAGCCATTTTGATAACTGAGCAGTGTAATGTTTATAAAGTGCTTGTCTCAAAGGAGTAAAGTATGGATTTAGGTAACTTGCCTATTTTTGAGTTGTCTTTTTATTGATTTGACTTACTTTATGCTAATGTCAAGCAATACTTTGGTCTTCTCTTTAATTTCTATATTTTATTTACCCCACTGCCTCTTACAGATGGTACAATGGGTAGAAAGTCCAGATTGTGTCCAGAGACGCAGCCAATCCTGTATATTGAGGAGGGTGAATTGAGTTCCTTGATTGGGTCAGTAGTTGTAGTTTCCCACATGCCAGGACATGGTCCCTAGCAATGCCCCACAATGGTAGCTGCAGCATTCGCTCAAACAAGATGGTGATGTCATGACATGAAATGGTCTCTCCTGGCTGTGGTCTACTGTTTGCAACTGGTATCATCTGGTTCTGGCATTTGTTGCTCACACTAACATATCAATGATAGGCCTATATATCATCCTGGTCAAGTGAAGGCCCAGTTGTTTCCTGGTCTCATTGGATGGTGCATTACAGGGCATGGCACTACATCCAGGACATGCTCAGAGTGGCTTACTACCTGTCAATCTTAGTAAAGTCAAACCCTCTGAGCCTCAGTTTCTTCACCTATAAATGGGGATGATATCTACCTCTTAAGACTGTGTATTAGGTTGTTCAGGCTGCCAGAACAAAACATCACAGACTAGTAGCTTAAACAATGGTTCTGAAGGCTGGAGGTCCAGGATCAAGGTCCTGTCTGGGTTGGATTCTGGTGAAGGCTCTCTTCCTGGCTTGCAGATGGTTGCCTTCTTGCTGTGTCTTCTCATGACTTCTTCTCTGTGCACAGGCAGAAAAAGAGATATCTGGTGCCTCTTCCCCTGTTTGTAAGGACATCATATTAAGACCCAATAGATTAAGAGGCCCTATCAGATTAAGGGCCAATACTTATGACCTCATTTAACCTTTATTACCTCCTTATAGACCCTATCTCAGTCATATTAGAGATTAGGGCTTCAACATGTGAATTTGAAATATATAACAGGCTGGGTGCAGTGGCTCATACCTGTAATTCCAGCACTTTGGAAGGCCAAGGCGGATGGATCACATGAGGTCAGGAGTTCAAGACCAGCCTGACCAATATGGTGAAACTCCGTCTCTACTAAAAATACAAAAATTAGCCGGGCATGGTGGCGCATGCCTGTAATCCCAGCTACTCAGGAGGTGGAGGTAAGACAATCACTTGAACCCAGGAGGAGGAAGTTGCAGTGAGCCGAGTTCGCAACATTGCACTCTAGCCTGGGCAATAAGAGCAAAACTCTGTCTCAAAAAACAAACAAACAAACAAAAAACAAAATACATAATAGAGTATTTTGAGGATTGCAGAACACAGATCGTGCTCTGAAGATGGTAGCACTTTTGATGTGGGTCATAGTGGAGGTCAAGAAGGTTGCAGCAAATCAGGCTGATGAAGGAAAATCTGAACAGACAAGGACAAAGGTAAAACCCCCGATCTTTGGAGAAGGACTGAACGTCAACACCAGACCCCCTACTTGGCAGCATCCATGTTTTGCTGCACCTCTATTTATACTTGAATTCACTGTTTAATAATTATCTCTGGTTTTCTTTCCTTGATGCCACTTTCTCCCTCTCTTCCTACTTTCAGTCAGCCACCAGCTGTGCCTTACCTGCCTTCCCCGCTATCTGATTAGTTCAGACCTCCATCTTTTATGGCTTGGATTTGAACAGTAGCTTCCTGCTTTATCCAGTTCAATCCACTCTCACACTACAGACAGGCTGATTGTGTAAAATGTAGACTAGATCCTGTCACTTTCCTACTTGAAGGGTTTCAGTGACTTCCCATGATTAAGACAAACCCAAATTTGATAACAGGTTCATAGGGTCAACATTGCCTGCTCTAGCTCCTGCATGTCGCTCTGCCTGAGTGCTTGCCAACACCACCTTTTTTTATCCTCTGCCCATGCTGCTCTGCCTGCTCCTGTCTGCTCCCACACTCTTATACTTATACAACAAACACTTATTGAGATCTACTCTATGCTAGTCACTGAAGATTTAGAGCTAAATGAGTACATACCATTTTTTCACACTTTTTACCATACTTCACATAATCATTTCCTTGAAATTGCTTTTTGAGTTAAACACAAATTGAGCCAGGTGTTTGTCTTCGTAGAAATTTTAGCTCTAAAGAATTTATGGTAGATTATAATATGATCTACAGTATCAAACCGTAAAATGTAAAGTATCAGGAAGTAAAAAGAAATGTATCAGGAACCTAGTCCAAGACTCACTTTTCAGAGCTCAGGTTCCAAGCCACACAATCTGGAAAACCTTTTTTTGGAGGTTGGGTGGGATCTAGCCCATGTGCTCACAGGTACCTGTTCCTCCTCTGCTGACAGTTATTCCACTATGCTGAAGTTGCCTGTAGTCTCCCACATTAGACACTAAGCTCTGGGAGGCAGGGCAGCTGTGTCTGCAGTCTTATTGTTGTATCCCCTGCACCCAGCACAGCACCTGACACATGGCAGATGTTCAATAAATGTTGGTTGAATTATCATTTTAAAATCATTTTTAATATTTGTGCATGTATGTTCACAAAAGGCTTATTTACAATAGCTAAAAGATGGAAACAACCCAAGAGCTCATTGATGGATGAATGGATAAACATAGTGTGCTACAGATATACGTGAATATTATTTAGCCTTAAAAAGGAAAGAAACTCTAGCACACACTGCAGCATAGAGGAACCTTGAGGATATTATGCTAAGTGAACTAAGCCAGGCACTAAAGGAGAAACACTGTATAATTCCTCTTATGTGAGCTTCCTAGAGTCATCAAATTCATGGAGATAGAGAGTTAAACAATGTATGCCAAAGGCTAAGGGGAAGAGAGAATGGGGAGCTCATGTTTAATAGGTAGAGAGTTTCAGTTTGGGAAGATGAGAATGTTCTAGAGGCATATGGTGGTGAATGCCATAGATCTATAAACTTAAAAATGGGTAAGATGGTAAATTGTATGTTATGTGTATTTTACCACAATAAAAATGACCACACTGAAAATATTGCTTATGATATTCCAAGTGAAAAAAATAAAACCTCCAGGTAGTACTGTAGAGAGAGAGAAATGGATCAGTGGGGTATCTCCTGGTGACTGTGATCAAGATTCAGGAACCCGTGGTGGGCAGATCAGGTAAAGGCTCCCGCCTTAGTCAGGCTCATTGCCTCTGGACAGCCTCAGGTAACCCTCACACCTGCTCCAGACACTGCTGCTCATTTTTTAGTTTATTTCAATTGAGCTATTTAAAATGAACACTCAGGTTTACAGAAAACTCTACCCTTAGAGTATACTCACAAGGCTGTCTGCTAAGCAGGAGTGCATTGAAATAGGTTTCTCTGTAACTTCAGGAATGAAACATCATTAAGGCACCAGCAGCAGACTGTTTCCAAAGATGACAATATCTCCGTCTCCCACCTTGCAGGATTTTTGCGAGGAGACCTTGTCTTTCATCCCATCAAGTGGTGGCATCTCTTTCTCTTCCCCTGAGTCTGAGATTACAGAAATGATGTTGTGTAGGCTTCCAAGGCAATGTCATGACAATGTTTGTGCTCTCTAGGGGAGCCAGGTGCGTGCGATGAAGAAGCTCAAGGTAAAAGACTGAATGAAGAGGCAGCACATGCGGTGAGGGAGGCCACGTGGGAGGCTGAACACTTGCTGTGTGAATGGCCTTCCAGCTCAGCCCAGCTGCCGTCCACCATGATTTCATGAGACACCCAGCCTGATGCCACATGGGACAGAGCAGGCCAACCAGGTCCTGCCCAGACCCAGAGAATCATTGGGTCATAATAATCATTGTTGTTCTAAGCCATAAGGTTTTGAAATGGCTTGATTTGCAGCAATATATAACCAAAACCACATCTTCTGCCAAATTAAGCATGAAGAGTGTAGAGTTGTATTATAGAAAACTCTAGTGCAGTGCCCCCTCCAGTTTATATTCACTGTAATACTATTAAATAAAAAGGGAAGAAATCCACCTACAGCTCCCTCATCCCAATGATTCATTTATTTTCCTTTTTTCGTTTCTAGCCTGTGGTGGTGGGCATACATAGATAAGCAACGCTGTGGTTATCAAGTACGTAGCATTTTGTAGCTTTTCCTTTCAGCTTTATAGCATTCATTCGCACGCTCAACAAACACTTATTGAGATCTACTCTATGCTAGTCACTGAGGGTTTAGAGCTAAATGAGTATATACCATGTTTTCACTTTTTTTTAACCATACTTTACATAATCATTTCCTTGAAATTGTTTTTTGAGTTAAACACAAATTGAGCCAGGTGTTTGTCTTCGTAGAAATTTTAACTCTAAAGAATTTATGGTAGATTATAATATGATCTATAGTATCAAACTGTAAAATGTAAAGTATCAGGAAATAAAAAGAAATATATCATGAACCTAGTCCAATAGAATTACTCTAACTAAATATGAAGCACTGAGATTTCAGCCAAAACAAACATATAGTGAATTATTCTCATTGCTTGATTAAAGCAAGCACATCATTCTCCTAGTTGAAATGAAGATTCTGACCTCACCAAATGGGAGGAGTGGAAGGTGACTCCAAGGTGGGGAGGTGGAGGCAGCGCGTGTGAGCAGGTGTCTGCTCTTCAAAAGGCTTGACTGTGAAGAGGACAGAGTGTGTTGTGGTGGAGAGGGGCGGTCAGAAAGGAGGCACTGTTCGGATGCTGATGGCAAGGTCCCGTTAGAGAGGCAGTGACAGGATTCAAGGAGCAGAGGGGTTAAGTAGTGGGGCAGGGTCTCTAAGACGGCCTGGGGATGGGATCGGGAACTCATAAGGGAAGACTGGCCTCCCCCCATGAGAAGGGTCGCTGCCCTTCTGCCTTGTGACAAGAGGGAAGAAAGATAAACACAGATGAAAATAGGTTTGTGGATTTGGAAGGAAAATGAAGGTGTTTCCTGGCTAACAATGTCTATTTTTTTCCATTTAAAGTAGGAGATGAAGGAGAGTGTGGGACAGAGTGGTTGGAGGTTTGAAAGGGATAGAAAAGATTCCCATGCTCCTTTTGTTGGATCTGCTGATGATCTATGCCGAGTTCAGACGGTTGGAAATCTGAATCCTGGAGCGGACTGAAGGAAAAAGATAGATTGGGCCATGAGTATCCCCAGGGCCTTGGCCTAATCTTCAGAGCAGGCTCCTGACCCCCAGGAAAAGCTGCCATCTAAACTGCTGTAGACTTGGGCTGCAGGTTCTCCAGCACCTGCTTTTCTGAGCCTGGTGATTCATGAAGACCCTGGAGACAGGCAGAGGGCGCAGCCAATGGCACCGCTTCAGAAGAGTCTGAGGGGTGGAGAGGCAGTGGGCGGGACGAAGATTTCCGTTGTGCGTTTCCGTTGGGCGCGAGGCCTCATGGGATGGGAGGGAAACTGCGAGGCTCAGAACCACGGCAGTGGGCCAGAGACTCAGCGGGCCAGGCAGGATCCAGTCCCAGAGAAAAGGGACAGCAGGGCTGTGTGGTGTCCAAAGGTGGACAGCCTTCATCAGAGGCTGAAACCTAGAGAGAGGAAGAACCACGTCATGGGAACACAAGGAGGGATATGGAGCTGAGAGCAGTGATGGGTCTAAACTTGAGCAGACTTCATGGCAGCCATTCTCCCTTTCTGACTCCGAATTTTCTGGCTTTCTTTCCCTCCTAGGTGCTGTCACAGTTCTTCTGGTCTGAGTGCGTGACTCTCCTGAGAGTCTGAGGAGATGGCTGCAGGAGCAGTGGCTGGACCCATCTCTGTGCTGTGCTTGGGTGTTGAGAAATCTGCTGCTACATTAGTCGGTTGCAGTGGTTTGGCAGTGAATTGGCTTAATTGCCATATGCGGGGCAGTGGTGCATGTGGTCAGCATCCCCCAACTCATATCCATGAAGATTTCTGGTACCATGGCAACATCCCCTACTGCTTTGAAAGTGAAGACTTTCAGCCGTTTTTGATTCACCCCAAATCTGAAGATCTTTAGCCATGTCTGGTCCAACTCCCTTGTGCTTGCAAGTCCAAACAACAGGACTCAGCAGGGAGCCCCAAAGAGTGGTAGACCTGGTAGACCTCTACATGTAGACCTGGGCTGGCTGCAGCATACCTCAAGATAGATGGGTCAGTTCTGGGAGTAAGGCAGGATTCTAAGTACAGTGAAACTTAGTGGTTTGTTTCCACTGAACCTCATCCTCTCCTAGTGGGACTGGCCACACCATCCTCTTCCCATTGGGACTCATCCAGATTTATTTAGTCCTCGCTGGAGACTCAAGTGAGGTGTTAAGACTGAGCCCACACCAAGGAGCTTGGGGAATCCCACAGGGCAGAACCAAGGTAAACCTACCCAGCAAGTCTAGCTAAGAATTTTCCTTTTGAGAAGAATTACCTTCTCTGTATTTAGGATTAGTGCTGGAGAAGCCAAAGTACAATTAAATAAATCTCAAGCTCTTAGTTCTAAGATTCTGAAAACTCTTCTAGATTTGAAGATACTGAAAGAAAGCTGAATGTCATAGGCATCTGGTGAGGACCAAATTACATAGTCTGTGTGAAAGAGTTCTGCAATGTTAACTGCATGCCATCCACCCATAGACACTCTTAGCATCACTATATATAGAGAAAACTAGAACAGCAAATGTTTATTTATTTTGAGACAGAGTCTCACTCTGTCACCCAGGCTGCAGTGCAATGGCATGATCTCGGCTCACTTCAACCTCTGCCTCTCGGGTTCAAGCAATTCTCCTGCCTCAGCCTCCTGAATAGCTGGCACTACAGGCGCACGCCACCATGTCCAGCTAATTTTTATATTTTTTAGGAGAGATGGGGTTTCACCATATTGGCCAGACTGGTCTCAAACTCCTGACCTTGTGATCCGCCCACCTCAGCCTCCCAAAGTGCTGAGATTACAGGCGTGAGCCACTATGCCCAGCTGCAAATGTTAATTTTTTAAACGAGAAAACCAACTAAGGTAATCAGGAGTAGGCCCTGTCTCAGAGACAATATTTAGAGGAATACAAACATCATAATGCAAGGGAGAAAAGACTTTAAGAAGGGCGTTGTTCCTCCCAAACTTCAATCAGTTCAAAACTTGAAACTTGAAAGGCCTGTTAACAGGTAATGGTAGATACTGTACATGAAGAAACCTGAGCAGAAGAGGATTGTCACACAGGACAAGGTGAAGAGGGTGTAGACGGACATCTGCTTCCCCATGATTGCCCGTATAAGGCAGAGATAGGGGCTAGGGAAGCCATGGGTGCTGCAGTGGATGCTGGGTTGGCTCACCATAAGCAGGCGCTGAAACAGAAGGAACAGAAACACCCACCAGCTGCCATCCTGCAGGAGGAAGTAAAGGAGGTACAAAAGCAAGAGCATCTGAAAGTTCAGGATGGATTTCTTCGGAAAAGTGATGTGTTCCTGCATCACCACCACAGAGCCACCCTCCTCTTCACCTACTCCCAACTCCACTGACTTCCCCTTGACCTGTTTATGGTGAAGCTGAGCCTTGAAGAATTCCATAAGGAAGAGGAGGCCTATGAAGATGAAGACAAAGAAGTACAAAGTTCCTGTTATAGAATCATAAAACCTTTTTTTTTTCTCAAAACACACATTTGGAGAGGGGCAAAGATGGGGATTAGAATGACGACATTGCAAAGAAAGTATCATCAGTCACCTCATCCTGTACTACGTATATTAACTCCAAAAGTAATTTAAGTGCCTATCCTGTGCCTGAGGGTTGGGATCCTTCCAGGGATTCGTGGTGAGATGTACAGCAGGGGGCACCCAGGAACCCTGCCTTGCTGGGTGTACTCTGTGCTGCCCAAGTGAACATGATATTCCCAGGTCACCTAGTTGAATGTATTTGGGATTTCCCTCTAGTGTAGTCTTGGTCCTGAGGCTGACTGTGTCATAAAGACCACAGGATGGCACCCAGTGATTTTATGCTTCCTGTGTCCATGCCTTTGTCCAATCCTTTCCTTTTGAGTGCAGGCAGAGACTGTGACTTGCTTCTAACCAATAGGATATGGCAAAGGATGTCATTTCTGTGTTCCCAGTATGTTATGTAGAAGTCCACTTAAGCAGACTAGAGCAAAAGACTCTCCCTCACTGGCTTTGAAGAAGTAAGTTGCCATGTCATGAGAAGGCCAATGGCAAGGAATTTCATGCAGCTTCTTAGAGCTGAGAGTGATCACCAGCTAACAGCCAGGAGAAAAATGGGGACCATGGTCATAGAACTGCAAAGGAATTGACTTCAGCCAATAACTTTAATGAACTTTGAAGTGGATTCTTCCCCAGTCAAGCCTGCAGATGAGTGTACAGCCTAGTGTATACCTTCATTATTGCTTGGTGAAACCATGGACAAAGGACCCATGCTTTGTCTTCCATATCAACTGTGAGATGATATATGAGTTGTTACAAGATGCTAAGTTTTTGGAAATTTGTTACACAGCATTGGAAAACTAATGCACTCACTCTGGAGCCACCACAATGGTACAAGAGTCAAGGGAAGCTGAGTAATCTCAGCATTAGGCATACATGGAGACAATTCTTGGCTTCTTGCCCAACCATACTTTAGGAGGACTGAGCATGTTTTAGCAGAGAGTGCTTGAGACAGAGACCACTGCTGCTGTGGCTTCTGCCTCTTCTCCCTAGATAAGAAAGCTCCTGCATTCTCAGCCCTGGAAAAATGCTCATGGTTCTGAATAGATCCATCCTGTTTTGGATTTGGGCTCAGCAAGGTGGGACATGAAGTCCCAGAACCATCAATTGCATATGCAATTACAAGTAAGTGACCTGCTGGACTCCATAACCTCAGCAGGCGCAAGGCTCAACAGTTGGAGATGCTTGCTGCCACTTCAACGCTCATCCTAGGCATCTTTGTGCACTGAGTAAGCTGCACAACTATTTGAAGGGCCCTGGGAGGCCTCTTTTTGAAACTCAGTTGGGTTTGTGGGAAGGCCAATACCCTGTGGGTGAAGTTCCACCCAATGAATGTCTGTAGTTCTGTAGAAGACAGGTTACCTCTCAGAGCTGTGGGACACTTTAGGGGTGAATCAGAGCCAAATGTTGCTGTATACCTAATGCCTAGAATTAATTTTTGGTACATAGTAGGGGCTCAATAAATATTATTGGGGCACACAGACTGCAACCATAGGCTCTCAGAGAATCTTGATGTTGTTTCTAGGGCTTGTAGGTCATGGTAATGCTATTCTCAGGCAAGTTCACTAAGAGTCAAAACTCAAATGTCTGGTTTACATCACAAGTAAACCTTTCATGGTCACTCTCCGTGGGTTTATCCTGGTTGCAGGCAATGGTTCTCAGTCATTAAGCCTGTACAGTCTTGTTTCAATGGATAGATAGAGGCTATCTCAGATGCTTCAGATTAACCACAAAGGAATGACAGTTTGGACAGCAAAACCAGTCAGTCAGCAGCTATATTTGAGCATTTACTTGTCTAGTTGAAGATTGTTCCAGGCAGAGGGAACAACTAGGGCCCTGACCTTGAGATGGTGTATTGATCAGTGTTCAATGGCCCTACAGGACAGAAATCATCTGGTGAGAACAGAAACCTCACCAGTAATTTAAGTAGGGAGAATGTAACACAAAGACTTAACTAGTAAAAAGTAATGACTCAAAGTGGCAAAAAAAGGACTTTAGGGCATCCAGAAGTAGCAACTGCAGGAATCAGCTTCTACGTCTTGGGCTGAGGAAGGAGCTAAGAATGGCATGGATTCAGATGATTAGGAAACTTACCAGAATGTGTGGGTTAGAGCACAGAGGGTATAGGTGGGAGGTGGTCCACAAGAACTACTTAGATGAGTGCTATCAAGCCTCCTGCACACCAGAGAACCAACTGCTGCACCAAAAAAAAAATAGCACACTGGAAGGAATTCCCTTGTTTCTACTATTACCTCTTAGTGTCCTTCCAGTATTATCTGTTGACAAATTCTAACATCAATCCATCTGACAAAAGAGAAATTTTTACACGGTCCAGCTCCAGTGTCCAAAACAGGGCAAGAAAGGGTAGATTTGGAGCTGAGAGGCAATATGTTGATAACTGGCACAGTCTATCTTTTTCATCACTCAACTTCCATATATGTCCTTCTACACACATTTGAACAGTCAACAATGAAACAAGCTCCAGCTGTCCTTTGTACAAGTGAAGAAGTTCTCACACTTTCCCCAAAATGGAGACAATCACTCCCAAAAGACATTATTCATTGCTGATTATATTCAGTACCTCCAAGTTTAGTCACAGTCATTCTGAAAATTTGTTACCTGATAACTGAATTGTAAAGTTAACCTTCAACAACTTGTGTATAAAATCAGGGAAAGAAGAACAGAGAAAAAAATAGTTACCATATACAAATAAGTATATACACAAAAAGTATACAAATCTACTGCAATCTTTGTAATTAGTTATAAGGTCACAGTAGCTATCTTGTCTTCCTTTTCTACTTCCCATTCATTTTTTTGTCCTCATCCAGAAGCTTAACTAGATGGGGTTCTTATCCTAGTGGACTGACCCAAACCATCATTTATGAAGGGTATGACTCCCCAAGAGTCTTGACTTTTTCTTTTGTTTGCTGTAGTTTTCAACTAAACTTTACTATTGGGTGTGAAAAGTATGCAGGCTTCTAGATATAGCTCTCTTTGTCCCCCACTGTGTAGCAGCAACCCAATTTCTCATTGGCAATTGTGATCAATCACTTCAGCCAGTAGAGTGACCCTTTCTTCTTATTGATTCAGTGGTGTAAGCTACCCCAAAGTCAAGTGGCAGTCTATCTTCCAAATCAATGGAACCATTGTTATATCCTTTAATTCTCTCTTGGGAACTAAGACCTCCAAACCAGAAGAACTCTAGGTTGCTGAATGGGAGGCAAAAAATTCTGCTTGTGTTTTACTAGGTATAATAGTGTGTTTCTGTCACTTTCACCTTTGATTGCCAGGTACATATGTTTTGGCTGTATGGGAGATAACACCATATAGGGATCTCTGGTTCAAAGCATATACTGCAGCTTGTAAGACAGACAACATTCTTTCAGGGTGTTGTCTCACAATTGACAGCATAGCTGACTTTTCAGTGAGCCAGTCTAGCTTTCAGTTAAGCTAGCTGTTCCTGGGTGATGAGGTACTGTGGTAAGATTCCATGGGCATGGGCCTATTGCTATACTTCCTTTACTGTAAAATTTGCTCCTTGATCAGGCACAGTTAATGAGACATTTCATGAGTCTACAGAGAGTGGTGCTGACAGAAACATTTAAGGCAGGAAAGCTAAATCCTTATCCAGTAGATGTGTCTATTCTAGTGAGGAAAAATCTCTATCTCTCAATGGTGGAAGAAGTCCAGAGTAATCAACCTGCCATCAGGTGGCTGGCTGGTCCCCTGGGAAATGGTTCCATATGAGCCTCAGTGTTGGTATCTTCTGTTGGTAGATTAGGCACCCATCAGGAGCAGTGTCCAGTTCAGTGGGGATGTCCATATTTTTGAGCTCATGAATAGCCTCCATCTCTCCCACCATGGTCGCTGTATTCATGGGTCCCATTGAGCAGTCAATGGGGTGGCTGAGGAACATAGCTGACTGACCAAAATGGTGCACCATTTTGTCCACTTGATTATTGAGAGCTTCTTTGCTAGTGGATGTCTGATTTGGTGAGCATTTATGTAGGACAAAAATATCTTCACCCTCTGTGCTGGCTCTGAGAGTTCCTTCCACATACCTTTTCTTCAGAGTTCTTTGTCACCAATCATTAAGTCTCGTTCCTTTTAAGTCCCTCACCATCCAGATAAACTGTTAACAACTGCTCATGAGTCATGTAGATATTTAATTCTAGCTATCTCTTAGTACAGCAAACTGGGCAACCAAACGTACTGGTCAAAAATTTGCCCACTTGGACAATTTTCCTTCACTATTCCCCCTCCCACCCTGCAAAGATCATCAATTAATGGAGTCTTATGCTGCAGCTTTCTACTTTTGTGTGGTCAATATATGATGCAGACCCATCTGTAAACCAGTCTCTAGTTCTTTATTCCTAAGGCAGTTGGGCTAATGGAACTCTCCATGAGGCCACAGGCCTGAATTGAGGGAGAGGAGTTAATGTAGGAGGTGTTATAACAAAGGAATATAACTTACTTGTATCTGAAATCTCCTTGAGCTCAGATGCTTTTATAGCATTTCCACTTGATGATTGGTTTCTGCAGTTTATACCCAACCTTATGACTAACATAACACAAAGTTCATGATGAGAAGCTCAGCCTGCATGGTCACCTAAAATCCTATTGATGGCAGCAGCTGCTGCCATCACGCCAGCTGTAGGCTGCAGCCAGGAGGCATGGCTGGGGCTGCACACTCCATGGAGCTGGTGGGAGCCCTGTCCCTTCTGAGCTGGGGCAGGAGCTCCTCAGGTGCTGCTGTAGCTGCCCAAGCTGTGGCTGCCAACCCAGGTCCCCCACTCTAAGGAGCAGGTAGGAGCCCTGCCCCCATGGGCAGGGCTATAGCTGCCCAAACTGCAGCTGTGGATCCAAGCCTCCCTGTGCTCTTGTTGGGTGTGCCCAGGAGCAGGCAAGATCTGCCCTCCCAAATGCAGCTGCAGCCTCCCAACCCGTGGCTGCAGACCTGGACCTCCCACCTCCTGGACCAGGCAGGAACTGGGGACAAGTGGGAACCCCACCCCTTCTAAGTTGGCTGGGCAGGAGTTCCCTGTGTGCAGCTGCAGCTGCTCTCCCAGGTGCAGGACCTGGGCATCTCTGCAGCTTGCACCCTCGGGGGCCCGGAAAGTCTCCCATCCCTGCAGGCTCAGGGCTGCCTGGCCTCTCTCCTCTCCTAGTCCTTGCTCTGATACCAAGTGGGGTTGAGGCCAAGCCTGGGGGCCATGAATGGCAGCGGGAGGCAGACAGATTCCTGGAGAGAAGGGGGTGGGTCCCTGGTAAGGCCCCTCCTTCATGCCAGGGAGGGCCTGAAGGCTGGGGGCCGGGCTGCCAATCCCGAGGACTGGAGTTGGGACTTGCGGTGCCTGCTCCAGACTGCCCATGGCCATCCATGGACCATGCACTTCCTCCCCTCTGAGGTCCATAAAAGCCCCAGGCTCATCCAGAGTGAGGCAGAGGGCAGAAGACTGAGAGATGATGGGATGACCAGCTGTACAGAGGAGCTGCTCTCTCTGCTGGGAGCTTCAGATACTTACAGAGATCTCTGAATGACCTACCTGCAGAGAGCAGCCACCCTCCCCAGGGCCTCCTCTCTGCTGAGAGCTGAACACTTGATGGGACAACCTGCCTACAGAGAAAAGATACCCACTACAGGTATCCTCCGAGCTGTTCTAACACTAAATAAAGCTCCTCTTCATCTTCTTCACCCTACACTGGTCTGCTATCTCATTCTTCCTGGATGCAGGACAAGAACTCGGGCAAAGGCACCACTGGCCACAGAGGTTTCTGGGAAGAAAATTGACACCCCAGAGATCCCATAACACTATGATTAGATGTTTAATCTTTTCCAAGAGCCAGTAGCAAGCCAGAAGGTATTTCTCAAAAAAGAGAATGATTATCTGCAGAAGAGGGCATAGATGTATTTTAAAAATCTGAGACGTCTGCATTGTGATTATTCTATGAGTGCTTGCCAGAGGCTGTAAACACATTATTTTCCACAGACACTTAGAAAATAATTGGATCCACTGGATAATAAGGTAAGTGGAAGAGCAGCTTGCATTGCAGTCTGGACTGCATTGCAGAACTTTCCCTTGCTTTGATCCTTACTCAAAACTGTCAGCCTAATGGGTGACTTAGTTCAAAATCAGGACACACAGTGCTTCCAAAATACAAAGAAGACCACCAAGAATTTTGCTTCTTTCTCTTGTGGTAAGTGGTGCAAGGCTCAGCATCTTGCCTTTCACCTTGGAGGTGATATCTTAACATGCTTCAGAGCATTGGCTTACCAGTAACTTCACTAAGCTGGTGGGCTTCCAATTTATGTGGTATTTATCTTTTGCCTTGTGGGACATGTATATGTTACAAAGTTATCTAAATTATTTGCTACTTCCTGCTTAGCAGATTCAATCAGCGTAATGTTATAAATATAGTAAACCATTGTTATGTTTAGTGGATTGCCAAATGATTGGGATTTCTCTGGGCTGTATTATGATAGAGAGCAAGAAAGTTGATGTAGCCCTGAGATAAGACTGTGAAAGTGTACTGTCTTTTTAAAAAAGCAATCTACTTATAGCTATCTTTTGCAAATTGGTGTGGAGGGAAAAAAAAACAGCACTAACTAGAACCACAGCTGCATACCAAGTGCCAGAGGCTGTGTTGATTTGCTCCAGTAAATATACCAACCACATCTGGGACAGTGGCTGCAATCAAAGTTTCCATCTGATTAAGTTACAATAATCCAGAGTCATTCCCAAAGATCCATCCAATTTTTGCATGGCCCCAACAGGCACGGAGATGAGAAACATATCGCTATTCGTGTTTCAAGCTTTTGATGGTGACACTGATTTCTGCATTTCCACCTGGGATGTGATGTTCCTTCTTGCTTAGTATCTTGATAGAGAAGGGAAGTTATAGGAGCTTCCTCTTAGCTCTTCCTATTCAAATCTCCCTCATCATATGGGTCAGAGAGCTAATGTGGGGATTCTTTCAGTTTCTGAGTGCATTGATTCTGATTATACATTTAGGATCTGGGAGAAGAGCCACAGGGTGAGTCTTTGGACCAACCAGATCCACTGTGAGTGGAACTTTGGCCAAGGCCATCTATCGCAGGAGCACCATAAGCTCCCACTTTGACTAACGAGATGCAGTGATATCTTGGGTCCTAAGGAATTAGCATCAATTCAGAACCAGTGTCTCATAATCCTTTAGAAGTCTGGGTGATTCTTTTTCTCCAGGGCTTGGTCACTCTAGTCAATGACTACAGATGTCTTCTCTGTAGACATTGTACATGTCTACAGAGGACTTGTTTGTGGAAAATCTTAGAGGGATATTTACTGTATATATTGTGACAATGCTGCAGAGTCCAGTTCTATCAACCAAGGGACTCTGGGGCTATAAGTTGGCTTAGATCTGGCAACTGGGTTAGAGGCCATGATTCTCCATTGTGGTGACTCAAACTAGATGTTTTTCAGTTAACTAGATCAGGAGTAAGCAAATCTTTTCTGTAAAGGCCAGATAGCAAATACTTTAAGGTTTGCAACCCAATTGGTCTGTTAACAACTACTCAACTTCCCTGTTGTAGCAGAAGAGCAGCCATACACAAATGGATGAGTGTGTTTTGTGTTTCAATAAAACTTTATTTACATAATACACAGAGGAAGAGATTCCCCCAATCGCCTGAGCCTGTTTATGTTTTCTCTGTCCTTTCTTTAGAGAAACTTAATTGGGAGGTAATGGAGCCAAGTGAATGACACTTTTGTAGCTATTCATCTGCTTTCCAAAATGTGTTTAAAATTTAAAAACTCTATTAGATCTTCTTTTTAAAGAATAATGCTTTTAATAATTTAATTGTTATTATTTGCTGTACACCTACCTGCAAGATAGGTTTCTTAAGGTTGCTATGGTATTCTAAGCATATGATGTACATAAAGCATGAAACACTTGTAAAGCATAAAATGCCTCACCATTATCACGTATAGGAAGAAAATGATATGAAAAGGTAGATAATGCTCTTTAACAGGCATGAAAAGTTTAAGCTGCCAGAAGAAAGGTCAACAGTAGGATATGATCAGCCCAACAGAGGTTATTTTGAAAAGTTTTCTACAAATGGGAAAGGCCCTTCACTGACATCGAGTTCAACGACACTCTTTTCCTATCTTCGGTGAAAAAGAGTTTATAGTCATTTTCCACTCTTCTCATTTTTTCCCATCCTTTCTAGGGAAAAATGTTCTTTAATCAGCAGCTGCCACAATCTAAAAGGCTTTCAGACTGAGCTACTCCAGACCCAGCCTGAAGCACTTTGCCGGGGTCTGCAGGAAATATCTAGGCCTATTAGGACACAGTAGATCCCTTGTAAGTCACATTGGCTGCTCTTGCTCCAAGCTACATGCCAATTAGTCTGTAGGCTGCTATTTATTTTCAGTCATTGGAATCATGTCCACTTTTGGGTATCTCTCAAGAACCCCATGACTGGGAAACCAAACGATGCAAATGCCCAATGTTTGTCATCAACCTGGATCTCAAATGTGCTTGGCATAATCTACCTGAACCCTTAGAAGATTATTTTGGTGTTAGAAAATGTGAAAAAAAAAAGTGAATATTTTACAAGATAAGGAAGCAACTAGTTATATGCTGTTATTTGGAAGGAGAAATTGTAAAGGATTATTAAAAGAAAACCAGTTTTCTATGAGTTGCAAAGGCTATCACTGTGTGTTTCTATTCTCTCAAAGTTGCTGAAACTGCTCTACATTCTCTTTCTTGTTGTAATACCAAAAATTGAAATGCACTGCTCTAGGATGTGTCATTGGTTTAACTCAAGCTGCAAACTACAAGGCACTATATTTCTAACATTTCTATAACAAAACGAGGAGGACTGAATAGTTGGAGCAGATGTGAGAAGTGTTCAGAGATTTGGGGCCCAGAGGCAGAACTTTAAAGAACAGTTGAAATTCTGAATGCACTCAGAAAAATGATCTCAAAGTCACTTTAAAAATGCAGCTTCACATCAGCCAGCTCATGAGAGGCTCTTTGTGAGAGGATACCCCTCCCTGATATAACACGGACTTTCCTCCAAACAAATTCAACCTGGAAGAAAATCCCCCCAATTAATCAGCTCATTCCTTTCAGATCATTCATCTTACATCAGGTGGGTCCACCATCAATACTATTGCGGTGCATATGCAAACCACATATGTAAAAACACTGGCAAAAATATTCAGGTGTCCAAAGAGGTTAACACCTCAAGACAAAAGTTCAACTCCTATCACATGTCCAACTTTAATAAGAAACATTTTCTTTCCAACTCTGTTTCCTCCTGTTTACAGTGCACTTTCTCCAAGCCCCCAACCTCAATTGGGACCACAACAAAAGCTCATGCTAGCAGATCCTGAGCAGGATGTTTTTCTGACTGACACACTCAGAGAGAAGAAAGACCCCTCGAAATGTTGCTCACCAGGAGGAATGGGGCTGTCCGGGTGTCATTCTGGCTCTTTCTACTACTTGCCTCCATTAGCTATTTCTTCTTCTTTTAAAGAAAGGCACACCTCTCACACATTCTAACAATACCCCCTACCTGGAGGGAAATTACTTCCCAGGGTGCCAGACAAGTGTCCAATTCGAAATATCGGTGCTTTTCTGGTCAAAGTGGAATAACAGGGACCAGATGTATCCTCTGCCTTAAACACCACCACTGCCACACCTTAAAAAGTAAAATACATGAATCAACAGGTGATCTCTGAGGGATGGGAAACAAACAAGGTGAGCCCTATAACTGCTCCAGCTAACAGGCTTGAGAGCGTTCCTAGGCTGCGGTGCAGGGAGGCAGAACTGAGGTGGGTTCCCCGATGTGAGGAGATGAAGCTTGGTCCTGGGAGACCTGGGCAGCGAGAGTTCACAGGGGAGAGTTCCAGAGAGTAGGGAGCTGCACAGACAGCCAACTCCAGAGAGCTGCAGAGGGACTCCCATGGGAATCAGCGCGTGCATGTGAGGAAGCTACCCAGGAAAGAATGATCAAAAGAGGGAACAGAGACTGTGCTGACACTGGGCTGGAAACAATGACTGCTCCCACCAAGCAGACTGGAATAACTCTTAATTCCCAGGGCAGTGAACAAAGTACTCAGGAAGGTTTTGCTTCAGTAGTGAGGAATAATTAACCTGAGACTGGGCTCTGTTTCAGAAGTGCCTAAACATCATAAGTGTAAGACCTGAAAAGAGCAAACTGTTTCAAGTAACTCAATTGCATAGAACAAAGCTCAAGAAAATCTACAGAAATAACAAAAATTTCAATCATTCAACAATGTCATCTAATCAAAGACAACGAGGCATGTGAAGAGGCAAGAACATACAACCCACAACAGAGAAGAATGAGTCAATTAAAATCCATGTAGAACTGACCCAGGTGTTAGAATTAGCAGAGAAGGATATTGAAAGAGTTCCTTTCTACCAAAAGCTTGTAGAAGAATCTTTCTAGCAGCTTGATTTGTAATTGCTAAAAACTGAAAACAATCTAGGTGTTTATACAGTTGAATAAGCAGAATACTTGGTGATAAAAAAGATTTTCTAAGAGATGCAACGACATTAATGAATCTCAAAAACATCATGCTAAGCGAAGAAAGCCAAACTTAAAAAACGCATTATATGATCCCATTTATTTAAGATTCTCAAGCAGGTGAAGTTATTCTATGATACTAGATATTATATCTGTGGTTGTTTTGGAACTGGGGAATCAACCGAAAAATAATGCAAGGAAAATTTTAGGGCAAATAAATAGTTTCAATATTGGTAGGAATGTGAGTTTCAGGAATGTAGGCATTGTAAAAATTGATCAAACTGTACAAACTGTCCATTTCATTCAATAAAAATTTTTTCAAAATATTTTAACAATCCAATAGAAAAATAGGTACTTTGTATAAAAGCAAATAAAATAGTTGATAATAAACAAATGAAACTGTGCTTAGCGTCATCAGGATTCCTTGAAAAATAAACTAGAACCACAGTGAGATACCATTTTGCACCCACCAACTTGATGATATTTTAAAATCTGACAGTATTTGACACCGTTTCATCACATACTCTGCTGATGCAATATATATGGAAACACCACTTTGGGAAACATTTTGGCTTACTTAGTAATGAAGAAATCCATTCTCTGTGCCCTGAAATGCCACTCTTAGAAATATTTCTTTTTTAAAAAAGTATTGAGTATCAAAGATTTGTGGAACTTGTTCATAACAACAGGGTTTGTGATAACAAAAACCTGAAAACCTGAAGATTTACTTAAAGAATTATAAATAGCAATATAGTCAAACATGGGTTGAATACATTCATAAAGAATTAGAATTAGGCCAGGCACAGTGGCTAATGCCTGTAATCCCAGCACTTTGGGAAGTCAAGGCTGGCAGATCACCTGAGGTCAGGAGTGCAAGACCAGCCTGGCCAACATGATGAAACCTCTTCTCTACTAAAACTACAAAAATGAGCCGGGTGCAGTGGCGCAGGCCTGTAATCCCAGCCACCCGGGAGGTTGAGGCAGGAGAATCTCTTGAGCCTGGGAGGCGGAGGTTACAGTGACCCAAGATCGAGCCACTGCACTCCAGCCCAGGCAACAGAGCGAGACTCCATCTCAAAAAAATAAAAATTAAAAAAAAGAGGCCAGGCTTGGTGGCTCACGCCTGTAATCCCAATGCTTTCAGCGGCCAAGGCGGGCGGATCACTTGAGGTCAGGAGTTCTAGGCCTGGCCAGTGTGGTGAAACCCCATCTCTACTAAAAATACAAAAATTAGACAGGTGTGGTGGCGGGCATCTGTAATCCCAACTACTCCGGAAGCTGAGGCATGAGAATCACTTGAACCCGTGAGGCGGAGGTTGCAGTGAGCCGAGATCACGCCACTGCACTCCAGCCTTGGTGACAGAATGAGACTCGGTCAAAAAAAAAAAAAGTAGAATTTAATGAATTTCAGCTACATGAATACATAGATGAATCTCAGGGGTATAAAGTCAAATGGGAAAAACGTTTCCAAAGAGTACCTACAGTATGCTTCTATCTGTTTATATCTCAAAAACATGCACAACTAAACCATATGATATTTAAAGGCACAAACACATGATAAAACAACAAGGACAAGAAGGGAATAATTAACACAATTCTAAACACAGAGTTCGAGAAGGGAGTAGAGCTGGGGAAGGAAATGCAATACAAAAGTATACATTATATTGTATTATTTAAACTTTATATGTGTTTTACTAAAATTCTTTCTTGCTCACTTTATTTAACACAAAATTTGGTAAAAAGTGAACCAAAAAGAATATAGAAGGGTAGACTAAGGAATGTGAGATAAAATGCTGAATATGTAAGTTTTTATTATCAATGACAACCTCAAAATCATTATAAAACTCCATTATAAATCTGCCAAATTCTTAATGTGGAAATTTCTCATTTAAAATTATAAGATCACCATGTAATGAAGGCAGAACTGAAAGACTATTAGTGAATAATGTTGTTTATAAAACCATGCACCCAGATAAATGTCAAGGTATTATGAAAAGTATTATTTATTCCCAGCCCATAATTAATTGAATGCCCTGTGGAGGCAAGACGCTCTAGTATAAAGGTTTTTGTCATTTTCATAAAGATGTTTAATAATCTGCTATTTCACAACACTTGATTATGTGGAAGTGTTATTCATCTTCCCTGCATAAACTTTCAAAGTCATCAGAAGTAAACAGGGAATGACTTTGGAGGGAGGAAAAGCGGCATATAAGGTCCCATTTTGAAACACCTAATATTCAAATTCAAAGTGTTATTCCTTTCCTTCTGAATACTGATATATGCTCAGTGCATGCATGTATGCAAACACGTAAGAGATATCTGGAGGAACTGCATCTGAATCTGAATAATGGATTGCCTGTGAAGGGAGACAAATTCTATTCTGACCTTTCAGCCTTTTGCAAAACCAAAGTCTCCATATGGAGATCTGCCTAGATTCAGGATTCCACATCCTGACTGAGTTGCCAAGTATTGGCCCAAAGGACAGAGAAACACCATGTGTATACTGTACAGTGTGTTCTGATTCACCTAACAGTGCTCTGGAAAAACATGCAGTGCAGTCTCAGGGAACACATTCAGCCCTGCAATCCTGGGAGAGTGGTTGCCCACATTCTGGGCTGCTGGGCAAGGGTGGATAAATTACAGAATGTGAGGCTTGGGAGAGGAGATGCAGCCTGCCTGGTAAAATTGCCCGATTTCTGCCCTAATCTT
This sequence comes from Pongo abelii, assembly GCF_028885655.2. Lineage (NCBI taxonomy): Eukaryota > Metazoa > Chordata > Mammalia > Primates > Hominidae > Pongo > Pongo abelii. The sequence goes on from NC_071995.2 coordinate 31,666,480, forward strand.
TGTTCAACAGATGTTTTCGATAATTTTTTTTGTAATATAAAAACAATTAATGTGAAAGCTACTTTCAGAGATATAGGGTGTATTAGGCCATTCTTGCATTGTTATAAAGGAATACCTGAGACTGGATAAATAATAAAGAAAAGAGATTTAATTGGCTCACAGTTCTGCAGGCTGTACAAGCATGGAGCCAGCACCTCTTCAGATGCTGGGGAGGCCTCAGGGAGCTTTTACTCATGGTGGAAAGTGAAGTGGGAGCAGGTACATCACGTGGTGAGAGCAGGAGCAGGGCTTGGGGGAGGTGCTAACATACTTTTAAACAACCAGATCTAGTGAGAACTAACTCACTAACATGAGGACAGTACCAAGCCACGAGGGATCCACCCCTATGAACCAAACACCTCCCAGGCCCCACCTCCAACACTGGGGATTACATTCCAAAATGAGATTTGGGTGGGACACACATCCAAACCATACCATAGAGGACTTTTAAATACATTATTCACTGTTAGTAACAGGGATTCTACTGTCTCCCCTATCTTCATATAAGTCCAGAATGCTCTCCCTAGATATGTAATGAAGCCTCTTCACCTAATCCCAATCCTAATGGCCAAGACAGGAATAAAAACAAAGCTATAGACCAACGTCGTTCCCCCATGACGACAACAAATACTTGCTGCTCTTGGGTATATTTGGAAAACTCCTTCTCTTTGCTCTGCACACACGACTAATGTCACAAGGATTTATGAAATGGGTTGAATCTTTTAGCCCTTAAATCCTAAAAATCCCAGCCTGGTTAAGTGCTGGGCATACAGCAAAACATAGTGGTTCTAAGCTATTCTGGAAAAGTCACTGAGGCATCAGCAGCATATAAGGAAAGATCCCTCAGAACAGGTCAGAAAAAGCTAGAAATCAAGTCAGTTAAGGCAATACCCCCAATATAGAAACATTTAAAGAGGGGAAACTGGTTTCTATTGAGAAATTAAATGTAGACTTAAAAGATTATCCCTTTCCAAAAATCTACTTATCATGCAATTACTACCAAATGTATTAAGGAGACAATAACTTACGTAAACATGGTAACAGGTCAGCAGGCCATCTTCTCCACAACCTTCCAGGAGACACTGCTGAACACAGCAGGGGTGCAATGCTATACTCCTTCTAATAGGCAAGGATTATTGCTAAATCCCATTAAATTGCACAAAATATCAAAATACAGTAGGAATTTATAACCCACAATGGCACAGGAGCTCTGCATCTGAAGAAATATGCTGCTTCATTTATTGTGTGTACTATAGCCCTGCGTGCGTGGTCAAAGCAAAAAGAAGACAAAGGGGGAAAAGTTTCAGTACTGTAGCCCCAGACCAGTCACATAAAACACAAAGTCTGGGAGTTTGCATATTGTATATACAATTTGGTTTACATTGAAACAAGAGTCTCAACTGATGGTAGAAAAGTTGGGGATTTGCAGAGGGTAACAGTAAAGCTTTATTTGAAGCTTAACTTATAAGTTAAGCTTTCCATTTAAGTAGTGAGTTTCGAGCAGAGCATTGTCTGACCACACAGACTGCATTAAGTATCTTCTTCTAGTTCAAGAGTAGAAAACCTTTTAAAAGATTCTAGAGGCTATTGTGAATAGCCTGAAGCTGGAAACCATCATTCTCAGCAAACTATCGCAAGGACGAAAAACCAAACACCGCATGTTCTCACTCATAGGTGGGCATTGAACAATGAGAATACATGGACACAGGAAGGGGAACATCACACACTGGGGCCTGTTGTGGGGTGGGGGGAGGGGGGAGGGATAGCATTTGGAGATATACCTAATGTAAATGACGAGTTAATGGGTGCAGCACACCAACATGGCACATATGTATATATGTAACTAACCTGCATGTTGTGCACACGTACCCTAAAACTTAAAGTATAATAATAAAAAAAAAGATTCTAGAGGCTTCATAGCAGAAAGAAATTAATATCTTGTTGAAATTACAGGGCACACAGTAAGAACATGACACAATATAGTGCCTTAAAAGTCAGGTTGCATTTTTACATCAAGACCCTATTAAGTTGGCTCAGGGAACAAGACTCCACCAGAGAAAAGGGGGTGGAGGCAGATTCCCAAAGACTCTTTAGGCTTGGGGGGAAACAATCAATAATAGAGCAGACATGTGAGTCCAGGTGGAGGTGGAGAGGGTTAAGATGATAAAAAACCTCAACAATAATGGCCAAAAGGCCCACTCCACATGTCTGAGATTGGGAAGTGTGAGAAGGAGCCTTAAAAATTATCCAATGCTAGGGAGACCGAGGTGGGCGGATCACCCGAGTCAGGAATTCAAGACCAGACTGGCCAGCATGGTGAAACCCTCTCTACTAAAAAAATACAAAACATTAGCCAAGTATGGTGGTGTGTGCCTATAATCCCAGCTATTAGGGAGGCTGAGGCAGGAGAATTGCTTGAACCCATGAGGCAGAGGTTGCAGTGAGCTGGGATAGCACCATTGCACTCCAGCCTGGGCAACAAGACTGAGGCTCCATGTCAAAAAAAAAAAAAAATCATCCAATGCCTCATTTTATAAATCAGGATAAATAATACCAAAGGGATTAACTGAGTTTCTAATCCCCAGGATTTTGACATAGATGTTCTTACTCCAAATCCTTCAGACCCACTTTTAATCCACTCCAACCCAGCAAACACAGATTCTGGAGGCAAACTGCAAAGGTTGAAGTCCTGACTCCTTGACTTGTTAGTAGTCGGCCTTGAGTCGAGTTAAACTCTCTGTCTCTTAATTAAAATACCTAATTCAAAAAGTTATTGTGGGGATTAAATGAGCAAATGTAGGAAAAATGTTTTTATGGTTCTGGGCATGTAGTGTTATGCTTTATATGGTTAGCAATTATTATCTTTAATGTCATTATTAATTATGGGAACATAAGGAAAGTGGCAGAAAAGCAAATTACAGTTTTTCAAAAATGCTTTCCATTTTAAAAGTGGTAAAGGAGCCATCTTCACCAATAAGACCAAAGCATAAAAATGTGACCACTCTTTAATTTAATTCTTTATAGTTGCATGAAGATCAGAGGTTACTCTCTTCCTGCCAAAAAGCCACTGACATTTATTAAAAACATTCTTAAATTCAAGATCAGGGGTTGGAGAAAAGGAAAGGAAACAAATTGGCAGTGTTCTGTAAGACCGAAGTTGGCAGCTGGGAAACTTGATTTTGGAATATGCTGGCTTTGGACAAAGATCATTGGTAAGTTAAGGATTATGCTGGGTTTCACTGAAATCTTTATGATGAAGGTATTTCCTAGGAGAGGCATCTTTCAGTAGAGGTCTTGAAAGCTGCCAGAATCAATGACTTTCTTCTATGTTAATTAGCTTGATTGAGGTAATCACTTCACGATGTATACATATATCAAAACACAGCGTTGTCCATCTTAAATATATACAACTTTTATTTGTCCATTATACCTTAATAATTCTGGGGTGGGGAAGAAAGAAGGCATTTTGTTGATCACATTACCTTGTATGCTACTTTAGAGGTTCAGATGTCATCTGTCATTTCATTTGAACAATTATCATAATTGAAATATATTATCATATGACAATTATCACTCAAGAGGTTGTTATCTGATGGAACCGCTGTATTAGAAAACAAGTACAGATATATATTTGAAAGGAAATTTAGATGTGAGAAAATTTTATAAAGAGGTCTAAACTATTGTCAGAGTACCTCATGCTATTAAGAGTCAGAACTCTGTGAAGTATTAGAGCTCATGAAAATCTATTAAACATAATGTGAAGCTTTTATTTTTTGGTATATTTTGTTAAAATTTAATACTAAAGCAGCTATTCATCTATTAAAAGTTAACTATAAGTCACTTGTAAATAAAAGAAGACGAAATCAATGGCTTTGACCCTAATCCCCTTGCTTTCTACCAACTATAAAAATGACTACATATATGTACCTATGCTTACAGTACAGACAATATAGAGTCTCCCCATGTCCTCAGAGAACAGAAACTTCTTGCTTCCCTTTACTTTGTAGCTCCTGTCAACCTCTCCAGCTTCATCTCCCATGCAGATGGTTTGGGATTACCTACCAAGCCCACTAACCACATGCTTAGGACACCAGCAATGTAAGCCGCGTTCTACCCTAGCCCACCTCCAAAATGAGAAAATTGAACTCAGTGAACCTATCCATAACTTTATAATCAGATCAATCTAGAAAAGCTACTTTAGCTTTCAGGTAGTTACTGTATTGTATTGAAAAACAAAATATTTCCCATTCTTTATGCCTTTTATTTATTTTTCTTACCTAATAAATTACTGGCTAGGGAAAAGTAAAATGATATTTGGCATTACACATGGCAAGGGAGCATGCTTGCAGCTTCTAATGATCATAACTGACTCCAATCATTCTAAATTACTTATGATCCCCAGTGGAATGTTTTCTCAACTCTTTTTTGTTTAATATGCAACATCCTTAGCATATTGTTCTTCCTTAAACATTTTACCTAAAAAACTCCAACTCATTTAAAATTCCTCCTTTAATTACCCTAACCCCACTTATTTTGGGTTAGATGGAGTGTCAGTTACCAAGTTGTTGCTTCTCAACTCAAAGTGTACTCTTCACCACCCTGTGACTTTTGTATCTGGACCCTATAAATATTTTTTGCCACCTGGCATGATGTTCATCTTTGTCAGTGGAGGATACTGGAGGGACATTGCAGGAGGAAGGGGATTCTTTTTTTTTTTTTTTTTTTTGAGATGGAGTCTCGCTCTGTCACTCAGGCTGGAGAGCAGTGGCACGATCTCTGCTCACTGCAAGCTCTGCCTCCTGGGGTAATGCCATTTTCCTGCCTCAGCCTCCCAAGTAGCTGGGACTACAGGCACCTGCCACCACGCCCGGCTAATTTTTTGTATTTGTTTTTTTTTTTTTAGTAGCTACAGGGTTACACCGTGTTAGCCAGGATGGTCTCCATCTCCTGACCTCGTGATCTGCCCGCCTCAGCCTCCCAAAGGGAAGGGGCTTCTTTTTATGCTTCCCTGTGCTTGCCTTTCTTCGTGCTCCTGTTGCACTTAGACTGTGAGCAGGATACTCAGCCGAGCTCATTCTGGAGCTTTTACATCAGCCTCCAATGGGTGGATTCCTGGCATGTTTTGTCAGCACCTCCATGGGTGTTTTCCTGTTTTCCAGCCTCAGCCAGCCATATATGCTTCAGTGAACTCCTCTACCATCAGTGGCCCTATAGCCTTACTTCTCCAACGAGGTGTGAATCTCAGCCTTGGATGGAGGGCTTTCTTCCACATTCATTCCTGGCTTGGGTGCTAGGCTTCAGCCTAGGGGTAGAAACTGCTATTTGCCACTGTGTCTGTGATTTCTGTATTCTTTAGAGTTCTCTTAACACCTTATAGCTAGCTACCTGCCTGTTACTAGTTAAGATTTCTTTACATAAACCTGTCTCTGTTCAAATTACTGTGTAGTGTCTGTTCTCTGACTGGACCCTGATGATGCAGGTATCTTGTCTGCTGAATCCAGGAGCACCCTGTCCTTGCCCCCAGAATAGCTCTAATTAAGCTGTATATGGAAGTGCCTGTGTATGCCCCATATCCCTGTCCACACTAGAAACTCCCTCCTAGATATCTCTCCTTTTCTCCTCTAGGTTACTCTGCACCCTTCCCCAGAGACTGGCCATTCTGGTGTTCACCACGGGTTCTCATGAACTTGGTTAGATTCCCAGTGGGAATCTTAAGAGTAAATTAGAGTAAGAGAGGGATGTGATGCCAAGGCATTTGCATTTATTTCTCTGCTCATTCTTTGAAAGGGACCTCAGCTATCTGGGTTCTTCATTGTGTGTCCCAAAGCAACATTCTCTACATAAACTTCTTCCAGGTTGTAGTAACCATTCCCTCACCTTTTCCCTTTGTACCTAGGACAGAAAATAGCTCCTTTGTGCATGAGGTTACTGCAGTATTCCTTGTATTACACCTATGACCCTTTTCAATTCATGTGCGTAAACAGTTCATTTGTGAATATACCCTCCAAAACCTAATCTGAGTACCTTTTCTCTCTTGTGATTCTGATCCATAGCCTTTCTCTCCATTCATTCAATAAAAATTATGTTCCAGACACTATTCTAGACATTCACATTCTAGATTCTTGAGAAAGAGAAAGAGAGAGAGATTTAGAGAGAAATTTCCTGCTAGTGAAATTGACATTTAACATTTTGGACCTTGTCCAGTGTCTGAGCTGAGCAGGTGCTATTTTGAATGGGTGAATATATTCATCTTTTCATTAAGCTTTCTTATGTAATGATATATTAAAAGTGTTTGCCAGGTGAGTGGGCAAAAGTCTACCAGTTAAATACAGAGGACATTACTGATGGGAGTAGGAAGAGGACTGGCAATAAGCCATACAAAAGAGGATTCCTAAAACCAGTGACTGCAGGCCTCATAGAAGATCAAACAGCAACAAGAGTTATATTTATTTCATTGTAAGTCCACTTTTTATTGAATAAATTGAAAGACACCTACAATATTTTTCCTGAATAAGTGAAATCTTAATAATAAACATAGAGGGCCAGGCGTGGTGACTCACGCCTGTAATCCCAGCACTTTGGGAGGCCCAAGTGGGTGGATCACAAGGTCAGGAGATTGAGACCATACTGGCTAACACGGTGAAACTTCGTCTCTACTAAAAAATACAAAAAATTAGCCGGGCGTGGTGTCAGGCACCTGTAGTCCCAGTTACTTAGGAGGCTGAAGCAGGAGAATGGCGTGAACCCGGGAGGCAGAGCTTGTGGTGAGCCGAGATCGCGCCATTGCGCTCCAGCCTGAGCGACAGAGCGAGAGTCCGTCTCCAAAAATAATAATAATAATAATAATAATAATAGACATAGAAAGTTGGTTTTTTCAGCTTTTCCACCAGATCATATCACTGCACACATCATAACTTCCACCTTCTCCTCAAGAACTATCCCACACATAAATATCCTGGCTAGCTTTTAGAAAAAAAGATATTTTATGGAAAACAGTGACACTTCTTAGGAGGCAGATGTGTTAAGCTAAATGTCTTATTAGTAATATGAGTCACTTAATGTTCTAAGCCCTAGTACCTTGCAAAGGCATCTTTTTACATCCATCTGAGATTTTCATCAAATAATATTCATGCCAAGAAACCAGAAAAGTCTATTATGTCCTGTCTTTTACTCATCCTTTAAAAAAAAATCAGATTTACCCCCAAGCAAGTAGAAAAGCAAAAATTCTACAGTTAAGCCATCTCCAAGAAATAGCACGAGAGGGTGATGATGGCATTGCCATCTGCAATGGAGCATGGTGAGTACCAGCACCAAGCTAATCTAATTATGTCTTGATGCCAACACAAATTTTTACTGGCTTTCCCCCAATTATGTCTTAATGCCAACACAAGCTTTTACTGGCTTTCCCCTAGCTGTTCAAAATTAGAATAAATTGCACATATTATGAGAGCAAGTGATAATAATCATGTTTCTTAGGTTCTACCGTGTTAATGATAAAATGTGAATATATTCACTTACTGCATATTCTGGGATATCAAAGACTACTCTCACTTCTGATACCAACTGCAACTAAGAATTGCCAAGATCACTTTTAGTTTTAATAATTTTCTACAAGGATTCAGAACTCACTGAAAACAGTTAAATTTTTCATTGCAGCTCATTACAGTGAAAAGATACAGCTTAAAATCATCCAAGGGAAGAGGTGCATGAGGCAGAGTCCAAAACATGTCCACACACACATACTTCCCAATGAAGCCATGGACAGTGCCAACTTTCCCAGCAATGTTTGTGACAGTACACATGGAGTATTGCCAGCCAAGGAAGCTGACCTGAGTCTTGGTGTCCAGAGTTTTTATTTGGGCTCACATCATAGACAAAGTTGACTATCCATGTGGCTAACGTAGATCCAGCCCTTCCAGAGGTCAAGCTGATATCATGTGACCCAAAGCCCTCCTCATAAATCACACTGTTAAACTATCTGGCTTGGCCCAAGATCCCTGGGAAACAAAGACATTCTTTTTAGGCAGGATATTTGAAGGGCTTAGAAATTACCTCCCAAGAGCTGAGGGCAAAGGCCAGACCTGTCTTTGGACAAGGTTAACTTCTTCTTTATCCACTTGGGGAATCAAAAAGATCAGGAATTGTAATCAGAAATTCCATTTAGCACTAGCATTATTTACAAATAACTTAGCATCCCATTTTGGTATTGTTAGCATGCTTTTCTTTTAATTTCCAGCTTTATTCTGGGTACAGTAACATCTATATCACATCTACTTTCTAAAAACATCCAGAAGCAAGACAGAGAGATATTCAAGAAAGAAAAACCTCTGGGGTATTTCTAGTTTTTAATGCCTAACTCTGTCAGTAATAAGTGAAATAGGAGCAGATTTTACATGTCCTTGAGGAATATCAAAATTGGCACTTGGAGGAAGGAGAATAGACAAGCTAACGGCAAGCTACATTCTATAGTTTTCTATCAGTGAACTCTGGTTTCCACTAAAAGAGAATTCAACTCAGTAAAGACTAAACAGGGTCAGATAATAGCCTAACAGTCTAGCGAAGATAATTTTTAAAACAGCAAAATAAAAGAATAAGGAATAAGCATTAAATTCTTGAAACAAAGAAAAAAACCTAGGAAAACAGTTCAGTCCACGTGCCTGTTAAAAACAGCTTTTGTGGAACCAAAAACTGTTAGGATTTGGTAAGGTTTCTTATTCTTTCTGAGTTATCTATTCTGTTCCATTTTCATTTTTATTGGAATAAAGTCATATAATAAAATATCAATATAAAAAAATCGTGCTTGGTATCAAGTTCAGTAAAAGTCATTTAAGGAAAATGAAATGCTATTTACTAGTTCTATATAGTAGAATTATGTATTCAAATTGGCCCCTGAATTTTTAGAAGGTATTTGTCACACAGTCAATGTAATTCTTCAAAATTGAAATGTCAACTTCCCCGTTCCCCAATATGTTTCTTCAATTTCTCTCCTTTTTGCTACAGTTTCTTTTTGTTCATCTACTTTATTTTAAGTAGGATCATCAGGATGACCATGCCACTCTTTTCTGACGTTCATAAGCTATATGTTGGCATTTTGTGATAGAATTGTTTTCTTTCATGTTTTAATATCACCTCTTTTGATCAGAATATTCTTCTTTTGCGATTAGTCAATCACTTGACATTTATTGAACATGGATCAGTGCATATACAATGCTAAGCATTGCTAAGCTTAGCTAAGCCATTACATAAATGGTTAAGAGTACAAGGTGGCAATTAAATGATAATTGTAAAATAAATCAGCCAATTATCGGTGATATAAACCTCCTGATAAGGAGCAACTGGTTGGTTTAGGTGGGCAGGTAGAGTATTCAGTCTTGAGAAAGAAATTATTTGGGAGGATTAGAAGAAAGAATATGGGTGTCTGACATTTCAGGAAAACCATAGCAAACAGGAAGTTCATGGTATCCATGGCAGTTTTCAGTAGCAGTGAGGAGTACACCTGACTGGAGCAAAATGCTCAACAAGGAAAGTGCCAAGATAGAAGGCCAGAAAGTGAGTGCAAGGCCACTCAGAGTCTGTGTATTCCAAAAGAAAGACAGAATGGGGGGTGTTAGAATTTGCACTAAAACCAGGGCAGATCTTATTTCCAATCCTGTTTCTCCCACCATTAGTGCTGGATTTCTCATCTTTGTAATGGAGATAATAATAGCACAGACCTCAGAGTGTATATGTAAGTATTAAATGGAAAAACTCTTATCACAGTGCTTAACACATATCAAGGGACAAAAAAAATGTTTATTTCTATTATTAGCCTCACCAGGGGAGTCTGGGTCTTGTTGTGTCACTGTTGAAAGGTCTTGGTGTGGAATGATATGATGAATCATTCATTTGGAAACCACACCCATTGCCCTGTATAAAGGGAGGAGGACACTCTTTCCCCATTCCATTTATGCAGCCTTTTCATACAGTTTAAAGTCAGCTTAACCACATGAATTTGAACTGGTCTCCTCTTACCTAGCCACATCATTCCATTATGCCTGAGGGACTCTGGACCAAGCCCCCCAACCCCTGTAGTCAGTGGCAGGCTCTCAATAATGCCCCAGCACCTTTTCATATATATACTGAACTTTAAGTACAATGAACAAAGACTTGGGGGTCAGGAAAGACCTGGATTCAAACAATAGATAGGAGTTAAAAAATTATTCTTTTAGCTTTGTATTTCTCATATGTAAAATGTAAATAATAAAAAGCACCTTGTATATGTTGTTGTGATGCTTAAATGAGATAACTAAAGCAGAAGTATCTTACCAAAAGCGAATCAGACACAGTGGCTACACTACACACACTTCAGAGCCCGCTTCATGCCGGGTCCTAGGCATTGTCTGCTTTAATCATTATAACGATCCTGAGAGAGATGCTGTACTAGTCCCATTTTCCCTATGAGGAAGCTGAGGTCTAGAACAGTTAAGTAACTTGCGGAGTCACAGATGGAGCGGGTGCAGCACTGCATCTGAACCAGGCCATCTGACTTGGCTTCATCCTCTCCTTCCCCACCTTCTGAAAACTCTGAGGGGGAAAGTGCATGCGTGAGTGTTGAATCCCCAAGGTTTAGGGCCTCCCTGGCCTCATTGACTCATCCGTGAGAATAACTTTGGTTGACTTAAAAGCCATAATAAAGGGAAATCCCTTGTGTTTTCTAGGAAGCCATTTCCTTATTATTATGTGTTTTATCATTAAGGTCAGAAGCTGCTAGCCATTGCTAGTGGTACAGAGAGGCTTCAAGAGTCATTGCAGCACTATTCACAATAGCAAAGAAATGGAATCAACCCAAATGCCCATTAATGATAGATCAGATGAAGAAAATGTGGTACATATACACCATGGAATACTATGCAGCCACAAAAAAGAATGATATCATGTCCTTTGCAGGGACATGGATGGAGCTGGAGGCCATTATCCTTAGCAAACTAATGCCAGAACAGAAAACCAAATACCACATGTTCTCACTTCTAAGTGGGGGCTAAAAGATGAGAAACATGGACACATAGAGAGGAACAAAGACACACTGGGGTCCTTCAAAGGGTGGAATGTGGAAGGAGGGAGAAGATCAGGAAAAGTGTTTAATGGCTACTAGGCTTAATACCTGGGTGACAAAATAGTCTATACAACAAACCCACATGACATAAAACTGCACTTGGACCCCTGAACTTAAAATAGAAGTTTAAAAAAAAAGAGTCAGGCTCAGATCCTGGCTGTTCACCTCACTCTTTTCCTTCCAAAGGAACATATTTTAGTCAAAATTACCTTTGTTAGGCATATCTGTCTCCTCTCTCCTAGCTGTGACCTGACAACACTTGTAATCATGTTGGCTTCATGCCTTAGTGTGAGCCTGAGCTGCTGATGAGCTACTTTCCTAGTCAACCCCTCCCTCCCTAACAACAGTCCTTCCCTCAGTTTCTGTGCCAACAGTAATTTTTCTGTCCTTAGCACCTCCCTTCTTGCACATATTTTGATATTGCTTTGCTTGCTCTATTGTTTATCCTGGGAATCTCCCTTTTTGTTGTTGTTGTTTTTGCTTTGACAAATCAAGACATTTTTCTTTCCCATTGCTATTTCCACGGAACATTGAGGTCCTTGAAGTTGCTCATTTATTTTTCCTTGATGACATACATTTAGCACTAACCAGGGAAAATAGACTTTTCAACTTCCTTTAACATACATCTAGCACTAACCAGGGAAAATAGACTTTTCAACTTCCTTTGAGAGCCAGGCTCCAGTCTTTGTGCCTTTTTATACTGTAAAGACCTGCTATTCTTTTACTCTACTTAAGTGCATAGCATGTCTTAAGGTATATGTTGAAACATCTGTCGCCTCACAGGAAGCCAGAGGCTAGCTGCTAAAACCAGGATTCATTCTGCTGATCCAGGATGACATTAAGTGTTTTTACTCTTCCACGTGACTTCTGTATTTCAGGAGAGAGGAAGTGCGATTCCCGTGGGGATGACGTGTTTCTTCTCAACCACCAGCTCAGTCTTTCTCTAAGGCCACACACTTTTGCTGACCTAAAGAGTGGACTGATCTGATTTTTCTCCTGGGTTTTAGGAGAGGCAGAGTATTTATTCTATGAATGAACCCTTGACCCCTTCCTAGGATATTAGTCCTTTCAACTTTCACTCATTTTTGTCACACCCTTTCTTTGGACTGCCTCAGTAACCCAGTGGGGCTGGAGGAACACAAGCTTTCTGGATGATTGTAAACACCAAACTGAAAAAAAAACCTGTATCATGGAACACGTTATAGAATTATCTGATGAATTAATCTTTCAGAATACACCTCATTCCCCATGCTATTTATGTTGAACTGCCACTAGCAATTTTTTATTATTTCAATTTTTAATTATACTTTTATTTTAATTTTAGTAGTTGGTAATTTTTTATTTTGTTTTGCTTTTTTAAACAGCAAAAGCCTTTATAGTAGATATTTATACCAACCAAGGATCCTTCTGCCTTAAGGTATTTAGTGGTTTGAATACAATCATTTAAACTGTCCTGTGATTACGGGAGCTCACCTGGAACCCTCAGGTTATTTCAATTCTGTGTAAACACAGAACATAATGTAGAAGATCTGTTTGTGTGAAAACTCTGCTTCTCAAACATATTTGGACCCTGTCACAAGCATTCATCTATCTAAAGGTTGTTTAAAATGATGAATAATAAATAACCTATTATATCATGACTGTGGTCCTATCAAATTCCAGAATTAAGTTGAGCTGGAATTTGGCAGGCAGAGGTAAAGCCCATGACAGTGGGAGAGAAGGCTACTCAGAAGGCTGTATGCCCTCAAATAAGGACTGGCCCCCAGAGTTTTGCAAGGAGGTACCATTCTTAAATGAAGATTCTGATCTTTGCAGATTTCTCTTTGCATGGGGACATACTGTTGTGGGAATCAGGAAGACCAGAGAGAACTTGGGGTGAATACAGGAGGATCTTTACTGAGTGCACTCAGACCCAGTGAACTTAACATCCAAAAACTGGGCCAAGGACAAAGACAGGTCTTGGCTTTTATACATACTTCAAAAGGCGGTTGGCTAGTTTGAAGCAAGTTTACAGTGGCTTGAAAGCAAGGATACAGAGGCAGAACAAAGACAGTTAATCAAATTACGACAGGTTCATAACTCAGGATTACACGTGACCGTTTCTATGCAGCCCAGATGTCTGTTATCTAGGTTTGCTCTAGTGCCTAGCATGGGCTTATCCCATAACCTTCACTATGGCGCCCAGGTGGCTATATCTCAGGGCTGCTCAGATGGTTTATGACCTTCACTCTGCTGCTTAGATAAAACTACTTGAAGTCACTAGTTGCAGAAAACAGGAATCTATAAACTCATACCACAAAGAAAGGAAAATTTTCCTTCTTCTCCCTGTGTTGAGGGAGTGCTGGGAGAGTCTCCAGAGCACATTCATTTCTGTCCTAGTTTCTCAGATAGTGTTTATCGAGGCTTTTCCTGGATTTGGGCAGTGCCTGTTGCTGCCTCTGGGATAAGTCAGCCTAATACAGGAAGGCTTATTTCTCTTTCTTTTTAATTTTATTTTTCTTTATTTCTTTAATTTCTGCCTCAATACAGCAAACTGATTAAAAGTGGAGGCTCTGAAGCCAGGTTTGATTTTCAGTTTTATGATTTACTCACAGTGTCAACTCCAAACAGTGAGTGTGAGGATTAAGTGAATTAATATATGAAAAACACTTAAAATAATGTTTGAACATCATAATTTATTAGTAAATGTTATCCATTATATATTATTGGTAATTGTGTGCAATATCTGTTAAAATTCCTGGGCTCAGCCAGGCGTGATGGCTCACGCTTGTAATCTCAGCACTTTGGCAGGCCAAGGCAGGCAGATCACGAGGTCAGGAGATCGAGACCATCCTGGCTAACATGGTGAAACCCCGTCTCTACTAAAAATACAAAAAATTAGCCAGGCATGGTGGCAGGCACCTGTAGTCCCAGCTACTCGGGAGGCTGAGGCAGGAGAATGGTGTGAACCCGGGGGGACGGAGCTTGTAGTGAGCCAAGATCGCAGCATTGCACTCCAGCCTGGGTGACAGAGCGAGACTCCATCTCAAAAAAAAAAAAAAAAAAAAAAAAAAAATGTTCCTGGGCTCTTGTTAGGACTGAGATGTAATTTACATATAAGAAATATGTATCTAAGTGTACCATTCAATCAGTATTGATAAATGGGAATCAAGATACAGAACATTTCCACCATCACTCCTCCTTCCTCTATTCAGGTAACACCTCCCAAGAAGTAGCCAATGATGCCATTTCTATTGCTATAGATTAGCTTTGGTCTATTGTAGAATTTCATATAAATGGGACCATATAATATGAACTTTTTTGTTCTTGACTTCTTTCCCTTGCAGATTTTTTTGGGGATTTACTCATTCTGTTGTAGCAATAGTTTGCTCCCTTTTATGGGTGAGCAGTATTTCATGTATGAATATACAATGTTAGAGACATCTGAGTTGTTTTCAGTTTGGGACTATGATAAATAAAGCTACTATAAACATTCTGATAGCTTCAACTTCTTTTCAAAATATGAAGTTGTCAGTCTTTTAAGTTATAGTCAGTTTATGCCTATAGAATGGTATACCATTGTCATGTTCATTTGAACTCCCCTAATGATGGATTTTTAGCTTTTTCTTATGTGTTTATTGACCTTTTGTCATATTTTTTGTATGCTCTAGTCTTTTGCCCATTTTTTAAATTGGGATTTTATCTTTTTTATTGTGGAGTTACATGAGTTCTTCACCTATTATGTTTACAAATCCTTCATCAGATACATGTGTTGCCCAAATTTTCTCAAAATCTATGACTTGTCTATTTATTTGATGACATATTTTAAAGAGCTAAAGCTTTAAATTCTAATAAAGTCTTTTTTCTCTTAGATTCAGCTACTTTTTTTCTAATAACTATTTGCCCAGTACAAGTTTGCAAAGATATTTTTCTAAGATTTTGTTCATTAGCTCTATTTTTTAGTATTTACATTTTAGTTATATGATCTAATTTAAATTAATTTTTTGTGTATGGTGTGAGATAGGGGTAGGCTTTTTTAATTCTGAATTTCAACATGTTTGTTGAAGAGATTCTCCTTTCTCCATTAGGTTGCTTTGGTGCTCTTGTTGAAAATCATTTAACTGTATATTTGGTCCTTTTTTTATACTCTCCATTTTGTCTAATTAATCTATTTGTCCTTTGCCAATATTACACTGATTTGGATTTAGTAGCTTTATGGTGAATCTTGAAGTCAGGTAGAGTAAATCATCCTTCTATTTGTTTTCTTTTTTTTTTTTTAAGATTGTCTTGATTATTCTTGGTCTTTTGCCTTTCCAATATTTTCAAATAAATGTTTCACTGAAATAGCTTTAGACTTATAGAAAATTGCAAAGATAGTAAAGAAACTTTCCATATATCTCACACCCAGCTTTTCCTATTGGTAGTAGATTACAGTAGCATGGTACATCTGTCATAACTAATAATCAATATTGACATATCGTTATCAAAATTTATACTTTATTCAGATTGTCTTAGTTTTTCCCTGATGTCATTTTTCTGTTCCAGATACCATTCAGGAGACCACACTATGTTAGCTGTCATGTCTTCTTAGACTTCTCTAGACTGTGGTGATTCCTTAGTCTTTCCTTGTTTTTGATGACCTTGACAGTGCTGAGGGGTGCAGGTCAGGTATTATGTAGAATGTCCCTCACTTGAAAGTTTTATGACATTTTGCTTTTTGCTAGGCTGGATTTATGGGATTTGGGATATAAATACCAAAGAGGTAAAGTCTTATTTTTGTTATATCACACAAAGGATACGTGGAATCAATGGCACTCATCACTGCTGATGTTCACCTTGATTATCTGGCTGGGATAGTATTTGTCAGGTTTCTCCATGATAAAGTGGTAAAGGTACTCTTCCCTTTTTCTTTCTCTATCATGAAGGAAATCACTACATCCAGCCCACACTTAAGGGACTGAAAGCTGGTGGATACTCCTTGAGCAGGAAGTATCTGCTTAAACTATTTAGAATTCTTCTTCACTGGAGATTTGTCTATTCTCTCCTATTCATTTACTTATGTAAGTATGTATTTCTGTATATATTCAGCCACTATTATTATTATATTTTTTTGAGACAGAGTATCACTCTGTCATCCAGGCTAGAGTGCAGTGACCCAATCTCGGCTCACTGCGACCTCTACCTCCTGGGCTCAAGTGATTCTCCTGCTTCAGCCTCCTGAGTAGCTGGGATTACAGGTATGCACCACCACACCCAACTAATTTTTTGTATATTTAGTAGAGACAGGGTTTCACCATGTTGGCCAGGCTGGTCTTGAACTCCTGATCTCAAGTGATCTGCCTGCCTCGGCCTCCTAAAGTTCTAGGATTACAGGTGTGAGCCACCGCACCCAGCCCAGTCATTATCTATATAAATTATTTGGAATTCTTCTGTATGGGATATTTGTCTCATTTTTTTTTTTATTCAATTATTTATTCATATCATTATGGAGCCAAATATATTTGTTTTATACTTCAGGTTATAGTCCAATACTATGCTATCTATTTGGTTGTTCAACTTTTAGCATTGGCTATTAGGAGCCCTTTTAGTTTGCTTCCTGTACCCCTTTCACATATTCCAATCATTGTTTTGAGCATTTTCTTTCTTTTCGGCACTATAAGATCCTCCAGGTTGATATTGTACATTCCCTGCCTCAGTCCTGAAATTAGCCATTTCCCTAAGAAGTTCTTATTTCTTTTTGCAAAGAATGGCATCAGAAACTGAGATCTGGGCACCAGTGTGCCCACCGATATAGGGTCTTATTGTTTCTAGGCCCTTTCAGCTGATAGTACAAGCAAATATATGTGTGTATACTATCTCTCTCTCACTCTCTCTCTGTGTTTGTGTGGGGGCTGGGCGGCGGGGGGCCATAGTTTTCTTCCCCACCCTGTGTTGCCCCTGTTTCTTTGCATCTGGTACACTTGGGACTATCTATTCTTTATATTACTAGCTTTCAACAAAAGAACAAAACAAATCCATGGCTTGACAATGTTCAGATTTTCAGAAACAGAAATGAGAAACATTTGGTTCATGTCTTAATTTCAAGACATTCCATTATTTTAGTCATCAACCTTGATCACACTGTATATTTTGCTTAAAAGCTGAGTAAGCTTTTCCAAGTGTTTGTTTGTCATCATAAGAAAGTGAAATGCAAAGTATAAAAATAAAAACCTGTGATACTGACAGAACTATCAGAAACATAACACCCTACCAATCAGTAATTGAAATACATTAGTTATTCATTGGGTACAAAGTGCTCATGTAACTCTAAAGGCAAGACAAACATTAACCATTCTGTTCATCTGATTACAGCAGGAGATTTGTGTGTGCAGTGTGTATGTACTTCTCATGTGCATGTATGTTTGATATAGTAATTGCTTCTATTCCTTAAAAATCCATAAGTACATAAGTATATTCCCTTTCAACACTTCACCAATGCATTTGGAGGTTAAATCTTTAAGAACAAATCTCCAATGTCAGTTCCCTCATGCAAACTGCTTCTTAGGATGACTTCAAGATTGACATTTTTTTACCTTATGTATGAATAACAATTACCATGGTTTGCATAGGTGTAAAAATACTAAAATTTTTTCAGGTCGACTCACGTGAAACACGTCTTCTTAACTGGCTATGAAGTTTATCTATCTAAAGTTTAGAAATTATTTTGATATTCATATTTTTGTTTTCAACCTGTTTATTAGCAGATGCCTCTTTATTAGTAGGTACTTTACATAGATCAAATGGAGTATTTTAAAATAAGTCAAATTTTACTTTCAGAAACCAGAGAATGTTTATAAGAAAATAATTTTTTCAAGAAACAAATAACTTGTAATAAGGGTGGTATTTATCAATTTAATAGCTAAACCCTTTGGTGAAGAATGAAATGTTAATATAGGAATTCTTTTATCATGTGGACAATGATGGATTTTTCAACATAGCTTTAGAATACTTTTCATTTTCTGTTTCATTATGATCTGCTTTTTTCTTCTAAAATGCTATATTTAAAGGAATAAAATAAAATAAACAAGAGAAGGCAAGACTATATCATTTTAACAAATTAATACAACAAAACAAAGGGAAGCATTGTAGAAAGTAGTTATAACTAAGAATTTTTCAGCACAGGATTTTGCCATAAAATAAATCTTGAGAGAAATCCTAGCTCTATCACTTACTAGCTGTGACCTTAAAGCAAATTCCTCAATTGCTGGAAGTCTCAATTTTTTCATCTGTAAATGGAATTCATCATAGTTAATATTGAATGCTTTACTCTGTGCTGGGCACCATTCTAATCATTTTTATGTGTTATCTTGCTGCTGTGTTCAATAAGCCTATGGATTTTGTTCTATTATTATTGCCATTTTACTCATAAACATAGGCACATAGAGGTGAAAAAACTTGCAGAAGATCATGTTGATGTAATTCAGGGAGCAAGATCAGAACTCAAGCACTCTGGTTTGAATTTGTGATCTTCACCAGCATGTGACCTGACTACAGTGGAGGTTTTACTAAGAATTGAAATGTCAAAATATATGTAAAATACTTAATACTATTCCTCCACTTAGTGAGCAACTATCAAAAAATAAAACAAAGACAGCTGAAATTAAAGGAGACCTAATCCAAGTTTATTAACTTGTTGGGGAAAGGTAAACATAGCAGTGAAGCAATTTATTGACTAGTTTCAGTGAGGTGACAGAATCTGGGATATTTAAGTGCTAGAAAGCAGAGGAGGGTATGTGTGTGTGTGTGTTCATGGTGTTATTCTAAATAAAGATTGAAAACTAGTGGTCTGATTAGGAGGGAAGAAGTTCATAGGTCTGAATGTGATTGGCTAAAACCAGTCCCAGTATTCATCAATCATGAGAAGTTTTGGATGAAGGCACTAAAGGCATCCTAAGTCACTCAAAGTTAATCTTTCTTGATCAGCTTCAGCTTGTTAGAACCATTTGGGATGCAACGGAACTTTCAGTTTTGCTATTTTCCACACACGGGCTGCTGTGAGTTGAAAATTTCCTTTTATACATGGTAGCTACAATGATGGTCAAAATAGTCATTATGAAACTAATTATGACCATGACGTTTGCTATTGGAATGTAATTTCAAAATTATATTTGTGCCATCTTGTTTTACCTCTGTTGAACAAAATGGTCTCCCAAACTCTTAATGATTTACTTTTAATTTTCCAGCATGTATATGTTATGGATTTGGTCACATGCATTCTATAAGGAATAGTACCAGTCAGTGTTAAAAATATATGCCATATAATTTTCAGAGCTACAAACTGGAGTCCTCACCAAGTTACTTGGGATCACAACGTTTACTGTCTGGTGTAGAATGATGTTCTCGGGAAGGAAATGTTAATATAGCACTTTTATGCTTACAATATAAAGATGAGTCTCCTAGTAGAATCTCTACAACCCCCCAGGGATCTCCATTTAAAAAAAAAAGAGAAAAAAAACAAAAAGACATGAAAGAAAAAGAGAGAGAAGAGAAATAAAGAAAAGGAAGGAAGAGAAAAAAGAAAAAGACCTGGACATTAATGTCCAAACCTAGACATTAGGAGCATTAAGTAGAAAACAAAACAACCACAAAGTAAATTTCCAGAATGTGACTTAAGAGCCCTACTTGTATTGTGCAAAAAAAATTGAAAAGTTTGAGATTATTGTCACACAAGCCAGAGGTTGAGAATTCCATATAGTGACTGTTTAGCAGATAGAAGAACATGAAACCTGGGATGTGAACCCAAGAGCCATTTATGACAGTAACCGATTTGTGTGCCAAGGGGAAGTATCTGTCTGTTGATAGTTTTCTGTTTTAACATGTGCCCCAGTGCATCCAACTGAAAAGCAGGTTAGCCTACACCAAGAATTCTAAAACATTTTTCTGTCTGTAATTTTTACACTACTAAAAATTATTGAGAACCCAAAATGTGCTTATTTTTGTGTATCATTATCTATCAGTATTGACCAGAAAATTTAAAGAGGTTTTTAAATATTTAATTCATTAAAATAATAATATGACCATTACATGTTAACATAAATGTTTATATATTAAAAGTGTAAGCTTTATGCTTTACAAAACAAAACAAAAATTTCAGTGAGCAAGTAGCATTGTTTTCCTAGTCTCTTTAATGTCTAGCTTAATAGATGACATCTAGATTCTCATATCTGTTTCTACATTCATTCTGTTGTGATTTGTTGTCTTAATTGAAATACATGAAAAAAAATCCATCCTTTCACAGATATGTAGTTAGAAAAGGGAGAAGTATTTTATTGCTCTTTTAGATAATTGTAGATATTTTTCTTTGATACTGCACCAAAAATGGATAAGTGGTCATTGCTTGAAGATTAGTTGCAATTTAATCTTAAACCTTATCAAATAGACTTTTAGTGTCCTGTTACAATAAAACATTAGATCTTTTTTAATGCATGATGTTGTTACATCATGCATTAGTCATTTGTACATTATTGGTTCACTGAGTTATGCAGCTCTTCCAAATGATGAGCCATTTCCCTATATGATATAAAAAAATCATATCCATTAATATTCAACCTATGTCATCAGAAAATACTTTAAGTACTAGGAAATTTATGGTGCAGGTACAGATTTTCCAAAATTCTGATTTTTAGTTATATATTATTCAGGGTTTTCCAGAGAGACAGAACCTGTAGAATGCCTGGTAGGGGATTTATTAGAGGGAATTTACTCACAGGGTCACAGAGACAAAGTCCCACCACAGGCCATCTGCTAGCTGAAGAACCAAAGCAGCTGGTAGCATGGCTCAAGCCAGTAGCATGGTTCAGTCCAGGTTCAGCAGCCTTAGAACCAAGAAAGGCAATGGTACAACCCCCTAGTCAGGCCCAAGAGCCGCCAAGAGGCTGCTGGTGCAAGTCCCAGAGTCCAAAAGCCGAAGAACCTGGAATCTGATGTCCAAAGAGAGAAGGAGAAAAAGTGTCCTCCTCCAGAAGGGAGAGACAGAGGAAAGAGAGAGAAAGAGCGCACATGAATACCACTTTTTCTGTCCATTTGTCCCAGCTGGTCCCCCAGCCCTTTGGAGGTGCCTGCCGACACTGAGGTCAGGTCTTCCTCTCTCAGGTTGACTCACATGCCAATCTCCTCAAGATACTCCCTCCTAGACACACCCAATCACAATGCTTCACCAGCGATGTAGGCATCCCTCAATCTAGTCAAGTTAATACCTAAATTAACCATCACAACTTGAAAGTACAATTTCTACCTTTGGCAGTAAATGCCATCAGTTATTTTCTTTGAAGTGATGGCACACTTCACTCATTTTCAAGAAAAATTCTCCCAAATCCCCACATCTAAACTAAATCTAAAAAATTGTTTGTCTTCCAGTCATTCTTTCAAGTAAAAAGAGTATTCCCTGAAGAAAGCAGCTAGTTTGCAATCCAAGCATTATACAGGTGCATTACAACCATCTTGTTTCAGTATGCAGCATAAGCGGTTTATGTGTACATCTCACTTCACCACACAAAATATTAGACAAAAATTTACTAAAGGGTGAATATTTAGTAAAATCAATATTTTTATTGCTTCATCAGGGATTGCAAGCACCTGACAGTGAGGAAATACAATGGGTGCCAGTGCTTTGATTTGGGCAAAACGCAGTTTTACCCACCATTGCTTCTGTACACCACTGCAAATGTCAACATAGTGAAAAAGTCAAATAACATCTTAGTATTCCAATAAAAATAGTTTTGACCCTGTGGACTCATTGAAAAGATCTTGGCAATCCCCAGCATTCCAAGGGACCACACTTTGAGAGCCACTGTCCTATTTTGAGAAAAGAAAGAACTCTTCAACCCTTAGCTGAAATTCACACAGGAGACTGAATTTTGCCAACACCAGTTCCCAATCCACACTAAGCAAAATCCAAGGACATCAGCAGCTAGGGACTCCACCCACTGCCATCAATAAATTGAAAGAAATTTGCTTCCTTAGCATGTGATTTATTTGGACAAAGCTTTCAGTGCTAAGTTCTGAAATAAGCCAAGAAGCACTTCATTATAACGATCCATTTTAATGTTGAGCTCAGTTCAAACATCAAAGCAATAAGGTTCAGAAAATACATCAAGGTAATTTCTCTTTTACCACGTATGCCGGAATCTGACTTAGAAAGAATCTCAACATTTTCTGCTAGTGGCTAGGAAATATTAGTAATGATTTTAAAACAAAACAAACCAAAACCCTCTTTTTAGCCTCAATAAAGAATAATTTCCTGGAAATCTCTGTATTTCTATAAATACACAATAATGAAATTGAGAATCCATCTTGGATAAATCAACTAACCTAAATAATGTTAAAGTCAGGAGAGCTCTGTAGGACAAAACCCTGTTCTCTAAAGGCACTCCCCCAAGGAACACAGACCATAATTAAGGAGACTAGCGACACTAGACTGAAACAAACAGCTTTTAAAAGTTTTCCAACAGTCTTTACCATTTCTGTCTCTCCTATTACAAAATGAGGAGATCTGGACATCTTTTCTAGTAAAATATTCCCAACCTCTTCCTGCAGTACCTTAAAATGAACTAAATATGCTTGCATTCCAGTAACACTAAAGAATACTAAGCATTGGCAGAGGCCATCGCCATTTTATTATGTTATTTTATATATATATATATACAATATATATATAATATATATAATATATATAGTAAATGATGTAAAGCTTTGAATGCATATGGAACTAAAGATCAGAAAAGGGTATGAAGACATTTGAACTGTATTCAGATGATAGGATCATTGGTATAAACTGACATAAGCTTGTTTTAATAAGTGGTTTTACAATAATTACCATAGTTGGTTTAATATCAAATGTTGCTTGAAAGTTACTGTTCCCACAGGTCCTGGCATCATCATCTTCCTGACTCCAAAAAAAAATCAAGTTTCAATGATCTAGCCATCGTGAGGTCTATAACAAAAGACCAAAGTATTTCTACCACCCAAGAAGAGGAATAATTCTATGACAATATGTGGTGTAACATATCATTACACAAAGAAAACTCATATGAGAAAGAATTGAAGAAAGTATTGAGAAAAGAAGAGGAGCTCTTACAAAAGTTGGAAATAACCTTGAAAATAAAATATTAAATTACATCCACTTTCATGAAATGGAGTCTGAGTTAAGAAAAATAGCAAATAATTGGTGAACCACTCTTTTGACATCTATTATTCATGAGGTTAATTTTCATCAAGATAATTAATATGATGTTGTGTGAAGGTTATAAACCCACCTGTAAATTATTCCATGCTCCTTTTATTGAAAGCCAGTATCTCTGCCTCCTTTCATGCTATCTCAGTGAGCTTGTGGCTGCTTAAGTGCAGTACAGCTGAGGTGAGTTTGCATAACCTCTGTGCTGCAGCCTCAGCCTTGTTCACTGAGAGAGTTTGCTCCTGGAGTCTTCAGCCACCACGAAAGAAGTTAGGCCATTCTACAATGCCATGCCAGAGAGACCACAGGTAAGCATCCACTTGACAGTTCAGCTGAGCCTTCAGTTCCTACCTATTAATTTATTGCCTCTCAACTCTAAATCTACCCCTTTACCTGCTTTGTGATACTAGAGCTGGATCCTATAAACATTTCTTCTTTGCCAGCTGGCTCAATGCTGCTAGAGGCTTTGTTAATAGAAGGCACTGAAAGGACACTGTAAGGCCACAGCAGGATAAAGGGACTTCCTTTCCAGTTTGGGTGTGCTATTTATCACCGTGGCAGCCAGTAGAGTGGTGTGTGAAAGGCCTAGTTGTGCTTATCTCAGTAGCTCTTGAAGACCAGCTTCAGGGAATTGGTGCCCTCTAGGAAGTTTCTCCTCTACCCAGTAGGCCACTCCTAGGGGCCAGTCTGGCCCATGCTCTCTAGAAATTTTCTTTACCACTGGAA
The DNA here is from genome assembly GCF_028885655.2 of Pongo abelii. NCBI lineage: Eukaryota > Metazoa > Chordata > Mammalia > Primates > Hominidae > Pongo > Pongo abelii. The sequence continues at coordinate 31,690,527 of NC_071995.2, forward strand.
GAATGTGTGCACTTAGGGCAGCCAAACCTCTCCAGGAAGGTCTGAATCATGTTGAAGTGGGTGGTAATGACAGCTTTTTTTTCTCAGTTCCTCCCTAATTCCTAATTCACCTTCCTTCAGCCCTAGAGGTAGTAGCTGCATTTTTTGTTTGCTGCTTCCGGTTTGATAGTTAATCATCAATTACAAGTTATAATTTTTTATATTAAATATTTCTTGTTCAAATTACTGGTGTATTTTCTGTTCCCAGATTGAATCCTGATATAGAATTAGTATTTGGAGTCATCTGAGGAGACAGACTTTCAAAAATGGGATTTGGAAATGGGTTCTGCACATAATTAGGTTTGAGGGCAGTACTGAGTTTCTTGCCAAAGTGAAATTGGATGCTAATCATCTGTGACATAATGTGGTATTCCAATAAGTTAGATTATCACCTGTGGTTGATTGTGATGAAGTGCTAACTAAAGCAAATGCCTTGGGAGCCCAAGTGACTGCTGAACGTGATTGTTACAGAAGCAGTAATGACAACAAGGACTGTGGTGTGGACTTGATTTTCTCAAGTGCATTGCTGCACTTTCAGAAAGGAAGGGACAAGCTCAATGTCATAGTCAGAGAATCAGAGCATTTCTGTGGCACTCATATATATCATTTCTTGTAAGCACAGAGCCACTATTGCTGAAAATCAAATACAAAATTTAACTGTGCAAGTGGCTGGATTACAATAACAGTTGAATTCATGGCCTTCGCAAGATTTCCATGTAACCATTACGGAACTGATTGAGAAATAATGAGGCCCTGAAACTTGGAATTGGGAAATCTGGTAGGATTCAAAGGAAATTGAAAATCTCAAATCCACAAGTCACTATGAGCACCTTTGACAATGGCAGTAGATCACTTCTACCATGACTAGACTTCCTTTGCTGGAACACCCTATGGTAACTTCATCTGGAACAGATGCTTTCAAAGGGATGTTAATCATCCTCAAGACCAACTGTAATTAACCCATATTGTCCTTATACCCACAATTTGAGTCAAATCTCAGCATGTTTCTGGGACTTAGATATACAGTATGACCCTGGAGAAAACAGCCAATATTATAAATAAAATAGTTGCGAGATTTTCTAACATATATATTGACAGAAACCTGGGAATGTGTATGGAAGTGGATTCTAGGAGAGTTAGACCAAAGAGAGTAAAATATAACACTGTGTCAACTAAATTCATTTTTATAAGTTCACTGACTAGAGATTCTAAATGTCATATTGTAAATTATGCTGCTAGAAGTGGCTCTAAAATCTTACTTAGTTGGTTAACTGAAACTTGAACTCAGCAGTGCCCGCATTTAATGAGGACGAGATGCCAGAATGTCTACGCATGGTGTGGAGGAAGGAATCCAAAGGCTTAGGGAGACAGAAATATTGGTGTGTAACATGCATACCCATCTCCCAATCACATCTTCTGAGAAAGCTTAGAAGGCCCTCTCTTCACTAAGATGTTTATAAATAGTGAGGGAACACCTGTATCCTTTAAAAGCTCAGTGGTCGCTCCCATTCACAGACTAAATGTGACCAGAGGGGAGGCTACCCTGATTTCAGTGGAGTTAATAAAGTCCTGGAGTAATGGCAGCCAAGAGGCAGCATGTCACTGATAAAGACAAGGTGGGAATAGTTATCACAAAGGTCAGCAGCAACATACAGGTAATCAGATTGCTTTTGGCCAATAGGGATCTCAAATTGTGGTTAGTTGATCACATGGTAATAAAATACACAGAAAACCTACTAAAAAGTTGCTGGATGTATACCATGCATCAAAAAACTATGATCCAGTCTTTTTTTTTCCAGGTTTTATTTTTCTCTCTTTTTTTGGGGGTGGGGGGCGGACACGGGGAGATCTGTGATTTTTTTTTTTTTTTTTTTGAGATGGAGTCTTACTCTGTTGCCCAGGCTGGAGTGCAGTGGCATCATCTTGGCTCACTGCAAGCTCCGCCTCCCCGGTTCATGCCATTCTCCTGCCTCAGCCTCCCGAGTAGCTGGGACTACAGGCACCCACCACCACACCCGGCTAATTTTTTGTATTTTTAGTGGAGATGGGGTTTCACCATGTTAGCCAGGATGGTCTGGATCTCCTGACCTCATGATCCGCCCACCTCGGCCTCCCAAAGTGCTGGGATTACAGGCGTGAGCCACTGCACCCTGCCAGATCTGTGAATTTTTTATCAAAACTTTCCATCTCAACATACTTGGTTTTATTTCTACATGGAAACATGCTGTTCTGTACTTTTTCATCAGCCTCCTTACTAGGAATTGATAATTTTCTCCTTTTCTGTCTGCGTTCTCTTGCTCAATTCTTTATGTGTCCAGTACAGTGCTAAGTACTTTACATGATTTTTTAAATTTTATCTATGCAAAACCTTATCAGGTAAATATTACCCCCATTTTAGAGGAAACAAACTGAGGTTCTAAGAACTCAAGGGCCAAACATACAAGGTCACACAAGTGGAAGTCATCATTTGAAACTCAGCAGTTTCACTACAGGGCCTATATTCTTCTTCTTATTGTGGCTTTATTAACATTTTATTGGAAGGTATAAAGCAAAAAGAGTGTCTGAGACAGATCTCAATCAATTTAAAGGTTTATTTTCCCAAGATTGAGGACATCCCTAGGAAAAAGAGACACAAGCCACAGTTGCATCTGTGGTCCATGCTTTTTCCAAAGAGGATTTTGAGGGCTTCAATATTAAGAGGGAAAAAGTAACCAGGAGAAGAAGGAGAAAAGAAAAAAAAGAGGGAGTATATGGTCACATTCTTATGAAGCTTTGATTAATGCCCACTGAATCCACATGTTGCACGTGAAAAGGAAGTGGTAGAGGAACAGTCCATTATGAATTATGTATTTGTCTCATGCTCAGTAAACCTTCAGTTTACAAAAGCTCAAGTAAACATAGAGTAGAGGAAGAAGTTAAATATGCATTCATCTCAGAGTGGACCATGGGATGATTTCTAGTCTCCTCTTGTCCCATGCTTAAGAGAATAAGATGTTAATTTATATTATCAGGGTGAGGGAGACCACCTGGGGAAATATCTATTTATGAAGAAAAGGAAAGGCAGTTTGTGTGTGTGTGTGTGTGTGTGACTCAGTTTCCAAGCTTCCTTTCCCTTTTGTCATAGCAAGTTTGGGATCCTGCGATTTTATTTTCCTTTCACATTTCCCTTTTCTTCTTAAAAATATTTTGGAGAAAGCATTGTAGAAAAAAATGAGTCTTTCGTCACAGGTTTGGTCTGATCCCCAATCATTGGGACAGTTTATTCCTAGATGGTTAGGTTCCACATTGTTGAAGGGGCTCATTGGTAGCAGATTGTAAAGTCTCATGTCCCACAGAGAAAAATAGGGGGAGGAAGAGAGAATGAAAGTGAAGGAAAAAAGGAGAAAAGATCATAACAACAAAAGTGGAAAGCAATCTTGAAAGACTGATTTAGGCCATACTACTCTGAGGTCCATATTATCAGTACGCAGGTACAAAAATGGTTTATGTATATAAATTAGTTGCTATTATTTCTCCCAAAGTTTAAGTTGTCTAGCTTCAGTTCACAGGGCTTTAAGAAAAGCGCAGTTTTAATTTCTAATGATTCCAAGTCAGAGAAAAAATGGGAGAAAAATGAAAGAAAAAGGAAAAAAAAAAACATTAGTCTGGAGACTTGTAGCCAGGAAAGAATTCAGGATTCAGTCAAAATAAATTGTAGGCAATAAAACTGAAAAGCAAAGGACAAGGATCTAACAGCAGGTGTTCTATAGTTTCTTTTGAAACATATTTTTTCTCTCTAGTCCTCCATTTTTACCAAAGACAAATCATAGTAGGGCTAAATTATTTGAAAAATAAATTTTTTTCTTATTTATACATAATCTCATTATTTGCATAATGTTTGGCAAGAATAATTGTTTTCTACATAGACTTCATTTTTTAATATTGGCTTTGTTGGAGCTCATATATATGTGTGTGTGTATATGTATATATATGTGTGTATATATGTATATTATATATATATATAAAAAATACCCTCAGTATTATATATATATATAATGTTTTATATATTATAAACATATAACAGTATTTTATATATATATATATATATATATATATATATATATACCCTCAGATTCGACTTTTCAAAAGCCTTGAGCCCAGCCAGGGATTTATCTGTGCTGCAGATAGGTGTATGAGTTTGGGTGAAGTCCTTTCTTCTTAAGGTCCCAAGATAACCTGGAATTCCTGGGCCTGTCAGAAAGTGACTTATTTATCACAGATCAAGAACGCTGTCAGGAACTGCATAGGTAAGGTATGAGGCTGGTTTTCCTAAGAAGCTTTCACCTATAAGTCACCTTCAATTTCTCAAAGCAGTCTGGTCATACCTGAAAATATGCCATTCAGTCAAAGCCTTTGTAAAATACCAGTGTCTACAATTGCACCCTGTTGTAAAAGAAAGTAGAATTTTGTTGAACTTATGCAATTAACTATTTTGTCATAAATTAAGAATACTCACAAATAGTTTCCAAATTCTGGAGAAATTATGTTGAGAGAAAGAAATATGCTTCAAATTTTGCTCACAAGAGAATACTTTTACTCAATTTTTAAAAGCTATAAATAGCTCAAAAAAGTTTTCTTCATTCTGAAAAACAAAGTGAATCAGCAATGTTTCAAAAATATAAAAATTATTTCAGTCCTCTATTAGTTCAGTCCCATGTAACTAATTCATTCCACTTGATATTCAGTTAGCAATCCTTATGAACACATCAGCTTTTTAATTACAGTCCTGGAAATTTTTCTATTTCAATGGCACAATCTCCAAAGTTATTAGAAACCTGCCTTTCAGAGCACTCATAAGAGTCCTATAGCTGATTAGAAACTCCTGTTTTGAAAAGGATCAAAGTAAAACAATAATTGTGGATGACAAAAGTCTTAGTCACAGTTAAAGACACAATGATAAGGACATTTGTTATGGCATATAATAGTGTAACATAATAATGATAATTATTACTGATAACATTTCTGAAGACATTTCAGAATTATAGAAATTTGAAACACATACTCAGTAACACATTTATGTCAATTTACCTCAAAAAAGTTAAACACCATTTTATACTTGATAATGTTTTCTGTATGCTTTTAACACATTAAATAAGCCAAATATGTCTCTCTTGGACTTATAAAAAGTCAGTTTAAGGTCAAAAGACTGAATTTAGACTTTAATTTTGGAACATTTGTTAAATATCAAAGGTTTTAAACAGTTGATATCATGAAATAGCATCAAAGGTTACTATAAAACCATTCATTCATTTAGCCAAAATGACAATTCAAAGATTTTGAAAAAATAAAACCTTTTACTCTTTAATAGTGAAGATACTTGCTTTCCCAAACAATAAGTCCTAATAAAGACAGCATAGGCCAACTGAATCTATCTTTCTCTCTCTCTTTCTTTTTTTGGTAGTTTTTTCAAAGGACAAATTAAAATCTCCCACTATCTGTTAATATTACACAAAAATATTGTTCAAAGAGGAAAACAAATTATACCTTTCCATTGGTGTATGCTAAAACTAATTTTAGTAAAATCTTATAAATAAATCTATCAAGTTTTAATCAGTTTGATCATAAGGTAAGATTTCCATAAATCTTTTATAACTTTCCATTAAAGAGTAGATCAATGCTGAAAAAAATCCCTGTTATTTCAACATGGAGGCCCAGATTTTGGTCCTGCCTCAGTGTGCTTTTTATTTTAATGTTTAATTTATAGAAAAACTAAATAATACACTTCAAAGTTTAGCCAACTTGATCACATTTAGAATTCCTTTTACAAGACTTATCTCCCACAATCAATTTTACAACATGCTTAAATCTTCAGTTTTGTTCTATTATCCTTTAATTTTAAAAAATCCTTAAAAACCTCTAGATAAAATTGCTTTCTCTTTGATGAAAATCAGTATAACATCTTTTTAACTTTTTATCAAAAATACATCTTATTTTTCTTATACTGTTTGTATGTATCTAGTAGTTTTAATTACATTGATTAATTGTTATGTTAACTCTTAGTGACCATATTTTTAGTGAAAAACCTATGAGATAAGCAATTTTAATTATGTACCAAATGCATAGTCCATGTCAAAAGGTAATGCCTGGGCCCTGGCCGAAGGCTCATATCTAAAGACATTAGTTTATACAAAAGTTAAACAAGTATTAAAAGTATTCCAGAAGCAGCATTAATATCTTAAAACATCTAGTATAGATAGTATCTGACTGCTTGACTAGTTCAGGCCAGAGAGATGCTTAAATGAAATTTTTGAAGACATTTCTATTTTATTTTACCAACAACTTTAGAACTGTCTTCACCAAAGATTACTAAAGTTATGTGAACTAAAAGGCATTTGAGTTAAAATTTCTATTTCTCTGACAAAATATTTGACTTATGCACTTTTTTCTTTAAACCAATTAATTAGAGCTCTTTTGTATATATTGGCATAGAGGGACAGTCAATTATGTATTTGTTTCACACTCAGTAAATCTGCACTTTACATAAGCTAAAGTAAACATACTGTAGAAGAAGAAGTTAAATATGCATTCATCTCCGGGTGGGCAGTGGGATGATTTCTAGTCTCTTGTCTTATACTTATGATAAGCTGTTAATTTACATTGTCAGGGTGATGGGGGCCACCTGGAGAGATATCTGTTTAGGAAGAAAAAGAAAGGCAGATTTTTGTATGTGATTCAGTTTCCAAGTTTAACTTTCCCTTATGATATAGTGAGTTTAGGGTTCCAAGGTTTTATTTTTCTTTCATAAAAGTATCATGCATATAAGCTGCTGTGAAAAATAATTTGACAGTTACTCTAAAATTTAAACATGAAATTGCTGTATGACCCAATAAACTCACTCCTAGGTATCTACTCAAAAGAAACAATAGCTGGTCAAATACCAGTACATGTATATTCATAGCAACGCTATTCACAACAGCCCAAAGGTGGAAACATCTCAGATGTTCATCAGAAGAGGAATGAAGAAATATATTGTGGTATATACATCCAACAAAACACTACCCAGCCACCAAAAGGAATGAAAAACTGATACTGTAACCATAATAGGTCCATTGCCATATGCACACAGCAAGTCAATACCAGGTTGCAGCAGAGAAAGAAGTTTAAGTATAAGGCTGCCTAATGAGAAGATAGGAGCAAACCTCAAATCTATCTCCCCAAGGTGTCTGTGGCTAGAGTTTTCGAGGGTTTTGGAGTAGGCTAAAATGTGAAGATTATTGGTTGGTCGAATAATGCAAGGTGAAGGGAGATAAAGTTGTATTCTCATGCTGATTCCGTTCCACTGTGGGCACCTTCAAAATGGTTGGCATTATCTGTTTTACTGGAACTCAGAATCTAAAAAACAGCTTAAGCAATTCTTAAACAAAAGCCTTATGATTCTATGACAGAAATCCTATCTAAAACAAAAGTCTTATGTCAGAAATCCTATTTATATGAACAAAGGGATGCACGTATTTTCCAACTTGGTTCCATTCTCCCCATCACTTTCAGGTATACCAATCAAACATAGATTTGGTCTTTTCACGTAGTCCCATATTTCTTGGAGGCTTTGTTCATTTCTTTTTACTCTTTTTTCCTCTAATCTTGTCTTCTCTCTTTATTTCATTAATTTGATCTTCAATCACTGATACCCTTTCTTCCACTTGATTGAATCAGCTATTGAAGCTTGTGCATGTGTCATGTTCTCGTGCCATGGTTTTCAGCTTCATCAGGTCATTTAAGGTCTTCTCTACACTGTTTATCCTAGTTAGCCACTTGTCTAACCTTTTTTCAAGGTTTTTAGCTTCCTCGCGATGGGTTAGAACATGCTCCTTTAACTCAGAGAAATTTGTTATTGCCGACCTTCTGAAGCCTACTTCTGTCAATTTGTCAAAATCATTCTGCATCCAGCTTTGTTCCGTTGCTGGCAAGGAGCTGCGATCCTTTGGAGGAGAAGAGGCACTCTGGTTTTGAGAATTTTCAGCTTTTCTGCTCTGGTTTCTCTCCATCTTTGTGGTTTTATCTACCTTTGGTCTTTGATGTTGGTGACCTACCGATGAGGTTTTGGTGTGGATGTTGTTTTTGTTGATGTTGATTCCTTTCTGTTTGTTAGTTTTCCATCTAACAGTCAGGTCCCTCAGCTGCAGGTCTGTTGGAGTTTGCTGGAGGTCCACTCGAGACCCTGTTTGCCTGGGTATCACCAGCAGAGGCTGCAGAACAGCAAATACTGCAGAACAGCAGATATTGCTGCCTGATCCTTCCTCTGGAAGCTTTGTCCCAGAGGGGCACCCTCTTGTATGAGGTGTCTGTCTGCCCCTACTGGGAGGTGTCTCCCAGTTAGGTACATAGGGGTCAGGGACCAACTTGAGGAGAAAGTCTGTTTGTTCTTAGAGCTCAAACGCCATGCTGGGAGAACCACTGCTCTCTTCAGAGCTGTCAGACAGAGACATTGAAGTCTGCAGAAGTTTCTGCTGCCTTTTGTTCAGCTATGCCCTGCCCCCAGAGGTGGAGTCTATCGAGGCAGTAGGCCTTGCTGAGCTGCAGTGGGCTCTGCCCAGTTCGAGCTTCCCAGCCACTTTGTTTACCTACTCATGCCTCAGCAATGTTGGATGCCTCTCCCCTCGCCAGGCTGCAACCTCACAGGTCAATCGCAGACTGCTGCACTAGCAGTGAGCAAGGCTCCGTGGGCGTGGGACCCACCAAGCCAGGCATGGGAGAGAATCTCCTGGTCTGCCGGTTGCTAAGACCATGGGAAAAGCACAGTACTTGGGTGGGAGTGTACTGATTTTCCAGGTACAGTCTGTCACATCTTCCCTTGGCTAGGAAAGGGAAATCCCTTGGCCCCTTGCACTTCCTGGGTGAGGCAATGCCCTGCCCTGCTTTGGCTTGGCCTCCATGGGTGGCACCCACTGTCCAGCCAGTCCCAATGAGATGAACCAGGTACCTCAGTTGGAAATGCAGAAATCACCCATCTTTTGCGTTGATCACACTGGGAGCTACAGACCGGAGCTGTTCCTATTTGACCATCTTGGAATGGAACGAGCAGCAGATTCTCAGATACTCCAGTGGATCCCTGGATTTGGGGGATCTTGACTCTTCATCTTTCAGCTCACAGCAGGCACATGACTCTCTGTGCTACTGGCATTTAAGGTCCAGCCACTTTTCATACCTTGTCCCAAAGTCAGTAATTTCCCTGGTGACCAGCAAGGGCTCTAGGGGCTGAGATTAGCAACTTATGACCTGTGTGTCAAAACATTTCAACTTTCTTAATCCTATTGTTACAAGACTGCCAGGTTTGTATGCCTGCTGTGCAGTAACAGACCAATACACTAAAACAGTGGACAGTGGGGTTTGCTGTGGAGGAAGAGTTTTTAATAATTGCATGACTACTGAAAAAAGTAATAATAGGAATTCTCAAGCCTCAAATTTGTTGTGTCAAGGAGTTCTGGGCAAGTGTCTTTAAGGGGATCATAGGGAGTGAGGGACTGGAAAATGTCTTTGTTCTTATTTTATTTTAAGTTCCAGGTTACATGTGGAGGATATGCAGGTTTGTTACATAGGTAAACGTGTGCCATGGTGGTTTGCTGCACCTATCAACCCATCACTTAGGTATAAGCCTAGCATGCATTAGCTATCTTTTCTGATGTTCTCCCTCCCCTGCACTCCTTGACAGGCCCCAGTGTGTGTTATTCCCCCAATGGGTCCATGTGTTCTTATCATTCAGTTCCCACCTATAAGTGAGAACATGCAGTGTTGGGTTTTCTGTTCCTGTGTTAGTTTGCTGAGGATAACAGCTTCCAGATCTATCCATGTCTCTGCAAAGGACATGATCTCCTTCTTTTTTATGGCTACGTAGTATCCCATGGTGTATATGTACCATGTTTTCTTTATCCAGTCTACCATTGATAGGCATTTGGGTTGATTCCATGTCTTTGCTATTGTAAACAGTGCTGCAATGAACATACACATGCATGTATCTTTATAATAGAATGATTTATTTTCCTTTGGGTATATACCCAGTAATGAAATTGCCTGGTCAAATTATATTTCTGGTTCTAGGTCTTTGAGGAAATGCTACTCTGTCTTCTACATTGATTGATCAGTGATATTGCACTTTGTGTTTGTGTGTGTGGGGAGACCAGTTTTATTATTACACAAATCAGTCTCCCTGAACATTCAGGGAGAAGAGTTTTTAAGGAAAACCTGGTGGGTTGGGGGAAGCCAGTGAGCCAGGAGTGCTGATTGGTCAGAGATGAAATCATAGGGAGTTGGAGCTGTCTTCTTGTGCTCAGTCAATTCCTGGGTGGGGGCCACCAGATCAGATGAGCCACTTTATTGGTCTGGGTGGGGCCAGCTGATCCATCAAGTGCAAGGTCTGCAAAATATCTCAGGCACTGATCTTAGGAGCAGTTTAGGGAGGGTCAGAATCTTGAGGCCTCCAGCTACATGACTACTAAACCATAATTTCTAATCTTGTGGCTAATGTTAGTCCTACAAAGGTAATCTAATCCCCAGGCAAGATGGATATCTGCTTTGGGAAAGGGCTGTTACTATCTTTGTTTAAATTATAAACTATAAACTAAGTTTCTTCCAAAGTTAGTTCAGTCTACACCCAGTAATGAACAAGGACAGCTTGGAGATTAGAAGCAATATGGGGTCAGTTAAGTTAGATCTTTTTCACTGTCTCAGTCACAATTTTGCAAAGGCAGTTTCAGTTCTTCCCTTTGGGTTTTATAACAACTCAATCTTAAGGTGTAGGCTATGAAGATGGGAAAAGGCCTGATTGCTCTGGCTTCTTCCTGCTAACAGGGGACATAGTGGGAATGGGAGTGAACCCCAAGGTGAGAAGAGTGGAACTGCTTTGCAACTGTCTGAGTGTAGTCATGCAGGCCTGGCTGGGCTTTCAAGGCTTGCATGGCAAAAACATCAGTACTCTCATCTATAGTTTTACCACAGTTTTTAAGTGAACAGCCTACTATAAGGTAAATAGTGAGGAGTACAATTCCCAATTTTAAAAGCAAAGATTTGAAAGCATTAGTTTGGGGACCTCTAACCCATGAAGAATTTAGAATTTAGTCTAAACTGCAGAAAAAAACCTCAAGAACGGCTAAGAACAGTGTACTATAGTTTTTCTTTTGAAGCACAGTTTCTCTCTCTCCAGTCCCCATTTTTATTTAAAAAAAAATCATGATAGAACTGATTTGTTTACAAAACAAACTTTAGTCTTACTGTACTTGGTCTGGTTATTTGCATAAAGTACAGCAAGAATAACTATTTTTCACTTAGGCTTTTTTATTTGGCTTTGATGGAACTCTGTTCCATGAAGAATCTCAGGTAAGACTTTTTAAAAGCCGAGCCCAGCCATGGGTTTGTACCTTCAAATACCAATGAGTTGGACAAATTCCTCTCCTCTTGAGGTCCCAAGATAACTCGGGATTCCTGGGCCTGTTAGAAAATGGCATTCTTTACTTACCACAGGTTGGAAACCTTGTACAGGGACTCTGTGTGGACAAGGTATGAAGCCAGATTCCCCAATGGGCTTTAATTGGCTCTATAAGTCAGCTTTGATTCTTTAAAGGAAGAATTTCTTTCCAGTCAAAGCCCTGGTAAAATAACCAAGTTCTCCAGTTGTGTCCTGTTACAAAAGAAAACAGATTCTTATTGCACTTATGCAATTAACTATACTGCCATAAATTGAAACTATTCACAAATAGTTTCCAAATTCTGGAGAAATCTGGTAGACGGAACAATATGCTCCAAATTTTGTTCACAGGAATATATTTTACTCACTTGTTAAAAGTTGCAAATAGCTCTAAAGAAATAAGTTCTCTTGACTCTGAAAACAAAAGGTTTAGCCATGAGCTGTCCATGAGAGTCTAGAATTTTGGGTTTTTTCCTCTATTCCAATAGCACAATTTTTAAAGTTATCTGAGACCTACACTTAGAGTCCTATATCTGATTATAAACTGCCTTTTGAAAGCAAGACAAAATATCTGTGGATAACAAAAGTCTATAGCCACTATTAAAGCTACAATTTACTAGAAATTTTGTTTACTTCAGTGGCATGTAACAATTTTACATAACAATTATACTTATTAATAATGTACACTATATTATATCAACATTATAGAAGTTTCCCGTAATTTTGGAACACACGCTAATAACATATTTATACAAATATAGTACAAAGTAAACCAAACACCATTCACTTTTCTATTTGAAAGATTTTTCTCTACTCTACTGTCACAATCTCCAGCGTTATGAATCAGAATCCTGCATTTAAGAGCACCTGTTAAATTTTATAGCTGACTATAAAACCATCTTTTAAAGAGGACCAAAATAAGACAACAATTGTCTATGGATGACAAAACATTTTAGGGAAGCCACAGTTAAAGATATGATTGACAAGGAAATTTGTTACCTCTGTGGCACACAGTCTGTTAACATAATAATTATAATTATTATTGATAGCATATACTAAGTCATACTAGAATTATAAGAGTTTTACATATTCAGAACAAATACCAATAACACATTTACACAAATGTAGACCAAAGAAAGCCAAACATCTTGTCATATTTGACAATGCTTCCTGTATGATTTTTGAACCAAATAAGCCAAATGTCATTTTTGGACTTTAGAGGACCTAATATCTAAAATATTAGGTTAGAAAGAAACATAATTTATAATTTGATTTTGGAAAGTTTGTCAGATATCAAAGGTTTAAAACACTGCATATCACAAAATAGAATCCCAGGTCACCACGTCATTCATTTGGCCAAAGTGATAACTCCAAAATCTTAAAAGAAAACCTTTACACTGATAGGAGACTTAGCTTTCCAAACAAGACCCAATAAAGATAGCAAGAGGCTAACTGAATTTGTCTCTTCTCTCGCCTCCATTTTTTTTCCTGCTATTTACCCAAGTAGAAAACAAAACGCTTTCATCATCTTTTAACATTACATAAAAATCATCTTCAAAAGAGAAAGCCAAATTTCATGTTTGCATTAGTGCATCTTTAATGTTAAAGCTAGTTTTTTTAAATAAAATTTTATATCTCTATCCAGTTTTAATTAGTTTGACCACAAGGTAAGATTTTCATAAACTTTTTAAAACCCCTTACAATGTTCCATCAAAAAGCAGATCAATTTTCTGAGAAAACACTGTTATTCCGACACATGGGCTTAGATTCTGGCCCCACATCAGTATGATTTTTAGGTTTTTAAACTACAGAAAAAAATCTAAATAATTTCTTTTAAATCTTAGCCACCTTGTTTATACCTAAATAATTTTTTTATAAGATTAACCCTTTACAAACCCTTTTCACTTTGCTTAAACCTTCAGTTTTGCCTCATTACTCTTTTAGGTTAAGACAATCTTTAAAGACCCTAAACTAGACAATATTACATTCCCTTTAATGAAAGCCATATTCCTATGCCTTCTTATAATCTTTTACCAAAAACACATTCCCTACACACCCTACACACCAATAGTATGTAAACTATTTCTCCAGTAATCTCAATTTTATGTTACAATATTAACTCTTAGCAGCTTTTATTTTTAGTGAAAAACCTGATAAGTAAGCGATTTTGATTATGTACTAGGGGTGGAATCTGGGACATCAGATAGAAGTGAAGATAAGGTCTGACTCTTTTCAGCATAGCTAGGGACATGGCTCTCCACATGTCCCAGGCCTCATCTATAATGTAATGCTCCAAAGTAGGTAAATTGAATGATTTTCAAAAGTCAAGGAAACAACTTGACCTTAAAGCATTTAGCAGATCTGATTCTGACCAAAATGTAGACCAAATGTCTACATTTTGAAGACATTTAATTTTACCAATAATCTTTAAAACTGTCTTTGTTTTCAAAAGATTACTAAAGTTATGTGAACAAGAAGGCATAAAGTTTCTATTTTTCTGACAAAATATTTGATTTAAGCTCTTATTTTTCTAAGCCAATTAATCAGAGCTCCTTTATATATAAACATCACACACACATGAAACACATATAAATACAGACAAACAGAAGATTCAGTACTTGTAAGATTTTTTTATTTGCCAGTTTTTCAATTGGATTACTGGCTTCAGGGTGCCGCCCTTGAAGGAACAGGGCCAGGAAAGCATGCATTTCTGGGCCTAATCACAGCTAAAGGCAAAGACAGATCCCCAAAATTAAAGGTGCCTTTTTATACTGGATCCTGGATCCCCAAAAGGATGGAAATACTACAGGAGAAGACAGTTCAGTGCTTTTACCAACTGTGCATTTCACTGCAAGGCAACCCAAAGCCAATCAGCCCATTTTGTAATTAGAAAAACCCCCATAGGAGTCTTATCTCTCAGTGGGGGATGGAGATGTTTCCACATATTCCAGGTGGCCAAGAGCATGCTTCTCTGATCCAAGTGTGCAAAGAGTCAACTATCCCTCCATAACTATTATTAGCCATTGCCTAAAGTATATTTCCTACCTAGTTATTATACACCAAGCTCTTTCATAATGAGAAGTAATTTCTGATACCCCTAAACTCAAAACCATCAGATAACACAATGCAAAACAGAACAGAGCCTTTATTTTGAGAGGGATCGAGCCACTTTTAATTCCTGGGGTTTCATGAGGAAAACAGCTTTTTTCCAAAATGGGGCTTGTAGCGCCTCCCGTTTTTCCCAAGGAGTCCCCAGCTACCAGAATTTATCTTAGGGTCTCTCATGTGTGCATTAAGAGTGACAAGACAAAAACAATGGCGACAAATAATTCCGTCCACTGAGAAGAAAAAAAACTTTTTTCCAGAAAAACAAGATCCAAGAAGAGAAAAACATAAAGCCCTTTTAAATACATCTATAGCTTGTTTATCCACTTTTAATTAAGCTGACTTTTAACCAAGTGCTCTTTAAAAAAGAAATCCTTTCAAATCTCTTATTACCCAACTTCAGCCATTCCAAGTGGCCAATATTTCTAGCTTCTGAACTTTACCAAAGGTAACCTCCTAGGTGCTTCAAAGACATCATAAGCAGTTTCTTTTTTCCTTTTTTTTTTTTTTTTAAACAGGATTTAGAATTTCCATAAGGTAGTTCAGAGAAAGGAAAATTCAAGAGAGAAAATCAGAAGCTATCTATGAGGGGGGAAAAACCCCTCAATAAATGGCAAAGTTACATAAATAAAAAAAACAGAAAGAATCATTCCAGAAGCCAAGAATAGCACCCAGGCCACCATTGTCAAAAGGCAAAAACCTTAGCTACTGAGTTACAACATTGAGCAGCTTCTATTGCTCTTCCCAGAAGGAGCCTAGAGAAGCAAATTTCAAACTTGCAAAGGTTTTTAACTCCTCAAGAAAATTTTTAGAGCTAACTATAACATGAATCTCCAAATTCCTGTCTTCCAGATAGCAGAAACCAAGAGAAAGTATTCCCACATGGTCACAATGTTAAGCTCTTAAGGACACAAAACAAGACAGAGAAATTTCATCCGGTATTGGTTTCAGGGATCTGCAGCAAAGTTTGAAACTGAACAGTCTGCTGGGCTGGCTTGAAAAGTGAGCTTCAAATCAATATCAACCTGACAAAGCTCAAACCTTTTCCTATCAGTCCCTGTTGTCTTTGATGCACTCTAGGTGGGGAGGGACAACCTCCAAACAGTAATTCACAATGAGGTCTCTGGACAAGGTGAAGAGCAGATAGTCACCCCGAGATAGGCCTGTTGAGCCTTCTTTAGGGCTCATTGAATGTGACCACACAAATAAGGAGGGTTCTCTGAGTTGGGCCTGCAGAACTTCCATCAGCAACCCCTTCTGTGATCCCTTCTACATATACAACCACACACAAAGACAAGATGGACAGAAGGCCTTCCAAATCAGATCCCTAACCAAGAACTCCAAGAGTATCCCTTCCAAACTATCCTCCTATTCTTCATCTAAGAAACCTTCTCAAAATCTTCCTGATTGAGAAGTCTCCCAAACCAGGACTCTTCCTACTAGTTAGAAAGAGCCAACTGAGACTCCCCAGGTGCCAAACAGACACCCTGCAATGGGGCTACAGACACAGATACCCAATGGTGGAGCTACAAACAGACACCCCACAATGGTACTACAAACACCCCACCATAGGGCTACAGAACCAGTTGGGAGAAGGAAGGAGGCATTGGCAGGGCCTAAGATACCCACCAATCCAGACATCCCACAGTGGGGCTACAGACAGACACCCTATGATAGAGTACAGTTAAGGGACATCTCCTCATGACTATTTCTCTTTTGCAATTAAATCGATGCACGTTGGGTCAGCAGTGCCCTGCCAGTAGAGAGAGTACCAGGGTCAGCCCCCAGTAAAAGAGAACTAGGTGGCCACTTGGGTTGGCTTCTGAATCCATTGCTGAAGGAGGGCCACTGAACCATGGACAGGTAGCCACAAGAGCAATCCCAGATGAGCCCCCAAATTGGTAACTGCCCAAGGGGTCCACATTGCCCACTGCATAGACAGAGCTGATTCATCAAGACAGGGGAATTGCAATAGAGAAAGAGTAATTCTTGCAGAGCCAGCTGTGTGGGAGACCGGAGTTTTATTATTACTCAAATCGGTCTCTGATGTGGTGCTTTTTTTTTCATGTGTTTTTTTGGCCACATAAATGTTTTCTTTTGAGAAGTGTCTGTTTATGTCTTTTGCCCACTTTTTAATGGGGTTTTTTTTCTTGTAAAGTTGTTTAAGTTACTTGTAGATTCTGAATATTAGACCTTTATCAGATGGATAGATTGCAAAAATTTTCTCCCAATTTTTAGGCTGCCTGTTCACTTCAAAGATAGTTTCTTTTGCTGTGCAGAAGCTCTTTATCTTAATTAGATCTCAATTGTTAATTTTTACTTTTGTTGCAATTGCTTTTGGCATTTTCCTCAAGAAATCTTCGCCTGTGCCTATGGTTTGAATGGTAGTGCCTAAATTTTCTTCTAGAGTTTCTATGGTTTTGAATTTTACATTTAAGCTTTTAATATATCTAAATTTTTGTATAAGGTGTGAGGAAGGGGTCCAGTTTCAATTCTCTGCATATGGTTAGCCAGTTCTCCAAGTACCAGTTATTAAATAGGGAATCCTTTACCCATTGCTTGTTTTTGTCAGGTTTGTCAAAGATCAGATGGTTGTAGGTGTGTGGTCTTATTTCTGAGTTCTGTATTCCATTCCAGTGGGCTATGTGTTGGTTTTTGTAACAGTACCATGCTGTTTTGGTTACTGTAGCCTTGTAGTATAATTTAAAGTCAGGTAGCATGATGCCTCCAGCTTTGTTCTTTTGGCTTAGGATTGTCTTGGCTATTTGGGCTCTTTTTTGGTTCCTTATTAATTTTAAAATAGTTTTTTCTAATTCAGTGAAGAATGTCAATTGTACTTTAGTGGGAATACCATTAAATCTATAAATTACTTTGGGCAGTATGGTCATTTCACAGTATTGATTCTTCCTATCTATGAGCATGAAATGTTTTTCCATTTGTTTTTGTCCTCTCTGATTTCCTTGAGCAGTGGTTTATAGTTCTCCTTGAAGAGGTCCTTCACATTCCTTGTTAGCTATATTCCTGGGTATTTTATTCTCTTTGTAGCAATTGTAAATGGGAGTTCATTCATGATTTGGCTCTCTGCTTGTCTGTTGTTGGTGTATAGGAATGCTTGTGATTTTTGCACATTGATTTTGTACCCTCAGGCTTTGCTGAAGTGGCTTACCAGCTTAAGAAGCTTTTGGGCTGAGACAATGGGGTTTTCTAGATATAGGATCATTTCATCTGCAAATAGAGACAGTTTGACTTCCTCTTCTCCTAATTGAATACCCTTTATTTCTTTCTCTTGTCTGATTGCCCTGCCAGAACTGCCAATACTATGTTGAATAGGAGTGGTGAGAGAGGGAGAGGGCATTCTTGTCTTGTGCCAGTTTTCAAGGGGAATGCATCCAGCCTTTGTGCATTCAGTATGATATTGGCTGTAGGTTTGTCATAAATGGCTCTTATTATTTTTAGATATGTTTCTTTGATACCTAGTTTATTGAGAGTTTTTAACATGAATGGATATTGAATTTTATCGGAGGCTTTGCCTGTGTCTGTTGAGATAATCATGTGGTTTTTGTCTTTAGTTCGTTTATGTGATTAATTACATTTATTGATTTGCATATGTTGAACAAACCTTGCATCCTGGTGATGAAGCCAGCTTGGTCTTGGTGAACAACCTTTTTGATTTGCTGCTGGACTCAGTTTGCCAGTATTTTATTGAGGATTTTTGCAACAATGTTCATCTGGGATATTGGCCTGGTTTTCTTTTTTTGTTGTATCTCTGCCAGGTTTTGGTATCAGGATGATGCTGGCCTCATAAAATGAGTTAGGGAAGAATCTCTCATTTTCAATTGTTTGTAATCATTTCAGAAGAAATGGTACCAGCTCCTCTTTGTACACCTGGTAGAATTCAGCTGTAAATCTGTCTGGTCCTGAGCTTTTTTCTGTTAGTAAGCTATTTATCAATCCCTAAATTTCAGAACTTTTTATTATTCTATTCAGGGATTCAACTTCTTCCTGGTTCAGTCTTGGCAGGGTGTATGCATCCAGGAATTTATCCACTTCCACCAGATTTTCTAGTTGTTGTGCATAGAGGTGTCTATAGTATTCTCTTATGGTTGCTAGTATTTCTGTGAGGTCACTGGCGACATCCCCTTTATCATTTTTATTGTGTTTAGTTGATTTTTTCTTTTTTCTCATTTATTAGTTTAGCTAATGGTCTATTTTATTAATTTAAAAAAAAACAGCTCCTGGATTTGTTGACTTTTTGAAGGGTTTTTCATGTCTCTGTCTCCTTCAGTTCTACTCTGATCTTGGTTATTTCTTGTCTTCTGCTAGTTTTAGTGTTTGTTTGCTCTTGGTTTTCTAGTTCTTTTAGTTATGATGTTAGGATTTCAATTTAAGATCTTTCTAGCCTGTTGATGTGGGCATTTAGTGCTATAAATTTTCCTCTTAACACAGCTGCATCCCAGTTTCTGGTACACTGTCTCTTTGTTCTCATTGGTTTCAAAGAACTTCTTGATTTTTGTCTTAATTTCATTGTTTACCCTGGAGTCATTCAGAAGCAGTTTGTTCAGTTTACATGTGGCCATGTAGTTTTGAGTGAATTTCTTAATCTTGAGTTTTAATTTGATTGTACTGTGGTCTGAGAGACTGTTATGATTTTAGTTCTTTTGCATTTGATGAGGACTGTTTCATTTTCAATTATGTGATCAGTTTTAGAGTAAGTGCCATGTAGCACCAAGAAAATGTATATTCTGTTGTTTTTGGATGGAAACTTCTAAAGATCTCTATCAGGTCCATTTGATCAGGTCCACTGATCCAGAGATGAGTTCAAGACCTGAATATCTTTGTTAATTTTCTGTATCAATGATCTCTCTAATATTAAAAGTGGGGTGTTAAAGTCTCCCACTATTATTGTGTAGGAGTCTAAGTCTCTTTGTGGGCCTCTAAGAACTTGTTTTATGAATCTGGGTACTCCTGTATTGGGTCCATATACATTTAGTATAGTTAGCTCTTCTTGTTAAATTGAACCCTTTATCATTATGTAATGCACTTCTTTGTCTTTTTTCTTTTTTCTTTTTTCTTTTTTTTTTTTTTTTTTTTTTTGAGATGGAGTCTCACTCTATTGCCCAGGCTGGAGTGCAGTGGTGCAATCTCAGCTCACTACAAGCTCCGCCTCCCAGGTTCACGCCATTCTTCTGCCTCAGCCTCCCAAGTAGCTGGGACTACAGGCACCCACCACCATGCCTGGTTAATTTTTTGGTATTTTTAGTAGAGATGGGGTTTCACCACATTAGCCAGAATGGTCTTGATCTCCTGACCCCATGATCTGCCCACCTCAGCCTCCCAAAGTGCTGAGATTACAGGCGTGATCCAAAATACCTGGCCTGTCTTTTTTTATCTTTGTTCATTTAAAGTCTATTTTTTTCAGAAATGAGGATTGCAACTCCTGAATTTTTCTGCTTTCCATCTGCTTGGTAGATTTTCCTCTATCTCCTTATTTTGAGCCTATGTATTTCTTTGCATGTGAGATGGGTCTCTGGAGTACAGCACACAGATGAGTCTTGACTCTTTATCCAGCTTGCCATTCTGTGTCTTTTAATTGGGGCATTTAGCCCATTTACATTTTTGGTTAATACTGTTATGTGTGAATTTGATGCTGTCATCATGATGTTAACTGGTTATTTTGCAGACTTGTTGATGTATTGATTCATAGTATCATTGGTCTGTGTACTTCAGTGTGTTTTTGTAGTGGCTGATAATGGTTTTTCTTTTCCGTATTTAGTACTTCCTTCAGGAACTCTTGCAAGGCAGGCCTGGTGGTGACAAATTCTGTCAGCATTTGCTTATATGAAATGGATTTTACTTCTGCTTCACTTATGAAACTTAGTTTGGCCAGATATAAAATTCTGGGTTGGAAATTATTTTCCTTAAGAATGTTGAATATGGACCCCCAATGTCTTCTGGCTTGTAGGATTTCTGCTGAGAGGTCTGCTGTTATTCTGATAGGCTTCCCTTTGTAGATGACCTGGCCTTTCTCTCTGGCTGCTCTGAACATTTATTCCTTCATTTTGATCTCGGAGAATCTGACAATTATATGTCTTAGGGTTGATCTTCTCATGGAGTAACTTACTGGGGTTCTCTGGACTTCCTGAATTTGAATCTTGGACTTACTTGCTAGGTTGGAGGAGTTCTCCTGGATGATACCTTGAAGTGTGTTTTCCAGTTGGGTTTAATTCTCCCCATCTCTTTCAGGTACCCCAATCAGTCATAGGTTCAGTCTTTTTACATAATCCCATAAACTTGTCTGCCTGTCTTATTTCAGCAAGATAGTCTTCAAACTCTGAAATTCTTTCCTCTGCTTGACTCGGCTATTGAGAATTGTGGTTGCATTGTGAAGTTCTCATGTTGTGTTTTTGAGCTCCATAGGGTCATATGTGTCCCTCTCTAAGCTGGTTATTCTGGTTAACAACTCCTGTAATGTTTTATCGTGGTTCTTAGTTTCTTTGCATTGAATTACAGTATGTTCCTTTACCTCAGTGAAGTTTGTTACTACCTACCTTCTGAAGCCTTCTTCTGACAGTTTATACATCTCAGCCCCAGTCCTGCACCCTTGCTAGAGAGGTATTGTGATCATTTAGAGGAGAAGAGGCACTCTGGCTTTTTGAGTTTTCAGCATTTTTTCATTGATTATTTCTCCTCTTCCTCAGTTTATCTAGCTTTGACCTTTGAGTCTGCTGGCCTCAGGTGGGGTTTTGTGGGAACTTTTTCTTGATGCTGTTGCTGTTGTTGTTGCTCACTGTTTTTGTTTTTTCCTTTAATGATCAAACCCCTCTTCCAAGGGCTATTGTGGTTTGTTTGGGGTTCACCCCAGTCCCTATTTGCCTGGGTCCCTCCCACCCCTGTAGATGTCACCAGGGGAGGCTCCAGAATAGCAAAGATGGCTGCCTGCTCCTTCCTCTGAGAGCTCTGTCCCAGAGGGGCACCAACTTGTTGCCAGTGGGAACATTCCTGTATAAGGAATGTTGTGGGGGGATCTCACCCAGTTAGGAGGCACAGGATCAGGGACCCACTTAACAAAGCACTCTGGCTGCCCCTTGGCAGACGGGGTGCACTGCACTGGGATAAATCCCACTTGTCCAGACTGCCAGGATTCCTCAGAGCCAGGAGGGGAAAAGACTAAGTCTGCTGATCCACAGAGACTGGCCAGCCGGCCCCCATTCCCAGGGGCTCTGTGTCAGGGAAATCAGAGTTCTGTCCATAAACCCCTGGCTGGAGTTGCTGAAATTCCAGCAGGGTGGACCCAACTGATGAAGAGAGATGGGTCTTGTTCCAGCCTAAAGAAGCAGTCTGGCCACAATCTGCCACAGCCACTATGCTGCACTTTGGAGAATTACTCCTGGGTCCAAACCTCCCAGTCTCCCAAGTACCAGCAGGGAAAAATGGCAGACCAGAGCTGCAGTGATGGCTGCTGCCTCAGACCCTGGGAGCTCCATCGTCTTAGGCAGCAGGTACCCACAGTGATGGTGGCCACCCTTCCCGCTGGGAACTCTGGAGTCTTAGGCAGTCTCCAGCTGGGCAGCCACTGAGAATCTGCACAGCTTTGTGCTTGGGACCCAAGGCCCTTGTGGTGTGGGCTCACCAGGGGATCTCCTGATCTGTGAGTTACACAGACCTGTGGAAAAAGCATGGTTTTCCAGGTGGGATAGCACAGTCACTCACTGCACATCTTTACCTATGTAACAAACCTGCACATCCTGCACATATACCCTGGAACTTAAAATAAAATAAATAAAACAAAATAAAATAAAAATACTCCAGAGCATTCTGGGTTTGTTTTTTTTAAACAAGGTCTACCCTCTGGAAAAACTATTTAACCAACACATAACTTCTGGGAGATTTTATCAGAGACTAACTGATCTGGGGGAAGGGAGATACGCAGCTCCAGCTGGCTCTAGCCCGCCCCATGGGACTGAGGGCTGGGACACATCAACACTCTGAAAACAAAATCACATGATCATATCAATAGATGTACAAAGAGTATTTGACAATATCCAATACCTGTTTGTGATAAATACTCTCAGCAAACTACTAATGAGGGGAATTTCCTCAACTTGATAAAGAACACCTATGAAAACCTACAGATAACATCCTCTTAATGATGAGAAACTAGAAGCTTTTCTGCCACCATCAGGAAAAAGACAAGGATGTCCCTTCTCACCACTGCTTTTCAACATCATACTGGAAGTCCTAACTTATGCAATAAGACAAGGAAAGGAAATAAAATATATACAGATTGAGAAGAAAGTAATTAAATTGTCTTTGTGCATAGATGACATGATTGTCTATGTAGAAAATTTGAATAAGTCAGTAAAAAAAACTCCTGGGACTCATAACCTATTATAGTAACGTTGCAGGTTACAAGGTTAACATGCAAAAGTCAATCACTCTTCTGCATACCAATCTTGAAATGGAATTTGAGATTAAAACCCCATACCATTTACTTTAGCACCCCCAAAAATAAAATACTTAGGTATAAACCTAACAAAATAAGTACAAGATTTACAAACTTGGAATGAAGAAAACTGCAAAACTCTGATGAAATTAAATAGTTAAAGAAATCAAAAGATATTCCATGTCCATGCATAAGATGACCCAATATTCTCAAGATGTCAGTTCTTCTCAAATTGATCGATAGATTCACAGCAATCTCAACTAAAATCTCAGCAAGTAATTTTGGGGATATTGACAAACTGATTCTAAAGTTTATATGAAGAGGCAAAAGTTCCAAAATACCCAACATAGTATTGAAGAAGAAGAACAAAGATGGAGGACTGATATTATTCAACTTCAAGACTTACTATAAAGCTACAGAAATCAAGGTGGTATGGTATTGATAAAAGAACAAACAAATAGATAAATGGAGCCAAAAAGAGTCCAGAAACAGGCCTAAGTAAATATAGTCAACTGATCTTTGACAAAAAGACAAAGGCATTACAATAAACAAAAGATAGTCCTTTCAAAAAATAGTACTACAACTGGACAACTAGACGTAAAAATCATTCTAGACACAGACATTACACCATTCACAAAAATTATCTTAAAATGAAACAGACCTAAATGTAAAATGCAAAACTATAACAATCCTAGAAGACAACATAGGAGAAAATCTAGCTGACCCTGCATTTGATGATGATATTTTAGATATAATACCAAAGGCACAATCCATGAAATAAAACATTTGATAAGCTATACTTCATTATAATTAAACATTTCTGTGCTGTGAAAGACACTGTCAAAAGAATGAAAAGACAAGCCACAGAACTAAAAGAAAATATTTTGCGAAAGATACATCTGACAGGCCAGGCGTGATGGCTCACTCCTGTAATCCCAGTACTTTGGGAGGCCTAGGAGTTCAAGACCAGCCTGGGTAACATAGCAAGACTTCGTTTCTATAAAATACATATATATCTGACAGAGGACTCTTATCCAAAATATACCAAAAACATTCAAATCTCAACAATAAGAAAACAAGCAACCCCATTTAAAAGTAGGCCAAAGTGGGTCCAGGTGTGGTGGCTTATGTCTATAATCCCAGCACTATGGGAGGCCAAGGTGGGTGGATCTCATGAGCCCAAGAGTTCGAGATCAGCCTGGGCAACGTGGCAAAACCCCATCTCTATAAAAAACACACACAAAATTAGCCAGGCATGGTGGCTCATGCCTGGGGTCCCAACTACCCAGGAGGCTGAGGTGGGAGGATCACTTGAGCCCAGGAAGCAGAGGTTGCAGTGAGCCATTGAGCCACTCAACTCCAGCCTAGCAGATGGAGTGAGACCCTGTCTCAAAAAAAAAAAAAATGTGTCAAAAGACTTTAACAGACATCTCATCAAACAAGATATACAGATGGCAAATAGGCATATGAAAACATTCTCTACATCATATGTCATCAGCGAAATGCAAATCAAAACAATGAAGTATCACTACGTGCCTATTAGAATGGCAAAAATCTAGAATACTGATACCACGAAATGCTGGTGAGGATGTGGACCAACAGGAACTCTCATTCGTTGTTGGTGGGAATACAAAATGGTACAGCCATTTTGGAAGACAATTTGGTGATTTCTTACAAAACTAAACATTCTCTTACTATGTAAATCATCAGTAGTACTCCTTGATATTTACCCAAAGGAGTTAAAAACTTATGTCCACACAAAAATCTGCACAATGATGTTTATAGCAGATTTATTCACAATTGCCAAAACTTGGAAGCCACTTAGATGGCCTTCAGTAGCTGAATGGATAAGTAAACTGTGGTGCATCCAGACAATGGAATATTATTCAGCACTAAAGAGAAGCTGTCAACCCAGGAAAAGACATGGAGGAAGCTAAGTCCATATTACTAAGTGAAAGAAGCCAATCTGAAAATGCCACATACTGTGTGATTCCAACCTTATGACATTCTGAAAAAGGAAAATCTAGAAATCTATGGAGACAGAAGGATCAGTAGTTGTCAAGAATTGGAGGGAGAAAGGGATGAATAGGTGGGACACAGAGGATTTTAAGGGCAGTGAGACTATTCTGTACACTAGAATGATGGATATGTACCATTATATATTTGTTCAAATGTATAGAATCTATAACAGCAAGAGTGAGCCCTACTGCAAACCATGGACTTTGGGTGATGTTGATGTGTGAATGCAGGCCCATCGGTTGCAAGAAATGTACCACCCTGGTAAGGGACGTTGATGTAGGGAGGGAAAAATCTTTTTCCTCTACCTGCCTAGGTTCTCACCTGGAGCCCTGCAAATTAGGCTGATAATAAAAATAAATAAATAAACAGATTAACAAGAGAAAAAAACAAGAGTTTATTAACACCTGCAGCACGCATATAGGTGGGAGAAACTCAGTGGTGAGTAAAATTTCATCTTAACAAAAGAGTAATAACTTTGTAGAGAAATGACAACACAAAAGAAAAGGTTTTAGGCTTCCAAGGGAGGCAAACTGTGGGAAAGTAAATCTATGGAAGGAAATTAATGGATGATAAGAGTTATTTCGTAAAGTTTGTTTGTGTAGACTCCTTTTGTAGTCATGTCATCTCCAGTGATAAATTTGTTATTCCTTTCCTGCTACAGAAATTGTAGTTGGAGGGGGAACACCTTCAGAGTGAAATTTTTGTTCTATTTTCAGGCAAATAGGGGGAGGGCAAAGAGCTCATTCTGTATGTGCTTTTTCTTAGTCATTTTCAGTTTGAAATGATCCTTATGCCAGCTTGCCATATTTTGGGGTTTGTATTCTGAACCCCTTTGTTGATAATGTGGGAAATTATGCATGTTTGAGAGCAGAGGGCAAATGGGAAGTCACTGAACCTTCCACTCAATTTTGCTGTGAACATAAAACTGCTATGAAAAAATAAAACCTATTTTAAAAAGCTAAAGAGTAAAAAATATAGTTTCTAGAAGTATAAAAACTGAATAAATGAATCTGAAGAAAAGCCATTCTGAAAAGTATTATGATCAATCAAAATATCACATTAATAAAGTATTATGATTTTTGTATTATATAAAATTATGACATCAAACATATTTTTGTAAGTTTATGTATGTATCACTTTTACCCATATTACATTGTATAAATAATGAAGTATTTTAAAGAAAGAAACTTTATATTTTAGTAGTTTTAACTACACTTTTTTCTGACTTTTTGAGCACAGGTATCTACATTTTCATTTTGCATTGCAAATTATATAGCTGTCCTGGGCACATGTTTCCTTTCTACATGCTTCAATGATGTCACTCATCACTTTTGTTTATCTTATTGACTTTGAGAAAGGAGGCCAAATAACCTATAGTGTCTCCAAAGTAACTGAGTTTAACTTTTTCCATTTTAACTCTAGGCCTTTATTTGAGATTATCAGAAGACAAGTTTCCCACCAATCCCCCTAACGCCCATTGGACTATTTGAAGAAAATCTTTGATATTATATCATTTTATACATATACATGTTACCAAGTATTTCTAAAATACAACATACTCAGTGTGCTATTAGTGTATTTATTAGTGTATTTAGTATGTTCATCCAAAAGCAAGATTGAACAAGAAAGTGATAAGCACTAGATAGATACAGCTTGATTTAAGTGTTGGTAAGCTGGAAGAGGACAGGTGGATTAAGCAGCAGTGGCACAAACCTCTATTGAAAGTAACATGCCCTTCCCCAATAAGGATGCAAGTTATGGAATGAATAGGCCCAACCAACCACAGCCATATAGAATAAAAGGATTTGTAATGAAAGAAGCAGAAAATCCCTTTGTCTCTGAGCAGGAACATTCTCACATAAAACAAAGAAGTGCTGCTGTTTCTGTCGCAGAGCATTAGTTTTTCATAGATACTATTATAGGCATATTTATAAGATAAGAAAATGCTTTAGGTTTCTGCTATTTATTAGGTGAAAAGCAAAGCCATGAGTATCTTTTTGCACATAAATAATTCTGAATTTTTTAGATATTCTTAATAAAAATGAGGGCTTGAATTTAAAGAGCCACACAATTTCATTAAGCACCAGTTGATGGATGCCGCCTCTCCTACAGGGTTTTTCTTTCCTTTTCTTTTCTGTTAGGAAGCCTCTTTACTCATGCTAGGCTAAATAATAAAAATACAAGACTAAATTGCTTGATTTTAATTTCTGGGTTTTAGTGCTACATTTTCCATTTCGTTAGCAAGACATGTCTTCCTATTAGTAGAATTCATAGTAGAAATTGGTAAATTATTCATCTTGTTTTTGCTGTTGTATTTAAAAAAAGGAGAGATCCTACAGGGCAGAGATTTTCAACAGATTACTGAGTTTCTGAATTGTTTGCAGAATTAAACAAGAGGAGTGTTTGAAAAGTAATACGTAAGTCAATATGTTAAAAAGAAATATTTTAGTTACTGATTACAGCTAGCTTCACGAGAACTCCTCCCAAAAGCAATTAGTCTTTGAATTGATTCCAAATGGCTTCATTTCCACTTAAAATTGCCAAAAACAAAAACAATGCGCTGCCAGCTTTTCCAGCAGTGTTTAAACAATTAATTTGCAATATTGATCTGAATGCAAATGAAGTAGAAGACAAAGAGTGTCTGTTAGTTTCCATTTAATACGCATTTTTTTAAATGACACCATTTTAGGTGTCAAATAGTCTTGACTCTATAATATTAAAGAAGGCCCTTTTAGCTCTTTTGTTTTATTTTCTTTCTTTTTTAGTTTTTTTTTCTTTCTGGACTGCAGAAGTAGTTGTGTAAAAAATAAGCAATGCAGGCTGGGCGCAGTGGCTCAGGCTGGCAATCCCTACACTTTGGGAGGCCAAAGTGGGAGCAAATCGTTTGAGGTCAGGAGTTCGAGACCAGCCCAGCCAACATGGTAAAACCCCGTCTCTACTAAAAATACAAAAATTAGCTGAGCATCGTGACAGGCACCTGTAGTCCCAGCTACTCAGGAGGCTGAGGCAGGAGAATTGCCTCCTGGAGGCAGAGGTTACAGTGAGCCAAGATCGCGCCACTGCACTCCAGCCTGGGCGACAGAGCAAGACTCCATCTCAACAAAATAAAAAAATAAAAGCGATGCATATATTTTATTTAAAATATCTACCTAAATAATCCCATAGAGATTGTACCTTCTTAAAAAACATTCTTTATATTTGCCCTTTTCAATAAGATGATGCAAATATAGAACAGAAAAAGAGACTGAGGATGACATACCTCAGTCCAAAGGTATGTCCACAAAACAGAGCTTAAAATTAAAATGAATAATTTTTCACATAGCCTGCAAATATTCCATGGTTCAAGCTACAACTAGATATAGAATGAGAAATGTTTATTTTGAAATCCTGTTTTCCATATCCCCTATTAAAAAAACATTTATTATGGAAAATGTGTGATTTGTACAATGGTAGAGGGAACGGTATAATGAACTTCAGCAGTCATCACCATGTGAGCAATACCATTTCATCTATGTTCCCCCCACTCATCACACCCCTATTGGACCACTTGAACCAAATTTTTGACATCATATAATTTCATACATGTACATTTTAGTATGTATTTCATTTTCTTTTCTTTTTTTTTTTTTTAAACAGTACCAAGCACTGTTACCCAGGCTGGAGTGTAGTGGCATGATCTCTGCTCCCTGCAACCTCCTCCCCGCAGATTCATGCGATTCTCCTGTCTCAGCCTCCTGAGTAGCTGGGACTACAGGCACGTGCCACCAAACTTGGCAATTTTTTTCACCCAGCTAATTTTTGTATTTTTAATAGAGACAGCATTTCGCCATGTTGGCCAGGCTGGTCTCGAACTCCTGGCCTCAACTGATCCACCTGCCTTGGCCTCCCAAGGCCACTGCACCCTGCCTAGTATGTATTTCTAAAAGACAAGAGATCTTTTAAAAGTATAACCTCAACACAATTAAAACACTTTAAAAAAAGATTCCTTATTGTCATATATCTAGTCAATGTTTAAGTTGCTCTAATTATTATCTCATAAATGTTTTCTAATGGTGGTTTGTTCAAATTTGGATCTGAATATTTGTTTGAAAGGTCTCAAATCATTTTAAACTTAGAGTTCCTCCTGCATCTTTATTTTTCCTGCAATGCATCTGGGAACGAAATAGAGTCATTTTTTCTGCAGTTTCCCACATTCTGGATTTTGCTGGTTATATCCCCAGTTTTCAGTGATTTGGACTTTTGTTTCCATTTTTACTATAAGCTGGTAGCTAGACCTAGAGGCTTGAATAGCTCATGTTTGCTTTCTTGGCACAAATACATCATAGGTGGTTTTGTGTGCTTCCATCAGATGAGTATCTGGTTTTCCACTGAGTGGTGCTAACACTGATAAGCCCATTCCGGTGTTATCAGACTGATCAACCCCATCAGCTTTGGGCCTAGTATTTGTATCAGCCTGTGATGATCATTGCAGTAGATCCATTATTTCAAGAGGAAATTGTAATTTTTTTAAGTATGTTTTTAAGAGTCAGGGTGAGGCCGGGCATGGTAGCTCATGCCTATAATCCCAGCACTTTGGGAGGCCGAGGCAGGCGGATCACCAGGTCAGGAGATCAGGACCATCCTGGCTAACACAGTGAAAGCCTGTCTCTACTAAAAATATAAAAAATTAGCCAGGCGTGGTGGCAGGCGCCTATAGTCCCAGCTACTCGGGCGGCTGAGGCAGGAGAATGGCGTGAACCCAAGAGGCGGAGCTTGCAGTGAGCTGAGATGGCACCGCTGCACTCCAGCCTGGGTGACAGAGTGAGACTCCATCTCAAAAACTAAATAAATAAAACAAAATAAAATAAAAAATTACCCCGACATGGTGGCAGGCACCTGTAATACCAGCTACTTGGGAGGCGAGGCAGGGGAATTGCTTGAACTCAAGAGGCAGAGGGTACAGTGAGCCGAGATTGCACCACCACTCTCTAGCCTGGTGACAGAGCATGACTCTGTCTCAAAAACAAAACAAACAAAAAAAGGGTCAGGGTGAAAGTATGACAAGTAACAAAGCTGTCATCTTCCTTCAAAGTTTGATCATCACGAGAGTCTTCACTAGGTTGGTAGGCACATGGCATGGGCCAGGACACTATACAAAAGCTAGCCTTGCTTTCAGAGTGTATTAGGCCACCCTCGCATTGCTATAAAAAAAAACCTGAGACTGGGTAATTTATAAGAAAAGAGGTTTAATTCACTCATGGTTCTGCAGGCTATACAGGAAGCACAGCACTGGCATCTGCCTCTGGGGAGGCTTCAGGAAGCTTACAATTATGATGGAAGGCAAAGGGAGAGCAGGCATGTCACATGCTGAAAGCAGGAGCCAGAGAGCCAGAGAGAGTGTGTGTGTGGGTGTGGGGGCGGGGGGTGCCGCACACTTCCAAATGACCAGATCACGTTAGAGCTCACTATCATGAAGACAGCAGCAAGCCATGAGAGATCCATTCCCATGATTCAAACACCTCCCAATCAGGCCCCACATCCAACACTGGGGATTATAATTCAACATGAAATTTGGGTGGAGACAAATAACCAAGCTATATCACAGAGCACGCAAGGATAAGCCAGACATAAGTCCCAAAGGGAAAATGTAGGAAAAGGCAACAGTCAAGGTTTCAGCATACACTGCACTATTTATACTTTAACATTTTACAAATGATATTTGTAGAGAAAAGAACAGGGGAAAAATGCTGATGTATGCCCATCTTTCCTTCTTTCAGTGTGTTTCTCCACTGTGGCTTGAGAAGAGAGGAATCAATCTCTCTCCCACTGACCCTCACCCTGATACTTGTTTGAAGACTTTCCACTACCAACTTTGGAGGCATGGAGAGATGGAGAGGAGACCAGGAAGGAGGAGTGGGGAAGAGTGTTTCAAACCAGTAGCTACTGGTACAGAAACCTATCCAATTGTCCCATAGAACTGATGTTTATTGTTTCTTGTTGATAAACATAGAAATTGACCCTCCCAGTCTTGAAACCTGAGAAAGTTATATTTGTCTTATCTGGGTTCCTTTCTCAGGAAAGCAATCACCAGGACTCCCAGATAGTATTAAGGAACTGAAACTTACCAGATCACCACATGTGGACAGTGAGGTACCCCTCACTTGTCACAATTGCCTAAGCAACAACTTGCTTCCTATTGATCAACTCCTCCTCCTTAGTTCTCCTTAATTCTCTTTCCCTGCACATAGTTACATTTTTGTTCTATAAATCCCTTATTTTAGTTAGGGAGATGGATTTGAGACTGATCTCCCATCTCCTCTCCTTAGCTGCAGCACCCAAATAGAACCTTTTCCCTGACAATCTTCATTTTCTCAGTGATTGGCATTCTATGCAGTGACAGCAGGACCCAGACCCAACCCCTGGTGTTTCGGTAACAAATTTTGATTCTCTAACTGAGACCACGTTTCTTGTGGCTCAGCTAAGTTGTGCTGAGAGTTTTGGAAGCCTTCCTAAGCAGCCTCCTGACCCTATTTTGGCTGAAGGTGGGTCTTTCTCTGTCTTTATGGCCCCACCACTGCTGGCCTCAACCACATTCCTGGTTGCCTAGGACAAGCAGCTTTTGAAATTTGACATCTGCATCCAGATAGGTTAGTGTCCTTTATTGGCTCAGACAGCAGGATCTGCTCCTCTTAATACTGGAAATCTTTAAAGGAATTTCCCTCTACATTTGGGGCAAGCCCAACTGACTAAGAAAGAGAAGCACCCTGACTGTTTCAGTTTAGACATGCCAGGGAGCTTGTTTTCTGAGGCAGCAGTTGCATTGTGTTTTGGTGATTGTTTCTGTGTGTGTTGATATAGTCATGGGAAATTAGAATTTAATAAACTGTTACTCTTTTGTAATAATGTTTAGTCCCAATGTTCTTTGGAACCTGGAGTTTGCTGTTGAATGGGAAAGTGAGATGGAGTTCTGTGTATTCAGGCTTTTATCCTGCTGTTCTAAGCAGAATTGGGTCTGGTTAGTAGGTTCCAGGTGATGTTCTTCTGTGGTGCTGTTTGGCCTCCAGTGTTCTCTGGAATCTGGGAAGGTTTGCCTTTACAAATAAAACTGCCATGGAAATCGCTTTACCCAAAATTTTGGTTCACAGCTTTCACTGGATTACCTATCAGGACAAAGTTTGGCCATCTGAAAATGTTCACAGACCAGAGAGTTTGTATTGCTATCTCATGGCTAGAATTCTGAGGTAAAAGCTATTGGTTGTGTGTGTGTGTGTGTGTGTGTGTGTGTGTGTGTGTGTGTGTGGCTAGATGTTATGTGTTGTTTTACACAGTACCAATATGGCTTATAAGTAAGAGTGCTTATAAATAAATAAGTCCAAGCAATTTAAAAGTTCATGTGACTTAAGTAAATCTTTAATAAACAAGCTGGTTTAAAATTATTGGTAAAATAAAAATAGAAATATCTTCAGAATTGTCAGCATACATTTTTCCTGGGTTTATAGTTGCGTCTGCTAGATATTTTGAGGTGTCAGGGTTTGACACAGAAGGTTATAAAACTATGAACCCAGCCAAAACATAATGATTTTTGTTTGTGTCACTTTTTGGACAAATAAGACTGAATTATTATTGTTAGCTTAATAAAAACAGATGAATCTTCTGAGTTATCATATTAGCAAAATACCTATATATTTAATTTTAAGGTTCTTATTTAGGTGAACATCTGATATTCACAGGCTATTAAAAATCATTAAGAAAGAAATAACTTGAAACGATGATTAGCTTTGTTTAATATTTTGGTTTTCAGAAGAAATCTAGATAAGCTGTTTAAAAATGAGAGAATTGAGTACATGTAAATGGGATAAATGCTGTTGGTGAACTTTCTGTGTAATTTAAATATGAAAGTTAATTTGGGTTGAATAATAGATGCCTGTAGGATGTCTGAGTCATTGCCAATTAAGAAGGAATTGTGATACAGGGGGAATATACCTCTAAAAACTGTGGAATGTTCTCACATATAAAAAACTAATATCTGATAGTTCAAGATTTCTTGCTTCTTAGGTTTTCACTAAAATCTAAGGTTATTAAGAAAAAGAATTCTAGTTAATATATAATTCTGTATATAAAATGTGCCAAAGAAGATGTGTTTTCATTGCAAAAAAAGAATAATATTTTCTAATTCAGAAGTTGTCTAAAGGTTAATTCAAATTATGGAGTTGAAAAGGGATATTTATGAAACAGAGTAGAAAGGAGTCAGTACATAAGGGAGAGAGATGTGGAGAATGTTAGAAATATGAAGATATATTTACAATAAGGAAAGCTGTAAAGAAAAGAGAATAATTTTGTGTGAGAAACGAATTTGTATGGTGAATTTTAGTCCTAAAGTAAAATGAATGGTTATTTAAAAAACAAAAAAAATTAAGACAAAGCAGAAAGTCCAAGCATATCATAGATGATCTATATAAGTCATACACAGTTTTTTTTCCTATTTCTCTGTGTGTCTATCTTCATGCATATGTAGACAAAAATAGAAAGTTGAAAAGATAGTAGTATATTAGGTAGTAAAATATTCTTTAAAACTTCATAGAAAATTGGAAAAATTTGGTCAATTAAAACTGCTCATAAAGCTCTTAGTCTTGATGACAGTAAGTTAAAAAATATTGTAAAGAAATACATTGGCAATTTGGCAACTCTTTTTAATATAGGTAAGCATGAAGCCAGACTTAGCATGGAGCTGAATTTCATGTAAGTGCTTGCATTGCTTCACACTATATTTGCGATTTTGCATAGATAGGACTACCACTAAAGTACTTACTGGTCACATACCTAAAATGAATTCCCGAATTGCACAAAATATATAGTGGTATTGGTGGACTTAAAGACATTAATATGTATATCAGGAACAAAATATTCATCCTGTGCTTTTCAGGCTCTGTGTAACATTGTAGACTCCAAGGTGAATTGAGTAGGAGAAAAATTGGGGGCTGGTTTCCTGTTGATTTGTTTTTGCTTCTAATTTTCATTTATTTGCTGTTTGTTTTCCTTTGGGCTATATATATATATATATCCTTCCATTAGAAATAGAAATCCTTCCATTAGAAACGAAGAAACATGTATATATAAAATATTATATAACATATATAAAAACATATGTATGTCTTTTAGTTTCTAATGGAAGGATTTTTTATTTAGTTCTATGAATAGTCACTTTGTTTCCTATGCATTTCCAACAATTTATCATTTGCTTTATTCATCTAAAATTCCTAATCTGTCTTGCCAAACCTCCAAAAATTGATAGAGTTTCCCAGCTATTTAAAACTTAATTCATTTTTCTGGCCAGGCATGGTGGCTCACGCCTGTAATCCCAGCACTCTGGGAGGCTGAGGTGGGCAAATCACCTAAGGTCAGGTGTTCAAGACCAGTCTGGCCAACATGGCAAAACCCTGTCTCTACCGAAAATACAAAAATTAGCCAAGTGTGGTGGCACGCCTGTAATCCAAGCAACTCGGGAGGCTGAGGCAGCAGAATTGCTTCAACCTGGAAGACAGAGGTTGTGGTGAGCCGAGATCTCACCACTGCACTCCAGCTTGGGAGACAGAGCAAGAATCTGTCTCAAATAATAATAATACTACTAATAGTAATAATAATAAAATAAACAATTCATTTTGCTTATCTCTCATGATCTAGATAGCTACAAGAGCTTTAAGTTCCCCAACAAAAAATAATAAATAAATAAATAAATAAATAAATAAATAAAGACTTATTTTTAGAAGTTCTGAGCAGAAATAGGACTTTTGTTTTGAAATGGAGCCTTGCTCCATCACTAAGGCTGGAGTGCAGTGGTGCCATCTAAGCTCACTGCAACCTCTGCCTCTTGTGTTCAAGGGATTCTCATGCCTCAGCCTCCCCGAGTAGCTGAGATTACAGACGCCTGTCACCACACCCAGCTAGTTTTTGTATTTTTAGTAGAGATGGGGTTTCACCATTTTGGCCAGGCTGGTCTCAAACTCCTGACCTCAGGTAATCCTCCTGCCTCAGCTTCCCAAAGTGCTTGGATTACAGGTGTGAGCCACCACACCTGGCCAAAATAGTACACTTTTTGTTATTTGAAAAAGAAGGTGAGAGTACAAATGTTGAAATGGTGTTTATTTCCACAGTAATTCAATTCAGTCAATAATGTGAGTTGGTTTAAGATGTTTTCCTTTACGTAATGAGGGAAAACTGTGATATGGATACAAAGTTTTAATGTTCAGGAAAGACTGGCCTTGTCGTTAGGAAAATTATATTGATTGGGATTTCTCCTAAACTACTTTAGTAGTTTACCAATATTAACATTAAGTGATATTCATTTGGATTAAGCAGTAATTTTAAAACTGTGAGACTTTCTAGTGATTTTTGAACCCAAGCCATTTATCACTGATATGCCTTCATGTGCATACTTAAAAACAATATATGTATAAGTGTCACACTGGTTTGAAGATTCTAGTGGTAAAATTTACCTAATCAGATGTCAGTACCTTATCTAGAAATCAATCTTGGAAAAGTGTTATGATACTCTTTTAAATAGCTGAAATGTCTCACACTTGTAATCCCAGCACTTTAGGAGGCCAAGGCAGGCAGACTGCTTGAGCTCAGGAGTTCAAGACCAGCCTGGGCAACCTAGTGAAACCTTGTCTCTACAAATTAAAAATTTAAAAATTAGCCGGGCATGGTGGTGTGTGCCTGTAGTCCCAGCTACTCTGGAGGCTGAGGTGGGTGGATCACTTGAGCCTGTGAAGTTGAGGCTGCAGTTAGCCAAGATTTCATCATTGCACTCCAGCCTGGTTGTCAAAGTAAGACCCTGTCTCAAAAACATAAATAAATACAGACATAGAAGAAAAGAATTTGTGTAATGGTTCTACTTTGCCCCCATTTTGTTGTACAGAATTTCAATGGAAGATTATTTATCCTCCTGCTGAGTTCCTAAAAGTGATATTTGTATTTACCATTTTTTTAATGAAGGAGAGAGAAGATAGTTTTCTTACTTTGTTTGGCATAGGACCTATCATATTTGTGATGCTTGTAGTCATAGTTCTGTCACTAGAATGCCAGCAATTAGACATATGCAATGAGTAACCTAACTATTTTAATACAGTGTTTGAAGTGCTGCAGGCAGTAAATGCTAAACACCTAATCACAGTGTTTTAATTTGTGATATATCAGAGAGAATTATAGGACTTTCTGCAGTATAAATGTCTCATTAACTAATTATTGTACTAAGTTACAGGGCTTTAACCCCTGGATCTAAAAAAGGCACTGACTCCTATTGCATTGACACGTCATCTTCAGACCTGTCAGAAGGTGGCAATCAAAATGAAATGCTTTTGTGAGACAAAGGGCCAGAAATTTAAACTATTCAATCCCTCTATGCTCAGACACTATTACATAAGAAGTAGACATGTGAGAGATAGTAAGGGTTGATGTTGAAAGATAAGATTGTCGCTGGGACGTGTGGGGTCCTTGTACTTGTCTTCTTGGAAGAAGGAATTCAGCCAAGAGACATGCAGCAAGGGTTAAGTAGTAGCAGAGTTTATATAAAGTAACAGTACACTCTGAAAGACAAGGCAGAACAAGCTGTTTGAGAGCATGAGCTAGCATTGGCTGAAACAGGGAAATCCCGTTTATGGGGATCTTACATGATTATTCACTAAAAAGATGTAAAGAGGTGCCACTAGGAAACATATTTTTGGCATTTCTCTGGGTGCACATGTATTATGGCCATACATGCTAGTACATATGTTGTGTGTCTCACTGTCATCTCCATTTTCCTCCCAGGGGTGTATTTTTTACTATTATAATGAGCAAAGGCTACTCTAGGGTGAGTTATTTGAGGAGTGTGCATGCTTGTCAGGGGTTAAAGATTCTGCTGGTTATCTCCAGCCAGGGCCTAATAAGTCCCAGTCAAGGCCAGATAAGCCCAACCACAAGGCCAGATGCAGCCATTGTAGCCACTGTTTTTTGCTGAGTCTCAGTGAGAAGTATCTCCAAGGATGCCTTTCCCAGGGCTGCCTTTCATGCTCATGTCTACTTGACATGAGCCTACTCTATCTATCTATCTGCCTACTCTAACGTTCCCCCCTCAAGCAATTGACACTCTGAAAATCTTTGGATATAAGGATGTGTAGGTCTTCTATAATTATTTCCTGCTGACATAAGATGAAGAATACATCAGAGTCTCACTGTCTTCTTGTCTTGTAAGGAGTCCCTCCATTGTTTCCTGAAACTTTTGACCATTGGCATCCAAACCAAGGTGTGTGCAAAGGTTTTGGGGCCTCCAGGTATAATTGATTGACACCCCTGCTGTAGTATCACTTGCAGACTGGTAGCCTGAATGTGGGAGAAAATAAATTTAGTTAATAAATTGATGAGGCAAGGACCTAAGAGGAGAAGGATCACAGTGGAGAGTGGGCCCACAGAGGAGGCCAGAATCAATTAAGGATGTTCCATGTCCCCAAAAATGGGCCTGTAGATGTTTACCTCTTTCTTGTGGCCATTGAATGCTGTCCTGTATGACTTCTGACTAGTTCACATAAAAGCAACATTCTTTTTTACATATAGCAGAGGTTCCTCCCTGAGCTGAGATGCTGATGTCTAAGGTGTGGTGGTTTTGGTGGGCCATCCTCATGGGATAACATGGCATGTTCTTGAGAGCTTAAAATTTCTGCAGCTCCTGTTCTCACTTCACCTAATCTGGTTTCTAGCCCCAGAGCCATAAGTAAGGGGAGAAAAGCTATGGCTACTCTCTTTGAGATGCAAACTTGGGAGGTAAGGGGGATAGGAACTGACTGGTTGGTTTAGGAAGGCCACATCAGAGGAAAGACAAATCAGAGAGAAACTTCCCCTCCAATTGTTAGGGAGGAATAGATATGCAACCACAAATAAAGTCTGACTCTTGCCAGCATAGCTAGGGGAAATGGCTAACTGCACGTGTCCCCAGGCCTTACTTAGAATTTAATGGCTCTATATCAGGCAAGTTGAACACTTATCAAAAGTCACAGAAGCAGTTTATGACTTTAAAGCATTTAGTAGACCTAATATCTTACCTGCATAATTTATACCAAATGTCTAAATTTTGAATACATTCTCATTTTATGTTACAAATAATATTTAAAACTGTCTTTATTTGCCAAAGATTACTAAAGTCACATGAACTAAATGGCACTGAAGTTTCTATTTTCCTGAGAAAATATTTGATTTAATCACTTTTTCTTTAAGCCAATTAATTAGCATTTTTATATATACATCACAGACACTATATATGTGTCTGTATGCATATATGTGTGTATATATACACACATACATACATATAGACAGAAGAAGTTTCAGTAGTTGTGAGATTTTTATTTGGCAGTTTTTACATTTTTCTTTCCCATTTTGCAACTTACATAGACCATCTGTAACATGCTTGGACTTTCCAGCTTGTCCTAAACTTCCCTCTTTTCCAAGTATTTAGTCATTTTACTTTAGGACAAGAATTTACCATACAAGATCTTTCCTTATATAAAACTTATTTCATTTATGACCTTCTGTACCAAAAATGCATCTTCATATTCACAACTTTTTTATATCACTTTCCCCTACTTTCTGTTTTTTCTTTCTTTTTATCTTATTTTCATTTTCTTCTGTTCCCTATAAATAAGATTCCCAATATTTAGGCTATTTTATGTTGATGCAACATTATCTGTTTGATGTTTTGGATTTGAAAACTCTGAGATGAGAAAGGAGAAGGCATTTACTTATCTTTTTGTTTGAAGAGAAACTTCATGTCCTCCAGTTGTTCACAAAAGCAACTGGGTGTTGGTTCTGTTTCTAGTTCTTTGGAGCCTTTCCAGGTATTTATTTGGGAATGATGGATCCAACTACGGATATCAGAAATCTTGGTTGTTGTTGGAGTGGAAAGTAACACAGTGAAAAGTCTTTTCCATAAGGGGATTTGTTGGGATTTAGGGGACCCATTTTTCAGATTTTAATAAGGACCTGAGCCAACTATGGCCAACTTTTTAAATATTTTTCCTAGTGTCTGAGGCAGTTTGGGTATTGTAGTTCCAACTGGGGTCCTGATGAGGAATGCACATGGCCTCAACAGGCCTACATGTAGGTCACCCCCACAGTGGAGTGCTGCCTCACTGATGGTTTGACTTTTTCTCATGAGAAGGCTTGTCCTAGCAGATATAATTACCCTTTATTAATCTAAAGGTAAATGTCAATTTTGAAAGCCCTTTATGAGCCTCTTGGGGTCACCCAGCAACTTTCCTAGGTTTTCTGTAACTTGGCAAAAGTCCTATCTGGTAAAGAGGACCTGGACCTGGGTTTGTCTGGTTGGTTCACTTAACTCTTGTAATGGGCAGAGCCTGGAGGAAGAGCCAGGGGTGGCTGTTTCTCCCTCTTTGGCCTCTGGAGGAGGAGGCTGAGGGAAGTGTGCATGAGAGTTTCCAAGTCTTCTCCATGGGCTCTGGATCAGGTGTCTAAGCATAGTTAAGACAGTGGCGTCTACTTTACAAGCTTTACAAAGATGAGGGTCTTCCCTTAAGACCATGAAGGTTTGTAAATAGGGGACCTCTGACTATTTGTCCTGATGGTGGCAGAAAAGGTCCAGCTAAAGGATAGTGTTAAAATTTGTACTTCTATTCTTTGGCCAGGATTTTTATAGTTATGTAAAGGAAAATTAGTTTTATCTTTTTAGTTTTAGGGTTTGAAAGTCAAATTTATTTCAATTTTTAAGGGTACATTTGAGTGGGGGAAATCCTGGGGTATGGAGATCTGGATTCCTAGTGACCTGGTCTATTAAGAGGCCCATTCATTATGCCACTGTTACCAAAACACCAGGAGTTTGGTTTAGGTCCTGCTGCTCACCACACAGAAAGCCAACCACTGAGACAACAACAATTTCCAAGGAAGAAGGCTTTAATAACATGCTGCAGCCAAAACAGGAGATCAGTCTCAATTACATCTCCTTGATTAACTAAAATGAGGGGTTTATACAACAGGGAAGAAATGTAACAATGTTGGAAAACAGGAACTAGGGAGGGGTAAGGAAATAATCATGACCAATGAGGGGTGTGTCATCTCATAGCTGGATGTGGTGATCTGGTGAGTTTCAGTTCTTTGATACTATTTTTGAGAGGCAGGAAGGTCATTTCCTGAGGAAGGAACTCAGATAAATATAAATTTCAAGCTTTAAGATCAGAAAGGTCAATTTCTGTTTATCCAAAAAAAAAAATCTGTCTATGGGACTATCAAGTGGGTTTCACACCCACTAGAGCTTGCAGAGAACAGACCTCAACAAAGTGCCCTTTGATCAGTATACAAGTTCTGGCATTAGGAATCTCATGGTTCAGATGTGTCCTTGACAAGACCCAAATGAAAGAGAGAAGGAAATCAGAAAGATCCTACCTGAAAAAGAAGACAAGAGAGTCACACTTGTTTTCTCATTCAACCTTTTAGCCAGGGGGCCTGGATCCTGTAGAAAAATATTACTCATCTGAAAGAGAAGACAAGGGAGTATTCCTGTTCTCTCAGGCTCACCAATGTGCACCCAGGCCTCCCTGGGGCCCACATGGACCAACTTCCCCTGGAGGGAGTGTTTATGGAGCAGCTCCCATCTCAAGGGAGTGCTCGTTGCCCAAGCATCTGCAGCCCTTTGGGCTTTGGAAAATAGAAGGCTTCCTGAGTCATGTAGTACAGGTAGTAGGCCTGATTTTATGACAGGAATGTTTGTGTCTAACTGAATTGATTCCCATCTTTATTTTTCTTGTGAGGTGTGAGTGGCCATACCCATTAGGTTTTTTAGGTCCCATAAAGGGAGTCTGGCTGAAAATGTGTTTTACCCAGTAACTAAAGTCTTTCTCTGTGCAGAGACAAAACTCCATTTGCCCTGGATAAGTGCAGAGGATTCCTGACATACACAACAGAAAGGACCTCTAAATCAACCTGGTGGATCAGAGATAAAAGGGCAGAATTGACAAAAGTCTCCAGGTACAAGTGTGCCAGTAAAGTAAGAATATAACTGGGGTGTCCTGAGATCTCTGAAGGACAAAGGGCCTAAAGGGCAAGGGACCTGGAAAATACTTCCCGAATTTGGTTTACCTGTTTTAAAATGAAGACATAGATCAAATAACGAGTCTGTCCCATGTATGACTTTGAGCCCCATTTGTGCAAATATAAAAAGAAATTAAATCCCAACTCGAGGGGATCAGGTAAAGAACCAAAAGACAAGAGAAAAGACAATGCTTAACTTTATTACTGGGGAAAAATAAATGTAGAGTTCAAGGGAGGGCCCACTGACTTAGACTACATGGTGTGGACCTGGAAGCCCTCCCAACTCTGCTTGTCACCTGTCAGGGTGACCTGAGAAATCCAACGTAGGGAGCAAAGTCACAATGACTGAGGGAATCGTCCTGGAGATTTGCAAGTAAGTGAGATAGAAAAAAAAAAAAAGCCTTGCCTTAAAACAGCAAGAATGGCGTTAGGAATAGGAGGTTTTTCTTTCATCTTTACTAAAGCAAAGAAGCAGAGGTAGTCAACCAGGTAGTCTGGGACCACCATAGCACTTACCCTGAAGAACAGTTCACAGGTTAGGTGATCTGAGTCATGACACCAAAATATGTTTCCAGGAAGTGTGGAGTCCTTAGTTCTTATCTTCTTGGAAGATAGAATTCAGCCAAGAGACATGCAACAAAGCTTAAGTAGTAGCAGAGTTTATTTCAAGTGACACTATGAAATAAAGC
This sequence comes from Pongo abelii, assembly GCF_028885655.2. Taxonomy (NCBI): domain Eukaryota; kingdom Metazoa; phylum Chordata; class Mammalia; order Primates; family Hominidae; genus Pongo; species Pongo abelii. The sequence continues at coordinate 31,732,309 of NC_071995.2, forward strand.
AGTCTTCTCTGAAAGACGAGGCAGAGCAGGGTGCTTGAGAGAATGAGCCAGCATTGGCCAACACTGGGGAAGCCCCTTTGTGGGGGTCTTAAACACGATTATTCATGAAAAGAGTGTTACTACCAAGCATGTTTTGCATGGTCCCCTGGCACACATGTGTTATGGCCAAACATGCTAGTACACATGTTGCGTGTCTCAGTACCATCTTAAATCTCCACCCATGGGTGTGTTTTTTACTACTATAATGAGCAAAAGGCCACTCTAGGGTGAGTTATTTGAGTATTGTGCATTATTTTCAGGAGGTAAAGTCCCTACTATGCTTATCTGCAGCAAGGGCCTGCAGTCCCAGTCAGGGCTAGATAAGCCCAAGCACAAAGCCAGATGTAGCCTTTGGAGTCCTTGTATTTTGCAGACGGTCAGTTGGTTGCAACCCCAGAGATTCTTTTCCCAGAGCCTCCCTTTCAAAGGGCTGCCTTTCCTGCTCATGCCTATCTATCTGCTTACTCCAACAAGACTAGTGCAGAGTTTTTCTGTAAATCAAACATTAATATCAAGAGCACACTGCTTCAAGGCCAGTATTTAAGCCCCTGTGTTGGAATAAGAGGATTTTCTTGCAGCAGTGACCTGCTCTTTAATAGAAAATTGTAAAATATTTAAAAGGTTTTTGGAAATCTTACTTTGTGGTTGGCCAAACTGATTAAAATTAGATAGGATTTCTTATAAGGTGTCATTAAAATTAGCTTTACCCTTAATAATACACCATCCAAAAGTATAATTTTGTTTTCTCTTTTGAACAAAGCTTTTGTATAATATTAGTCAGATAATAAAATATATTTGTTTATCCTTTGAATAAACTGCAGGGAAAAAATGGAGGCAGGAGACACAGATGTGGTTGGCCTCATGCTGTCTTTATTAAGTCTTAGTGTTTAGGAAACTAAGTCTTCTCTCTATCAAACAGTAAACATTTTTGTTTTATCACTTTGGCTAAATGACAATTTTATAGTGATTTATTATCTATTTTTGTAATATCAAGTGCCTTAACCCTTTGATATTTGACAAACTTTCCAAAAGCAAAATTTCAAGTTCCAAATTTGGTCTTTTTGACCTCAAACTAACATTTTTTGGATATTAGGTCCCCTTAAGTTCAAAACAGACATATTAGGCTTATTTGGTATTTTAGAATTATACAGGTAGCATTGTCAAATGTGAGATGGTATTTACATTTTTGAGGGTTATATTGAGATAGATGGGTTGTTAACATGTGTTCCAAGATTGTATAATGTTACAGAAATTCTGATATGTTTTAATATATTATCAGTAATTATTATAATTATTATGGTAAATTGTTGCACGCCACAGAAATAACCAAATTTCCTTGGCAACTGTGTCTTTAACTATGGCTGCCCTAAGACTTTTGTCATCCACAATTGTTGTTTAGTGTTGATTCCTCTCAAAGAGTGACTTATAATCAGCTACAATCCAGGGCTTGCTTCTTTGTGGAAGCTCGTGAAAAGGACTTGAATGCAGATTTATGATTACTTTGGAGATTGTGCCTTAAGATTAGAGAGAAAACTTTCAGTACTCTAATTAAAAGGTCGATGTGTTCACAAAGATTACTAACTCAATATGAAGGAGAGGAGGAGTTGATTGCTTGGCTTGAAGTAATGAAAGATGGAAATGATTTTTAATAGCTTTTTTTAGCTTGAAACATTACTACATTTTATTGTTTTGTTTTTCAGAGTCTAGAGAATTTTCTTCTTTTGAGGTATTGATAGCCTTTAACAATAGAATATACTCTGGTAAACAGAATTTAAGGCATGTTTCTCTCTGCCTAATTTCTCCAGAATTCATAAACTATTTTTAAATATTAATTCATGGCAATGTGTTTGTTTCCACAAGTTCAGTAAGAACTTATTTTCTTTTATAATGAGACACAGTTGGAGGAATTGGTTATTTTCACACGGCTTTGACTGAAATGGCCTTCCAAGAAGTTGTAGCAAGGTCAATTTAGGAGAGCCAAGGTGGACAATGATTCTTGCTGCACTTTGTGTGTGAAATAGGGCCAGGTATATGAGACTGAAGCTCGTTTTGCAAGATTTGTCTGGATGTGATTTATCTTTGGTGGAAGTATAGGGCTGGAGACAGAAAGGTGGTTTTTCAGAAGAAAACTATAGTATTGATTAATCATTGATTGTTAGGTGGCCATGAGGTCACCCATGGTATGGAGCTGCCCACAACACCCCTCCAGCGTGAAGCAGGCCAAAAATCAATTCCCCAGGATTAAGGAATAGATAAATAGAAAGAGAGGGACTGAAACTGGGCCAATTGTCCTATTGAACTGATGTTTATGGTTTATTTTGAATAAACATAGAAATTGACCCTCCCAGTCTTAAAATTCGAGAGAGTTGCAACTGTCTTATCTGAGTTCTTTTCTCAGGAAATCAACCATCAGGACTCCCAGATAGTATCAAGGATCTGAAACTTACCAAATCCTTGCATCTGGGCAACGAGGAACCAGACCCCTTATCCACTGATATGATTTGACTCTGTCCCCACCCAAATCTCATTTTGAATTCCCACATGTTGTGGGAGGCACTAGGTGGGAGATAATTGAATCATGGAGGCAGGTTTTTTCCATGCTGTTCTCATGATAGTGAATACATCTCACAAAATCTGATGGTTCTATAAGGGAGAATTTCCCTGCACAAGCTCTCTGCCTGCTGCCATCCATGTAAAATGTGACTTGCTCCTCCTTGCCTTCTGCCATGATTATGAGGCCTCCCCAGCCATGTGGAACTGTAAGTCCATTAAATCCTTTTTCCTGTATAAATTACCCAGTGTTGGGTATGTCTTTCTCAGCAGCATGAGAATGGACTAATACACCCACCATGATTGTCTAAATGACCACCTGTTTCCTGTTGACCAACTCCTCTTCTTCTCCCCTCCCTGATACCTGTTTTCCTGCATGTAGTTACATTTCTGCTCTATAAACCTTTAATTTTAGTCTGCTAGAGAGATGGATTTGAGACTGATCTCCCATCTCCTTGGCTGCCAAATAAAACCTTCTTCCCTGGCAATCCTAGTTGTTTCAATCATTGGCTTTCTGTGCTATGAGCAGCAGGACCCAGACTGAACCCCTGGTGTTTTGTTAACAGTACCTTATATTCAATTTGATGTAAGTCACCTTTAGTCATCTTTTTTTTAACCTGAACTATGTACAACCTAAAAAAACAACCAAACTTGATAGCATCATGAAATGTTAATAACGAATATGCATTATTAGAATCTGGCCTTCAGTCATGGTTTTGCATGTCTGCTATATTGAAACTCATCTGTAGGAGCACATGTAGTGGAGTCTGGATAGGTATGTCAGTAAGGATTTTTCTTTTTTCCTTTTTTATACTTTGAATGTTTATTTTAGATTCACGGGATACATATGCAGGTTTGTTACATGGGTATATTGCATTTTACTGAGGTTTAGGATACAAATAATCCCAAAACCTAAGTAATCAGCATAGTATAAAATAGCATAAAGTAACAGTTGGATCATGTCTTCCTGCTGTCTCTTTGCTACTTCGCCACTCTGCTACATGCTTTCCCTGCTGTCTAGCAGTTCCAATGTCTATCGTTGCCATCTTTACGTTAAGGAGTACCCAAAGTTTACGTCCTATTTATTTTTATTTTTATAATTTCAACTTTTATTTTACATACAGGGGAAATATGTGGAGGTTTGTTTCATAAGTATCTTGTGTGATGATGAGATTTGGGGTATGGATCCCATCTCCCAGATAGTAAACATGTACCCAGTGGGTAGTTTTTCTTTTGATGCCCCCTCCATATCTGACCCCTGTATTAGGGCAGTGTTTATTGTTCCCATCTTTATGTTCATGAGTACCCAATGTTTATCTCCCACTTATAAGTGAGAACATGCAGTATTTTGTTTTATGCTCCTGCATAACTCACTTAGGATTAGGGTCTCGAGTTGCATCCATGATGCTACAAAGGATATAATTTCATTCATTTTTATGGCTGCATAGTATTCATGGTGTATACATACCATATTTTCTATATCCAATCCACCACTGACGGCCTAGGTTGATTCCATGTATTTTCTATTGTGAATAATGCTGCAATCAACATATAAGAGCATATGGCTTTTGGTCAAACAATTTTTTCTCTTTTGGATATATACCCAGTAATGGGATTGCTGGGTTGAATGATAGCTCTGTTTTAAGTCCTTTGAGAAATCTCCAAAGGTTTTCCACAGTGGCTGAGTTAATTTGCATTCCCATCAGCAATGTATAGGTATTCCCTTTTCTCTGCAGCCTCACCAGCATCTGTTATTATATGACTTTTTCACAATAGCCATTCTGACTGTGTGAGATGGTTCCTTACTGTGATTTGATTTGCCTTTTTCTGATGATTAGTGATCTCAAGCATTTTTTCATGTTTGTTGGCTACTTGTATGTCTTCTTCTGAGTGTCTGTTCATGTCCTTTGCCCACTTTTTACTGGGGTTATTTGTTTTTTGCTTGTTAAATTGTCTTTTTTATAGATTTTAGATATTAGACCTTTTTCAGATGCATTGTTTGCAAATACTGTCTCCCATTCTGAAGGTTGTTTACTCTGTTTGTGGTTTATTTTCCTGCACAGAAGCTCTTTAGTTTAATTAGTTTCCAAATGTCAACTTTTGTTTTTGTTTCAATTGCTATCAGAAACTTATCATTCTTTTTTCTTTTTTTTTCCTTTTTTTTGAGACAGAGTCTCGCTCTGTCACCCAGGCTGGAGTGCAGTGGTGCAGTCTCTGCTCACTGCAAGCTCCGCCCCCCGGGTTCATGCCATTCTCCTGTCTCAGCCTCCCAAGTAGCTGAGACTACAGGCACCCGCCACCATGCCTGGCTAATTTTTTTGTATTTTTAGTAGAGACGGGGTTTCACCGTGTTAGCCAGGATGGTCTCGATCTCCTCACCTCATGATCCGCCCACCTCGGCCTCCCAAAGTGCTGGGATTACAGGCATGAGCCACCGTGCCTGGCCAGAAACTTATTCTTTCCCAAGGCCAATGTCCAGAATGGTGTTTTCTAGGTTTTCTTCTAGAATTCTTTTTTTTTTTTTTGAGACAGAGTCTCGCTCTGTTGCCCAGGTTGGAGTGCAGTGGCGTGATCTTGGCTTATGGCAAGCTCCGCCTCCTGGGTTCACGCCATTCTCCTGCCTCAGCCTCCTGAGTAGCTGGGACTACAGGCGCCTGCCACCACGCCCGGCTAATTTTTTGTGTTTTTAGTAGAGATGGGGTTTCACCGTGTTAGCCAGGATGGTCTCGATCTCCTGACCTTATGATCTGCCTGCCTCAGCCTCCCAAAGTGATGGGATTACAGGCGTGAGCCACTGCACCCGGCCTTCTTCTAGAATTCTTATAGTTTGAGGTCTTACATTTAAATCTTTAACTCTCTAGAGTTAATTTTTGTATATGGTCACAGGTAAGGTCCATTTACATTCTTCTGCAAGTAACTAGCCAGCTATCCTAGCATCATTGATTGACTAGGGAGTCCTTTCTCCATTGCTTATTTTTGTCAACTTTGTTGAAGATGAGATGGCTCTAGGTGTGTGGTTTTATTTCTGGGTTTCCTATTCTGTTCCATTGGTCTGTGTATATGTTTTTGTACCAGAGCCATGCTGCTTTGGTTACTGTAGACTTACAGTATAGTTTGAAGTTGGGTAATGTGATGCCTCCAGCTTTGTTCCTTTTGCTTAGGATTGCTTTGGCTATTGAAGCACTTTTTTGATTCCATATGAATTTTAGAATAGTTCTTTCTAATTCTGTGAATAATGGCATTGATAGTTTGATAGGCGTAGCATTGGATATGTAGATTGCTTTTGGCTCTATGGCCATTTTAATGATATTGATTCTTCCAATCCTTGAGTATGGAATGCTTTCACGTTTGTGTATGTATGTTTCAATGGTGTTTTGTAGTTCTCATTGTAGAGCTCTTTCACCTCATTGGTTAGACATATTCCTAAGTATTTTTTTGTATGTGTGGCTGTTGTAAATGGGATTGCATTCTTGATTTGGCTGTCAGCTTGAACATTATTGGTGTATAGAAATGCTACTAATTTTTGTACATTGATTTTTTATTCTGAAACTTTCCTGAAATTGTTTACCAGTTCCAGGAGCCTTTTGGCAGACTCTTTAGGGTTTTCTAGGTATAGAATCAAATCATCCATGAAGAGAGAGAGTTTGATTTCTTCTTTTCCTATTTGGTTGCCTTTCATTTCTTTATTTTATCTGATTGCTCTGGCTAAAACTTCCCATACTATGTTGAATAGAAGTGGTGAGAGTAGGCATCCTTGTCTTGTTCCATTTCTCAAAGGAAATGCTTTCAACTTTCATCCATTTAGTATGATGTTGGTTGTGGCTTTGTCATAGATGTCTCCTATATTTTTAGGTATGTTTCTTTGATGCCCAGTTTGTTGAGGGTTTTTATCATGAAAAAATGTTAAATTTTATCAAAAGTTTTTCTGTGTCTATTGAGATTATTATATGGATTTTGTTTTTAATTATGTGGTGAATGACATTTATTGATTTGTGTACATTGAACCAACCTTGCATCCCAGGAATGAAGCCTACTTGATTATGGTGAATTAACTTGTTGATGTTCTGCTATATTTTTTTGCTAGTATTTTATTTAGGATTTTTGTGTCTAAACTCATAAGAATATTAAATAGGCCTGTTGTTATATTTTTTATTGTCTTTGCCAGGTCCTGGTATCAGGATGATGCTGTCTTCATAGTATGAGTTAGGCAGGAGTCCCTTCTCCTTGAGTTTTTGGAATAGTTTCTGTAGAATTGGTAGCAACTCTTCTTTGTATCTCTGGTAGAATTTGGCTATAAATCCTCCTGGTCTGGGGCTTGTGTTTTTGTAGGGGGGGGTGGTTTTTTGGTTTGTAAGTTTGTTTTTATTACTGATTCAATTTTAGAACTCAAAATTGGTCTATTTAGAGTTTCATTTTTTTCCTGATTCAATCTTGAAATTTGGGTGTTTCCAGGAATTCATTGGTTCATTTCCTTTAGATTTTCTGGTTTATGGATATAAGGTGTTCATAATAGTTTCTGAGGATCTTTTGTATTTCTGTGGAATCAGTTGCAATGTCACCTTTGTCATTTCTGACTGTGTTTATTCAGTTCTTCTCTCATTTTCCTTTTTTAGCCTTGCTGGTGGTCTATTGTGTGTTTTTGATATATCTTCTTGGCATTGACTTCTATTTTTATTCTGCTGTCATCCACAGGTATGGGTGGTATGATTTTGATTTTTCTGAATTTATTGAGACTCGCTTTATGGCTGAGCATGTGGTTGATCTTGGAGTATGTTACATGAGCAGATGAGATGAATATGTACTCTGTGGTGTATTCCGTAGATGTCTACTAGGTCCGATTCATCAAGTGTCAAATGTAAGTCCAGAATTTCATTGTTAGTTTTTTTTCTCAATGATCTAATGCTGTCAGTGGGATCTTGAAGTCTCTCTCTATTTTTGTGTGGCTATCTAATTGTTTTTGTAGGTCTAGAACTAAGTGAGGGTTTTTCTTAACTCCTTTCCAGCTAATTAAGGAGAGGAACATGTCCCCATAGGTCTCCATCTCAGTCAGGTGTGTTAAATGTGGGCCTTAGATGGCAATAGACCACAAATTTAGGGAATCCTTGGCCCTCTCCACAGTGTGCATGAATGAAAATTTCCTCCTTCAAAGGTCATTAAGTCAGTGTGTGTGGAATTTGTTCTATAGATTCTTTAATGCAGCATGGACAAATTAGCAAAGTTTTTCAGCCAAGGTAACAGTAAGATTTAGCTTTTCTGTGGTGGCTTTCATCTAAAAAATTGTTTGCAGACATTAACTAATCCATCTGGCAATCCTTGGAGACCAGTTAAACTATATATTTTGTTCTTTCAGAGTTTAGAAAAAGAAGGTTGACTTCTGTCTCATGGTTTTGTGGCCTGTTCTCTCTCTTCTTGGTCTGTTTACACACTGGAAGGGAGAAGGGAATTAGGTCTTAAAAGCCAGATTCTTCTGCTAGTAAGTAAAATCTTGAACCAGGAACAACTGACACTTTTCTTCATGATGACTAGTTACTGAGGACAGGATCTTAAGCAGCGAGCAGTGGTCCCCAACCTTTTTGGCACCAGGGACTGGTTTTGTGGAAGATAGATTTTCCATGGATAAAGGAGGAGGTGGTTTGGGGATGAAACTGTTCCACCTCAGATCATCAGGCATTAGATTCTCATAAGGAGCATGCAACCTAGATCCCTCATATGTGAAGTTCACATTAGGGTTCACACTACTATGAGAATCTAATGCCACCACTGATCTGACAGGAGGCAAAGCTTTGCCGAAATGCTCACTCATCAACCACTCACCTCCTGCTGTATGGCCCCATTCTTAACAGGCCACAGACCAATAAAAGTCCATGGCCTGGGGGGTTCGGGACCTCTGATATTAAGGTTTCAAACTCTGAGACAATAAATAGTAACAGTAAACTTTTATGAAAATAGAAGTCTTGCTTTAGGAGCATATTTTTTCTATAATAAAAAAGAACAACATGGGCCAGGTGTGGTGGCTCATGCCTATAATCCCAGCACTTTGAGAGGCCAAGGCAGGTGGATCACCTAAGGTCAGGAGTTCGAGACTAGCCTGGCCAACATGGTGAAATCCTGTCTCTACTAAAAATACAAACATTAGCTGGGCATGGTGGCACATGCCTATAATCCCAGCTACTAGGGGGCTGAGGCAGGAGGATCGCTTGAACCCAGGAGGTGGAGGTTGCAGTAAGCCGAGATCATGCCACTGCACTCCAGCCTGGGCAAGAGAGCGAGACTCCATCTCAAAAAAGAAAAAAAGAACAACAAATGAAATACATGCAAAAATACCAATGTAATATTGCATCTCTGTTGATCTAGAATGTTTTCCAAGTAATATATGGACTATATTGGTAAGAATTTCTTTGAAGTGATCTTATAACCCCAGCTACATCCTTAAATTTTGAAAGCGTGCATAAGGGCCTGGTGCAGTGGCTCACGCCTGAAATCCTAGCACTTTGGGAGGCTGAGGTGGATGGATCACGAGGTCAGGAGATCAAGACCATCGTGCCTAACATGGGGAAACCCTGTCTCTACTAAAAATACAAAAAATAAGCCGGGCATGGTGGCATGTGCCTGTAGTCCCCAGCCACTCGGGAGGCTGAGGCAGGAGAATTGCTTGAACCCAGGAGGCGGAGGTTGCAGTGAGCAAGATCGTGCCACTGCACTCCAGCCCAGGTGGCAGAGCAAGACTCCGTATCAAAGAAAAAAAATAGCACATAAGAACAGTTTGTTATTAGAAAGACTCGTTTTTATTGAATTAGCAAGCATATACCTGTAGATATACATAGAATTCAGAGAATGGTGCAAAATGTTTTGTTTATTTTGTCCTTGTGTTGAGTCTCAATTTTACTTAATTCATCTTGATTAATAATCAGGGGAAATCTGTCCTCTATAGTCTCACTCTTCCTTCCTCTCACATTCACTCGATACGGATTGAGTGCCTGTAATAGGCTACATACTTTCTCAGTTGATGGGACTTAAACAGTACACAAAAGAAAGGGTCTGCCTTTATGGTGTTCATAGTCTAAATAATAAATGACTATAAATATTTGTGTATATGTTCATATTCAGTAGATATCTAATAAATGTATTTATTCATGTAAATATTTATTTACATATATTTGTATTCGGTAATGAATATGTCTGATGCTGATAAGTGCTATGAGGAGATCAGGGAATGCCTCAAAAATAAGGTGACATTTGAGTGGAGACGTGAAGGAATGAGCCACGTGAGTATTCGGTAAAGGACGTTCCAGACACGAAAAGCCGAGGCGTTGAGGCAGGAAAGAGCTGGAATGTTCACAGAGCAGAAAAAACAGCTGCAATGGCTGGAACAGAGTGAGATATTGTAGAGCCATATAAGATAAGGTCAGAGCCAGGCATGGTGGCTCACGCCTGTAATCCCAGCACTTCGAGAGGCCAAGGTGGGTGGATCACGAGGTCAGGAGATAAGAGACCATCCTAGGTAACACAGCGAAACCCCCTCTCTACTAAAAATACAAAACATTAGCCAGGCATGTTGGCACGGCACGTGCCTGTAGTCCCAGCTACTTGGGAGGCTGAGGCAGGAGAATTGCTTGAACCCGGGAGGTGGAGGTTGCAGTGAGCCAAGATTGCACCACTGCACTCCAGCCTGGGTGACAGAGTGAGACTTCATCTAAAAAAAAAAAAAGATAAGGTCAGAGAGATGGGGGAGTGTGTGAGTGAGGGGTGTGTATCTTTGTATGCACACAGACATGCAAGGCCAAGCCTCCATCTCTTTAAACTTCACTTACTCTTCCCTCTCCTGCTATGATTCCTTTCCTACTAGACCCTTGGCTTTGTTGACAGTTGGTGGTTTTGTCCATATATTTTTTCTTGATGGGGCCAGGCCTTAGAGGGTGTGGGAAAAGACTAGGGAGAAAGAATTCGGGGCTTTTTAACTGCTCTCTGTATGTTTTCAGGGAGTAGGGATGGGAATTGAAAAAAAAAAAGGCTTTGAGTTAATAAAGAGCCTACAAGACAAACAAATCTTTCCTTTGATAAAATCAAACAATTCTTCATGCCTAACTTCGGTGCAATTTTTTTTTTTTTTTTTTTTTTTGAGAAGGAGCCTCACTCTGTCACCAGGCTGCAGTGCAGTGGCACAATCTTGGCTCACTGCAACCTCCACCTCCCAGGTTCAAGCGATTCTCCTGCCTCAGTCTCCTGAGTAGCTGGGATTACTGGTGCGTGCCACCACGCCCGGCTAATTTTTATATTTTTAGTAGAGACAGGGTTTCACCATGTTGGGCAGGATGGTCTCAATCTTTTGACCTTGTGATCCACCTGCCTTGGACTTATTTTTATGCTTGCAATCTTTGTCTAATTTATGTTTAGTTTTAGTATTTATTTAATTTTTACTAATATTTAAATAATCTATGTTTTATAAAGCTACAGAGTAACACATACAAAACAATTAACAATTAACATAAAATAGCAGGTACATTATCTTTCTTTCCCAAAACCCTACCTTCTATGGGCCAGTAAGGAACATTTGTCTCATACATTTTTACACTTACTGAAAACAAACACAATTTCTATAGGTTTGAGAAGCAAATTAGACATTGTTCTGGTTGCAGAATATTTTGGGCTGTTTAAACATCAAGTTGGAGGATTAATATAGGTAAATGATGCAAGCATAGATTTTTGAATTTGCCAGAATTTTGTACAGAGTTGAGAAGAGTCAGTATTTAGAATTCAAGATTTTGTTACTCAATATAAATAATTACAAGACAAAGTTAGAAATTGATTCTGATTTTTTATTTTTCATAAGAAACTGGCTTGAGTGGTAGTTTGTTATTTGCCAGAAAAAAAATCCATGCCAATTATTTGTGAGAATATGACTACTATAGAATTTAGTACATTCTATGCCTCTCCATCATCTGCTACTACTCAAACCCCAGATACACTAGGGCTGGATTTAATCGTACGTGATGTAGAGGTTCATTTAGAAACTCAATATTGAACTAAATCTTTTGTAAATAATGAATTTTAAAATGAACTAATTTGTTCTCAACACTTGAGATTAGGGTAATCACTCTGTCAGAATGTATGTACAGTAGAGATAAAAGGCATTTAAGCAGTGAAGGCTGATAATTCTATTTTCTTCTATGAACCATTAATGTTTATGCCCCAGGAGGACTATAGTATGAACATCCACTTGAGGTTTCCTTTATGACTCTTGCAGATTCAAGCTGGACGGTGCATGTTGGCTTACAATAAAAAGTGACATAAATCAGGAAAATCACCAGTCAAATTTTGATTGTTCAAGAGAATTAATGCCATTGGTTCTATTTTTTATAGCATAGTTCTCTATTTCCCATGTCCTCTAACTTAGCTTCCCAGCACAGGAATAAAAATTACTGAATTTTATTGATGGGCAATGTATTTGATAGTGGCTTTTCATTACATTTTCACAGGGTGTCTTGAGATTTGAGATTATTTTTATTATTATTTTACAACTGTGAGACATGCTCGTAAATGGAGAAACTTGGGTGGGGTTGAGAGTGAGAGAGAAAACTGACTGGCTTAGTAATGACCACAACAAGATGTCCTTTGTGCATGGATGCAAAGCAGTGAAGCAGCCCCAAGCAGGGTGACTTGGAGGCTTTTTCTTTTCCTATTGGAGGTGACTGTCTGTCCCAATTAATCCACCCATCTATTCGTCTTTTCTTATATCAGTCCCTCAAACAACACAAATTATGAGTTGAGGTTCTGGCACTTGGAAAACAAGCCTAGTTCTCATGTCCCCCTGGGGACAAATCTGCAGCCTGACCAATGGGAGTATCACCAATGAAGGTGACAATTTGGTAAAAATGGAGGGATGGGGTAGGGTGAGGCTAGTGCATCTCCTCACTTAAGGAGGGGCTGCATCGTCTCAGGGATCTCCATTCATGCCTGTTCTCAGCCTTGTTATTGATTTGTCATCATGCCAGTCCATGTCACACCCCCCATCGACCTACTCACAAAAAGAGCACACAGATAGCTGTTAGAAAAACAGAGATTGTCAAACAAGCATCTCTTTCTTACATTTGAACAAGAAAGTAAAAATAGAATGTGAGCTAGTATGTATTGTGTGTAACAAAGTACCACAAACTTAGCAGGTTAAAACAACACACAATTACTATCTCACAGTTTCTGTGGGTTAGGAGTCCAGGCATAGCTTAGCTGGGTCCTCTGTGAGGCTACAATCAAGGTGTTGGTCAGGGCTGTTCTCATTTGAAGGCCCGATTTGGGATGGGTCCATTTCTGCATTCCTTCAGTTCTTGGCAGAATTCATCTCCTCGCAGCTGTAAGATGGAAGTCCCTGACTTCTTGCTGGCTGTCAGCTGGGGTAACACTCAGCACCTGGAAGCTGCCCACAGTTCTTTACCACACGGCTCTCTCCATAGGCCATCCCACAGCATGGCAGCTGACTTCTTCAAAGCCTGTAAGGGGAGGTGGGGATGGTTAATGGGTACGAAAAAATAGTTTAAAAGAATGAATAAGACCTACTGTTTGAGAACACAATAAGGTGATTATGGTCAATAATAATTTAATTGTACATTTTAAGATAAAGAGTGTAACTGGGGGCTGGGCGCGGTGGCTCACGCCTGTAATCCCAGCACTTTGGGAGGCCAAGGCGGGCAGATCATGAGGTCAGGAGATCGAGACCATCCTGGCTAACACGGTGAAACCTCGTCTCTACTAAAAATACAAAAAATTAACCGGGCGTGGTGGCAGGCGCCTGTAGTCCCAGCTACTCAGGAGGCTGTGGCAGGAGAATGGCATGAACCCGGGAGGCGGAACTTGCAGTGAGCCGAGATCGCACCACTGCACTCCAACCTGGGCGACAGAGCAAGACAGTGTCTCAAAAAAAAAAAAAAAAAAGAGTATAACTGGGTTGTTTGTAATTCAAAGGATAAATGTTTGAGGGGATGGATACCCCATTCTCCATGATGTGCTTATTTCACATTGCATGCCTGTATCAAAACATCTCACATACCCCATAAATATATACATCTTCTATGTGCCCACAAAAAAGCCTGTAAGAGGGAGCATCTCCACTATCAGCCTACTAGCAACATGAAAATTTAAATAATGTACCATAATCACAGACATGATAACTCCTCACCTTTGCTATAGACTAAAGGCTACAAGTCCAGTTCTTCTTCGTCACTTAAGGGGAGGGGATTGCACAAACACGCAAACAACAGGAGGCAGGGATCATGGCAGCCACCTTAGTCTGTCTGCTTAAAAATTTACTGTAAAATGATTTTTTCGCTTGTTATATCTCATCTTCTTCCCCAAAAAGATGTGGAATAGATTATGGATAAGGCAGACCCTTGCACTGTCATAGATATGTACAGTAAACTAAGCAGTCATTTTTGTTGTATATAGATGACTCTGGAATACTTTGGCCAATTCCAGAAAAAGTAATCATGAAATTTAGTGGAATAAGCATCATGTTTTAATATACCAAATGGAAAATAAAGTGGGACTTAGGCAATTAAGATCACATTGAGTAGTGAATGGCTCTATGCCAATGCTAATCATTTTTTTTTTCCTAGACCACATTTCACTTTTCATTTCCTACTCTCCAAAAACCATGTTCTCCATCCCCTTCATGACCTCATGACAGGAAAATCCCCTTCATTCTACCATTACTGCCCGTACCAGCATGGGTTTGGCATCAAGACCACACAGTCACTCATAGAATAGACACTGATCATATATTGCCATGGGCCATCTATCCATGACTGCCACTGCCCTGGGCATTGCCATTGTCACTCTGTCCAACCCGGGCTTCAGTGAGACCACTGTCTCAGTCTTAGCCAGCCCAGTTGATTCAACCTCTTCTCACTACTCTTAACTGGTTCCTCCACCTGCTACCTATTTACATATGGTGGTAACTTTCTGCTCCTTGCTTATATCAGTTTTCCAGTTCAGTAACCTTGACTAACTTTGGTATTTAGGCCATGCCCCAAAGCTGAGATTTTTGTATATGTCATTTCAATACAGTTTGTAAATGGGCTTACTGATACATTTCAGACTGTGTTGGAAAATATAGAATTTAGATTTACCTGAAATTGGATTATATTGAAAGATCCATTGCTATTGCTAATGCTTTATCCCAGGTATTTTTATAACCCAGCTACTTTTATGTCATTGTTTTGCTATATGTCATGCAAATTATGACTCATGTTCTATCACTGTAATTTCATTTGGTAATCTCAGTTTAAATTCATGACCACCTCCATTAAGTGGACCCTTGATATTGCCATGCTATCCTGCTCATTCCCTAGTCAATTTACTCTTTCATTTCATAGACAGCTATTTCACACCTTCTTCACTCATCTCAAACACTTCCTTCCCTATTATTCTCAGTGGATGGCTGAGTTTTCTATTTCACTGAGAATATAGAAAACATTAGAATAAATCAGCCACAAATTCTCATCACATCTCCCAAATTACCTTGTGCCTCTAACCCTGGACTCTGCCTTCCTTCCATTTGCTGTGGATAAACTGTCTGTGCTAGACCAACCTCCTCTTATCTACTCAAAAATATTACTCCAGCAATGGCCATTCTTTCTCCTGCATCATCCGTTTTTCCCACTCTATTGAATCATATCCACTGGCATATAGCCAAACTGTAATATCTTTCATCTTTAAACATCTTCCCTTGTTCCCACATCTGCCGAAAGCCACTATCTCATATCTATGCTAGCCTCTGTTACAAAATGCTTCAAAATACATGTCTCTACTCGTTGCGCCCATACCTTTCCTCTGATCTCTCTTGATCCCTTTCCAGTTAGGCTTCTAATCCCATCACTTCTACCCATCAAAGTTCTTGTCAAAGGGTCTAGTGACCACTTCATTTTCTAACCCACTGATTGATTTTAAGTCTCCATCTTCTTATGCCTGAGTGATATTTGACAGAGGTGACTCCTGCTTACCTCGTTCACTTGGTTGCACTCAATCTTGGTTCTCCTCTCACTTCACTCACCCCTCCAACTTCCTTTGCTGGTCCCTCCCCATTTTTCTTGCCTGTAAATATTGGAGTACCCTAAAATCTCATCCTTAAAATTCTTCCTTCTCTATCTCACGTCTCTTGGCGTTAAATACAGTCACCTGGCTTTAATATCATCTATATACTTACAAGTAAAAAAATTCAGTCTCTGACTTGAACTTCTTGAACTGCACACTCATATTTCCCGACAACTTTCTGACATCTCTGAATGGATATCTAAAGAGCATCTCAAACTCAACATATCCAGAACAAACATTCTGGTTCCTACCACCATCGAACATTCTGAAACATCTTGAAAACTCAGTAAATAGCAAGCTCATTATTTTAGTTCATCAGGCTAAAAGCCTTGCCATCATCTTAAGTCCTGTTCCCCTTACATCCCACAGCTATCCAATAGCAAATTCTGCTGACTTTTACTTTTAAAATATGTCCAGAATACATCCAGCTCTGAACACTTCTCTCTACTTCCCACACTCCTGTCCAGGTCTATGTCATCATGAAAGCTCCCTAATGGCTCTCCCTCCTTCTACCCTAGCCTCCTTGTAACCTATAGCCACACACAGTCAGAACTGGTTTTTTTGCTGTGTAAGTCAGAGAATGTCACTCTTCTGCTCAAGACTTTCAGAAGGCTTCACCTCATTCTGAATAAAAGCTAAATCCTTCCAGAGCCTAAGCCTCTCCTTTCCTACCCCTCTTTCCCTTTTTCACTATGTTCCAGCCTCTTTTGAAACACTCTTCCCCCAGATAGCTACCATCTTGCTCTCTCACTTCCAACAAATCTCTCTTAAATTTCACCTTAGCATAGGTACCACCCTAGGCCAACCTATATACAACAGCACTCCCCATCCCCCACCATCTGTCTTAACCTGCCCCCTTTTTCTTTATATCATTAATTGCCACCTGACTCATTTTGTTTACGTGTATATTTCTGCCTCCTTCAACTACAATATAAGCTCCACAAGGAAAGACCTTTGTTGTATTCAGCACTGTAAATCCAGTGCCCGGAAGAAATAGTAACATGTACAGAAGTAGCCACTCAATTAATATTTGAAGAATGAAAGAATTCAGTAACACATTACATTTGAAAGAATATTCCATTCATCAACAATGACAAAAAAATAAATATCAGTTGTGCCAGCCACCTAAAGGAAAAGTAGAATTTAAATCAATCAGCACCACAATGTTTCTGACGCTCTAGACAAGAATAGGAAGCAAGCAAAGACATGAAATTGGAAATATTTGTGACATGTTTGGGTAAAATTAGGAAGCCAATTTCTTTACTCACAGGCTTCGCATATGGAAGCAAAAGATTACAGAGTTGGAAAGGTGGGGGCCATAAGTGAAAGGCTAAGAAGCTAGGATTTGATTTCTCATCTCATAGGTCTATTAGGAAACAAAGAGGATGCTCCTTCATGGTCCCATCACATCCATTGGGCATCTTAGTCTCTGCACTTCCCATTTATCATGTTAGATGTGATAATAATTGAAGGTCACATACGTGTGTAAACTTAAAGGATGTCTGACTCCACGAGAATGTAAACTCCCCTAGCATGGGAACTATACCTTGTCTGCAGTTTTCTTTGTTTTATACCCTTGCCTGGCATAGTAACAACACTTGAGTTGATGCTCAGTATATAAGCCCCAACTATACATATTCATTTAGTTAGCTGAATGAATGCACAGCTGGATGAATGAATTAATGACTTTCACTAAGTGTTTGTTCATTTGAACTGAAAGCAGCTGAAAGTCCTTTACCTGCAGAATACCTTTTTGATTTAAAATACATTAAATATACACACTTATAAAGCAATCATAAAATGGAGATACTTTTCAAATCAACAATAATACAACTCACAGGCTCTCTTAGCACATAAGTGTAGAACAGCTCTGTGAGAATTCATCTTCAGCTCAGTCCAGGATGTCTTGGTAATTTACAGGACTCATTCCCCTTATGTTTGCATGAACATAATGTCTTTGGATGTTTTTAATGAGAAAAAATGGTTGTGTTGGTAATGGCCCAGCTGTTTTCCTGCCTGGCACTGTGCCTTGCCTACAATAGGTACTCAGTAATAGTCAGTGGAATGAAGTGAGAGAGGGAAGGAATAAGTGAGTTCATGAATTTGCCTGCCTGTGTCTCAACCTTCCTGTATCTCAGCAGAGAATTCTATGCCAGGGGGGCTGTGATGATGGAAACAAACCATCCTCCCTGAGGATTTAGCTTTTTGCTGCTCAGAGATGAGTTAACACTGACTAATTACCCAGCTGAGTGGTGACTGTGACTCATAAGTGAGGGGCAGATGGAATTTAGGCAGCAGAAAAACTAGGAGGGGAAAGTTTTCAAGGGTTAGGCTGAGGGTGAGGAGTCAGGTGGGCATGCAAGAAAGATAGAAACCCAGCTGTGGACCTGTGAGCCGGGGGCTAGGCCATCCCTTACACAGTGCCGAGTAGAACACAGACGCAGAGCTTAGGAAAGTGTCAGCGAGTGTTTCCACAAGTGCTCCTTAGTCACCTCAAGGCTTCTGGACACATTCATCATCTTCCTTCCCACAGATGGCCCATCACTGTTGTCTGCAGAGTGATTCATTGTCAGGGTGAAAATCTTAGGAAATTGTCTTCACACAAAAAATCTACTCCCTAGCTCAAAACATTCAATAACTCCTCCACCCCAGGAGACACACTTTTTTTCTCCTATCCATAGTCTTCCATAGTCTCTTTTTTTCAGTGATTTGTATGATCACATACTACATATAATACCTTCAAGTCTGTGCAGCCTTTGCCTTTCATCCTGTTGAGCAGCTTTTCCCTCAACCTTCTTGTGAGCTTCTGTATAAATCACTCTCTTTCTCTTTCCAAACACTGCATTTGAACTTAGTGAAGTTTAGCTGTTTCTTCTTTTCCTTCCTTTTTTTTTTTTGAAGGGGTGCATATTCTGAAGAGAAGTCTACAAATCATCCCTCTATCTAATTCAAAACCCAACATGTCACTTTATAGTTGGTTTTCCTCAAGAGGCTCTGCCATGGCCCCGTGGAAGATGTGCAGGTCCTGAGGTCACTCTGCGATGTGTCAGAGGAGAAGAGTAAGGGTATCTGGGATCATGGGGCAGGATTAATGGATCCAAAGGAAGAAAAAGGCAGGGAGAGAGGGAGAATTCTGGGATTGGATGTGTCAGAAGTGGGAGAAGTATGAACGAACTCTGGGAGTGACTAAGAGAGAATCTGACTTGACACAAGAAGGCATTTTTTAAAAACTGAACATTTTTAGAGAAGCTATAAATTCATAGGGGATTTTTTAATATGGCAAAGATGATTTAGCCAATGTCTGTTCACCCAGGCCCTTGTCCTTCTGTGTCTCTTTCTGCACATCCATTCATAGCAAGGTCTCTGGTTTGTTTATTCTGTTCTTCCCATTTCAATGAGACGTTAACTATGGGCAAGTCATTTCACCTCTGAGGGTTCCCATTTCCTCAGCTGAAAAGTGAGGGAAATGGAGGATTGCTTGCTAAGATCCCTTCTAGTTTGTCAGTTAATTGATGTTATCATGACAGGCATCCCCTGTCAGATCCCCAGAGTGACAAAGTGGATTTCTCACCACTTATTCTCTGATGAGCCCAGGAACCAGTCCCCTCCATGTTGGGGGCAGCCCCTGTGTGCAAGTGGAGTTGAGCTGCCTGGATTCCAGTGGAAGACTCCCAAGGCTGAGGGGAGGGAAGCTTGTGGAGGGGAGTGATTAGAACTCACCTGAGTCTGAGGACAGGCTCTCCCGCTGACCAGATATGTGAGCCCTCTCACCAAGCCTCCCTGCTCCGTCATGTGAGGCTGGACCACGGCAAGCCACGTGAAGCACTCAGTACAGTAACCAGCACACGGGGAGCAATGAATACTTGTCACCTGTTTCCATAGTCTTTGTAATGATCATCATCATCACCATCATCATGAAATTGTCACAGCTTAAATCCAGGAATACTAAGAAGGGCTCCTGTCTCCATTTTGTAGAAATGTGAGACTTTAATAAAAAGAAATCCAGGGGAGCATAAATTAGTTCAACCATTGTGGAAGACAGTGTGGCGATTCCTCAAGGATCTAGAACTGGAAATACCATTTGACCCAGCAATCCCATTACTGGACATATACCCAAAGGATTATAAATCATTCTAAAATAAAGACAAATGCACACGTATGTTTATTGTGGCACTATTCACAATAGTAAAGACTTGGAACCAACCCAAATGTCCATCAATGATAGACTGGATTAAGAAAATGTGGCACATATACACCATGGAATACTATACAGCCATAAAAAAGGATGAGTTCATGTCCTTTGCAGGGATATGGATGAAGCTGGAAACCTTCATTCTCAGCAAACTATCACAAGGACAAAAAACCAAACACCACATATTCTCACTCGTAAGTGGGAGTTGAACAACGAGGACACATGGACACAGGGAGGGGAACATCACACAGTGGGGCCTGTCGGGGAGTGGAGGGTTAGGGGAGGGATAACATTAGGAGAAATACCTAATGTAAGTGACAGGTTGATGGGTGCAGCAAACCACCAGGACACATGTATGCCCATGTAACAAAACTGCGGGTTCTGCACATGTAACCCAGAACTTAAAGTATAATAAAAACAATAATAATAATAATAATAAATAATAATAAAAGAAATCAAGTTGACTACCTCTTTTGAGTCTATATATTTGGAGAGCTAGGCATGATCAGAATCTATGTGTGATGTAACTGTTGCTTATGAAAATTAATCCTCCCCACCTCCCTTCATCCTCCATCTCAGGTGACAGACAGGGAACTTCTTTAAATTCTTGTCATAAGAGCTAACAGGAATAACATACTTTCAGATTTTTAAAACTGAAGCATAGTTTGGGAAGTCAGTATCTTCAAATATAACAGAAGGGCAGACTATAACATAAAAACACTCTATTAAAATTAAATGTTTATCAAGGGGAACAAAGAATGGGGATATTCAGTGAGTTACTTAAAAATGGATGTTGTAGTTATTACCTGAGCATGAAAATACAGAAGGAAAACATTAAAACCATTTTCAAAGAGTTTGGAAATTTAGCATAACATAGGCAGGAAATAGGAATGAATCATCTTTTGTGGTTGTTCATAAAACATCTTCCAACCTTTGCTGGATTTTTTTCATTCTCCTTGGTGGTGGGGTTGGAACAAAACAGACAATAGAAATGCAACTTTTTGTTCAACAGCAAAGTCGGAAAGCAAACTCTTTGTCAAGGCATTTATTTTAGTCGATTATTAATATATCATCTGTGAAGTTATTCTCCTTGCTCTAGGCTCGATCTTGTACTAATCCCTCTTCCTAAGATTATGCTGTGGAGCCCTAAGAAGTTAAAAGAAAAAAAAAAAGTGGGCTTAGCTGGCAGGAACAAAAATAGGGGTAGAGAGGAGTGAAAGTTCTGATTAATTAGGTCAACTGCAAATAGTTGCACTAGCACCTAAGCATCCTGTTACAGCACCTAGCTCACAGCCCACCTGCACCCAAGCATTCTGTCTGCAAGCATTCAGCTTAAGCAGCACAACCTTATAAGATTCCCCTCCAGCCTCTGCCTCTTAGTAGACAGCCTTCTTTCTGCTATCTTGCCCACTGCTCCCTTGCAATGTATCTCCCCCTTTTCTCTGAATAAATTTGCCTTTCTAAACTCATTACTGTCTTGGTAAATCCCTCTACTGCCTGTGCATTGGCCTCAGACAGTCATTGACCATGTCAGCACCTGGAACATGGTACCTGGTTGTCTTTTGATCCAGGGCCAGCAGAGTTTTTCCACATCACTTAATAGTTGAATATTTACTATTTACCTTCCTGGGATAAATATATTTTCCAGAGGCAAAGTATTCCATAACAAAATGACTTACTAGAGTTGCCTCCTTATATTTATTCTGAGTCCTTAAAGAGTTACTCACATTATTGGTGGAAGAATTAGATCATTGGATTATGAAAAGAAAAAAGCCCACCTTTTTTCCTTTTTCTTAGTTTCTGCTCTTTTTTAAAATTTTTTGACTCTTTATGACTCCCAGCAAGATTTCATAATCTGTATTATTATTTCGGTGTGCCAAAAATAATTGCTACATTTTAAAAGTAGAATTGACTTTTCAAGTCACTATTATTTTTAATGCTCCATCATATTTTTATAAAAGGACCTATTATCACTTAGTCTCGCCATATTTCTGAATTTTTGAAAACTGTTTTAAAGGTGAAAAGACTTTTCTTGTAATACTTAAAGCCATTCTTCCTACTTCTACTGAGAACGTGAAATATGTATTTATTATCTATGTAAAGGAACACACCCTTTTCTGTCCTAAGAAAATCATGGAAAGTATAATTAAGGATAAAAGCAGCTAAAGCAAGTTCACCACACAGAAAGCCTATTGGAAAGGGCTTAATGGATTGGACACTGATGTGATTAATGGCCAGATCCTTACATTGTTTCTATTTAGCCTTAAATATGATGCCTAAAGTGTCTATGAAGGAGAGGTAAGGATGACCGACCCAAGACCAGGCGCTATAGCTCAGGCCTGTAATCCCAGCACTTTGGGAGGCCCAGATGGGCAGATCACTTGAGCCCAGTAGTTAGAGACCAGCCTGGGCAACATTATGGCAAAACCCCCATCTCTACTAAAAACACAAAAATTAGCCAAGTGTGATGGTACAACCCTGTAGTCCCAGCTAAAACGGAAGCTGAGGTGGGAGGATGGCTTGAGCCTGGGAGGCAGAGGTTGCAGTGAACTGAGATTGCGCCACTGAATTCCAGCCTGGGCGACAGGAGTGAAACCTTGTCTCTAACAAAAAAAAAAAAAAGACATACCCAAATGCCTGGAGAAGAATACCCCACCAATAACAATTCCCAGAAAACATTTGTTTTAAAACTATCTGCCTAGTATAAAGGAAAGAAAGAAAATTTGGGTTGGTGCTTAACTCTGAATCTTTAGACAAATTATATAATTTCTGTATGTGTCTGTATGTGCTACTTTTTACACTTGGAAACCCTGATGATTCCATGGTCTCCTACCTTTTTTCCTGAAACATTATAAGAAAAAATTAGAAGTAAATGTAAGAGACCTGAAGGTATTCAGAAATAAAAGTGCTGGAAATGCACCTGTACTTGGATGTCAGATTCATCTCCAGCTTCACGGGGTCAAAACTGCGCTTCCAGTCCTTCCTCATGACCCTACACCCCCACCACAGGCTTCTTGGTTGATGGAAAAACTATACCACCAGTTGCTCAGGCCAAAATGTTTGACATCTTTCTCTCAATCCATCACTACATAATTGTCTAGTCTGCCCATCAAAGTATACCCAGAATCTGTTCACTCCTCACTGCCACCCTGGCCCAAGTCTCTGCATTCTCTCCTGATTTATCTCCTTGCTTCTAACCTTTTGCTCTCTCTCCAGTCTATTCTTAGTACAGCAGCCAGAATAACACATCAAATTGTGTCACTTCTTTGCTTCACATCTTCCAGTGGCTTCCTATTTCTCTCAGAGTAAAAACTTAACAACGGCAAACAAGAACATAAAATTGGCCCAACTGGCCCACAGAATTGATGTTTCTGGTAGCCCTCCCAGTCTTAAAACTTCAGAAAGTTACTTTGTCTTATCTAAGTTCTTTTCTTCAGAAATCAACCATCTGGCTTCCCAGATACCCAGTAACTGAAACTTACCAGATCACTGCATCTGGACAATGAGGAGTCAGACCCCTCACCCATCACAATTGTCTAACCAATCGCCTGCTTCCTGTTGATCAACTCCACTTCCTTATCCGTGCTTAATTCTTGTTTTCCTGCATGTAGTTACATTTCTTCCCTGCTATATAAACCCCTGATTTTCGTCAGGGAGATGGATTTAAGACTGATCTCCCATTTTCTTGGCTGCAGCACCCAATTAAAGCTGTCTTCCCTGGCAATGCATATTATCTCAGCAATTGGCTTTCTGTGCAGCAAGCTGCAGGACCTAGACTGAACTTCTGGTGTTTCAGTAACAGATTCTGGTTCCCTGACCTGAAAGTCTTTCCTTGTGTCTCAGCTACTGTGGGCCAGAAGAGTTTCAGAAGCCCTCCTTAGCAACTGTGCAACCCTTTTTTGGCCAGAGGGGAGTCTTGGTCTCTCTCTCTCTCTGCAGCCCCACCACTGCTGGCCCCAATCTTGTTCCTAATTGCCTAGGAAGAACAGCCTTTGAAATTTGACATCTGCACCGAGATAGGTGAGTGTCCTTTGTGGGCCCTGACAGCAAGATCTGCTCCTCTCAATTTGGAAAAATTTTAAAGGAATTTCTGTATGCAAATTGACAAGCCCAATTACTGAGAGAGAGAAGCACTCTGACTGTTTCCATTTGGACACTCATGGAGGTTTGTGTGTAAATGTTGTGTGTGTGTCCAGGCAAGTGAATGTCTTTTATGGGTACCAGACAACAGGATTAGCTCCTCTCAACTTGGGAAATTTTTAAGGAATTTTTGTTTGCAGGTTGATCAAGCCCAATTGACTGCTTCAGTTTGGGTACTCTTGGTGCTTGTTTTTGGCTAAGGAAGTGAGATTGTGTTTTGGTAATTATTTGTTTGTTCATGTGTCAATATAGTCAGGGGAATTAGAATTCAATAAACTGATATTCTTTTGTAATACTGTTTGGTCCCAATATTCGTTGGAATCTGGAGTTTGCTGTTGAATAGAAAAGTGGGATGGAGTTCCATGTATTCAAGCTTTTATGCTGCTGTTCTAAGCACAGTTAGGCCTGATCAGTAGGTTCCAGGTGGTGTTTTTCTGTGATGCTGTTTGCCCCCAGTGTTCTTTGGAGTCTGGGTATGTTTGCCTTTCCAAATCAAACTGCCATGGAAATCACTTTACCCAAAATTCTGGTTCAGATCCTTTGTTGGACCACCTATCAGGACGAAGTTTGGCCATGTGAACATGTTCATAGACCAGTGAGTTTGTTTTGCTGTCTCATGGCTAGAATTCTGAAGTAAAAGCTATTGGATCTTTTTATGTGTGTGTGTACGTGCATCTGGATGTTGTGTTGCTTTTATGGGATACTGATATGGCTTATAAATAAAAGACTGCTCATAAATAAATAAGTCCAAGCAATTTTTAAGTTCACATTATTTAAGTAAATCTTTAATTTAAAAGCTGGCTTAAAAATTATTGGTAAAATAAAAAATAGAAATGTCTTCAGAAGAAGGTCCAAATGATATGGACAGGACACAGGGAAATACTGGGTAGAAGAGGGTGGTTCCCCAGCAAAGGCCCCACCCTCAAACCTAGAAACCCGTGGCCCTAAATAAGGACAGGCATTCCTGTTTTTGTGCCCAAAAGTTGCCTTCTTGCCCACCATGCCCTCCTATCCTGTACTCATATAATCCCCAGACCCTAGGCTCCAGCAGCAGGAGACGAGCAGACAAACAGAAGAGCAGAAGAGTGGCAGAGAAGGAGAGAAGGGAAGGAACATCAGGAGTTCAGCTGGAGATGGTCGGAGAATCAGCACTGGACGGCCAAACTCCAAGGGAAGATCGTCTTCCCACTCCGTTCCATTTCCAGTTCCCCATCCATCCTGCTGAAAGCCACACCCGCCACCAATAAAACCCCCACATTCACCATCCTTCAAGTCCGTGTGTGACCTGATTCTTCCAGGACTCTGGACAAGAGCTTGGAATACAAAAAGCTGTCACACTGGCCCTCTGCCCTTGCAAAAAGGCAGAGGGTTCACTGAGCTGGTTAACACTTAAGCTGTCCATGGATGGAAAGGCTAAAAGAGTGCATTGTAACACACGCCCACTTGGGTTCTAGGGGTCACAGGTTCCCACCACTGGGCACTGCAGTGGGGCTGGTGCCCAGCATCCCAGCTCCTGCACCTGTCCATCTGTGTGTTCCCCCTCCCATAAGTTGTTTGAGTGGTGGCATGACCAAACAGACAATCCACACCCCTGTTGCACATCCTGCTGGGGGGGGTGGTCAGGGAACTCTCCATTTCACAAGCATGTCATAGATGGTCTGTGTAAGTCATATGTAGTGTTTTTGTTTCTCTGTGTGTCTGTCATCATGCACATACAAAGAAATTAGAAAGTTGAAAATATTTAGATAGTAAAATTTTATTTAAAACCTGACAGAAAATTGCAAAAATTTGGCTAATTAACATATCTCATAGTTAAAGCTCTTAGTCTTGATGAAGGTAAAATAAGAAATATTATAAAGAAAGATATTGGTAGTTTGGAAATTCTTTTTAATATAGTTAAGCATAAAGCCATTTTTAGCATGGAGTCAAATTTCACATGCATGTTTGCATTGCTATGTTTCACACTGTATTTGCTGTTTTGCATAGACAGTACTAGCACTAAAATACTTATCAGTCACATGCCTGAAGTAAATTTCTAAATTACACAAAAGCTATAGTGGTGTTGGTGGACTTAAGGACATTAATTTGTGTACCAGGAACAAAATATCTGTCATGTGTTTTTTTAGGCGCTGAATAACACTGTAGCCTCCAAGGTAAATTCAGTAGGATAAAAATTTGAGGTTGGTTTCCTGTTTATTTGTTCTTTGCTCCTAATTTTCATTTATTTGCTGTTTGTTCTCCTTTGGATTTTACTTCTAATACATATATAAGACCATTGTTTTCTAGTTTCTAATGGAAGGCTTTTATTTGGTTCTATGAACAGTGATTTTGTTTCCTATGCATGTTGAACGATTCATCATTTGTTCATTTTATCTAAAATTCCTAAGCTACCTTTGTCAAGCCTCCCAAAATTGGTAGAGCACACCAGCTATTTAAAATTTAATGGGGTTTGCTCATCTCTGACAATCCATAGAGCTACAAGAGCTTTAAGTTTCCAGGCAATAAATAAATTTTTTAAATGCTTATTTTTATAGGTACTGAACAGAAATAGCACATTATTTTGTTATTTGAAAAAGTAAGTGAGGGGCTAGGCATGGTGGCTCATGCCTGTAATCCCAGGACTTTGGCAGGCTGAGGCAGGCATATCACTTGAGGTCAGGAGTTCAAGACCAGCCTGACCAATATGGTGAAATCCTATCTCTACTAAAAATACAAAAAAAAAAAAAAAAATAGCCAGGTGTGGTGGTGCGCACCTGTAATCCCAGCTACTCAGGAGGCTGAGGCAGGAGAATCACTGAAACCCAGGAGGCAGAGGCTTCAGTGAGCCAAGATGGTGCCACTGCACTCCAGCCTGGGTGACAGAGTAAGACTCCTTCTCAAAAAAATAAAAAAAGAAAAAAAAGAAAACAAAAAGTAGGTGAGAATAAAAATGTTTAAATGATGTCTGTTTCCAAGGTAATTCAGTTCAATCAATAATTTCAGCTGGTTTCAGATCTTTTCCTTTGGGTAATGAGGAAAATCTATGATACGGGTACAAAGTTTTAATGTTCGGGAAGGATTAGCCTTGTCCTTAAAGAAATTATACTGACTTGGATTTCTCTCAAGCTCCTTTGCTTGTAATTTACCATTATCAAAATTAAGTGACATTCATTTAGATTAAATAGCAATAAAAATATGAGACTTTTCAGTGATTTTTGATCCCAAGCCTTTTATCACTATTGGGCCTTCATGTGTGTACTTGAAAACAAAATATAAACATGTTCCACTGGCTGGAAGATTCTAATGGTGAAAGTTACCTAAACAGTTGTCAGTACTGTATCTAGAAACCAATCTTAAAAATGTGTGATGATGCTCTTTTTAAAAAATAGCTGAAAAGAAATTGTGCATTTGTTCTCATTTTGTCCTTGTTTTGTTTTCAAAACTGATATTGGCATTTACCATTTTTTTAATAATGGAGAGAAAAGTTCATTGTTTACTTTGATGGGTTTGACATAGGACCTATCACTTTTATGTTTTTGGTCACAGTTGTGTCACTAGCAATGAGACATATGCAATGAATAATGTAACTAATACAGTGTTTGAAAGTGCTGCAGCCAGTGACCACTTGACACCAAATTAGTGTTTTAATTTGTGACATGTTAAAGAAAATACTAGCACGTTCTGCAATATAAATGTCCTATGAACTAATCCTTGTGCTGTTAAGTTACTGGGCTTTGACTCCTGGGTCTGGAAACGGCACTGACTCTTGCTAAATATTGAACATTGACACAAGTCAAAAGCTCATCTTTAGACCCTGGAAAAGGTGACAATCAAAATGAACTGTTTTCACGAGACTCAGGGCCAGAAATAAAAACTGTTCAGTCTCTCTAGGCCCAGGGACTATTACAGAAGAGGTGGGCACATGAGGTTGTCAGGGCTGATTTTGAGGAATAAGATTAATTCAGAGTTTTTCTATAAAGTTAACTTAATATCAAAAGTACACAGATGCAAGGCCAGCATCTGGGCCCCCTGTGTCAGAGTAACAGGGTTTTCTTGGAACGTCAATCTACTCTTTAATAGAAAATTGTAAAATGTTATAAAAGGTTTATGGAAATCCTACTTTATGGTCAAACTGATGCAAATTAGATAGATTTGCTTATAAGGTTTCATTAAAATTAGCTTTAACATTGATAATATGCCATATAAGGGTAAAATTTGATTTTCTCTTTGAACAAAATTTTTGTGTAACATAAATGAGATAATAAAAGATTTTTGTTTACCTTGAGTAAACTGCAGGGGAAAAAAGAAGGGAGGAGAACCAGATTTGGTTGGCTTCATGCTGTATTTAGGTCTTACTGTTTGGAAAACTGAGTCTCCTCCCTATTAAAGAGTAAACACTTTTGTTTTATCATCTTGGCTAAATGAATATTTTATGACCTATGATTCTATTTTGTGATAGCAAGTGTATTAAACCTTTGATATTTCACAAACTTCCCCAAAGCAAAATTTCAAGTTCCAAATTCAGTTTTTTTGAGCTCAAACTAACTTTGTTAGGGATATTAGTTCCCCCGAAGCCCAAGAGAGACATATTTGATTTGTTACAATTATACATGCAGCATTGTCAAATATGAGGTAGTATTTAACTTTCTTTGGGTTACATGGATTTTATGATACTCTGGAAACTCTGACATGTCTTAATATATATAGTAATTATTATGATTATTATGGTAAATTGTTGTATGCCACAGAAATAACTAAATTTCCCTGGCAACTGTGTCTGTAACTATGAATGTCCTAAGACTTTTGTCATCTATGGTTGTCGTTTAGTGTTGATTCCTCTCAAAAAGTGACTTATAATCAGCTACAGTCCAAGACTTGCCTCTTGGGGGAGCTCATGAAAAGGATTCTTGAGTGCAGTTTCCTGATAACTTTGGAGATTGTGCCATAAGATTAGAGAGAAAACTTTCAGGACTCTAATTAAAAAGCTGATGTGTTCATAGAGATTGCTGATCCAATATGAAGCAGAGGAGGAGTTGCTTGCATGGACTAAACTAATGGAAGGCTGAAACAATTTTTAATGACTCTTTTGTGTTTGAAATATTGCTGATTCTTTTTGTTTTTTTTTTTAGAGTCTAAAGAATTTTTTTGAGCTATTTATAGCCTTTAACAATTGAGTATACTCTTGTAAACAGAATTTAAGGCATATTTCTCTCTTTCTCTGCCTTATTTCTCCAGAATTCATAAACTATTTGTGAATATTATTAATTCATAGTAATGTGTTTGTTTGCATATATTTAATAATAACCTGTTTTCTTTTATAATGGGACACAGCTGAAGGAACTGGTTATTCTTCCAGGGCTTTGACTGAAATGGCCTTCTGAGAGGTTCCTGCAAAGCTAGGCCTGTATAGACAACGATCCTTGCTGCACTTTGTGTGGATAATCAGGCCAAATATATGGGACTGAAGCTTATTTTGTAAGTAGTTTGGTCCTGCTATGATTTGCCCTTGGTGGAATTGGGGGACTGAGAGAGAAAGACTATTTCAGAAATGTAAATATATAAATTTACATTTATATGTAAATTTACATATAAATGTACATACATTTACATTTATGTGTAAAACTACAGTATTACATTAACCTTTGACTCCTTACCCATGGTATGGAGCTGCCCACAATGTCCCTTCTCAGCATGAAGCATCCCAAAAGATCAACGGCGAGATTCCCCATGATTGAGAGACTGATAAATAGAAAGGGTAAGGGGACTGAAACTGGTCTACTTGTCCCATAGAACTAATGTTTAGTTTCTTTCGAATAAAGACAGAGATTGAACTTCCCAGTCTTAAAACTTGAGAAAGTTGCATCTGTCTTAGATCTGAGTTTCTTCCTTAGGAAACCAACCATCAGATCTCCCAGATAGTATCAAGGAACTGAAGCACTGGCCATATCACTGCATCTGGACAATGAGATGCCAGACTGCTCACCTGTCGTGATTGCTTAACCGACCACCTGCTTCCTGTTGACTGACTTCTCTTTCTTACCCCTCCCTAATTCTTGTTTTCCTGCATGCAGCTACATTTCTTCCCTGCTATATAAACCCCAAATTTTATTCAGTCATGGAGATGGATTTGAGACTGATCTCCCATCTGCTCAGCTGAAGCACCCAAGGAAAGCCTTCTTCCCTGGTAATATGTGTTGTCTCAGCGATTGGCTTTCAGTGCTGCAAGCAGCAGGACCTAGACTGAACCCTGACATTTCAGTAACAATCAGATGTGGTCTGAGCTCAACTACCTCCCTACCATCTGCCCTGTTCCATCACTTGTTAACCTCACCTCGTGCCCACTGGGCACCAGCCACACTGGCCTCCTGGCTGCCCCTGAACACAGCAAGCACAGCACACCCAGGGGCTTTGCCTAGTCCCTCCACCTAGAATACTCTTCCCTTGAAGAGTTCCTCCTTCAAGTCTTTGCTGAATTATTTCCTTCCCAGGAGGCCCTTCTTGAGCCCCTCTGTAAAACTGCAACTAATCCCCACTTATGTTCCAGGTACTCCTTTTCATGTTCTGCCTTTTTTTCTCCTGCAGCATTTATCACATTTTTAACATATTACATAATTGAAGTATTTGTTTGTCATGTCTCTTTTTTTTTTGAAACAGAGTCTCGCTCTATCGCCCACGCTGGAGTGCCATGGCACAATCTCAGCTCACTGCAACATCTGCCTCCCGGATTCAAGCAATTCTCCTGCCTCAGCCTCCTGAGTAGCTAGGATTACAGGCATGTGCCACTACACCTGGCTAATTTTTGTATTTTAAGTAGTCAGGGTTTCACCATGTTGGCCAGGCTGATCTCAAACTCCTGACCTCATGATCCACTTGCCTCGGCCTCTCAAAGTGCTAGAATTACAGGTGTGAGCCACCAAGCCCGGCCTGTCATGTCTCTTAAAAACCTCACTCCCCACCTCAATTAACATGTTCTCCATGGAGTTAGGGATTTGTTTTTTCTCTGTTTGGCTCATTGATGTCCCAGAGATCCTAGAATAACATTTTGCACAATAATACTTTGCACCCACTTGGCACTGCATATGAGTTTGTGGGATGAAGGAAGGTCAGTGGCCCTGTATTACTAAGAGAGCCATTGCCAATAACAGTGAATAGAACTTTTAAGAGGACTTACACATGGTAATTAAGGGGATTCTGTTTCAATTGCAATACTTAATATAGTCTTACTCAGATTATAATTTTGTTTGTGTCTACATCAATTTTGAAGTCTCTGAGAGTGAAAGTAATGTAGTCTTTCGCTTTTTGCCCCAAATCCCTTTACTCTTTTTATATAGTAGTCACTTGCTGAATGCTTATTGAAATGAAAGAAAACATGGCAGGGTGCGGTGGCTCATGCCTGTAATCCCAACACTTTGGAAGTCAGAGGTGGGTGGATCACCTGAGGGCAGGAGTTTGAGACCAGACTTGCCAACATGGTGAAACCCTGTCTCTACTAAAAATACAAAAATCAGCCAGGCGTGGTGGTGTGCGCCCATAGTCCCAGCTACTTGGGAGGCTGAGGCAGGAGAATCGCTTGAACCAGGGACGCGGAGGCTCCAGTGAGCCGAGATCACACCACTGCACTCCAGCCTGGGTGACAGAGCGAGACTCCGTCAAAAAAAAAAAAAGAAAGGAAACAAAATGACAAAATGTATGGAAAGGAATAAAACAAAATTGAGCAGATTTACCCTGTCTTGGACTATACACATATACACATATATATGTCTTTTAAATTTAATTAAAATGATACTGAAATATTACCCAGGTATATTTACACAAATTAATTATACTGGATTAGTAGAAATAAAAAGAAATACTAAAAAGATGAGAGAGGGAGGAACACCCTAAGTACTGTAGGTAAATTTCTGGTTATTGCCTTCAATGACTATAGTTCCAGGAGACAGCAGAAGATGAAAGGGGTGGATTTGTCCTTCTCAGGCAATCTCAGCTCCCATGAGCCTTCAGGGTGTGAGCATCTTGCTGTGGTGAATAGGTTCTAGTGTTTACAGATAAGCCTTCTTCATACAACATGGCCTCTATACAATTAGTGCTCAATTGTCAAAACAGCTATTTGTCCCACTCACGAGGAATGATTTCTCTGGGTTTGGCTTCTTGAGATATAGGTATGTCAGTCTCCAACATGCAGCCAGTCTAAAAGGACTTTCAGGAGTAATTTTGACTGGATGTGATGTTTGCTTTATTTACTGACTTTGAACCTAACCCCTATGTGTCTCCACAGTAGCGCCTCGCACCACGGTATTCCAAGCGAAGCCACAAAGGTGATTACTCCTTGCTGGAGATTAAAGACTAACTGCTGCTGCAGCAGAGAAAGTAGCTGGACATTGCAATAACGTTTTCTAAATAAATAATGATGTCTCATGATGAAAATGGTGACCCAGTGCTCTCATCTCTGCAAGAATGGAAGCGTAAGAAGTGGGTTTATAATATTGCAAAAATGACATATTTCAGATACACGAAAGATTTGCCAGATTTTGAGATGGTTTCTTGAGAGAGGTTTTAGAATCTTCTTATGTGGGAACTTTTCCTTTTAATCTCATTCTGCCTAGAGTGGTTTATTACAAGCATTTTTCAAAGTGCATTCTAGCATTATACAACATATACTAAGAGTGTTTACTCAAAATAAGGACTCTGTCATCAAATACATCTCAGAATCATTTGAGAAGTGTTAACTCAGATATATGAGAGTGGGTGGGTAAATTTTTCATACTTGTAATGGCTCCTTCAGTGCACTACTTAAAATTTGTTTCAGTTGCCTTATTTCTACCTTCAAGAATAACAACAGCCAAACAAATCTTCACAGAGTTATTCCTTTAACAACATCACCTTAATAGGGTTTCCTTTTGAACCTTTTATTTTAAAGTTACGGAGAATTTCTCACCAGTCAACAGCAAGTGTAAGATAATAACCAGAATGAATATAGGCATTTCATGTGTATTCTGCTTTCTAAGTGGTAGAAACATTACTTGTTAGTACCGATGACAGAGGCTGTAATTAGAATTGTACATGTTGGTTTTTGCCTCAGCAGTAACTATGTCTGTGAAGACTTGTGATGGAATAAGGTACACTGCAAGCCACCCATAAAGGATAAGCACATAGAGAGGACATTTCATCTACAAGAGCTTATTCATCATATATTAAGTGACAGTTTCCCCCATGTAAAATCAAAATGACATCTTATTAACTCTCCACAAATTCATCATTTTCTTTGTCTCCCTAGGAAGTTTTCAAGTTCTCCAGTGAATCATTTAGGAGCAGAAGCAGCATAATTCAACAGATGCCTTGGGAGGAAAATATGAGGCACAAAAGTAAACAGGAAAGAACAGAACCACCGAATGAGGCATTATGTTGTCTGTGTGACAATTTAAGATATATTGGTGTCAACTTTGTGTTGCATGCACGTGAGGTTAACTTTACCCTACTTCTAGGAGTGGTTAGTTAGCAGTTAAAGTACCCAGCTCAAGAGTCTATGCTTTTGAGGGCCTACACAGACACTTCCAATTTTGCTGTCAAAATCCATACCAGAAGTTTGTCCTTCAGTATGAGGGTTGTTAGAAAATAATGATACTCTGCTGAAATAAGTTGTGGCCAAAATAAATGGTTGGCTAGACTGTACAAGCACCATCGTCCTTGAATGACAAGGGTCTAGGATCCCAGCAAGCCCAGCAGCCTTACAGAGCTAGAACTCAGCCCCATTTGGTCTCCACACTTTGCAAAGACTCTGAGCTCAACATGACTTGAAGATAGGCTGTTCTGCCTTGGGGTAGTACCCTGTCGTCAGAGAAAGCCTGCCATGCAAAGTTGTGTGGGAGAGTCATAAGCCTG
The DNA here is from genome assembly GCF_028885655.2 of Pongo abelii. NCBI lineage: Eukaryota > Metazoa > Chordata > Mammalia > Primates > Hominidae > Pongo > Pongo abelii. The sequence continues at coordinate 31,766,171 of NC_071995.2, forward strand.
AGGAAGGGCTTCTCTGAGCTCATAAGAGCAGATGGTGTAAAACTGGCTTTGTACTTGCTTGCTGATAAACATTTGCACTTCCAGCTGCATTTTATCCATGGCTTACTTTCAATGTTACATCCCATCTGGCTCTAAACACAAGGGACCCAGTGTTTACAAAGGATGTGGCAATCTTTAAGCAGCCACATTGGCTTAGGTTAATTTGCAACATCAGGAATCTGGTATTGGGTATTAAAATGTGACCCGGTAAGAGGAATATTTTTAACATCAGTCTTCCTGGAATCACTGAAAATTTCTAATCATTCAAATCTATCATAATTCATTTTGATAGTAACTTCGTAATTTAGTAACTTCGGCCAGTAGACTCTAATCATCTCCATGTAGATACCACATTTTTTAATAGACAGGAGCCATATTTGACAAGGTCTTTCTTTGGTAATAATTTAACAAATGTTGCTGGAAAACCAGTTTTACTCTGCTTTTCAGCTAAACCCATTTGTTTCTACCATCCTGAAGAAATACTCTAGGAAAAAATAACTCCCAATTAGTGATCATTGTGTTGAGTACTCACTGCATCTTTTCCATATTTTCAAGCCTCATGTGGACCATAGAAAGTTTTCTCTCTTGGATACATTTTAAAATTTAAGTTGATATCATTTCATGGAAAGCAGTCCCTTTACGAAGCTACGAAGCATCTTTCATGTCTTGATGCACGCTTATGTGAATGTCTGCTGTCTTCATAGAAACACAGGTGTTTGCACCATTTTTAAACACAGGGCTTTTTCTATCCATTGCTACATTGTACTAATCATTTACCATTGCCCTTTTAAGTCATAGATGTAGGCTGTTTACTGTATATTTAATTATGGAAAAAAGTGAACTATTCTTTCAAGTGAGTTATCTGTGAAAGTAGCTTTTTAAACATCCCTTAGGAAGCAAAATAATCCACCATGCTTTTATAACCATATGTTTCACAGTAAGAAATTGGATCGTGTCCAAAGAGATGTGATATATTCTGATTATAGAAGATTCTGCTTTGCCTGAATACAGGACAGACAGCAGGAATCAAATCTACTATTAATAGTAGCTCGTCCAGAAGCTATTATGCTAGTAAATCTTTCTCTTCCTTTTAGCTGCTAAAATAAAAGCTTCCTGGTTTTATTGTTACTCTTACATGTCATGAAGTAAGCCAGAAACCTCTCACCATATTTGTTTGATAAAGTATGATGAACATTTGGCTACCTTCAGGAAATGCAGCTCTAAAATATTTGGATCTTCACCAAGGAGAACTCTGGATTACTTTTAGTTCCTTTTCCTTATTGATTTCAGATTACAAAGCAAAGGCACCATCTTCTATGTGACAATCAACAATAAGTGGTAGAAAAATTGTGCATCATGTCATATAGTTTTATAAATATTTTTATTTTAATCTGCCTTCACCTGTCATTGGTGCCTCCTGGGGGAAGAAAGTGTGTTTTTTGTTTTGCTTATTCTTTTAAAAGCAAGATTTGAATTGTCTAATAGACTAATGGAGTATACAATTCCATTTTAGTCTCCCAGTTGTTTCGTTTCTTCATTTAAATTTTATCAGTGAATTTTAGAGCTTATGAAAATCACAAAATGAATTACCAGCTTGAGCCAAGTAAAGTGTAGGCTGGCAGCCATGCTGTTGAGATCTGTCCCAGTTCAGTTTTATCCTGTTGCTGCAGAGTAGAGAAAATGTTAAAGTGTCTTTTATTCAGGTCTGCATTTGAGATACAGATATGACCTGTGCTCATGTCATGGGAGGGCTGCCCTTAAGCCCCTCTGCAGCATGGTGTTGTGGCAGTTCAGGTCTTAATCAGGGATGTAGCCAAAAACAGAATTATTAAGCTGTGGCAGAAGTGACTTGGTTTCTTAGCAAATGACCATTAAATTTTTTTATTTCTAACGCTGACCCGAGATTCTCTCACCTCAGTATTGGAGCCTGGGTCTTTCTGTGTATGTGTCTGCATCTGCCTGTACCTGTGTGTGCTATCTTTGTGCTTTCTCAGCTGTGCCTCATACTCTGGAAGCTGAGCTAGGAGGAAGAAGAGAAAGCGACAGCAAGGAGCTTCCAGGTTATACTTTGCCCAGAGCTGGAATTCAACTGCAGTAATCCTTAGAACTGAGGAAAGCTGCTGCTCTCCTGTCAGCTGATTAGCCAGATATGCAGCTGTGCCGATGGCGGCCAGGCTTACATTTGGTCACCTTGGAAACCCTAACAGGGGTGTCGAGAGAAGAGATTTACCTCTTTGCAGCTCAGGAGAATGTTCGTCTGTATCCTCACAAGCCAGAAAAGGAAAATCAAGCCCAGTAATGTCTGCCACACGGAATATATTATCTCACCTCTTGTTTACACAAGTTTGCTATAAGACAGGATAAGTCAGGTTATCAACACCTTTATTTTTAACTAATCATCCAATTAAAGCATACAAAAGTAATTTTCCTGAAGTCACATAGTTGATCATAGGTATATTAATATAAACTGTTACTAGGTATATTATTAGATGTTTTATTTATAATTTCTTTTCCTTTTCCCTGTGTAATTAGGAATAAGTTTTCACTGGGCTTTTTTTCTAAAATTTAAATTAGTTTCTTTGGAAGTTAAACCACTTTCCTTGGAAAAGGCCCCCAAACCCCTCTGTCTAGTTCCTTATTGTTTCTGAGTTTCATCTAAAACCGTTAGGCTGAAATAGACTATACATTGTTTAGCAAATTTTGTCATTATCTGTGATCTCCAAGATCCACAGTTGGGTTGTCCCCCCACTTTTCTTGTCCTAGGAAATCTAGACATGTTCTAAGGGAAACATTTTTTCCTAACTTCCCAATTTTCTGCTTGGCATATTCACTTGTTATTTTAGAGAAATATTTTCTTAAATATTTTAAGTCTATTTGATCTGACTAGAGAGGAGGGAGGAAAATTAGCAGTATGGACAATCAAAGTTTGGGTTAAAGGTTCGTGGAATTTAGATAGTTTGCCATGATCTTAAGTGGATATTTCTAAAATAAAGAGAAACACTGGTCTGCTTCCAGCCTTTTCAGATCTTCATTCACCACTAAAGTGGAGAGTAGTAGCTTCTCCATACCAAAGCTTATACCACAGAATCACCACTTTCTCCTCACAGGCTCCCCTAGTGGCCTCGTACTACAGGATGTCATAACTCACATAACATCAGCTTTCAGACCTGGAGGAATCTTTGCAACCCAGCCCCACGGCTGAGCTCAGAGCCCTGAGCAATACTTATTTGTCTCATCTTATAGTTGGAGCTCTTTGAGGATGGAAGCACGTCCGTGTCTGCCCAAGGTGACATATATAACCAAGCATCCCAGCCTCAAAATGCATTTTAAAACTTTTATTTTTTCTTTCTTGCTTTCATCTTTGAAACTCTGTGTTTCACTCTTTCCCACCAGAAAGCCATCTCTAGTTTCTGCCACTCTCCTACCCAGCTTTCTCTCTGGCCCAGGACCTTCATTCACTTATTTGATTTATTCAGCAAATATTTGCACCAGGCACTGGGCTAAGCACAAGTCTTGCACCAGTGAACACGAGTGACAAGCTCCTTGCATTCATGGAGCTCACAGTCTAGTGAGACAAAGACAATAAAGGCAGTGAACACACAGATGCATATGTCATTACAACTGGGGTGATTTTCATGAAATAAAGACTGTGCTGGTGCCTGAAGAACCTGGTGGAGGATGAACACACAGCCCTGTGATTTTTCAATCTGCACATCAGTCTTCTTGGGGAGGCTGATTGCTCTACGACTCTCTTCCCATCTCCATGGTCCAAGCAGCAGTCAGTGCCATGGGCGTCCTGTCCACTGCAGGGCTCGGTGAGTAAGGAGAAAGCAGGGAGGTTGGCTGTGCTCTCACCTGTCACCCACCTCAAGGATGAAAGTGCCTCCCAACCTGGTGGCTGCCCGGCACTCAGCGCTCAATTAAGTCAAGGACGTGAACACCCACCATAGTGAGGAAAATACTTTAGTCAGGCAAGAAGGTGTGATGCTGAGGATGTGAAGAGAAGCCTCTTTCGGATCCCCGATGAGGGCTGTTCTCTAATAACCTTCATGAGGGGCAGTTGTGTAAAATGTGGCTCATTGTGTAAAATGCTATCCAGGAACATGGATAATGACCTGACCAGAGTCATGTTTATAATTGCACTCTTAATTCTTAGGATGAATTATTAATAGTAGGGTATATTACATTCACTTTAGAAATCTCTTTGGGAAGACACATGAATGCTTTTGTAAAAATATTTCAGCTTTTGAAGAATCAAAAGAAGTAATTAATCTCAAAAAATTAAAGTGCACCTATAAAAAGGGAACATCAATGTACTATTCCATAATAGGCTCAGAGTTAATGCGGAACATTCCACAAAACACTCGTTTTTGGGGATTTATTTTCAACATTAGAAAGAAATACTCACTCTTGACAGGATTCTTGTGAAGAGGTTTACTCTTTTTTAAAAATATGTACTTGATGTTCTTGTACCAATATGTACTTTGTAAACTCAAAGTATCATCTAAATTACAAAGATAGCTTGCAGCTTTTAAATAAAATAAATTTGCTCCTTTTTTTACCTTGCTTTTCAATGTTAATGAGTCATAGAAATACAGTGTCCTATTGCATCCATTTGAGTTGAAGTCTTGTAATACAAGCTGTATCTTTTTCTTTTTCTTCCTTCTGATTCTAAATGGTTTGGTCTTTTAGGTTTAAAAATGAGTTTATTACTTACAGAATCATAAATTACTTAGGGGAAAGCATCCAAATCATACGGAATCACTCCCAGAAATTTTATTACTCCATATGTTGTAGTCAGTAAAACAAAGTTCTTAAATAAAATCCAGTGACAAATATCTTAAGATGTTTAAAATCTTTTACTTTGTACATTTAAAGTATTTGTAGTTTGTATTAGGGAGTCTTATTTATATTTTTGAAATTCTTTTGCTATTTATAACTATTAATCATAATAGGCTGTTTGAAATGTTCACAAGAAACATTTAAAGTTGTAATAGGAAAATTCTACATGGCTTTCTTGTTAAACTTTTTAAAAAGAAAAAACAATACTACACAATATATTAAAGTCAATTTTAAATAGGCCTCCCTTTAAATGCATATCTATTGTACAAACAGGGAAACACAAACTATGTTTTACGGTGTCCATTACAACTGTCCATTACAACTTACCAATAATAAAATTTTTTCTGTTAATTAGAAGCACAAATCTTTTTATAAATTAATATATATAATATCAGAGAAGAGTTCTTTTTCAATTTAATGAATTACTGCCATAATTTTTTGTTCCAAAAAAGTGCCAGAATAAATGTTTACTGGCTTACTTTGATAGGTGCCAAGAAATTCTCCAGCTCAAATGATCTCCTTCATTCATGCCCCCAATTTTACCATGAGCACTAATTTCCTTTATGCTAAGATTTGTTTCTCCTGATGGGCTTTGTTTTGTTGCTGTTATTGTTTAAACGCCTTCTATTTCTGAGGACGTAATTATTAATAAATTCTCCATGTGCTTTAGTGTACTTGATTCTATCCAGTTGCTTTACTCCCTGGAAAAGGAGGGTTTAGGGGGACAGGGATTCTGAAAGGGGTCAGAACCAAGAAGCATGCTTGCTATAGAGCCAGCCCAGAACAATGAGTAACCATCACTGACCACATTGTGCCAACATCCTGTGTTTTTGGGTGGCAAATATGTGTCAGGGGTATGTGTGAGTGTTTTGACGCACCAGCCATTTTAGCCTGCGGGCTAAAAATAGGACAGTAATTCAAAGTGTTCTATTTGTGCCTTAAAATGCCATTCTTAGGCGGTCCTGTGAGGGGGACATAGATCTTTTTAAAGTAGGTAGGTCAGGCATCAACAGTTTGAGTAAGCTTTTCTTTGGGAGTACTCAGGATTAACATTGGATTGAATTAAGCCTTCAGTTAACATATGTGACTGGTATAATTACTTCAATAAGTATATTCATCCTTAATTTAGAAGATACTCTTAAAGCCCATGTGACATAGCAGGCATGTTTGTCTAGACTCCCAGGCTACAAAAATAAACAGCACACAGTGCCTGCCCTCAAGAAATTCAGGGTCTCCTGACTATCAGAGGGTTAACTTTCACTCAGAACATTTGACACATTATAAAGTACTTTAAAATATTATTACATTCATTAATATTGTTTTATCATTAAAAGTAATATCAAATTTACTGAGCCGTTAACTATATGCCAGACATATGCCAAGCAACTTATATTCGTTATCTCAGTTGACACATACAGTGTGTGACGGTTTAGAGCATGGCTCCTGTAGTTAGATGAACTGGATTTGAATTTAAATCCACCTCAATCACTAGCTGTGATGACTTCAACATCTCAGTTAATACATCTGTATAAAATGCAGTTGATACTAACACCAACCCCACTGGAAAGCTGTAAGGGTTAAATGAGTAATTGTATAAAGTACTTAACATAGTTTTTGGTGGAGTAAGTGTTTAATAAATTTCAGTTATTCTAACTATCAGCACTCTGAGAAGGGACATTCCTGCATATAGGACTTTCTGTCTTTTGGTACAAATCTTGTGCTTTCCCAAAGATAGAAGAAAACAATAGGAGATGAGAGTAAAAAGTCCAGTTGGTAACTCTTCTGTAGGAGGAATTTGGTCTTCTTTATCACTAAAAGTTTGTTTCAAGTTAGTATGAAGGCAAATCCTGTCCTTAAATGCTCATCTATGAACACCACAGAAGTTTGATTTACCCTCACTGGAGGCTGGGTTAGTCCCCATTAATCTTAAGGGGCTGATTTGGTCTCTTTTGTAAGAACAGCACAGAATGAGTCAAAACAAATGTGCTATTTCTACTCCTCTATTGATACCTGTTATGGGCTGAACAGTGTCCCTTCATAATTCATACGTTGAAGCCCTAGCCCCAATAATTTCAGAAGGTGGCTGTATTTGGAGACAGGGTCTTTAAAGAGGTAATTACATTAAAATGAGACCATTAGGGTGGGCCCTAATCCACTGTGACTGGTGTCCTTATAAGAAGAGATTAGAGCTGGGCGCGGTGGCTCACACCTGTAATCTAAGCACTTTGGGAGGCCAAGGCCGGTGGATCACCTGAGGTCAGGAGTTCAAGACCAGCCGGGCCAACATGGTGAAACCCCATCTCTACTAAAAATACAAAAAACTAGCCGGGCATGGTGGCAGTCACCTGTAATCCCAGTTAGTTGGGAGGCTGAGGCAGGAGAATTGCTTGAACCCGGGAGGCGGATGTGCAGTGAGCCGAGATCATGCCATTGAACTCCAGCCTAGGCAACAAGAGTGAAACTCCATCTCAAAAAAAAAAAAGAGACTAGGACACTCAGAGAGGCACCAGTGATGTGTGTGCACAGAGAAAAGACCATGTGAAGAGGCAGTAAGAGGGTGGCCATCTGCAAGCCAAGGAGAGAGAGCTCAGAGTAAACCAACCCTACCGGTATCTTGGTTTTGAACTTCCAGCCTCTAGAATTGGGAGAAAATAAGTTTCTGTTGTTTAAGCCACCCAGTCTGTGGTATTTTGTTATGGCAGCTCTGCGTGGCAACCTGATACAATGTCTTACACCGAATAAGCCACTTATGGTCTACTCTCCCTCCATCCTAACCTCAAAAGCACCTAAAACACCACCTTCCTTTCAATTGCACATTGATATCTGGATAAAGGGAACAGGAATGGTTATATATGATCAGCCTCCAGCTTAGCACGATGTAATTTTAGGGTCATAATTTCATCAGCAAAATATATGGGAATAACGTTTTATTCTGGTAAGAATTGTCAGTTTTTTGGGTGTCGTTTTTGACCAAGCAGGTATGTTTGTGGCTTAAATTGATTTATTACACATTTTTTGCCCTTAGTTTTATACAGCAGGAGACATAATTTCATGGGTCGTTTTTTCATGTTTTAGCCATATTTCAAATGGCTGAATTTTCTTCCAATTAAGAAGTTGAAATAGTGAATGAGAGATGTCAGCATAAGTAATAGATTCTGATCAGTCACTCACATGCCAGAATAAGAATAATTTGCTCACTTTAGTACTAAAGAGAAGATCCTAAGCTAGTAAGAAAACCTGAATGGACTGGACAGGGCACGGCGGGTGGAAGATGGAGACAGAATTAGCAAAGAGGGGAATTATATATAGGACAGAACTTAGAATAACTGAGAATACAGACAGAAATTGGATAAATATTTGAGGAAAGAGAGGAAACACTAAAAATGGTTGTGAATTTAAGAAGATGCTCTTCATAGTATTCAGTCTCTAACCTTATAGATACTCGAGACATGGGGAATTTGAAAAAGAGTGTGGCTCTCTCTTATTTTCTAGTATGAGTAAAAATTTCAAATCTTATCGGTCAGTATAAAATAAAAAATTTTAATTGAATAGAAACCACAATAGAAACAAGGTTTCAGCATGTATTTCTTGAGATACGACGTGAGGAGTGTTATGTAAAATGTGGGAGGTGTGGCCCATTAAGAGGCGCTGTCAGTGCTTGCTTGCAACCTCTGATGCTTCAGTCACTGGAGAAGAGAGATGGTTAATTATGACCTGACCTAGTTTTTGCCGGTGTTATCATCAACAAGGAAGACATTTTCTGTTATCAGAAAATTAATTTGGCAAATGTAGTCCACAAAACACTGAACTAGCTACTCACCTTGGAAAATCATTAAAGTTTGCCACATTACCAGTTTCTGATCTGTGAAATGAAAAGGTTGGCCTTCCTCTTTAAATGCTGATAGAAGGAACATTGTGGGCTGTTGGTTTATGACAATTTTTACTGATCTGTGGCCAAATTAAATTTAAAAGAATATAATGTAATGCATTTTTTATAAAGCTAAATTTATACAATTTTTAACTTCTAAGATTATGCCTGTTCTGTTTTATTGCTATGAGAATGTCCTTTCTCTTATGAAATGATAATAAAGGCAGATGGTTTATTAATATCCTTATTTGAAATTAATTATCCTTAATTTCCTTATTTATTAATATCCTTATTTATTTATTAATATCCTTATTTTAAAAATTAAGGATATTTGTTAATAATTAGTAATTACTAATGTACTTGACAACCTTCTCACAGTCCCCTCATGGTTTTTAAAAATCTAAAATTCTGATGCCTCTCAGTTACATAATTTCTAATATTTCATCTACTTCTAAAGTTTAACTGTTTTGTGATTTAGAGTAATGTTATAGAGAATATGTTGGGGAGTTCCCTCTAAACCATTTATTCAAAGGTTTTTATGTCTTGGGACATGACTTTCCACATCTGCTCAGTTTCAGCAGGATAGACCCAGACGGGAAAGGCACGGATCTTGAACATGATGCAGCCCCTGGGGTGAGGCAGGAAAGGGAGGAAGTCCTTCTGTCATGGGACCAGCTCTGCAGACAGTCTGGCAGTGGCCCTAGGAAGTGGTCAGAAAGCATTGGTGTGGGACCTCCGTGGGAGGTAATGAAGCGTCCTCATAAGCATCAGGAATAGGTGATGCTTAGAAGTTCACATGGGTAATCAGCAACAAAAAATATGCATCAGGAGGAAATGGGGTCCTGTCCACTGAGAAGGGTGACATGAGCAATGCCAGACTTCCCTCTTATGAATGGGTGTAGTACAGGTGGCTTACCAAGAGAGGCTGCAGTCCAGAAGAGCAGGTTAGATGTTTGTCCGTCCACATGAAGTCATGAGGTGAGACTCAGGAACTGAGTAGAAGCTTCAGATCAAAACTGGAGTTCAAGGCTAGTCTCAGACTTCCAGCAAAGGTGACTAATACTGATTCTAGATTGTTGAGTTAGGCTACTTAAATGTCTCTATTCACAGATCTAGGCAGATGATAGTTTTATTTAATATCCTTATTTGATAAAATTTAGAGTATGAATTTTAATTATTAGTATTCGTACTTGACAACCCTCTGAGAATCTCCTTAATGTTTTTTAGATATCTAAAATTCTGAAGTAGCCAATGTCTGTTGACAAATGAATGAATAAACAAAATGTGGGGTGTACACAGAGTGCAATATTATTCACCCTTAAAAAAGAAGGAAATTCTGACATGTTCTCCATGGATACACCTTGAGAACATTATGCTAAATAAAAGAAGCAATCACCAAAAAAGACAACTACTGTATAGTTTCACTTACATGGGGTACCTAGAGTAGTCAAACTCATAGAAACAGGAAGCAGAATGGTGATTGTCAGGGGTTTGGGGGAGGGAAAACTAGGAAGTTATTATTTAGTGGGTAGAGAGTTTTAATTCTGCAAGATGAAAAAGAGTTGTGGAGATTGATTGCACAACAGTGTGACTGTACTTAACACTACTGAACTGTACAGTTAAAAATGGTTACAAGGGTAAATTTTATGTTTATTTTACCACAATTCTTTGAAAGTATATACAAAAGTATATCAGCAAAAGCAGCCAGATACAAAAGCCAGATACAAAAAAGCAGCCAGATATTATATGAGTCCAGAAAAACAAATCTGTAGAGTCAGAAAGTCAATTAGGGGTTGCCGGAACTAGAGAATGGGAATGTGGAGTGGCTGCTAATAGGCATGAAGGATTTGGCGGGGGAAGGAGAAATATTCCAAAGCAGGACTGTGGTGATGGTTACACAAGTCCATGATTTTACTGAGAGTAATTAAATCGTATACTTAAAAGAGATGAATTTCATAGCATTTAAATTAAACCTAAGTAACTGTTTAAAAATAGTTATTTGGGAGGAAAAATTCTTAAAATTCTGATGCCACAATGTAATATAATTTCTAAGATTTCACCTACCACTAAAATTCAATTGTTTTGTGATTTGAAGTAGTATTATACAGATTATGTTGAACTGGACAAAGTTGAGCCGTCTAATTGGATGTAGGTAGCTTCAGATTTTGAGGGTCTAGATAATAGAAATCATGGAGTGTCCAGGAATCAAGCACAGGCATGTTGGTTTGTTTAACATTCTCATAGAATAATACACTAGAGAAGCAGGAAAACGCAACTTGGGCTTCTCGAAGAACCATTCTAAAAACACTAGTACATAAGTAAACATGCAATTTTCACAGTTCTAAGATCAAGTGCACCTGAATATATATGTGATGGGTCCTCGTCCTGAATGTATCTGTCATGCATTGCTGTCATGACCATCTTAAGCACAAAAAAAAGTCTCTAGCTTCATAACAAGAATTATTTTATAAGAATGGCAAGACGAAAAGAAAAACAATTTTAAATCAAGTATAGAATGTTGCTGCCAGTTAAGATATAGAGGGCCATAAAAGATTGCCAAACATACTCTAATAAAAACAAAGACAAAAAACCTAGACCAGATAAGCTACAACATAACAATTTTTTCAAATCAATCAGAGAGCTAAGGAAGCAAGGAAACCTGTGTGGCCTAAACTCTAGAAAGTGAAAAGCCCTTCATAAACAAGAAAAGGCTAATGGGTATTCTTGTCCTTAGTGCAATGGAGGGAGGAGAAAGAATATGATATAGATGGAGGGGGAGAAATCAGCTAAAATTTTAATAAATATTTAGCAGCTAATTTTGAACTGAAATTAACATTATAATTCCAAGGAGCCCAAGCCACAGAATAAATCTATATTCACTCCCCATTTCTTTATTATGCATCTTTACCTGATGCTTGGGACAGAACAGACAGCTGAGAAAAATCAATCCAAGATATTCTATGTGGGACAAGAGAGTTGCATAAGGCCTCCCCAACAAGCATTTACAGCAGAATGAGATCTCCCAAGGTACAAAAGCCTGGGCAGGTATGAATATCAGGGCAAACTTTCCAACTGTGTAGAGAGTTGGCATCCAGACTCTAAACTAGACAGAGATCTCCTACAGTTTGGAAAGCTGGTTGTTTGGATGTAAAGCATGAGGATAATTCTGGGACTTCATGAGAGCTCACATCCAAAGTTTACAGGGAGAAAGTCTTGATCCTACTCTAAAAGCATTTGAAATCAGTGATAAACTGACCCAAACCAAAACTGCAAGAAAATTTAGACTCAGACTAGCAGTATATCAGATTGACTGAACTCCTCTATTAGCAGCCTGATTCAAGAAGGATAATGATTTCTATGGAGGTAAATATTATTTACTTCAGTCTCTACCATTCTTTTATACAAAATGGCTAACATAAAAAATTATGGGACACACAAAGAAGCAAGAAATATGGCCTGCAGGCAAAAGAGAAAATAGTGAATAAATGCAGAATATTAGGTGATAATATTGTCAGATCAGGATTTTTAAATGACTATAATAGAAATATCAAAGAATATAGTAAAAAGGGAGTAAAATAAATGGGAAGAGATGGGTAATTTCAGCAGACATGGAAACTATAAAAAATAATCAAGCAGAAATAAAAATACAATATCAAAAAAAGAATTCATTAGGTAGACTTTGCAACAGACTGGACTAAGTAGAGAGAATAATGAATAAATCCAAAGACAAATCTATAGAAAGTATCTGAACTGAAACAAAAAGTGAAAAAACTAGTGGAGAAAAAACAGAGCACCTGAGATCTTTGGGACAACATCAAACAACCTAACATATGTATAATTGGAGTTTGAAAAAGAGATGACAGAGAGAAAGGGGAAGAAGTATTGGAAAGGTAATGACTGAGAATTTTCCAAAATGTATTAAAGATATCCCAAATAGCCAAGAAGTTCAGTGAACTACAAATGGTCCTATAACAGCTAGATATCCCTATAGAACAAAATGAACTTTGACCCTTTTCTAACTCTTTCTGCAAAACTAATTCAAGATATGTCATAGAACTAAATGTAAAATCCAGAACCATAATGTTCTTTAAAAATATAGTGATATATCTCCTCCACCATGAGGTAGACAAATATTTACTGGACAAGATAAAAAACGTGCTAGCCATAAAAAAATTTAAATTGGAACTCATCAACATTAAATTTTTCTCATCAAAAGACATCATGAAAAAAATAAATAGGTGCGCCACAAACTGGAAAAACATATTTAAGTGTATGTCTGACAAAGAACTTTTATCTATTGTATGTGATAACCCATAGGTCACATTTGGCAAGCTTCCAAATTCATCCAGCTGGGGGAGGTCTTGTGATTCATGGCAGCATCCTGTCCCTAAGTAAGGAATCTCATCATGAGTTGCTGACATACTGATTCATGTATAAACTACTGGCATTGAAAAGGATGTTGGCTTGTTCCTGAATCATGAAATTTTACTGGTTTGTTTCTGAATCATGGCATTTTACCAATTGTCTTGCAGGCAGACATTTTAGCCTGTATGTTGCAATCTGTAGCCAATTACTGTAACTTCTATACTGTACCCTTCAATGAAAAAGAACAACTCAGGTATGAGGAGTCCCCCTCCTTTCTCCTAAACTTTCTTATGAAAGTCATCCAACTTATAACAGACCCTAGAACACTCCCAACTTCGGTGTGTCTCCCTGGGTCGATCGTTACATTTGGTTTCCAATAAACCTTTATCAAATTATTTCTGCCTCAACAACCTTGATTTCAGTGGACATATACAACTACAAACCAACAACAACCATAAGAAAAATGAACAGTTTTTACAAATGAAAGATTTAAGTGGGCAGTTCACAATAGAAATTATATGAATGCCCTATGGTTAAATGAAAAGTTTTCTATTAACAGAGAAGTGGCAATTAAAACAAAGCCATTTTGTAACCACTAGAATGGCTAAAAGAAGAACTGACATCACCAAATACAGACAAGGATGTGGAGCAAGAAGAAGAAGAAACATTAAGTAAAAATAGTAACTTCTCCTCAATGTCTTCACCAGTAAAGAATATTTACATGCAAGGTGAAGAATGAGATGAGAAAATACATGGAAAGTGTTTTGGCACCTAGTGCATGCCCAGGACAGGTTTGCTTTTAGTAGCACCACCTTATGCATAAGTGGGAAGGGAAGAACTGGCATTGGTGCCAGATGGGTATGCACGACTTGCCTCTCCTATTGCAGAGATTGCTCAAATGTCACCTTTTCCATGATGCCTTCTCTGACCATCCTGCTTAAAACTGCAATGTCTGGCCAGGTGTGATGGCTCATGCCTGTAATCCCAGCACTTTGGGAGGCCAAGGCAGGTGGATCACCTGAGGTCAGGAGTTCGGGACCAGCCTGGCCAACATGGCGAAACCCCATCTCTACTAAAAATAAAAAAATTAGCCAGATGTGATGGCACATGCCTGTAATCCCAGTTACTCAGGAGGCTGAGGCAGGAGAATTGCTTGTACCTGGGAGGTGGAGGTTTCAGTGAGCCAAGATCGCACCACTGCACTCCAGCCTGGGTGACAGACCTAGACTCTGTCTCAAAACAAACAAACAAACAACAACAAAAAAAAAAACTGCAATGTCCTCCCCATCTCAACATTCTCCTAGTTCCATCCTTGCTTTATTTTTCTCCAGAGCATTTTATCATCTGTGCTACAATGTATTTTCCTTATTGTTCATTTATGGCATCTTCTCTTCCAAATATTTTTATAATATAAGTTCTATCAGTGTAGAGTGGGTTGAATGGTGCCCTCCCAAAAAAAGATGTGTTCACTGAGAACCTGAAAATGTGAACTGATTTGGAAAAGGGATCTTTGCAGATATATTTAAGTATCTTAAGAAGAAGTCATCCTGCATTAGGGTGAGCCCTAAACCCAATGACAAATGTTCTTAGAAGAGAGAAGACATGCAGAGGAGAAGGGTGATGTGAAGATGGAGGTGGAGATTGGAGTCACACATCTACAAGCTAAGGAGCACCAAGGGTTGCTAGCAGCCTCCAGAAACCAGGAGAGAGAGAGGCACGGAATGAATTGTCCCTCAGCCTCCAGAGGAACCACCCTTGCTGACACCTTAATTTTGGACTTTTTGCCCTCAGAAACTGTGAGGGAATAAATTTCTGTTGTTTTAAGCCACCTAGTTTTTGTTGATTTGTTGTGAAGAACGTAACTATTATGGAGAGTAAGAATTTTTGTGCATTTTTGTTCTTTTATGTAACCTCAGTGCCTACAAAGGAGCTGGGTTTGTGATAGGTTTTCAGTAACTATTTGTTGAATGAAAACCTGGCACCCAAAATGTCCCAGTATGGCCATGGAAGCACCTTGTCCACCCTAGCAGGTGTCAGCAAAATTTTTCTATGGAGGGCCAGATAGTAACTGTTTTCAACTTTGTGGGCCATATGGCTTCTGTCTCAACCATTCAACTCTGCCATTGTAGTGCCAAAGCAGCCATAAACAACACATAAATGAATGAGCATTACCATGTTCCATAAAATTTATTCCAAAAACCAGTGGTGTGCCAGGTCTGCTGACTTCTGGACACTGGCAAGCAACCTCTCAATCTCAAGAGCAGCTTCTTTCCTGCCAAGAACTATCCGGCAGCCATCTCAGCTGGGCACATTAGCATGATCTGTTGGACAAAAGCAAGCTGCTTTTAGAAAATCCTGATGCATTTAAGGTGGAACATGGGAATTTATTGAAGGAGGAAGGGTTTCTCAATTTTTAATTTTATATTAGAGACGTTTTGCTGTGGTGTGTGCAAGACTTATGCAAGGTATTTTTGACATTAATGGATGGTACAGGGTGGGGTGCGGGCAAACTCCTTGGTCAAGCTATTATCACCCAGTGATAGGAGGATAGTGACTTCCTCTGACTTCAGGGTGCTGGACCAACTGGCTTATAGGACTCGATGCTTGGGATTGGAGGCTCTAACTCAGATTGACTTATTGGTTCCCCTAAAGCCAGAACCCTCAAATGCTTCTTTCTTTCCTTTCTACCTTGATATGAAAGCTCAGACAATTCAACAGATGAATAGAAGGAAAGTGGAAAGATGCATTTTTAAAGGATGCAGGTTTAGGAATGAGAATATTTACATGTTCTCTTTATCCACACCACTCTAGCTCAGTAGACTAGAGTTCTTTGACAGAAGGGTGCTTTGTTTTATTCACATTGCAGGTTTCGTATATTAACGGACACATAATAAAGAATGAATGACTGAATGAATAAATAATTGAATAAGTTATTTAGATAAATGCATATTTACATACACACCCATTATTCAGATAGATAGATGCATATTTACATATACACACACGTTCCCAAATATACAGAAAATATTTTTTATACAATATAGAATTTCTTTACTATAGCATGTCTCATCCTCAAAATATTCTATAATTATTTATAGTTTTCATCTTTGCAAAGAATCAGATTGTTGCTAAACTGTACGTGGTAATATGTACAAAAATCACACTGATGTTCTTCTGAGCCAGGAAGCATCTCTATGGGTGCATACATAATATGAGGGTCTACAGTCCATCCGCCAAGCCAAAGGCTTTTAGAGACATGATATTGATACACCAAAGTCCTCCTTAGATAACATGTGAACTCTTTGGGCCTGTCGAGAAAGCTGGGTCAGAGTCAGCAAGAGAATATAAGCAATAATGCTTGTCTGTATGAGCTCCAAGCCGTGCAGCTCAGGAGTGAGACTGTGGGTGGATTTTCCTTCAGTATAAAGGTTTTGGCTGGCCATAGAGGGGATATCTTGGGAGCCAGAGACCAGTGCCCCTTGGTGACCAGAATCTCTCCCAGCACCAGCAAGGGAGCTCTCAGGGATGGTCTCCCCCAAAGCTGTGATGTGACCTGCTGCAGCATAGAGTCCAAATTTGGACACGTGATGCCAGTAGTGTTACACAAGGCCAGAGGCACACAGGAGCAAGAGTGAGAGGGTCCAGTAGAATCTGAGAACATACTGGTGGGGCTTGTTATAATGCCTGAGCTATTGAAATTCAGGGCAGTTAGAGGGCTGGAGATGAACCTTTTATGCTGCTCTGTGATCGTGAAGAACTAGCATACACACTAGTGTAGCCCTTTAGAGAACTAACGTAAATATTTCTCAAGAGAAGAAAGAGCACTTTTTCAAAGTTAGTTATATGGGATATAATGCTCAGGCAGATTTCATTGCATGCCCAAAGTAATCCTGTTCCTTCCACTCTGTTTTCCAGCATGGGCTACTGCATCCTTTTTGTGCACGGACTGAGCAAGCTCTACACTTGGCTGAATCAAAGCGGGGCCCCACCCTGCTTTGCTGTGTGTGCTGTGTCCACTGTGTTGCTGCTGCTGCTTTTCTCTTGGAAAACTGAAACAGAATGAAATTTGGCTATCCAGAGAGTCCCTATACAGATATGATTAGACTTATAAAAGTAGATCTTTTTTTTTTTTTTTTTAGAGAGAGTCTTGCACTGGAGTGCAGTGGCATGATCTCAGCTCACTGCAACCCCTGTCTCCAGGGTTCAAGCGATTCTCCTGCCTCAGCCTCCCGAGCAGCTTGGATTACAGGCACCTACCACCACGCCCAGCTAATTTTTCATATTTTTAGTACAGAAGGGGTTTCACCATGTTGGCTAGGCTGGTCTCGAACTCCTGACCACGTGCACCTGCCTTGGCCTCCCAAAGTGCTGGGATTACAGGCGTGAACCACGGTGCCCAGCCAAAAGTAAATTTCTTAATGTTCTCACCACAAAAAATACAAGTGTGTGAGGTAATGGATATGTTAATTAGCTTGGTTTAATCATTTTACAATATATATGTATATCAAAACATCAAATTGTATCCCATAAATATATACAATTATTATTTGTCAGTTAAAAGTAAGTAATTATATAAATAAATAATAGTAAATAATAATACATTTTAAACATTATAATGAATTAATAAATCTTAATCCAAGAACTTGAAGAAAAATAAATCCCCATTTATTTCTTTGCTTACATGTCTCTTTACAAACTAGGTAATATGGAACTGGTAATATTTGTTAATCAAGAAAATGTAGTTTAGTTTAGTAGTGCTCTGAATGGAAGATATAATTTATTTAAGATCTTTAATTTTTTCAGATGATATGATATGAAATCCAACAACCTGCTTCTAAAGTGAATTTATGAAGAAAAGTCCGGTGGGAAGGTTTTTGAGTCTGTGAATTCAAATGGAGACAGTATTAATGATGAGTGGGGCTGTAAAATCATCTAGAAACAAAATAAAACCTATAAACCTAATTTCATTGTTCAGTCAAGCAATAGGCACAGGTGTTCCCACAGAAGGAAGAGAAAGAAATGCAGTACATTCTCTTTAGAATATTCCAAGATGTCAAGTTGGGCTCTGTTGCCTAGGTGCTAAATGAGTAAAGACTTTTTCATGTCCTGATGTTTTTTTATGTGGTAGAAGCTGTTTCTAAAATATAACAATGTTGATCTTTAACCACTTCATTTAGATATGACTGACATATAAGAACCTGTACATATTCACTGTGTACATCTCAGTGAGTTTGGGGTTAGATGTACACCTGTGAAACCATCACCACTATCAAGGCCATAATCATATCCACCACTTCCCAAAGTCTCCTCCTGCCCCTTTTCTTGTTAGGTTTTGTGTGTGTGCGTACAGTAAGAACTCTTAACATAAGATCTACCAGCTTAGCAAATTTTAAGGATACAGTACAGTATTATTAGCTTTAGGCACTATGCATTAGAGTAGATCTCTCTCTCTCTCTCTCTCTTTCTCTCTCTCTCCTTCCTTTGAGATGGAGTCCTGCTCTGTCACTCAGGCTGGAGTACAGCTGTGCAATCTCAGCTCACTGCAACCTCCGCCTCCTGGGTTCAAATGATTCTCCCACCTCAGCCTCCTGAGTAGCTGGGATTGCAGGTGCCTGCCACCATGCCCAGCTAATTTGTATATTTTTAGTAGAGACGGGGTTTCATCATGTTGGCCAGGTTGGTCTCGAACTCCTGACCTCAGATAATCCACCCGCCTCAGCCTCCCAAAGTGCTGGGATTAGAGGCGTTAGCCACCACGCCCGGCCCTTTGCCCCTTTCTTGAAAAATAGTTAACTGTTTATGCCTGGGTTTATTTCTGGGTTCTCTAGTCTGACCCATTGGTCTATGTGTCTGCTTTTATGCCGGTACAATACTGTCTTGATTCCTGTAGGTTTGTAGTATAATTTAAAGTCAGGAAATATGACGCCCACGGATGATTCAGCTGTGCACATCCCTCAGTGTTCTGGGTGGAGTGAGACAGAAGTGGGCCTCCTGGGCAGGATCCCACAAGTTTGGGGAAGTCGAGTACTCACTTTCCCACTTGAGAGAAATCACAAGCTGAGGGGGGTCTCTCAGCACCAAGCTGCGCCACCCTGAGGGAGGGTGACACAAGTGAAGTGAAACTGCTCTTCTTTTAAATGCATCCACTCTTGGATTTTTTTGCTCCAGTGGGGAGTCTCAGCTGGACTCCAGGGCTCCCACAGCAGTATTCTCGTCTATGGGTGGTTGCCAAAATTGGTATTTCTATTGGGAGGATGAGGGCTGGAGCATCTTATTCTGCCATTCTTGCTGACATCCCTCCCAGCCCTGTATGTGTAGTGGAGTATAAACATTCTCTGAGGCTCTCTACCATCACACTGTGTGTCTGAAGTTTCTGCCTCACCACTTCTCCAGCTCCAGGGACCTTCACCTGGCTCCTGCTTGTATCTCAACACCATTTTTAACTGCCCCAACTCCAGTGAACTGCCAGTCTGTATTCTACTCCAGTAGTTATTCCTACTAAATCAGCTCTCTGTCCCCATTAAGACTGAGGTGGCCAATTCTATCAGCCCAGTTTCTCTTGCTTCCCTTCTGAGCAGATACCCAGTGGTTGGTGATTTTAGAAGTGTACCCATTATCTCATCCACTATCCCCTACCTCCCTTTCTTGATTTTCTTTGTTAATTTGCTAATCCCCAACCCTGAACACACTCTTCTAATCTTTGTTCTTTTTCCTATTAAAAGGCCACAAGTTTTGCTGGCTAATGTCCTAAAAATAGACTACTCCTCAACAAATTTGTTCTCCTTATCCTCAGCTGTGTTGTAAAACTTGTTTCTCTCCAGCTGATGACTCATATATCCCTGTCTTCTCGTGTTCATTTTATAGCTTTTCCTGATCCCCATGGCCTTACTCCATGGAAAACTTTGGCGCCCCCTAGAGTTTAGTTGTAAGCATCAAATGAAATAAGGTATCCGAGGCGCCTAAAGTCTGTGATGAGAGTTCCTAGGTGCCATGTCTACTCTGCTAAGAAAGAGGCCATGTGGAATGAATGCCCTCAACTTGCTCTCTCTTTTGCAAGTTCTATTTTCATCTGCATCCTCCTTCTTCCCTATGTCACAGAGAAAAAGTTGTGTCTATTGTGAAGTATCTAAAATGATATTTGATAATGTTTGAAAAGGCAGCTTTTATCATTTATACTAATAAATGAAAAAATTAAATCACAAGTGAATATTTTGGATAATATAACTTTATCAGTAATTCCAGTCATAAGTGTCCCATTAGCTCATCCCAATCATTTCAATCTGTCAGTATCTCTCTCACCAGCTGCCACTGAATGGAGATTTTGATTCAAAAACTTTAGACAAGAAAAAGTTCTTAAAAACTGAACTTTTTAAAAATAATTTCAGCTTTTATTTTTGATTCGGGGGTACATGTGCAGGTTTGTTGGGTATATTGTGTGATGCTGAGGTTTGGGGTAAGAACGATCCCATCACCCAAGTAGTGAGTATAGCACCCATAGTCACCATGTCTACTCTTCCCATCTTTGTGTCCATGTGTACCCAGTGTTTAGCTCCCATTTGTAAGTGAGAACATGCAGCATTTGAGTTTCTGTTACTGCATTAATTCACTGCGGATAATAGCCTCAGGCTGCATCCATGTTGCTGCAAAAGACATTATTTTGTTCTTCTTCATGACTGTGTAGTATTCCATGGTTATATGTACCACATTTTATTTAATCCATCTCGATGGCAATTTAAGTTGATTCCATGTCTTTGCTATTGTGGTGAACATATGAGTGCATGTAAGACTGAACATTTCTATGCCAAACTGTTGTAGCCTGTCAGGGTTTACATAATCTCACAGGAACTTTTGTCTGTCTATACTACACTGGGTGTATATTAGTGGCAAGTAACAGAAACTGATTTTTGATAACTTCAAGGAGAAGAGGAATATATTGCAAAGGTGAGGGAGGCTCACAAAACTGAAGGGAACGTTGAGGAAGCTGGTTTGTGGCAAATAAGAACTGGGTGATGTTATGGGCTGACTAATGTCCTCCAATATCTGTATGTTGAAGCCCTAATCCCCAATACCTCAGAATGTAAGTATATTTGGAGATAGTTCTTTAAAGATGTTTTAAGTTGAAACAAGGCTGTTAGGACCAAATCCAATCTGGCTGCTATCCTTACAAGAAAAGGAAATTTGCACACACAGAGAGGCAACACTTGTAGGTGAGTGGGTGGACTCAGGGGAAACACCATGTGAGGACATAGCAAGAAGGCAGCCATCTGATGGCCAAGCAGGGAGGCCTCAGAGGAAACCAGCCCTGCCCACACCTTAATCTGGACTTCTAGTCTCCAGAACTGTGAAAAAAAATCCATTTCTGTTGTTTAAGCCACGAGCCTAGAGTGCTATGTTATGGTTCTGTTATGGCAGCCCTAGCAATCTACAGGATGAGCTGACTACTACAGGAGGCTGGACAGTAAGCTCTAAATCACCGCTAAAACAAATCAGTCAACTCCCATTGCTTCCGTCTGTCCTCAATGGAAGTCCTGGAAGAGAGAATTCCATTAGCTGAGCTTGAATTTGGGTCACCTACCCTTGTCCCCACCAGGTTAGAGTCCATGATGAAGAGAGCAGAGAAGCTTGAGGGACTCCCCAGGGAAAATCAGGTATGGCTAAGAAGGAAAAACCTATTCCAGTACTGCAAAAACAATGGTATATTCTCTATATTCTGCTTCTGATAAACTATTTTAAAGTAAATGTACCTGATTTTAAAACTTGACAATTTTACTTTTTCAGAAAATAAAAATTCACTTTGGCATTCATGCCTTCCATTTCTTAATATGCTACATAGTACTAGGTAGGGAGCTTTGAAATTAACCTTTGCTTCTGAGTTTCATTCAGTTTCCATCATACCAGTCTACCTTAGCATCATGTCCAAAGTGGTCTGCACTTTGGACACGTTCTCTCTCACCACTCAGGGCCAGTCTTTCTGTAAAACAAATTTTACCATCCAAAAATGTAACTTCCTTTTAGTCTTTTTTTTTTCTTAAATGTTCTTTTCACTATTCAGCTATGAGAGCTTTTATAGAGAACTTTAAGAGAGCTCTGCCCTATGTTAAGCTTTTGCCTGAAAAGCAACCATATCTTAATCTAAGCAAGCCTGGGGACTGGGCCTTTGGAAAGAAAGCAGAAACTATGTCAAGGATAATGGATTGAGGTTCAAATCCTAAACCTGATGCCAAGAATTCAAAGAAATTTCCTTGGTTTTGACCATGCATCTAGAAGGGTGTTGTTCTTTTTGAGAGTGTGTAGTAAGTCAAGATTTGGTTATTAAAAGAAGATCCTTACACCTGTGTGATAAAAGAGATTTGTAATCTTAGAGGCCAGTGGAGAGCACTTGAAAGAACTTTATTAATATGCAAATAAAAAGTAATACTATTTAAAAAAATGAATATCATCTTTAAAAAAAAGTCAGTGTCCTAGAATAATATTTAAGAAACTAAGACTTTAAGTATACACTTATTCCTTCAAAGCCAGATGTCTTTATAAACTTGACTATGCTGAGTAATGTTTGGATGAGTTTAATAAACATGCATTGCTATGTATAGTGAAATATAAATGCTTTGGTTTATATGGACTCTGCAGTCAAACCTCTTGAGCTCTTCTCCTAGGCTTACCACTTACTAGGTATGTGACTTTAAGCAAGTTACTTAAACATTCTAGCTTTCATTTCTTCATCTGTAAGTCGGATGGTATAAAGGTCAAATGAAACAAACATGTAAACTGCAGGAACGTGGTAAAGCAATGTAAACTATTAGTGTCATTACTATGATCTAAGTACCAAGATGCAGAGGCCGTGAGACCTGAGCCCTGCACTAGAGGGACTGGCAGCACAAGACAGTCTTGGGCACCCTGCAGTCAACACAGGGGCTGTGCAGGCAGGGCACTAAGCTGGGCATTCAGAAATGCTTCTTTTTGGGTCCTGCACTAAGCCTCAAAGGATGGATAAATCCCAAATTAGCCGTAATGGTCAGAACCCAAGAGCTGGCTATACCAAGATATGTCAGTGATTTCTTTCACTTGCGTGTTGAAGGCTTAGTTGCCAATTTGAATACAATCTGCTTCAGAAAAGTAGCAGAAATGTCAACCATTTGAGTGAAGATGAAGTTTTGGCAGTGGCCCTGCTTCAGTGTCTCCTCTGTTCCAAACTATAAACCCACTCAACCATTCCTAGGATACATGGCTCTACCAAGGCCTCTCTAATTATGTGGAGTGGTTTTGCTTGGCAGTACTAGAAGAATTCTTACAGAATACCTTAGCATAATCCTTTGTCTTGGAGAAAATCCAAATTTTGGTTAAGTTCCAGCCTTTTCAAAGGAGCTTCTTTGCACAAGCAAGATCCCACTGTCTGATGTATTTTCAAGAGAAAGATGACTGGGTCCCCAACAGGTTCCATTGGCAAGAGCTTTATTCACAAGAAGCACAAGCCCACTGTGTCCCATCAGGTTTCATAACACTGCTAATTAGGGCTTCCATGCCTGGGGATGCTGTGCTCAATGGTTTACACATTTTAACTCCGTCTTTATAATCCCATTTTACACATGAGGAATCAGAGGCTCAGCAAGAGTAAGCCATCTGCACAAGCTGACATAACCAATAAGAGAAGCCAGAATTTAAGCTCACATTTGATTTAAAAGTGAAAGAACACATAAGCTTCTATTCTTATGTTTTCCAACCTAAATTAGACCAAGTACAAGCAAGGAGAAATATTCATAATCATGACCACACTGCAAAAAATGTTAATTCCTAATAACAAGAAACCATATGATGTACTAACTCAGGCATGGCGATGGCTACGCACCTTCAGCTGGTGTCACAGCCCACACTACCTGGCACTTGTTTGGATTAAAACCATTACTGAAGTGACATAATTTGATTGATTTTTCCTCCAGAGTTTTAAGCATACCTAGAAAGACACAACATAAAATATATTTTCTTTTATATCTAGTCCATGGGCTCTCTAAGAGTTGTTTAGGAGAGTCCCTGGACTACAGGTTAAGAATCCATGGCCTCAGTCAGAGGTAGAGACTAGCACTGAGGACGATATTCCCTGACACCTGGGGTGCCCAGTTATCCATTCATTGGGAAAAAGTTGATGAGTTCCTGAGGGTGTTGACCACACTGCAATTTAAGGACAAAAAAAATTACACTTCAGACTAGGGGGTGGCAAACTATAACCTTTGGGTCAAATCTAGTCCTCTACCTATTTTTGTAAGTGAAGTTTTATGGGAACACAGACATGCCTATTTGTTTGTGTATTTTCCATGGCTGCTTTCATGCTGCAATGACAGAGTCAAGCAACAGAGATGGTGTGGCCTGCAGAGCCAAATATCTTCACTATCTGGCCCTTTAAGTGTCCCTATACCTGGCCTAGGTTATCTACTACCTCTGCAGGAAGTTTGTTCCTCTTTGCTATTCTCCTCTGCGTTCCTGATCCAGAGAAAGTAGCAGACCTCCTGCTGCACTGAATATAAACTTTGCGAGAGTAGAATCTTAGTGCTGCTGGTGTCCTGTGGTGCCTTTTGGATTCACATCACACAATGGCTCATCTTCAGGACTGACCTTGATAATGTGTAGGAGGTAGTTAAACATAATGGCTAACACTTGAAGGTTTCTTCAGTTTCTTACTCAGCTGCTTTCCAGCTTTGTGACCTTTAAAAACATACTTAACCTTTCTGTGCTTCTGTTTCTTCATCTTTAAAATGGGGATGAGAACAAGACTACCCACCTGATAGAGTCATCGATAGAATTAAATGAGTGAATTCATGGAAATGTTGTGTTTAGTCCAGAGCTTGATTCATAACAAGCATTCTCTAAGAACTAGCTCTAAAAAGTGTAGTCACAGTCAAACTAGGGGCCAAGTCAAAAGAGGTTTCAAAATTTAGAGAGAAATGAATTTTCCGTTTCTACTCCTCTCAGCTTCTGGCTGAACACTACTTTTTAAAAAAATTATGTTTGTTTCCTCATCTGAAATTTGAAGATGTCCTCTTGATCTTCTGCACAGTAATGTCAGAAGAGTAATTTAATATTTTTTAAATATGAAGGTACAATTGCCAGAACTTGTTTTTCTATCATCTTTCCAGTTCTATGACTACATGATGTTAGAAATGGGAATTAAGATTCTAACTTGAGGCCGGGCACGGTGGCTCACGCCTGTAATCCCAGCACTTTGAGAGGCCAAGGCAGGCGGATCACAAGGTCAGGAGATCGAGACCATCCTGGCTAACACGGTGAAACTCCGTCTCTACTAAAAATACAAAAAAATTAGCTGGGTGTGGTGGCATGCGCCTGTAGTCCCAGCTACTCAGGAGGCTGAGGCAGGAAAATGGCGTGAAGCCAGGAGGCGGAGCTTGCAGTGAGCTGAGATGGCACCACTGCCCTCCAGCCTGGACAACAGAGCCAGAATGCGTCTCAATAAAAAAAAAAAAAAAAAAAAAATCTTTTTTAACTTGAAAGAAAGGTTTTTGTTAGAATCTTGACTTGCTGTGATTATAATGGTTTTGGATCTACTGAAATAATTTATGACTTGGATGGTTAAATTTAGGTGTCAATTTCACTGAATTAAAGGCTTTAC
Source organism: Pongo abelii (assembly GCF_028885655.2). Taxonomy (NCBI): domain Eukaryota; kingdom Metazoa; phylum Chordata; class Mammalia; order Primates; family Hominidae; genus Pongo; species Pongo abelii. The sequence continues at coordinate 31,791,901 of NC_071995.2, forward strand.
CAGGTAGTGGGGTATGTCTGTGAAGGTGTTTCAGAAGAGACTGGCATCTGGATTGGTGAACTGAGGAAGGAAGATCTGCCCTCACTATGGATGGATACCATTTAGTCAACTGAGGACCAGGATAGAACAAAAAGGCAGAGGAAAGGCCAATTTGCTCACTTTCTCTTCTAGAGCCAGGACAGCCTTTTTCTCCTGTCTGTGGACATCAGATCTCCAGGCCTTTGACCTCTTGGACTTGCCCCGACAGTCCACTGGGTTCCCAGGCTTTCAGCTTTGAACCGAGAGTTACAGCTTTGAACCGAGAGTTACACCACTGGCTTCCCTGGTTCTAAGGCCTGTGGACTTGGACTGAGACATGCTATGGGCCTTCCTGGGTCTCCAGCTTGCAGACAGCCTATCATGGACTTGACCGCCTCCATAATCACATAAACCAATTCCCCTAATAAATCCTCTTTCATCTATCTATCTATCTACAGGCATAATTCAGAGAGATTGGTGGTTCAGTTCCAGGCTACTGCAATAAAACAAGTATCATCATAAAACAAGCCACATGATTTTTTTGGTTTGTCAGTGCATATAAAAGTTATGTTTACACTATACTGTAGTCTATTAATTGTGCAATGGCATTATGTCTAAAAAATAATTTACAGACCTTTTAAATTAAAAATGAAAAAAATTAACGATACTTTATTGCTAAAAAATGCTAATGATCATCTGAGCTTTCAGCAAGTAGTAATCTTTTTGCTGGTAGAGAGGGTCTTGCCTCGCTGTTGATGGCTGCAGACTAATCAGAGACGGTTGCCGAAAGTTGAGGTAGCTGTGGCAATTTCTTAAAATAAGACAAAAGTTTGCTGCATTGATGGATTCTCCCATTCACGAAATATTTTTCTGTAGCATGTGATGCAGTTTGATAGCATTTTGCCCACAGTAGAACTTCTTTCAAAATTGAAGTCAATCCTTGCAAACCCCACCACTGCTTTACTACTAAGTTTATGGAATTTCTACATCCATTGTTGGCATTTTAACAATGTTCACAGCATCTTCACCAGAAGTAGATTTCATCTCAAGAAACCACTCTCTTTGCTCATCCATAATAAGCAAGTCCTCATCCATTCAAGTTTAAGTTTTATCATGAGATTGCAGCAATTCAGTCACATCTTCAGGCTCCACTTCTAATTCTAGTTCTCTTTCTATTTCCACCACATCTCAGGTGATACTTTCCCCACTGAAGTCTTGAATCCCTCAAAGTCACCCAGGAGGATTAGAATCAACTTCTTCCAAACTGCTGTTCATGTTGGTATTTGGACCTCCTCCCATGAATCATGAATGTTCTTAATGGTATCTAGAATGGTGAATCCTTTCCAGAAGGTTTTCAATTTACTTTTCCAGATCTGTCAGAATAACCACTATCTAGAGCAGCTATAGCCTTAAAAATTTATTCCTTAAATACGACTTGAAAGTCTAAATTACTCCTTGATCCATGGGCTACAGAATGGATGCTGTGTTTGCAGGGATGAAAATAATATTAATCTTATTGTACATTTCCATCAGAGCTGTTGGATGACCAGGTACATTGTCAATGAGCAGTAATATATATATATAGTTTTGTTTTGTTTTGTTTTGTTTTGTTTGAGACGGAGTCTTGCTCTGTCCCCCAGGCTGGAGTGCAGAGGCGCAATTTCTGCTCACTACAAGCTCCACCTCCCAGGTTCACGCCATTCTCCTGCCTCAGCCTCCAGAGTAGCTGGGACTACAGGCGCACGCCACCACACCTGGCTAACTTTCTGTATTTTCAGTAGAGACGGGATTTCACCGTGTTAGCCAGGATGGTCTCAATCTCCTGACCTCGTGATCCGCCCACCTCGGCCTCCCAAAGTGCTGGGATTACAGGTGTGAGCCACTGTGCCCGGCCAATGAGCAGTAATATTTTGAATGGAATTTTTTTTCTGAGAAGTAGGTCTCAACAGTCAGCTTCAAATATCCGGTAAACCGTACTTTAAACAGATATGTTGTATCCAGGCTTTGTTGTTCCATTATAAGCAGATCATATTTAGCATAATTCTTAAGGGCCCTAGGATTTTCAAAGTGGTAAACAAGCATTGGTTTCACCTTAAAGTTATCAGTTATATTAACCACTAACAAGACAGTCAACTTGTGCTTTGAAGCTTTGAAACCAGGCATTGACTTTTCCTATCTAGCTATGAAAGTCCTAGATGGTATATCCTTATAATAGAAGCCTGTTTTGTCTACATTGAAACTCTATTGTTCAGTGTAACCACCTCCACCAATTATCTTAGCTAGATCTTCTGGATAACCTGCTGCAGCATCTCCATCACCACTTGCTGCCTCACCTCTCACTTTTATGTTATGAAGATGGCTTTTTCCCTTAAGCTTCATGAATCAACCTCTGCCAGCTTCAACCTTTTCTTCTGCAGCTTCCTCACCTCTCTCAGGCTTCATAGAATTGAAGACAGTTAAGGCCTTGTTTTGGATTAGTCTTTGGCTTAAGGAAGTGTTGTGGCTGGTTTGGTCTTCCATTCAGACCAATAAAACTTTCTCTATAGCAGCAATAAGGCTGTTTGTCTTTCTTGTCATTCATGTAATTCACTGGAGTAGCACTTTTAATTTCCTTCAAGAATTTTTTCTTTTCATTCACAACTTGGCTAACTGTTTGACACAAATTGCCTCGCTTTAAGCCTCTCTTGGCCTGTCTCAGCTTTCCACATGCCTTCCTCACTAAGCGTAATCGTTTTTAGCTTTTGATTTAAAGTGGGAGATGTGCGACTTTCCCTTTCATTTGAACACTGAGAGGCCATTGTAGGGTTATTAACTGACCTAATTTCAATACCACTGTGTCTCCAGAAATACGGAGGCCTGAGGAGAGAGAGGTGAAGGGACAGCTGGTTAGTGGAGCAGCCAGAACACACAACGATTATAGTTTAAGTTTGTTTATAGATCACAGATCACTATAACAGATACGATAGCAATAAAAACATCTGAAATATTGTGAGAATTACCAAAATGTGATGAAAAGACACCAAGTGAGCATATGCTGTTTGAAAAATGGTGCCAATAGACTTGTTCAACACAGGGGTACCACAAACCTTCAATTTGTAAAAAAAAAAAAAAAAAAAAAAAAAAAACACAATATCTGCAAAGGACAATAAAAGAAGGTATCCTTATATATAGATAGAGATATGTAAATATGAATATCCTATTGGTTCCATTTCTCTGAAGAACCCTAATTCAATGATTTTTACATTTCCTTATGGAAAAAATATGTCAACACTTGCATACTTCAATTAAAACCCTTAAAAGTACGAACCCAGGGTATTAAGAAAGTAAACACAGAAGCCTGACTCTGGAGAGAGGAGTAACATTGGAAGCTACAGATACATGGAATGTTTTGCACTTATCCCATTTGTATTTTTTTTTTCTGAAAATTGCTCATTGTAAAATGAAAGATGGGAAAAGAACAGTGGGAAATGTTACAGTGGAGCTTACGGCAGAAAGCAGTGTGTCTTTGGGCTTTTAGCTACCCACTTCTGCTTCGTTAATATAAATATGATATGTCCTCTTCCCATCACAGAACAGTGCTCTGATCTTTTCACATTTCCACAGGACCATTTTGCATATTTCTCATTTGAAAAATAAATTAGAGCAACTATGCTAACCGAATGAGAACTAAAAGATCAATTCCAATAAAAAGGCATTCATATCAGCACAGTAATAGAAATGCTTTTAAATGCGTTAGGAAGATGGTGATCTTCTAACCTGTATTGTCTTTGTAACCTAATCTTACTCAGCATTCTACATTTAAATGGAATTTTTAAATAGAAATCAGAAATTTAAACCATTTCTACCATCTTGCACCTGCTCCTGTGATTAAGTTCTTAATTCATTCCAAGAAGCATATTAAAGTATATTACCAATGCTACTTCACTTGTGTACATGGAAAATCAATGAAGCAGCCATTTTTAAGTTTTGGCTCTGCTGCTTTCAGATGCTCTGTTTTCTTTGGGTGGGTCTCTTACTTCCCACACTCCCTGTCAGTTTTCACTTATTTGAAATTTCATCAAGCTCCTAATTAGTGTATTTTAACTGGCACATCCTTAGCTGGGTCCTAAGGTTCAAAGGATCCTTTATATGCAAAAATGTAACCAAATTTCAATGAAAGTGCATATTATCCAAATATATTTTCCAAACAGGCTCCAACACCTAGTACAACATTTCTCTGCTGATACTACCTTTAAATTAGACATTGTACTTGTTTTCTAGGGCTACAGTAACAAATTGCCCTACACAAGGTGGCTAAAAATAATACAGAAAAACAATGATTTTTTTCTCACACAGTTCTGGAGGCCAGAAGTCTAAAATCAAGTGTTTTGGGGGTTGATTCTTTCTGGAGGCTCCGAGGGAGAACCTATTCAATGCCCTTTTTTCAGAGGACTTATAAAAACACAATTTAATTATATAAGATGTAAAATGTGGTAAAAGATGCTTTAATAAAATATTTGCAACACATATAACATAAGAATCGATAGCTCTAATGTAGAAAGATTGCCTACAAATTGATTAGAAAAAGACAATTTAAAAAGGGGGAAAGAAAATGACAATTCATCAAAGAGGAAATACAAATGGGCATATTACATGAAAACACAAGCAACCTTACTTTTGACTGTTGTCAGGGAAATGTAACATGAAAATGATGAGATATAATTATATAACACATTAGATTGGCACATATAAAAGAGACTGATACTTTCCAGTGCTTGTAAGAGTATAGGGGAATAGACTTTTACATGCAAGCCAAGCAGAAATGTAAGTTGCTAAAACATTTTTGGAACATTATCTGAAAAAAAATCTTTTTTTTTTCAAATTTCTAGGTTTTTATTAGAGTATTTTTAAAATGTGTACCAACTTATGGGGTATATGAGAAAATGTGTAATGTGCATATAATGTGCATTGATCAAGTCAGAGTATTCAGGGTGCTCATAATCAGAGTACAATACATTTTTAGTTAAAAACAGTTATCCTATTCTGTTATCTAATACTTCATTTATTCCTTTTAACTTACTATATGCTTGCGCCCTTGAACCCACTTCTCTTCCTCCCACCTCCCGCCTGCTTATCCTTCCAGGTCTCCCTTGCTTATTTTTCGACTCTCAACCTTTATGTGTTCTAATTCTTTAGCTCCCACATAGAAGTGAGAATATGCAATATTTGTCTTTTTGTGCCAGGCTTATTTCACTCAAGGTAATGACTTCCAGTTCCATCCATGTTGCTGCAAATGACATGATTTCATTCTTTTTTGTGGCTGAATAGTATTCCAGGATACCACATTTTCCTTATCCATTCATCCATTGGTGGACACTTAGGTTGATTCCATATCTTAGCTACTGTAAATAGTGCTGCAATAAACATGAGTGCAGATATTCCTTTGTATATTGATTTATTTTCCTTTGGGTAGATACCCAGTAGTGAAATGCTGAATCAAATGGTAATTCTATGTTTAGTTTTTTGAGGAATCTCCATGCTGTTTTACATGGTGGTTGTACTAGTTTATATTCATACCAACAGTATAAAAGTTCCTTTTACTCTGCATCCTCACCAACATCTTTTATTTTTGTCTTTTTTATAACAGCCATTGTGACTGGGGTAAGATGATATCTCATTGTGGTTTTGATTTACACTTCTCTGATAAGTGATGTTGAGCATTTTTTCATATACTGTTCACCATTTATATGTCTTCTTCTGAGAAATGACTATTCATGACCTTTGCTCACTTTTTAACGGGATTATTTGGGTTTTTTTCCCTTTGACTGAGTTCCTTGTATATTCTGGATATCAATCCAATGTATGACGAATACTTTGAAAATATTTTCACCCATTCAACAGATTGTCTCTTCATTCTGCTGATTACTTATTTTGCTGTGCAGAAGCTTTTTAGTTTAGTGAAGTCCAATATGTCTAATTTTGTTTTTGTTGCTTGTGCTTTTAAGATCTTAGTCATAATAAATTATTTGCCTAGACTACTATCCAGGAGACTTTCCCCTAGGTTGTTGTCTAGCATTTTTATAGTTCCAGGCCTTACATTTAAGTCTTTAATCCATTTGGAGTTTATTTTTGTATGCTGTGAGAGATAGGGGTCCAGTTTCATTCTTCTGCAGGTGGCTATCCAATTTTCTCAGCACAATTTATTGAATTTTCTCAGCACAATTTACCTTTCCCAAATGTAAGTTCTTGTCAGCTTTGTCAAAGATCAGTTGGCTGTATTCATGTGGCTTTATTGCTTGGCTCTCTATCTTGTTCCATTGGTCTGAGTATCTATTTTTATATTGATACCACGCTGCTTTGGTTATTAGAGCCTTGTTATATATTTTGAAGTCAGGTAATATGATGCCTCCAGCTTTATTCCTTTTGCTCGGGATTGCTTTGGTTACTTGGGCTCTTTTTTAGTTCCATATGAATTTTAGGATTTTATTTTTCTAATGCTGTGAAGAATGGTGTTGATGTTTTCACAGGGATTATATTGAATCTGTAGATTGTTTTGGAAAGCATGATCATTTTAATAACATTTTTTCTTCTGATCTATGAGCATAGGATGTATTTCCATTTGTTTCGTCATCTTCAATTTATTTCCATTCTTTTGCAGCTTTCTTTGTAGAAATATTTCACCTCTTTGGTTAAATTTATTCTACATATTTTTTAGGTGTTGTAAATGGGATTGCCTTCTTGATTTTGTTGCAGCTTTTTTTCTCCGATAGATCAGTGAGTGGGAGGGAGTGGCACGCAGGGGCTTTTTCTCTCCCATTGTTAGGCAAGTGGGAGGGAGGGTTACAGGTCTTCTACTCCCACCACCCACAGCTCGGCAAGCAGGAGCATTATAGTAGCTCTTGTGTTCCCACTGCCCACAGCTCAGCAAGCAGGAGTGTAACAGATCTTTTGCCCCTGCAGTTCAGTGAGTTCTGGGTTCCTGTCCCATGACCAGGAGGAATAAGGTGCAGGGACACTGGAGAGTGAGTAAGGCAGAGTCAAATTTTATTGAGTGACAGAAAAAAAGCTCTCAGCTGTGAGAGGGGACCCAAAAGCAGGTAACCATCTGTGAGGCTAAATCCAGGGTTTTTATGGGCTTAAATGGGGGAATGCTTGCTGATTGGTCCAATGGGGGGGGGGTTTTGGAAAAAGCACCATTTGATTGGTTAAAGGGCATTATTCAGAAGGAATGAATCGAGAGGCAATCCCTGTCTGCCTACGAATTTGTCTATCTTTTGTTGCTATCAATTTCTTTCTCAGCTAGATTGTTATTGGTGTGTATGAAATACATTACTAATTTTTGCACATTGATTTTGTAACCTGTAACTTTACTGAATTGATTATCAAATCTAAGAGTTTTTTGGTGATATCTAGGTTTTTCTAGATATATGATCATATCAGCAGGCAAGGCTAATTTTAATTCCTCTTTCCTTTTTTTTTTTTTTTTTTTTTTGAGATGGAGTCTCGCTGTATCACCTAGGCTGGAGTGCCGTGGTGCAATCTCAGCTCACTGCAAGCTCCACCTCCTGGGTTCACACCATTCTCCTGCCTCAGCCTCCCGAGTAGTTGGGACTACAGGCGCCTGCCACCACGCCCGGCTAATTTTTTGTATTTTTAGTAGAGACGGGGTTTCACTGTGTTAGCCAGGATGGTCTCAATCTCCTGACCTCATGATCCGCCCGCCTCGGCCTCCCAAAGTGCTGGGATTACAGGCGTGAGCTACTGCACCCAGCCTAATTCCTGTTTTCTAAATGGATGTCTTTTATTTCTTTTTCTTCCCTCATTTCTCTGGTTAAGACTTCCAGAAGTGTGACTTGCCAGAAGTGAGACTGTGTAACTTCTTCCTCTAGCAACTCCCAGCTCCTTCACTTGGCCTTTTCCTCTAATCTAATCCAGGCAGTTTTCTTCCAAACAGACTCAGTCCATCTATTATTTTTTTCTGTTGTCAATTCCTTAAAGTGAAGGAGCAGGAACTAAGCCAAAGTATTTGGGTTAAAATCCTAGCTCTGCCACTTACCAGCTTTGTGACCTTGAGAAAGATACTCAACCTCTCTGTTCATTGGCTTTCCATCCATAATTTTAGGATGATAGGGTTACAAGGATTTAAGAAATTAATACAGGTAAAGTGCTTTGGACAGCATCTAGCACATAAGTAGGCATTCATGAACGTTACCTGCTACTCTTATTCTCTTGTAAAGTCAAAGAACTACAATCCCTTTAAATAAACAACCTAGTCCTAATTATTGTTATTTTAAAGTCACTTTATTACCAACTTTGAAGTCTGACAAGTTTAATAAAAATTAATATGAGGATTGACATGATCCTTTTGGGGAAGAAAACCAACAAAATGTTTTTATAGAATTTAAAAACTGCCTACAATATTAACTGACTACTAACAATAAAATCATAAGCCCCCCAAGTGACTGAATGGATTCCCTCTGGACCAAAGGTACTCCAGAGAAACCTTAAAACCTGAATTCCCAGCCATAACAGGATAGAAGGTCAGATATGCCTCATTATATCCCTCCCTTTAGCAGTGTAGACACAATACCTGACCATCATTAATGTTAAAATAGAAATCATAAGACTGATGGAACAGATTCTTTTTGGCAATAAGACACCAAATTGTATACAGGATCTAAGGCCATGCCAGTTAAGAGTGAAGTCATGCAACTCTACACATAAAGAATAAGCTATGCTTTAATGGCCACTAGGTTTTTCTTTTTTCCTAGTAGCTAAATAAGCATTGGCTTCAAGATAAGGAATATTAAGACAATTGCAGCTCATCCATTGCCAAAGTTTAACTAACTGACCCCCACCCTGTTCCATGAGCCATGACTACATATTTGATCAGACAAGAGACTGATTTCAGTAACTTTCTCCTGGTAAGAGACTACCAACCATGAACTGGTTCTGGGCAGTTTACAGAGGCCACACACGCTGAGTGTCTTTGTGTCCCTGCTTCACCTTTTGATGTATAGGGTCTAACTGTAATAAATGTAAATGTTAAGTCACAACCCCAAAGTGAACATAAGACATATGTAACATACATGTTTGTTTAATACACATGCATTAGGACCCCCATCATGAATACTTATAGCTCCTCCTATAACCTGTTGAATATGTACCCTTAGCCAACTGTTTCCTGTCTCCTCCTTTCTTCCTTGGAAGTGACTGCTATGTCTCTGCTGGAGGCTGTGCTGTGTGAGGATAGTCACCCTGCAAGTTGTAACTCTTTATGAGAAATAAAGCTCTTCTTTTCTAAACTTATAAGTTGTGTGATTTTTTCAGTTGACATAGCAAAGCCAATGTCAAATGCCTTGTGTTTTAGCTCAAGAACTACAAAGTGAACCAACAATTTAAACTTCCACTTGTTGAGGGGCAAAAAAGAGGAAATTTAGAAAATGGAAAATTTCTTTTCTTATTAAAGTACAATACATCTGGTTATTAAATAATGCTGTTGATGTTTCTATTGTGTTTTTCATATTTGAAAAAGTAAAGAGCATTCTATCAATGTCATAATAGGTAGAAATAAGAATATCAATTAGTTGACAGTACTTTTCATCAAAAATAGTCCTTATTTTTGTGAAAATCAAGGACTTTGAATGAAAGATGCAGTAAGATTCTTCTTCTATTCTGAAGAAATTCCATTAAATAGGAAATTGAAAAGAAGGAGGAAGGGAGAGAAGGAAGCAAGGGAGGGAGAGAAGGAAGGAAGGGAAGAAAGGAGCGAGGAAGGCAATTGACTGACCATGCAGAGTTGTTCTCCAAGGAATTGTCTATCACGAAGTCATGTCACTTTGCTTCATGAAAATTATGAATATTCCTGAATCCCTCCTCTTCTTTCTATACCCACTGCTGTTATTCTGGATCTTGGTGTTGCACCGCTCTCTCTCTTTCTCTCTCACTCTCTCTCCTTTCTTATTGCAACAGCTTTCAGAGAAATCTTCTAAAATATTAAACTATTGGTCTCACTTCTCTATTTAAAGCACCCCACTGACTCCCCCCTGCTTGTTAAACAGTGTGGCTCACAAGACTCATTTCAGGAACAAAGAAACATTGGATTTAATCTGCTCTATAGACCAAATGGACCTAACAGATATTTATGGAATATTTCATCTAATGGCTGCAGAATATACATTCTTCTCTTCAGAACATGGATCATTCTCAAGGATAGACCATATTTTAGGTTGGAAAATATGTCTTAAAACATTCAAAAAAATTGAAATAAAATGAAGCATCTTCTCTGACTACAAACGGAATTAGAAACAAGAGGGATCTTGGAAACTATATAAATACATGAGGTTTAAACAATATGCTTCTGAATGACCAGCGGATCAATAAGAAATTAAAAAGGAAGTTGAAAATTTTCTTAAAACAAATAATAATGGAAACACAACATACCAAAACCTATGCGATACAGCAAAAGCAGTATTAAAAGGGAAGCTTATAAGTTCTTATATCAAAAAGAAGAAAAATTTCAAATAAGCAGCCTAATGATGAATCTTAAAGAACTAGAAAAACAAGAGCAAACCAAACCCAAAATTAGTAGAAGAAAATAAATAATAAACAGCAGAGCAGAAATAAACAAAATTGAAAGGAAGAAAACAACGTAAGAAATCAATGAAACAAAAAGTTGGTTTTTTGAAAAGATAAATAAAATTGACAAATCTTTACCCAGACTAAGGGAAAAAAAGAGAGAGAAAAAGAAGACGTTAAAACTGACACTGCAGGCCAGACATGGTGGCTCACAACTGTAATTCCAGCACTTTGGGAGGTCAAGACGGGTGGATCACAAGGTCAGGAATTCAAGACCAGCCTGACCAACATGGTGAAACCACGCCTCTACTAAAAAAATACAAAAATTAGCCAGGCATGGTGGTGCATGCCTGTAATCCCAGCTAGTCAGGAGGCTGAGGCAGTAAAATCACTTGAACCTGGGAGGTGGAAGTTGCAGTGAGCAGAGTTCACGCCACTGCACTGTAGCCTGGGTGACAGGGCAAGACTCTGTCTCAAAAAAAAAAAAAAAAAAAAAAACACTGCAGAAATTCAAATGATCATTCGTGGCTACTATGAGCAATTACATGCCAATAAATTGGAAAATCTAGAAGAAATTGATAAATTCATAGACACATACAACCCACCAAGATTGAACATGAAGAAATCCAAAACCTGAACAGACCAGTAACAAGTAACGAGATCGAAGTTGTAATAAAAAGTCTTCCAGTAAAGAAAAGCCCAGGACCCAATAGCTTCACTACTGAATTCTACCAAACATTTAAAGAAGAGCTAATACCAATACTCCTCAAAGTATTGTGACAAATAGAGAAAAAAAAATTTTCAAACTCATTCTGTGGGGCCAGTATTACCCTAATACCAAAACCAAAGACACATCAAAAGAAGAAAACTTCAGGCCAATATCCCTGATGAATATTGATGCAAAAATCCTCAACAAAATATTAGCAAACTGAATTCAACAATGCATTAAAAAGATCACTCATCATGACCAAATGGGATTTATCTCTGGGATGGAAGAACGGTTGGACACATGTAAATCAATCAAAGTGATACATCATATCAACAGAATGAAGGATAAAAACCATACAATCATTTCAATTGATGCTGAAAAAGCATTTGATAAAATTCAACATCTCTTCATGATAAACACCCTAAAAAAACAACGTAGAAGGAACATACCTCAACATAATAAAAGACATAGATGACAGACCCACACTAGTATCATACTGAATGGGGAAAAACTGAAAGCCTTTCCTCTAAGATCTGGAACAAGGATGCCCACTGTCACCACTGTTATTCATCATAGTACTGAAGTCCTAACTAGAGTAACCAGACAAGAGAAAGTCATAAAAGCCATCAAAATAGGAAAGGAAGAAGTCAAATTATCCTTGTTTGCAGATGACATGATCTTATATTTGGAAAACCTAAAGAATTAGAACTGATAAACAAATTTTAGTAAAGTTGCAGGATACAAAATCAACAGACAAAAATCAGTAGCATTCTACATGCCAACCGTGAACAAACTGCAAAAGACATTTAAAAAGTAGTCCCATTTACAATAGCCAGAAATAAAATCAAGTACCTAGAAATTAACTTAAGAATCGAAAAATCTCTATAATGTAAACTATAAAACATTGATGCAAGAAATCAAAGAGGACACAAAAAATAGTAAAACATTCCATGTTCATGGATTGGAAGAATCAATATTGTTAAAATGTCCATACTACCCAAAGCAATCTACAGGCCCAATGCAATCACTATCAAAATACCAATGACATTCATTACACAAATAGAAAAAAAAAATCCTAAATTTTATATGGAATCACAAAAGACCCAGAATAGCCAAAGCTATTCTAAGCAAAAAGAACAAAACTAAAGAAATTACATGACCTTACTTCAAATTATACTACCTTACTTCAAATTATACTACAGAGCTACAGTAAGCAAAACAGGATGGTACTGGCATAGAAACAGATATATAGACCAATGGAAAGAATAGAGAACTCAGAAACAAATCCACACACCTAGAGTGAACTCATTTTTGGCAAAGGTGCCAAGAACATACACTGGGGAAAAGGTAGTTTTTCAATAAACAGTGCTGGAAAACTGGATATCCATATACAGAACAATGAAGCTAGACATACCTTTTGCCATATATAAAAGTCAAGTCAAAATGGATTAAAGACTTAAATATAAGACCTCAAACTATGAAACTACTACAAGAAAACATTGGGGAAACATTTCCAAGACATTGGTCTGGGCAAAGATTTATTAATACTCCACAAGCACAGGTGACCAAAGCAAAAATGGGCAAATAGAAACAATCAACAAAGTGAAGAGACAACTCACAGAATGGGGGAAAACATGTGCAAACTACTCATCTCACAAGGGATTAATAACTAGAATATATAAGGAGCTCAAACAACTCTCTAGAAAAACGTTTAGTTACCTGATTTAAAAATGGACAAAATATTTGAATAAATATTTCTCAGTGGCAAACAAGCATATGAAAAGGTGATTAACATCACTGATCATCAGAGAAATGCACTTCAAAATTACAATGAGATATTATCTCATCCAAGTTAAGATGGCTTTTATCCAAAAGGCAAGCAGTAACAAATGCCGGCAAGGATGTGGACAAAGGGGAACCCTTGTACACTGTTGGTGAGAATGTAAATTAACACAACCACTGTGGAGAACAGCTTGGAGGTTCCTCAAAAAACTAAAAATAGAGCTACCATACTTTCCAGCAATCCCACTGCTGGGCATGTACCCAAAAGAAAGAAAATCAATATATCAAAGAGATACCTGCACTCCCATGTTTGTTGCAGCACTGTTCACAATAGCCAATATTTGGAAGCCACCTAAGTGTCCATAAATAGATGAGTGGATAAAGAAAAGTGATACTTATACAAACAAAATACTATTCAGCCATAGAAAAATAATATTCAGTCATTTGCAACAACATGGATGGAACTGGAGGTTATTATATTAAGTGAAATAAACTAGGTACAGAAAGACAAACATCACATGTTCTCACTTATTTGTGGAATCTAAAAATCAAAACAATTGAACCCATGGAGATAGAGGTAGAAAGATGGTTACCAGAGGCTGGGAATGGTAGTGGAGGGGTTGAGAAGATGGTTTGTGTGTACAAAAACATAGTTAGAAGGAAGGAATATGGCCTAGTATTTTGATAGCACAACAGAATGACTGTAGTCAGTAATAATTTAATTATACATTTAAAAATAGCTAAACATATAATTGGATTGTTTGTAACGCAAAGGATAAATGCTTGAGGGAATGGATACCCCATCTTCCATGACGTTACTTTACGAATTGCATGCCCTTATCAAAACATCTCATGTATTCCATAAATATATATGCATACTTTGTAAACACAAAAATTAAAAATAAAAAATTAATTTTAAAAAAGGAGACTTTTTTAGGGCCTCTTTACTTCCAGACTTAGCTTTCTATGATCCAGCCACTCTTCATTTTTTGTCATCCCTCAAAAACCTCATGCTCTCTTTTCCCTGAGGCTTCTGGTTAAGACATTCTGCTCTAGATACCTCTTCCTTCTAGAAGCTAACTTTTATCTCTTCTAAAAGTCTCAGCTTAGCTGACACTGACTCCCAGAAGCCTTTCCTGTTCTCCACAACTTGGATAAGCATCCACTTCTCTGCTCCCTTGGCACCCTTATCACCATTGTTGCAAGCCATTTTGTCATTGCCCATATTTCCTGCCCTCGTATACATCCTTGAAGGCAGGATCTCTGACTGTCCTCAGCATCTGGCACAGCACCTGGGACATAGCAAGCCCTTCATATATACTGAATGACCACATCAATTATTTCAGATCACAGAGAAGCTTGAAAATTAATTTGTCCAGAACCATCTCACTTCTGGAATTTTCCTTTATTAATGGTTCTGCTATGGTTTGCACAGACCTTCACCTTTTCCTTCTTCCATTCCCCTTGAGCTCTATTGTTCTCATTGTTGACCAGGACAAACATGTAATCATTTTCTCAATCAAGCCCAATATTACTATCCACCAAAATTGAGTAACTAAGGAACTTTACAAGTCTCCTTGCATACCCCTAGGATTGGAATGTGGTTTTTTTCCATCATGGTACCCCTGGGAACTCTGCATACCAAGGAGGAAACCATGACTTTGTAGCTGGGAGAGGAGTGAGTCTTTCACACTAACCAATTGCATGGGTTCCCACATTGAAGGAAGCAAGAATGGTGGAAAACAATAAAGGGAAAGAAGACAGAATAGAGGGCACCAGATGTTACGTCTCATGTTTTATAGAGAAGGTTGTTGTTATGAGCTATTCTCATTATGAAAACCACTAAATCTTTTCTTTCTCTGGCTCTTTATTGTGCACTCAGAGATCCCTTAGGCTATTTCATCAAGTGTCCATGAATCAAAAGCCTGCCCACAAGACAGACACAAAAGGAAAGAAGGGCTGGCCTAATGTTGCAATTCTCCCTAGAAGGAAGAGGGTTTGTAATCAGCCTTGGCAGGGCCTAACTGTGCAGCAGCCCCAGTGTGGGTGCATCTGCCCCCTGCACCATAAATTAGGAAAGCCAGATTGGCCTGATAACTGTGAGGTTATGTACATCTCTTGTTGTATGATATGCTCTCAGGTCTACCATTAGGCCTTGCTGTGCTCCCAGAAGATGCCTCAGGTGAGATGACAGAGACTTACTAAGGCTCCCACTATGTCTTAGGCACAAACAAAGGCCGTATGTTTACCTGCTAAGGGCATTTTGTTCATACACAGCACATTTTTTTAGATGCACACCTGTCTTTTTCATATTCCATATATGCATGTTTAATGTCTCATATAATTCACAAACTTAAAAATGTCCTAACTTGGAGAAAACAGACTATTTCAAATACAGGTCAATACAACTGTAAGTAAAATGTGAAGTAAACTGACAACATTCCTAATTAGAATTCATTACTGCTTTTTAAAAAAATGTGTTAATTTTAGGTCTGGCATTCAAAATCTGCCTCATAATGCCAAGGTTTACTACAACTATGCCAATTTCCTGAAGACCCAGGTCAGAACAGGGAAGAAACCTACCGCTATAGAACAGCCCTCACATAAACCATACAGGAAGGGTACTGGCCATTGTACTTTGAAGATACTTGTTTATTTCACTCATCCCATCCCAGTAAATGGGGAGTTTGTTTCTTTCTCTTGACAGTGAACTGATCCTTGGAGGTGGTGTAGCTCTTGGACTCTGAGTCTTTTAGCTCAATATTCAAGTCTGCTATTAATTCAATTACTCTACTTTGCATCTAACTCTTGGTGTTTCCTGGAAATGTTTCCACTGTTACACATTATGCAATGAAGTGACACTCAGTTGAGTATATATATATGCAGGTAGACAGAAATTGGTTGCTAAAAATATACTGGTAAGTTCTCAGGGCATGTATTCCAGTGAATTATTAATGGGGTGTATGTGGAAAATCTAGGCCTGAGGAAGATTTCTATGGAAACATTTAAAACAATGAAGATGCCTTTACATGTTGTGTTAAATTAAGAGTAAAATGAGAAGACACTTTATGGCAAGGTTTTGACTTTAAGGCTTTTGAAAAACATGTATGTATTTATACTTTTCCAAGGTAAAAAGCTCTGATGTACTCCTCATAGCCATCGTGGGATGCAGCATATCGAACATGCTTATAGCTGTGGCTGTATTTCATTCTTAAGAAAAGCCCATAGCTGTGGTACTCTCAGAGACTCTTTTCATATCTCCGTGCAGAGTTTTCATGGTGGCTATCTCTCAAGATTCCAGATAAGAAATATATTTGACCCTTAACACACGGAAACTTGATAAATAAAATACATGAGAGTACAATAAAGCAAGGTGAGCTCTCGCCTCTATTGAACATACTAAGAGAAGTCCTTTTGACAGGATTCTGTACCCCACCAATGGGCCCATATTTGGTTGACTTCTCTAATACAATTCCACTTTTGAAAATGCTTAAAACATATTGATATGGTTTGGCTCTGTGTTCCTACCCAAATCTCATCTTGATTGTAATCCCCCTAATCATCACGTGTTGAGAGAGGTACCAGGTGGGAAGTACTAGATCATAGGGGTTGTTTCTCCCATGCTGTTCTCATGATAGTGAGTGAGTTCTCACAAAATCTGATGGTTTTATAAGGCAGTTTACCCTGCTTTTTGCTCACTCTTGCCTGCCACCATGTAAGATATGACTCTTCCCCTTCCACCATGATTGTAAGTTTCCTGACGCCTCCTTAGCCATGCGGGACTGTGAGTCAATTAAACCTTTTTTCTTTATAAATTACCCAGTCTTGGTAGTATCTTTAGAGCAGTGTGAGAATGAACTAATACACACATATACCAATAGGTATGGGTAACTGAATAATGTATTTCACTTAGGATATTGAGAGTCTGTTTTCTAAAATTCCTACCAAGATGTTCCTAAAGCTTTGTTTTAAAAATCATAATTCACCAGAATGCTTTTTGGGTTTTGCTTCTATATTATCTTTTGGAATAGTATTCTGTACCAGCATATTATTCATTAATTACTTAACATACACCAGGGGCCAAACTTAAAACAGTACCCAAAAAGTTAGCCACCGAAAACATTCTCCAGATCACAAGAAATAGAAGTTCCCCATAGAAAGTCAGAACAAACCTTCATGTTTTCATTGAGGAGTGGGAAATATACTTAAAGCATTATTAAACAGTCATGTTCTTTCTCTGGGAAGCAGTTTACCAAAAGGTTACAGCTCTATCTTAGATTGGTGAGATGCTGTTGAATTTTACATTTTTAAATGCTATACTTTAGCAATAAGAAAATATCATCTTAAACTTTAAGGGCACAGATCAGGTATATTTTGACTTTAACAATGAAGTAACATTTAACAACGCATTATTGTGTGGAGAAAATAAATACTAAGTTTACCTGAAAAAACTGGATGAAAAGAAATGTTTTAGTATTTTGTTTTTCATTCTTAAAATGTATTTGCTGTCATCTTTAAACGGGTAAAGTAAGGCAGGCTTTAAGACACCTGGAATAGTGGGAATAGTGGATAGCTCTTTTAAAAAGAATTATTGTAGGCCAGGCATGATGGCTCACACCTGTAATCTCAGCACTTTGGGCGGCTGAGGCAGGCAGATCACCTGAGATCAGGAGTTCAAGACCAGCCTTACCAACATGGTGAAACCCCATCTCTACTAAAAATACAAAAATTATCTGGGCATAGTGGCGCACACCTGTAGTCCCAGCTACTCAGGAAGCTAAGGCAGGAGAATCGCTTGAACCCAGCAGGGGGAGGTTGCAGTAAGCAGAGATCACATCACTGCACCCCAGCCTGGGTGGCAGAGCGAGATTCCATATCAAAAAAATAAAAAAAAGAATTATTGCAGTTAGATAATTTGAGGTATCACTAGTGAAAGCAAAAAAATATATGTTGCTGCGTTGATTCTGCTTTTGTAAAATGTATGTCTCTTGAGAAATGAAAAACAACAAAAAAAGTAAAGCTACAAATATATTATACAGAGATTGGTGAAATACTCTGTGCTCTCAGTCCAGACTCAAAACTCTGTCTGGTTTGAGAGCATCCTCCTTACTGTGTGCAGGCCCCTGCTATGACTGTTCAATGGATGTTGGTGTCTTTTAAAATAACTTTTCACTTTTTATCATCATTAGAGAGAAAGGAAAAGATACCGCGACTATTCATCATTTTGATGGTTATTAATCTAGGTGACCAGAAGATTGCTAATTTTATTTTGATATTGCTAATTTCCTATGAAATTGGCTGACAGAGGAAGTCTTTCCCCTTCTAAGTGTCTCCCTTCCCATTTCAGTGAATCTAATTTTTTCCATATTTGCAGACAGCAAGAAGGAGAATAATGGGGAAATACAAAGTTAAAGGATCTAAAAATCAGTTCCAACAATCATCTACTACAGCTATCAGTGATTGTACAGATTCCCAAAGCAGTAGTGAAGTTAGTCATTCAAATTGTATTTATTGCCAGCCAATCATTTTTTTTGGGGGGGGCTGGCTTATATTTCTCAAACTAGCTCATAGTAAACTGGTAATTATATACAACATGACTATATTGTTTCTTTTACATGTTTATTTTATTTTTACAATCTTGCAGAATTGCCTCTGCACCTTCCCTTTAGCCATAGCCAATTTAAGTATTTTTGCATAGTGTGAGAAAACCTCCCCTGGAAAAATACTGCATTATTAAGTTACAGATTCAGTTAAAACCCTAAATCATTTAAAAAAAAGAAAGAAAGAAAGAATGCTTACCTTAAATTTTCAACAAATATGAATGTTAGCTTTGCTTTGCTTTGCTGTGAGAGCAGCTTTCATGCTTATACCGATTCTGGGTCCTATAAAGCTTGGGATCATATATGATGGAAAATCAGAAAACCACTGGCAGATCTGTGATATGCTTCCAAAGCTTTCTGACCATTGAGTTATTTCAGGAAAGGTTTCTGCTATTCAACTCCACTTAATGGGAGTAGAGAGTTCAAAGACCACCCAATATCTCAGTTCTTCCTACACAGAACTCATACAAAACACCTTCGCTAATATATTAGCCCACAGTAACCCTGCCTGTGGGTCAGAAGATGCCCCTTGGAGAACTTCGGATTGGCCAATAGTTTGGTTAATTAATTTTAAAAGTTAAGGTGGATAAAGCAGATAATATATAACTCTGAACACTGTTTTAGCCTAAAACATACAAATGTACTTCCATTCAAACACATTTTAAAGTTGAGCAAAGGCCTTTCAATAAGAACCCATCAGTTAAAAAACCAAATCACCATTTTCACATAAACCATATCCAAAATGCATCATCTATGACTACTATCAGTTTGGACAACTTCAAAGTAGAACAAAAATTTAAAGATTCTTGCAAAGTAAGTTGAGTAGAAAATCTATGATTTTCATGATTTTTTTCCTCCAGTCTTTTACATCATCTCAACACCTAATTGAAAAGCAGTTTTCTATTTCTTGGCAACTTCAGTTTTTTAGCTTTTGTAAAATATTTCCTTGTTTTTCACATAAATGACGACTCTTGTCACACTCAGATTGTATCTGTTTAGAGGATATTTTACTAAATTATGCAATTATGATTTTTAAAATACAACGGAAATAAACAGGAATAAATACAACTGACTACTAGCAATCAAACAACTCAATCAGTGGAAACAGAGGTGCACAGGCTTACAAAAGAGCAGTGCACTCCTGAAGCGTGGATGCGGGCATAACTCAGTAAATTTCACAAAAGGATTGGAGACTCTCTAGTAATCTGGTGACTTTTTAATAGGACATTATTTAAAAGAGAAAATATATCAACTCTAGGTAAATTAGTAAAAACTATGGCTTCTACTATTGTTCAGACTCATTAGATGACAATTTTTGCTTATTTTCTGCTGGGCATCAAGAATCCTGCATCTGGGAATACAGAATACGGCTGCCCAATGTGTCAGGCTGGTCTCTCCAGTATCCCCGGAATATGACCCCATGTTCCACTGAACATTTGTTCACCTAGATGTCCTTCCTACCACTTCATCTCATAACGCCCTGCTGCACCCAGTACTCCAAGATTCGCTGATGTGCCTCAGGTGTTTGGATATCAGCCATGTGCAGGATTTAATCCTGATAAAAGGGCTGAGATCCTCAGTCACCCAGACAGCTATTTTCCTCTTCACACATATGGTTTCAGCACGAAATATACAGTAAATCAACTAAAGTTGATTTTCTCCCCCAATATTGCAATCAAATGGAAGATGTATTACACTGCTCCTTGGAAGACTCAAGTGTGCCTAAGCATTCGTGAGACCTTTAGAATGGCCTTATATGTTCCTAATATGTCTGTTACTGATGTTTTAAACAGAAAATATGAAGGAAAAGAAAACTGCTGAAACAGGATTGAAGTTCCGGATCGTGTTGTTTTCTGTTGTTATAACTAAAATGTAAGGAGTATACATTTCATGATTCTGTATAAATGAAACCCTATCCCACTCTTTAATTTGCTAAAACATGGTAAAGTAAGGGGCTGACACTGTTTTGTTGAAACTTATTTAATTCATAAAGTAGAGACTTCTTATGATAATAATGTTTGTTGGTACAGTACTTAATCATCCTTCTTGTGTGGACAACCAGAATTTATCAAGAAAATTCTATAAGACTTGGATATGTATTTTTTCAATAAGAAAAAAATATTTATTTTAGAAAGAAATAAATGGGTGAACATTAATGAAATATCATATATTAGAGCTATAATGATATATGACAAAAGCTCACTGCAGCTGCAAATTAACCTACTTTTTAATGATATCCTAAGTACCTTCAATACAATTATTGTATCACATTTCCTATGAATGCTCAACAAAATGTGCAGTTTGAACATTGTAAAAACTAGAAACCGTTGAATCAGGAAAAAACACCACTTATTTATGCAGCTTATTTTGGACAAACTTTTAAAATAAGTTTCATAACTACAGATGGCCTTAGACGCCAGCTGCCATGTGTTTCTGGAAGGAATTAAAATTCCAACACCACTTGTTGCCCGGGTGTGACACATGGTGATGGTTCCTCAGCTGGAGTAGTGTTATCACTGTATTGGTCCTCACATTTAGAGCTCTGGACATCCTTTATGATATCTCATGTGAAATTTTGGCATTATTTTTGTGTCTGCTGTTCATGAAATTACATTCTCACTATACATGTTGTGTTAAGTCTGGCAGTTTTGTTCACCAAATCCGAGAAGCAGTGTTTTACGTAAAATATAAACTAGAATCCTTTTAGTCTTATAGTGGTCACGTGCAGGTATACTTTAAAATCAAAGCACTATAATTTTTATTCTGTGTCCGGAATTTGTGGGTTCTTGGTCTCACTGACTTCAAGAATGAAGCCGCGGATCCTTGTGGTGAGTGCTACAGCTCTTAAGGTGGCGCGTCTGGAGTTTGTTCCTTCTGATGCTCGGATGTGTTCGGAGTTTCTTCCTTCTGGTGGGTTCATGGTCTCGCTGGCTCAGGAGTGAAGCTGCAGACCTTTGCGGTGAGTGTTACACCTCTTAAGGCAGCGCGTCTGGAGTTGTTCATTTCTCCCGGTGGGCTCGTGGTCTCACTGGCTTCAGGAGTGAAGCTGCAGACTTTCACAGTGAGTGTTACAGCTTATAAAAGCAGTGTGGACCCAAAAAATGAGCAGCAGCAAGATTTATTGCAAAGAGTTAAAGAACACAGCTTCCACAGTCTGGAAGGGAACCCAAGCGGGTTGCCACTGCTGCCTGGGCAGCCTGCTTTTATTCTCTTATCTGGCCCCACCCACATCCTGCTGATTGGTAGAGCCCAGTGGCCTGTTTTGACAGGGCGCTGATTGGTGGGTTTACAATCCCTGAGCTAGACACAAAGGTTCTCCAAGTCCCCATCAGATTAGTTAGATACAGAGTATCGACATAAAGGTTCACCAAGGCCCCACTAGAGCAGCTAGATACAGAGTGTGAATTGGTGCACTCACAAACCCTGAGCTAGACACAGGGTGCTGATTGGTGTGTTTACAAACCTTGAGCTAGATACAGAGTGCCGATTGGTGTATTTACAATCCCTGAGCTAGACATAAAGATTCTCCACGTCCCCACCAGACTCAGGAGCCCAGCTGGCTTCACCCAGTGGATCCCACACCGGGGCTGCAGGTGGAGCTGCCTGCCAGTCCCGCACCATGCGCTCGCATTCCTCAGCCCTTGGGTGGTCCATGGGACTGGGCACCGTGGAGCAGGGGCTCGCTCGTCGGGGAGGCTCGGGCTGCACAGGAACCCACGGAGGCGGGGGAAGGTTCAGGCATAGCGGGCTGCAGTCCCGAGGCCTGCCCCACGGGAAGGCAGGCAGCTAAGGCCCGGCGAGAAATCGAGCACAGCACTGGTGGGCTGGCACTGCTGGGGGACCCAGTACACCCTCCGCAGCCGCTGGCCCGGGTGCTAAGTCCCTCATTGACCGGGCCGGCAGGGCCGGCCGGCTGCTCCGAGTGCGGGGCCCGCCAAGCCCATGCCCACCCGGAACTCCAGCTGGCCCGCAAGCGCCGCACGCAGCCCTGGTTCCCGCTGGCACCTCTCCCTCCACACCTCCCTGCAAGCTGAGGGAGTGGGCTTCGGCCTTGGCCAGCCCAGAAACGTGCTCCCACAGTGCAGCGGTGGGCTGAAGGGTTCCTCAAGTGCCGCTAAAGTGGGAGCCCAGGCAGAGGAGGCGAGGCGCCCAGAGCGAGCGAGGGCTGTGAGGACTGCCAGCACGCTGTCACCTCTCAATTCGAAGACTTTTTTCCTTCATACCATTCTTGCATACCAAAAACTAGCTTAACAGGCGATCTATTCTGAGTCAATGAGGCAATTTTGACAGGATGTTGTTTAGATTCTCCATTTAAATGGAATCGGTAGTGGCAGCTACCTCACAGAGTTCTTGTGAGAATTCCTGTGAAGTGCTTAGCAAGGTGCCCTGGCCGGCTGCTGAGCACGGCGTCAGCAGTTACTGCACTCAGAGTCTGACCGCTGCCTTCACTGCTTCATTCCTCCTTCTCCCCAGGAGCCACCATTTTCCCCGCCCTGCCATAGCCACAACTTCCGCTGCTCTAACTTCCTCCACCACCAGGTCACCCTGGGGGATTCATGGATCCCTGGTTCAAATTACTCTTCCATTAATAGAGTCCTGCACCGGCCCCACCTCATCCGGAGTGGAAGCCCTGACTGTCTGCCTTGCCATGGCCATTCCCTCTCTATCCCCATTTCCTGCTGCTCCCTCTGTGGTTCCTCAGCTCCAGCCACACTGGGCGATTTGAGGCCCCTGGGACGCACACCACAGGCACGACCCTGTGTCTGGGCTTCTACACTAGCTGTTCCCACTGCCCAGAGTGCTTCTCCCCTAGTATCTGCATGCCTTACCTCCACACTTCCTCCAAGACATCTGTCACCTTCTTCCTGAGGCCTTCTCTGACCATCCCACATGAAATCGCAACAGTCCTGCCACCCCAGCACTTTCTGTCCCTTTGCACTGATCTATATTCTACACAACTCTCATCACCCTCTAATATACTTAGTGTTATATACTTTGTGTATTATACTTAGTGTAATATACTTAGTGTTATATACTTTGCACTGATCTATATTCTACACAACTCTCATCACCCTCTAATATACTTAGTGTTATATATTTAGTGTTATGTAAACTGTGTGTCTCACTCTTCTAGAAGGTAGTCTCCACAAGAGCTGATATCTTTGTTTATATCCCCAGCACATAGGACAGTATGAAGCACATGGTAGGCCTACAATAAATATTTGTTGAATAAATTAAAACTGCATGTACATGCACACTACTAATGCTGCTTTTTAGCATGTGAACTGTCTGATTAACAAATTTCATTATCAATCTCTTTTACTCAGGAACCCAAGAACACGTGTCATCCAGGAACACACATCGTGGAAGAAACACATGAATGCAAGATGCCTTGAGTGTTCACTGTTAGTTATGAAGAAGTACTAATAGATGATGTTTTGACTGGTGGGAGCAAGTTGAAGGCTGCTGACAGCATTGAAGAAAATTATTTTTTTGGAAGATAAGAAAGCTATGGGAGATGGGAAGAGCTGGATGTTTCAGCTTGACATGGGTTCATTAGGCCTGGGGTGACAACTGAGTCAACACTCAAGAGGTCCTACAGCTCCACAAGTTCCTCTTCATCTCTACAAGTAAGATCCAAGAATCCTAAAACACACTGGTTATTTGAAGGAATGGGCTCAGAGAAGAAATAACCATATTTGTTAGGCAGAATGTAGTGGGTATGGCCGTGGGTACTTGTACAAAAATCATCTCAGTGGTTCACTGGCAGCCTAGTGAGATGTGATACTGGGTCCACTTTTACAGAGAAATAAACTTGGGCACAGACATAAATCCAAGCCACGTAGCTGGAAAGTGTCATAGTCATAATGGAGCCTAGGGCTCCAATCCCATTCTGTTTCCACTTCACCAAAGCAGCTTTCCATCCATCCTACCCTCAAAACAAGAATAGCATAAGTTACATTCACAATATTCCATTTACAAGGCAGAGAAGTATGAGACTGTCTTTTAAAAAGAATTTCATTCAGTAAATGTCCTACCTTCTGGTACTTACAGGGTTGATTCTCAACTCTCACAAGAGTCAACTATTTAGAGGATTCATTTCCTGCCTCTTCAGCTTTGGTTTTATTTTAAATCTTGTTGGCAAATTAATAGGAGGGAGGTTTTCGGGATCACCTATGTGATCCAGAGCTGAACAGGAGGAGATTCAGCTTAGGTTGATTCATCATTACTTCCTGGGGATAAGGGAGGAGCAGGGGAAAGGCTAACATGGTGAAAATACGGTACTGCATCCTGAAATTGAGTTTACCTGGGCTATATTTTAGTCATAAAAAATTGAGGTTTTATGAATGATTTTTTTAAACAGTCATGTTTTTCTCTTTGATTTTTTTCTCAACAAAAAATAGAAAATAAGTATGAACTTAAGTATAGATAACCTCCAACAAATAAAAATTGAGAATGAAAATCAGACAAGCAAATCAGGGTGTGCACACTCAAAGGAAATTGCAAACTAGAGTACATGATGCAATTTTACCTAAACACTGAAATTTCTTACAAATCACTTGAACAATGACAAACTGACGGCATCCATGACTTTTGAACAGATTGTGCAAACTCTGAAGGAAAAGCTTGAAATAAAAAATAAATCTAAATTTTAGTTGCCTAATTTCTATCAATTGCTATTCTCTTTATGGTCTTGTGTATGATACTTTTTTTGAGATTCAAGCCTATAGTTCTTTGGTCAAAGATAGAGCTTAAAAATAGTAGAGCCAAAAGCACTACTACGTAATTTTTATATTAACACCTGGTAAGCCAAGTTTATTTACTGAGTGTTATTGATTCTAAATAGGCTATTATGTAATAGTTTTCACAGACATAATTTTCACTTTTTGTGATAGGCAGAACATTTTTCCTGTTAAATAAGAAATCTAATTAGTTCAGTTTGTTTGTTTGTTTGTTTGAGACAGAGTCTTGCTCTGCTGCCCAGGCTGGAGTGCAGTGGCACAATCTCGACTCACTGCAACTTCCACCTCCCAGGTTCAAGCGATTCTCCTGCCTCAGCCTCCTGAGTAGCTGGGATCACAGGCACGTGCCACACGCCCAGCTAATTTCTGTATTTTTAGTAGAGACAGGATTTTGCCATGTTGGCCAGGCTGGTTTCGAACTCCTGACCTCAAGTGATCTGCCCACCTCGGCCTCCCAAAGTGCTGGGATTATAGGCGTGAGCCACTGCGCCCGGCCTAGTTCAGTTTCTTTAGAAATGTTTTACTTCCCTTGGAGTACTGTTTGCCAAGATATTATAGTTGAATGGACTGTCCACAGGAAAAAAAACAATTATTCCACAGTTGGTAGCAGCATATTTAGACATAGCATATGCTATATGGCTACTGAGCTACATGATTATAGCTCAAAGGACTGTAGTCACTTACGTTGACGGCTAGGCCGTTACTCATATTTTTGGGGAAAATAAATAGATTTACCAAAATCCTCTGCCTCTTAACACTATAGAAACACCAGTGATTTTGAGATAATATTTTGTTTGTTTGTTATAACTCATAATTTACTTAGTTTCTCCTAGACTTTATTTACTAAACTATAAAGTAAGAAAAATAATCATTTTAACTTAAAAAATGGAAAATTAAATGATATAATATCTGGGAAAGTATTCTACAAGCTGCAAAGTGCAAGACAAATGTATGATATCATTACCACTGTTTTAGATCATCTGGATTTATTTTATTCCTGCATTTTGTTTTTCTCTTAAGCAAATGCAATGGCTTTGAGGAAAGGAAATAATTTTCTTGCCTACCTACTTTACTCCTGCTTAATGAAATGTTGTTAGATGCAAATTAAGAGCCTCTTAAATGCTTAAATACATGTTATGTTTATCAAACATTTAAGCTTTCCAATATTAGAAAAAAATTATCAATAGATTACAGATTTCTTCTTGACAGCTGTCTCTTTCTTTTTTATGCAGAATTATTTTTCTCTGTACTTATATTTGTCTTTTAAAGTGAAACAATTTTTTTGCTTGAGTATGCTATACGTGTTCTTACAATAAAAGTTTTTAATTCATCTGATGAGCAAAAATGATTTTTTAAAATGGTGAGAGCAACCAAATGGTATTCACACTGGGTCTTCAAAAGTGGGCTAGAACTCACCAGTCTTTTCCAATTCAGTGAAGTATTTGTTTTTTATATCAGTGGAACTCTAAGTTTCTTTCTATGGGTTCACAAAAAACTACAAACAGAACCTTTGTATGACATACCTAAAGAAGTCAGATTCAAGATAGGCTTACATTTATTCTGACAATTGACATGGGAACAAATCTCTTAAATTATTCAACTTTCCAGTAGAAATAATCCCCACTTGGCTTTTCTGAAGACCTTGAGCTCCAATATAATTCAAACACGTTTAATTAAAGAAGAAAAACACAAAGTAGGTTTTATCTTTGCATGAGTTTGTAATAGAGAAAAATACGTGTTTTATAAAACTAAATTTATAAATAATCAAAGTGATAACTTTTACTTGCCCTTGAAGAATATTTTTAATAAAATTCAGCTTTGTTTTGTAAATAATGTAGTTCTTGCCTGTGGTTGGGGTAAGTATGCAGAAATTTTTTCCTGGAGAACGAGAGGATATCACCTGCAGAGCTTTGCTATTACCAAGAACAAAAAAAAGTCTACATATTATCCAGATGGAGGACTGTGCTTGGTAATAGAATCAGTAAATTACAATAAATGCCAACAAGCCTATGCTAGTCCAGGGCTATTTGTTATAACAAAGTCTCCACTCTGACTCTGAGCACAATATATATTAAAGGACTTCTCTGCTCACAGTGCTTATATATTTTTTCTTCTTCTTCTTGATGTTTGCTCCTGGTTTGGAGAGCTCAGAGTAAACTTATTTTCTGTTCCTAGTCAAAAAGAAAAAGAAGAGAAAAACAATTCTGTAGTTGGTGATCATGACTGTCCACCTGGCAGTGGAATCATGAGTGAATATAAAATCTCAGAAGGTGGGCTGAGGACCAGCAGGAGAGGACCAGTTTCTTGGAGAGCAATCAGGCACCTTAACACATGGGTAACCTGAGGGAGAAGCTCATATAAAATTTGGTCTGACTTTTCCCAGAGTGCTTTTACCTCGGATGTTTACTCCAAGGTCCCCAGATCCAGAGAAGTAAGGAAAAGATCAAGTTTTAAAAATGTCTTTTCTGTAATAAAGGGAAGAGAAGGTCCCAGGGATGCTTTCTATTTCTGCTTGAAATCAAGGAAACAATGAGCATGGGAATTGCCATCACCATATTCACTGGACACCCCTTAAATCTGTTAGAGGTCAGAGAGCTTTACCTAAGCAAGTAGGTTCTGGCTGAGGATGCTTTTTGTAATCACTTCCAGGGAGTAACAATGTACTTTTTGAGCCTTAGAAACCAGGATCTTTCACGGGCATGAAAGGTGCACAGGAGTATTATTTTCAGCACATGAGGATTTTGTGTGTGTGGTGGGGAGGGGTGGTGGTGGTTACAATATTCTTTCACTTCTCAGGACAGCTCTTGGGTTTTGCTGTCCCTCAGTTACTGCTGACATATGCTTGGTGGATGTAAAAGGCTCTAGAGGCCGGGCACGGCAGCACACGCCTGTAATCCCAGCACTTTGGGAGGCCGATGCGGGTGGATCACGAGGTCAGGAGTTCAAGACCAGCCTGGCCACATAGTGAAACCCTGTCTTGACCAAAAATACAAAAATTAGCCAGGCATGGAGGCGCATGCCTCTAGTCCCAGCTACTCCGGAGGCTGAGATAAGAGAATCGCTTGAACCCAGGAGACAGAGGTTGCAGTGAGCGGAGATTATACCACTGTACTCCAGCCTGGCGACAAAGCAAGACTCCATCTCAGGAAAAAAAAAAAAAGAAAGAAAAGAAAAAGAAAAAGCCCTAGAACTGTCTTTGCCAATTAGAGATGTCCGCAAAGAAGTAGCAGCTCGGTGTGTTTTCTCTGTCCAGCTGCCTCTTACAGTATGTTTCTCAAAACAGCTTCCTAAGCTGGTGTATGGGCCTTTTAAGCTAATCCAATTTGTCTTCTTTGGCCTTTTAGTAGGAACTTCTTCTGCTCCGAAATTAAATTGATCTTCTTAAATAGGACAGAATGGGGAGTAAGGTTGGCTTTTGCTTATCAAGGGATTAGACAAGCACAGATCCTGCTTTTATTACTCAGACATTATCTTGGCTTTTCTACATTCAGTCATCTCCACAGTTTTGTTCCTTGAGCAACAAAGATGAAGAGAACCTATTAAATAGCCAAATATGTCCACTCTAAATGTAGCAGAAACAGCTACATTATGTAGCTGTGCTGATCTGGCTTTTTATTGTGTAGGAAGTAAGCTGATCCCCTTGTTTCCTATAGCAGCCCAAATTTTCTGTATTGGTGCATGCACATGGAGACCTCCTTTGAACTTGGTTTTGAATTTTGGGACTGTTGGCCTTTTTACATGGAATCGTGCATCATTTAATATTTTTATTTTTATGTGTTTTGCCAGGATGTTCATGCTATGAACTACATCAGACAAGGTGTATCCTCGTGGCAGAAGAAGGAAAAAGACAAAATAATCCAGTTGAAGTACCATTTTAGATATATGATTTATTTTTCATTTTTCATGCATGAATTCTGTATAGCCTTCTTCTTAGTAACACCAGCTTTACTGATGCCCTGATCCAAAGATGTTTATGTAAATCTCTCGTATCCAAACCAAGAATTCCCATCATCATGTGTAAATAGAAGGCACTAGATAAGCAGGTTGTCAGCAATACCACCAGGCCAGAAACTCTGCTCCTTATGAGAATTTTCTACTGAAAGAACTTGGAAGTATCTCAATAAGCCATAAAAGGTTGAAGTTTATTTAATCATGCTAGCTCTGTATATATTTCTAAATCTTGCATTACTTAAGGGCTACATTTATACTAATATGTATCAGATCAATGCCAAATTTATCTCCAGCAGTAAAACGTTAAAATAACTTTTAAAAAACCATTTTTTAAAAACAAAAAAGGTGACCATAAAGATTGGCACATTCATATCCTTTCTAAAGTGAAAGTAAAGGACAAATTCAATTTTTTATTTTAGTCATGGAACACGTGGGGAAAAAAGAGAACAAGCAAACTATGCCACACTTAGGAGTATTTGAACAATTGTGGTTTAACATTTCTAGTTTTTAGTTAAATTTAGTTAAAATGGTAAATTTTATATCTATCTTACCAAAATAAAAATACATAAATCAGAAAAAAATTTTAATTAGAAAATAAATTTCTTATTTTTTAAGTCATATTGCACCACGTGAGTGCCCCGAACAACCTTGAAACACTGACAAGAGACACAACAGGGACAAAAAATACAGTCAAAGGGCTCTCCAGCTCCATCCACAGCGTAACCTAGCTCTTGCCAAGATTGACAAGACCTTGACAAGAAGAGTCTACTCTTCTTCAGTAAGTGGAATGTTTATCACTGATCAAGCAGTCTTGTGATTCCAATAAACCCTTTCCTTCTCGACACTCATTTAGTTGTGGTGCCACCACCTCTTCCTGGAGCTGACTATTAGGACTTTCAAGTTTAGGGAGGATGTGTCATTCATCTAAATGGATTCTCTCTTTTGTCAGTCAAGAGAAGCATTTACCGGAGTGTCTTTCCTGGAAATACAAGGTCTGAGGGATGTTCATAGCTGCCCATTAAGTGAGGTCAGTGAGGAGTCCAGTGGTCAAATAAACTTAGGAAATGCTGAGTTACACAAAATAGGTTCCTTTGTTACAAGAGTCATTAATAGATGTTAACTCATGACTTTTCAGGAAAGGAATATTCAGAATTTTCTTGGGAGTCTGAGGCAAGAGGATCACCTGAGGCCAGGAGTTTAAGACTGGCCTGGGCAATATAGTGAGACTCTGACGCTACAAAAAAAAATCTTTAAAAATTAGCTAGGTGTGATGGTGTGCACCTGTAGTCCTAGCTTCTTGGGAGGGTGAAGTAGGATGATTACTTGACTCCAGAAGTTCAAGCCTGCAGAGAGGTATGATTCCACCACGGCACTCCAGCCTGGGCGACAGAACAAGACCCTGTCTCTAAAAACAAAAACAAAAGAATTTTCCAAGAAAATTTTCCTGGTAGAGCTTTCCCAGGATAAAGCATTCCATGAATATACTTTTGGGAAAACATTGGTCTAGAAAAAACATGAGGGGGGAAATGCTTTGAAGTGTTATAACCAAAATAGCATTGCTACAATTTGTGACTACGATTTGTACTAAAAAGGGAGAGAGGGTGTGAGATTCAACTGCAATTAGTAGTGGTAACTTTTGCTCTTATGAATAACTCCTAGACAATCAATGGGTTTTGCTCTTTCACTCACCACTCACTTAAGAATTGGTAACACAAGCAGGATTATTGAAGACTGGGAAAAGTGGAGTTCTGTGTGTCGCATCTCTGTATTTCTGTTAGGCATGTTGGTAATGGCGGCAATGGCCATGATGGATGTGGCAGTGGGTGAGTAGGGGTGGAAATAAAGTTAAACTTTTGAACTTAATAGTCATGTGGAAGTCAATATAAACGGCAAAACAAAGGTTTAGATGATTGGAATAAGGGAAAATAGTGGTATGTTTATTTCTACTTGTCAGGGTATTAACACTCATACCGAAATGGTTTCCATGTTTAGAAGCTTCAAAAGGACAAGATAAATATATGTGTGTGTGTTCATTTCTGTACATCTTAAAGTACCTACAATGTTTCTTTTTTTGATTTTTTATTTTTCATTTATATAGGTGCATAGTAGGTACATATGGAGTATATGAGATACTTTGATATAGGCATATAATGCATAATAATTACATCATGGTAAGTGGGGTATTCATCCTCTCAGGCATTTATCCTTTGTGTTATAAACAATTCAATTATATTATTTTAGTTATTTTAAAATGTACAATTAAATTATTATTGACAATAGTCACCCTGTTGTGCTAACAAATACTGAGGTCTTATTCATTCTTTCTATTTTTTTGTACCCATTAACCATCCCACTTTCCCCTACCCTACCCACTACCCTTCTCAGCCTCTGGTAACCGTCTTTCTACTCGCTATCTCCATGAGTTCAAATGTTTTAATTTTGAGCTTCCACAAACAAGTGAGAACATGCAAAGTTTGTCTTTCTGTGCCATGATTATTTCACTTAACATAATGACCTCCAGTTCCATCCATGTTGTTACAAATGACTCGCCAGAAGTTTGGTTATCCCATGACATGCTAGTGTAACACCCCATTTTATCAGCAAAGATGGAAAACTAGAATTACCATTAAACTTGTCTTCAAAAATAAGCTAAAGGTTTTTAAACTCAAAATTTAATAAACTATTTTGAATGTGGTGATAAAGCTGGGTTTGCCTTTTTATGTATAAATGTTTATGTCACATCTCAATAATTACTCTAGAATTCCTAATAACAGTACAAGCTAAATAAGTTTGAAAATCATATAATCTATTGCTATAATTTGATATAAACTAAAAATGGTGAAATTGAATCAAAGAGTGAATGCTTTGAAAGCTATACCATTTTTGCACCAGGAAATTCCCTAAGAAAATAAAAAGTGATCAAGGAGGTCAGCGTGGTGGTTCACGCCTGTAATCCCAGCACTGTGGGAGGCCGAGGTGGGCAGATCACAATGTCAGGAGATCGAGACCATCCTGGCTAACACGGTGAAACCCTGTCTCTACTAAAAATACAAAAAATTAGCTGGGCATGGTGGCGGGCGCCTGTAGTCCGAGCTACCTGGGAGGCTGAGGCAGGACAATGGCGTGAACCCAGGAGGCAGAGCTTGCAATGAGCCCAGAATGTGCCACTGCACCCCAGCCTGGGCAACAGAGCAAGACTCTGTCTCAAAAAAAATAAAATAAAATAAGTAATCAAGGAATTGGGGAATATGAGTACTAGTTATTGATGTATTAGTTTTTAGAAACATATGATGCTTATTATTTTACTCTACTATTTTTAAGTTTTTATGGGCACATTTATTTTTTAAAATCATTGCTATATCTCATATGTACTACTTTGGGATCAGAACACAAAAAGCTGGAAAAATTCGTTTAAATGCCTTTTTGGCTTTCTGGGCCATGTAGCATCATTAAAATCCTATTTCAGGACTCACGTGAATGTCTTTTTTTTTTTTTTTTTTAGACAATCCTTTCTAAAGAAACCACCCTTAATGACCTAGCTACAAATGCCATTTCACTTTAATGGGAGATTTCCTTCAGCTGTGGTTTTAACATTATGACAATTTTGACTCCAAATGAAAATGATAGCAGAGATTCTCTCATATTTCATTAGCCAAATCCTGGGCAAGAGAATGATACTGGGGACTTTCCTTTTAAGTCACATATTATTTTTAATTAGTATGTATGAATTAAATAAAGAAAAATATTTTTATATTTATACATAACCAATAAATTAAAAAATTCTAATTCCATTTTAGTAAAATCAAATGTAACACATTGTTGACGCTAATGACAATGTTTTACACTTGTAGAGTACTTTGTAGATTTCTGAGTGGCAGTTATTACTTCAGTAGAAACTCACAATTCGTCTGCTAAATAAAAAGGGACAAAGAAGTAATGAAAGCCTTGAAGGTTCAATGACTTGTCCAGGGTCACACAGCAAATTACTTTCAGAGGTGGGGTTACCGCCCCACTTTACCATCTGCTCCTCCACATGCAGAGTGCCTGTATCTCTGTGGTACAGACTGTGTAACTCAATCTAGTAGATTAAAATAGTAATAACAGCTACCATGTGAATAAAACTTTCCAGTTTATAGGGTTCTTCCACATAAATTATTTAACTCATCTTTCTAACAACATTTTGAGGTTAGTATTATTGTGACCATTCCCATTTAAATAAAAACAACTGAGATTTGACAATATCAAATGACTTTGGCCTTGGCTGTAGAAGACTCGGGTCTTCGAATCCTAGTTTCTTGTTTCTAAGCTGCTCAAGTAACTCTCAAATGCAGAAATTTATATTTAATTTTATGATGATGTCTTTTGTCTCTTTGGGAAAAAGCATCTTCCTAACTACAGTCATGCCCCAATAACAACCTCTCCATCAACAACAGACCACATATACAACAGTGGTCCCATAGGATTATAATGGAGCTGAAAAATTACTATTGCTTAGTGATATCATAGCTATCCTAATGTGGGCACAGTGCAAGGCGTTACTCACGTGTTTGTGGTGATGCTGGTGTAAACAAACCTACTGCACTGCCAGTCATATAAATGTCTAGCACATACAATTATGTATAGTACATAAGACTTGATAATAAATGTCTGTTACATAGTTATGTATTTACCATTTTATAATTGTCAGCAATATTTTAGTGCACACCTTCTACTTATAAAAAAATGTAAAACAGCTTCAGGCAGGTCCTGCAGGAGGTATTTCAGAAGGCATTGTTGTCATAGAAGATGACAGCTCCATGTGTGTTATTGCCCCTAAATCTTCCAGTGGGATAAAGTATGGAGGTGGAAGACAATGATATTGATGATCCCAATTCTGTGTAGGCCTAGGCTAATGTGTGCTTTTGTCTTAGTTTTTATAAAAAAGTTGAAAGAGTAATACAAAATTATTTTTGTATAACTGTACAGTGTGTTTGTGTTTTAAGCTAAGTTCCATTGCTAGAGTCAAAAAGTTTTAAAAATTCCAAGTTTACAAAGTCAAAAAGTTACAGTAAACTAAGGTTAATTTATTATTGAAGAAGAAATTTTTTATATAAATTTAGTGTAGCCAAAGTGTACAGTGTTTATAAAGTCTACAGTAGTGTACAACAGCATTCTAGGCCTTCACATTCATTCACCACTCACTCACTCACTCACCAGAGCAACTTCCAGTCCTGCAAGCTCCATTCATGGTAAGTGCCCTATATAGGCATAACATATTTTTTTATCCTGAATTTTTACTGTAACTTTTCTATGTTTAGCTATGTTTAGATTCAGAAATATTTACCAATGTGTTACAACCGCCTATAGTATTCAGCACAGTAACATGCTGTACAAGTTTGTAGCCTAGGAGCGATAGGCTCTACCATATATCCTAGGTGTGGAGTAGCCTATAACATCTAGGTTTGTGTAAGTACACTCTATGATGTTTGCACAAAAATGAAATTGCCTAAGCTGCATTTCTTGGTACTTATCATTAATTGATGCATTATTGTATATCTTTCTTATGGAGACAATAAAGTTAGTGCACATTTCCTAAGCCAGCATCCCTCAGTAACAGAGAGAGGTGGCCTAGAAAACGGCAGAGATCATCACATTTAGATGACTCTGAGCTTTAGTACTCTTCCTTAAGATATATCTGCTGTTAAAGTACAGCAATGAGCCAAAGGCAGAAAGAGAGACATTTTCAACATGATTTTCACTTAATTAATGGTATTACTTATTTAATAATAATAATAATATTACTTATTTAATAATTAATAAATTTTGTTTATTTCTCAGTGGGCAGCTAAGTTTTTAAAATTTGTATCTTTTTTTTGGGAGTGGGGGGGGCGGATGGAGTCTCATTCTGTTGCCCAGGCTGGAGTGCAGTGGCATGATCTCAGGTCACTGCAATCTCCACCTCCCAGGTTCAAGTGATCCTCCTGCCTCAGCCCCCCTAGTAGCTGGGATTACAGGCATGCGCCACCATGCCCAGCTAAATGTTGTATTTTTAGTAGAGACAGGTTTTTGCCATGTTGGCCAGGCTGGTCTTGAACTCCTGACCTCAGGTGATCCACCCACCTCGGCCTCCCAAAGTGCTGGGACTACAGGCATGAGCCACCGCGCCCAGTCTAAATTTGTATCTTTAAAAACCATTGTCCTTTATATAATTTATATCTGAAAAGTTGTGAAAGACTTGTAGAGAATTGATGTAATACAAACTATTCTTGTCTACAGCAATGTAAATTGTTTTCAGAAGAATGCAATTGATTATTGCCCTGTAAATATTGACCAGCTTTATTTCTATTTGGAAATTCATCTCAGCATTCCTCTGAATTCTCCTTTTTCATAATTACAATATTGTACTGTTTCTCTCATTAATGGGTTAAATGAAATCTTTAATATATGCTTAGTTTATGTTTGCATGACAATCATGATTTTACCTTTTAAAAAATCCTTTAATCCTGGAATGTAATATTTATTCCAAAACCCAGGTTTGCTCATTAGATATGATGATGAGATTAGACTAGACTAGAGCATTCTTGTATAGTAAGTACTATCGGTATTCTTATATTATGAATAAAAGAAACTAGGCTGAGCGCAGTGGCTCATGCCTGTAATCCGAGCACTTTAGGAGGCTGAGGTGGGGGATCACAAGGTCAGGAGATCGAGACTCATCCTGGCTAACACGGTGAAACCGCATCTCTACTAAAAAAAAAATTCAAAAAATTAGCTGGGTGTGGTGGCGGGCACCTGTAGTCCCAGCTACTTGGGAGGCTGAGGCAGGAGAATGGCATGAAATCAGGAGGCGGAGCTTGCAGTGAGCTGAAGTCACGCCACTGCACTCCAGCCTGGGCAACAAAGTGAGACTCCATCTCAAAAAGAAAAAAAAGAAACTAAGAATTAATATAAGCGTCATGGTGTAATTTTTGTGTCTTCCCCCAAAGTACATATTCCAACTGCCAAGATGATAATATTAGAAGTGGGTCCTGTGGGAGGTGATTATGTCACAAGGGCAGAGCCCTCATGAATAGGATTAGTGTCCCTATAAAAGAGGCCCTTATCCCTTCCACCATGTGAGGTCACAGCAAGACGACACTATCTATAAGCCAGAAGGCAGGCCCTCACCAGACACTGACCTGCCTTGATCTTGGACTTCCCAGCTTCCAGAACTGTAAGATATAAACTTCTCTTCTTTACAAGCTGCTCTGTTTGTGGTGCCTTATTATAGCAGCTGAAACAGACTAAGATAATAAGAATATAAAGTAAGTAAGATTGAGAGATGAGCAAGTTGCCAAAGCCCAGCGTCAAATCATAAACACAAGCATCACATTCTACTGCCTCTACTCCCCGTGCCTACCTCAGAGGGGGGATACTGCCAAGAGTTCTTTATTAATGATCTAGGCTACGACAGAAATGTGGAGCTTTGTCCAGCCTAAAAACTCTAAAGGCATGGTTCTACCAGAACATGCCATTCCCACAGGAACATCTGAGATCATTGAGAATAAATTTTATTTGGAGCCTTGAAACTATAAGCCCGGCCAGCTTTGGGACTTTTTGTAGCAACAGACCACACTGATCCTGATATGACACAAACACATTAAGCTTCTCTCATGACCCTTTCTCGGAACCTTGAAGCCAATCCATTAAGATTCTGTGCAGCACAGTTACAGTGTGAGAGACTGGTAAGAAACAGCTCTCCACAATGGCATCCTCAATTTACATTAATTACTGCTGATTTTGCTTGGAGACAAAAGTGTAAAAAATTTACGGTTTCTGAAAGTAAGCAAGATTAGCATGACCTTTGTATGGATGAGCATAAGTCTCTAAAGGATCAGAATATTATAATAGAATATTTAGATTTGGTCTTGGGTAAAATATTAGTTGATGTGTACTACTGAAACTAAAGATAAAAACAACTTCTCATATATGCCATACCTCCACTTCCTTGATACTATTCTCAGTGATATTATAAATATTGTTAGAATAAGCTTTACAAGCAATACTCATTAAAATATATGCAATATTATTTTGATAATAGCACATATTGAATGTGTTTTACTCTGATTCTTTAGAAAATCAAATTTTAAGAAAATTAAGGGACAATAAGAAATGTAATAATTTTTAGTAGCAATTATTTTTGAAATACATTCCTATATATCCCATGCTGGCCCTGGTTGTTACTACTGTTAGGCTTTCTGGTCTCCCTGCTTCTCTCTTTCTTCACAACCCCTAAGCCATCTTTAACCACACTTGGCCGTCTCATTAATGTGTGTAGTGTCACCCTAGACTTCTGCACATCCTGAAAAATAATTTCAAGGAATTATTTTTGAAATACAATTATTTTTGAAATACACCAGCTGTACTTGAAATACACCAACTTTCATTTCACTTTTATCATATCAGGACTACAGTTCAAACTTTTCCTACTTTCTAACTGAAGCTCCACAGAATCCATAGTGCCAGCCCAATAAGTCAAGGAAAAGCTTTTCAGAGAGCCACTGCATCCTGTTGTCATGCCAGCACTCCAGTTAGAACTCTGAGGATGACAAGTTCTACATCCTCATCTTAGAGTAAAATGTAACTGTGCCCCGAAGACCCACTCATCTCCAGCATATCTCCAGCCTTCCTTTCTCTCATTGTACTCCCTGTCCATTATATCCCACTCAGCTTTAAATGTGCCCAGCACATACTCATCCCTTTCCTGACTCCTGTGCCTCCATAAATCCAGGGCCTTAATGCCTCCTCCCCAACATGGTTATACCATCGACCTCTTCATCACTGAGACTTATTCAAATACCCAAAGCTTGAAATGTGCCCCTTTTACCTGAACCTCTTTCCTTTACCATTTTTCCTATTCTTCCACCCTCTCACTCTTGCTGACCTTGATCTTTGGAGGGTTTATGATCAAGAACTGAAGCTGCTCAACTCTTCTCTGTACTCACCGCCCTCTTCTCAGACCTTAACCCTGCATACCACTCCTTGACTTTAAATGGCAGGGTTTCTCCACTCCCACTCCCTCGTTCATGCTGGCCCTGGTTGTTACTACTGTTAGGGTTTCTGGTCTCTCTGCTTCTCACTTTCTTCACAATCCCTAAATCCCTAAGCCATCTTTAACCACACGCGGCCATCTCATTAATGTGCGTAGTGTCACCCTAGACTTTTTCACATCCTGATTCTTCTTGTAACTGACCAGGCCCCAACCCTAGGTAACCCCACTGCCTGCTCTCAGCTTTTGCTAGGCCTTCACGTAGGCTCCAAGGTTTGAAGAATATGACAAACTTGAGATAAATGGCAACACTTAGAAAACTCTAAGGAAAACATGATGAAAAAATTAAAATTTTTCTTCTGTGAATAAACACTTTTTTTCCTCATCGTGCCCCTTTGCTACCTTTCTCTATGCCCCATACACACTCAGCAGCAGATGACGTCATTCAGAACTTTTATTAAGAATAAAGAGTTCGGCTGGGCATGATGGCTCACACCTGTAATCCCAGCACTTTGGGAGGCCGAGGCAGGTGGATCACCTGAGGCCAGGCGTTGGAGACCAGCCTGGCCAACATGGCGAAACCCTGTCTCTACTAAAAATACAAAAATTAGCCAGGCGTGGTAGGGTGGGCCTGTAGTCCCAGCTACTCCAGAGGCTGAGGCAGGAGAATCACTTGAACCTGGAAGGCGGAGGTTGCAGTGAGCCGAGATAGAGCCACTGCACTCCAGCCTGAGAGATGGCGCGAGACTCTGTCTCATAAAAAAAGAAAAAAAAAAAGAGAATACAGAGTTCATCTAAAGTGAATTCCTAAAGGTCTTCTCTTGGGCTTCAGCCCTCTTGTTTTCCTCAAAAATGAAGAGTTTGACACTGTTGAATCTCTTGCCATTCCCATTCCTCCTATTCGCCTACTTTTTTACTCCTATGGACCCTGACCCCCTCTTTTTTGAAAGTCTCTTATTCTATGCTGATGTGATCATGTAGTTTGTTCCTTCTGTATCTGATAACACTCCTCCTCTAAATTTAGAAGGTCAGAGATATTCATTGATTACCCATTGTCTACACATATATTGTCCAAACTTTTTAGCATTCAGGACTTTTCATAATCCAGTTACTTTTCACCATTATCTTCTACACTCTTATGCTATGTAGCCTCCAGATAAAATAATTACTTGTCCATGAATGGGAAATACAATGCTACCAAAATACATTTTATGGTGTTAAGAAATAACTAATATTTTTATGTTCTGCAGAGTCATGGCTACCTGAGCAAAAATTGTCGGCAGCTTGGGTTAACAGATGTTGATCAACAGCCATGCCTTGGAAGTTGGAGATAGTGAATTACTCCTGAGAGATTTACAGGTTTATTTGCCTCTGGGCTTCTTTATTTACAGTTCAAAGGGTAATAAATTCCTGAGCCTAACATTTATATTTTAAAGAGCTATAACATCTAGGACCTTTTGCTTTTTTTCCAACAGAGGATTTGTTTGCATTAAAAACATAAGGTTTCCCTCCTTCTCCCTAAAAAGGAGGGAGCAACTGAACCAACATTTGAATAGGTTATATAGGAACCAGCAGTTCCTATATAAGCACTTGCGTTCATAATTTGGGAGTTCTTCCATATTGCATTCTCCTTCTACACCTCTGTACATCCAGGGTGACATCTGCTCCCATAGAATCACCCAAAGGGGAAATGGGGGACAGGGAAACCAACACCAAGATATCCTATAAGTAAACAATCAGCCTGTCTCTGACCCAGAAACCTTGTATTTGTTCTCAGGAGAAAATAAGTAACCATACATATTAGAAACTTATCAAATGGAATTGTTCCAAAGAAATTCATTTAAATGCTTTGTGTAAGGTGAGAATGAGAATTCTTTCACTTCATGTAGAACGTGTTTTTATTCAGGACTCTTTCAGTCCATTTAGAATATGTTTATGCTTAGCTTTTTATATAAAACTGAGTTACCTATAAAATGGTGGTGAAAGTACTTTCCCGCTTTCTCAAGATTTGGGAGTTATTTGTATATAAACGGATTGTTAATTATTGAAATGACATTGCAAGTGACCCTCTATCCCACTCCTCGCCAGATCATCTATTCAACTTACAATTTCTGCTGAAGTTCTTAACCTGAGAAGGTTGTTAAGAAACCCATAGCATGGAATCTCCTGATTTGGAAGGGAATATCTTTCCCATCATTCTATTTTTTGCCGTGATGTCTGCAGGAAACTGTGCAGAGAAAACGGTTCTGCACAGAAGCACTGTGGATACGAGGAACGCTGTTAGGACCCTCTTGCTTTTATGTTTATATTCTCTTAGAGAAATTAGAATGTTTGGGGATTTTTATTTTCATTCTCCTTGAGAAACTGGAATGCCATTAATTTATGCCTTTATAAATATTTCTGGAATAAGCCAGACCGCTTTGCCAGTCATCAGAACTGTCAGTTATTTCCCCTATTGGGGAGTTCATTTTCCCACCCCCTTAGGCTTTTAAGCTTTGCTGGCTGCATTTGCAATCCAGTCCTTTTAAATCCTTATCTTGAGTGATGACTTAAAACAACTCCTAAATCAGGATGTTGGTTGAGGAAGGAATAATTCAGATTTAAAAAATCTGGGAAATAAGGCATATTGATTAGCAATCAGCCTTACAAACATTATCTTACTTTAGGATCCCAGGCGTGAAACTTCACATCTGCTTCAAGTTCATTTATTTCTTCAACCGCCTATCTTCAGCCAGTCAGGAGTGAGCTAGCTGTTCCCCGCCACACAGACTGAATTTTTGTATCTAAGACTTTTGAGATGATCAAAATCTTTCCAATCTAAAAGTGCTCTGTGTAGACCAGAAAGAGAAACGTGAACAATTTTAGATTAATAGCAATAAGGAAAAAATAAATAAACAAGGAATTGCAACACTCCATGAGTTGCCTCTGGAGCCCGCCTGCTGTAGAGGAGCTGTCTGCCCTCAAATCCCTGTCCTCAAGTGATGACTCCCCATCCTTTCTTCAGTCACCTTGGGCAGGTCTCTCTACCAACCTCCTGTTTTCACCCCTCAACAGGGCCCAGCCAAAGCACTTTCACTTCTTATGTGAACTGAACCACTCAGACTGGTTGGTAGGATATGTATCATCACTCTTAACCGTCAGAAAAGGAAGTAGACTGGAGAAAGTCACACAGCAGTTCAGTGGGGAGCAGGTATGTTGGATTCTAATGCCAGAGCTCTTTCTCCTCTACCACACTGTCCTTTGGCTAGTTTTCTGTTTTCTTTCCTCAGGAACTCTGCTATTTACCAGGATATGAACTTAGTTAATTTGTATTACCTCTCAAAGTCAAAGATTGCTCATTTATAAAATCAAAATAATATAAATACCAAACAGCAAAAAAGAACACAAAACTGGCCTGGTCAATTAAGAAAAGAATAAATACATTGAAATATGTCAGGAGTTACATTAAATACAAATAGACTAAATGCTTCAATTTAAAAATTTAGATTATTAGTCTGAATTGAAAAGAAGAAACCATCTATGGCCATACGACCCTGAACACAACTGATCTTGTCTGAAAGGAAAAAAAATAAATATTATGTTCCTTATAAGATATATAAGGAATATATACCTTTATTTAAGGTATATCTGCCAACATCTTGGTATTGGCAGGGTTGGTTCTTTTTTGAGGGCTTGGAGAGAAACGTGTTTCAGATCCCTCTCATGGCTTGTAGATGGCTGTCATCTCTTCATAAGCCTCTGTGTCCAAATATTCCCTTCTTATAAAGGCAGCAGGCTTATTGAATTAAGACCCACTCTAATGACCTCATTTTATTTTGATTACCTCTGTGAAAACCCTATATCCAAGTAAGGTCACTTTCTGAGGTACCGAGAATTAAGATTTGAACACATGAATTTGGGGGAACCCATCACACTTACTCATTTTTAAATGGAGACATAATTTTGTATAGTAAATTGCACAGATCTTAAATGTGCAGTTCAATGCATTTTGAGAAATGTATTAAAACCATGGAACCTACATCTCCATCAAGATAAAGAACATTTCCATCACCTCAGAAATTTTCCTTGTGTCTCTTTTCAGTGAATTCTTGCTTCCAGTTTGTAAAAACAGCTTCTTATATTAGGTTGGTATGAAAGTGATTACTTTTAGTGGCAAAAACTACAGTTATGTTTGCACCAACCTAATAGTAAAATGAATCTAAATCAGAACTTAGAAATGTGAATAATCCATGTCCTTCCCCTGTGATTGCTTGGCCTTGGGTACTCAATAACCTCTTGAACACTCAGTTTTCATATATGTAAAAGTTGTTGACTCGGTGCTGTTTTATCACGGTTCTAAGAACCTGTGCTTGTGATTATGGCTCTAACAATATCAACTCTTAAACCCAAATGTCAACTAAAGAAGCCCAGAGAAGAAACAACAGAACCTTTTCTCTTCAGAGGCAATATTTCCATGTTAATGGTTCCTTCTAGAGACAAGTCCCTCTGCCTTTGCTGTGAAATCTGTTAATGATTTTTTATGGATGGAAATTTTAGGTCAGGTAGGAAGCTGACGGGTTGGTGGGAAGGAGCAATGGTTTTAACATTTGTCAAATCATCATGTACAGACAGCCTGTGTCAAGCACAGGACCGCGTTAGTTTCTTAAGCCCTTACATGAAACTAGAGAGGTAATGCTTAACCTTCATTTCACAGATTAGGGCCTTGAGGCTCACAGAGGTGATGGCAGCGACCCAAGTCACACAGCTGGTACGTAGAAGAGCCAGGCTTATGTAGCAGTTGGTTTACCCTCTAATCAGTGACACACATTAAACAGCGTGGTCAAAATACCCTTCATCAGCAGGACTCCAGGCTCCCCACATCGCTTCAGGCAGAGCAGCGTGGCTTTTACATGTTTAATGTATCAGGCTTCTGAGTATGACTTCTTTGAAGAGTGGGTTCCATAGCTGAAATGTTTTTAAGATCACTGGC
Source organism: Pongo abelii (assembly GCF_028885655.2). Classification (NCBI taxonomy): domain Eukaryota; kingdom Metazoa; phylum Chordata; class Mammalia; order Primates; family Hominidae; genus Pongo; species Pongo abelii. Next base: position 31,835,237 of record NC_071995.2, read on the forward strand.
CTGCACCATCCAAGGTCACCTCCACACTTCCAAGCCCTCTCTGACAAGCTCCGTCCCGCAGGCTCTATCCTGTGGTTCCTTCCTCCCCTAATCATGAGGCCTAATTAGCCCTCTTCACCCTGAATCCTCCTCGCAAGGATTTGCCCCCGTATAAGATGCCAAAAACTGAGAAAGCCTGAAATGGACTTTCTGTCCTCAACATCTAGATTAGTTTCTCCTGGCTTCTCAAAGGGTTGTCACAAATTAAAGCTAGAAAAAAAACAATTCACCACATTCTAGCACGCAGAGTTCTACTATATAAAATTCCAAACTAAGAAAGTGACTAAATAGAGATTAATTCTACCATTTTGAAAAGAATTCTCCAGAGGTTTTATTTAGGTAGTCAGGTATCCTCATGCATTTGAAATAGGTTTAAATTTTTCCATTCACATGCAGTTTTTCAGAAACGTAGTGTATAAAATGAGTATTTAAACCATTTTCCTCTTTTTTAGACAGTCCTACAGAAAAGGCATCAGATTTTTTTTGCATACAATTCTTTCTGTTAAGGGCTTATTGCCATTCTGACACACTGACTTCCATTTACCCAAGAGCAGGATTTACAATGGGATTTTTAGCTGATTGTGCTGGGAGAAGATCAGGACCATCCCAGAGAGCTGGCTCCTGAGGGTGGACCTGAGGGTGAAGTGGCAAAAGGAAAAACAGGGAGCTGCTTCTCCTTGGTGGTGTGATGTGAACTGGACATTTGTAGCTCTATGTGGAAATCAGAAAGTACATCTTCAATGAAACACAAAGCAACATGTTAGTTGAAAAATAGAAAACTGAAGAAGAAAAAAAAGACAAAGGAAGTTCAAAAAAGGATGTTTTCATTATCTAAATCTAATATCAACTACCATGATCATTGTGTGGTTCATATGTGCGTGTTGAAAATGTGTGATATTTCTATGTTTTCGAGACAGCCAAGTAAAAAGGTCTCCCCAGAGTACCTTCTACCAGCCTGCGCACTGGGAGGATGGGGCAGGGCCTCAAGAAGTTCACACCATTTGCAGTGGGGAGGAGCCTGGCCTCTCCTGTTCCTGGGTGGTGACCTGGAATTCAATCTGTGAGATGGGGGCCTGTTAACAGGAACCCCTCTTGCTTTGCTGAGAGTCTTTTTCCTTTTTGCCCAATAAATTCCATTTTTCTCACCCTTCTAGGTGTCCACAAGCCTAATCTTTCCTGGTCATGTGACAAGAACCTGGTTTTTAGCTGACCTGAAGAGAAAGTCCTACAATACTTTTATTAGGAGTATTTATGAATACTTGTAAATAGCCTGTGCCTAGATAGTCATCAAAAATTGAAAGTGAAATACAAAGTCAGTTGAAATCAAAATGAAAGCCCAATGTTATAACTGAAATAAACGATCCTCTTTTTTATGATATTGGCACAGTTAGATTTATTCTGATGTTAAATCTTACACAGGCACAGAGGAAACATATATTCCCAGAGAAATGTATGTGATGTCATCTCTAGCAAGGGTTTCAGATAGAGAGCTGCTGTAGTGAAACCCTTGCGTATTCCCTGCCTCACAAAGAACATTTGTGAGTGGAAAACACAGACTGCTTTTCCTTTGCTTTCACACCACAACAATCTACACAGAAGACTTTTGTGACCAAATACTGGAGGAGGGGGTCCCCACCAAGAAGCAAGCAATCAATTCTTCAGCAGACACCAGTTGGGCATTCTCCAATTCAATTCCAACACTATCTACCTGGAGATAGTGTCAGACACTACAGGTTGAGGGCTCAGTCCCACAAGGCTGCCCCTGACTTCCAACGCCTATCTCAAGTCCCAGGTTGTTTTACCCATGCCCTGACCGACCGGCTATAAATCAGAGATCCCACAGCCCCCTCCTTGGATTTGATTAATTTGCTAGAGCAGTTCACAGAAGTCAGGGTCCATTTTTACTGGTCTATTATAAAGGGTATTATAAAAAATATTATAAAGGATACAGATGAAGAGATGCATAGGGCAAGGTATGGGCAGGGGTGCAGTGGTTCCATGCCCTCCCAGTGTGCACCACTCTCCAGGAACCTCCACGCTTTCAGCTATTTGGAAGCTCTTCAAACCCTGTCCTTTCGGGTTTTTATGGAGACTTCATTATGTAAGCATCATTGATTAAACTACTGGCCCTTGGTGATCAACTCAACTTTCAGCCCCTTTCCTCTCCCCTGCCAGGAGGCTGGGGGTTGGAACTGAACGTCCCAACTCTCTAACCCTGCCTTGATCTTTCCAGTGCCCAGCCCCCATACTGGAGGCATGTAACATTGCTCCAAAAATGCAATTCTCTCAAGTCCAGCCACTGAAACTGCCTATTATAACCTGGAACGAGTTTGATCTATAGCTGCTGAAATGACCCCCTACAATTCTAAGGAAAATTTTACCCACCACCATCACTTGCCAGTTAATACTTGCCAGCTCCCCAGAACCTTACTATGCCAATGAACATTCTCAAAGGGTAACACATAACGTTTTTCCTTTTTGTAAAACCTCCATCCTCCTCTTTGCTCTCGGATATACTGAAGACTACCCAGTCTGCATGTATACCCCAAATCACAATTCTTCCTTCCCAAATAAAATATTAAATTTGAATTCTCTATTCATCTCTACATTTTTATTTTGACTTGAACATATATCAAGAAACAGGATGAAGAGCAAATATTAATTTTTTCAATATTACAACATTAGAGGAAGAATCAAACTAAGATGATCACCACTGACGTATGGCAGAAATTACAAACACAGTCAATGTTCTGAAAAAAGACACTTAAAATATATACAGCAAACAGAGCCTGAAGCAAGTGGTAATACCATCCATAATGCTCATGGTCAATATCAGACAGCAAGCCTTACTGTAACAGTACTGACTCCATGTTAAAAGCTTGTTTGCTTGAGTATAATTATTGTTTTCCTTGAGTTCGTAGATTATTCATTAAAAACAGCCTCAGGAAAACAGGACCTTCAACAGAGATAAAAGAAAATACGCTGACCAATGACTCTGGGAATGGCTGACCAGCCTGATAAGAACAGCTTGACAGCACCTGCAGAAGGACACAGCACATTGACCTGAGAGTATGCACATTTAACTGCCTGCCTGAGAGTATGCACATTTCACAAGAATGCTTTGATCATCATTTGCACCCCTCTAATTTGCCTTAAAAACCTCCTGATCTGGAGACACAACTCAGAGAGGTGGTCTTTGAACACAAGTTCACTCTTTCCCCCCCGGGTTGTTGGCTTTGCAAATAAAGCTAACTTTCATTTTTGCCAAAAGCTTGTCCCTTAAATTTTGGCTTTGAAGCAATGAGGGGCCTGGACCTGAGTTCAGTTACATTATGAACCCAGAATGGAAGCTCCTGTACATCATTAGCTTCTGCCTTTGAACACAGGCCTTGGGTTTTTACTGGCAAATGACTATATTCAAGCCTAATGCTGAAAACATTTTAAGGCAGCTTCTAATGTCAAAGCAATCTATACCTTTATATGTGAATAGGTAAATAATATGTAAGGTCCATCCATCTCCGAAATTCTGCCTACAAAAGCTTGAATAATATTTATGCAGCTCACCTTAAGCGAGCTGAGAAGTAACCAACAAATTGATAAAAGCTTACCGTAGTAAAAAACAAATTAAGGGAGGTTGCTCACATAGAGTAAGACAGGAATTTTATGAAAAAATGGAAAAGGGTTAAGAGATGATAAATACAAAAACATAGGTGCCTCAGAACACTGTTTAAAAAAAAAACTTAGCATTCATTTAAAAAAATGACTTTTGGTGTACAATTCTGTGAGTTTTTAACAAATGTACAGATTTGTGAAACCACCACAACAATCAGGATACAGAACAATTTCATCACTGGACAAAAGACTTCTTTATGCTGCTCTTTTGTAGTCAAATCCTGCCCATCCCTTACCCCTCTAGCAACCACTGATGTATTCTCTGTTTTTATACTTTTTTGCAGGTTTTTGTTGCTGTTGTTCTTATTTTATTTTTCCCCTCCACCCTAAGGGCACTTACTGTAATATGTCTAAGTTTACCTTAGACAGGTGCGTCTCCTTGAAAGCTATGTGGTGTTTGAATTAGGCCCTTCTTGCACTGCTATAAAAAAATACTTGAAACTGGGTAATTTATAAGAAAAAAGGTTTAATTGGCTCATGGTTCTGCAGACTGTACAGGAAGTAAAACACTGGTATCTGCTTCTAGGGAAGCCTCAGGGAGTTTACAATCATGGCAGAAAGTGAAGCAGGAGCTTTCACATCACATGGCGAAAGCCAGAGCAAGAGAGACAGAGAAGGTGCCACACACTTTTAAACAACCAAATCACGCAAGAATTCACTTACTATCATGAAGACAGCCCCAAAGGGATGGTGCTAAACTTCTCATGAGAAATCCAACCCCATGGTCCAAACACCTCCCACCAGGCCCTACCTCCAACATTGGGGATTACATTGCAATATGAAGTTTGGGCTGGAGCACACATCCAAACTGTATCAGTGCTATTGTGCATAGGTGGGTTTTTAATAGTTTTTTTTTTTTAAGAGACAGGATCTTGCTCTTTTGCCCAGGTTAGAGTGCAGTGGCACACTCATAGCTCACTATAACCTTAAACTCCCTGGGCTCAAGAGATCTTACTACATTGGCCTCCCAAAGTGTTGGGATTAGAGGCCTGAGTAATCCTTGTCGATTTTTAGGTTTTTTTTTTAAGTACAATTTAGTGTTTTTTAGTACATTCACAAAATTGTGCAACCATCCCCATGATCTTACACTAGAACGTTTTCATCACCCTAAAAAGAAGCTCTGTACCAGCTGGGTGCAGTGGCTCACACCTGTAATCCCAGCACTTTAGAAGGCTGAGGTGGGCAGATCACCTGAGGTCAGGAGTTTGAGACCAGCCTGGCCAACATGGTGAAACCCTGCCTCTACTAAAAATACAAAAATTGGCCAGGCATGGTGGTAGGTGCCTGTAATCCCAGCTACTCAGGAGGCTGGGGCAGAAGAATCACTTGAACCCAGGAGGCAGAGGTTGCTGTGAGCAGAGATCATGCCATTGCACTCCAGCCTGGGTGACAAAGGGAGACTCTGTCTCAAAAAAAAGAAAAAAAGAAAAAGAAGAAGCTCTGTACCCATTAACAGTCGCTCCCATTCTCCCCTACCTCCACCCCCTGGCTTCCACTAATCTACTTTCTCTCTCTATGATTTGGTCTTTTCTGAACATGTCATATAAATGGAATCATACCTTATGTGTCTGGCTTCTTATGCTCAGCACATTTTCTAGGCTTATCCATGTTATAGTGTATATCAGTACTTCATTCCCTATTATGGAAAAACAATAGTCCATTCCATGGATATACCACATTTTCATCCATTCATCTGTTAATGGACATTGGATTGTTTCCACTTTTTGGCTTCTATGAACAATGCTGCTATCAACATTCATGGAAAAAGGCTTTGTGGGACAATATATTTCCATTTCTCTCAGGTAGATATCCAGGAATAGAATTGCTGGGTCATATGGTAACTTTATGAGTTTTTGAGGAGCTACCAAACTATTTCCCAAAGTGACTGCACCATTTTACATTTCCCCTATTATTGAATGAGGGTTCCAATTTCTCACATCCTCTCCAATATTTGTTTATTGTCCATCTTTTTTTATTATAGATCGGGCTACTGTCCTAATGCCTACGAGGTAGTCAATCATTGTAGTTTCTATTGGCACTTCTCCAGTGAGTAATGACATTGAGCATCTTTTCATGTGATTATTGGCAAGCCATATTTCTTTTTTGAATGAAATATCTGTTCACATCTTTGCTCCTTTTTAAATTGGCTTATTTGTCTTTCGATTGTTGCAGTATACGAGTCCTTTATTCTGGATGTAAGTCCCTTATCAGATATACGATTTACAAATATTTTCTCCCACAACAAATATTCTGTGGGTTGCCTTTTTACTTTCTTGATGGTGTCCTTTGAGGCACAACAGTTTAAATTTTGGTGATGTCCAGTTTTTCAAATTTTTCTTTTATAAATTGTACCTTGGATATCGTATTTAAGAATTATTGGCCCAACACCAGGTAGGGAAGATTTTTCTGTATGTTTTCTTCTAAACCTTTTATAGTTTTCAATTTTATGTTTAGGCCGGGTGCGGTAGCTCACGCCTGTAATCCCAGCACTTTGGGAGGCCGAGGTGGGCGGATCACGAGGTCAGGAGATCGAGACCATCCTGGCTAACATGGTGAAACCCCGTCTCTACTAAAAATACAAAAAAAAATAAGTGGGCGTGGTAGTGGGCACCTGTAGTCCCAGCTACTTGGGAGGCTGAGGCAGGAGAATGGCGTGAACCTGGGAGGTGGAGCTTGCAGTGAGCCAAGATCGCGCTACTGCACTCCAGCCTGGGCAAGAGCGAGACTCCGTCTCAAAAAAAAAAAAAAAAAAAAAAAAAATTACGTTTAGATCAATGGTCCATTTTTAGTTAACTTTTGTCTAAGGAATGAGGTTTAAGTTGAATTTTTTAGTTTTCCACATATTGATGTCCAATTGTTTCAACACAATTTGTTGAAAAGATTATCCTTACCCAGTTGAATTGCCATTGCATCTTTGTCAAAAATCAATTGTCTGTATTTGTGTGAGCCAATTTCTGGACTCTATTATGTTCATTCATCTAAATGTTGCATTTATGACAAGACTACACTGTCTTGATTACTGTAACTTTACGTTAAATGTCAAAGTTAGGTAGTTAAGTCTTCCAAAATGTTTTGGCCATTCTGTATACTTCTATATTTTAAAGTCAATTTGTCAATTTCTACAAAAGCCCTCCTGAAATTTGTGATTGGGATATCATTTAGTTTATACATTAATTTGGGCATAATGACATCTTATGTTTTTTAACTCAAGAACATGGTTTATCTCTATTTTTTTTTGGCTCTTCTTTAATTCCTTGTGGGAATGTTTTATAGTTTTAACATAGAGGTGTTATAAATACTTTGTTAAAATGTCTCCTAAATTATCTTCATGCTTTTGTGGTGCCACTGTAAATTGTATCTTTTACAGTTTTTTTTTCTAATTGTCTATGGCTAGTATACAGGAAAACAATTCATCTTTGCACATTGGCCTTTTATCTAGCAACTTTGCTAAATTGACTTACTAGTTATAGTAGATTTTATTATTCTTTTGGTGAGCACTTGGAATTTTCTACATATGTAATCATATCATCTATAAATAAAGATCATTTTACTTCTTATTCAATCTGTATACATATATATATATATATTTTTTTTTTTTTTTTGAGACAGAGTCTTGCTCTGTTGCCCAGGCTGGAGTGCAGTGGCGCGATCCTCAGCTCACTGCAACCTCCACCTCCTGGGTTCAAGCTATTCTCCTGCCTCAGCCTCCCAAGTAGCTGGGATTACAGGCACCTGCCACCACGCCCGGCTAATTTTTGTATTTTTAGTAGAGACAGGGTTTCACCTTGTTGGCCAGCCTGCGAACTCCTGACCTCAGGTGATCCACCCACCTCGGCCTACCAAAGCGCTGGGATTGTAGGTGTGAGCCACTGCGCCTGGCTCTTTGCCTTACTGTACAGACTAGGACCTCTAGTACAATGTTGAATTAAAGTAACAAGAATAGACATCCTCGTCTTGTTCCCAATATCAGTCTTTCACCATTGTCTTAGTCTGTTTGTGCTATTATAACAAAATGCCATTAACTGGGTGGCTTATAAACAACAGAAATGTATTTCTCACAGTTCTGAAGGTTGAGAAGTGCAAGATCATGGCAGATCTGGTTTCTGGTGAAGGCGTGCATGCTTTGTGGCTCGTAGACGGCACTTTGAGTTTGCTGTGTCCTCACTTGGTGGAAGCAGCAAATGCACTCCCTTGGACCTCTTTTGTAAGGGCACTAATCCTATTCATGAGAGCTCTGCTTTCGTGATCTAATCACCTCCTAAAGGACCCACCACCTAATACCATCATCTTATGGGCTAGGATTTCAACATATGAATGAACACAAACATTCAGACCATAGCAAGTATTAACTGGTGTGTGTGTCTGTGTGTGTGTGTATCTTAGAAATGGGGTCTTGATCTGTTGCTCAGGCTGGAGTGCAGTGGCACAATCATGGCTCACTGCAGCCTTGAACTCCTGAGTTCAAGTGATCTTCCCATCTCAGCATCCAAGTAGCTGGAACTACAAGCGTACGCTACCACGCCCAGATAATATTTTAATTTTTTGTAGAGATGAGGTCTCATTGTGTTGCTCAGATTGGTCCTGACCTTCTGGCTTCAAGTAATCCTCCTACCTCAGCCTCCCAAACTGCTAGGATTATAGGCGTGAGCCACCACGCCTGACCAAGTATAATTTTAGTTATAGGTTTTCTGTTGATGTTTAGAGCATTATTTTTTATGCTTTCCATCAAATCAGGTAATGGTTTGGCAAAAATACGTGCATAAATATTGAAATGATTTAGACTTGGGACTAAATTCCCATCTTGCCTAAGTTGAGTTGCCCTTAACAGGGAACTGGCTCCAAATATGCAGAGGAATCCCCATAATGTGGGAAGCAGCTGCCTGCTGGGGTTCAGAAGCAATTGCCTCAAAGAGCTGATGAATACAAGGTATTTCAAAGGACCAAATGCAAAGAGGGTTGAAACTAAAATTACTAGTACCTACTCTCTGCCAGACCTTGTGTGAGGCCTCTCATGTGAGTAATCTCCATTTCTTTTCTTCATCTATACAGAGCCAGAACTTTTGAATAATTTTATTCTTCTGTCTTCAGCAGGTGAGTGTAAAATGCACCAAGGCAACCAACGCTTTTCTAATCACACCATGTGGGAGAGTCTCCCAGGCTGCCTTACGGGGTTGCTGCAATGACCCAAATCTGACACTGTAGACAAACGAGGGGCAACAACTGATTTCCTCTCTGATTTGTGAATTGAAGAAAGTTTCCTTTGTCACCACCATGTAATATGAATTTATATCCTCCAGAAAGTTTTCATATATGGCTTGTGCATAAAGTCGATTCAGAAGACCACCTCCCAACCCCCAAAACTAGATGTTGTATCACCACTATATTTCCCAGGGATGCACTTGGAAAATTTGGCACTTTATATAATTTTTTACCAAATTCTAGAGGGAAGAAAAAAGGCCCGGGGGGGCGGCGGTCTTTCTGACAATCTAATCATTTTCAGATGCAGAACTGAGGCTCAGGGAATTTAAGCAGCCTGCCCAGGCTTGCATAGCTGTTGGTGACGAACCCTGGTGTGGAATTCAGTGTTTTAAAAACTCATATGACTGTCATTTTCACCAGGACCAGCATAAGCACTAAATCCACTTACATCAAAATTAACTAGCCTATTGAGGTTTTTCATTGACCAAGCTCAAATTTTTCAGTTCCAAATATGTGAACACCTAATCTAGTTACTTATAATTGTTGTTGAATTGCATTTTTAGGCATTTTCATCTTCCCTTAAATGGATAAAAGATGAAGAAAGTACCCTGACAAATTCTGTGGAGAACATTTAAAGGTATTTCTGTAGACTAATAGATGTTTTTTGCAAGTTATTATGACATCATGAACATATAAAGGAGTGCACAAAATGTAATTCAATTTTTTTCCTCTATGTGTGTGTTTATTCAGACTGGATGATACAGCTGTAGAAAAATAGGTACTCCTAAAAGATTCTCTAATTCAGACTTTTTACAATTTAACTCTCAAAAGTCAATTTTTATAAGAGATTGCAATGTCTAGTCTTTATGCATAATTTAGTCTGGCAGAAAAAAGGAGGAAAACATACCCTTTTTCATTTGAGAATTGACATTGTTTGGGGATCAAAAAGTAAAGAAAACATTTTAAAAGATTCTCACAAAGGAATAGAAATTAAGAAGCCCACCCATAGTGTAGACTCATATTGTGGTTAATAGGGAGTTTACTGCCACCAAGTGGTTTGCTAAATCTGTATAATTCTGTAACTGGTGTTTCTCAAATCCCTTTTCAAAGTGTCTTGTTAGATACAGCAAGTCAGCCAGCCAGTGGTACCGCTTCCCAAACTTTGTTACACAATAAGACAATGTAGGAACCCCTTTAAAATGATCGATGCCTGGCTCTCATGCCCAGACACTCTTGTTAATTTGTATGGAGTGTGACTGGGTCATTTAGATACTGATTTTTCTTTTTAGAGATGGGAGGCTCACTAGGTTGCCCAGGCTGGACTCAAACTTCTGGGCTCCAGCCATCCTCCTGCCTCAGCCTCCCAATTAGTAACATTTTTAAAAGCTCTCCAGGTGATTCTAATCTGTAACAAAGTTTGAGAACCTCTATCATCGAGAATTATAGATTATCACCTGACAGTTATTGAACAGACAAGAAAATACAGGATGGCAAAACGTGATGATGATGCTGATCCGGGAGCCACTGTTACCCTAAGGTGCTTATTGCATTTAACCCAGAGCCCCTAATAGTTCTATCAATGTCAACTGAACACCTTTACCAGAAGTTTTCAGACTATTTAGTGTGTTTGGGTACTTGAGGAGTCGGTATGTGCCATGATTAAGAGCACGGAATTGGAGCCAGATACATGAAGGACCCAACCACTGCCGTACTCTAAGCAAAGTTCCTAGCTAACTGGGTGACTGTGGGCAAATTCTGTGGCATTCCTACACCCTGTTTTGTGTTTTTTTAATTGTTAAAAAGGAAAGCTAAGCTAATTCCTGTGTCTTAGTCTGCTAGGGCTGCCATAACAAAATACCACTGACTGGGTAGGTGACGGAAACCACAGAAATGGATCTTCTCACAGTTCCAGAGGCTGGAAGTCTAAGATGAAGGTGTCAGCAGGTCTGGTTTCTTCTGAGGCCTTTTTCCTTGGCTCGTAGAAGGCTGCTTTCTCACTGTGTCCTCTCATGGTCTTTCCTGTGTGTGTGCGTGTCCCTGGTATCTATGTGCCTCTAAATTTCCTCTCGTTATAAGGACATCAGTCAGATTGGATTAGGGCCTATCCTAATGGCCTCATTTTAACTTAATTACTTTTCTAAAGCCCTATTGTCAAATACAGTCACATTCTGAGTTATTAGGGAGTTAGGGCTTCAACATATGAATTTGGGGGTGGGAGACAAAATTCAGCCCATAATAGCCTGTTTCTAATATTTAAGGAAAATTAAAAGCAACAATGCAAATAAATCACTTAGCAAAGTACCTGGCAGAGAATTAGTACCCAGTAAATGAGGAAACTTTCTAGGATGATGGAAATGTCCTACATCTTCACTGTGGTAGTACTTACACACACCAAAACTCATTGAATTATGCACTTAAAATGTGTATTTGATAGTGTGTATATTATAACTCACGCTGATTTTAAAATATTAAATTATTACTGATCAATTTCTCCATGTCAAAGACTTCCTACGAAAACGTTTTAAACTTTAAAGGTATAAGAAACCAGTCAGCCTGAATCAGTGACTAATTACCCCCAAAAGATCCACAAGAAAAAGTAGGATCATCCTAGAATGCACAGCTAAGAAGTCTTATGACTGAAGTCTAGGCATCTTTTAACAGTCCCATGCAAAAGATGAATTTCCTGGGAATATGTCATGCCCTCAAGGGATTTCAAGAGGTGTAGTTTTTCATGAGAAGCAGAACTCCTAGCATGCGACTTTGTTATTAATGAGGACCCCAAGTATTTAAATTCACTGATTGTGTTAAGTGCCAGTTATTCTAGAGACTTAGTACAAAAAGTCTTACAAACTTCCATTTGAAATGAAAATTTAAAATATTGAAAAAAAATTATATTCCTCAGCAGACTCTGAATAGCATCCAAGTCAAATTATGGTGGAGATCACACGTCCTGAGGGATTCAAATTTTAGCCTTGGCTTCCTAAGTCTGCAGTTGTCCTTGAGATAATTCCCAAGGTGATGTTGATAAAGACTTAGCAAACTTCAGAAGTGGAGCTCTGCTAACTGTAACACCAGGAGGAAAATTACCAGGAGGGTTTTAGATCTTTCTTTTAAAAAATTCCCATTAAAGGATTTCTTCCAGACATAATTTTGTGTGAAAACACAAATGTATATGCACACATAAATGCACACATCTATATATAATAGCCCTCTACAATGCTTTGCATACCACCTAAAGGTCTTTCTTATCAAATGAATTAGATGTTGTTTGAGTAAATGAATGAATCAACAACAAAGCAGCATTAAGAGAAGTGCAGGGACCTACTGGACAGCAGGTTGATGATAGGTAATAATTATGTATTATATACTTGAAAAAAAAAGAGAAGTACAAAGTTGGTGTGATGTCTCAAGCCTATAATCCCAGCACTTTGGGAGGCCAAGGCAGGAGGATTGCTCGAGCCCAGGAGTGCGAGACCAGCCTAGGCAACACAGCAAGGCCTTGTCTCTACAAAAAAATAGAAAAATTAGCTGGGTGTGGTGGCATGTTCCTGTAGTCCCAGCTACTCAGGAGGCTGAGGTGGGAGGATCACTTAAGCCCAGGAGATCGAGGCTGCAATGAACTATGATGGTGCCACTGCACTCCAGCCTAGACGACACAGCGAGATCCTGTCTCAAAAAAGAAAGAAGTACAGCTGCAATTTTATTATAAACATGCAACTTTAAGACCAGGAATTGGCCTGGTGCAGTGGCTCATGCCTGTAATCCCAGCACTTTGGGAGGCTGAGGTGGGCAGATCATGAGGTCAGGAGATCAAGACCATCCTGGCGAACACGGTGAAACCCCGTCTCTACTAAAAATACAAAAAATTAGCCAGGCATGGTGGCTGGCGCCTGTAGTCCCAGCTGCTCGGGAGGCTGGGGCAGGAGAATGGCGTGAACCGGAGAGGCGGAGCTTGCAGTGAGCCAAGATCGCACCACTGCGCTCCAGCCTGGGCAACAGAGAGAGACTCCGTCTCAAAAAAACAAAAAACAAAAAAACAGTAATTGGCCGAATCACAATAAGCAGGGAGTCACATGTTTGGCTACTTCCCTAGGGAAATCACTAAGACCTGCACTTCACACAGTGCCTGGCACAGAACAGACAATGATAAATATTTGCTAAACTGAGTCATTAACAAGTAAGGTCTGTGTGGGAAATACAATTTTGTTCAAGGTCTGTGAGAGCAAACTGCCTGCTATGTGAAATCCCTTGTAACAAGCTGCTTCAGGCACTTCAGAACAAAAACTAAGGCAAATTAAATTTCACTGAGTTTAATTGAGCAAAGAACAATTCACGAATTAAGCAGCTCCCAAACCAGAGTAGGCACAGAGAGACTCCAGCTTAGCCACGTGGTGGAAGACTTACAGGCAGAAAAAGGAAAGTGAGGTACAGAAAACGTAAGGGAGGTACAGAAGCGATCCGGTCGTTTACGGCTCCACATTTGCCTTATGCAACCTTGTGGCAGGCCAGTTTTCCCTGACAAACACACAAACAGGCCTGCATGACAGTCACACAGACAGGCCCGCATAGCACTCCAGTTACACAGACAAATTTTCACATAGCTGCCTTAACATTGAGCAAATAGTGAAACCTGGCAAAATCGGCGCCCAGACAGCAAAGCTAGAAATGAAACATATGGTTAGTAGAAGCCTTGCGTGGGCTTCTCCCTAACCTGGAGCAAACCAAAATAATAGAGACAGTCTTTCATTCCTAGTGCCAGGACCTGTCTCGGGTCAACGAAATCTGAGACAGTCAAGGTAACAGAGGCAGCTGTTTGAATAGATTCATTGGAGAGTCTAAGGCAGCTCTCCAGACCAAGCTGTAAAGCAGATAAGATAGAAATAATCACTCTGGTACCACAGCAGACAGGCCTTGAAGGTACTGAGGCCCTTTTAATCAGACTTAGTTTGCCTCTGACCTTTTAGTTGAAACAAAATTAGTTACCAATAGACTTAGGCGAATGCTACACTGCACACAGGCACATAACCCCAACCTATATAAGCACTAAGAAAATTGTAACACTTTGAGTTGGTCTGGTGGAATTATATCTGGCCTTCTCCCTGTATCCACTTATAGCCATAAATTCCCTTCTTTCCTAGTTTGTCTGCTTCTCCATACTGGGCCTTGAGAAAACGCAGCCGGACCCGCCTTGGTTCCGGGAACAACCTCAGTTTGAACAGTTGGCCATCTTTAATTCGCACAAGAGTAGGCTATTATCTGTTTACACAACCAGTCAGGTTACAGTTCACTAGGTACTGAGAAACCTTTAGGTTGGGCTTGAAATATGTAAAGAGGCAGTTTTAGGATAAACCTAATTTAACAAAAGTTACAATTAGAAAGGAAGAATATGTTCTGATGTCCCACTACACACTAGGGTGACCATTGTCAACAATAGGTATTGCATATCTCAAGATAGCTAGAAGAGAGGATTTGAATGTTCCCACCACAAAGAAATGATAAATTTTTGAAGTGATGGATATGGCAATTACCCTGATTTGATCATTACACAATGTATACATGTATTGAAACATCACACTATACTCCATAAATACATACAATGATTATATGTCAATTAAAAATGAAAATAATTTTTTTTTCACCTTACTTCACTTTTTTAATATACTTTAAGTTTTAGGGTACATGTGCACAATGTGCAGGTTAGTTACATATGTATACATGTGCCATGTTGGTGTGCCGCACCAATTAACTTGTCATTTAACATTAGGTATATCTCCTAATGCTATCCCTCCCCCCTCCCCCAACCCCACAACAGGCCCCGGTGTGTGATGTTCCCCTTCGTGTGTCCATGTGTTCTCATTGTTCAGTTCCCACCTATGAGTGAGAATATGTGGTGTTGGTTTTTTGTCCTTGTGATAGTTTGCTGAAAATGATGGTTTCCAGCTTCATCCATGTCCCTACAAAGGACATGAACTCATCCTTTTTTATGGCTGCATAGTATTCCATGGTGTATAAGTGCCACATTTTCTTAATCCAGTCTATCATTGTTGGACATTTGGGTTGGTTCCAAGTCTTTGCTATTGTGAATAGTGCCACAATAAACATACGTGTGCATGTGTCTTTATAGCAGCATGATTTATAATCCTTTGGGTATATACCCAGTAATGGGATTGCTGGGTCAAATGGTATTTCTAGTTCTAGGTCCCTGAGGAATCGCCACACTGACTTCCACAATGGTTGAACTAGTTTACAGTCCCACCAACAGTGTAAAAGTGTTCCTATTTCTCCACATGCTCTCCAGCACCTGTTGTTTCCTGACTTTTTAATGATTGCCATTCTAACTGGTGTGAGATGGTATCTCATTGTGGTTTTGATTTGCATTTCTCTGATGGCCAGTGATGATGAGCATTTTTTCATGTGTCTGTTGGCTGCATAAATGTCTTCTTTTGAGAAGTGTCTGTTCATATCCTTTGCCCACTTTTTGATGGGGTTGTTTTTTTCTTGTAAATTTGCTTGAGTTCATTGTACATTCTGGATATTAGCCCTTTGTCAGATGAGTAGATTGCAAAAATGTTCTCCCATTCTGTAGGTTGCCTGTTCACTCTGATGGTAGTTTCTTTTGCTGTGCAGAAGCTCTTTAGTTTAATGAGATCCCACTTGTCAATTTTGGCTTTTGTTGCCATTGCTTTTGGTGTTTTAGACATGAAGTCCTTTCCCATGCCTATGTCCTGAATGGTATTGCCTAGGTTTTCTTTTAGGGTTTTTATGGTTTTAGGTCTAACATTTAAGTCTTTAATCCATCTTGAATTAATTTTCGTATAAGGTGTAAGGAAGGGATCCAGTTTCAGCTTTCTACGTATGGCTAGTCAGTTTTCCCAGCACCATTTATTAAATGGGGAATCCTTTCCCCATTGCTTGTTTTTCTCAGGTTTGTGAAAGATCAGATAGTTGTAGATATGCGGCATTATTTCTGAGGGCTCTGTTCTGTTCCATTGAACTATATCTCTGTTTTGGTACCAGTACCATGCTGTTTTGGTTACTGTAGCCTTGTAGTATAGTTTGAAGTCAGGTAGTGTGATGCCTCCAGCTTTGTTCTTTTGGCTTAGGATTGACTTGGCGATGCAGGCTCTTTTTTGGTTCCATATGAACTTTAAAGTAGTTTTTTCCAATTCTGTGAAGAAAGTCATTGGTAGCTTGATGGGGATGGCATTGAATCTATAAATTACCTTGGGCAGTATGGCCATGTTCACGATATTGATTCTTCCTACCCATGAGCATGGAATGCTCTTCCATTTGTTTGTATCTTCTTTTATTTCATTGAGCAGTGGTTTGTAGTTCTCCTTGAAGAGGTCCTTCACGTCCCTTGTAAGCTGGATTCCTAGGTATTTTATTCTCTTTGAAGCAATTGTGAATGGGAGTTCACTCATGACTTGGCTCTCTGTTTGTCTGTTATTGGTGTATAAGAATGCTTGTGATTTTTGCACATTGATTTTGTATCCTGAGACTTTGCTGAAGTTGCTTATCAGCTGAAGGAGATTTTGGGCGGAGACAATGCGGTTTTCTAAATATACAATCATGTCATCTGCAAACAGGGACAATTTGACTTCCTCTTTTCCTAATTGAATACCCTTTATTTCTTTCTCCTGACTGATTGCCCTGGCCAGAACTTCCAACACTATGTTGAATAGGAGTGGTGAGCGAGGGCATCCCTGTCTTGTGCCCGTTTTCAAAGGGAATGCTTCCAGTTTTTGCCCATTCAGTATGATATTGGCTGTGGGTTTGTCCTAGATAGCTCTTATTATTTTGAGATACATCCCATCAATACCTAATTTATTGAGAGTTTTTAGCATGAAGCGTTGTTGAATTTTGTCAAAGGCCTTTTCTGCATCTATTGAGATAATCATATGGTTTTTGTCTTTGGTTCTGTTTATATGCTGGATTATGTTTATTGATTTGCATATGTTGAACCAGCCTTGCATCCCAGGGATGAAGCCCACTTGATCATGGTGGATAAGCTTCTTGATGTGCTGCTGGATTTGGTTTGCCAGTATTTCATTGAGGATTTTTGCATCGATGTTCATCAGGGATATTGGTCTAAAATTCTTTTTGTTGTGTCTCTGCCAGGCTTTGGCGTCAGGCTGATGCTGGCCTCATAAAATGAGTTAGGGAGGATTCCCTCTTTTTCTATTCACTGGAATAGTTTCAGAAGGAATAGTACCAGCTCCTCCTTGTACCTCTGGTAGAATTCGGCTGTGAATCCATCTGGTCCTGGACTTTTTTTGGTCGGTAAGCTATTAATCATTGCCTCAATTTCAGGGCCTGTTATTGGTCTATTCAGAGATTCAACTTCTTCCTGGTTTAGTCTTGGGAGGGTGTATGTGTCGAGGAATTTATCCATTTCTTCTAGATTTTCTAGTTTATTTGCATAGAGGTGTTTATAGTATTCTCTGATGGTAGTTTGTGTTTCTGTGGGATCAGTGGTGATATCCCCTTTATCATTTTTTATTGCATCTATTTGATTCTTCTCTCTTTTGTTCTTTATTAGTCTTGCTAGCGGTCTATCAATTTTGTTGATCTTTTCAAAAAACCAGCTCCTGGATTCATTGATTTTTTGAAGGGTTTTTTGTGTCTCTATCTCCTTCAGTTCTGCTCTGATCTTAGTTATTTCTTGCCTTCTGCTAGCTTTTGAATGTGTTTGCTCTTGCTTCTCTAGTTATTTTAATTGTGATGTTAGGGTGTCAATTTTAGATCTTTCCTGCTTTCTCTTGTGGGCATTTAGTGCTATAAATTTCCCTCTACACACTGCTTTGAATGTGTCCCAGAGATTATGGTATGTTGTGTCTTTGTTCTCCTTGGTTGCAAAAAGCATCTTTATTTCTGCCTTCATTTTGTTATGTACGCAGTAGTCATTCAGGAGCAGGTTGTTCAGTTTCCATGTAGTTGCGTGGTTTTGAGTGAGTTTCTTAATCCTGAGTTCTAGTTTGATTGCACTGTGGTCTGAGAGACAGTTTGTTATAATTTCTGTTCTTTTACATTTGCTGAGGAGTGCTTTACTTCCAACTATGTGGTCAATTTTGGAATAAGTGCGGTGTGGTGCCGAGAAGAATGTATATTCTGTTGATTTGGGGTGGAGAGTTCTGTAGATGTCTATTAGGTCCACTTGGTGCAGAGCTGAGTTCAATTCCTAGATATCCTTGTTAACTTTCTGTCTCGTTGATCTGTCTAATGTTGACAGTGGGGTGTTAAAGTCTCCCATTATTATTGTGTGGGAGTCTAAGTGTCTTTGTAGGTCACTCAGGACTTGCTTTATGAATCTGGGTGTTCCTGTATTGGGTGCATATATATATTTAGGATACTTAGTTCTTCTTGTTGATCCCTTTACCATTATGTAATGGCCTTCTTTGTCTCTTTTGATCTTTGTTCATTTAAAGTCTGTTTTATCAGAGACTAGGATTGCAACCCCTGCCTTTTTTTGTTTTCCATTTGCTTGGTAGATCTTCCTCCATCCTTTTATTTTGAGCATATATGTGTCTCTGCACATGAGATGGTTTTCCTGAATATGAAAATAATTTTTTCAAAAATGTAAGAGCATACTTTTTATAGAGTGATGCTCAGTAGATGATTGATGACTGTAAATAGCAAGCCCAGGTTAGGTGCTGTCAATAGTTCAGAGGGCTCCACCCCTCACCACACTACATTCCAAGGACAGTGCCCAGCACTGAGCAGGGCTTCAAGCAGCATTTGTGAAGTTCAGTTAGTAGCACACTGGATTGATACCTGAACATTTTGGCTGTAAAGACATTAATGCCTGGATAGTGACCTGATGGCTCCCTGTGGCACCAATAAAAGAATCTTCACCAAGAAAGTAGTACTTTGAGGGCCTGGGGTCTTTCTGAGCCAGCAGTCAAAGACAAAACCAGCTTTTTCAGGTACAAATACAGCATTAGAATAGCTGATGTTTCCTTTCTGCTGAAGTTGCACATGCCTCAACAGTTTCATAAATTGTACATGAAATTCCTCCATCTTTCATACATGTCACTGGCCTGTCACTGGCAGGTGCTCAACCACCCTTGGAGCACAGCCTGCAGCAGTATGACTAGTACCTTAAAGTCCCATTCTTCCTCCAGAGCATTGTGAAACTAGTTCCTGAGGCTCCCAGGCCACTGGTATTGCCCTGGAAGATGCTCTGCTGAAAATCAAGTGAAGGTCATGTGAACAACTTGTAAAATACTAAACAAATTCCCAAGCAGCTTGGCAGGAATGCAGTAGAAAAAAAAATACAGAATTACCTGCAGCCCCACTTAAATCTTAACATCTCTTTCCACCGAGGATTCAGAGGCAGAGAATCTGTCAGCACCTTGAGAATGTCTGGTTTAATCAACTTTCAGTGAAAATCCATAGTAAATCTGTGCTAAAACAAGTGAGATTTTAAAATATTCTCAAAGTACTTAAACAAAATATTAATAAAGGTAAACCCCTTTCCTCATAGGCTGAATCCCAGGTGAAAAACAAAGACGTGTCATCTTACCGCAGTATTTTATTACATTTGATCCAGGCTTTACAAGTGTATTTTCCAGTTTGGCTTCATTGTTGGCTAAGCAGGCAATTGTTTCCTTCAATTTCACACAAATTTGTTAATTTAACTGCTAATCTTATAAACTAATATTGCATACATTTTTACACTATGGGCTTTAATTCATAGTTCATGTTGGACATTGTGTTAGTCTGCTTGGGATCCCATAACAAAATACCACAAACTGCGTGGCTTAAACAACATTTATTTCCTCAGTGTTCTGGAGGCCAGACGTCCAAGGTCAAGGTGCTGGCAGGGTTGGTTGCTGGTGCAGCCTCTCTTCCTGCCTTGCAGAAGGCTACGTTCTCTCTGTGTCCTCACATGACCTCTTCTCTGTGCTGGAGAGAGAGAAAGATCTCTGGTGTCTCTTCCTCTTCTTATTAGGTTGCAGTCCCATTGGTTTACGGCCCCACTCTAATGATCTCATCTAACCTCAATTACTCCCTCAAAGGCCCTATCTTTAAATACAGTTGCACTGGGGATCAGGGAATCAACATGTTAATTTTAGGGGGACTCAGAACAGACATCTAATATCTATGTCAATTTTCTTCTTGACAAAAATTACAAGCCTAGATTTCCCACATAAAATTCACTATTCCAGTGGTGTATATAGATGGGTTTTAGGCCAGGACAGTCTATCAGCCATTCGTAGATTGTCATTTACCTTGGGGCAAAATCTATCCTGAAAAAACATAAGGTTGTTTTCAGGTGTTATTGCCTTTTACTCATCAGTCTTTGCTGGGGAATTGGTTATGGATGAGGACGTGTGACCTCAAAATAAGATCAATTATTGATAAGCAGAAAGAACATGTACCTTAACCCATCTCAGAAGATCACAGAGGATGTGCTCCTGAAAGACAACATTTCTAGTGGCAAGAAATAGAGATTATCTTGAACTCCTCTCCTTCTTTTTAACTTTTTTTACATGATTTAACACTACTTTTCAACGCTCTAGTTCCACGCTCTCCTGCTATTGAGATTTTTTTAAAGTTAGTTGTCCTCTCTAAATTGATACATAGTTTTATAGATACATAGATATACTCTAAACAAACAATAGATTCTTTATGATGCTTATGCCACATAGAATGTCTTTAGAATCAAATTTACCACCTTTGCAAATGCTCTACAGCTTAAATCTAATGATTTCTATCTAATGAATCAATTGGCCTATATCTAATCAGTAATTCTGTACTGCAGGTCAGTTACATAAGGGTGCAATTTGCACTTAATTAATCATGGAGAATTCATCAGAAAGTAAATAGATATTTTAGTGAGTTTTTCTGTGGCTATGATAAGTTAATTTAATGCATATTTAAATAAATACTTAAAATAATGTTGATTACGCTCTATGGTATATACTATCAGACTTCACCCACCTACTTGTCTTGTGTTTTGAAGCAGACACAGGTTTTCTGAAGAAAATGTGGCTCTATCCACCTATATTCCTTAGCCCACTCAGCCCTGAGTCCTTTATTTACATGAAAGGATCCTCCCATTGCCTTGTCTGGCTGGTTGTCCGGTTGTCACGCACATTAAACTGTGAACTTCCAACCAAGCATAGACCCCCTATCCATTCTCACCAGATAATTTAACCCTAGAACTCTCTGCTGCCCCATTCTCACATGCTACTCTTTTAAGAGATAAAGATTATGAAGAATAGGTTGGCCACCATTCCTACCTGTGTTCTAAATTTTACTCTTTTTTTTCAAGACAGATCATTAGAGAACTGGACACATGGACCTCTCTGCTTTGGCTATAATAGAACAGCTTTCACTGGGCTCTGCCTTTATTGATTTTTTAGGTTTTCAGACTTATCTCCTAGCTAAGACTGAGTTTCTTTAAGAAATGTGTGGCTGGGCACAGTGGCTCAGGCCTGTAATCCCAGCACTTTGGGAGGCCAAGGCGGGCGGATCATGAGGTCAGGAGATCGAGACTATCCTGGCTAACCTGGTGAAACTCCGTCTCTACTAAAAATACAAAAAATTAGCCGGGTATGGTGGCGCATGCCTGTAGTCCCAGCTACTCGGGAAGCTGAGGCAGGAGAATGGCGTGAACCCGGGAGGCAGAGCTTGCAGGGAGCTGAGATTGCACCACTGCACTCCAGCCCGGGCGACAGAGCGAGACTCCGTCTCAAAAAAAAAAAAAAAAAGAAATGTGTTGTGTCCTCTTTGTATACTACTTAGCACAGTACATTCTACAAACCAGGTACTCAATGCAATATTCCTTGGCTTAATTTACTTTGAGTTTCAGTTGCCCAGTGGTGTTATATAAAGAGCATTTGCCCACGAACTAGGGGACCTGAGTTCTAGACCTCACCCTCAAGTGACCAGCAGCACTAGCTTAGGCAAGGACTTGCTTGTCCTCTCCTTGGCCTGTTTCCAATTTTGAAAAATAATACTAAATGATCGTTAATGTTTCTTTTTGTTTACCATTTTTTAGTATCCCCAACATCAACTAACCACCAACCACTACTTTAAATCAATAATTTAAAGTTCCTAAGCGAGGCACACAAAGACAAATAAAATATTTGTACTCTTCTGTGTGGACTAAACAAATTGGTCTCATGGAGGTGTTGAATAGAATGGCGATTACCTGAGGCTGGGAAGGGATGAGGAGAAGGTGGTTAATGGATACAAACATACAGCTAGGTAGAAGTAAAAAGTTCTAGTGTTCGCTAACATAATAGGGTGACTATAGTTACAAATAATTTATCGTGTATTTGAAAATAGCTAGAAGAGAACATTTGGGATGTTCCCAACACAAAGAAATGATAAATGTTTGGGGTGATAGATATCCCAATTACGCAGTTTTGATCATTATACATTGTATGTTTGGATCAAAATATTATATGCACCTCATGTATATGTATAACTACTATGTATCCATAAATTCAAATTTCTCTTGAAATTAGCATTTGTATTAGAAATTAGCATTAATACATGAATTTTTTTTGAAAAAGCAGTTTATCTTTTTAATAATACTCTGAAGTTTTAACTTTTATTTGAAAGAGTACAAAGCTGAATTTTATCCCTGAAATGATCAACAATTCAAAATTAATGAGCTTCAAGTTTATGAGAAGTCACTATTTAAAAAAAGGATTGAGATGTTTAACGACCTTGAAATTGAGTTGAGTCCATCTCTGCTGTGTTTTTACATTCATTCTTACTCTTGACATTTTTCAATTGGTGGTGGAAGTTAAAAATGGTCCAAAAAATAGATTTTTTACCTCATTTGTCTTTAAGAAATGGCAGGTGCCATATTTTGAATCAGTAATAAGATAGGTTTCAGCTAAATAAATCACAAGGGTAAACTGATAAGCAGTTTTGCATTTCACATAGCTGACATTATGAACAGTTTCTAAGAAAAACAGCACATTAGTAAGACTAAACCTTTTCCTAAATCCAAAGGTCACACATCCTTTGCCAATCTTTCATACCTTCAATTTGACTCTAAAATGCCACGAGATCTGTGAGTGCCGTTGAAAGATTACAAAGGTCTCAGTTCACCTCCTTGGGCTATTTATTTCAGGACAAACTACACAGAGCAGCCTTCCCCCTCCCTGACTTCATGATCACATCCTTTGTAGGGACATGGATGAAACTGGAAGACATCATTCTCACCAAACTGACACAGGAACAGAAAACCAAACACCGCATGTTCCCACTCATAAGTGGGAGTTGAACAATGAGAACACATGGACACAGGGAGGGAAACATCACACACTGGAGCCTGTCGGGGGATAGGGGGTAAGGGGAGGGAAAGTGTTAGGACAAATACCTAATTTGCATGTGGGTCTTAAAACCTAGATGGTGGGCTGATAGGTACAGCAAACCACCATGGCACATGTAAACCTACATAACGAACCTGCACATTCAGCACATGTATCCCAGAACTTAAAGTAAAAAATTTAAAAAAAAAAAAAGATTCCCTCTTCATGTGTTGATTTCTGTAGAAAGTTTTAGACACATATATCAGGCACAGAGATGCTAGTGAGGAAAAATTAATTTGGCTCGTTCATTAGCAGCAAAGGAATTCATTTCATGGTGACTCCACTTTGTGCAGCAGCCCAGCATTGCCGGCACCACAGCACATGAAAGTTAATGGGTGCAGCACACCAACATGGCACATGTATACATATGTAACAAACCTGCACGTTGTGCACATGTACCCTAGAACTTAACGTATAATAATAAAAAAAAGAAAAATAAATAAATAATGGAGCTAAGATCAATTAAAAAAAAAAGAAAGAAAGAAAAGAAAGCATTGTTTGCAAACACTGACTCCTCTGTCGGACCTCCATCCTCTTTCACCCAAGAGCCTGCTATGTATATGAGCCCAGCTGTCACAACACTTTTTTTTAACCTCTTCCTCATTTGTCCTGGTATCCATGCATTTTTCTTTCTGGTCATATTGCCTGCATTACCTTTGTATTGTCCATTTCCCTCATTAAAATAAGACACCTGGAATTAAACAGGTTTCCTAAGCTCTGGTTCAAGAAGTTGAGGGTAAAGTGACAATATTTACTTCCTTTGCTCTGGACTCTGTCATACTACCCCCAAATGAATTTTTCTCGTTTTTGCCTCTATATAACTGTGCGACTCATATTGGAGATACGATCAACTAAAACCTCTGGCAAACTTTTTTGTTCACATGAACTTTGCTTAAACCAATATCCTTGATGAACATTGATGCAAAAATCCTCAATAAAATACTGGCAAACAGAATCCAGCAGCATATCAAAAAGCTTATCCACCATGATCAAGTGGGCTTCATCCCTGGGATGCAAGGCTGGTTCAATATATGCAAATCAATAAATGTATTCTAGCATATAAACAGAACCAAAGACAAAAACCATATGATTATCTCAATAGATGCAGAAAAGGCCTTTGACAAAATTCAACAACGCTTCATGCTAAAAACTCTCAATAAATTAGGTATTGATGGGACGTATCTCAAAATAATAAGAGCTATCTAGGACAAACCCACAGCCAATATCATACTGAATGGGCAAAAACTGGAAGCATTCCCTTTGAAAATGGGCACAAGACAGGGATGCCCTCTCTCACCACTCCTATTCAACATAGTGTTGGAAGTTCTGGCCAGGGCAATTAGGCAGGAGAAAGAAATAAAGGGTATTCAATTAGGAAAAGAGGAAATCAAACTGTCCCTGTTTGCAGACGACATGATTGTATATCTAGAAAACCCCACTGTCTCAGCCCAAAATCTCCTTCAGCTGATAAGCAACTTCAGCAAAGTCTCAGGATACAAAATCAACGTACAAAAATCACAAGCATTCTTATACACCAATAACAGACAAACAGAGAGCCAAATCATGAGTGAACTCTCATTCACAATTGCTTCAAAGAAAATAAAATACTTAGGAATCCAACTTACAAGGGACGTGAAGGACCTCTTCAAGGAGAACTACAAACCACTGCTCAATGAAATAAAAGAGGATAGAAACAAATGGAAGAGCATTCCATGCTCATGGGTAGGAAGAATCAATATCGTGAAAATGGCCATACTGCCCAAGGTAATTTATAGATTCAATGCCATCCCCATCAAGCTACCAATGACTTTCTTCACAGAATTGGAAAAAACTACTTTAAAGTTCATATGGAACCAAAAAAGAGCCTGCATCACCAAGTCAATCCTAAGCCAAAAGAACAAAACTGGAGGCATCACGCTACCTGACTTCAAACTATACTACAAGGCTACAGTAACCAAAACAGCATGGTACTGGTACCAAAACAGAGATATAGTTCAATGGAACAGAACAGAGCCCTCAGAAATAATGCCGCATATCTACAACTATCTGATCTTTGACAAACCTGACAAAAATAAGCAATGGGGAAAGGATTCCCTATTTAAAAAATGGTGCTGGGAAAACTGACTAGCCATATGTAGAAAGCTGAAAGTGGATCCCTTCCTTACACCTTATACAAAAATTAATTCAAGATGGATTAAAGACTTAAATGTTAGACCTAAAACCATAAAAACCCTAGAAGAAAACCTAGGCAATACCATTCAGGACATAGGCATGGGAAAGGACTTCATGTCTAAAACACCAAAAGCAATGGCAACAAAAGCCAAAATTGACAAGTGGGATCTCATTAAACTAAAGAGCTTCTGCACAGCAAAAGAAACTACCATCAGAGTGAACAGGCAACCTACAGAATGGAAGAACATTTTTGCAACCTACTCATCTGACAAAGGGCTAATATCCAGAATGTACAATGAACTCAAACAAATTTACAAGAAAAAAACAACCCCATCAAAAAGTGGGCAAAGGATTCTCAAAAGAAGACATTTGTGCAGCCAAAAGACACATGAAAAAATGCTCACCATCACTGGCCATCAGAGAAATGCAAATCAAAACCACAATGAGATACCATCTCACACCAGTTAGAATGGCAATCATTAAAAAGTCAGGAAACAACAGGTGCTGGAGAGGATGTGGAGAAATAGGAACACTTTTACACTGTTGGTGGGACTGTAAACTAGTTCAACCATTGTGCAAGTCAGTGTGGTGATTCCTCAGGGATCTAGAACTAGAAATACCATTTGACCCAGCCATCCCATTACTGGGTATATACCCAAAGGACTATAAATCATGCTGCTATAAAGACACATGCACACATATGTTTAGTGCGGCACTATTCACAATAGCAAAGACTTGGAACCAACCCAAATGTCCAACAATGATAGACTGGATTAAGAAAATGTGGCACGTATACACCATGGAATACTATGCAGCCATAAAAAAGGATGAGTTCATGTCCTTTGTAGGGACATGGATGAAATTGGAAATCATCATTCTCAGTAAACTATAGCAAGGACAAAGAACCAAACACCACATGTTCTCACTCATAGATGGGAATTGAACAATGAGAACACATGGACACAGGAAGGGAAACATCACACTCTGGGGATTGTTGTGGGGTGGGGGAGGGGGGAGGGATAGCATTAGGAGATATACCTAATGTTAAATGGCGAGTTAATGGGTGCAGCACACCAGCATGGCACATATATACATATGTAACTAACCTGCACATTGTGCACATGTACCCTAAAACTTAAAGTATAATAATAAAAAATTAAAAAAAAAAAACCAAGTCTCACCCACACAACAGTTGAGGAGCTAACTTTTTAAACATGGGTTGAAGGAGTCATAGTTACCTGTACTTTATTTCATCTTCTTGACATTGGTCTAAAATTTTAGGCTTTGAAGGACTTTTTTCTTTTTTCTGACATTCACTGTAAAAAAAAAAAAAATCTTTCTAGCTATTTTAATTGGACACATTTGACAAGAACACCTTCTGATTATTTATTTAAGTGATTGACAAAAATGCTAAAGAGATCCACACCAGATAGATCATCAGTACCTTGCTGTAAGTCTGCAGAACCTACTTTTCAAGTTGATCTATGTCTTAATCAAGATTCTTGGTGTTTCTCAACCAGCTATGAATTTACCCAAACTATTATCATCCAGCTCACATTTCGCAGTCTCATCCACAAGGCTGTCAAAAATGTTTTGACAAATATTGTGCTCAAACCATTCCCCTGATCAAAGCTAATTAATTCTAGCAAATGAGTCTGGAATGTCTTGGTCTCATTGCTTCTATTAACCACTGTTTCTTGCCTTCAGTGACAAAAATTCCATGGGTGTTATAATCCTTCCTAGTATTTGGTCTGAGACTGAGAGTCTGTTATTTTTAAATTCCATTTTCCAAATACCAAAAAAAGTTAATGTTAGTCATTAACCGTAATTCTTTAAGGATTATGCTTAACAACATACTTCCTAATATTTGTGTATGATCTGACACCTGAACACACAATTATTATAATTTTGGCATATTTTCTGCAAGAACTTTGTAAGAGCTATAGTTGGTTTCCCTCACATGCTATTATATTACATTATATATAATATTGCACATATTTCCATGTAGTCACATGAAACTAAACCATTTTAAGAGTGTTTTAGTATTTATCAAGTTAATGTATCATACATTACCTAATTCCTTTTCAATTGGTCATTTAGATTCCTTTCCATTTGGGGAAAGGGGCAATGAACATATTTATGCTTACGGTTTTCCAAAAATATATTTTTTAATTATTATGACAGATTCCTAGAAGCAGAATTCCTGGGTCAACAAGTCTGAATATATTTCATGACTTTTAAGACACATTATTAATTTGCTTCCAAAAGAGGGTACCAATTTCTATCTACTCTCACTGGCAGTGGTCAACACCTAAGTCTTGAATATTAATGGAACATTTATATTAGAATGGTATCTGGATAGTTTAGAGTGAGAGAAATTGGGACTAGAAACATAGTTTTAGGACTTTTTCATATATAGATCATAAGTGAAACAAACAGGTAAATTCTCCAAGAGAATGAATAAAATGGAGAATCATGTTGAAAGATGAACCTTAATGAAATATTTTTAACTTTCTTATTTTACAGACAAAGTGCACAGTTTGGTGGCTTGTCCAAGGTCTTATAAGTAATAGGTAATGAGGCTGAGTGGAAAGTAGGGAAGAGAAGGAAAAGTGGGTAATAAAGAGACCAATGGGAATGCTGTGCCACAGAAGTTAAAGATGAAAACCCTGTCCAACAGAAGGTAACAGCCTCACTATGTCAAGCAGCAAAGAAATTTTTTTAACTGAGAAAGAAAGAGAAATTCTTGGATTTGGAAAGGGGGTGGTCTCTGGCTTCCTGAGTCCTCTGATCCTCTGGCACGGCGAACTGGCTTTACAGATAGCTTTGTAAACATT
Organism: Pongo abelii; assembly: GCF_028885655.2. Lineage (NCBI taxonomy): Eukaryota > Metazoa > Chordata > Mammalia > Primates > Hominidae > Pongo > Pongo abelii. The sequence continues at coordinate 31,863,495 of NC_071995.2, forward strand.
TACAAGCCCACAAACATTATAAGCTGCCTACTTCTGCCCCAGGTTATAGTCACAGGCGGTAAAAGACATTTTAAAAATCAATATTCTTTTATGATTCTGACTGCCTAAAAGTCATTACTTACTAGCCCCAGGTTTGTGAACTATTGATAAAGATACACTAATGAATTTAACAGCACATCCAATAAAATATTTTCTTTTCATGCATTTTAGTCTATGTCTTCACCCGGCACAGGGATAAAAAGAAAATTGGGCCAATAAAATGTAAGTTTGCAGTGGAGACCAAGACTACAGAATCCAGGGCCAGTTTTTCTTTTTTTACAAGTACAATCATTTGGGTATTTTCACTCATGCCACTACGTGAATGGGCAAGTCAAAGTAAACTGTACCTTACCGTAAAGATTCCAGGAACAGAAAAGTCAGTTCCTGGAAGTGCAGAGAAGAAAAGCAAACATGGCTGAGATGAGAGTGAGTGTGGAGTAGAGGGATAGGAGCTACTATCACCTGCCATGTGGCTATTTTTATGGTCTCCTGGCAGTGCTATACCTCTGTCTTTGTAGCTCATGGTTCACATTACTCTTGTCTTTAACTTTTACAATTCGTTGCATTTCCTCTTTAAAGTGATATTTCATTCTTGCTTAAATTGTCACCCAGTTATATTGATCACACCCTGCTAGGTGCTGAGAAAACTCCAAATTAGAAAAACAAAACAAAACAAAACATTTGTTGGGTAGGTGAGTAGAGAGAACGCCAGATTAAACTATTCATGAATGATGAATGAGAGAACAAATACTGAAAAGTGTTTCTCATAAATGTGCACAAGGATGATGAATGAGTGGGAGAACTGTTTTATAGAGAGTGTAAAGGAAGAGGTATCTCAGCTTTGTTTTTTGAACTGATGTGTTTTGGATTGCATGTTTCTTAGGAAAACAATTAGCATAAGCCTACACTCCCATTGGTCCTCAACTTTCTAGAGCCCTCTGTTGGGGAGATAACTCAGGCTATGTCCTTACAGCAGGGATAAGAGTGAAGGGACTTCCAGAAAGCAGTTCAGGCACATGACTGTGAGGTCAGAGCACTAGGCAAGTTTCCAGAGGTGGCAGATCACGGATCCATCTCCCCTTCCACAGCTGCTTCACCACTTAGTGTACCCCACCCTATCTCTTCTAGACAGTTAGGGTACACAGTATTATAGACCATCCATTTAGTAAATGCCCATTTCTCCTCCAAGCCATTGCTACTCAAGTCACAAGGACAGTTTTCCAAATGTATTCATCGTGCCAAGAGAAACATACTCCTCAAGTGTCCTTCACGTTCTTCAGAAAATCAACTTTTCACTTTTTCTTTCTCACTTTATAAAAAGCATGCCAAAGTAGGTAATTCCCTTACATAAGAAGGGAAGAAGGGGGTATTTTGTGTGTTCTGTTCTCCCACCACTGTTCTGTTCACCCCACTGCAAATGTTTGTAATCTGCAGAGAAGACCTCACTATGAAACGCTGCCCCTCAACTTGCTGTCTACAAAGCTGATGCATGGTGAGCCAGTGACTGGTTGGGAACTCTGGTATACAGCAGACAGTGTGGCTGTTCAGGGCTGACCTCCAGGAAGCGTGCTTTTTAAATTAAAGATTTCCCATGTATGCTTTGTCTTCTTTTCCTCCTGAACTCACGAAGTCAATAGAGACCACGAATGGCCAGGCTTAGTTCAGAACCTTATAATTTGATGAATTCAATGGAAGATGAACTGCTTGAAACTGAGCTTCAGTAATTAGGCTACTTAAAAATAATGCATTGTCTTCCCAGAGAATATGAAAATAAGATTTTTCAACTTTCCCTTCTACAATGCTTCCCTTTCATATATTTTATAAGTAGAGCCTTAATCATTCTTCAAACTGTAAAATAAAATAAAATCCTAAGCCCCCGACCAACTGAACAGACCCCCTCTTGGCCAAGAGGACCCCAGAAAAACCTTAAAAACATGACAGGAGTTCAGACATGCCTCATTATACCCTTCCCTTTTGGAGTTTAGACACAACTGACTAGCATTAATGTTAAAATAGAGATCATAAGGCTGACAGAACAGACTCTTTGTGGCAATAAGATGTGAAATTATAAAGAGGACAGATGTGAAATTATAAAAAGGCCATGTCAGGCAAGGATTAAGTCATGCACCCCTACACTTCGAGCATAAACTGTGTTCTAATGGCCACAAATTTTTCTTTTTCCCTGGTAGCTAAACAAGCACTGGCCTCAAGATAAGCAATATTAAAACAATTATAACTCATCCATTCCCAGATGCTGACTAACGCCCTGTTCCATTAGCCAAAAGTACAGCTCTGATTGGACAAGAAACTGATTTCAGTATCTTTCTCCTGATGAGAAGACCACCCACCACGGACTGCTCCTGACCAGTTTACAGAGACTGTGCACTTGCCTGCCTTCACGTCCTGAAAAGACCTTTTGATATATAAGGCCTAACTATAATGCATTGAAATGTTCAGTCACCACCCTAAAGTGAACATAGGTCATATGTTACATAGATGTTTGTTCAATTTACATGTGCCAAGATCACCTTCGTGAATATTCATAGCTCCTCCTGTAACGTGCTGAATATGTATGTTTTGCCAACCAGTTCAACGTAAAGCTCCTACCCCTCCCCTCCTCCTTCGAAGTGCTTGTTTCTGGTCTTGGCCTGAAGCATGCTTCCCAGCCTGCAGGCTGGCCACCTTGTAGGCTGAAACCCTTTATACAAAATAAAGGCTCCGGGGGAGGAGCCAAGATGGCCGAATAGGAACAGCTCCGGTCTACAGCTCCCAGCGCGAGCGACACAGAAGACGGGTGATTTCTGCATTTCCAGCTGAGGTACCGTGTTCATCTCACTAGGGAGTGCCAGACAGTGGGCACAGGTCAGTGGGTGAGTGCACCATGCGCCAACCGAAGCAGGGGCGAGGCATTGCCTCACTCGGGAAGTGCAAGGGGTCAGGGAGTTCCCTTTCCAGGGGTGACAGACGGCACCTGGAAAATCGGGCCACTCCCACCTGAATACTGTGCTTTTCCGACGGGCTTAGGAAACGGTGCCCCAGGAGAGTATAGCCCACACCTGGCTCAGAGGGTCCTACACCCACGGAGTCTCGCTGATTGCTAGCACAGCAGTCTGAGATCAAACAGCAAGTCGGCAGCGAGGCTGGGGGAGGGGCGCCCGCCATTGCCCAGGCTCGCTTAGGTAAACAAAGCAGCCGGGAAGCTTGAACTGGGTGGAGCCCACCACAGCTCAAGGAGGCCTGCCTGCCTCTGTAGGCTCCACCTCTGGGGGCAGGGCACAGACAAACAAAAAGACAGCAGTAACCTCTGCAGACTTAAATGTCCCTGTCTGACAGCTGTGAGGAGAGCAGTGGTTCTCCCAGCACGCAGCTGGAGATCTGAGAATGGGCTGACTGCCTCCTCAAGTGGGTCCCTGACCCCTGACCCCCGAGCAGCCTAACTGGGAGGCACCCCCCAGCAGGGGCAGACTGACACCTCACATGGCCGGCCAGGTACTCCAACAGACCTGCAGCTGAGGGTCCTGTCTGTTAGAAGGAAAACTAACAGAAAGGACATCCACACCAAAAACCCATCTGTACATCACCATCATCAAAGACCAAAAGTAGATAAAACCACAAAGATGGGGAAAAAACAGAGCAGAAAAACTGGAAACTCTAAAAAGCAGAGTACCTCTCCTCCTCCAAACGAATGCAGTTCCTCACCAGCAACAGAACAAAGCTGGACGGAGAATGACTTTGACGAGCTGAGAGAAGAACGCTTCAGACGATCAAATTACTCCGAGCTACGGGAGGATATTCAAACCAAAGGCAAAGAAGTTGAAAACTTTGAAAAAAATTTAGAAGAATGTATAACTAGAATAACCAATACAGAGAAGTGCTTAAAGGAGCTGATGGAGCTGAAAACCAAGGCTCGAGAACTACGTGAAGAATGCAGAAGCCTCAGGAGCCGATGCGATCAAATGGAAGAAAGGGTATCAGCCCTGGAAGATGAAATGAATGAAATGAAGCGAGAAGGGAAGTTTAGAGAAAAAAGAATAAAAAGAAACGAGCAAAGCCTCCAAGAGATGTGGGACTATGTGAAAAGACCAAATCTACGTCTGATTGGTGTACCTGAAAGTGATGGGGAGAATGGAAACAAGTTGGAAAACACTCTGCAGGATATTATCCAGGAGAACTTCCCCAATCTAGCAAGGCAGGCCAACATTCAGATTCAGGAAATACAGAGAACGCCACAAAGATACTCCTCGAGAAGAGCAACTCCAAGACACATAATTGTCAGATTCACCAAAGTTGAAATGAAGGAAAAAATGTTAAGGGCAGCCAGAGAGAAAGGTCGGGTTACCATCAAAGGGAAGCCCATCAGACTAACAGCGGATCTCTCGGCAGAAACCCTACAAGCCAGAAGAGAGTGGGGGCCAATATTCAACATTCTTAAAGAAAAGAATTTTCAACCCAGAATTTCATATCCTGCCAAACTAAGCTTCATGAGTGAAGGAGAAATAAAATACTTTACAGACAAACAAATGCTGAGAGATTTTGTCACCACCAGGCCTGCCCTAAAAGAGCTCCTGAAGGAAGCGCTAAACATGGAAAGGCACAACCGGTACCAGCCGCTGCAAAATCATACCAAAATGTAAAGACCATCGAGACTAGGAAGAGACTGCATCAACTAACGAGCAAAATAACCAGCTAACATCATAATGACAGGATCAGATTCACACATAACAATATTAACTTTAAATGTAAATGGACTAAATGCTCCAATTAAAAGACACAGATTGGCAAATTGGATAAAGACTCAAGACCCATCAGTGTGCTGTGTTCAGGGAACCCATCTCACGTGCAGAGACACACATAGGCTCAGAATAAAAGGATGGAGGAAGATCTACCAAGCAAATGGAAAACAAAAAAAGGCAGGGGTTGCAATCCTAGTCTCTGATAAAACAGACTTTAAACCAACAAAGATCAAAAGAGACAAAGAAGGCCATTACATAATGGTAAAGGGATTAATTCAACAAGAAGAGCTAACTATCCTAAATATATATGCACCCACTACAGGAGCACCCAGATTCATAAAGCAAGTCCTGAGTGATCTACACAGAGACTTAGACTCCCACACAATAATAATGGGAGACTTTAACACCCCACTGTCAACATTAGACAGATCAACGAGACAGAAAGTCAACAAGGATACCCAGGAATTGAACTCAGCTCTGCACCAAGCAGACCTAATAGACATCTACAGAACTCTCCACCCCAAATCAACAGCATATACATTTTTTTCAGCACCACACCACACCTATTCCAAAATTGACCATATACTTGGAAGTAAAGCTCTCCTCAATAAATGTAAAAGAACAGAAATTATAACAAACTATCTCTCAGATCACAGTGCAATCAAGCTAGAACTCAGGATTAAGAATCTCACTCAAAACCGCTCAACTACATGGAAACTGAACAACCTGCTCCTGAATGACTACTGGGTACACAACGAAATGAAGGCAGAAATAAAGATATTCTTTGAAACCAAAGAGAACCAAGACACAACATACCAGAATCTCTGGGATGCATTCAAAGCAGTGTGTAGAGGGAAATTTATAGCACTAAATCCCACAAGAGAAAGCAGGAAAGACCCAAAATTGACACCTTAACATCACAATTAAAAGAACTAGAAAAGCAAGAGCAAACACATTCAAAAGCTAGCAGAAGGCAAGAAATAACTAAAATCAGAGCAGAACTGAAGGAAATAGAGACACAAAAAACCCTTCAAAAAATCAATGAATCCTGGAGCTGGTTTTTTGAAAGGATCAAAAAAAAATAAAGAAAAAAAGAGAGAAGAATCAAATAGATGCAATTAAAAATGATAAAGGGGATATCACCACCGATCCCACAGAAATACAAACTACCATCAGAGAATATTACAAACACCTCTACGCAAATAAACTAGAAAATCTAGAAGAAATGGATAAATTCCTCAACACATACACCCTCCCAAGACTAAACCAAGAAGAAGTTGAATCTCTGAATAGACCAATAACAGGAGCTGAAATTGTGGCAATAATCAATAGCTTACCAACCAAAAAAAGTCCAGGACCAGATGGGTTCACAGCCGAATTCTACCAGAGGTACAAGGAGGAACTGGTACCATTCCTTCTGAAACTATTCCAATCAATAGAAAAAGAGGGAATCCTCCCTAACTCATTTTATGAGGCCAGCATCATCCTGATACCAAAGCCTGGCAGAGACACAACAAAAAAAGAGAATTTTAGACCAATATCCTTGATGAACATTGATGCAAAAATCCTCAATAAAATACTGGCAAAGAGAATCCAGCAGCACATCAAAAAGCTTATCCACCATGATCAAGTGGGCTTCATCCCTGGGATGCAAGGCTGGTTCAATATATGCAAATCAATAAACGTAATCCAGCATATAAACAGAACCAAAGACAAAAACCACATGATTATCTCAATAGATGCAGAAAATGCCTTTGACAAAATTCAACAACGCTTCATGCTAAAAACTCTCAATAAATTAGGTATTGATGGGACGTATCTCAAAATAATAAGAGCTATTTATGACAAACCCACAGCCAATATCATACTGAATGGGCAAAAACTGGAAGCATTCCCTTTGAAAACTGGCACAAGACAGGGATGCCCTCTCTCACCACTTCTATTCAACATAGTGTTGGAAGTTCTGGCCAGGGCAATTAGGCAAGAGAAGGAAATCAAGGGTATTCAATTAGGAAAAGAGGAAGTCAAATTGTCCCTGTTTGCAGATGACATGATAGTATATCTAGAAAACCCCATTGCCTCAGCCCAAAATCTCCTTAAGCTGATAAGCAACTTCAGCAAAGTCTCAGGATACAAAATCAATGTACAAAAATCACAAGCATTCTTATACATCAATAACAGACAAACAGAGAGCCAAATCATGAGTGAACTCCCATTCACAATTGCTTCAAAGAGAATAAAATACCTAGGAATCCAACTTACAAGGGATGTGAAGGACCTCTTCAAGGAGAACTACAAACCACTGCTCAAGGAAATAAAAGAGGATACAAACAAATGGAAGAACATTCCATGCTCATGGGTAGGAAGAATCAATATCATGAAAATGGCCATCCTTCCCAAGGTAATTTACAGATTCAATGCCATCCCCATCAAGTTACCAATGACTTTCTTCACAGAATTGGAAAAAACTACTTTAAAGTTCATATGGAACCAAAAAAGAGCCCGCATCGCCAAGTCAATCCTAAGCCAAAAGAACAAAGCTGGAGGCATCACACTACCTGACTTCAAACTATACTACAAGGCTACAGTAACCAAAACAGCATGGTACTGGTACCAAAACAGAGATATAGATCAATGGAACAGAACAGAGCCCTCAGAAATAATGCCACATATCTACAACTATCTGATCTTTGACAAACCTGACAAAAACAAGAAATGGGGAAAGGATTCCCTATTTAATAAATGGTGCTGGGAAAACTGGCTAGCCATATGTAGAAAGCTGAAACTGGATCCCTTCCTTACACCTTATACAAAAATCAATTCAAGATGGATTAAAGACTTAAATGCTAGACCTAAAACCATAAAAACCCTAGAAGAAAACCTAGGCAATACCATTCAGGACATAGGCATGGGCAAGGACTTCATGTCTAAAATACCAAAAGCAATGGCAACAAAAGCCAAAATTGACAAATGGGATCTAATTGAACTAAAGAGCTTCTGCACAGCAAAGGAAACTACCATCAGAGTGAACAGGCAACCTACAAAATGGGAGAAAATTTTCGCAACCTACTCATCTGACAAAGGGCTAATATCCAGAATCTACAATGAACTCAAACAAATTTACAAGAAAAAAACAAACAACCCCATCAAAAAGTGGGCAAAGGACATGAACAGACACTTCTCAAAAGAAGACATTTGTGCAGCCAAAAGACACATGAAAAAATGCTCACCATCACTGGCCATCAGAGAAATGCAAATCAAAACCACAATGAGATACCATCTCACACCAGTTAGAATGGCAATCATTAAAAAGTCAGGAAACAACAGGTGCTGGAGAGGATGTGGAGAAATAGGAACACTTTTACACTGTTGGTGGGACTGTAAACTAGTTCAACCCTTGTGGAAGTCAGTGTGGCGATTCCTCAGGGATCTAGAACTAGAAATTCCATTTGACCCAGCCATCCCATTACTGGGTATATACCCAAAGGACTATAAATCATGCTGCTATAAAGACACATGCACATGTATGTTTATTGCAGCATTATTCACAATAGCAAAGACTTGGAACCAACCCAAATGTCCAACAATGATAGACTGGATTAAGAAAATGTGGCACATATACACCATGGAATACTATGCAGCCATAAAAAATGATGAGTTTATGTCCTTTGTAGGGACATGGATGAAATTGGAAATCATCATTCTCAGTAAACTATCGCAAGAACAAAAAACCAAACACCGCATATTCTCACTCATAGGTGGGAATTGAACAATGAGAACACATGGACACAGGAAGGGGAACATCACACTTTGGGGACTGTTGTGAGGTGGGGGGAGGGATAGCATTGGGAGATATACCTAATGCTAAATGACGACTTGGTGGGTGCAGCGCACCAGCATGGCACATGTATACATATGTAACTTACCTGCATGTTGCACACATGTACCATACAGCCTAAAGTATAATAATAATAATAATAATAATAATAATAATAATAATAATAAAGAAATAAATAAATAAATCTGGAAAAAAAAAGAAAGAAATAGAAAAAAATAAAAAATAAAAAAAAAATAAAGGCTCCTTCTTTCCTTTCCATACTTAAAACTGTGTAATTTTTTTTAAGTTAACAAAACTTAGAATCATTATAGAAAGGGAAGGCCAGTTACTGAGAACACTTTCCATTAAGCCAGAGTTATGAAGCTATTCTCAAGGTCGAAGTTGTTAAAGAGATGATTAGCTCTTGAAACACACGGTCATTTGGGATACCTTTTGGGACCTGGAATTGAAATCCAGCTCGGAAATCCAGAAATGGGAGTGAAATATTTTAGGCCAAAAAAAAAAAATGATGTCTTTGCTCATTTTAAGTGGCAAAAAAGTGGGGGAAAGTTAAAAAGTTAGTCATTGCACTTGGAAAAACTGTTTACTGTCATATTTTACTTCTGAAACTTACAGTGTGAGAGAGTGGATTTTAATACTTCTTTTCAGGAAAAATACTTTCAGTTCACAGAGTTTGGTTAAAATGATGCTTTTGAAATCTAAGTTATTCACAGACTGTTGTTTTAAGCAACTCTTTATGGTAGACATGCTGCTGGAGCCAATGACAGCAGGTGGAGGATAGGATGGCATTTGGATCTTCACAGCACCTGACGCGAATTTCTAACACATTTATTCACATGCTAAAGGTCTATGAGAAATTGTTAATTTAATTATCACTACATTTCTTTTTCATTTTTCTGGTTGAATACTCAGCGGCAGCAATTTGGCAGACAGTTATGAAAAATGTCTATACTCAGAACATCTTAAAGAAAGTATTGCTGGCCGGGTGCGGTGGCTCAAGCCTGTAATCCCAGCACTTTGGGAGGCCGAGGCGGGCGGATCATGAGGTCAGGAGATCAAGACCATACTGGCTAACACAGTGAAACCCTGTCTCTACTAAAAATACAAAAAATTAGCCGGGCATGGTGGTGGGCGCCTATAGTCCCAGCTACTCAGGAGGCTGAGGCAGGAGAATGGCATGAACCCGGGAGGCAGAGCTTGCAATGAGCCGAGATGGCACCACTGCACTCCAGCCTGGGCGACAGAGTGAGACTCCATCTCAAAAAACAAAAAGGAAAGTATTGCTGTGAGATTTATGCTGGGTCACTTACTTGATCCTCATAGCTATGCTATGAAGTCATGAAATTATTTTATCATGGCTGAATCTCTGTGGTTTACATTTATTAATTCAGTTCCACCAGCTATAATGTAAAGGTGAAAATCTGATGAGATGATTTTAGCTGTAAAAATGTGTAGTTTGAAATCTAAAAGTTTATAAAGTAAGGGTTCTTATGGTGTATTCAACTGGTAGCTATGAGTGTGTGGTCTGGATCACTGTGAGGAGCTGCACTCAGCTTCTACAGGGCTTAATTTTCTATTGAGGAAAAATTCGAGTAGACTTCTCCAGGGCACCTGGTTTTATCCTGACTTCGGGTGTAGGTGCAAGTGGTGGTCTCAGGTGGTTCCAGGACACGGCGCGATCTGTGGCTTACTGACCCTGGTCTGTCTGCTAGCGGGTAACACTGTCCCGCTACAAGTTAAGATGACAGGAGCACGGCAGCGTAGACAGGATCGCCAGGCACTTGTCTAAATCAGAGCTACTTAAAATGCCTCACGTGAATGGACTCAAAACTTCCCCTCAAAAGTGAATTAATGAACAGAGAAAGAAACCCTAAAAATGTGGTTAAAAACAACTATGAAAGTTAATAGGCTGCTCTTGATCCCTGTGCTGGACCGTGACCAGAAATGAATTAGTGGCAGGGGCAGGCTCTCAGTTTAACACGTGAGAACATGACCTGCTACACAAATGGATCAAATTAGGACTGAAAGAGACAGTGCTGTCAACTGTTATTAAGGCTGTACCAAAGCCCTTAAGAATGGGGAAGGTACCAGGAATAAATAAGGAAACTTGGTAAGTGAGAAGATATGCTTGCTTTGTTGGTTGTGTGTTTCGTTCAACAATGAGTTTGGGCATCTTCTGCCAAGCATGGCCTAAACAAGCAGTGGCACATTCAAACGCCTGCGGTGGAAATTCAAGTGAAATGAAGAGTGTAAGTCCTCATTTAATGGGGAGTAGGTTTCTGTTCACTGTATCTATTAAAGGAGTCTGAGTCTTGATGCCAGATCTTCTGGTTTTCCAAAAGAAGCCAAAAGACTAGAGGGTTTTTTTTTTTTTTTGGTAAAATTTCTCAGTGTTTACAACTTATTAAATGATTTTATTTTGTGGGCCAAGCTAAATATAATCTGTTTAGTGGTGCGCATTCTCTGGCTTAGGCAGTGTGAGCCTGATTGTGCTCTTTTAGTGCAGAGACAGAACATCATTATCTGTTATCCAAGCTAGAAAGCAATAATGCCTAGAGTCATGCAAATGCCAAAGACCCGAAGCAGGGGCGATGAGAGGAACAATATATGCAGGAAGTGCCATTGATCTGGACCCTGGGACACAGGTAGGATTTAGAGGTGGGTCAGTGTCTCCTGCACAGAGTGGGGAAATACAGGTTGGTTATTTTGAGTAGCAAATAGTTCAGTGTGTTAGCAGCTGCAGGCTGTGGAAATCTTTCAAGTATGGAAAGAATAAACAAAAGCCCTCCCCATGATCTGCGTGAGCTCCCATAAACACACAAAACCTCCCCAGGTGAATTACGCTGTGTAGGTTTAAAAGAGAATATGGATTTTTTTTCCAGATTTAGTGAGATATGATTGACAAAATAAAAAATGTATACATTTAAGGCATACTACATGATGATTTAATGCATGTGCACATCATGAAACGATTACCACAATCAAGCTAATTGACATATCCATTACCTCACACAGTTACCTTTTTGTGTGTGGTAAGAACACTTAACATCTACTCTCTTAGCAAGTTTCAAGTACATAATACATTCACGCATCGCTTGATGATGGGAATATGTTCTGGGAAATGCATCATTAAGAGATTTCATTGTTGTGTGAACATCATGGAATGCACTTACACAAATCTAGGTGGGAAGCCTATGACACACCTAGGCTATGTAGTATGGCCCATTGCTCCTAGGCAACAAACCTGTATAGCATGTTACTGTACTTAATACCATAGGCAATTGTAACACAATGGTAAGTATTTGTGTATCTAAACATAGAAAAGGTACAGTGAAAATGCTGTAAAAAAGACAAAAAATGATACACCTGTATAGGGCACTTAGCATGAATGAAGTTTGCAGGGTTGAAAGTTGCTCTGGGTGACTCAGTGAGTGAGTGGTAAGTCATTGTGGAGGCCTAGGCCATTACTGTACACTACTGTAGGCTACAAACACTGTATACTTAGGCAACACTAAATTTATTTTTTTAATGTTCTCTTCTTCAATAATAACCTTAGCTTACTGTAACATTTTACTTTATTAACTTTTAAATTTTAAAAAATTTTTTGACTCTTTTGTCATAACACTTAGCTTAAAACACATATTGTACAGCTGTACAAAAGTATTTTCTTTCTTTATACCCTTATTTTATAAGCTTTTTTCTATTTTTTAATTTTTTTAATTTTGGGAAATTTTTTGTTAAAAACTAAGACACAAACACACACCTTAGCCTAGACATCCACAGGGTCAAGATCATTAATATCGCTGTCTTCCACCTCCAAATCCTGTCCCACTGGAAGGTCTTCAGGGACAATAACATGCATGGAGCTGTCATCTCCTATGATAACAATGCCTGTTTCTGGAATAGCTCCTGAAGGACCTGCCTGAGGCTGTTTTACAGTAAGTTTTTTTTTAATGTAGAAGGAGAACACTCCAAACTAATAAAAAGTATAATAGAGTAAATATATAAACCAGTAACCTTGTCATTTATTATCATCATCAAATATTTTGTTGTGTATGTGCTATACTTTCATGTAACTGGCAGTGCAGCAGGTTTGTTTACACCAGCATCATCTCAAACACATGAGTGATGTGTTGTCTATGACATTAGGATAGCTACAAGGTCACTAGATGATGGGACATTTTCAGTTCCCTTATAATCCTATGAGAACTGCCATCATATATCTGGTCCATTGTTGACCAAAATGTTGTCACGCAGTGCATGACTGTGCATTAATGTTAACTATAGTCACCATATTGTACATCAGATCTCTAGAACAGATTTACACTGTCTAACTGCAACATACCCTCTGACAAACATCTCCCTGCTTTCTCCACCTCCCAGCTCCTGGTAACCACCATTCTACTCTGCATCTATGAGCTCAACTTTTTTAGACACATACAAATATATCATGCAGCATTTGTCTTTGTTTGGTTTATTTCATTCAACATAATGTCCTCCAGTTTCATCCATGTTGTCACAGATGGCAGGATTAGGCTGGGCGCGGTGGCTCACGCCTGTAATTCCAGCACTTTGGGAGTCTGAGGCGGGCAGATCACGAGGTCAGGAGTTCAAGACCAGCCTGGCTAGCATGGTGAAACCCTGTCTCTACTGAAAATACAAAAAATTAACCAGGTGTAGTGGTGCACGCCTGTAATCCCAGCTACTAGGGAGGTTGAGGTGGGAGAATTGCTTGAACCCAGGAGGCAGAGGTTGCAGTGAGCTGAGATAGTGCCACTGCACTCCAGCCTGCGTAACAGAGCGAGACTCTGTCTCAAAAAATATATAATAATAAATAAAATAAAATGCATGTATATACAATATTTTCTTTATTATTTTATCTATCAAAAGGCACTTATGGGCTGGGTGTCTGTAATCGCAGCACTTTGCCAGGGCAAGGTGGGAGGTTAGCATAAGTCCAGGAGTTCAAGGCTGCAGTGAGCTGTGATCATGCCACTGCACTCTAGCCTGGGTGACAAAACAAGACCCTGTCTCTAAATAAAAATTTTTTTAATTAAAAAAAGACGCTTAGATTGTTTCCATATATTGACTGTTTTTAATAATGCTGCAATAAACATTAAATTGCAGATATTTCTTCACGATGGTGTTTCTTTTCCTTTTGATACATACCCAGAAGTGGGATTGCTGAATCATATGGTAGTTCTATTTTAATTTTTTAAGAAATCTTCATACTATTTTCCATAATTGCTGTACCAATTTACATTCCCACTAACAACGTACAAAGGTTCTCTTTTCTCCACACCCTCACCAACACTAATCTTCTGACTTTTTGAAAAAGCCTTCCTTACAACTGTGAGGTGATATCTCATTGTGGGGTTGGGGTTTATTTTTATCTTTTTTTTAATTTCAATCGTTTTGAGGGAACAGGTGGTGTTTGGTTGTATGGAAAATTCTTTCGTGGTGATTTCTGAGATATTGGTGCACCCATCACCTGAGCAGGGTGTACACTGTACACAATGTATAGTCTTTCATCCCTCACCCTCTCCCACACTTCACCCAGAGTTCCCAAAGTCTATTGTATCATTCTTATGCCTTTGCATTCTCATAGCTTAGCTCCCATTTATAAGTAAGAACATATGATATTTGGTTTTCTATTCCCGAGTTACTTCACTTAGAATAATGGTCTCCAACTCCATCCAGGCTGCTGCAAATGGCATTATTTCATTCTTTTTTATGGCCGAGTAGTATTCCATTGTGTATATATCCACATTTTCTTTATCCACTCACTAGTTGATGGCATTTAGGCTGGTTCCATATTTTTTCAGCTGCAAATTGTGCTGCTATAAACATGAATGTGCAAGTGTCTTTTACATGTAATAACTTCTTTTCCTCTGGGTAGACAACAAATAGTAGAATTGCTGCATCAAATGGTACTTCTACTTTTAGTTCTTTAAGGAATCTCCATACTATTTTCATAGTGGTTTACTGGTTTACATTCCCACCAGCAGTGTAAAAGTGTTCCCTTTTCACCATATCCATGCCAACATCTGTTTTTGTATTTTTTAATTATGGGCATTGTTGCAGGAATAATGTGGTAGTACATTGTGGTTTGAATTTGAATTTCCCTGATAATTAATAATGTTGAGCATTTTTTCATATGTTTGTTGGCCATTTGTATATCTTCTTTTTTTTTTTTTTTTGAGACGGAGTCTTGCACTTTCGCCCAGTCTGGAGTGCAGTAGAGCAATCTCGGCTCACTGCAAGCTCCGCCTCCCAGGTTGACACCATTCTCCTGCCTCAGCCTCCCAAGTAGCTGGGACTATAGGCACCCGCCACCATGCCCAGGTAATTTTTTGTATTTTTAGTAGAGATGGGGTTTCACCATGTTAGCCAGGATGGTCTCAATCTCCTGACCTTGTGATCCACTCACCTCAGCCTCCCAAAGTGCTGGGATTACAGGCTTGAGCCACTGCACCCGGCCTTGTATATCTTCTTTTAAGAATTGTCTATTCATATGCTTTGCCCACTTTTTGATAGGATTATTTGTTTTTTCTGACTGGTTTGCTTGAATTCCTTGTAGATTCTCAATATTAGTTTTTCGTTGGATGCATGGTTTCCTAATATTTCCTCCCACTGTGTGGGTGGTCTGTTTACTCTGTTGATTATTTATTTTGCTGTGCAGAAGCTTTATAGTTTAATTAGGTCCCATCTATTTATCTTTGTTTTTGTTGCATTTGCTTTTGGGTTCTTGGTCATGAACTCTTTCCCTAAGCCAATGTCTACAAGAGTTTTTATGATGTTATCTTCTAGGAGTTTTATGGTTTCAGGTCTCAGATTTAAGTCTTTGATCCATCTTGAGTTGATTTTTGTATAAGGTGAGAGATGAGGATCCAGCTTCATTCTTCTACATATGGCTTGCCAATTATCCCCACACCATTTGTTGAATAGGGTGTCCCTTCCCCACTTTATGTTTTTGTTTGCTTTGTTGAAGATGAGTTGGCTGTAAATATGCGGCTTTATTTCTAGGCTCTCTATTCTGTTCCATTGATCTATGTGCCTATTTTTATACCAGTGCCATGCTGTTTTGGTAACAATAGTCTTGTAGTATAGTTTAACATCAGATAATGTGATGCCTCCAGATTTGTTCTTTTTGCTTAGTCTCACTTTGGTTATGCGGGCTCTTTTTTGGTTCTTTATGAATTTTAGGATTGTTTTTTCTAGTTCTGTGAAGAATCATGATGGTGTTTTGATGGAAATGACATTGTATCTGTAGATTGCTTTTGGCAGTATGGCCACTTTCACAAAATTGGTTCTACCCATTCATGAGCATGGGCTACGTTTCCATTTGTTTGTGTCATCTATGATTTCTTTCAGTAGTGTTTTCCTCGCAGAGGTCTTTCAACTCCTTGGTTAGGTATATCCCTATGTTTTTTTGTTTCTTTATTTTTTGTTTTGCTTTTGCAGCAGTTGTAAAAGGGGTTGAGTTTTTTATTTGATTCTCAGCTTGGCCATTGTTGGTGTATAGCAGGGCTACTTATTTGTGTACATTGATTTTATATCCTGAAACTTTACTGAATTCATTTATCAGATTTAAGAGCTTTTTGAATGAGTCTTTAGGGTTTTCTAGGTACACAGCAGTATCACTGGTGAACAGCGACAATCTGACTTCCTCTTTACTAATTTGGATGCCATTTATTTCTTTTTCTTGTCTGATTGCTGGGACATAAAATGTTGAATAGCAGTGGTGAAAGTGAGCATCCTTGTCTTGTTCCAGTTCTCAGGGGAAATGCTTTCAACTTTTCCCCGTTTAGTATAACGTTGGCTGTGGGTTTGTCATAGACGGCTTTTATTGCCTTAAGATATGTCTCTTCTATGCTGATTTTGCTGAGGGTTTAATCATGAAGGGATGCTGGATTGTGTAAAATGCTTGTTCTGTGGCTATTGAGATGGTCATATGATTTTTGTTTTTAATTCTGTTTATATAAAATATCACATTTATTGACTTGTATATGTTAAACCATCCCTGCATCCCTGGTATGATACCTCCTTGATCATGGTGGATTATCTTTTTGATATGGTGTTGGATTCAATTAGCTAGTATTTTATTGAGGATTTTTGCATCTATGTTCATCAGGAATATTGATCTGTAGTTTTCTTTTTTTGTTATGTCCTTTCCTGGTTTTGGTATTAGGGTGATACTGGCTTTCTAGAATGATTTAGGGAGGATTTCCTCTTTCTCTATCTTTTGGAATAGTTTCAGTAAGATTGACACCAATTCTTCTTTGAATGCCTCATAGAATTCAGCTGTGAATCCATCTGATCTTGGACACATTTTTGTTGGCAATTTTTGTATTGCTGTTTCAATCTTGCTACTTGTTATTGGTCTTTCCAGAATTTCTAGTTCTTCCTGATTTAATCTAGGAGGGTTGTATATTTCCTGGAATTTATTTATCTTCTCTAGATTTTCTAGTTTGTGCACATAAAGGTGGTCATAGTAACTTTGAATGATCTTTTGTATTTCTGTGGTATTGGTTGTAATATCTACCATTTCATTTCCAATTGAGTTTATTTGGATCTTCTCTCTTCTCCTTTTGGTTAATCTCACTAATGGTCTATCAATTTTGTTTATATTTTCAAATAATTAGTTTTTTGTTTATCTTTTGTATTGTTTCAATTTCATTTGGTTCTGCTCTGATCTGTTATTTCTTTTCTTCTATGAGGTTTGGGGTTTGTTTCAAGATTTAGAGAAGGTAGTGATAGGCCTCACCCAGCTCCCATGCAGTTGGCAAGGCCAGTCTTCATCCCCTCATGCCCTGCTAACAGTGCTATGTTCATCAGGGATATCAGCCTGTAGTTTTCGTTTCTGGTTTTGGTATTAGGGTGATGTTGGCTTCATATAATGAATTAGGGAGGGTTCCCTCTTTCTCTATTTTGTGGAATAATGTCAAAAGGATTGGTACCAATTCTTCTCTGAATGTCTGGTAGAATTCTGCTGTGAATCCATCTGGCCCTGGACTTTTTTCTGTTGGCAATCTTTTAATTACCATTTCGATCTCGCTGCTTGTTATTGGTCTGTTCAGGGTATCTAATTCTTCCTGATTTAAGCTGGGAGGGTTGTATTTTTCCAGGAATGTATCCATTTCTTCTAGGTTTTCTAGTTTATGTGTGTAAAGTGTTCATAGTAGCCTTGAACGATCTTTTGCATTTCAGTGGTGTCAGTTGTAACATCTCCCATTTTGTTTCTTAATGAGGTTATTTGATTTTCTCTCTTCTTTTCTTGGTTAATCTTGGTAATGGTCTATTGATTTTATTTATCTTTTAAAAGAACCAACTTTTGTTTCATTTATCTTTTGTATTTTTTATTCACTTGCAAAGATTTTAATTAGAAAAAAGGTGTTTTAGAAAACATTTAGCAGAATTATACTTTGTGGGCCACACAGGTTATTGGTTCAGATTAGTGTAATCAGGCCTTATAAGGTTTGTTTTCTGTGTTCCATTCTAAAGAGCATAAATATTAAATGCTTATAAAATACACTTCATTCAAAATGGTTTAATTACAAAACAGAATTTGAGCACAAAACAATGCATTATGGTCTCATGGATACAGTTACAAAACACTGTAATGAAAAATTAACAGCCTCAAGTAGATAATACTATACAACTCTTGCTCAACAAATGACATTTTAAACAAAGGGAGAAAAAGCCCAAGCAATGTCAATTAGTGTTGTTCTTTTGGTTATATTGAATGTGATTAAAGAAGTTTTCAAATTCTTAGTAGTGGTATTAAAATAAGGCTCATTTTATGGCCTATCATATGGTCTACCTTGAAGAAAGTTCCATGCGCTGTTGAATAGAATGTGTATTCTGTAGTTGTTGGATGAAATGTTCTGTATATATCTGTTAAGACCATTTGTTCCAAGGTATAGTTTAAATCCATTGTTTGTTGACTTTCTGTCTTGATGACCTGTCTAGTGCTGTCAGTGGAGTATTGAAGTCTCCCACTATTATTGTGTTGCTGTCTATCTCATTTCTTAGGTCTATTAGTAAATGTTTTATAAATTTGGGAGCTCCGGTGTTAGGCACACATACGTTTAGGATTGTGATATTTTCCTGTTGGACAAGGACTTTTACCATTATATAATATCTCTCTTTGTCTCTTTTAGCTGCTGTTGCTTTAAAGATTGTTTTGTCTGATATAAGAATAGCTACCCCTGCTGCTTTTGGTGTCCGTTTGCATGAAATGCCTTTTTCCACCCCTTGACTTTAAGTTTATGTGAGTCCTTATGTGTTAGATGAGTCTCCTAAAGGCAGCAGATAGTTGGTTGGTGAGTTTTTATCCATTCTGCAGTTCTATATCTTTTAAATGGAGCATTTAGGTCATTTACACTCAATATTAGTATTGAGATGTGAGGTACCTTTGCATTCACTGTGCTATTTGTTGCCTGTGTACCTTGTTTTTTGTTTTTGTTTTTAACTTGTATTTTTGTTTTATAGGTCCTATGTGATTTATGCTTTAAAGAGGTTGTGTTTTGATTTGTTTCCAGTATTTGTTTCAAGATTTAGAGCTCCTTTTCACAGTTCTTGTAGTGGTGGCTTGGTGGTGGCGAATTCTCTCAGCATTTGTTTGTCAGAAAAAGACTGTAGCTTTCCTTCATATATAATGCTTAGTTTCACTGGATACAAAATTCTTGGCTGATAATTGTTTTGTTTGAGGAGGCTGAAGATAGGGCCCCAATTTCATCTAGCTTGTAGGGTTTCTGCTGAGAAATCTGCTGTTAATCTAACAGGTTTTCCTTCATAGATTACCTGGAGCTTTTTTCTCACAGCTCCTAAGATTCTTTATCTTAACTTTAGATAACCTGATGAAAATATGCCTAGGTGACTATCTTTTTGTGATGAATTTCCCAGGTGTTCTTTGTGCTTCTTGTATTTGGATGTCTAGGTCTCTAGTAAGGCCAGGGGAGTTTTCCTCGATTATTCCCCCAAATATGTTTCCCAAACTTTTACATTTCTCTTCTTGCTCAGAAACACTGATTATCTTAGGTTTGGTTGTTTAACATAATCCCAGACTTCTTGGAGTCTTTGTTCACATTTTCTTATGCTTTTATCTTTGTTTGTGTTGAATTGGGTTAATTCGAAGACCTTGTCTTCAAGCTCTGAATTTCTTTCTTCTACTTGTTCAATTCTGTTGCTGAGACTTTCCAGAGCATTTTGCATTTCTATAAGTGTGTCCAGTGTTTCTTGAAGTTTTGACTGTTTTTTATTTATGTGGTCTATTTCCTTGAATATTTCTGCCTTCACTTCTTGTGTCGTCTTTTGGATTTCCTTGCATTGGGCTTCATCTTTCTCTGGTGCCTCCCTGATTAACTTAATAACTAACTTCCTGAATTCTTTTTCAGGTAAATCAGGGATTTCTTCTTGTTTTGGATCCATTGCTGGTGAGCTAGTGTGATTTTTGGGGGGTGTTAAAGAGCCTCGTTTGATCATATTACCAGAGTTGGTTTTCTGGCTCCTTCTCATTTGGGTAAGCTCTGTCAGAGAGAAGCTCTAGGGCTGAAGGCTGTTTTTCAGATTCTTTTGTCCCATGGGGTATTCCCTTGATGTAGTACTCTCCCTCTTTTCCTATTGATGTGACTTCCTGTGAGCAGAGCTGCAGCGATTGTTATGTCTCTTCTGGGTCTAGCCACCCAGCAAGTCTGCCCAGCTCCGGGCTGGTACTGAGGCCTGTCTGCCCAGAGCCCTGTGATGTGAACCATCTATAGGTCTCTCAGCTATGATACTACCACCTGTGCTGGTGGAGGTGGCAGGGGGGGTGAAATGGACTCAGTGAGGGTTCTTAGCTTTGGTGATTTAATGCTCTACTTTTGTGCTTGTTGGACTCCTGCTGAGAGGTGGCGCTTTCCAGAGAGCATCAGCTGTGATAGTATGGAGAGGAACCAGCAGTGGGCAGGGCCCTAGAACTTCCAAGAGTATATGCCATTTGTCTTCAGCTACCAGGGTGGATAGGGAAGGCCCATCAGGTGAGGGCAGGGCTGGGCGTGTCTGAGCTCAGAATTTCCTTGGGTGGGTCTTGCTGCAACTGCTGTGGGGGATGGGGGGTGAGGTTCCCAAGTGAATGGAGTTGTGTACCTAGGAGGATTATGGCTGCCTCTGCTGAGTCATGCAGGTTGTCAAGGAAGTGGAGAAAAGCCAGCAGTCACAGGCCTCACCCAGCTCCCATGCAAACCAAAGGGCAGGTCTCACTCCCACATGACCCTCCTAATAGCCCCGAGTCTGTTTCCAGGCAGTGGGCGAGCAGGGCTTGAGAACTTGCCCAAGGCTACCCACTTCCCAGCTGCAAAAGCTAAGGGCTTGGTTCTTCTCTCACCTGTGGAGTCCACACACCAGATTCGTGCCCTCCCAAGTTCTGGCCAGGAGGCTTCTCGCCCAGTTCAAATTGTTACAAAGTTCAGCTGGAGACTTTCTTCTCCCTGTGGCATTTTCCCCTGCACCTCTGGCTGCCCTCCTGAAGGATCCCTGTGTTGCCAGGCTGGAATGGCCTGCTTGGGGACCCAGAGAGCTCTCAAGGCCTTTCCCACTGCTTCCTCTACCCCTGTATTTCACTCTGCTCTCTAAATTTTTTTTTTTTTTTTTTTTTTTTTTGAGACAGATTCACACTCTGTCACCGAGGCTGGAGGGCAGTGGTGAGATCTTGGCTCACTGCAACCTCCGCCTCCTGGGTTCAAGCAATTCTCCTGCCTCAGCCTCCTGAGTAGATGGGATTATAGGTGCATACCACCATGCCTGGCTAATTTTTGTATTTTTAGTAGAGATGGGGTTTCACCATGTTGGTCAGGCTGGTCTCAAACTCCTGACCTCGTGATCCGCCCACCTCAGTCTTCCAAAGTGCTGGGATTACAGGCGTGAGCCACCATGCCCGGCCTGCTCTCTAAACTGACTCAGCTCCAGGGAAGGTCAAAAACTTCTCCCACAAACAGACCTTCAGTTTCCCCAGTGCACATGTGTGGAGGATCTCTTTTTTCTACTTCAGCAGTTGGGGCACTTACAGTATTTTGGGTGTCTCCTGGGTCCTGCAGGAGCAGTTGGCTTCCTTCAGAGGATATGTGGGTCCTCTCAGGATTCCTGGTTTCAAGAACATAATTTCATTCTCATTGACTAATAGACTGGCTGCCTGCAATAAAATTCAGTTTTAATTATTTTTTCAATATGACAAGTTCAAAGAAGATTGTATTTTCTGGTACATTTAGAATTTTCCTGTTTTCTAGAACATAAATTTATTATGAATTCATTCAAAACTCAGCAGCCTAGCTGTTATTCTTGTATGTAAAATTAGGATATCACTTATGATATTTTAAATATTATTTTCTTTGAGAAAGAAAATTAGTACCATCCAAATTGATGAAATTGGTGACTATCCCAAGAACACATCCCTTCTAATTAATTGAAAAGTTGATGGACCATTAGTGCTGAAGTCTTTTAGCAACTTGCAAAGTAAGGAAAAGGAATTTTACCATTTGTACCATTTTTCAGCCACATTTTTCTCTCCCAATGACCTATAGAGTTTCCACAAGATCTCCAGGGCCATGTGATGATTTGAGTTCAGTTGGATGGCCTATCAGTGATGGGCCACTACCTTCTCTGGATTTCCTCTAACCATTTATAGGCTGGTAAGAACAAAACACTCGTTATTTATAAAACACTTATGCAAGATAATCTTCCCTACAGATTTGTAAGCAACATAACGCAAGTTAAAGTTAAAAGTTACACACATTAAGTAATTAAAAACTATAATAGACCTTAAGAGAGTGATTAGTCTAATCCTCTTCCTTCTACCTCAACAACAAAGACAATTAAACTTTCAAATCAACCCACTATCCACTCTATTTATCTTGCTGGCAATATACTTTGTCTTTGCCTTTGTTTTTTCATACTTATGAAGCTCCTCCAATTCCTCCCCTGACACCTGCTATCTATAGCTTTGTCTCTCTAGTATCTCTTGTCTCCAGCCAATCAAACTTGTATTCTAAAGCAGACTGCCTAAAAGAATTACTGTGCAAAGAATAATCATTCCATTAGGAAAAATGTATACCTGATCCAGTTATCCAAGTTCAGAAATCTTACTTGGAAACTACTTGACCAAAGTTATCTAGAGAAAAGAGACCTGATTCTACCTCTTGCTCTAGGCACTCTTGCCCTGGGATCTTTGCCAAGGTATTTAATCTCTGTGCTTTAGCTTCTGAGTCTGTAAAATGGTCATTTTGTCTATTTGTTTTTATCTCTTATAAATCAAAGGGGTTTCAGGTAGCTAATTAAAATACTTGCCAGGATCACATGAGATCATGTAAGCAAGCATCTTAATCCATGTACTGCACTAAACAAATACAAGGTAATGTTGTTATTAGTATATGGTTAAAGTCCTGTTCAAGTAAATATCATTAAAATAAAACTGTATCTTTAAAAAAAAGTTCAAGCTCTAACTGATGTATATTTATTCAAAGCAATATCTTCAAATTGTAGTAACTAAGAAAAACCTTGAGAAATTGCCACAGGATAATTTTCTTTTTGCAATAGTCAATTATTTTATTTCTTTTATAAGATACAGAGATATTTGAATAAATAAGTGTTCCTGATCACCTCAAAATGTCACATTAGCTAGTATATTGGGCCACAGAACTTTTTTTACTAAGACACCTCAAAAAGCGAAAGAAAGAGGTTTTAATATTATTATTATTACATACTAATATAATACATATGTATAATAATGTATAACTAGGTACAGTTTTATTATACATAAAAATTAACATCATTATTATCGTTGCTTACTATTATCCTATTTGTGAATAGAAGTAAATAATGAAATGGTCCTAAGTTAGGCAATGGCAAAGAGAAAAATTTTTAAAGCATGCTAATTTACAAACTGAATAATTGGTTGTATGAGTCTGTAATAATGAAGAAGCACCATATGTCAGAAGAGTGATTGAAGAACTTAAGTGTTGTATAAATATGCAGTATTTTGTACTTAAAAGCCTACAAATGATAAGAGGGGATCCAGAGAAGGTAGTGGCCCATCATTGATAGGCCATCCAACTGAGCCCAAGTCATCACATGGCCCTGGAGAACTTGGGAAAACTCTACAGGTCATTGGGAGAGAGAAATGTGGCTGAAAAGTGATACAAATGGTAAAATTCCTTTTCCTTACTTTGCAAGTTGCTCAGAGACTTCAGCACTAATGGTCCATCAACTTTTCAATTAATTAGAAAGGATGTATTCTTAGGATAGTCACCAATTTCATCAATTTGGATGGTACTGATTTTCTTTCTCAAAGAAAATAATATTTAAGACATCATAAGTGATATCCTAATTAAGAACTGGTTAGAACATGAGGTTAATGAGCCAAGTGTGGAATTAATTCCCATGGAGACTAGTAACTAGCAATGGGAGTGGATAAAGGACTGTGCACAGGACAGAGTAAGTCTACTTCCTTGGAGAGAATGATTCTTGGGCTCTGGCCTCATGTTGGTGTCTTAGTAGAAGGAGGCATCAGTTTATACACAGGCAGGCATCTGACCTTTTTTTTTAAAAAAAAAAAAAACAACCTTTTTCTTGATATAATCTCAAAGACCTTGTTGTCACAAGATCCAAGCCTCCCTACTTCTAAATTTGACATTTTGGAAATGTACCTTTTTAAAAAATAAAGTGTGATGATGCTCTGTTCTTAAAACTCAGCAAGTGGCCTACAAAGGGCCACATTATCACCCTTCGGAGTGCTATATTACAACATCAATGGTGCAAAGAAGCTATGCATATTTACTGGGAAGCTGGAACTCTTCAGCCTTCCCACAGGGAATTCTGCCTGGCACTAGTAAGTAGAATACCAGCAAAAAAAAAAAAAAAAAAAAAAAAAAAGGTAAAAGGGACCAAGGAAAATGAGCACAGCATGTAACATAAGAAGGCTTTGATAATCCTCAAAATGGAACCAGAATGTCAATAGTACATCGATGTTATAAGTACAGTTAACGCTTGAACAACATGGGTTTGAACTGTCTGGGCTTACTTAGGTGTAGATTTTCTCCTGCCTCCTGCCGCTGAGAGAGCAAGATGAACCCCTCCTCTTCCTCCTCCTGCTTAGCCTTTTCAGTGTGAAGATGAGGATACAGACCTTTATGATAATCCACTTCCACTTAATGAATAGTAAACGTATTTCTCTTCTTTATGATTTTCTTCATAATATTTCTTTAGTTTACTTTGTTGGAAGAATAGGCTGCATAATACACATACAAAATATGTGTTGATCAACTGTTTATGTTATCGGTAAGGCTTCCAATCAACAGTAGGCTATTAGTCAAATTTTGGAGGAGTCCAAGTTTATACACAAATTTTCAACTGTATGGGGGTGGGCACTCCTAACCTCTGTGTTGTTCAAGGGTCAACTGTATCAATATGACCCCCAGGTCAGATCCATTTACCAAAGTCATAGTTACCAAAAAAAATTTAAAAAGCTTTATCTCACAAAAAATCTCTTAAAATAAGTTCTTACTTCTCATTAGAAATGTAATTCATGAAATTTTTCTGAAAAACACATCGTTGAGTTAAAAACAAGAAATCTTTCAACAATATGGCTCTGGGTCATGATTAGATATACTTAGTCAATTTTTTGTTTAAAAGAACAAATCATTTCTGTGGTTTCTTTTAGCCATCTCTGCTAAAAGATAAGTCCATGTGATTTTACAGGTTCAGGTTTTGGCTATGATGAATCAAACAAAGAAGCTTAAAAGACAGCCAATCACATTGTGTCAGAGGAGACAAGATGCTTCGAATGCTATTGCCTCTTGTCTGCAATCTACAGCCAGCAAGAACACCATAGCAAGAAAGCTACTCTTCAGTGTCATGTTTGGACTCAAAAGTAACAAAGATGTGAGCATAAATAATTCACAAATTTGCACCTTGAAAAGGCTGAGCAATCTTGAATATGTCGATTGGCATATTATCCGGTCTTGTAGGAGCTTTTCACTGATATACTATCAAACTAAGAGTTCCCTCTGAAATAATAAGGCTTTTTAGCTCACCTATGAGCTAAAGATTTAATGTGGTATTATCTCATCTTGTTCTCAGCAATCTCTGTAATAAATAGAGACTGACATTCATGCATAGCACGCTTTGCCATCTCATGTTGTTGTATTTAATCTTGATAACACTCCTATGAAGTAGATGAACAGCCTTCTGTAGATGCTGTTATTATTTATCTCTATTTTAAAAGCCACACAACTGGTAAATTCATGAATAAACTCAACAAATATTGTTGACTGTCTTATATTCAGCTTTTTATCATTCAGGGTCCCACTAGACATTCTGTGCGTATCAGGAATTATATGATAAGAAGAAAAAAGACACTGCCTTTGTCCTCATGGAGCCTACAGTCCGGGAGGATCCAGACACTATAGAACTAATCACAAAACAAATAAAGAATTATAGCTGTGCTCACTGGTGTCATAAAGGGTGACATGGCTCCTAGGAAGCATATAATCAAGGGACCTAAATGGTCTAGGAGGTCTGGTTTTCCTGTGGAGTGATGTGGAGGTGAGGGCTGGGTATGAATAGGAGTTTTAGGGTAAGGAGGTGGAAAAACAGCATATGCAAAGGCCCTGTGGCAGCAGTAAGTGTCCTGTGTGAGAGATGGGCCTGAGGGAGCAGGGGCATTGTGTGAGATGCAGATGCAGGGGTTTGGTGGGGACTAGACTCACAGAACTTGTGAGCCAGGCCAAGGGTTTTATATCTTTACTCGGACAAGGTTTGGGGTTCTAAAGAGAAGAGCAATGTGGTAAGGTTTGTCTTTGAAGGGATCTCTTGCTCTAATGTGGGCAATGGGTGCTGGGGACAGAGCAGGCACCAGGAACCTGACAGGGCTGTTGGAGAGGTCCAGAGCGGGCCAAAGCTGACCCCAAATGCATTTTCTTTCAAATATTTCTTTCACACAACCTTGCTGCACAGTGATCAGGGACATTTCATTGTCATGAATCTATAAATAGGAAACCTAGAGTATAGGAGCATTATTTTATTAGGACTACATCGGTGCTCAATGAGAAAGTCAAGAAGAATAAAGAATGCGGGTGTTTTGATGCTCACCCCACTATACTATTTCACAGACTGTGCCAGCTAATTCATAGGAATAAGAATTATAAATCTCATTGTTTTAGCAGGTTTTCCTTTAGTCTGCTTTCATTCTGTCTTAATTTGCAACCTCTGCAAGCATTCTGGCTGAAATCAAAGGACCCTGAAGTCATATCTGAGCTTTGGTTCACAAAAACAAACTAAGAAAGTAAAATCTTGACAAAACTCTTGAAGCATGAACATTTAATTGAGTCAAGACATTACATTTATGAATTAATATTCCTTTAATCTTTAAACATATATAGTAAAATCTAACATCATTGACATGTTTATCTAATGTATCTTTTGGTTAACTGACATTATGTTTTAAATTTGGTTTCATAATTGAGCCTTCAGATTTTATTATTCAGGGACCCACAGTATCTCAGGATTATCATTTTCAGTTTTCCCTTTCTGTTTGCCTACAAAAACCCTGTCTTCTAGCTCAGCAGCACCTGAATATGTTTTGGGCATTGCTACCTCTGTGCCTGTTCATGTGCTTCGAACAGCCCACCCCACCCTGGCTTGACCACTGCTCATTCATGAAGCTGCACCTTGTTTCTTCCTTTCTTGGGAAGTTTTCCCTGACTACCCCAGCCACTTTGAGCTTGCTTCTGCAGAACTCTTTAAATGCTGTCTATATCCATCATTTGAAAGTCACAATCTGTTGAATTGTGGTGTTAGGTCTCTCTATAACTATGTTTTTTATCTTCCACTGCACTGGAAGTTCTTTAAGAAGAAAGACTGATTCTTTCTGTTTAAAACACTATGTCTTGCATCCAATAGGTGTTTTATATCTACAGCGTTAAAATAAAAAGTATACATATTTTGCTCATTGATAGACATTTACAAATAGAGGCACCATATGTTTTCCTTTTATTGGGCAAAGCCACTCCTTGGTGTGGCAAAGACTCTATGATGTCTTAAAGTCATGCCAATTATATTTTGGATAAAACTTCAAGTTACAAAATTATGTCTGAATATGAACAAGTGACTTTTGAAAAATAAATGCAAAGAAATTTGGAGAAAGTAAATTGATGTTGAACCCTCAATAGAGACAAAAATGCCAAATTTCAAATTGAAGTTATCTGGATATTCTCTCATCTGGTAAAAATTTTCAACATCGACCTTCTTAAGTTTTTTTACTAACATAAATTTATAATAAATTTATAAATACATACTATATGCATATATATATATGTAAACATGTTACTAAAATTATAAGGACTTAAAAAAATAAAGGCATTTGCTGATTGACCAATGGATCAAATAGTCCTACGTGGAGGATAAATATATTTGAGTTCATAATAACAGCTAAAATGTGTTGGGTACTTACTACGTGACAGGCACTATTCTAAGAGCTTTATATGTATTAACTAATTAAATGTTGATAACCACCCTATAAGTTAGATAATATTATTATCCTCATCTTACAAATAAACTAAGACACAAGAAGATTAAGTAACAGACCCAACAACACAAGCTAATAAGTGACACAGTCAGGATTTTAGCCCATAGATTTAATTACTACACTATACTCCTTCTCTGGTTAAATATTAATTACTCCAAGAATACATATCCTGCAAGTTTAATCATTTCTTTTAATAGCACAGTTTTTTTATTATTTAGTTCTTTTAATGAAACTAACACAATAAAGGGGTGGACCAAAAAGAAGAAAACTTGGAGAGGGATCAATAATGCTCTTCGAATATTTGAAGACATTTATTGTGGCAAGAGAAATTCATTTTGTGTCGCTCTAACTAGATTGGGTATAAAACTAAAGCTGATAGTGAATACAGGAGGAATAAACATTTCAGCTTAAAATAAAGAGATTTCCAGTCTTTATAGACTTTCTTTCATTAATGATCCAATCTTCTTTTAAGAACATTCAGCATCTTGTTATGGAGATACTTAAGCATAAGCCAGATGACCACATTAATGATTAAATAAAAGATGTTACTAAATTGATGTTGAACTGGATTAGACAATAATTTTAGGATTTTTCTTTTCTTTCTTTTTTTTGCAGGGAGGGGGAGAGATAGAGTCTCACTTTGTCACCCAGGCTGGAGTGGAGTGCAGTGGCCTGATTTCGGCTCACTGCAACCTCTGCCTCCCAGGTTCAAACAATTTTCCTGACAGCTTCCCAGATAGCTGGGACTACAGGTGCGTGCCACTGTGCCTAGCTAATGTTTGTATTTTTTTTAAGTAGAGACAGGGTTTCACCATGTTGCCCAAGCTGGTCTCGAACTCCTGACCTCAAATTATCTGCCTGCCTTGGCCTCCCAAAGTGCTGGGATTACAGGTGTGAGCCACCACACCCAGCAATGTTAAGATTCTTAGTGAGGAGTCAATAATGATGTAAATTTTTCCAGGATTGAAATTTCTTTTTCAGGAAAAGTTCCATGGCATTGGATTTGGCAATAATTTCTTGGATATGGTAACAAAGGCACAGGTAACAAAAGAAAAAAATATAAACAGACAACCAACAGAATGGGAGAAAATTTTTGCAAACTATGCATTTGACAAAGTTCTAATATCTGGCATCTATAAGAAACTTAAACAAATTTACAAGAAAAAAACAAACAGACCCATTAAAAAGTGGGCAAAGGACATGAACAGACACTTCTCAAAAGAAGACATACATGTAGCCAACAAGCATATGAAAAAGAAGTTCAACATCACTGATCATTAGAGAAATGCAAATCAAAACCACAATGAGATACCATTTGACAACAATCAAAATGGCTATTGCTAAAAAGTCAAAAAATAACAAATGCTGGTGAGGTTGTGGAGAAAAAGGAACGCTTATACACTGTTGGTGGACATGTAAATTGCTTCAACCATTGTGGAAAACAGTTTGGCAATTCCTTAAAGGCCTAAAGACAGAAATACCATTTGACCCAGCAATCCCATTGCTGGGTATATGCCCAAAGGAATATAAATCATTCCATTATAAAGACACATGCACACACATGCTCACTGCAGCACTATTCACAATAGCAAAGACATGGAATCAACCCAAATGCCCATCAATGATAGATTGGATAAAGAAAATGTGGTACATATACGAGATGGAATATTATGCAGCCATAAAAAAGAATAAGATCATGTCCTTTGCAGGGACATAGATGGAGCTGGAGGCCATTATCCTTAGCAAACTAACACAGAAACAGAAAAGCACACACATATGTTCTCATAAGTGGGAGCTAAATGATGAGAACACATGGACACATACAGAATAACAACACACAATGGGGCCTATCAGAGGGTGGAGGGAGGAGGAGGGAGAAGATCAGGAAAAATAACCAATGGGTACTAGGCTTAATACCTGAGTGATGAAATAATCTATGCAACAAACCCTTATGACATATTTACATATGTAATAAACCTGTACATGTACCCCTGAACTTAAAATATGTTTTTTAAAACAGAAAAGAAAAATAGCAATTGGACTTCATAAAAATCAAAACTTTTGTGCATCAAAAGATGCTATTAGCAGAAGAAGGCAACTCACAGAATCAAAGAAAAGTTTGTAAATAATATATCTGATAAAAGATTAATATCAAAATATATATAGTGAACTTCTAAAACCCAACAACAAAAAAGCAAATAACCTGATTCAAAAATAGGCAAAGAACTTGAATAGACATTTCTCCAGAAAAGATATATGAATGGCCAACAAGCACATGAAGATGCTCAATTTCACTAATCATTGAAGAAATGCAAGTCAAAACTACAATGAGATACCACCACACACCCCTTAGGATGACTACTAACAATGACAACAACAACAACAACAAATAAAAATAAAAAACAGAAAATAACAAGTGTTGGCAAAGACGTGGAGAAATGAATTCTTGTGAACTGTTGGTGAGATTCTAAGATGATGTAGCCTCTACAAAAAACAGAGTAGAGGTTCCTAAAAATAGAATTATCATAAATCAGCAATTCCATTTCTGGGTACATATTCAAAAGAATTGAAAACAGGGTCTAGAAGAGATTTTGTGTACACATATTCATAGCAGTATTATTCACAGTAACTTAAACCTGGAAGTAACCCAAGTGTCCACTAAGAGATGAATAGACAAGCAAAATGTGGTATATACATAACAATGAAGTATTATTTGGCCTTTAAAGGGAAGGAAATTCTGACACATGCTACAACATGGATGAAACTTGAAGACATTATGCAAAGTAAAATAAGCCAGTCACAAAAAGACAGATACTGTATGATTCTACTTAGAGGAGGTACCTAGAGTAGTCAAAATCATAGTGACAAAATGTAGAATGCTGGTTGCCAGGGCCTGAGGGGAAGGGAAAATAAAGGGTTATTATTTAATGAATACAGAGTTTCAGTTTTGCAAGATGAAAGTATTTCATGCAAAGAAATCATCCAAAAGAGATGGATTGTGATGAAGGTTGTGTAGCATTATGAACGTACTTAATACTATTGAACTATGTACTTAAAAATGGTTAAGATGGTAAGTTGTATATTATGTGTATTTTACCACAATTAAAAAATGGGAAGAAACAATGATTTTCTTACCATCTCCACTATACTCAGTTTTTATAAGAGCTGAATAACAGTTTTCTTGCAGTCAAGGCCAGCAGGAAAAGATGCACTATAATAGAAATCCCCTGGATTCCCTGCAGATGTCTTCAGTCTTTTCAAGTCCACAGGATTAGCTCTGCAGGGAAATTACACATTCCATTTTCCTTTACTTTCAAATCAACAACCTGTCCTTACACATGGCATTTTGGAAAATTACAGTAACTGGTTTTCTGTTATTTGGGAAATAATGGAAAATAACAGTGATAATTATTGGATCAACTGTTTAAATGTTTGTGTGTGAAGAGAGTAATTTCCACAACCCTGTAGTGTTAAAGACATGTTCTTCTTTCCTAACTTGAAGATATTTCTTTTTTATTTAGAGCTATAAAGCAGCCATGGAACTAAATCTAGACCAAGTGCAGGCCTGTATGAACATGGTAGCATCCAAAACACCAGGATATAAAATACAATTCATTTCCATGTAGATGGAGTTTTCTCTTTGTGCTTTCTCTTTCTGTATTCCTTCACTCTTAAATTATTAAAAACCTATATCCTCACTGAATTTTTTTTTGAGACAGTGTCTTGCTCTGTTGCCCAGGCTGGAGCACAGTTGTGCAATCACGGCTCACTGCAACCTCCACCTCCCAGGCTCAAACTACTTTCCCACCACAGTCTCCAAAGTAGCTGGGACTACAGGTGTATGCCACCACACTCGACTAATTTTAGCATTTTTTGTAGAGACAGGGTTTTGCCATGTTGCCCAGGCTGGTCTCGAACCCTTGAGCTCAAGCAATCCACTTGCTTTGACCTCCAAAAGTGCTGGGATTACAGGCATGAACCACCATGCCCAGCCACTCACTGAATTATTTGAAGACCAAAAACATAGACTTTTAAAAGTGAAATTAGCAGTTTTTACTCTGCTTTGTGCCATCTGGATGTTAGATGTCATAAATCCCTTTGTTATTAAAAAAAAAAGTGTAATAATGAGGCATCATGATTTTACTGATCATAATAGAATCATATGGACTTTCAGGAAGTATCATTATACAGCAATTATGAACTAATTTACATAAACTAAAGTCCTGTTAGAGTTTACTTGGCTCATTTTCCTCACAGTTTTACTCAGATGTCAAGACTAAAGTACTATTTTAAGTATTATTGTCCTATTTCTTATATGGAATATATTTCTCCTGACCTTTTACTGGTAAATGAACTTGCTCTCTTTTACCTTTTTCTTCAAGAGAAAAACTACCCTTGATGAGTTTTTCAGCCAAGAAGGTCTGAGAAGTATTTTATCTAATAAAAGCAAAGATTAATCATTTTTTATTCATTTTTCTTTTCTCTGACTCAGTACTTAATACTTTCCCACTCCTAGCACTTCCCCTATTCTTTATCCTAGCGTCTCTTCTCCACTGAAGAACAGATACTTTTGTTCATGGCCACCTCATCAATAAAATCTATGTTGATCCACCTGACCCTCAACCAGCATGCCTTTCCATGGGGAAAACTAGAACTGGGGTTGGTGGCGGGTTGGGAGTGGTGGGAAGGCCATGCTTTCTCCAGCTTAGCCTCTTGATTATACTACAGCAATAAATGATTAAAGACTTGACTAGTACTTTTATAATCAGCCACTCCAACACCTGGCAGCTCAGCTCTCTCCAGCTCAGCTAAGCTCTTGAAAATTAAATATATCAGATGGAGCCAGAGGACTCCAGGAAGATGGTGGAATAGGAAGTACAAGGAATCCATTTCTCACCTAGACAACAAATACACTGGCAGTATCTACCTGATGTAACAATTTTGGATCTCTACAGCATACTGAAGGCTTGCAACTTCCACAGGAAGCCTTGGGCAGTAAATTGCAGTTAATTTTGGTCAATTTCATCTCTTAGTTTAGCAGAGGCGACCCACCTCCACTCCCAGCCCTGTGGCAGGCAGCCACGACTGGTTCCTAGAACAACTTGCATGCAGCTTGTAGGACAGAAGGCAGGGAGGGCAATAAGGACCCTGTCCCCCAAATATCAGAATCTGTGGTCAGATCACTGATGGTTGCTTCTAATCACAGAGTGCAAGACAGAGGTAGGCAGCCATTTTTGTAGTCCTCCCAAACCCCCTATTATTGCAAGCCCCTATTTGTCTAGTGGAAGTGATTTCTAGGGTTTTAAAGGGCCAGGGCCCTTGTCCCACTTCATTTTTCTTTTTCCCCTTTTGAGAGCCAGGCATTAAGGACTAGGACATTTAACAGCAACTGCATACCTGAGAAGACCTTAAATTTTCACCTCAGCTGATCCTCAGCACAGAGACAATCTACAACAACCAAAACAAAACAAAAAACAGCAAACGCTGGAGAAGATGGAGAATCTGATTTCCATAGATACCACATTACTAGATTCAAATGTCCAGTTTTCAATAACAGAAAACAATCACAAACTATACAAAGAAACAGAAAATTATGGTTTATTTAGGAAAAAAAATAAACCAACAGTAACTGTCTCTGAGAAAGACCAAATAGCAGAATGACTAGACAAACTTTTAAACAATTGTCTTAAATATACTCAAGGAACTAAAGAAAGATGTGGAGAAAATGAAAGAAACAAAATATGAACAACATAGAAATATCAATAAAGAGATAGAAAACCTAAAAGGAAGCCTGAAGGGTATTCTAGAGCCAAAACGTACAATAACTGAAATGAAAAATGCAGTAGAGGAATTAAAAGGCAGATTTGATCAGAAAGAAGAAAAAATAAGTGAATTGGAAGATTAAACATTTGAAATCATTAATTCTGAAGAACAGAAGGAAAAAAAGATTAAAGAAAAGTGAACAGAGCCTAAGGGACCTGTGGGATGCCATCAAGACAACCAGCATATGCATTGTGAGAGTTCCAGAAGGAGAAGAGAAATAAAGATTATTTGAAGGAATAATAGCCTAAAACTTCCCAAATTTGATGAAAGACACCAAAAAAAAAAAAAAAAAAAAAAAAACAGCTAAGAAACTCAACAAACCCCAAGTAGGATAAACTCAAAGACACCTAAATTGAGACCTATTACATTACACTGTTGAAAGCCAAAGATAAAAAGAGAATCTTGAAAGCAGCAAGAGAGAAAGAAGTAACTCATCATATACAAGTGATCTTCAATATGGTTATCAACAGATTTCCCTTCAGAAATTTTGGAGATCAGAAGGCAGTTGGCTGATATATTCAAAGGGCTAAATCAAAAGGGCCATCTACCAAAAATCCTACATCTGGCAAAAACTGTCCTTCAAAAGTGAGGGAGAAATTGAGACATTCCCAGATAAACAAAAGCTGAGGGAGTCTGTTACCAATATACTGCCCTGCAAGAAACCCCAAATGGTATTCTCTTGGTTGACATGAAAGGACAATACGCAGTAACTCAAAGCCATATGAAGAAATAAAGATCTCAGTAAAGGAAAACATAGACAATTATGAAAGCTGGTATTATTGTAACAATGATTTGTAACTCCACTTTTTGTTTTCTACATGATCTAAGAAATTAATACATTTAAAGAATTATTAATCTGAAATCTAGATTACTGTAATGTTGATTTGTAACTGCACTACATAATTTAGGAGATAATGCACTTCACAAAAACAATTACTAGTTTATGTTTTTGGACAACAAATGGACATAGATGAAATCTGGTGACATCAATAACTAAAAGGAGAGGGGACAGAGCTGCAAATGAATACAGTAGATATTAAATGTAATCCCCATAGTAACCACAAAGAAAATCAACTAAATACAGGAGACAGTAATGCAGGAAATGAGGCACAAAAAGCTATAAGGCATATTGAAAATAAACAGCAAAATGACAGAATTTCCACCTTATCAGTAATTACTTTAGATATAAATGAATTAAATTTTCTAATCAAAAGGCAGAGATTAACAGAATGAGTAGGAAAACATGATCTAACTTTAGCTGTCTACAAGACACTCACTTTAGAACCAACGGCACAAATACATTGAATGTGAAAGAATGGGAAACGTTATTCCATGCAAATAGTAACCAAAGAGAGCAGAAGTGGCTATACTAATATTAGACAAAATGGACTTGAAATTTACAATTTTATGAGACAATGGACATTAGCAAATGCTTCATTACAGCAAGAAGCTATAACAATCATAAACATTTATGCACCTAATAACAGTCCATCAGAATATATGAGGTGATAAAATGATAGAATTTAAGGAAGAAATAGACAACTCTACAATATTTGTAGACTTCAGTACTCCCATTCTCAATAACAGATAGAACAATCAGACGGAAGATAAGTAAGGAAAAAGAGAAGTTAAACAACACAATAAACCAACTAGATCTAATAGATATATCCAGGACACTCTACCCAGTAACAACACACATTCTTCTTAAGTGCATATGGGACATTTTCCAGAATAGACCACATATTAGGTCACAACTTAAGTCTCAATCGATTTAAAAAAAAAATAGCTATCATACAAAGGATCGTCTCCTATCAGGATGAAGTTCGAAATCAATAACAGAAGGAAAGCAGGAAAATTCACAAATGTATGTAAATTAAATAACACACTCTTAGCCAATGGATAAAGGAAGAAATCACAAGAGAAATTAGAAAGTACTTAGAGATGAATAAAAACAAATGCACAACACAATAATCTAGATTATGACCTCAACAAATGCTCATTATTATTATCATTGTTAGATCATTATTGGCATTACTGTATTCAAAAGCAAGCTGGAGAACATGGCAAATCACCATATATTAAAGAGTAGGGAAATCCATGTGTCCTGCTGACACTGGAAAAGAGGCTAGAATCAAATTTGCAGGTAGCCCAAACCCTCAAAAATTGGTTAGGGTCTGGAAGGACTTCATCAGGTGGGACACAGCA
This sequence comes from Pongo abelii, assembly GCF_028885655.2. Lineage (NCBI taxonomy): Eukaryota > Metazoa > Chordata > Mammalia > Primates > Hominidae > Pongo > Pongo abelii. The sequence goes on from NC_071995.2 coordinate 31,899,691, forward strand.
AAAGCAGTACTAAGGAGGAAATTTATAGCTATAAACACATTAAAAAATAAGAAAAATCAGAAAGTAGGGACATTACTACCAATTACACAAAGTGTAAAAAGGGGTATAAGACAGTAACATGAATAATTATACAGCAACAAATTGAATAACTTAGATGAAATGGACAAATCCTAGAAACACAAAACCTACTGAGACTGAATCAAGAAGATACAGAAAATCTGAATAGCCTATAACTAATAAGGAGATTGAAGTAGTAATCAAAAATCTCCCAGCAAAGAAAAGCTTTGGGCCTGATGGCTTCACAGGTGAATTCTACCAAACATTTAAATCACTAACCCTAATCCTTTTCAAATTCTTCCAAAATTTGAAGAGGATGGAACACTTCTTAACTCATTCTATGAGGTCAGCATTACCTGGATACCAAAGCCAGACAAAGACATTACAAGAAAAGAGAGGTACAGACCAATGTCCCTTATGATGGAGGCCTTGCTTTCACATCAGCAGTGACATAATCAATGAAGCTTCTCTTTCACTCTGAGTTCAGGGTGGCACATTTTCTGAAACATGCTCACAAGCTTGGTGCTGAGAGATGAGAGATTTGCAATTTTTTTGGTAGAAGATATAAAGAACAACTAGGGAGAGAGGAGGAAACAAAAATTAATGTTGTATCCATTTATGCTTGGTTTCATTTATACCCTTCTCTGCACTTGCAACCTGGGGATCTATTTCCATTTCTTAGCCATTAATGTCCACAATACAAAAGCTTGGAATGTTACAGAGCCAGGGCAGCTATTCTTGAATGGGTGAGACAGTTCAAAAAAGGAAAATCCTGCAGAGGTAAACCAATTGAGGAATGCTACCAAGAGGAGGCTAAGTTGATTTTCCAGAACCATACAATACTTGGGATGTACGTTTACTTAAAAAAAAGAAAATTATTGTTTATCTAAAATTCAAATGTAACAGGGTACTCTATTTTTCATTTGTTTGTTGCTAAATCTGGCACTCTTCCTTCAGCTGGGAACATTCACCCATATGTTTGTCACTTTTGTCCCATGCCATGGGATGACTGGATGGGGAAGAGTTGAGTCAGCAAATATGTGTTACATTCATGGTTGGAGTCTGGCTCTAGGGACGATATGAAAGAAGTCAGCTACATCACCCTATCATTTAAGACTTGGGACCTGGAGGGCTTGTACAGTGCATTCCTTATACATGGTGAGCACTCCACAAATCTTTGTAGATGCTTGAAGGAATGATATTGTGGGTTTTTATAAGATTGCTACATTGGTGGTGTGTAGGATATAGACTTGCAGATCTTAATGATTTCAGATTGTTGTTAGAGAGCTGGATGATACTGGTAATAGAGTTTTTATTGGAATAAAGACTTTCTGCAAAGAGATAAGAATTCCATTTTGAGGGATATAAGTCTGCTTAAACTAAAAGATCATAATAGTTTGGCATCTGTCCCACTGCAATTTTATGGAAAGAAGCTGCGGTTACTGACCCATTATTCTTTTTTTTCTATATAAAGGAAATTTGCCACACCTTCATAAGTGGTATCCAAATGCGAGGGCTTGCAATTAAGAAGGAAAGTGCAAATCTGAGTATTTATGAAGCCTGCATCAGATTTTGAGCACAGGTCATCAGCTGAATTGGGTTTCAGGCCCAACAATGTTGGTACCACACTGCTATTCATCAGTCTTTTTGAAAATATGTTCAACTCAAGTAAATTCATTCTTACTTATGGAGAACTGCATACTCCAGTGGGAGATACTGGGGTGGATAAAGATTCATGAGACAAAAAGTCTGCCATGAAGAAGTTTATAGAGCACTAGATTCCATGCATTTGGCCTGCTCAAGCACATCCCTCCAGTAATGTCCCCTTCACTTCTGACATTGTCACCATCATTTTTTGCTCTCTTCTGGATTGCTTCCATCAGTATACAAACATGCTGCTATTGCTCCTGTTCTGTAATTAAAACAAAACTTTCTCTGGACCCCACTTCCTCTGCCAGCTACTGCTCTATTTCTTTTCACTAAAACTCCTAAAAAGATTTTACTAAACTCACTGCTTCCAATTGTTCATCTTCTGTTCTCTCTCAAACCCACCCAGACTTTCCATCTACCTATCTCCAGTCCTCTGATACTATTCTAGTTAAGGTCACCAATTCTTCCATGCTGCTAAATTCAATGGCAATTCCCAGCTGAAAATTTCATCAACTTAATAGCAGTATTTGAAATGTTTCATCACTACCCTTCCCTGGAGCACTTTCTTCACTTAACTTCTAAGACCACGTACTCTCTCAGCTTTCTTTCTTATCCCTTAGGTTTGGGCTGCAATAACATTGCACAACCAATAATCCCAAAATCTTAGTGGCTTGCAAAGACCACCATTCCATTTCTCACACATGGGTCTGATGGTTGGTTGTGGCTCAGCTGATCTTGGTTGGCTTAGCTGGGCCAGGTTGAACTGTAGCTTCCAGTTCTGCTCTATAGCCCTTCATCCTAGGACCCAGGCTAGGGAGATAGCAATTTCTTGGAATGTGCTATTCTCATTACAGATTATGGAGGCACAGGAGAGGTGAACAGAAATAAGCAACACTTCTTAAGACCTTGGCTTAGAACAGGCACATTGTCGATTCCACCAATATTTCACCACCAGAGCAAGTCACATGGCTAAGCCCAGTACTAAATGAGGTGAAAAAACAGTCTCTGCCAACTCCAGTCAGATTCATGCAAGTCATGGGACAAAGGGTGTGGACATATAATTCTACTACAGGTAATAAGTGGAGAATTAGGGCAATGATATAATCTACCACATCGTTCCATGTCACTGGCTGCTGCTTCTTAGATTCTTTGTTTTTCCTTTATTATTATTATTTGTAGAGACAGGGTCTTGCTAATAGCCCACTGCGGCCTCGAACTCCTGGGCTCAAAGTGATCCTCCCACCTCAGCCTCCTGAGTAGCTGGAACTACAGATGTACACCACCACACTCACTCAATATTACCAATATTCTTTACTAGTTCAATATCTCCTCATTAACCTCTTTATTTTGAAGCTTACAAGAGCTGTTTTAGTCCTCTTTCTCTTCTCCATCAGTGCTCATTCTTTTATTGATTTACTCTAGTCCCATGACTTTAAATAACATCTATATGCTGAAAACTTACAAATACCTGTCTTCAACTCAGACCTGTCTCTAAAATTACAGATTTGGGTACTACCACTAGAATGTTTAACAACATCTCAAACTCAACATGTCCAAGAGGAAACTTGGAACCCTGGTCTTCCTCCCATCCCCAAACCTGCAGCCTTCACATCTCAGTTGACAGCAGCTCCATCTTTTCCATTGCTCAAATCATAAACCTTGGAGTCATCCTTGACTCCTCTATTTCATGCCCATGTTCATTTCATCTTTAAAGAGATCTTGAATTTGACCTCTTCTTACCGCTCCCAGTGTCACCATCCTAATTGAACCTAACATCACCTCTCTTGCCTAGACTATTGCAATTGCCTCCTAATTGGGCTCTCTGCTTCCACTCTTTGCCACAGTATAATCTATTCTCTATCACTAGAGTGATCTTTTTAAAAACCAAGTCATATCATAACATTTTCTTGCTTAAAACCCTCTAATGGCTTACAATAAAATCTAAACACCTTAAGATGACTTACATGATATGACCCTTCCCTTCATCTCTGATGTCCTCTCCTGCCACACTCCCCCATGAGCACTGTACTCCAACAACACTGACTTTTTCTTGTTCCTCAAACATGCAAACCATGCCCAGCCTCAGGGACTTTGCCCTTGTAGATCCCAGACTGACACATGCTTCCCCAGATATCTAGTTGGTTCCTTTCTCCACACCAAGTTTTGGCTCAAATTTCTCTTCCTTAGAAAAAACTTCCATCACAATCCTGTCTAAAAGTCTACTTTCCATTTCTCTCAATCCCATAGCCTGCTTTATTTACCTTCATAGCACTCATCATTACATAAATTTGTATCATATACATAATTGCTAATGTGTATTGCCTGTCTCCCCTACTAGAATATAGGCTCTATGCGGTCAGGGACACACCTCTTCATACACTGAGCTTCTAGTTGAAGCTGCCAACAACATAAGTACAGGCAGTGTCACTACAGAGTTTTGTACTTTTTAATATACCATCTGTATTGCTTAGGAATATATTCTATAATGACAAAAACTCCAAATCAAAATTCTTTAAATAAATGGATGTATTTGTCTTATATAACAAGAAGCCTAGGTAGACTGTCCCTGGCAGCAGAACTTCAGTGGGCCCTCAGGGACCTCAGCATTGTCCTTCTTTCTATCCCATTGTGCTGACAATGTTGGTTCTTGTCTGTGTGTTGCCCCACAGTAGCAAAGATGGCTGCCCCTCCTCAAGCCTCAATTTATACTCCAGGCAGGAAGAATAAGGAAGTAGCAAAAAGCCGTAGGGTTTTTTGTTGTGTAGGATTTGAAGGTAAAGTGCCATAAGGTGAAAGATGACTGCAATTCATTGAACTTGTTGGAGTCAGAGTCCACCTCAGGCTCCCAGTGTTCGGGGATACTGGAGGGCTTGTTTCCTGAAGAAACTAGCAAAGTGAAGCTCAGTTGTCATGGCAACCACCAATCAATTTTTGCTGCCCTTGCTTTTTATAATTACTTCTTAAAACTCTTCTTTGTATAAATTCTCATTTTTCAGGACAGTAATTAGCAAATGTTAAGAATATGATGAAAACAGGCCAGTTGCAGTGGCTCACACCTATAATCCCAACACTTTGGGAGGCTGAGGCAGGCAGATCACTTGAGGTCAGAAGTTTGAGACCAATCTGGCCAACATGGTGAAACCCCATCTCTACTGAAAATACAAAAATTAGCCAGGTGTGGTAGCATGCACCTGTAATCCCAGCTACTCAAGAGGCTGAGACACAAGAATTGCTTGAACTCAGAAGGTGGAGGTTGCAGTGAGCCAAGATTGTACCACTGCACTTCAACCTGAGCAACAGAGCAAGGCTCTGTCTCAAAACAACAACAACAACAACAAAAGAATATGATGAACAAAGTTAGTAAACTTCATGAGAAAACTGAATATATTTTGTGTGCTTTGTAGCATACAACAGCTGAGTAAATATATTGATGTACTTGGGAACCAAGGTTCTCATTGTAGTTGCCAGTAATATCAATATATTTACTCATTTGTTTTATCCTACAAATATGTAAATTTAGAAAGACCAAAGCTAAGAAATTTTCCAGTAGGTTTTTTTTGAATTGTAGGTACCAATTTGAACTCAAATTTTTGAAAGTGTTCTCAATTACCATTTTAATTCATTGGATTTTTTTAAAAGGAACCCAAGAGTCTACAAAGAGAATGGGGTGGGATGAAGTGCTGTTCGAACTTCATAACAGAATAACACCTTTCACATTCCTGTAAAAGGAATGATAGAATTCAAAATCACTATTTTTCAGTCTCCCATGTAAGCACTGATTTAGGCAAGGATCATCAATGGATACTAAAACCATTTTGCAGAACAGGATATTCATCAATATTCTCCAAGTGTTATTTCACAGGTAATTATTTATTAATTTATTAGTACTATTAATTTCAAAGGTGAAATGTTACCCTTACTATGAATAGATCTCTCCAGCACCACCCCAATAAAGAAATCTAGTGTAGAATAGATTTGTATTCTACAACAGTAGCACACACTACCAATAACAGGACACACTAACATTATGTACCTCTTAATGTAATAGAATAAGAAACACACAGTCTCACCTAAGTATTCTCACCAAAAATGTTTAACTTGAATTCTGAACACAATGAAACAATCAGAAAATTCAAATTGTGGGACATTCTATAAAGGAAGTGACCTGCATTTGCCAAAATGTCAATCTTATGAAAGATTATTTATTTAAAAAAAGAAAGATTGGAGGAATGTTCAAGATCAGCAGTTCTTAAAGTGTGATCTATAAATCCCTGGGGGTACTTGAGACTAAAAAAAACATAAAGTCAAAATTATTTGTATAAAAACGGTTAATAGGTTATTTGCCTTTTTCACTGTGTGGACATTTGCAGTGATGGAACAGAAGCAATGGGAGTAAAATTGCTGGCATCTTAGCATGAACCAAGCCAAGGCCGTGGCACCACACTGTACTAGTAGTCATTGTATTCTTTACCACCAGGCACTTTTTATGAATTCTGTTTTCATTTTTAATTTTTGTGAGTACGTAGTAGGTATATGTGTTTATGGGGTACATGAGATGTTTTGATACAGACATGCAATGTGTAATAATCACTTCACGGAAAATAGGGTCTCCATCCCCTCAAGCATTTACCCTTTGTGTTACAAACAATCCGATTATAGTCTTTTCATTATTTTAAAGTGTACAATTAAATTACTACTGATGATAGGCACTCTGTTGTGCTATCAAATACTAAGTCTTATTCATTCTTTCTAACTAAATTTTTTGTACCTATTAACCATCCCTACCTCCCCCTACCCCCACTACCTGCCCCCCACCGCCAACTACCCTTCCCAGCCTCTGGTAACCATCCTTCTACTCTGTCTCCGTGAGTTCAGTTACTATGATTTTAGATCCTACAAATAAGTGAGAATATGTCATACTTGTCTTTCTATGCCTGGTTTATTTCACTTAACATGAAAGTGTGGTCTGTGGATTCCTGAGGGTCCTTGAAACTACGGAGAACACAAGGTCAAAACTATTTCTATACTAATGTTAAGTTTCTAACTCAAGCATACATATTTTTAACATTCTGTGTGGTAAAGTGGGAAGTACACATAAAGCACTTTTGCAAAGCAAAGAGCAATGGCTGTCCTAAGGAAAAGTACTTGTATAACTGAACTGCTGGCTGAGCCAGCCGCTTGTATTCATGGAGCACAATTTTTATGTGAAGGAACTACTGACAAACACATGGTTTTTGGACTGAGATATTTGGCAGACACTTTCTCAAAAATAAACAAACTAAGCCTGTCACCAAGGAAATCACTGACAGTATTTGTTGCCAATGATAAAATTCTAGTTTTCAAGTAAAAATTAGAATTTTGGAAAAACTGCACTCATCCTCATATTTATTTGTATTCATCAGCTTTTCAATGCTTAAAGACTCTTAGTGAGATTGATGGTGATATCAATGCATGTGATTTTTTTATCTGGAATAATGAAAAGTGCTAACATTGCAAAAATCTGCATAAATCAGTGAACTGATATTTTCCAAATGGCCAATGCATGATGTTTTATCCATGCATGTATGAAAGCGGCACTCACAGTACAAAATACCCAATGGTTTTTAATGTAACAGAGTATGAAAAGTTTATTAGTATGGTTCAGATTCCATACTGCAGTTAACTTTTCAGTAACACTTTTTAACTTTTCAGTAAGCTTCACAAACATTTATGGAGTACTCACTACATACCAGACACTGTACAAGGTAGCTTACATACTGTGCCATAACAATTTAGATTTTTAACAAGCCAGTGATGGGATTCCACCTCAAAAACAACTGGAAAGAAGAGTAACATGGAGTTTGTTGAGAGAGGAGAGTCTTATTATGGGTTGAGAAATGCTTTAGATGCAAAGCAGAAAAAAGGAAAGGGTAAAAGAGTATAATAAGATGTTAAATTAAAATTTTTAACTGAGGCACCAAAATATAATACTTACCAGATTCTAACAGAGTGCAAGGCAAACCATCACAATGTGGCAATTTCAAAGAGTTGAAAGTGTACAGATGCAGAGGAAACCCTCAATGTATTTCTTTGGAGAAAAAACATTGGTGCATTTTGGATCCCACCTTTATGGAGGAGGAATGCATGCTCTTCCCTCAGCTCAAACCTAGGGCTAAAAGCTTCAACAGGATCACTTGGAGAACTTTCTATGTTCCTTGCAGTGGTGAGGGCAAAAGGGACTGTGCCTGACTCACAAGAGGGACAGCCAAAGTGGCCTGGCATACCAGAATGGAGGGCTATGTGGAGAGCAGCCTGATGCCTCGAAATTGGTCAGGGCAAGGGATGCAAGAGTGCTTCCCAGGGACCAGAGGCAAACCATGAGGACGAGGGTGACCTGAAGTCACTTTGACTACTGCCTAAGAGGACAATGGGAATCCAACAGTGAACATCTGTGCAGAAGAACCTGTCAGAAAAATGAAGGCTAAGGAAGAGAATTGTGGAAAAGAAAGTGAACACATCACCCATGCCAAAAAAGTTGTAATGGGACAGTTGTAACCGAAAAAACCAGGAAGACACCCATAAGAATCAGTTTTAGACATCTGCCAAGGCCAGACAGTTCAAAGCTATCTCATGATAGTACCATTCAGGTAAGAGCTTCCTGCTTCCCTTTCGCTGCCCCCTCCCCATGTTTTGGAAGGAGGTTACTGGAGGGAAAAGAGGCTAACTGCCTCACCCTCCCAGGAGCACAGGTGCCTGTGCTGGGACGGGGAAAAGGGAAAGATTCTTATCTTTAAATCAAGATTGAAGTTTGCTTGATACACCGAACTTGACATCCTAATCTATGAATCTTCAGGATTGTGAAGCCTTTTAGGATGTGAGCTTCAGGAAGAAATGCACAATGAAGTCCCGGGAGTTTCCAAATGACACCAAACTTTGCCAAGTAGTGAAGAGCTAGACAGAAGGATGACAGACCCATGGAACAAGTCTGTAGGAAAAGGTGATACATTATGCTCAGGGTGGAAGACTCGCTGGCCTAGAATTCTCTCTGGGGTTTTTCCTGTAAACCCAGGTTTCCTGGAGTACTGGCATATGGCCCAATTTTGAGGAATGTTGCACTATCCACAGTCCTTATAAGTGTTCAGAGGTGGCTTTATCATGGAACCCTGATAATATGGACACAACTCACCAAAAAACAAACCAACGAACAAAGAAAAACACATCTGGCTCTTGACCAAAGATGTTTTAAAAAATTCAGAACCTCCCTTGTGGAAATTCTAAGGGCCTTCTAAATTAGAAAGCAATTCATCAATCAATTGTATCCTCTCCCCTGGGGTGCTTAAGCTGCAGAAATACAGAGGGTGTGGTCTGTGTATAGAGAGAGGAAGATGAAATGTAGAGTAGAAAGGTAAATAGAAGGCATGACTTGGAGAGCCAGGTTTGGGCAATCCATTAGAAAGAAAAAGCTAAAGAAAGAGAATCCAAGTATTGAATCCAAGTAAAGCGACTTTTAAATCTGGGGTTGATCACCAGAATGACTACCAGACTATTTGACCTGCCACTGCATTCTGAATGGTAGTAAATGAGGCTTCTATTGTCCTTGGGTGCAGGAGGTTAGCTTTCTTTTCCCTTGACTTTCTTTCTCCATCGAGTCCTTCAGTAAACCCCCATTGATTGAGGTCATTGTACTGCTGTTCCCAGTAACTGGGAAGAAATTGATACAATGATAGGTGAATTCTGCCAGGTGTAGATACTAAATGAAAGAAACCTGGGACTGGGCATGGTGGATGACACCTGTAATCCCAGCACTTTGGGAGGCTGACAGGAGGATTGCTTGAGCCCAAGAGTTCAAGATCAGCCTGGGCAACATAATGAGACTCCTGTCTCTACCAAAAAAAAAAAAATTAGCTGGGCATGTTGATGCATACCTGTAGTCTCAGCTACTTGGGAGGCTGAGGTGGGAGGATCACTTGAGCCTAAGAAGCGGAGGCTGCAGTGAGCATTGATCACACCACTGCAACTCCAGCCTGGGTAAGACCCTGTCTCTGAGAAAAAAAAAAAAAAAAAAAAGAGAGAGACACCTGAGTCAGCCAGCAAAGGTTATTAAAACTTTCGCAATAGACTCCCTCTGGGATTCCCTAATTCAAAACAAAGGTCAGCAAACTTTTCCTGTAAAGGGCCAAATAGTAAATATTTAGTCACTATGGGCAGTATCATCTCGGGTGTAACCAATCAATTCTGCCAGTAGCAAGAAAACAGTCATAGACAATACATAAACAAATAAACATGGTTATAGTTCTTTCTTTTTTTTTTTTTTTTTTTGATGAGACAGAGTCTCACTCCATTGCCCAGGCTGGAGTGCAGTGGAGTGATCTCGGTTCACTGCAACCTCCGGCTCCTGGGTTCAAGCAATTTTCCTGCTTCAGCCTCCCAAGTAGCTGGGATTTCAGGTGCCTGCCACCACGCTCAGCTAATTTTTGTATTTTTAGTAGAGATGGGGTTTCGCAATGTTGGCCAGGCTGGTCTCGAACTCCTGACCTCAGGTGATCTGCCAACCTCAGCCTCCCAAAGTGTTGGGATTATAGTCGTGACCCACCATACCTATCCAGAGCATGGCTATAGTTCATAAAACTTTTTAAATGAACACTGAAATTTGAACGTATATACTTTTCACACATCACAGAATTTTTTCTCAGCCATTTAAAAATGTTAAAGCCATTCTTAACTTTTGAGCTGCATAAAAATAGGCAGTAGCCGGGCGCAGTGGCTCACGCCTATAATCCCAGCACTATGGGAGGCTGAGGCAGGCGGATCACCTGAGGTTGGGAGTTCGAGACCAGTCTGACCAACATGGAGAAACCCCATCTCTACTAAAAATACAAAATTAGCTGGGTGTGGTGGTGCATGCCTGTAATCCCAGCTACTCAGAAGGCTGAGGCAGGAGAATCACTTGAACCCGGGAAGTGAAGGTTGCAGTGAGCCAAGACCACACCATTGCACTCCAGCCTGGCTAACAAGAGCAAAACTCCATCTCAAAAAAAAAAAAAAAAAAAAAGGCAGTCAACTGTCTTTGGTCCCTAGGCCATAGTTTTTCCACCCCTGGCTTAACCCCGTGACCAAAAACAGAACCCTTAAATGATTGTACAGCAGCATCAAGACTCTTAATTACAAACCTTGGCTTATTAGGGTGAAAACTCTGCCTCTCCATGAACAGATAAAAATTAAGAAGGAAACCAACGGAATAAAGTAGGGGGAAGGCATTGTATAAAAAGAAAAAAGAATCATTTACATTCATGACTTTAATTAATTGAAAAACTTAAAATCTTTATATGAAGAAATAAATATATACTGTTTTTCTCTGTGCTCCAGAAACCACAGGAGTGTGTTTTCCATAGAATTCTGCTAGAAAAGCATTATAAAAATGATAATTAACTTCAAAAAAATAAAGAAAAAGAAAAAAATCAAAGAAGTAGTTTAAAACAAAGTAATTTATATTTTATCTTCGTGCACTTAAATGTCATTGTCATTGTCGTTGTTGTTCTTTAAGTAGAATTAGCAGAGGCTGTGGAAGCAAGGTGGTGGCGCTGGAAGGAGATCAGCAAAACACACAAGCCATCCTGTGAAAGCAAAGCAATACTACAGGTATGGAACTGATATTTATGATGTAAAGGCCTAAGATTATATGTTATTTATACAGAGAAAAATTCCTACCCACAGAAATAGTTCTTTTTCATGTATGATTCAGCCTAGGAGGCAGGCTCTGGGATTAGAAAGCCAAATAAGAATCTATTTCAGGGGCCGGGTGCAGTGGCTCATGCCTGTAATCCCAGCACTTTGTGAGGCCAAGGTGGGTGGATCACCTGAGGTTAGGAGTTCGAGACCAGCCTGACGAACATAGTGAAACCCCATCTCTTCTAAAAATACAAAATTAGCCAGACGTGGTGGTGCACACCTGTAATCCAAGCTACTCAGGAGTCTGAGGCAGGAGAATCACTACCCAGAAGGCAGAGGTCGCAGTGAGCAGAGATGGCACCATTGCACACCAGCCTGGGCAACAAGAGTGAAACTCCATCTCTCAAAAAAAAAATCCATTTTGAGGTTCTCAAGTTGTATTTAACATTGGGTCATAAATTTGAGACAAGATGGCCAAATAGGAACAGCTCCGGTCTACAGCTCCCAGCGTGAGCGACGCAGAAGACGGGTGATTTCTGCATTTCCAGCTGAGGTACCGGGTTAATCCCACTAGGGAGTGCTAGACAGTGGGTGCAGGACAGTGGGTGCAGCGCACGGTGTGTGAGCCAAAGTAGGGCGAGGCATTGCCTCACTCAGGAAGCACAAGGGGTCAGGGAGTTCCCTTTCCTAGTCAAAGAAAGGGGTGACAGACGGCACCTGGAAAATAGGGTCACTCCCACCCTAATACTGCGCTTTTCCGACGGACTTAAAAAACGGCGCGCCAGGAGATTATATCCAGCACCTGGCTCGGAGGGTCCTAAGCCCACGGAGTCTCACTGAATGCTAGCACAGCAGTCTGAGATCAAACTGCAAGGCGGCAGCGAGGCTGGGGGAGGGGCGCCCGCCATTGCCCAGACTTGCTTAGGTAAACAAAGCAGCTGGGAAGCTCGAACTGGGTGAAGCCCACCACAGCTCAAGGAGGCCTGCCTGCCTCTGTAGGCTCCACCTCTGGGGGCAGGGCACAGACAAACAAAAAGACACCAGTAACCTCTGCAGACTTAAATGTCCCTGTCTGACAGCTTTGAAGAGAGTAGTGGTTCTCCCAGCATGCAGCTGGAGATCTGAGAACGGGCAGACTGCCTCCTCAAGTGGGTCCCTGACCCCTGACCCCCAAGCAGCCTAACTGGGAGGCACCCCACAGTAGGGGCAGACTGACATCTCACACGGCCGGGTACTCCTCTGAGACAAAACTTCCAGAGGAACAATCAGACAGCAGTATTCGCGGCTCACGAAAATCTGCTCTTCTGCAGCCACCGCTGCTGATACCCAGGCAAACAGGGTCTGGAGTGGACCTCTAGCAAACTCCAACAGATCTGCAGCTGAGGGTCCTGTCTGTTAGAAGGAAAACTAACAAACAGAAAGGACATCCACACCAAAAACCCATCTGTACATCACCATCATCAAAGACCAAAAGTAGATAAAACCACAAAGATGGGGAAAAAACAGAGCAGAAAAACTGGAAACTAAAAAACAGGGCGTCTCTCCTCCTCCAAAGGAATGCAGTTCCTCACCAGCAATGGAACAAAGCTGGACGGAGAATGACTTTGACGAGTTGAGAGAAGAAGGCTTCAGACGATCAAACTACTCCGAGCTACAGGAGGAAATCAAACCAAAGGCAGAGAAGTTAAAAACTTTGAAAAAAATTTAGACGAATGTATAACTAGAATAACCAATACAGAGAAGTGCTTAAAGGAGCTGATGGAGCTGAAAGCCAAGGCTCGAGAAATACATGAAGAATGCAGAAGCCTCAGGAGCCGATGCGATCAACTGGAAGAAAGGGTATCAGCAATGGAAGATGAAATGAATGAAATGAAGCGAGAAGGGAAGTTTAGAGAGAAAAGAATAAAAAGAAATGAACAAAGCCTCCAAGAAATATGGGACTATGTGAAAAGACCAAATCTACATCTGATTGGTGTACCTGAAAGTGACGGGGAGAATGGAACCAAGTTGGAAAACACTCTGCAGGGTATTATCCAGGAGAAGTTTCCCAATCTAGCAAGGCAGGCCAACATTCAGATTCAAGAAATACAGAGAATGCCACAAAGATACTCCTCGAAAAGAGCAACTCCAAGACACATAATTGTCAGATTCACCAAAGTTGAAATGAAGGAAAAAATGTTAAGGGCAGCCAGAGAGAAAGGTTGGGTTACCTACAAAGGGAAGCCCATCAGCTAACAGCGGATCTCTCAGCAGAAACCCTACAGGCCAGAAGAAAGTGGGGGCCAATATTCAACATTCTTAAAGAAAAGAATTTTCAAGCCAGAATTTCATATCCAGCCAAACTAAGCTTCATAAGTGAAGGAGAAATAAAATACTTTACAGAAAAGCAAATGCTGAGAGATTTTGTCACCACCAGGCCTGCCCTAAAAGAGCTCCTGAAGGAAGCACTAAACATGGAAAGGAACAACCGGTACCAGCTACTGCAAAATCATGCCAAATTGTAAACACCATCGAGGCTAGGAAGAAACTGCATCAACTAACGAGCAAAGTAACCAGCTAACATCATAATGACAGGATCAAATTCACACATAACAATATTAACTTTAAATGTAAATGGACTAAATGCTCCAATTAAAAGACACAGACTGGCAAATTGGATAAAGAATCAAGACTCATCAGTGTGCTGTATTCAGGAAACCCATCTCATGTGCAGAGACACACATAGGCTCAAAATAAAAGGATGGAGGAAGATCTACCAAGCAAATGGAAAACAAAAAAAGGCAGGGGTTGCAATCCTAGTCTCTGATAAAACAGACTTTAAACCAACAAAGATCAAAAGAGACAAAGAAGGCCATTACATAATGGTAAAGGGATCAATTCAACAAGAAGAGTTAACTATCCTAAATATATATGCACCCAATACAGGAGCACCCAGATTCATAAAGCAAGTCCTGAGTGACCTACAAAGACACTTAGACTCCCACACAATAATAATGGGAGACTTTAACACCCCACTGTCAACATTAGACAGATCGACGAGACAGAAAGCTAACAAGGATACCCAGGAATTGAACTCAGCTCTGCACCAAGCGGACCTAATGGACATCTACAGAACTCTCCACCCCAAATCAACAGAATATACATTCTTTTCAGCACCACACCACACCTATTCCAAAATTGACCACATACTTGGAAGCAAAGCACTCCTCAGCAAATGTAAAAGAACAAAAATTATAACAAACTGTCTCTCAGACCACAGTGCAATCAAACTAGAACTCAGGATTAAGAAACTCACTCAAAACCACTCAATTACATGGAAACTGAAAAACCTGCTCCTGAATGACTACTGGGTACATAACGAAATGAAGGCAGAAATAAAGATGTTCTTTGAAACCAACGAGAACAAAGACACAACATACCAGAATCTCTGGGACACATTCAAAGCAGTGTGTAGAGGGAAATTTATAGCACTAAATGCCCACAAGAGAAAGCAGGAAAGATCCAAAATTGACACCCTAACAACACAATTAAAAGAACTAGAAAAGCAAGAGCAAACACATTCAAAAGCTAGCAGAAGGCAAGAAATAACTAAGATCAGAGCAGAACTGAAGGAAATAGAGACACAAAACACCCTTCAAAAAATTATGAATCCAGGAGCTGGTTTTTTGAAAGGATCAACAAAATTGATGGACTGCTAGCAAGACTAATAAAGAAGAAAAGAGAGAAGAATCAAATAGACGCAATAAAAAATGATAAAGGGGATATCACCACCGATCCCACAGAAATACAAACTACCATCAGAGAATACTTACAAACACCTCTACGCAAATAAACTAGAAAATCTAGAAGAAATGGATAAATTCCTCGACACATACACCCTCCCAAGACTAAACCAGGAAGAAGTTGAATCTCTGAATAGAACAATAACAGGCTCTGAAATTGTGGCAATAATCAATAGCTTACCAACCAAAAAGAGTCCAGGACCAGACGGATTCACAGCCGAATTCTACCAGAGGTACAAGGAGGAACGGGTACCATTCCTTCTGAAACTATTCCAACAAATAGAAAAAGAGGGAATCCTCCCTAACTCATTTTATGAGGCCAGCATCATCCTGATACCAAAGCCGGGCAGAGACACAACAAAAAAAGAGAATTTTAGACCAATATCCTTGATGAACATTGATGCAAAAATCCTCAACAAAATACTGGCAAACCGAATCCAGCAGCTCATCAAAAAGCTTATCCACCATGATCGAGTGGGCTTCATCCCCGGGATGCAAGACTGGTTCAATATATGCAAATCAATAAATGTAATCCAGCATATAAACAGAACCAAAGACAAAAGCCACACGATTATCTCAATAGATGCAGAAAAGGCCTTTGACAAAATTCAACAACCTTCATGCTAAAAACTCTCAATAAATTAGGTATTGATGAGATGTATCTCAAAATAATAAGAGCTATCTAGGACAAACCCACAGCCAATATCATACTGAATGGGCAAAAACTGGAAGCATTCCCTTTGAAAACTGGCAGAAGACAGGGATACTCTCCTTCACCACTCCTATTCAACATAGTGTTGGAAGTTCTGGCCAGGACAATCAGGCAGGAGAAGGAAATAAAAGTTATTCAATTAGGAAAAGAGGAAGTCAAATTGTCCCTGTTTGCAGACGACATGATTGTATATCTAGAAAACCCCATTGTCTCAGCCCAAAATCTCCTTCAGCTGATAAGCAACTTCAGCAAAGTCTCAGGATACAAAATCAAAGTACAAAAATCACAAGCATTCTTACACACCAATAACAGACAAACAGAGAGCCAAATCATGAGTGAACTCCCATTCACAATTGCTTCAAAGAGAATAAAATACCTAGGAATCCAACTTACGAGGGATGTGAAGGACCTCTTCAAGGAGAACTACAAACCACTGCTCAATGAAGTAAAAGAAGATACAAACAAATGGAAGAACATTCCATGCTCATGGGTAGGAAGAATCAATATCGTGAAAATGGCCATACTGCCCAAGGTAATTTATAGATTCAATGCCATCCACATCAAGCTACCAATGCCTTTCTTCACAGAATTGGAAAAAACTGCTTTAAAGTTCATATGGAACCAAAAAAGAGCCCGCATCACCAAGCCAATCCTAAGCCAAAAGAACAAAGCTGGAGGCATCACGCTACCTGACTTCAAACTATACTAAAAGGCTACAGTAACCAAAACAGCATGGTACTGGTACCAAAACAGAGATATAGATCAATGGAATAGAACAGAGCCCTCAGAAATAATGCCGCATATCTACAACTATCTGGTCTTTGACAAACCTGAGAAAAACAAGCAATGGGGAAAGGATTCCCTATTTAATAAATGGTGCTGGGAAAACTGGCTAGCCATATGGAGAAAGCTGAAACTGGATCCCTTCCTTACACCTTACACAAAAATTAATTCAAGATGGATTAAAGACTTAAACGTTAGACCTAAAACCGTAAAAACCCTAGAAGAAAACCTAGGCATTACCAATCAGGACATAGGCATGGGCAAGGACTTCATGTCTAAAACACCAAAAGCAATGGCAACAAAAGCCAAAATTGACAAATGGGATCTCATTAAACTAAAGAGCTTCTGCACAGCAAAAGAAACTACCATCAGAGTGAACAGGCAACCTACAAAATGGGAGAAAATTTTAGCAACCTACTCATCTGACAAATGGCTAATATCCAGAATCTACAATGAGCTCAAACAAATTTACAAGAAAAAAAACAACCCCATCAACAAGTGGGCAAAGGAGATGAACAGACACTTCTCAAAAGAAGACATTTATGCAGCCAAAAGACACATGAAAAAATGCTCATCATCACTGGCCATCAGAGAAATGCAAATCAAAACCACAATGAGATACCATTTCACACCAGTTAGAATGGCAGTCATTAAAAAGTCAGGAAACAACAGGTGCTGGAGAGGATGTGGAGAAATAGGAACACTTTTACACTGTTGGTGGGACTGTAAACTAGTTCAACCATTGTGGAAGTCAGTATGGCGATTCCTCAGGGATCTAGAACTAGAAATACCATTTGACCCAGCCATCCCATTACTGGGTATATACCCAAAGGACTATAAATCATGCTGCTATAAAGACACATGCACACGTATGTTTATTGTGGCACTATTCACAATAGCAAAGACTTGGAACCAACCCAAATGTCCAACAATGATAGACTGGATTAAGAAAATGTGGCACATATATACCATGGAATACTATGAAGCCATAAAAAATGATGAGTTCATGTCCTTTGTAGGGACATGGATGAAATTGGAAATCATCATTCTCAGTAAACTATCACAAGGACAGAAAACCAAATACCGCATGTTCTCACTCATAGGTGGGAACTGAACAATGAGAACAAATGGACACAGGAAGGGGAACATCACACTCTGGGGACTGTTGTGGGGTGGGGGGAGGGGGGAGGGATAGCATTAGGAGATATACCTAATGCTAAATGACGAGTTAATGGGTGCAGCACACCAGCATGGCCCATGTATACCTATGTAACTAACCTTCACATTGTGCACATGTACTCTAAAACTTAAAGTATAATAATAGTAAAATAAGAAATTTAAAAAAAAAAAAATTGGGTCAATGGAGTTCCATATCTACCCTTTTTAATATAATGGCTCTCCATGATTTTGAATTGTGGATGTATTTGAATATTTTATGAAAACTATGGAACTTTCCTCTATAAAATATGCCTATAGACAACATTTTGCATTGAATATTATGGAGTTCATGGTGCCCCTGAACTACCAGGACCCATATCTGAAAAAGTGTTATAAAGCACGAAGTGTGAAGGCACTTGTCTTAGGGTTACTCCACCAGCCACCTGATTTCACAGATACCACTTTCTCTGATGTTTTTCTTTTAACAGTTCACTTTTGCAATGTCTAATAATTAAGTTACATTACAAGTGCTGAGGTATGAGATCTCTTCTTCAGCAACCATGTGGAAAAATGATGTGTCATTTAAAGAAGCTTCTAAAAGGATTACAGGGGTCAGCCTCGGGCTTCACCCTGGAGGTGTCCTTGCTGTAAATAATTTAAAGGATGTCTCTTATAGGAGAAGGAGATGCTGAAAGGGAATTGAATCTGTTCTGCCTTCTACATTTTTCTCCTTATCATCCTAACCTGGGGGCTGCCTCTATCCAGTTCCTCATGCTTCCAGATGTCATCATCAAGTCACAGAACATTAGGTCTGGAAGGCCCATCTGAAATTGCCTAGTCCAGTGCTTCTCAAACTTTAGTGTATGTCAGAATAGCCAGGAGAGCTTATTAAAAGGTAGATTTCCTTCCACACCTCCCCAGGTCTGATAGAGTAGGTCTGAGTGGTGCCAGATGATTCTAACAAGCTCCCAGGTGATTCTTAGGTGGCCCTTTTTGGAATCACACTTTTAAAAGCATAGATTTAGTCTTCTTTTATAAAGGAGGGACTGAGACTGTGTTATGACATTCTTGCATTGCTATAAAGAAATACCTGAGACTGGGTAATTTATAAAGAAAAGTGGTTTAATTGGCTTACTGTTCTGCAGGCTGTACAGGAAGCATGGTGCTGGTGTCTGCTTAGCTTCTGGTGAACCCTCAGGGAGCTCACAATCATGGCAGAAGGCAAAGGGGGAACAGGCACATCACATGGCAAAAGCAGGAGCAAGTGAGAGAGAGAGAGAGGAGGAAGAGGTGCTGCACACTTTCAAATGACCAGATCTCATGTAAACTCAGAGTGAAAGCTCATTTATCACCAAAGGGATGGCCCAAGCCCTTCATGAGGGATCCACTCCCATGATCCAAACACCTCCACCAG
This sequence comes from Pongo abelii, assembly GCF_028885655.2. Classification (NCBI taxonomy): domain Eukaryota; kingdom Metazoa; phylum Chordata; class Mammalia; order Primates; family Hominidae; genus Pongo; species Pongo abelii. The sequence continues at coordinate 31,918,895 of NC_071995.2, forward strand.
GCCCCACCTCCAACATTGGGAATTACATTTCAACATGAGAGTTAAGTGGGGACAAGCATCCAAACTATGTCAGAGATCTTCCCCTCTGTGATGGTTAATACTGAGTGTCAACTTGATTGGATCGAAGGATGCAAAGTATTGATCCTGGGTGTGTCTATGAGGGTGTTGCCAAAGGAGATTAACATCTGAGTCAGTGGGCTGGGAAAGGCAGACCCACCCTTAATCTGGATGGGCAACATCTAATCAGCTGCCAGCACAGCCAGAATATAAAGCAAGCAGAAAAACGTGAAAAGGCTAGACTGGCTTAGCCTTCCAGCCTACATCTTTCACCTGTGCTGGATGCTTCCTGCCCCTGAACATTGGACTCCAAGTTCTTCAGCTTTGGGACTCAGACTGGATTCCTCACTCCTCAGCTTGCTGATGGCCTGTTGTGGGACCTTGTGATTGTGTGAGTTAATAAACTCCACTATGTATATATATATATATACACGTATATATATATGTGTGTATATATATATATACACACATATATATATACACACACACATACATGCATATATTAGTTCTGTCCCTCTAGAGAACCCTGACTAATATACCCTCTTTCTGCCCTCCTTCCTTGTCTGTAACTTGAAGATGGTAGCCTAAAACTGTTTGGATCATCAAATGAGATAACGTTTGCCAACACATCAAGCTCATTGCTGCCTCAAAACCTTTGGTGTTCCCTGTGTATTAAAAAAATATATATCTTCTGCCCGTATTTCTATGACTTGCTCCCTCGCATCACTAGGTCTTTGCTCCAGTGTCCCTTCCTCAAGTTTTCCCGACCATCGTATGTAAAGTAGACAGCCCTCCACCCTACCCGCATTGTCTCCATTCTTCTACACTGTTTTCTTTTTCTTCATATAACTTACCCCATCTGAATTATGTATGTATTTCTTTACAAGTTTAATATCTATGACTGTGGTTTCATAGAGACAGCTTCTAGCACTGTGCCTGGGAAATAAGGGGCTCACAGTGAATGTTTATTGAAAGGGTGAAAGAATACACCAGTGAAAAAATAAAGTACTTATTTATACTTTATACTATTCCTTAAATTCATAACCTTTTTTTTATCTTCCCAGACACACAAAAACGGGGAAATATTTATCTTCATCCACTACAGTGGTGTAGTGGATGAACATAAATATTTCCCCCACAATGTTAGTCAATGTGATTGGGAGTGTATGGAGGCCAAGGTTGCCACAAGCAAGATGAGCATGCATACAGAATTATTTAATTAAGAGAGAATTAAAGGAAATTGATTTGCCATGTGATTGCTTTTATTCATTCAGTCTATAAATATTTGTTAAAGGCATCTGAGGGGCCAGACTAGGGATAAAACACAGAACAAAGCCCTCATGGAGCTCACACCCTTGGGGGAGGAAGGAACAGCACAGCTACACAATATCAATAAGTACATTATAGAGCAGATTGAAGGTGATTGGTGCTTTGGAGAAAAATTAAGAATGTTAGGGAGATGCAGAGTGTAGAGGGCTGCAATTTTAAATAGAATAGTCCAGGAAGGCCTCAATGAGAAGCTAACATTTGAGCAAAGACTTGACAGCGGTGAAGCAGAGAGCCACACAGGTTTTGAGGTAGGAGGCAAGACTGGACTCTGGAGGCAGGGCTCAGACACTGGACTAAATTGAGGACTAGCTAAAACAGGGGCAGGGTGAAAGAAGCTTTCCACAGGACATGCCCATCCGTGTGCCATGTCAGCTTACCATTGCCATGGCAACACCCAGAAGTTATCATCCCTTTCCATGGTAATCGCCTGACAACCCAGAAGTTATCACCTTATTTCTAGAAATTTCTGCGTAATCTGCCCTTAATTTATATATAATTAAAGTAGATATAAAGATGACTGCAAAACTGCCTCAGAGCTGCTCCTCTGGATGCACTGCCTGGGAGGTTGCCCTGCTCTGTGAGGAATAGCACCTCTGCTGTTGCTGTGCACTGTCACTTCAATACAAGTTGCTGTCTAACACCACCAGCTTGCCCCTAAATTATTTCCTGAGTGAAGCCAAAAGATCTCTTGGACTAAGCCCCAATTTGGGGCTTCACCTGCCCTACATCAGTTTCTTGAGGAAGTGTGCTCCAGGCAGAGAAAACAGCAAGTGCAAAGGCCCTGGGGCTGGCCAGTGCGAGTGAATAGGAGGAAGTCGAAGATAAGCTCAGAGCCAGTGGGGGACTGTGTGTCACGCAGGACTCTACAGGCTCCTCCAAGAACTCTGGCTCTTCCTCTGAGTGAGCTGGACCTCACTGGGAAGATCTGAGCAGAAAAATGACTTGATCTGACTTAGGCTTTCACAGGATCACATTGCCTGCTGTGTTGAAAAGAGTGCTTGCCTCAGATCCAGCCATGCACTTCCTGCTCAAAAAAGCACATATCCAGAGATGTTTTAAAACAAAACACCAATTGTTAATAACCACCACAAATATATTTAACTGGGCAAAGAACTTAAAGAGTTTAATTCATTCTCCAAAGAAGATTCACAAATGGCCAATGAGCACATAAAAAGATGTTCAACATCACTAATCACTGGGGAACTCTAAAGAAAACCACAGTGAGATACCACCTCACACCCATTACAATGGCTATCAAAAAAATGGAAAATAATGGCAAGAATATGGAGGAATTAGAACCCTCATGCGTTGCTGGTGGAAATGTACAGGGATGCAGGCACTATGGAAAACAGTATGCAGGTGCTTCAGAAAGTTAAACAGAATTATCAGAGGATTCAGCAACTGCACTTCTAGGTTATATACCCCCAAAAATTGAAATCAGGGACTCAGATACTTGTATACCAATATTCATAGCAGTATTATTCACAGCAGCCAAAATGTAGAAACAACTCGAAGGTCCATCAACAGATGAATGGATAAATAAAACGTGGTATATACATACAATGGAATATTGTTTGATCTTAAAGTGGAATGAATTCTGATGCATGCTACACCCTGGCAGAACCTTGGAAACATTATGCTAAGTGGAAATAAGCCAGACGCAAAAGAAGAACTATTGTATGATTCCACTTATGTGAGGTACCTAGAATAGGTGGATTCATAGAGACAGAAAGAGCACAGGTTGCCAGAGGCAGAGGGGAGGGGAGAAAGGGAAGGTCTTGTCTAATGAGTATACAGTTTCAGTTTTGCAAGATGAAAATGTTCTGGAAATGGATGGTTATGATAGTAGCACAACAATGTAAACGCATTTAATGTCATTGAATTGTACACATAAAAATGGTTACGATGGTAAATTATGTATATTTTATCCCAGTAAAAAATTTTTCATTTTTCTAAGTTTCTAAGTTCTGTCTCAATGTAACTTCTCATTTAACAAATATTTATTAAGCATCAACTATGAACCAAGCAATGTGGATAAAATTTTCCAAGTAAAAAAAGAGGGACAACCATCATTTATTGAGTGCCTACTTGGGACACATTGGCTATTTTCTTTTCAGACCCTTTGTCTTCCTTGGGATTTTGAGATGTTAGAAGTCAAAAAACGTGCAAGAATAACATTGAGGACTTTGTAATGCAGGCTCCCAAGGGCACAGATAAAGCATTACTGGCTTTTTGAAGTGGGAAAGGTCACTTCTGACTGGGAGCTCCATCAAGTCTTCATGGAATGGCCAGCATGGGAACAGAGGCTGGGGCAGGGCAGATCCCAGGAACCAGCAGGAGGTCAACAGTGCTCAGGAACAGAGGGGAGCAAACGTGGTGGGCACATGGGATATATGAGGAGGAGAAAGGAAAGGCAGGAAGCCAGGGAGTTGGCAGGATCCAGATCCTCAAGGGGTCTTAAATTAGGCCAGTCATAGCCTTAGGGTTCAAGGAGCCATTGAAGACCTGTAAGAAGGGGATGCCAAGGCAAAGCCATAGACACCTGCAGGTGGGGAAAGTAGGATGCTGTGAGATGAGAGAACAGCAGGAGAAGGAAGGACGGAGTCACTGCCTATGGGGAACTCTCATCTGAAATGACTTCGTGTTGATGCAAAGCATTTCTTGCTAACTTCTAAGCATATGGAAAGTCTCATCTGCACACTCCAACTCCTGCCTGGGGAGGGAGAGCCAAGTGAGAATTTTTTCCATTAAGACTGTGATGAAGGAAAAATTCCTTAGGGCAGACAATTATGTCAACATATTTTTCTAATTTATATTTTTAAATGTGCAAATGTTCCTAGAGGCCTGGTGGCAGACACAACTTTCATAAATATAAAAATGTCAATCTGCACACAACTGCTAGCCTGCTGAAGACACCCACCTCCTTCCAAATTTAACCAGTCTGATTTTTTTTAAGACAATTGTGTTTGGAAATTGTAAACATGCAGCTAATGAGTCTAAGGAAAAACAGAGTTTATCCAATAACATTGCACAAAGGCAAATTTCTCCCAAACCTTTTTTCTTCAGCATCAGAGTCTTTTTTCTTAAAATCAGAGCTAGGAGACCTGTTTGCATCACCAAGTATGTGATGTGAGGATGAAACATGATCACATGCAGGCAGATACAGTGGTGTGAAGCCATCAAGGGAGGCTAGAGTCTGCAGTCAGAGGGGCCAGGTACAAATCCCAGTCTCGCCCTTTCGAAGTGACATTGCCCTTGGCCAGATTACTTACCCCTCTTCCAAAGAGGAAGGTCAGTATGGTGGCTGAGGGTCTGGACTCTGTAAGCCAGACCTCCCCAGGCTTGACTCCCCCTCTGCCACCTCTTTGCTGGTAACCTCTCAATGGGGTGATAAGAACAACAGTATCTGTCTCATGGCGGGATCATGAGGAGTAAATGGGTTAACATATGTAAAACCCCTAACAGGGTACCTGTTATGTAAAGTGTTATGTATAAATGCTTGCTCATTTGTTATCAGTTAAAATGAAAAACTGGATATAAGCCTTCACAAGGCATTCATGACAATTAACTGAGATGGGGGTGGAGGCACACCCTATGCATGTTCTAAACCTAAAATCCTAGCTCTACCACTCATTAGCCATATATTCTAAGTTCCTTTATCTTCCTGTATTTCATTTTGAGGTTGAACTTCGCATAGGCCCTTGCACACAGTGAGTAGACAGGAAATCTCATCAGCAACAAATATTAGTTTCCCCTGTCCTCTCATTCTCATTCCACTATGTTTTCTCCTAAGAGGACAAGATACTCTGGTCTGTTGAAGTCCATTTAGGGTATTCTCCAGATGAAGGTTGTTGCAGGCTGAATTGTGTTCCCCAAAAATTCATGTGTTGAAGACTTAATTCGCAGCACCTCATAATGTAACCATATTCACAATAAGATCTTTAAACAAGTGATTAAGTTAAAATGACACAATTGCAATTGGAATAGGCCCTAATCCAATCTGATTGATGCTCTTACAAGAAAAGGAAATTTGGACACACAGAGAAACATCAGATGCATGCACGCAGAGGAAAGACCAGGTGAGGATGCAGTGAAAAGCTGGCCATCTAGAAGCCAAGCAGAGAGGCTTCAGGAGAAACCAGCCCTGCCAACATCTCGATCTTGGACTTTCAGCCTCCAGAACTATAAGAAAATCCATTCTGTTGTTTAAGCCATCTATTCTGTGGCATTTTGTTATGGCAGCTCTAAAAAACTAATACAGGGTATAAATGTTATTCTCCTACATATTTTTGAGAAAAGGATACTTCATTTTTCAAAGTCCAAAGAGGGTGGCAATTTATTCAGCAAGCATTTGATGATCCCCTAATATGGAAGAGGATCACTTGATACGGAAGTTGTTCTAGGGCTCCAAGTAACTTGATGTAGCACTGTGTGTCCTCAGGGAGCTCACAGTCCAGGGACTGACCCTGACAATTAAAGGAGGAATTGTAATTTGGGGTGATGGATGGTATAGTAGAGCCACATAAGATATGGTTTGGACTGTGTTCCCACCCAAATTTCATGTTGAATTGTAATCCCCAATGTTGGAGGCGGGGCCTGGTGGGAGGTGATTGGATCATGGGGGTGATTTCTCAGGGTTTAACACCATCCTCTTTGGTGCTGTTGAGTTCTTGTGAGATCCGGGTGTTTAAAAGTGGCACCTCCCTGCTCTCTCTCTCACTCCTGCTCCAGCCACGTAAGATGTGCCTGCTTCCCCTTTGTCTTCCACCATGACTGTAAGTTTCCTGAGGCCTCCCAAGAAGCAGAAGCTGCTATGCTTTCTGTACAGCCTGCAGAACTATGAGCCCATGAAATCTCTTTTCTTTATAAATTACCCAGTCTCAGGACTATATGGCAGTACAAGAATAGACTAATACAACCCACAAGGTAAAGAATTGGCACAAAGGGGAGAGAGAACAACTCTGCCAGAGGGAGGAAAAGCTTTTTCCAGTGAGGAACTGGTGAGCTGGGCATAAAGTGTGCAAGGAGTCTTCCAGGCAGGTACAAGTACAGAAAGCATTTTAGGCAGAGGGACAACATTTATAAAAGACTCTTCCCCTCCGGATGCTCACCATCTGTCCAGGGAGGTGGGTGGGTAAATGTTGTTGAGTATATACATACATTGGTGAAGGGATAAATACTCTGCTATGAGACTGAAGTCAGGAACATTTAACTGAGGCTGAGGAGACCAGGAAATGTGCTACCTTAGCCAAGTTTTGAAGATTGTGTGAGTCACAGAAGGGCATTCCAGGCACAAGGGACAGCATGAAGGCTTGAGAAAGAATGTTGTATAAAGTAACTCAGAAGTGCAGGCATGTGGAACTCAAGACAGGATAAGAAGATTTGTATTGAGCAGGGTGCTACATGCTTTCATGCGTTATCTCAGCTGATCCATTCTAACAACTCAATGGAGTAGTTTGTCATGGTTATTAATGCTGCCTAAATAGAAAAACCCTGAAATTTCAGGGGCTTAATACAATAATGAAACTGAAAAATAACCCATTAAGTTCAATGAGGGTCAGGTAGTCTGCCTACTTCAACCGGGTATGCCATCCTGAACATCTCCAAGGTGGTCACGGCAAGAAAAGAGAAAGATGGTGGAAGGTCACAGGGCTCACATCAACTTCACTTCCAGTCAATTGGCCAGAAATAGCCACATGACCCTGACTTAACTTCAGGAAAGGCTGAGAAATCTAAGGAAGTGTGTGGGTATTTGGTGACTAACTATCACAAGTAGAAATCTTTATTATATTCTCATTCTGTCAGAAAAGTTAAGTATTTTGCCCAAAGCCACACAACTAATGAGCAGTAGAGCCAAGAGTCTCATACAATTGACTCTAAAACCTACATCTGAGCCACCATGCTGTATTGCCAGATCATACAGAGCTTTCTATTATAAGACTGGGGCTGGGTGCAGTGGCTCATGCCTGTAATCCCAGCACTTTGGGAGGCTGAGGCAGGCGAATCACCTGAGGTCGGGAGTTCGAGACCAGACTGACCAACATGGAGAAACCCCATCTCTACTAAAAATACAAAATTAGCCGGGCGTGGTGGCACATGCCTGTAATCCCAGCTACTTGGGAGGCTGAGGCAGGTGAATCACTTGAACCTGGGAGCTGGAGGTTGTGGCGAGCCAAGATCACGCCATTGCACTCCAGCCTGGGCAACAAGAGTGAAACTCTGTGTCAACAAAAAAAAAGAAAAAAGAAGATTGGACGTTACCCTATAGACAATAGGGAGCTAGCACAGATTTTCCTTTTAGATAGACCACTTAGGCTGTGCTTTGAAGGATGGCTTTGAGAAAGCAAGGTTGGGTACAAGAAAATTAGGGAGGCTATTGACATAGTTCAGATGAGGGATGATGAGGGCTTCAAGCAGGACAATCCTAGGAGGAACAGAGAAGATGGACATATTGGAGAAGTTCTGGGGACATGGATAAAAGTAGCCAGACTTATTGCTTTAGTATGAGGATGAGGAAAGAGTATTCAAGAAAGATATCCTTGTATTTGTATCATGACCTAAAAGATGGTGTCAGGCCAGGCACGGCTGCTCACATCTGTAATCCCAGCACTTTGGGAGGCCGAGGCAGGAGGATCACTTGAGCCCAAGAGTTCAAGACCAATCTAGGAAACATGGCAAAACCCAGTCTCTACAAAAAAAAAATACAAAAATTAGCCAGATGTGGTGGCATGCACCTATAGTCCCAGCTACTCGGGAGGCTGAAGTGAATCACTTGAGACCAGGAGGCGGAGGTTGTAGTGAACCAAGATTGCTCCACTCCGACCTGGGCGACACAGCAAGACCCTGCCTCAAAAAAAAAAAAAGAAAAGAAAAGAAAGATGGTATCATCAATGAAAGAAAAATATAGAAGAAGGAGCAGAGAAAATGGTGAAGAAAACAATGATTTTAGTTTGGGAAATGCTGTTTAAAGAACTTGGGAGACATCAAATGGCAATGCATACTCAACTGCTTATATAATCCCCAGCTTGGGAAAGAAGTTGGGGTAGGGAGTTACAAATATGTAGATGTTAGTTGAATAAAAGGAGAGTTGGAATCCTGTGGGAAACAATTATAAAAGTTCCCAAGAATAGATGGGAGAAAGTGATGGAAGCATCCAATGCAGACAGGCCAGTATAAACAATATTACTTAGGTTTTGCCATTAAAAGTCATTGATGACCTCCATGGAAACAGCCTCAGTGGAGTGAGAAAGGGTGGGGCAGAGTGAAAACAAATGTAAAGTGCTACCAGTCTTAATCCTCTAAATAAGGCAGTATTATTATCCCTACTTAATAATGAAGCTGTGATATTGTAAAATATATTTAGCCTTTGTCCAGGTTTCCTGGCATGTAACTCCTTAAATCCTTGGACTCTCCGAAGTGGTAAGAGTGCTTTTTACATGCTAGTGAGATGACTGGCGCCTGGCCATCCCTAGGTAGTTTCAGGATGGGGGCTGGCCACCAGAAAGACCAAATCATGATTAGAGGGTTGAGACTTTCAGCCTCACCCCTCAACCTGTAAGGGAGGGGAGAGGGACTGAAGGTTAAGTTGCTCACCAATAGCCAATGGTTTAATCAATCGTGTCTACATGCTGAAGCCTCCATAAAACCCAAAAAGACAGTTCAGATCAGCTTCCACATAGCCAAGGCTCCTGGAGGGTGGTGCACCCAGAGAAGGTGTGAAAGCTCTATTCTTCCTTCCCCCACACATTGCCCTATCCATCTCTTCATCTGGTGCTCATCTGTATCTCTTGCAATATCCTTTATAATAAACCAGTAAAGATAAATGTACACATCCCTCAGTTCTGTGAGCTGCTCTAGCAAATTAATCGAACCTGAGGAGGGGTTGTGGAAACCCTGATTTATAGCTGGTTGATCAGAAGCACAGGTAAAACAACCTGGGGCTTGCAGTCAGCATCAGTGGTGGGGGCAGTCTTGCGGAGTGAGCCCTCAACCAGTGGGATCTGACGCTATCTCCAGGTAGACAGTGTCACAGTGAATTGATTTAGAGGACACCCAGCTAGTGTGCCCTGCAGAATTGATTGCTTGCTTAGTGTGTGGAGAAAAACCTACACATCATGATTGTTGAGTGAGAGTCTAAGTAAAACTGAGTTTGACCTGTTTCCCAATAACCTCAGAGCAGCTCAGAGTGGTGACTTACAATATCAAACAGTGGCAGAGAACCCAGACTCTGGAAGGCAGCCATCTGGACTGGGTTCCTTGGAATTAGACTCTGAGATGGATATTTGCATGCAGCTTTCCTTGGGAGCATTTTCAAAACCAATACCTGTAAGAAAATGAGAGAAGCAGGGTTGGGCAGAGGTGATGAAGGAGCTACACAGGACGAATTTGATCTTGCAGAGAGCCCTTGAGTTGGAAAGGGACTTCAAGTTGCCTCAAATATTGGCAAAGGGTTTTGACCAGGCCATTAGTCCACACATTGACCAGATATTGGTTATCGGCTAACCCCAATAAAGGATCTAACTTTGGGCAAGGCAGCTCCCTTTGGTCAAAAACAATGCCCAGAGAGGGACACACCTGACAGCCACCAGCAGCCAGCTCTCCCAGAGGCTGACGGAGTGAGCACTTCAGTTCTGAACAGGAAATCTGGGTGGCGCATGAGGCATCCATGACACTGTCTGGTACCAAGGTCAGTTCAGCTACTTACTCGCTATGAGATCTTGGTTAGTTTCTTAATCCTTCTGTGCCTCAATTTCCTCAACCTTAAAGTGGGAATAATAATGCATTTACCTCAAACAATTGTTATGAGAATTGGATGAGTTAAAACTGCTAGAAACACACCTGACACAGACTCAACACTTCATAAGAATAGAAGGTCGAAACCTCACGACAACCCAAGTCTTCTGATTTCCAGTCCTGTGCCATTTCTTCAAGTCATACACTTCATCAAGGCTCCTCCATTCTCATTCTGTTTCCCGTGTATGTAGTACATGAACATTGTGTGCTGCAATGTGCTACCCATAACTATGTTGCACCTTTACAAAAGTATGTATTAATTTAGTATGACCAAAACAAGGGTATTTAACAAAACAACCTGGAAATTTCAGTGGTTTGCAGCCACCTATTACTCACTCACTTACTCACCTGTGGGTTTGGCTAATCTGGGCTAGGCTTGGCTGGGCCTGACTCCTAACTCCATAGCTGGGCCCAGGCCTTTCCACATGTCTCTTGTCTTTCTTAGATTAACAGTACTCACAGCATATTCCGTTCATAGTGAAAGACAGGAGCTCAAGAGACCACACCTAAATATGCAAGCACATTCTAAGCCTCTGCTCACATCTGTGGTCATCCCATTGGCTAAGGCAATCCAGGTGGCTAAGCCCAAAGTCAAGCACGTGCACCAAGGAGAGAAGGTACCCGTAGAGGTTGAGGCAAGGGAAGGACTGGAAATTTGCTGAACAATAATCTTCCATACAGCCTGATGAACAAGGTTTTGTAATAGAAAAGAAGACACTCATGACCAGAATCTTAAGAAGAAAAAAAGCTGCAGGTGAAAGCCTTTACTAAATACTTATTACTAGTATGTCTAGGCAGATCCTTCTAGCCTGTCTCTGACTCAGTCTCCTCATTTGCAAAACAATTATAATACTCCCCTTCTATTTAATTCATAGAAATGGGATATCATCATTCTCATCCATGCATCATACTTTTTTGTGGAATACTTGCAGCAAGTCTTTGTAATAAGTTGGCATTCTCTGCCATCTAGCATGCTTATAATTCTTTACTGAGCATTCCAGCATGGGACTGATCCCCCAGAACTGTCATAAAAAGGCATGAGAATTGCAGAATTACTTCAGTAGATAGGAGTGGCTAGAATCTAATGGCTATAGATTTTATAAGCATTGGGTCTTCATCTCATAGACTTCTATCTACCCTGACAGCACTTGAGTATATATAAGCCTTCCATAAAATATAGTTGAATTTTCTGTTTTCAAGGTCAGTTAAATAGAGGATGGTACCAACACTGCTGAGACACCAATCAGCCAATGCCCTCTGCTAAAAGCCTAATGCAAGATTCTTTGCCTATCATAGTTACTAAATACCCAGCTCAGCACTTCTGCTACTTGATTCCAAAACCTTCTATTTGGGTACTACCTAGCAGCATCAAATTCCTTTAAAATAAAACAAAAGAATGATGGTTCAGCAAACTGTAGCTTTTGGTCCAAAAAATTATATTTCTAATTCATTTAGTTACAGTGAGACAGATGCCAAACTTTTATGGCTTTTTAGTCTAATCAAATTTGTGTACACAAAGATGAAATCCTCCTCTCTCTACTTGCCTGGAACGAGGCATAATCTTTATTCCAATAAAAGCTTTATTGCTCAAGTATCACCTAGTTCTTAAAGACCCGCTGAAATCATTTTGATCTCAGGAACTCTTTTTTATACCTCTTCCAGATTGATCTTATAAAAAGTACCATAGAACTTCTAGCAAAAAAACAAAAAAGGAGAAAATCTTAGTGGTTTGGTGACTATTTGCTAAGACTGCTAGAATTAAGTACCACAAACTGAGGACTTAAACCACAGAAATGTATTCTCTCACAGTTCTGGGTGCTGGAAGTTCAAGGTTAAAGTGTCAGCAGGGCTGTTCCCTCTGAGCCCTGTGAGAGAGAATCTGTTCCATGCTTCTCTCCTCCTCTAGTACTCTCCTGGCACTTTTGGCATTCCTCAGCTTGTAAATTATCACCCCAACTCTGCTTTTATGTTTACATGGCATTCTCCCTGTGTGTGTATCTGTCCTCAGATATACCCTTTACATAAAGACACCAATCCTATTGGATTAGAACCCACCCCCAATAACCCCATTTTAACTTGATCATCTCTGTGAAGACCCTATTTCCAAACAAGGTCACATTCTAAGGTAGGGTTTACCTTACCTTACCTTAGGGCTTATTGGGGGTTAGGGCTTCAACATATTAATTGGGGGGCAGGGGGAATACAATTCAACCCATAACACATTGACCTTGTGTTACACAAAGATTTCTCCCAAACTATAAAAAGCACAAACTACAAAAGAAGAAAATTGTTAAACTGGTCATCATCAAAATTAAACACTACTACTATTTGAAAAACACTCTTAAGAAAATGAAAAGTTTTCCAGTCAGAAATGACAACCACAGATGGAATTAATCATACAGATAAATGACTGTATCAGGATTTCATTTGCTTGTTAGTCCACAGAGTTGCCCAGAATCCTACATTTATTCATAAGAGAAAATATTGATTAATTATTGGTCATTCCTCATAAGTATAGCTGTTGATGTGTGCCTCTGATTATTGCTTTTTTAATTTTACGAAAATTGTGTAAAATTACATTTTTTTCCAGGGGAGAAAAAAAACATCAAACAAAAAGTGAAACATCTAAATCATCCTTTCTGTTCTTTTTCAGTTTTTAACCACTTTTAGGTTTTCCCCTTGCAGAAACTACAGAAATATTCCCTTAGAATAAAATAGTATATTTGTAAAAAAAAAAAAAAAAAATGAAAAGACAAATCAGCTATAGACTAGGTAAAAATATTTCCAAACACAAAAAAAGAGCTTGTATCTAGAATATATATTTAAAACTCTTACCCAATAATAACAACTCAATAATAAAAATACAACTCATATTAATACAAACAACCTAGTGAAAAATGGGCAAAAGATCTTGACACCTCATCAGAGAAGATATACAAATGGCCAGCAAGCATGTGAAAAGATGCTCAAAATCATTACCGATCAGGGAAATGCAAACTGAAACTGCAAGGTACCTCTACATACCAATACAATACAAAATCAAAATGATCGACAACACCAAGTGTTGGCAAGGATACGGAGCAACTAGACCCTCATACAGTCACGTTGGAAAACAGTATGGCAGTTTCTAGTAAAAGTAATAACTCATCTACCATACAACACACCAATCCAAATCCTAGGTGTTTACACAAAAGAAACAAATACCTATGTTTACACAGAGGCCTCTACATGAACGTTCATAGCAGCTATACTGAGTAGTCAAAAACAGGAAACAACCCAAATACCCAGCTGGAGAATAGATAACCAAATAATGCTATATATGTACAATGGAATATTCCTCAGCAATAAAAAGAATGAATTACTAATACATGTATGCAAAAATATACATATTCCACATTCCATCTATATAGCATTCTAGAAAAGACAGTGCTATAAGTGTAGAAAATAGACTAGTGGTTGGCAGGAGGTGGTGGTGGTGGATGGGAATGACTGAAAAGGAGGACACAGGAACTCTTGGAGTGATGGTCATTTCTGTATCTTGAGTGTAATAACGGTTAGATGACAATACATTTGCCAAAACTCATTGAGTTTTCATTTTAAGTAGAATTTAAGGATAATTTATTTTAAAGGAGAATTCATTTTAAGTAAATTATTCTGCAACATTTTTAAAGTGCTACGGTATCCTTCACTCTCTCCAGCAACTACAAGGGTTTCTGGAGTAGCTCAGCCTCACGTGCTAAGCACTGTGAAAATTCCCAAGCACAAAGTCTTTAAGGGCAGGGCTGTAGTTTACTCCTTTCAGCTCATTCCTAGAACGAGCTTCCCAATAGAAACATAATACATACTTGCTGGCTTTATTATTCTGCATCCAATCATTCTATGGGATAAGATAAAAATGACAAACATACAGGTGAGTTTTCCCAACCCTTTTCCCTGCCAGATAAATCAGATTCTGATTCTGCAAACTGTTTAGTTCCTTCCTCTCCTCTCTTTCTGAACAAGATTAAGTGTCCTGGGAGGCAGAATGAGGAAAAGGCACTGAGGAATGAATGACCTATTCTTGTGAAACTGGCAGTGAGGGTAAAGAGGGGCTTCTCTTCCCAGGAGGCATTGAGTGAAGAAGGATCCTACACCTGCAGACTATGGAGAGCCCAGGGCAGAGCTGGGAGAAGTCAGTTAGAGCTGGATGAGGAGTGGGCTGGAGAGAGACCGGCGGTGGGCCAGGGAGAGTGAGAGAGGATCCTTCTGTGGAAGGAGAGTGACAGGCCTCAGGAGTTGCCAGATGCTACGGAATATGAGAAAAAGGAGATCTTATTAAAACCTGTCTTCGAGTTCTACATTTGATTTGTGTATGATCTGAATTCCTGTTTGTACTAATCTTTGAATATGGCCCCACTGCTGAATGAATCACAAAAGTCTTGACTTCAAGATGATCATAAGTGCCACAAACACATATTAAACACTTTCTGGGGCTCCTACATCTTACTGGCCACACAGGGGAGACAAAAATATATAAAAGACAATATTAGAGATACTTGATTAGGTAAGAGATGAAACATAATCAATAACATTTTTAAAGTCATTAACTACTTTCAAAATCTTAGTATGTGTATTAGTCCATTCTTGCTTTGCTATAAAGAAATACCTGAGACTGGGTAATTTACAAAGAAAAGAGATTTAATTGGCTCACAGTTCTGCAGGCTGCATAGGAAGCAAGGTGCCAGCATCTGCTCCGTTTCTGGGAGGCCTCAGGGAGCTTTTACTTGTGGCAGAAGACAATGCAGGAGCAGACACATCACATAGCAAGAGTGGGAGCAAGGGAGAGAGAGTGGGGGTGAGGGGTGCCATACACTTTCACATGACCAGATCTCACAAAAACTCACTCACTCTTACAAGGATAGCACCAAGCCATGAGGCATCTGCCCCATGACCCAAACACCTCCCACCAGGCCCCGGCTCCAGCATTGGGGATTACATTTCAACATGAGATTTGGGTGGGGACAAATATCCAGATTATATTGGTGTACTTGATACATTATGATTTTATTGAACCCTCTTAGGAACTCTAAAGTAGACAGGACAGGCCAATTCGTTTTTATCTAAACTAAATGATCTGACAGTGGCTGACATTCAGCTCAGCAGCAAGAATCAATCTGAATCTAAGTCTTGAGAACTCCAAAGTTTGTTTTCTTTGTTCCCTCTGCAACTTCTTCTCTCTGGCATGGAAAGAAACATATAACACAAGACAGAGACCCAGAAGTCGAGGCCCAGTGTCTGATGTATAAAATGGCTCTTCAGGATTACAAGAGACATGCCCAGTTACTTTCAGTGCAAGGATATCTCACAAAAATTCAAGAGCATATTAAGTCTCAAGTCATCCATCTCCCTTCTGGCTAGACAGTCACTGATATGGTCTGACTGTGTCCCCACCAAATATTAATTTGAATTGTATCTCCCACAACTCCCAAGTGTTGCGGGAGGGACCCAGGGGGAGGTAATTAAATCATGGGGGCTGGCCTTTCTTGTGCTATTCTCGTGATAGTGAATAAGTCTGATGAGATCTGATGGGTTTATCGGGATTTCCGCTTTTGCTTCTCTCTCATTTTCTCTTGCCACCACCAGGTAAGAATGGCCTTTTGCCTCCCGCCATGATTCTGAGGCCTCCCCAGCCATGTGGAACTGTAAGTCCAATTAAACCTCTTTTCTTCCAAGTCTTGGGTATATCTTTATCAGCAGCATGAAAATGGACTAATACAGTCACTCTTGGTCTCAAAGACTTGGCTACACCTCAGAGCTCATGGAACACTGCACATATCTCAGAAAATATTGGAGTGTAACTTCCATTTATGTGTATCTCTCAAAATCCATATTTATTATTAAGAAAGAGGATCAAATTGACCAATTTGTCACCATCCCATGTGGAGTTCCTATGCAGGGCAGTTCTGCCCCATACCCCACAAAGACATCCGGCTTCCCTGGCTTTTTTTAGAAGCGGGTTGTAGGTGTGGTAAGCAGTGGTGAGTGGGGAAGGCCTGTGACTTCAACGTGGATGATAAAAGTAATCCTGCTTTTGTGCTGTGTTTCCTGAAATAACAAATATGCAGTCTTGTTATCTCCTTTGGCACAACGTAAACCTACTACCTCATGTGCTCTCACATTTTTGTCTTAAATCCTTTCAGGCACCATTGGATTTTTAGAGCACTTATTTTTAATTCCCTTCACCCACCCACTATTCTTCGCTTCATCCTCTCAGCTTTGGGAGTATGTTGATTTAAATTTAGTAGGGGAAGAAAAACATGCGTGCTGTTATTTTTTAAATAACACTGAACCCCTTTCAAAGGCAGCATTCATGTGCAGGTAGCACTTATCATTAAGGGATTATAAAGGTTCTGAAAGAAATATTTTAAAAATTGACACAAATTACTTGTGGGTTATATTGTTTACTATATTTTAAAGTTTCATGATTTTTCATGAAACTATCTGGTTTGTAACTCAAAGGTTGAGTGTTATCAAGATTTAAAAATACATAATCTTTAATATACTACAGACAAATGAAAAGTCATGACTGCTGTATTCAGAGTAATTTAATATCATTCAATTCTGTAACACCATCATAAAGAAGGATTAACAGTTCAACAGCTGCACTGTAAATAAAGCAATTATTGTTGCGGAAATTCAGGATTCTATAAACTACCCTCTCACACTGAACTGTATCAAAGCAAATAGAGAACAGTTGTTGACTCAATATAGGATTAGGAAAGGATTTTTGCCATTACATCACTTAGATCATAATCCTTATAATAAAGTCAACCATTGCAGTGTTTGCAAAAGATCATAGGACTGACCTTTTTGCCTAAGATGAAAGAACCCATCTGGAGAGATCACATTACAGCAGCAGCTTTTGTTGTCACTGTCATATCCCATCTCAGCATTTCATGGTAGGCATTCCCATCTTGTATGAGTCAATGTATCAGGGGTTACTAGGACTAGATTTAAGGGCTGAGAATTAGTAGGCAACCATTTACATTATGATTTGGAGGATTCTGGAAAGGATTTCCTTCACCAAACATATCTCCTCTATAGTCTATTGGGATATTTGAAATCCAGGCATTCTCAACTTTCTGACATTTGTATCGCCGAATAGGCTAGTTGGTTCTTTTTCCAAAGTACAAGACTTGCAGAGCTGGCCCCTGACATGTGATGAGGCCCCTAATCCAGTCATGTATGCCTTTTCTTTTTCTGCTACACAAAGGTGACATACTTAGAGAAAAAAGGCAAAGAAGCAGAAAAAAATGTGAATAATGACGGAAAACTTACATTTGATGAAAAACATTAATCTTCACGTCCAAGAAGCTCAACATCCAAGAAGCTCAACAATCTCTAAGTAGGATAAACTCAAAGAGATCCGCACCTAGGCACATCAAAATCAAACAAAGGATAAAGAGAAAACTCTAAATGTAGCAAGAGAAAAACAATTCTTCACCCAAGACACACAATAAGATTAACACACTTTTTTTCACAAGATGGTGGATTAAACACTTTTAGCATGCCTCAGTCACTTGGAAATAGCAAGATAGTGCATAAAGATCAACTCTGTGAGCATTAATTCAAGAAGGAAAATGGGAATTCACCAGAATCATGAAGGACACCTCAGATCTCAGAGAGGAAAATGTGGGCAAACAGACCCCATGACAGCATCTGGCTGATAAAAGAGAGTGAAACCCCAGTATGTGAGAGAGGCAGACAGCCTCCCTCTGTTACTTACCTTTCCACTGGGGATCCGAGCAACCCAGGCCAAGGGAGGACACCTTGTTTACCCTAAGCCTTGCAGCCAACCTGGGGAGGAGCTTGGAGATGCTATGAGAAAAAGACACTGGGGAACACTGCAGGCATTTTCCCAGACCTGGGACCAAAAGCAGGATGTGTTTTAACCCAGGGACATAAAGTCAGTCATTCTTTAGCAACCTGGCAGTGTAGCCATGCAGGCATTTTAGTCTCAGGTCAGAGACTGGAGTGCCTGCTCTACAGTGGCATAGGGGTCTCCAGAGCTAGAACTACGAAAAGTACCTCAGCAGTAGGCACTGGAATTGTGTTCTTCCCCATTGCAAGACTAGGGTGGGATGGGAGCTGCTACCACTGCAGTTTCTCCTGAGCAGCAAGACTTGCAACCAGGGTCAGCTTAGTGACTTGGAACCAGTCTGTGCATGCCATTTCTGGGTGCCCAATCCTGTTCCCCTGAGATCATGGTGCAGACGGGCCCTATCCACTCTACCCACAGGCAGAAATCCAGGCATTTGGAGTACCTGTTTGCCTGAACCAGCAGCCTAAGCTGCCCCACCCTTCATAGACATAGATCAAGATACAGTGGGGTCTTTTCTGCTCCATGACCAGGCAGATCTCCGGGCATTTGGAGGACCCATTTGCTTAGGTCAGGAGCTTGAGCCACCTCACCCTTCCTGAGCATAGATTGTGGTGGAACAGGGCTTTCTCTGCTCCACAATAGGCAGATCTCCAGGTATTCAAAGTACCCACTCAACCTGGATTGGCATTCTGACCTATGCCATTCTTCCGATATAGAGATCCTGGTGAAGCAGGGACCTCTTCACTCCACACCCAGGCAGATCTCCAGGCACCTGGAGTGCTCCCTCTCCTGGATAAGGAGTTTAGGCCATTCCCCATCCCTTTGCAGTGAACTTGGGGATAAAGAGGTTTCCCAGCTCCATTCCTAGGTGCACCTCTAGGTACTTGATGGCTGCTTACTGGATTCTCCCTCAGCACTTGTGCTTGTCCCTGGAGCCTGTAGGCAGACTCGCCTGGTCCAGCTCCATCCATCATGTCCCCCACTCACCAGGAGCTAAATAGGAAGCTCAGACCACTGTGCACTCCATGGATCAGCCCATTTGCCTGAAGCAACAGGGAGGTTCTCCCAGTAAACAAGGGTCAAGTATATCCCCAAATTGGCTAAAACCAGCTCGTACCTATAAGTGCCATCTATAGGCTTAGAGTTTGAACTGCACAGCCCAATATAAAATTTGCCATCAGAAGTGCATACAGCTATAGAAGCAAAGCCAAACAACTCTACTCAACATTCTCTATAGTTATACCTGCTGGAGAGATGGAAAAAAGGAAAGAGAAAGAAAAAATAATAATAATATAGGGAAAGAAATAAAAAGAAAAGTTCTACCTGCTAGAAAATAAATACAAAAATTATAAGTGTCAGCATTTCAGATGAGAAGGAACCAGGGCAAGAATTCCGGTACCATGAAAAATATGAATGTAGTGATACCATCAAAGGATTGCACTAGCTCTCCAGCAATTGTTGCTAACCAAAATTGAAACTAAGAAATGATAGATAAAGTATTGAAAGCATGGACTAGGAAAAAAAAAAAAACTCAATGATACCCAAGACAAGGTTAAAAATCAACACAAAGAAACTTCTAAAGCAATCTCCGGGAAATGAAGGAAGAGATAAACATCCTAAAAAGAAATTAATCAGGGCTGGGTGCAGTGGCTCACGCCTGTAATCCCGGCACTTTGGGAGGCTGAGGTGGGCAGATCACTTGAGGTCGGGAGTTCGAGGCCAGCCTGGCCAACATGGTGAAACCCCATCTGTACTAAAAACACAAATATTAGCTGGGCGTGGTGGCACACATCTGTAATCCCAGCTACTCAGAAGGCTGAAGCAGGAGAATTGCTTGAACCCAGGAGGCAGAGGTTGCAGTGAGTCGAGATCATGCCACTGTACTCCAGCCTGGGTGACAGAGTGAGTCTCTGTCTCAAAAAAAAAAAAAAGAGAGAGAAAGAAAAAGAAAAAGAAAAAAAAGAAATCAATCAGACCTTCTAGAATTGAAAAACTCACCTAAGGAGTTTCAAAATACAATTAAAAGTTTTATCAATAGATTGGGCCAAGCAGAAGAAAGAATTACAGAGCTTGAAAACCAGTCTTTCAAACTAACCCAGCCAAACAAAAATAAAGGAAAATGAATGTAAAAAAATGAATAGTCTTCAAGAAATATGTAATTACGTAAAGTGAAAAACTTACAAATTATTAACATTCTTGAGAAGAAGAAAAAGTAAACAATCTGGTAAATATATTTTTGAGGGAATAACTCAAGAAAAGTTTCCTAATCTTGCTAGAGAGACAGACATCGAGATACAAGAAATCCAGGGAACACCTGCAAGATACCATACAAAACAACATCACCAAGGCATGTAGTCACCAGACTGTCCAAAGTGAACACTAAAGAAAAAATCTTCAAGGCAGCTAGCAAAAAAAAGGTCAGATCACATACAAAGGGAACCCCATTAGGCTAACAGCAGACATCTTAGCAGAAACCTTATAAGTCAGGAGAGATTGGGGGCCTATTTTTAGCATTCTTTAAATTGCCAAAGCAATCCTAAGCAGAAAGAACAAAGCCAGAGGTATCACATTACCTGATTTCAAACTATACTGTAAGGCTACAGTAACCAAAACAGCATGGTACTGGTACAAAAACAGACACCTAGACCAATGAAACAGAATAAAGAATGCAGAAATAAAGCCACACACCTACAGCCATCTGCTCTTCAACAAAGTTGACAAAAACAAGCAAAAGAGAAAAGACTCCCTATTCAATAAATTGTGCAGGATAGTTGGCTGGCCACATGCAGGAGAATAAAACAGGATCCCTACCTGTCACCATATAAAAAAGTTAACTCAAGATTAATTAGAGATTTAAATGTAAGACCTCAAACTATAAAAATCCTAGAAGAAAACCTAGGAAACATCAGGCTTGGGAAAGAAATTACAACTAAGACCACAAAAGCAACTGCAACCAAAAAATTAAAAAGCAGGAACTAATAAAACTAAAGAGCACAGTAAAAGAAACTATCAGTCAATTGCTAGCAAGATGGCCGAATAGGAACAGCTCTGGTCTGCAGCTCCCAACGAGCTTGATGCAGACGGCAGGTGATTTCTGCATTTCCAACCGAGGTACCTAGTTCATCTCACTGGGACTGGGCAAGCCAAAGCAGGGTGGGGTGTTGCCTCATCTGGGAAGTGCAAGGGGTTGGGGGATTTTTCTCCCCTACCCAATGGAAGACTTAAGGAACTGAATCCGAGAAACAATGCACACTCCAGCCCAGATATTGCCCTTGTCCCACGGTCTTTGCAACTTGCAGACCAGGAGATTCCCTCCGGTGCCTACCCCACCAGGGCCCTGTGTTTCAAGCACAAAACTGGGCGGCCTATTGGGCAGACACAGATCTAGCTGCAGGAGTTGTTGTTGTTGTTGTTTTTTCCATACCCCAGTGGTGCCTGGAACGCCAGTGAGACAGAGCCGCTCACTCCCCTGGAAAGGGGTGCTGAAGCCCCAGGAAGCCAAGTGGTCTGGATCAGCGGGTCCCACCCCCATGGAGCCCAGCAAACTAAGATCCACTGGCTGGAAATTCTCGCTGCCAGCACAGCAGCAGTCTGAGATTGACCTGGGATGCTCGAGCTTGGTGGGGGGAGGGGCGTCCGCCATTGCTGAGGCTTGAATAGGTAGTTTTTTGCTCACAGTGTAAACAAAGCAGCCAGGAAGTTTGAACTGGGTGGAGCCCACTGCAGCTCAGCAAGGCTGCTGTGGCCAGCAGCCAGATTTCTCCTGTCTGGTCAGGGCATCTCTGAAAAAAAGGCAGCAGCCCTGACTCAGGGACTTATAGATAAAACCCCCATCTCCCTGGGACAGAGCACCTGGGGGAAGGGGAAGCTTTGGGTGCAGCTTCACCAGACTTAAACATCCCTGCCTGACAGCTCTGAAGAGAGCAGCGGACCTCCCAGCACAGCATTTGAGCTCTGCTAAGGGTCAGACCACCTCCTCATGTGGGTCCCTGACCCCCGTGTATCCTGACTGGGAGACACCTCCCAGTAGGGGCCGACAGATACCTTGTACACGAGAGCTCTGGCTGGCATCTGGCGGGTGCCCTTCTGGGACAAAGCTTCCAGAGGAAAGAACAGGCATCAATCTTTGCTGTTCTGCAGCCTTCGCTGGTGATACCCAGTCAAACACGGTCTGGAGTGGACCTCCAGCAAACTCCAGCAGACCTACAGCTGAGAGGCCTGACTGTTAGAAGGAAAACTAACAAACAGAAAGGAATAGAACTCTCCACCCCAAATCAACAGAATATACATTATTCTCAGCACCTCATCATACTTATTCTAAAATTGACCACATAATTGGAAGTAAAACACTCCTCAGCAAATGTAAAAGAATGGAAATCATAACAGTCTCTCAGACCACAGAGCAATCAAATTAGAACTCAGGATTAAGAAACTCACTCAAAACTGCACAGCTACATGGAAACTGAACAACCTGCTCCTGAATGACTACCAGGTAAATAATGAAATGAAGGCAGAAATAAAGATATTATTTGAAACCAATGAGAACGAAGACACAACGTACCAGAATCTCTGGGACACATTTAAAGCAGTGTGTAGAGGAAAATTTAAACACTAAAAGCCCACAAGAGAAAGCAGGAAAGATCTAAAATTGACACCCTAACATCACAATTAAAAGAAGTAGAGAAGTAACAGCAAATAAATTCAAAAGCTAGCAGAAGACAAGAAATAACTAAGGTCAGAGCAGAATTGAAAGAGATAGAGACATGAAAAACCCTTCAAAAAAATCAATGAATCCAGGAGCTTTTTTTTTTTTTTTTTTTTTGAGAAGATCAACAGAATAGATAGACTGCTAGCCAGACTAATAAAGAAGAAAAGAACATACACCTGAGGGAGGAGCCAAGATGGCCAAATAAGAACAGCTCCAGTCTATAGCTCCCAGCGTGAGCGATGCAGAAGACAGGTGATTTCTGCATTTCCAACTGAGGTACCGGGTTCATCTCACTGGGGAGTGCCAGACAGTAGGTGCAGGACAGTGGGTTCAGCGCACCGTGCACGAGCCGAAGCAGGGCGAGGCATCGCCTCACCCGGGAAGCGGAAGGGGTCAGGGAATTCCCTTTCCTAGCCAAAGAAAGTGGTGACAGATGGCACCTGGAAAATGGGGTCACTCCAACCCTAATACTGCACTTTTCCAACGGGCTTAAAAAAACGGCACACCAGGAAATTATATCCCGCACCTCGCTCAGAGGGTCCTATGCCCAGGGAGTCTCTCTCATTGCTAGCATAGCAGTCCGAGATCAAACTGCAAGGTGGCAGCGAGGCTGGGGGAGGGGTGCCTGCCATTGCCGAGTTAGTTGTTTGATTAGGTAAACAAAGCGGCTGGGAAGCTCAAACTGGGTGGAGCCCACCACAGCTCAAGGAGGCCTGCCTGCCTCTGTAGGCTCCACCTCTGGAGGCAGGGCACAGACAAACAAAAAGACAGCAGTAATCTCTGCAGACTTAAATGTCCCTCTCTGACAGCTTTGAAGAGAGTAGTGGTTCTCCCAGCACGCAGCTTCAGATCTGAGAACGGGCAGACGGCCTCCTCAAGTGGGTCCCTGAGCCCCGAATAGCCTAACTGGGAGGCACCCCCCAGCAGGGGCGGACTGACACCTCACATGGCCGGGTACTCCTCTGAGACAAAACTTCCAGAGGAATGATCAGGCAGCACCATCTGAGGTTCACCAATAACCACTGTTCTGCAGCCACTGCTGCTGATACCCAGGCAAACAGGGTCTGGAGTGGACCTCTAGCAAACTCCAACAGACCTGCAGCTGAGTGTCCTGTCTGTTAGAAGGAAAACTAACAAACAGAAAGGACATCCACACCAAAAACCCATCTGTATGTCACCATCATCAAAGACCAAAGGTAGATAAAACCACAAAGATGGGAAAAAAACAGCAGAAAAACTGGAAACTCTAAAAATCAGAGCGCCCCTCTTCCTCCAAAGGAACACAGCTCCTCACCAGCAATGCAACAAAGCTGGACAGAGAATGACTTTGACAAGTTGAGAGAAGAAGGCTTCAGACGATCAAACTACTCCGAGCTACAGGAGGAAATTCGAACCAATGGCAAAGAAGTTAAAAGCTTTGAAAAAAAATTAGACGAATGGATAACTAGAATAATCAATGCAGAGAAGTCCTTAAAGGACCTGATGGAGCTGAAAACCAAGGCACGAGAGCTACGTGATGAATGCAGAAGCCTCAGTAGCCGATGCGATCAACTAGAAGAAAGGGTATCAGTGATGGAAGACGAAATGAATGAAGTGAAGTGAGAAGAGAAGTTTAGAGAAAAAAGAATAAAAAGAAATGAACAAAGCCTCCAAGAAATATGGGACTATGTGAAAAGACCAAATCTACGTCTGATTGGTGTACCTGAAAGTGTTCGGAGAGAATGGAACCAAGTTGGAAAACACTCTGCAGGATATTATCCAGGAGAACTTCCGCAATCTAGCAAGGCAGGCCAACATTCAAATTCAGGAAATACAGAGAATGCCACAAAGATACTCCTCAAGAAGAGCAACTGCAAGACACATAATTGTCAGATTCACCAAAGTTGAAATGAAGGAAAAAATGTTAAGGGCAGCCAGAGAGAAAGGTTGGGTTACCTACAAAGGGAAGCCCATCAGCTAACAGCGGATCTCTCAGCAGAAACCCTACAGGCCAGAAGAAAGTGGGGGCCAATATTCAACATTCTTAAAGAAAAGAATTTTCAAGCCAGAATTTCATATCCAGCCAACCTAAGCTTCATAAGTGAAGGAGAAATAAAATACTTTACAGACAAGCAAATGCTGAGAGATTTTGTCACCACCAGGCCTGCCCTAAAAGAGCTCCTGAAGGAAGCACTAAACATGGAAAGGAACAACCGGTACCAGCCACTGCAAAAACATGCCAAATTGTAAAGACCATCAAGGCTAGGAAGAAACTGCGTCAACTAATGAGCAAAATAACCAGCTAACATCATAATGACACGATCAAATTCATACATAACAATATTAACTTTAAATGTAAATGGGCTAAATGCTCCAACAAAAAGACACAGACTGGCAAGTTTGACAAAGACTCAAGACCCATCAGTGTGCTGTATTCAGGAAACCCATCTCGTGCAGAGACACACATAGGCTCAAAATAAAGGGATGGAGCAAGATCTACCAAGCAAATGGAAAACAAAAAAAAGGAAGCAGTTGCAATCCTAGTCTCTGATAAAACAGACTTTAAACCAACAAAGACCAAAAGAGACAAAGAAGGCCATTACATAATGGTAAAGGGATCAATTCAACAAGAAGAGCTAACTATCCTAAATATATATGCACCCAATACAGGAGCACCCAGATTCATAAAGCAAGTCCTTAGTGACCTACAAGGAGTCTTAGACTCCCACACAATAATAATGGAAGACTTTAACACCCCACTGTCAACATTAGACAGATCAACAAGACAGAAAGTTAACAAGGATACCCAGGAATTGAACTCAGCTCTGCACCAAGCGGACCTAATAGACATCTACAGAACTCTCCACCCCAAATCAACAGAATATACATTCTTTTCAGCACCACACCACAACTATTCCAAAATTGACCACATAGTTGGAAGTAAAGCTCTCCTCAGCAAATGTAAAAGAACAGGAATTATAACAAACTGTCTCTCAGACCACAGTGCAATCAAACTAGAACTCAGGAGTAAGAAACTCACTCAAAACCACTCAACTACATGGAAACTGAACAATGTGCTCCTGAGTGATTACTGGGTAAACAATGAAATGAAGGCAGAAATAAAGATGTTCTTCGAAACCAACGAGAACAAGGACACAACATACCAGAATCTCTGGGACACATTCAAAGCAGTGTGTAGAGGGAAATTTATAGCACTAAATGCCCACAAGAGAAAGCAGGAAAGATCTAAAATTGACACCCTAACATCACAATTAAAAGAACTAGAAAAGCAAGAGCAAACACATTCAAAAGCTAGCAGAAGGCAAGAAATAACTAAGATCAGAGCAGAACTGAAGGAAATAGAGACACAAAAAACCCTTCAAAAAATTAATGAATCCAGGAGTTGGTTTTTTTAAAAGATCAACAAAATTGATGGACTGCTAGCAAGACTAATAAAGAAGAAAAGAGAGAAGAATCAAATAGATGCAATAAAAAATGATAAAGGGGATATCACCACTGATCCCACAGAAATACAAACTACCATCAGAGAATACTATAAACACCTCTACGCAAATTAACTAGAAAATCTAGAAGAAATGGATAAATTCCTCGACACATACACCCTCCCAAGACTAAACCAGGAAGAAGTTGAATCTCTGAGTAGACCAATAACAGGCTCTGAAATTGAGGCAATAATCAATAGCTTACCAACCAAAAAAAGTCCAGGACCAGATGGATTCACAGCCGATTTCTACCAGAGGTACAAAGAGGAGCTGGTACCATTCCTTCTGAAACTATTCCAATCAATAGAAAAAGAGGGAATCCTCCCTAACTCATTTTATGAGGCCAGCATCATCCTGATACCAAAGGCTGGCAGAGACACAACAAAAAAAGAGAATTTTAGACCAATATCCTTGATGAACATCGATGCAAAAATCCTCAATAAAATACTGGCAAACTGAATCCAGCAGCACATCAAAAAGCTTATCCACCATGATCAAGTGTGCTTCATTCCTGGGATGCAAGGCTGGTTCAACATATGCAAATCATTAAATGTAATCCAGCATATAAACAGAACAAAAGACAAAAACCACATGATTATCTCAATAGATGCAGAAAAGGCCTTTGACAAAATTGAACAACCCTTCATGCTAAAAACTCTCAATAAATTAGGTATTGATGGGACGAATCTCAAAATAATAAGAGCTATCTATGACAAACCCACAGCCAATATCATACTGCATGGGCAAAAACTGGAAGCATTCCCTTTGAAAACGGGCACAAGACAGGGATGCCCTCTCTCACCACTCCTATTCAACATAGTGTTGGAAGTTCTGGCCAGGGCAATCAGGCAGGAGAAGGAACTAAAGGGTATTCAATTAGGAAAAGAGGAAGTCAAATTGTACCTCTTTGCAGATGACATGATTATATATCTAGAAAACCCCATCATCTCAGCCCAAAATCTCCTTCAGCTGATAAGCAACTTCAGCAAAGTCTCAGGATACAAAATCAATGTGCAAAAATCACAAGCATTCTTATACACCAATAACAGACAAACAGAGAGCCAAATCATGAGTGAACTCCCATTCACAGTTGCTTCAAAGAGAATAAAATACCTAGGAATCCAGCTTACAAGGGAGGTGAAAGACCCTACAAGGAGAACTACAAACCACTGCTCAATGGATGCAAACAAATGGAAGAACATTCCATGCTCATGGGTAGGAAGAATCAATATCGTGAAAATGGCCATACTGCCCAAAGTAATTTATAGATTTAATGCCATCCCTATCAAGCTACCAATGACTTTCTTCACAGAATTGGAAAAAACTACTTTAAAGTTCATATGGAACCAAAAAAGAGCCCGCATAGCCAAGACAATCCTAAGCCAAAAGAACAAAACTGGAGGCATCACGCTACCTGACTTCAAACTATACTACAAGGCTACAGTAACCAAAACAGCATGGTACTGGTACCAAAACAGACATATAGACCAATGGAACAGAACAGAGCCCTCAGAAATAATGCCACATATCTACAACTATCTGATCTTTGACAAACCTGACAAAAACAAGAAATGGGGAAAGGATTCCCTATTTAATAAATGATGCTGGGAAAACTGGCTAGCCATATGTAGAAAGCTGAAACTGGATCCCTTCCTTACACCTTATTCAAAAATCAATTCAAGATGGATTAACGACTTAATTGTTAGACCTAAAACTGTAAAAACCCTACAAGAAAACCTAGGCAATACCATTCAGGACATAGGCATTGGCAAGGACTTCATGTCTAAAACACCAAAAGCAATGGCAACAAAAGCCAAAATTGACAAATGGGATCTCATTAAACTAAAGAGCTTCTGCACAGCAAAAGAAACTACCATCAGAGAGAACAGGCAACCTACAGAATGGGAGAAAATTTCTGCAATCTACTCATCTGACAAAGGGCTAATATCCAGAATCTACAATGAACTCAAACAAATTTACAAGAAAAAAACAAACAACCCCATCAAAAAGTGGGCAAAGGAGATGAACAGACACTTCTCAAAAGAAGACATTTATGCAGCCAAAATACACATGACAAAATGCTCATCATCACTGGCAATCAGAGAAATGCAAATCAAAACCACAATGAGATACCATCTCACACCAGTTAGAATGGTGGTCATTAAAAAGTCAGGAAACAACAGGTGCTGGAGAGGATGTGGAGAAATAGGAACACTTTTACACTGTTGGTGGGACTGTAAACTAGTTCAACCATTGTGGAAGTCAGTGTGGCGATTCCTCAGGGATCTAGAACTAGAAATACCATTTGACCCAGCCATCCCATCACTGTGTATATACCCAAAGGATTATAAATCATGCTGCTATAAAGACACATGCACACGTATGTTTATAGCAGCACTATTCACAATAGCAAAGACTTGGAACCAACTCAAATGTCCAACAATGATAGACTGGATTAAGAAAATGTGGCACATATACACCATGGAATACTATGCAGCCATAAAAAATGATGAGTTCATGTCCTTTGTAGGGACATGGATGGAACTGGAAACCATCATTCTCAGCAAACTATCGCAAGGACAAAAAACCAAATACCGCATGTTCTCACTCATAGGTGGGAATTGAAGAATGAGAACACATGGACACAGGAAGGGGAACATCACACACCGGGGACTGTTGTGGGGTGGGGGGGGGGAGGGATAGCATTAGGAGATATACCTAATGCTAAATGACAAGTTAATGGATGCAGCACACCAACATGGCACATGTATACATATGTAACAAACCTGCACGTTGTACACATGTACCCTAAAACTTAAAGTATAATAATAATAAAATACAAAAAAAAAGAAGAAGAAAAGAGAGAAGAATCAAATAGATGCAATAAAAAATGATACAGGGGATATCACCACTGATTCCACCGAAATACAAACTACCATGAGAGAATACTATAAACACCTCTACGCAAATAAACTAGAATACCTAGAAGAAATGGATAAATTCCTAGACACATACAACTTCCCAAGTCTAAACCAGGAAGAAGTTGAATCCTTCAATAGACCAATAACAAGTTCTGAAATTGAGGCAGTAATTAATAGCCTACCAACCAAAAAAAGTCCAGGAACAGACAGATTCACAGCTGAATTTTACCAGAGGTACAAAAAGGAGCTGGTACCGTTCCTTCTGAAACTATTCCAATCAATAGAAAAAGAGGGAATCCTCCCTAATTCATTTTATGAGGCCAGCATCATCCTGATGCCAAAACCTGGCAGATACAACAAAAAAGGAAAATTTCAGGCCAGTGTCCCTGATGAACATCGATGCAAAAATCCTCAATACTGGCAAACTGAATCCAGCAGCATATCAAAAAGCTTATCCATCGCAATCAGTTTGGCTTCATACCTGGGATGCAATACTGGTTCAACATACGCAAATCAATAAATATAATCCATCACATAAACAGAACCAGTGACAAAAACCACATGATTATCTCAATAGATGCAGAAAAGGCCTTCGACAAAATTCAACACCCTTCATGCTAAAAACTGTCAATAAACTAGGTATCAATAGAATGTATCTCAAAATAATAAGAGCTATTTATGACAAACCCATAGCCAATAGCATACTGAATGGGCAAAAAGTGGGAGCATTCCCTTTGAAAACTGGCACAAAACAAGGATGCCCTCTTTCACCACTCCTATTCAACATAGTATTGGAAGTTCTGGTCGGGGCAATCAGCAAGAGAAAGAAATAAAGCATATTCAGATGGGAAGAGAGGAGGTCAAATTGTCTCTGTTTGCAGAAGACATGATTGTATATTTAGAAAACCCCATCATCTCAGCCCAAAATCTCCTTAAGCTGATAAACAACTTCAGCAAAGGCTCAGGATACAAAATCAATGTGCAAAAATCACAAGCATTCCTATACACCAATAACAGACAAATAGAGAGCCAAATCATGAGTGAACTCCCATTCACAATTGCCACTAAGAGAATAAAATACATAGGAATACAGCTTACGAGGAATGTGAAGAACCTCTTCAAGGAGAACTACAAACTACTGCTCAACAAAATAAGAGAGGACACAAACAAATGGAAAAACATTTCACGCTCATGGATAGCAAGAATCAATACTGTGAAAATGCCCATACTGCCAAAAGTAATTTATAGATCCAGTGCTACCCCCATCAAGCTACCATTGACTTTCTTCACAAAATTTGAAAAAGCTACTTTAAACTTCATATGGAACCAAACAAGAGCCTGCATAGCCAAGATAATCCTAAGCCAAAAGAACAAAGCTGGAGGCATCACACTACCTGACTTCAAACTATACTACAAGGCTACAGTAACCAAAACAGCATGGTACTGGTACCAAAACAGATATATAGACCAATGGAACAGAACAGAGGCCTCAGAAATAACACCACACATTTACAAACATCTGATCTTTGACAAATCTGATACAAACAAGCAATGGGAAAAAGATTCCCTATTTAATAAATGATGTTGGGAAAACTGGCTAGCCATATGTAGAAAGCTGAAACTGGATCCCTTCCTTACACCTCATACAAAAATTAATTCAAGATGGATTAAAGACTTAATTGTTAGACCTAAAACCGTAAAAACCCTACAAGAAAACCTAGGCAATACCTTTCAGGACATAGGCATCGGCAAGGACTTCATGTCTAAAACACCAAAAGCAATGGCAATAAAAGCCAAAATTGACAAATGGGATCTCATTAAACTAAAGAGCTTCTGCACAGCAAAAGAAACTATCATCAGAGTGAACAGGCAACCTACAGAATGGGAGAAAATTTTCGCAACCTACTCATCTGACAAAGGGCTAATATCCAGAATCTACAATGAACTCAAACAAATTTACAAGAAAAAAACAAACAACCCCATTAAAAAGTAGGCAATGGATATGAACAGACACTTCTCAAAAGAAGACATTTATGCAGCCAACAAACATATGAAAAAATGCTCATCATCACTGGTCATTAGAGAAATGCAAATCAAAACCACAATGAGATGCCATCTAACATCAGTTAGAATGGCAATCATTAAAAAGTCAGGAAACAACAGTTGCTGTAGAGGATGTGGAGAAATAGGAATGCTTTTATACTGTTGGTGGGAGTGTAAAATAGTTCAACCATTGTGGAAGACAGTGAGGCAATTCTTAAGGATCTAGAACTAGAAATACCATTTGACTCAGCAATCCGATTACTGGGTATATACCCAAAGGATTATAAATCATTCTACTATAAAGACACACGCACACGTATGTTTACTGTGGAACTATTCACAATAGCAAAGACTTGGAACCAACCCAAATGACCATCAATGATAGACTGGATTGAGAAAATATGGCACATATACACCTTGGAATATTATGCAGCCATAAAAAAGGATGAGTTCATGTCCTTTGCAGGGACATGATGAAACTGGAAACCATCATTCTCAGCAAACTATCACAAAAACAGAAAACCAAACACCACATGTTCTCACTCATAAGTGAGAGTTGAACAAGGAGAACACATGGACACAGGGCAGGGAACATCACACACCAGGGACTCTCGGGGGGTAGGGAGCTAGGGGAGGGATAGCATTATGATAGATACCTAATGTAGGTGATGGGTTGATGTCTGCAGCAAACCACCATGACACATTTACACATATGTAACAAAACTGCAGGTTCTGCACATGTACCCCAGAACTTAAAGTATTAAACACACATACACACACACACACAAAATAAAACAAAAGAAAAAGAAAAAGAAACTGTCAACACAATAAACAACATACAGAATGGGAGAAAATAGTCACAAATATTTGTCAGAAAAAAAATCTGACAAAGATCCAATATCCAGAATCTATAAGGAACTTAAACAACCCAACAAGCAAAAAAACAAATAACTCTGTTAACAACTGGGCAAAAGACATGAATAGACACTTCTCAAAACAGACATACAAGCAGCTAACACACATACAAAAAATGTTGCACATCACTAATTTTCAGTGAAGTGCAAATGAAAACCACAGCGAGATAACATCTCACGCCAGTCAGAATGGCTATTATGAAAACATTCAAAAACAACAGATACTGGCAAGACTATGGAGAAAAGGGAATGCGTATACACTGTTGGTGGGAATGTAAATTAGTTCAAACACTGTGGAAAGCTGTTTGGAGATTTCTCAAAGAACTTAAAACAGAACTGCCATTTGATCCAGCAATCCTATTACTGGGTATATATATTCAAAAGAAAACAAGGCACTCACATGTTCATCACTGCAGTATTCATAATAGGAAAGACATGGAATCAAACTAGGTGCCCACCAACAGTGGATTGAACAAAGAAAATGTAGTACATATACACCATAGAATACTACACAGCCATAAAAAGAATGAAATCACATCCTTTGCAGCAACATGGACAGAGCTGGAGACCATAATCCAAAGAGAATTAATGCCAAAAGCAATTTCAACAAAAACAAAAATTGACAAATGGGATCTAATTAAACTAAAGAGCTTCTGCACAGCAAAAGAAACTATCAACAGAGTAAACAGACAACCTACAGGATGGGAACAAATCTTTGCAAACTATGCATCTGAAAAAGATCTAATATCTATCATCTATAAGGAACTTCAACAAATTTACAAGAAAAAAACAATCTCATTAAAAAGTTGGCAAAGGACACGAACAGACACTTCTTAATAGAAGACATATATGTGACAAACAAGCATATGAAACAAGCATATGAAAAAAATCTCAACATCACTGATCATTAGAGAAACGCAAATCAAAACCACAATAAGATACTATCTCACACCAGTCAGAATGGCTATTATTCAAAAGTCAAAAAAGATGTTGGTGAGGTTGTGGAGAAACAGGAATATTTATACATTGTTAGTGGGCGTGTAAATTATTTCAACCATTGCAGAAGATGGTGTGGTGATTCTTCAAAGGCCTAAAGATGGAAATATCAATGGGATGGACCCAGCAATTCCATTACTGGGTATACACCCCAGGGAATATAAACCATTCTATTATAAAGACACATGGATGTGTATGTTCATTGTAGCACTATTCACAATAGTAAAGACATGGAATCAACCTAACTGCCTATCAATGATAGATTGGATAAAGAAAATGTAGTACATATACACCATGGAATACTATGCAGCCATAAAAAGGAACAAGTTCATGCTCTTTGCAGGGACATGGATGTAGCTGGAGGCCATTTTCCTTAGCAAACTAACACAGGAACAGAAAACCAAGCACCACATGTTCTCACTTATAAGTGAAAGCTAAATAATGAGAACTCATGGACACATGAGAGGGGAGCAACACACACTGGGACCTACCTGAGAGTGGAGGTTAGGAGGAGGGAGAGGATTGGGAAAAATAACTAATGGGTACTAGGTTTAATACCTGGTGATGAAACAATCAGTACAACACACCCCCATGACACAAGTTTACCTACGCAACAAACCTGCACATATACCCCTAAATTTAAAATAAAAGTTAAAAAACAAAACACAATAAAAACAATGCTGTTATAGAGAGTCTTGTGACTCCTGTTGTGCCTGTGCAAGAGTTTATCTTGGTAGGAGTGAAATTTACAGGTTATAGGATAATGGCTGTTTAAGTTTTCAAGTTGTTGCAAACCTGTTTTACAGTGGTTGTGTCAAATGACACTATTGTTAGCAATAGAGCTTTTGATCTCATTTCTTGCAACAGTTAATACTATCTAATTACTTGGAACATTCAAGAATTCAGAGAATGTTGTTCATGTGAATTCTTCTTAAGAAAACTAGGGGAAAAACTAACCAATCATGAATGACCAGGGAAACCTCAACAAAAGGACTTCTCATGGTCATCAAACATATCTACCTGTAAGCTATAAGATGAAAACAATGGGGAAAATAAAGGTGACAGAATAGAATGAAACTGATATACGATTTGATGATATAAAACTTTTTTAAAAAGCAAAGATGGGGAAAGAAAAGGTGGAGGAAAGAATAAGCTCGCTAGTTGCTTCATCAATAATACCTGGCAACCAAGAGATAAATCAAGTTGAAAAATCAAGCTTTAGAAGTATAGCATACTTAACAATACAAAAGTAAACACTAAGAAAGACAGTATTATTAACTAAAATTGCATATTTGAGGGGAGGGATGAAGAGGGAAGAAAAGAATATAAGTTAATTTTAATGCTAATTACATTAAGAAAATTATAGATATAATTTTTTTTTTTTTTTTTTTTTTTGAGATGGAGTCTCACTCTGTCACCAGGCTGGAATGCAATGGCGCGATCTCAGCTCACTGCAACCTCCGCCTCCTGGTTTTAAGCGATTCTCCCAAGTAGCTGGGATTACAAGTTCGTGCCATCACACCCACCTAATTTTTGTATTTTTAGTAGAGATGGAGCTTCACCATGTTTGCCAGGATGGTTTCTGTCTCCTGACCTCATGATCTGCCCGGCTCAGCCTCCCAAAGTGCTGGGATTACAGGTGTAAGCCACTGCACCCAGACAAATTATAGATATAATTCTAAAGAAAGAAGAGAATAGGCTGCATTGGTAGCATGCATCTGTGGTCCCAGGTACTCAGAAGGCTGAGGTGTGAGGATCACTCGAGCCCTCGAGGTCAAGGCTGCAGTGAGCCAAGATTGTGCCACTGCACTGCAGCCTGGGCAACAGAGCAAGACCCTGTCTCAAAAAAAAGAAAGAAAGAAGAAGAAAGAAGGAAGAAGGAAGAGGAGGAAGAGGAAGAAGAGAAGGAGAAGAAGAAAGAGGAAGAAAGAAGAGGAAGAAGAAGAAGACCATGATGACTAGGAGGAGGAGGAGGAGGAGGAAGATGATGATTATGGTGTAATATGCAGCCACTAGAACAAAAAAGAGAGAGGCCACAAAGGAGAGATTTTTTAAATGTTACACATGTAATACTATAGAACTATCATTGACCATACCAATGAATGTAGTAAGTTTTTTACCTAGTAAAAGAAAAGACATTTTCAGATTGAGTCACAAATCTATGTCACAAACCCAGTTCCTATGCTATTCATAGGAATACATCATTTCATACATCAAAGTCAGTTTGATGTATTGTGCACTTAAATATTTGTTGAGGGTAGATTTCATGTTAAGCATTCATACAAAATCCACTAAAAAAAGAGATAGGCACAAGGGAACTTTGAGGTGATGGAAATGTCTATTATCTTGATTGTGGTGGTGGTTTCATGGGTATATGCATATGTACAAACTCATCAAATTGTATTTAAATATGTATAATTTTTTGTATATCATTTATATCACAATGAAGCTGTTTTTTTAGAGTGGCACCTTGAAAGCAAAATTATTCCAAAAAGTTAAAAATAAAAAGATGAACCAAAACATATGAGAAAAGTGCAAAACCAAAAGAAAGTGGTGTTTATAGTACAGTATGAGAGAAGGCAGAATTCGAGCTAAAAAGATATAATAAATATATAAACGCACTTTATAATGCTAATGAATACAAACCAAAATGAAGATATAACAGTGATAAATATCTCTATACTAAACAATGTGGCAGCAATGTTGATGAAACAGAAATCACAGGAGGCACAAGGAGAAACAGATGGAAACAGCAGTAGGAGACTTTATTTCATTTCTCTCAGTCCAACTCAGACCAAATGGGCAAAACTAAGAACACACATAAAAAGACAAACAATATAATACATTAGGTATATTTCTGCTTCTGGACATGATGGAATTCATAGCAGCAAACTGCTCACACTGAGAACAATTACA
Source organism: Pongo abelii (assembly GCF_028885655.2). Taxonomy (NCBI): domain Eukaryota; kingdom Metazoa; phylum Chordata; class Mammalia; order Primates; family Hominidae; genus Pongo; species Pongo abelii. The sequence continues at coordinate 31,954,915 of NC_071995.2, forward strand.
AAACCCGATACATTTTTTTAAATCATATTTTCTAATGTATCAGAGAGCTGCAAAAGTATATAGTACTAGAGGGACTGAAATTCCAGGGACTAAGAAGTGAGCAAACCTTTTATAAATGAGTTGAGAATCTGCAGCTGCCTTCTCCAGGAGATATTTGCCAATTCTGGGCACTGGCTAGAGTCAGAGAATCTAGTCTTGGTCTGGACAGAGGGTCTCTCCTGGAGAGAAAGAAAAACTAACACAGCTTTGGGTGGCCATTTAAAACCTGGTTTGACAAAATTGGAAACCTGAGAGCTGGTCTCCCTTCTCAAGGCATTCAGCTAATTCCAAAGATGTACACAGTGGGAGATTAAAGTGCTAAGCTGAAAACCTCTGAAAGACAGGACAGAAATTCCCACAGTCCACTGGTGCTGAGACCACAAAGACCCACCTATCTCTGAACTAAAAATTCTGAAGGGACACACACTAGGTATTGGAGCACACATGGGACGAGCCATGAAATCTTTCCAAAACTGCCATTTAACCTCAACTCAGCTCAGTCCCTGACTGGATTAAAATGAGTTTTCCCTTTCTTCTACTCTAATTTCTTAGCAAAGAAAAACTTGAACTTCCTCTGTTGAATGGCATCATCAACAGGAGCCTCTTTTTTTTTTTTTTTTTGCGCAATTTCCAGTATTGAATGAAAAATTACTCGCATGCAAAGATAAGAACTGTGTGACTAGTAACCAAAAGAAACAAACAGTACAAAAGGGCTTGTTAAAATTAGCCTGTCATAGTCATGCGTGCTTGTAATCCCAGCTACTCAGGAGGCCGAGGAGGAAGGATTGCTTGAGCCCATGAATTCAAGGTTGCAGTGAGCCATTATTGTGCCACTGCACTCCAACCTGGGTGACAGAATGAGACCCCATCTCAAAAAAGGGAAAGGGGTCTTGTTAAGGAGGAGATCTATGCAAAGTTTTCCCTAAATACATCTTCGAAATAGGGACAGAGGATGCAGACAACCATTTGGCAGTTAACAGAGCTCCCGAATCCCCACCGCCAGCTTCCATCTCATCCTGCACCACCCTGAACTACCAGGAGTGCTGGCCACTTGTAGCTTCCCACCTCCCAGGGACAAGACCCACTTTGCCCTTCTAAACTGCTTTCCCTCATAGCCCAGCAGAAGGGAAAAAAAAATTGTATTCATAGTACGAAGTGATAGAGGCTTAGAGACAAAAAAGAAGCCTAGTCCAAAATACCATTAACGGTCATCCCCACCCCAGTCAGCAGTTTCCCAGGCAACTAGTTTCAAAGTTTTTAACTTTCCTTTACCCATTGAGGAGACTTCTAAGTGCCCTGTTTTTCAACTCCTTCTTGATTGTGGTTTTCTGAAAATGTTATAGCATGGCCTGAGGCACAGCTGCACTATCTTTCAAGAACAAAGCTCCCTTTGAAGAATAGAGCATTTCTATAAATATAAAATAACATAACTTGGGTTAAAAAATTAAGTAAAATAATTTTTGCATAACCACGCTCTTTTTCTTCTCTCCCTGTTTTTTTTTTGTTGTTGTTTTTTCAACTTTTAAGTTCAGGAGTACATGTGCCAGGTGTGCAGGTTTCTTACACAGGTAAACCAGGGCCATGGTGGTTTGCTGCACAGATCATCCCGTCACCTAGGTATTAAGCCCAGCATCCATCAGCCATTCTTCCTGATGCTCTCCCTCCCCAACCCCTCCCTCTGATGGGCCCCAGTGTGTGTTGTTGCCTCCCTCATCATTCAACTCCCACTTATAAGTGATAACATGCAGTGTTAGTTTTCTGTTCCTGCATTAGTTTGCTGAGGATAATGGCGTCTAACTCCATCCATGTCCCTGCAAAGGACATGATCTTATTCATTTTTATGGCTGCATAGTATTCCATGGTGTATATGTACCACATTTTCTTTATCCAGTCTATCACTGATGGGTATTTGGGTTGATTCCAGGTCTTTGCTATTTTGAATAGTGCTGCAATGAGCATATGCATGCATGTATCTTTATAAAGAATGATTTATGTTCCTTGAGGTATATACCCAGTAATGGTATTGCTGGGTTGATCCCATTGGTATTTCTGTCTTTAGGTCTTTGAGGAATTGCCACACTGTCTTCCACAATGGCTGAACTAATTTATGCTCCCACCACCAGTGTAAAAGCGTTCCTTTTTCTCTGCAACCTTGCCAGCATCTGTTGTTTTTTGACATTTTAATAATAGCCATTCTGACTGGCATGTTCTCTCCCTGTTTTTAATGCTAAATTACAAGGTAAAAAAGAAAAAAAAAACCCTAAGAATAAAGACAATTTTCCTTTTATACAACGTCACGCTTACGATTAGAGGGTGTAACTCACCAAGGCAGCCAGGTCTTCCTCTACAAATCCCTGTTCTATAGACAAAGAAAGTCCTACCCAGTCAGTGTCAAAACGCAGAAGCTCAGATTTCCTCAACTTCTGCTGTCTGAAAAATCACATTTTTTCTGCTAAACAGCTTTGTCTAATACTTAATTAGTAATATCTAATACTGAAAATAATGTTCTATAAAACAGAGTCATTTTGTTATTGGCTAATCTTCTGAAAAAAGAATGTGAAACTGTACCTCAGTAGCACCGTGACACTTTGGTTTCATTTCTTAAACCAAAAATATCATCGCTTACCTTTTCCTCTTTGGTTCTGATTTTCACGAAAATCAAAACGTAGAAACTGGCAGTTTTCTAAGAGTCTCAATTCACAAAGTCCATCTGAAATTTTGGAAACTAAAATAAAGATAAGCAAATCATTGATATCCTCAAGCTGTTTTTTTGAACTGCTCTGTCAGGCTGATAGCAGCCTTTAACTTCCAAAGCTATCAACCCCTCAAATACTTTTTTATGTCTAAAATATTTAAATTAAAAAATTCAAATCACCTAGCAGCAGTCTTCCTAGCTTGCTCATTATGAACAAATTTCTTCCATCCCTTTTCTCTCCACTGCATTTTGAGTTCATAGAGTAAGGTGCGCTAACAAGTGGATGATTAAGTCAACCTCATTTTCTGCCCTTTGGGGCTGTAAGGATGATCTCCTATTGGCTACGTTCTATAGTTACTGAGAAAAGTGATAGATAATCAAGTCCGAAAATAACAAGTACTGACTACAAGTGCTCACAAGTCCCACCTACTGTGTGATCAGCACAAAGCAGAGCCCTGGGGCAAGGGTGGGGTGGGGAGAAGCGCAAAGGAAAAATATGGCATCTCTGGCATCAGTCCCACCACAGTGACCACCACCCCACCTCCCAATACGCACATACACACAAAGCCTTTGGGAGTGTGTAGGTTAAGAGAGTTTTTCAGCAGAAGGATTTGACTTTGTTCCCAGCCTTCCCAATGATGACAACATGACTTATGCCATTATCCACTCTGTTTCCTCATCTACTCTTCTCCTTCTATCTGTTGCTTCTTTTATATCAGATAGACAAAATACTCAGGGTGAACCAGACTAAGAACTATTCCATCTCTAAAACTCTAGTAGATATTTAATGAGCTTAGCATGTATAGCTAGTATGTTTCTAATATAAATTAAATTTTCAGATAGGAGTAAAAGGAAATAAAGAGGTACTGAAAGAAAAATTAGAAAATGGAAGATAAATGAGAATGATAAAGTACAAAAGCTTGTTAAAAATGGTATCAATGACCTTTAAAAGATATGTTGGTTCATAAATGCTCTTTTAAAAGGCAAGAAACAACATACTAAGGGTTTAAAATTCCAGAATGTTTTACAGAGTATCAAGAAACATGTATGGGCAAAAATACTTTTTGATGGTCTCAATCTCCTGACCTCGTAACATGGTGAAACCCCGTCTCTACTAAAAATCCAAAAAATCAGCCGAGCGTGGCGGCAGGCGCCTGTAGTCCCAGCTACTCGGGAGGCTGAGGCAGGAGAATGGCATGAACCCAGGAGGCGGAGCTTGCAGTGAGTCAAGATCACGCCACTGTGCTCCAGCCTGGGCAACAGAGCAAGACTCCGTCTCAAAAAAAAAAAAAAAAAAAAATACTTTTTGAAATACAGGAGACAAGAATTGGTCTGTCCAGAATTAGTAACAGAGAATGAAGGTGGCCCCCGGATGAAGACAAACAGCCCAGTCCCCTTCCCCTGTTTGCCCAGTGTGCACCGCCAAGGCAGAAGCTGGCCACAGCCCTGCTCATGTTCATATTCTTCTGTGGTGACTTTTAGACGTCCTTTCTTCTCGATTTCTGGTGACTTCTGCACATTTCTACAGCTCTCAAAAGAGGAAATTATGCAAAGGCAATTCACTCCATTTTTAAGACATTCTCTTTCTCTCATATATATATATATATGTTTTTAAATTCTGTACTTAAACTTTGCTTTAAAAGGGCCATAAATTAATACCCCAAGGACCATATTTACAATTGTATAGAAAGCATGCAGTGGAAAATATATTCACCATAAAGAAATGCACTTTACAGCATTTAAAAAACATGTTTCCTTAATTAAGGTATACTGTTAATCATGATATAGTACAACTGGACCATGTTGATTTCATTCCCTTGCAAAATCTCTTAGAGGTTCTGTTAAACCTGATTGACAGCACAACCCATTACTCTAATTTACTGGTTCTCTGCATGGCAGAATAAAATTAACAGTGTCACCATTGCCAAGCCACAGCTCAACAGAAGATCTGAGGAGCCAAAAGCCTGTGTTATTATATGAGCAATTCTCTTCTTGTCTTTAAAGCCCACAGTGAATTCTAAACCCAGAAGTCACTGAAAAGCAGATTTCAAAGTTGAATATAAACATGAGATGGCAAAAATCGAACCCAAGGGCAGAAGGCATGCCAGGCTTATGAATACTCCCAAATGATTCTGAGAAAGCTTTGCAGCAGTGCAAGTTTATCATGAACTTTAAACTGATCTATTGAACTGTCTCAGTTGCGTGACTTAGTAGAGCTGACCCACTGAGTAACAGATACATCCGTTACTACAAATGAGCGTATTAACAAGTATAACTCAAGATAATGCCTGAATATGTGAGAAATTCATTCAGCCACAGCTGCAAATGGGGTTTTATGACCATATAAATATAACCTATAAGTTAGATCATGTCTTTTCATTTGTAGAAAGTTTTACATATTAAAAAAAAAATCTGGCTAAAAATAAAAATGATAGTCCCTGAGAACAAAGGCATACATCTGTAAACAGATGCAAACTGAATCTAAGCTACAGATTGTCATATCTGTTTTTAAATGTAGCTTATTTTGAAAGTAGACAACTGAGGCCATTTTAGGAAAACTCAGTTATCATATTCACTTTTGAATTTTACCCTATCGTTGAATTTTGGGGTGAGGAGGGGTCTTAGAGATTGCCTAGTTCTGCTTCATATGAGATGTCTGCATTGCCTCTCCTGTGTTCTGGATAATGCCTGATTGTTCTCCTAGCAGTTCAGTGTGCATTGCCTTTATTTATATTGCAAAGCATAGGAGAACGTATGGGACCCTAGGTTAGAAGAAAGACACTATTTCAGATAACACAAACACTCCATTCTGTAGCCCCCAAATAAACAGAAGTAAAGGCTTCTGCCTCACTTGTCAAAATGAGAAACCAGTGTTTTCACACTCATGCTGGAAATCATGTTTATCCTTTGTTTTCTGTTCAATTTCTATTTTTAATGATCTTTCCCTTGCTCTCTTCTTCACTATGTTTTTACCCCAATATTTCTCACAGTTTCTACATTTTCACAAGTTACTAAATATTGGAGCTTTCTGAGCTTTGTGTGACATTTTACCCCAAATCATAGCTTTTTAAAATGGAATATGTATCTTTAAGCAGGCCACTTCCAAAGATAAACAGCAACAAGAGACAGAAACGATGTTAGAAGGCATGTCAACTTTTATTTGCCGACAGACTTCTCCCTTAGAAAAGAGTGGGAAGCAGGCCAGGTGGGGTGGCTCACGCCTGTAATCCCAGCACTTTGGGAGGCTGAGGCAAGTGGATGGCCTGAGCTCAGGAGTTTGAGACCACACAGGGCAACATGGTGAAACCCCGTCTCTACTAAAAATACAAAAAAAAATTAACCAAGTGTGGTGGTACATGCCTCTATTCCCAGATACTTGGGAGGCTGAGGCCAGAGAATCACTTGAGCCCCAGAGGCAAAGGTTGCAGTGAGCCGAGATCGTGCCACTGGACTCCAGCTTGGGCTACAGAGTGAGACACTGTCTAAAAAAAAAAAAAAAAAAAAAAAAAAAAAAAAAAAAAAGACAGGGGAAGTTAAAAGGGGCTTCCCTGAAATTAGAAAGCTGTTTTTCATGAGCTGATTGAAACATCTGACTCCAAGATGATTTCTATACCCACAAGATGTATGATTTTAGCAGACTGTAAACTCTATCTTCCCAGGCTCCTCAGGAAGATGCTATCTCAGGCCAGGCATGGTGGCTCACACCTGTAATCCCAGCAATTTGGGACGCTGAGGCAGAAAGATCACTTGAGCTCAGGTGCTTGAGACCAGCCGGCCAACATGGCAAAACCTTGTCTCTACTAAAAACACAAAAATTAGCCGGGCATGGTGGTATGAGCCTGTAATCCCAGTTACTCAGGGGGCTAAGGCAGGAGAATAGCTTGAACCCAGGAGGCAGAAGTTGCAGTGAGCTAAGATCGCACCACTGCACTCCAGCCTGGGCAACAGAGTGAGACTCCGCCAAAAAGAAAAAAAAAAAGATGCTATCTCTCATGAAGAGGTGGTCTGTGTCCCCTCCTTTTGAATTTGGGATGGCCTTGTGACTCATCTTGGCCAACAGGATGCCTAAGTGGCATTGTGTGACTGTTGAAGCTGGGCTATGGAGAAGCCCCCTACAAGCACCCATGTCTGCTTTCTTGGAACACAGTCATTGCTGGGTGAAGGAGTCCAGCCTAGCTTCCTTGAAGACGAATGTTCAAATAGAGAGGCCCAGCATGCAAGGCAAGCCCAGCAGCAGTATCCAACCAACCCACAAAACCCTAAGAAATAATAAATCATTGTTGTTTTAAGCCATAAACTTTGGAGTAGTTATGCAATAAAGGCTGAGATAGGGGTGGAGTGCTATTATACCAAACAAAAAAACTAAACATGTGGTATCAGGTAACTATTAGAAACTGGAGAGAGGATGGCCCACATTCTGTAGGAGAGGAAAAATCAGTAAAACTATTGCCCATGGTAACTCAGAAGGTTAAGAAATCCACCTAATAAACTTGTGAGTCTGGCAAAGGGGATTTAAAAGCAAAATTTGGGAGAATCAGTTGGCTTTTTTTTTTTTAAGCTGTGTATGATGCAGCATGGAAAGAAAAAGATAAAAGAATTGTTCAGTTTGCAAGTCAAATTTAGAGAAAAAAGAGCTAGGGTGTTCTAGATAAGGAAAGAAAACTGTTCAGTATTTCTAATATCTCTAATCAGCAAAACATCATCAAAATGAGAGATGACCTTAGTGTTGAATCAAAGATGTGGCTGGTGGTAAGATCTTTTGTTGTTTTTTTTTTGTTTTTTTTTTTGAGACAGAGTCTCGCTCTGTCGCCCAGGCTGGAGTGCAGTGGCACCATCTCAGCTCACTGCAAGCTCTACCTCCTGGGTTCAGGCCATTCTCCTGCCTCAGCCTCCTGAGTAGCTGGGACTACAGGTGCCCGCCATCACTCCCGGCTAATTTTTGTATTTTTAGTAGAGATGGGGTTTCACTGTGTTAGCCAGGATGGTCTCGATCTCCTGACCTTGTGATCTGCCTGCCTCAGCCTCCAAAGTGCTGAGATTACAGGCGTGAGCCACCACTCCCAGCCAAGATCTCTTGTTAAGACATCAGATTTAAGGGAGCACCTAGCAGACATTTCTCAGCAAGGTAAAAGGATTTATAAGAAACTTAAAACATTGTCTCACCTGTGGGTCAAATTGGAGAGGTTTGTCTCAAAAAGAATTATAGCTTTGGGGTATGGAGTAAACCCCAATAAGACACGTAGCAAACCCACAAAGTTTCTGAGAGAATTATATTGGTGAGACCACCACTGGTTTGAATTAGAAGGGAGAAAGACCATTCACAATGAAGAGAGTTTGGGGCTAAATTTTTTATAGTTGGTAAGCAAGCTGAGAAGTCTACTTAGCTACAAAGATGGGCCATTTTTATTGAAAAGGAAAAACGTCTCGGAAGGCAGAACCCAAATATCACAGCAGATCCAAAAGCTGGGAAAAAAAAAAACAGGACTAGACAATCAATCCAAGGAAGCAAAGTGAGTTCTCATCAAGTATTCCCTGTCACCAAAGCAATGGGTCCTGGCAATGTGTGTCCAGATAGATTTCAAAATTTCTATGGGCTAATCATTGCTAAGTACCTTCCATTCTTCACATTTTTTTAAATGAGAATACCTATGTGAATATTCTTTCTCTGCCTCACCTTTGTGTGTTGGATGGAGGTGAGGAGGGCAGCAAACTTCTTTTAGTTCTCTGGTGCCTGCATCAAGAAGAGCACATACTGCTTTTGGACCTAATGCAGACAGATTATAAAATAACGGATTTTGAGTATGACCCCATAACTGGATGAGACTTTGGGAGTCTTGGGAAGGAACTTGAATTACTGGGAGAGAATGCAGATTGTGGTATATTTTTACTATAATGGCTCCCAGTGAACTACAATATCCTGAGTCCACCTGCTTTTGCAAAGTGACTTTGCCACCCCACCCATCCAGAGGTAGAATCTACTTCTCTACCCCTTTAATCTGAGCTGAACTTGTTTTATTATAATATAATTTAGCCTAGGCCAGTCACAGTAGCTCATGCCTGTAATCACAGCAACTTGGGAGGCCGAGGCATGTGGGTCACTTGAGCCCAGGAGTTCAAGACCAGCCTGGGCAACATGGTGAAACCCTGTCTTTACAAAAAACACAGAAAATTAGCCTGGCGTGGTGGCATGTGCCTGTAGTCCCAGCTACTTGGGAGGCTGAGGTAGGAGGATCACTTGAGCCTGGGAGGCAGAGGTTGCAGTGAGCTGTGATCACGCCACTGCACTTCAGCCTAGGTGTAGAGACCCTACCTCAAAAAAAAAAAAAAAAAAAAAAAAAAAAAAAAAAAAATTGAATGCAACCTAAGTGATATTGTGACTTCAAAGGCTAGACCATAACAAGTCAGGCAGCTTCTATTTACACTCTCTTGTGAAGTGGCCGTCATCATGTGAAAAACTTTGGTCTTTCTCCTTGAGGATGAATGACTACATGGAGAGAGGGGCCTAGTTGACTCAGATGAGCCCAGCCCCAGGCAATCAAGCAGCTAAATGCAGCTGTGGGAGTGAGCCCTGACAATGCCAAAAAACAAAACAAAAAAAACACCTGATCAATCCACAGAACAGGGAAGGAGGGAAATTATTTTTTTTTAAGCCCGCAAATTTTGGGGTGATTTGTTATGCAGCAAAACTGACTGAAACAGTACATAATGAAATGCCTATTTAATAACAGGTGCCTAATTAATTTCAAATCCCTTTCTTAAATTGTCAGAAGGGCTAATTCCCAAATTTCTGCAGTCATAGTTAAGCCTTACACAGATACAGATAATCTGACCAGCTTTCTCTTAAGCTTCACAGTGCATAAAAAATTCCTCTTTAGAAACATAAAAAAGAAAAAAATGCTCCATCCTTTACCACCTTATCTCCTCTCAAAGTGGGTTTATGAACGTGTATTAGTTATCCATATTAGCATAACAAATGGTCCCCAAATTTAGCAGCTCAAAACAATAATTGTTTATCTCACAGTTTCTGAGAGTCAGGAATCCAGCAGTGACTTAGTTGGGCAATTATGACTCAGAGCCTTCATGAGGTGGTAGTCAAGCCAGGGCTAAGTTTATGAAGACTTGTCAAGGGTTGAAGCATCTACTTCCATGTTGACTCATATGTCTACTGGAAGGAGGCTTCAGTTCCAAATGATGTAGGCCTCTCCATAAAGCTGCTCATGACATGGCTTATGAGCCATGACACTAGAGCAAATAGTATCAGATAAAGCACCCAAGAAGGAAATCAGTTTTTCATAACCTAATCTTGGAAGTGACATCCCATAACTTCTCCTGCATGCTTCTAAACTCATAGTCCAACCATAGAACAATGTGAGGGAATTAGTCAAGGGACAGCAAGAATCTCAGGGGGCCATCTGGGAGGCTGGATATCACAAGCGAAGAATAATCCATCCGCAGTCACACATCTCTCTAGATGCAAAGTGCTAGTGTGTCTCCTACCTCAGTTAGTGTTCTATGTTGTAAGCAACAGCAGCCAGCTCTAGCTAATTTAAGTAGAAAAGGAACTCAATGAAAGGATCCTAGGTTCTCACAGAACTAAAAGGAAATCTTACAAACAAGGCTCAGAAACTGTCAGGATATTTGCTGAATGATTAAAGAGATATTTGATAAATGAAAATATTACATTTATAATATTTTACATTTGTTTAGATACTATGCTATTATAAGAAGTACATTAAACAATCACAGCCTAAGGGATGTAATCAAAATGCAAATTTATTTTTGTTTTCTGTTCTCTCTTTAAATTTTATCCACTGGAAAAAGTTTTTCTCTGCTTTTAGATAACAATTCCTAGCAGACCTGAGGATTTTCTGATCACGCTTAGGAAATAAGCCTCAAAATCACTTAATATTGTAAAACATAGTCTTGATTTAGAAATTTAAATGTCCAGCCCAAAATATTAATCAATACTTCAGTCTTCAAAGATGAGAATTCTCCTGCATCTGTCCTCCACCAATCTATTTATTTTCTATTGCTGCTGTAACAAATTACCACTAATGTAATGGCTTACAACCCACAAATATATCATCTTACAGTTCTAGAGGTCAGCAGTCCTAGATGGGTCTCACTGGGCCAAAATGAAGGTGTTGGTAGGTCGACATTTCATCCTGGAGACTCTAGGAGACTGTTTCCTTGTCTTTTCCAGCTTCTAAAGGCCACCTGCATTTGTTGGCTCCCAGTGCCCTTCCTCCATCTTCAAAGTCAGCAATAATGGACTCAGTCCTCAAATCCTGTCACTCCAGCCTTCTCTTCTGCCTCCCTCTCCCACTTTTAAGAAACTCCATGATTACATTGGGTGCATGTGGATAACCCAGGATACTCTCCCTGTTTTAAGATCTGCTGATTAGCAAACTGAATTCTATCTGGAATCTTAATTCCCCTTTGCCATGTAAAGTTACATTTTTACAGTTTCCAAGGATTAGGACATAGACATCTTTGCATGTTTGGGGGTCGTGGTTCGGGAGTCGCTATTCTGCTTACCACAGCCTATAATACAGCAGCCAATCACAGGACAACCACTGGTAAGGATGAACACAGTGTGGTGGGATCATGAAACAGCAGAAAGGGAAGTAGCACCACCTGGCAGTGGTGGCTAGTTAAGATTATTCCCTGTTTATTAAACCTATGTTGAAAGAAGAGGCTAAAAGCCTAACAAGTGGAGTTATACTGAAAAAGTAAACAAGCTCCTTATTTATTTCTGCCTTCAGAGAATCACTTGACTATACTGCCCAGCCACAACCCCATTAATGGTACTTGCAGTACTAAATATAGAGTCTAAAACTTCACTCATTGGAAATATGGTGCCTCACAGCAAAGGTTTCAAATGCAACCCATTTAACTAGCAAAATGAAAATTGGTCTTATTCCCCCGAAGTAGACAACACCCTCATGAAGAAATAAACACTTCTTGCTGGTACCTATTGATGTTAAATATCTTGTTTTATTTGAAAATGCTACCAATCCTGACACCACCCAGCTGAGGGTTGTCTGACAGCAGCAGCTGCAGGGAGCTAAAAATTATGAAATTAAATTTGTAGTTTTGATTACTGGGATTGGCCAACATTGGGTTATCTGGTTTGGAAATCTGTGTGTAATACATACATACAACAAATTCCTTATTTTGAAAAAAGTACACAATTTGTATTAGTAAAAAAAAAATCAGCTTCTTGCTAAATAGCAACACAAAAGCATATGAAAGTATAAATCTCACTGCTAACGGTAAATACATAGACAAATAGAGAATAATGTAATATTGTAATGGTGGTGCATAAATCACTTTTAACCCTAGCATAAAAGACAAAAGTATTAAGAATATAACCACAAAATATTGGTTAATGGATACACAACATAAAAAGCAAATTCTGACATCAATAACAAAGTGGGGAATGGGAGAGTAAAAGTGTAGTTTTTGTATGTGATTGAAGTTATCAGCTCAAAATAGACTGGTACAATTCTAAGGAGGGTTATGCAAGCTTCACAGTAACTACAAAGAAAAAATCTTCAGCAGATACAAAAAAGAGAAAAGAATCAGAGTATATAACCATAAAAAATTATCAAATCACAAAGACAGCAAGAGGGGAAGAGAGGAACAAAAGAACCGCAAAACAGAAACCAATGAACAAAATGGCAGTAGTAAGTTCTTACCAATCAATAATTTCTTTAAATGTAAATGTATTAAATTTGCCAATCAAAGTTATAGAGTAGCTGAATGGATTAAAAAGCAAGATCTAATTATAGGGCGTCTACAAAAGACTCACTTTAGATTTAAGGACACACATAGGCTGAAAGTGAAGGGATGAAACAAGATATATCATGCAAATAGTCACCAAAACAGAGCGTAAGCAGCTTTTCTTATATTAAACAAAAAGACTTTAAGTCAAAAACTGTCACAAGAGACAAAGAAAGTCATTACATAATGATGAAAGGGTCAATTCAACAGGAAGACATAACAATTATATATGCACCCAACATCAGAGCGCCTAAATATATAAAGCACACATTGATAAATATGAAGGGAGAAATAGACAGGAGTAGAATGTATTAGGAGACTTCAATACCCCACTTTCAATAATAGTTCATCCAGACATTAGAGAAATAAAGAAACAGTGGTTTTGAATAACACTATAGGCCAAATGGACCTAACAGACATGTAGAGAACCTTCTACCTAATGGCAGCAGAATAAAAATTACTCTCAATTGCACATGAAAGATTCTCCAAGACAGATTACATGCAAGGTCACAAAACAAGTTCTAACAAATTTAAGAAGACTGAAATAATTTCAATTATCTTTTTTGACTACAAAGAAATGAAACTAGAAATCAATAAAAGAAAACTGGAGAAATTCACAAATACATGGAAACTAAACAATATATTCAACCATTAGGTCAAAGAAGAAATTTTAAAAATTAGAAGATATTGTGAGACAAACAAAAACACAACATGCCAAAACTTACGGGAGGCGGCAAAAGGAGTGCTGAAACGGAAGTGTATAAATGTCTACATTAAAAAGTGTATAAATGTCTACATTAAAAAAGATCTCAAACAACCTAACATTATACCTCAAGGAACTAGAAAAAAGAAATAAGCCCAAAACTAGCAGAAAGAAGGAAATAATAAAGACTAGAGCAGAAATAAATGAAGACCAGAAAACAAAAGAAAAATCAACAAACTGAAAGTTTTTTTTAAAAGATAATCAAAATCAACAAACCCTTAACTAGGAAAAAATAAGATAAAATCAGAAATAGGAGATATAACCAATGCCAAAGAAATTTTTAAAAGGAACGAATATGAACAATCACATGTTAACACATCTGACAACCTGGAAGAAATGAATAAATTCCTAGAAACATACAAGCTACCAAGATTGAATCAAAAAGAAATAGAAAGCCTGAACAGATCAATAACAAATAAGGAGATTGAATCAGTAATTTAAAACCTTCAATCAAAGAAAAGCCCAGGAACCAACTGGAAGAAGAAACCAGTGAATTAGAGGCAGTGAAAAAAGGCAACTGGAGCGTACTTTCCAAGAAGTTGCACACAATGAGATAGCTGAGGAAGGGCCAAATTACTTAGGGTGGCCAGGTGGCCTCACACTTCCAATCCCAGCTCTTTGTGAGGCCAGGGTGGAAAGATAGTTCAAGGCCAGGAGTGCGAGACAAGCCTGGTCAACATATTGAGTCCCTGTCTCTACAAAAAATTTTAAAAATAGCCAAGCATGGTGGTGCTTGCCTCTACTCCCAGGTACTCAGGAAGCTAATGTAGAATTACTTGACCCCATGGAATCAAGCTGCAGTGAACTGTGATCGCACCATTGCATTCCAGCCTGGGCAACAAAGTGAGACCCTGTCTCTAAAAATAAAGTAAAATAAACTTAGGGCATTATGACCCATGTTAAGGATTTTCTTTATCCTAAAGCCATTAAGGGATCTTAATCAGGTTTTTCATACAATCAATATTTTGCACTTTGAATAAATCATTCTATTGTGTGAATAGGTTAAGGATGGTGCTGTGGGACAGAAGAGCAGATGTAAAAGCTAATATTTGAAGATTCTAGAATATTCTAGCAAAGCAATGGTGGTAGCTTACACTAAGGTGACATCGAAAGAAGTAGAGACTCAAAATACATTTTGAAGAGCGAATCAGTGAGACATAGTAAGTGTTTGGGTCTGGGGAGTGAGGAAGTGGAGTGAAGATGAACAAGCTTAAAAATTAAATAGAGAAGAATGAGGCCATAAGGGGAAAGGAAAGGAAAAGAACAGCTGGAGTTAGAAGAAGGGTGCTTTGCCATGCAGACTACAGAAAGAGAGGTCTGAAAAAAATAACCTACCTGGAATGCTGCTGCACATAGAAACTGTGCACTAGATTTAGGAACAGAAAGTAGGGGGCACAGTGACCCACAGACAACAGCTCCCTTCCAGTGGCATACATCTACTTCACCATCCAGCTGCTGTTGCACACTTGTTTTCTCCACAGGAACCTATCTCCAAGATCTTATTTGTGGCCTCCGAGATGCCTCTAAGATCCAAACTCATTGGCAGAACGTCAATTATCCATTTGTTCATGTGTTCATTCTATTTACCATGCTTAGCCACCAGATGCAGGGCATTACAAAGACAACAAAACATGTCTACAAAGTATTAATACCACATAAAGCATAATCTCTGCCCTCAAGTCTATAATCAATGGTGTGAGCAATTCAAGGCCAAGCAAAACACATACCAGTGGTGTTGACAAGAGGAAAGGGCTCATTCCGACGGCAGGGATTACCCACATGTGAAGGCATTCTAGTTCATTGGCATGCTGAAGACAAGTAGAGTCAAACTGTATGGAAATCAGGAGGGATGAGGGTCCAGCTGCAGGCAGTTCTCAAAAGAGAAATGACTGGCAAGGAAGAGAAACTGAGGGTACTGCCCACACTCATTAGGCAGTAGGAATGGTGGGTCACTCTAAATTTAAGAGTGATGTGTTGAGACACTGGGCCACAGTGCACAGGTGCCTGTGAGGCCCTACTGTGTAGTTCCCTTTCTCCCCAGGTTTTCCCTTCATACCTAGGGAGAGCCAGTGGGGAAAGTCTCCATAAGGTCACTCCTGCCTGAGTTGCTCTCAGCCCCTGCATATTGCATAGCCTATAGAAAGCCTCCAATTTCCAGCTCTTGAGGGGCACCCATCTACTTGTGAAATCTTTTTCAAGTTGGATGACCTCCAAGATGAGCTTCTTCCCATGTGTCCTGCAAGGAGCATGTATATCCCCTTCTCTTCCTCCTTGATGTCTGGGCTTGCACTCCCTCCTCTTCACAAGACAGCCCTTTCCTTCCTCTAGCAGCACGGCTGTCTGGCCTGGACTCTCAGACCACCCAGACACATGCCTTCTGTCACCTACACACCTCTCTTGGCTACAGGATCAGCCATAGTTGCCCTTTGTGCTTCTTCCTCAAACATAGTCTATCTACAGAGTATAAGCCATCTCTTTATTTATTGATTTTGCAGCCTTTCTTGCTAGCAGACTGCCTAGAAATTTCCCAATTCACCCAGGCAGCATTTGTACAGCAGTCTCAATGGAGAGAGTAAGGTGGAACAGAAAAGACTGCTATTTAAGGCTCATCTGGAATAATTTTTAATGCATGAAACATTCATGCATACACACCCATGCACGCACATGGTCCTAATACATGGCCAAGTTTCCCTTTTATGCCTGGATTATTCAGTCTCCCTTGCTAAACAGAAAACTGTACTATAATTCATTATATTACTTAATGACAATTTAAAATAACTGTTTTCTTAGGAATTTTCACTGATTAACAATGTAATGGGTCTTACCATCATGCAAGTACAAGTATGTGCCCCATGAACTTTCAGTCAATAATGGACTACATAAATGACAGTAGGCCCATAAGAGAATGGAGCTGGAGAATTCCTATCACCTAGTACTTACTATACTTGTTATTTTAGTGCATACTCCTACTTATTAAAAAAGTTAACTGTGAAACAGCCTCAGGCAGGTCCTTCAGTAGGTATTCCAGAAGGAGGCATTGCTACGTAGGAGATGACAGCTCCATACATGTTATTGCCCCTTAAGACCTTCCAGTGGGACAAGACGTGGAGGTGGAAGACAGGGATATTGGTGATCCTGACTTTATGTAGGCCTACGCTAATGTGTGTCTTAGTTGCTAACAAAGTTTAAAAAGTAAACAAATTTTAAAAATAGAAAAAAGCTTATAGAATAAAGATATTAAAAAGGAAAATGTTTTTGTACAGCTGTACAATGTGATTTAAGCTAAGTGTTATTACAAAAGAGCTAAAAAGTTAAAAGTTCACAAAAAGTTACAGTAAGCTAAGATTATTGAAGAAAATTGTTTTATAAATTTAGTGTAGCCTAAGTATACAGTTTTATAAAGTCTACAATAGTGTGCAGCTGCAGCAATGTCCTAAACATTCATGTTCACTCACCACTCACTCACTCAAAGCAGCTTTCAGTCCTGCAAGCTCCATTCATGCATTTTTAACTTTTATACCACATTTCTAGTGTACCTTTTGTGTTTAGATACATAATTACTTACCATTGTATTACAATTGCCTATAGTATTCAGTATAGTACAGTAACATGCTGTACAGGTTTGTAGTCAAGGAGCAATAGGCTATCCCATGTAGCCTAGGTGCGTAGTAAGCTACACCATCTAGGTTTGTGTAAGTAGACTCTAGGATGCTCACACGATAACAAAATGCCCATGAAGCATTTCTAAGAACATATCCATTACCATATTACCAGTCCAGTTTTGACCAGTAATAATTTGATAGTAGACCCATCAGAAAATTGCACCATTTTAGTGACATCTTCCTTTCCTTCAAGGTCCTGCTGTGGTTGAACGCCCTGTGCCTTTCCAGAGCTCCAACACTCTTTTATGCGGACCTCCTGGTTCATGAGATGGGCTTTCACTCCCTACTTCTCCCCATGTATTAGCTGTTCCTGATAAGCCCTGGTTACCCTCCCAGACCTACAGTCCACCTTGCTTCAGGTCCCCAGGTGTCAGGAAAACATACTGATGGGTTATTATCAACTGCTTAAAGCACCTCCACATTTCAGAAAACATTTCACACAGAAGAGTTCAGAATCCTGGGAATCAGTCCGCATTTTATTTTATAGTACATTCATATAAGTTCCTGCATTTCCAAGGTAACCAGGTCACATTCAGGTTAGCACTGCTGGTAACAAAATCATACAACTACCCTGGCTTCAAAAACAAGGTAGGGCAATGCACATTAATACCTCTTTCCCTTTAATACTGCAGAAGACAATACATCACAAAATAAAATCTCAAAAATCACATGCCTTTTACAATCCAGTGTGAAGGCATATTATTTATGTTAAAATTAGACCACGTGGAACATGAGAATAAAGAGTTTGAAAGCTCTCTAAAATTTCTCCCAATGCCATCTTTCGCTTCTAACTGCCAGTTGGCACATTCAGCTTCAATGCCTTGGGAAGGGAGGGGCAGAGGAAAGCAGGGGGTCACTGAACTCCAAAACTCATGGTTTTCCAGGCTACTTCTATAGAGATTACTTAACCTAAAATTTTAAAGAGTTAATATGCATAAGGGATGGTAATATCAGAAGCACCTGAAAAAAATTCCTCCAGTCACTGATGGGAAATTTAAGCTGTGAATTTTTGTGAATTTTCAATTTCACAGAAAGGAAAATCTGTATCACATCCAGTAATATGTTAAGTTCTGAAGATACATTTTCATTTTTCTGAATAAAAACCCTATATGACCCATGTTCTGGTCTTGAACCAGGTCAGAAAAACACTGTAATCTCCATCTGCAATATTTCCTATAGGCCACCTAAAAGTGCAGCTGCCCCAACCCTTGAAAAGTTTGAGAAGTCAAACTGAGCTATAATAAAGACACAAAAAAATTAGGTAGGAGAAAATTCAAATAGGTGAGAAAGCAAGAAGTTAGATTTGTTTGGGTCTTTTTCCTAGATTAAAAAAATATATAAAATGCTTTGGACCCTAGTCCAACACAGCTGGAATGATAAGTTATTTAAAATACAAGTCCCCATCCAGAAAGACAGTGTGCTTACGTAGCACCTTTCTCTTAGAAGTTCAATGTGCTTTAGGTATGATTACCAATTAATTGCATAATTACATTATTCAGAATATACTCAGACTTACTGTTAACTCCAGTGACTAAAGAGCCCCTGCCACTTGCTGCCAAGAAAATGAGTCCTGAACTTACAAGGTTAGGAGTGAAATTGATATGTGTATTTTTTGACCCCAAAAGAAATACCACCCCTTTTCAAGGCAGAAAAAAATGAGAGAAGAGGGAGTAAGACACTTCTTTAAAAAGCCACAAAACATCTTATGAAAAACCAGAGCCAGTGCATATTTTATAATACAACCCCTGAAAAAAGCCCCCCAGCAGCAGGGTGAGCAGAGGGAGCAGTGAAGATTTTGAAACCAGAGTGACTTGCAGTAACTGCCTAACAATAAATTCACAGAGTAAAATGCAGAATAGTCGACATATAACCAAGGTTTATGTTGTATCTAGAAATATGTTTTATGCTTTAAAAAAAATTGCAATGCACTCCAAAAATTTTTTTCTGATAATTCATGTACAACAGAAGGCACTGTTATCCGCATAAATCCATTGATTCTGCATGGCAAAAACCTGAGACGTGCAAGTCTATCCAATCCTCTAAAACAATCTTGGGCATTCAGCCTGTGGAACATATGGTTTGTCCTTTTCAGTCCAATGATTGTTTTTCTTTCATTTCATACTTACAGTAGCTGTTTAAAATATATATTTCAGGGTGACAAAGGTCAAAGGGGAAAGAGTAGATAAAAGTGCTGCCTAATGCCAGATGGTAACTGGTACAGCAGGAGGGCCCTAAAAGCAGCCCCCTCATTTCATCCCCTTGACCCTCACACTCCTTTTGTGAAATAAAATGCAGCGATGACATTTGGTCAGCTGATGTTCTTTCCTTCAGTTGTTGCTGGGCACAGTCCCAAAATTAAATGCGGAGAGGACTCCTTTGTTTTCAAAGGTGAAGCCTCCCTGTTGTTCAATCTTCTTCTTTGCCTCTAGCATTTTTCAAAAGAAAAGGGGAGAAGAAAAAAAAAAGAATGCTTAAGGTGACAAAGTTGGAGACGACTCAAAGGAGCCAGATTCTTTATATGCTTAGAACTGTGAAAGAATGTGACTGGTAGTATTAGTTATCCTGCCAAAGAATAACTAAGAATAACAGACCCATGTCAATAAGGTGGTATGTTCACTACCATCAGAAGATCTGCAAAAAACGAGTGAAAAGAAAATACATCTCAGAGGTGGATCCTACTTCACTGTCTCTACTGCTGAAAGGGGGCCCAGACTTCTCATATCAGGAGGGCTGACTGAGAATCTGCACAGAACTGAAAATCTAAGTCCATGCAGAAGAACCAGCATTCTAAACTCTAGATGTCTAGTTTGCCATGTTTCCTACTAAAATTTTTTTGTAACTACAAAATCTTTTCCAATGACAATCTACAAGTAACTACAATAATCAACATAGAATAATTCCTCCAGCTTAAAAACTGAAAGTCAACAACAAGAAACAATGTCAAATAAAGCCCAACAATGAGAAATGGAGAGCATTCCATTTCCAGGAACACAAGCTCCTTGCAAGAATTCGTCAAGTCCCTTTGGCCCATGGTTGAAATGTTTAGGGGAGTGATCCAACTGATTAAGTCTCCCTCGGCAAGACTTATCCCAACCCTTACTTTGTACCTTTGCCTCCAACATAGGATAAGAATGTGAATGAGAATACCACTAGGAGATACATATTAATGTGCAGGTTTTTGCAAAGCTAAGACATCATGACTGATTAAAACAATTATACAATAATGACAATTCCTTATTATCTTAAAGTGTGAGTCTCCTAACAATTTCAAAAACAGTGTTTAGGTGCCACCTGGCTCATCAAATAAGGCTGTCTGTTGGCACTCTGACACATGCACTCCACTCTGGAGTTTACTCTGGCTGACCTGCCACCGTCCGTCGGTGCTCTGCCAGTGTGTACACCTCCTGCAGTGCCGTCCTCTGATCCTCACTGAGTGGTGCCATCAGCAGCTGGTACCAGGCAGCATCTCGACTCTGCACAGCTATTGCATTTTGGGAGGAAAAGACAGGAGGGTACAGTGACTATTAATTTAGAGAACAAGTAGTAACATGATCAAATTACAAAGAAATTATCCCAGACAGTAAGAGACAAAGAGTATAGTACTACAACACACACAAGGTAATGAAACTTATGCCAACAAAGGATTATTTCTGAGTACCCACTTAGTACCCAGCTATGTGGGAAATCAAAGGAAGGTTAGGACATTGCAAATCTCTAGTCTGCCTAGTTCTCTGTCTGCTTTGCTGTCTTCTATGGATGTCCTCTAAAATCCAGAACACCAGTACTCACTCATTACCATTTTCCTCTGGAATTTTCATACTACCTGCAGCTTTAGCATTGCTACCACCCCAAGGACTCAAATCTGTACCTCTAGGAAAAACCTTCCCCTAAGCCTCCTGGACTGTTCCATTTGAATAGCTCATCTCAAACTCAACACAACTAAAACCAAATTTAACAATTTCCTCCCAAACCTTCTATCTCTCCATTTATCTCACCAGTTCTATTAGTCTCCCAGTCAACTACTGTACATCCTTAACATCCCTGAGCATGCCCTCTCCACACCCAAAGCTCTGCTTCTTTCTTAATGTCTTTCATCTATATGCTGCTTTCCATCAAATGTCACCCTCCCCATTCCAGGTCTCTATACATCTAAATTAATAAAGTGAACTTCTAACACTTGGCTCCCACATCTAGTCCTTTCCAGTTTTTTCTGCACATCATCCATCACCGGGTAACTCCCCTGAAGTGAATTACCACATCTAAAAGGTCACTGCCTCAGAACACAACTTTCAACACTATTCCAATGGGCAATGGGATGGACCACCTCAGTCCAGAATTCAAGGCCACTATAGCCCAGCCCAACTGTATTCCTTCACAGTCTTTAAGCAGTGGCCCCTACATGCTGGTTTAAAGTTGCTTGTCACTTGAGAAGCATCTTTAAAAATACATCTCCGGAGATTCTACTCAAGACCTAAAAGCTTCCTTGGTGATTATGACACACCCATGTCTGGAACTACACTAGGCCACATCCTCCATATTTCCATCTCCACGTTTATGCTGTTACGTTTCCCATGCTTTGGAATATAGTTTCCTGTGTTCTCTGCCTCCAATTCCTGTGAATTTCAATAAGAACATCTAGGTAGTTTTTTCTTCATTAATGTTATTTGTAGCAACACTAAAAAACACCAATATATTAAGCTAATATTGCCTTATTAGTAACAACATTTACATATAAGGATGTTCATTTTAATAACCCTCATAATGGTAAAAACATTGGAAACAATCTTAAATGTCCCACAGTGGAACTAAATTACAATATAACTATGGAAATACTATCTAACCATAAAACAAATAATCTATATTAATGAGATTTAAAATAATTTATTTAATAATTTTCCAAATATCCTCATTGGTTTGTTTTTATTCTGTAAATTTTCCATTTCCATTTTCTACTAGGTTACTGGTCTTATGCATTTGAGGATGGCCTCTGTACACTGTGTACATTACGCCTATTATGCATATGTGGCAAATATTGTCTCCCCCCAATCATTTATGAGTCCTGTAACTGTAATTATACTGTTCTTTGTTGTATAAAATTGGCAAATTACTTACAAAGTAAAAAGCCACTCTCTTACGGCAGCAATTTCATTCTAGGGATTGTGAATAACTAATAGGTTGTTAGCCACAATTTTTAAGCAATGTATGCCTGAAGCACTTCATTCTTTGCTATAAAAATGCTTGCCCATTTATGCCTAAAGGATGAACAATATACACAGATACTCCACATATTACTTTTGCAAGGATGACCTACAGGCTCACCCTGCTACTTCTCAATGATGAAAGCTGCTAGGATTGGGTGATAGGTGTTTCATTATTTTAATTTCTATCATTTCATGTATGTATGTTTGGGGATTTCTATCATAAGGAATAAACAAAAAATTTTTTAAAAGAATCTAGACCAATCTTGGGCAACTATCAAAACAGGAAGAAATGAAGAAAGAGTTTAGAAAAAAAAAATCAGAAGATGTGGGGAGTAAAGACATACTTATCAGAGCTTGTGTAAAAAACTGATATTCATCCACACTATTGTCAAGGTCAAGTGGAGTACTGAACCCCTCAAGCGCGGTTTCTTCCAATACTTCTTCATCCCAATCATCATCTTCCTCCTCCTCATCTTCACCTCTTCCATTATTTGACTGCATTGCTTGAGCAGTTACATTTGTCTCCTCTTCATCACTTGAAATCTCCTCTGTGAACCCATTAATTATTTAAAAGGAATCAAAACACATAAGGACAAAATATAAAACTTCACGACAAAAACCAAAGACTATAAAACTACACTCTGGAAAGGAAAAAATCTTCCACAAAATTTTAATAAAAATAAATCTTATCCCTGGTCTAAAGAGGAGAGTCAAAAAATAAAAATAAAAAATAAAATAAATAAACCTTATCTTTACTGTAGAGTTTGCTAAGTTGAGAATGTCCTTATCCTCCTCACTGAAAACAAGTTCCCTAAACCTGTTATCCAGATGAACATTACTACTGTTAGGCTATGGAAGTTCATTAATACAAGAATAGTATTCAATTGCAGATTTCAAAATTACCTTTGTTTAAAAAAAAAAGTGACTGTACAGTCAGTGCATGTGTTTTAAACAATGACTTCCTATTGAGAATTCAGTCCTCTTAATTAACTGAGTTGATTATAAACTGCTTAGAAATGCCCAAATGAGATCATTTCTGCCAGTAGAAACAGTAAAAATACAGATCCAGCCATCCTACTTCAGGGTATATATCTAAAATATTTTAAATCAATACGTAGAACAGATGTCAGCAGCCCTGTGTTCATCGCAGCATTATTCACAATAGCCAAGTTACACAATCAACCTAAGTGTCCATCAACAACAGATGAATAAAGAAAATGTGGATTCTTTAAAATGAAACACTATTCAACTTTTAAAAAGGTAATTCTGTCAATTCCAACAACATTGATGAACTTGGACATTATGATAAGTGAAATAAGCCAGGCACAGAAAGACACATACTGCCTGTTCTCACTTATATATAGAATCTAAAACAATCAAACTCATAGAAGTAAAGAGTAGAATGGTGGTTACCAGAGGCTGGAGGTGGTGGGAATGAGGGAATGTTGGTAAAAGGGTACAAAGTCTCAGGAAGAATTAGGTTTTTGTTTTGTTTTGTTTTGTTTTGGTATCTATTGTACAGCATGGTGAATAGAGTTAATAGTAAATGTACATTTCAAAATTGGCAAGACTGTAAATTTCAAATGTTCCCACCATTAAAAAGGGTATTTAAGGTGATGGATATATTAGTTTGATTTAATCATTCCACATTATAGTCACAAATCATAACATCACTTTGTACTCCATAAATATATAATTTGCTAATTTATAATAAAAAGAAATAGCAAAAATGTAAAGAAAAATAGCTACATGTCGCCTGAAAAGTTGAAAACTTGAACTACATTATGTATCACCATGGATTCTGTATCTATTTTCAGTGTCAATCTGTTCCTAGCAGTTAGATTGTAACTGAACTACTGGAACAGGAAGGCAGTAAATGCAGAACAAAAATCAAGAGAGAAATCCTGGAGTAAACCCAAACCAGGTAATATTAACCTAAAACCAGGTCTATTAGACACACCATATTGAAGCAGGTAGATTGAACTAGGTAGTTTTAGGAATAAGGCACTTAACCATAGTTTGGACCAAATACACTAAAAAATGCATAGCAAATTATAACTATTAATACAAAAAGACAGAGAAATACCTCCACTAGTTAATCATTCCATACTTTAGCAGGAAGTACAAGAAAGTCTGGGATATTACTAGAAAATTTTCCCTCAAGCCATATAGTATAAGCCAATAAAGAGTTGCCAAAACAAGAAATTAGAGATCATAACATACTGGAAAAAATAAAAGAATTCTACAACTGTTGACACACAGTTAGCTAAAAACAAAACAAAAATCACACATGCAGCACTTCTAATAAAGAAGCATTTCTTCAAAAGACCTACACAGATTTCAGGAAAACAAATTAGAAGCTGTATTTTGTGCTGAGGAGGGGAGAAAAGGGTAGTTTATAATCCCTGGTATATGAACAAACTGGGATGATGCCAATTAAAAGCGTTTTAAATCTACACATGCTAAAATCACAGAATTTAGCATCAAAAATAGAGCTGTATGTTTACCAGGAAGAGTTCTGATTTTTCTCAGCTAACGAAGTATCTGTTTTTAACCAGGAGAGGAAAAACTCCACCTGGAATTGGAGAATGCTACTTCCTAGTCTTTAGCAAGTAGCTCCACAATCTCATCATTAAACAAAACAAAGGTCTAATATTCAACTCTAACAATCTTATTCTGATTCTCAAGTATATCCACTTCATTTATGTACTTTACCTTAATTTATATTTAAATCACAAATATCTCTCTCAAATATAATTTTTGATGAGTCACCTAAGAACCATTCCAAAAAAAGAAAAAAAAAAGACACTCTCTACTAATCTGTGGTACTAACACTTCAGCTCTTAATGTAATGATTCATTTAACTCATAGCTGCTGCCTTGACGAGGCTGTTAGCACAAACAAGAAAGTTAGATACTAGATTGCTAACTTACAGTCAAGACCATTTGATTGTTATAAATGTGTTTCCTAATGTGTAACAACATCTATTAGGCTCCATAAAAAAATCACTGAGTATATTAGGTGTCAGAAGGTACACAAATCTAAATTTATATCACATGATACAATTAATAGCAAGTCAACCAAGCCCAAAATATTTGTTATACGTGTAGCAGGCCGAAGAATGTAAATCTGTTTAATGTCTCCATATAGACTAGTATTCATATAAAATGCATACACAAATAAAAATCAATTGTAACATTCATTTCAATTAGAAGACTTTACCATTTTCTTCCATATCAGCTTTCTCTGCTTTTGAACGATCTTCCCGGTTTACCAGTTGCCTAGTAGCACAGACCTGCTTTAGGCCAAGGAAAAGGAAAAGAATTGAGGGAACAATCTGTCCCACCACAGCATCTACTGCAGGAGGTCGATTTTGCAATTCCAAAAGGATACTCAGTCCTATTATACACATCTTCCGGTCATGATGCCTGCAAATTTTGAAGAAAAAAAAAATGTAGACATGAGAAGTGGAATAAAGAACAAATTCTAGAGAAACTACAAAAAGAAATGTCCAAGGCATACTCTAAGGTTCATCTGTTGGTATCATACAGAGACATTCCCTGTTTTGTACTGTATGAAATCCTATGTAAATCAAATTTTGTAAACCAATTATTTTCAAAGACCTATTGGGAGTCTGCAATTAACATGGTGAATCTTGCTATAATATCAATTTATGATTAATATAAATGTTATATATGGGCCTCGGCATAAGGAGTTTTAATAAAGCAGAAATACCTATATTTGAGAGCATAAAAGTCCTATACAATGGTGGGGGGGAATGAAGAGTTTCTTAGACTCTTCCAACATTATTAGATTGATCTACAAGGTTTCTCAGCACACATAATCTACCCAAACCCTAAGAGGTGAAAGATGTTTCAAAAACTCAGCATCTAGTAAGATAACTTAATTTAAGCAGTCTACTAAAGTCCTGTGTGCTATAAAATAGCATAAGAAAAATATAAGGACAAGGAAAATTTTATTCAGAAAGAAAAAAAGTTTGACCAGTAAACATTAGACATTTTTCTACTAAACACTTCCTCTAAGTTGCTTAAAACTAAAAAATTAAGAATTAAAAGATTACATTGGCAAAACATTCTTAAAATTGTGTGAATAAAAAATTCACTTGCAGTGATTCAATGTGTTTAAAGTGAGAATAATATAACAAATCCAATAATGAATATTCTACAGGCTTCTGTTATTCTTCATTATTTGCGTTCCTTGACTGATTCAAGTCACTAATGCCCAACTAGTATGCTGTAACAGAACTGTACTTGACCTGAGGACCTTCTCATCCAAGCAGCCCCTAAATACGTGCCACATGGATCACAGCAGAAAAGATGATTATCAAGCAGAGCTCAAAAGAATCCAAGGAAGCACAACCCAACGACTCCCAGTCTACACAATAGCAGGGAGACCGCTTCCAGTGCTAATAAAGACATAAGAGAACCAACCGCTTAACTTTAAATGACCAAATCTCTACTCCCTAAATCCTTCTCAGAGATAACTTTAACAACAATTTCTTTGAAAGTATGTTCTTCCCTTCAAGGTTTTAATAACAAATCTCAATCAGGGATAAATTCCAGTGTCCTGCAAGTAGAAAAATTAGAACACACATAGCAGCTTGTAAATACGTTCCCCCATTCCTAACTCCCCATCTTAATCCAGGCCTCCATCTTCTCCTGCCTGTGGCAGCAGTGTCTTAACCACTGTGGGGAGTCTGTTCCTCTCAGGAAATTTTTCTAAATGATCTCTCACAAAACTTAAAAAGAATACTATTAATTTCCAGTTATATATTAGATAGTGTTTTAAAACGAATTAGACAGCTAGCTCAATTTCTAGCATAACACAATCACTAATCTGTGTTGGGTGACCTGAGGTGGGCACATAACACTAGTTGGAATCTCACTCTTCCTATTTTTTTGAGATGGAGTCTCACTCTGTTGCCCAGGCTGGAGTGCAGTGGCACGATCTCAGCTCACTGCAAGCTCCGCTCCCCAGGTTCATGCCATTCTCCTGCCTCAGCCTCCCGAGCAGCTGGGACTACAGGTGCCCACCACCACGCCCTGCTAGTTTTTTTAGTAGAGATGGGGTTTCACCGTGTTAGCCAGAATGGTCTCGATCTCCTGACCTCATGATCCACCCGCCTCGGCCTCCCAAAATGCTGGGATTACAGGCGGAAGCCACTGCGCCCGGCCTCACTCTTCCTATTTTTGAAAACTAGGAGAGTGCTCCACATAAAACCAAATTCTCCTACTGGGGCAGCACCTCGGCTACAAATAACAAGCCTTCTGACTCCACTTTTGAGAACAGGCATCTCTGAGATCTGCAAAGAGTTAAACATTCTGTGACATTACATTAGATCTTTGCCAGAGGGGTACCATCCTTAGAAATCCAACTCCATTTAGAATATTTTTACCTACTGACACTTAATCATGGAACCCAGACAGACAATTAATTCTTGTTGCCTAGAGATACAATGATACGCTTGTGTTTAAAAAAAAAAAAAAACGGAAAAGGGCTACATCAAATTTTCAGAGCCTGCATTCTTTCCACTAGATTACCCTGCTGAAATGCATTCTTAATCCTCTAAAAATTAAATATTAAAAATACACTAAAAATAATTCCTAAGACATGAAAATTATCTTTGTACATGTTATTATATGCAAATATTAAAAAGCAAACTTTCCAGAAACAGAAAAGCAGTGTAAAATCCAAAAGACACATACCCAAGAAAACAATCTGTATCATTCATCCATTGATTTATAAACTGTACAGTGATAGGTCCAGGGTTGTGAGGCAACTGAATTCGTTCTAAAGTATGTAGCAGCAAATCAGGGTTGTAGTACAAGGCAGCAATCGCAACCTGAAGACACATAGTACGAAGCTCACTAGTTTTGACCCCTCGAGTTAATCTCTCCAAAACAAGTTGAACGAAGAGTGGAATGCACTAGAAGACAAGCAAAAGAGAGTCAACCACACAGATAGCCCAAGTAACTTTTATAGAAAGCTGAATATTGGCAGAGCATTCTCAATAAATAAGACAGTCTTAATGGCAATGAGACTTTTGACTAAATCATTTTAGAGGTATTTAAAAGATTTATATTATTATAAAAACCTAGAGACTAAATAGACAAAAACAAGTCCTATAGCAGTGCCAGAAAATCTCCTTCCTTCTTAAGTAAATTAAAGTCAGCTGAAGATTGTCCTGTAAGAGTCCACGCTCAAATAGTGTCAATAATCCCTATGTGGACACAGCCACTTGCACATCTAAGGTGAAATCACTGCATGTCATTTTCTTTGACAAATTAAATTGGAAATAAATAAATGGGACTGAAAATAATTATGATGTAATCAGATTGTTTTTGAGAAAGAAATTCCTGTTGATATAAGATGAAAAAGGCTGAAGAAAAAATGGTGGAGCCTGAACATTAAAATAAAATCTGACTCCAATTCTAAGGTGCAATATTGACGAACAAATTTTACTAGAACTATTTCCCAATAGTTATTTTCAGTTAAAGGGGATGAGCTGAAATGATTTGTATAAAATAAAATCTGAGGTCTTACTATAAGCCCCTTTTTAAATTACACTTTAAAAAAATCAAGGTTTTGTGTAGAAATTTAAGAGTTATATTTATTATTTTCTTTTTAGTAGGCCAAATTGGGTATATATTTGGGTCAGCAGACTATTAGTCTGGTTTAGGATAACATATTAAATCAAAATACATGACTACACATACTTTTAAGACTATAAAGCTCTTTACAAAAATGAGATAACTAGTTTAACTCTACGTCTACTTATGCTGATACAACATATTCTGTGTTCTAATTTGAGATAACACATACAAGCTATGTTAAAAATTATTACCATGGTCAAATAATTAGTTGTGGATAAATGCAGCCACAAGAAAATATAAATTAAGTTTGAAAAGCTCTTTTTGAGATGTTTTAAAACTAAAGTTCAAAATTACAGCTGGATGGGAGAAATAAGTTCTGGTGTTCTATAGCACTATGGGATGACTATAGTTAACGGTAATACATAGTTTCAAATAGCTAGAAGGAGGACATTGAATGTTCCCAACATGAAGAAGCCATAAATGTTAGAGACAATGGATATGCTAATTACCCTGATCAGATCACTACACATTATATCAAAACATCACTATGTATTCTATAAACATACAATTATGTCAATTTAAATAAATAGAAAATAAAGTTTCATTTTAACAAATATTTACTATTACACACAAAACCATAAGAACATAAAGGAATTGCGAAGTTTTAGAACTAGTAAAACTAAAAGAATTCCATTATATTAAAACAAAATCGATTACGGAAGCTGGTTGGACAACTACGTAAATGCACAATTAGAGCACTGTGCAGCTGCAGAAGGAATGCAGAATATCTCTGTATGCTACTATCAAGTGATCTGCAGGATATGTTACTTAGTGTAGAAGGCAACACAGAAAATGTATAGTATGCTACCGTTTACCTAAGAAGGCAAGGAGAGAGTATCTTTTTTTGTTTTTGTTTTTTAATGAAAGGATGAACTAAAACTAGGGGAAGAAACGGAGAAGGAGAAGAAGGGTAGAGGGATAGGGTGCAAGATGGACTTCTCTGAATATACCTTGTCTTATAAATTAGACCTTAGAACTGTGTCTATGGTTCACATATCCGTTACCAAAAAATTAAGCTATTTCTTTTTTTTTTTTTCTTTTTTGGAGACAGAGTCTTGCTCTGTCACCCAGGCTAGAGTGCAAATTAAGCTATTTCTAAAAATTAAGATAAATTGAAGTAAGTGAATCAACCAAATAAGGATTATTTTAATAACTTTAAAATTTAATTATTTGACTGTATTTTCACTGTATATTGCTAACAGATGAACATATCTTAGAGATAAAAAGAGCTACTAAAAAAAACAAACAGTAGTAACCATTTCTTGGTAATAATGTTGGTATAATTAGTCTGAGACTAAATGTATCCATTAATGGGATAAAGGAAGCAAGTAATTAAGATGAGAACCAGAATTTTTGGTGTGGGAGATACAGAACAGATTCAAGTAGGTTAAGGATAAAGAATGTAGTCATGAATCTGAATTAGAAATACCTGTGTGTGGCTAGGCGCAGTGGCCAGGTGCCTGTAATCCCAGTACTTTGGGAGGCTGAGGTGGGAGGATCACCTGAGGTCAGGAATTTGAGACCTGCCTGGCCAACATGGTGAAACCCCCGTCTCTACTAAAAATACAAAAATTAGCCGGGCGTGGTGGCAGGCGCCTGTAATCCCAGCTACTCGGGAGGCTGAGGCAGGAGAATCACTTGAACCCAGGAGATGGAGGTTGCAGTGAGCCGAGATCGTGCCATTTGCACTCCACTCCAGCCTGGGGTACAAGAGCGAGACTTCATCTCAAAAAAAAAAAAAAAAAATCTGTGCATATTAGAGTATTAGAGACATAAAGATGGAAATAATAGGCACGGGGACTCCAAAAGAGGTAAAGGAGAGAGTGGGGCAAGGTTTGAAAAATGATCTGTTGGGTACCGTGTTCACTATCTGGATGACAGGTTCAATAGAAACCCAAACCTCAGCATCACACAATATATCCATATAACAAACCTGCACATGTACCCCCCAAATCTAAAATTAAAAACAGAATTATCTGTGTACATTAATGTTTTATTGACTAAAAAAAGCCAAACAACATATTTCTTGGCTCTATTTTGTAGAAACAATGACCAATCCAATATCAATGAATATATATAGCGATATATTAGTTATATACATTAATATGCATTAGTATATATGTAGCTAATTATATATCAATTTATTAACATGATATATAAATAGTACATATTTTATACATATACACACATATATACTATACATATATATGTTTTAGATATATATGTATGGCAATGAATATCCCTTGTGCCCAGCTTGTAGTCTTGAATACCATTTCCCAGGCTAGGACGAGACATCTATAAGATAAGCCTGGAATATCTAGTCATACCAAGACAGCAAGGAAACTACCAAAGACTATTAGAATCAGGTTAAAAGGGCTCATAAGACAAATTCAAGAGGCTCCCATGGGACAAAAATGAAACTATGTATACTTAAAATACACTGAAACACATAGAGTAAATTTGGATCTATACATTCATAAGGATACTAAAAATTTTAAACACCAAACAACATAATAAAACATTTTACTGATCATCTTTGGAGAATGCTAGGTAAGAAACTTATCTTGAATAATGGTAAATAAAGGGAAATACTCAAGTTGTTTCTCAGAGTAACCTGATAATTTATGAGAAAACATTTCCCTTTATAGCAATATTTCACCTACTAAAGAAGAAATGACAGAATTAGAAGATCACCATCAGCAACACTAACATCATGAGAGACCACCAGACATACTGTGCCTCCTAGTAAAATTACACACCATCACCCATGAAGTGCATGAGCCGAGATCGTGCCATTTGCACTCTAGCCTGGTGAGTCAAACCTGAATCCAAGACAACACTAAATGTAATCACTAATTTACAGGAAATTTAGAGGAATTGAATGCCAATCAATACAGTCCTTCAGCTGTACTTGAGTGCATTGTAATGGTAACCTCACTAACAGGAGAGATCACCTTGTGTCCTCAACTTTCTGATACACAAATTCTTGAATACTAACTACTATGGTCTCGATATGGTTTGTCCTCCCAAAACTCATGTTGAAATTTGATCCCCAATGTGGCAGGTTTTGGGAGGTGGGGCCTAGTGGGAAGTGTTTGAGTCATGGTAGTGGTCAACCCCTTATGAATGCCTTGGGGCCATTCTCCTGTTGTGATGTAATGAGCGACTTCTCACTATCACTCTGGCACAACTGAATTACTTTTTGTGGGAATGAACTAGTTCCCATGAGAGTAGGTTGTTATAAAGCAAGGACACCCCTGGGTTTTGCCCCTTCGCATATATCCACTTCCCCTTTGACCTTCCACCACGTTGTGGTACAGCACAGGCCATAGCTTGACGGCTTCTGGCATAGAGAATGGATTCTAAAGTCTTTGGTACGGATTTATTCTATAGTCTTCTGAACCTCTCCCCAACCTACATTTCCATTATTAAAGCCTATAGCTCAGAACCCTCCAAAATCCAGTCAACAGAACTAAATACTTCTTTAGCCCCACTCATGTCTTGTGCTTTACTACCTTCTTATTTTGTTAATATCATAATTTCTTTTCACCTCCACTGTATCACCTAAAAAGTACATAATAACAAAGGGGAAAAAGAGCCTTCAAAGATACCTGTCGGGGACAGCTGGTAGTTCACACCTGTAATCCCAGAACTTTGGGAAGCTGAGGCGGGAGGATCACTTGAAGCCAGGAGTTAGAGAGCAGCCAAAACCACATAGTGAGAACTCATCTCTACAAAAAATTTGAAAATGAGCTGGGCATGGGGGCATATGCCTGTAGTCAGTCCCAGCTACTCAGTCCCAGGTGATGGGAGGATCACCTGGGCCCAGAAATTTGAGGTTACAGTGAGATACGACTGCACCATTGCACTCCAGCCTAGGCAACAGAGAGAGATCCAATCTCCATTAAAAAAAAAAAAAAAGTTTTTTTTAATAAATATCAGTAAAACTTTATGATTTTTTAGAAAGGTCATAATTTTTTTTGTCACTAATACCCCAATAAAGCTTGGGCGTAGGCAGAAGTCATTCTCAAAAATAATGAAGATTTTGGTGGTAAGTAAATAATAGGAAGCTCTATTGAGAGCAAAAAGATGGGCCAGCAGTTCACCAGAGATGGCCAAGGAAGGAGACAGGCAAAGCAAGCCCCCTCAGGTCCAAACAAATCTCAAAGATGAACTTTGCTTTTTGGTTTTTTTTTTTTGGAGATGGAGGAATTTTGCTCATCACCTAGGCTGGAGCGCAATGGCCCGATCTCGGCTCACTGCAACCTCCGCCTCTGGGTTCAAGCGATTCTCCTGACTCAGCCTCCCAAGTAGCTGGGATTACAGGCGCATGCCACCATGCCCAGGTGATTTTTGTTTTAGTAGAGACAGGGTTTCACCATGTTGGCCAGGCTGGTTTCGAATTCCTAACCTCAGGTGATCCACCCACCTCAGCCTCCCAAAGTGCTGGGATTACAGGCGTGAGCCACTGCGCCCCGCCACAAAGATGAACTTTGAAAACAGCAAATCGGCCATCATAATGCTTAAAGAATAAAATAAACTACTGTTAAAGAAAGCTATGAGACAATATCTCAAAGACAAAATTACAGTAAAGATACAGGCATTGTTAAAGAGAACCAGGCCAGGTGCGGCGGCTCACGCCTGTAATCCCAGCACTTTGGGAGGCTGAGGCAGGTGATCACCTGAGGTCAGGAGTTCGAGATCAGCCTGGCCAACAAGGCAAAACCCCATCTCTACTAAAAAAACAAAAATTAGCTGGGTGTGGTGGTGCAAGCCTGTAATACCAGCTAACTTGGGAGGTTGAAGCTCGAGAATCACTTGAACCCAGGAGGTGGAGGTTGCAGTAAGCCAAGATTGCGCCACTGCACTCCAGCCTGGGTGACAAAAAAAAGAGAGAGAGAGAAAGAGAGAACCAAATAGAAATTCTGGACTTAAGAAGTGTAAGCAAACATCTCAAATCAATAATCTAACCTGTTACTTTAAAACATTGGAAAAAGAACAACTAAACGAAAAACAAGCAGACGGGAAAAAACAAGGATTAGAGTGGAAACTAATGAAATGGAAAACAAAAACAGAGAACAAAACCAAAAGTTAGCTCTTTGAAAAAATCAAAATTGATAAACTTTTAGTCAATTAAGAAAAAAAGAGAGAAGACTCTACTAAACCCAGGAACAAAACAGGGTCATTACTATGGAACCTACAGAAACAAAAAGACAAGGAAATACTATGACCCACATGCAATGAATTAGATAAATTACGTTGAAAAATTCCAAGATGCAAACTACTGAAATGAATTTAAAAAGAAATGTAAATTATGAATAGATCTATAACAAATAAAGAGACTGAACTGGCCATTTAAAACTACCCACCAAAAGCAAAACAAAACAAAACACAGATAAAAATAGGCCCAGATAGTTTCACTGCTAAATTCTACCAAACATTTAAAAAAGAAGAGCAATTCTTCACAACTCTTTGAACAAAGAGAAAGGATGAACACTTCGCAACTCATTTAATGAGTCCAACAATACTCTGATACCAAAGCCAGATAAAAAACATCACAAGAAAAGAAAGTTAGAGATCAATACATATTATGCACATAGACACGAAAATACTTTTTAAAAACTACCAGGAAATTTAATCTAGAAATATATACAGAGATCATATTTGAAAAGTGTGATTTATACCAGGAATGCAAGTTTGATTTAAAATCTGAAAATCAATTAATGCAATACATCTCTATTCTAAAAGGACAAAAACCACATGATCCTCTCAACAGATGCAAAAAAAAGCATTCAGCAAAATTCAACACCCTTTCATGATAAAAGCAACAAGTTAGCAACAGTCAAGAACTGAATCTGACAAAAGGGCATATATGAAAAGCCCACAGGTAACATCAGACTTAATGGTGAAAGACTGAATGTGTTCCCTCCTAAGACCAGGAACAAGATTAGATGTCTCTTTTCATCACAGCTATTCAACGTTGCACTCCAGCTTCTAGCCAGGGCAATTAGTCAAAAAAATAAGAGGCACCCAAACTGGAAAGGTAAAACTCTTATTTGTAGATAATATGATACTGTTTACAGAAAATCCTAAAGAATCCACTAAACCACCATTAAAACTAATAAATCAGTTCAGCAAGGTTGCAGGATACAAGATAAACATGCAAAAACAATTATATTTCTATACACTGGCAACAAACCTGAAAATAAAACAACTCCATTTACAGTAGCGTCAAAAAGAAAATATATAAAAATATTTTAGGAATAGAATTGAAAAACTTATACTCTGATAACAACCAAATATTGTTGAAAGAAATTAAAGAAAACCTAAATAAAAGAAAGTTACCCCATGTTCAGGGATTGAAAGACTTTTTAAAACAGAAATACTTCTCAAACTAATCTACAGATTCAGCACAATGCCTGTCACAATCCCAGCTGGC
The DNA here is from genome assembly GCF_028885655.2 of Pongo abelii. Taxonomy (NCBI): domain Eukaryota; kingdom Metazoa; phylum Chordata; class Mammalia; order Primates; family Hominidae; genus Pongo; species Pongo abelii. Next base: position 31,990,174 of record NC_071995.2, read on the forward strand.
TAATTTACTGAAATTGACAAACGGATCCTAAAACTCGTATGAAAATTTAACGGACCCTGACTAGCCAAAACAATCTCACAAAAGAATGCAGTTACAGGACTCAAACCTCCTGACTTCAAAACTTACTACAAAGCTAAAGTAATAAAGACAATGCAGTACTGGAATAAGAACAGATAAGTACATAAATCAAATAGACTGAGTCCAGAAAAAACCCTCACATTATAGTCAACTGATTTGACAAGAATGCCAAGACAATTCGGGGAAAAAATAGTCTTTTCCACAAATGGTGCTGAAACAACTTCATAACTACATGCAAAAGAATTAAAATGCAGACCCCCTCCTCACACTATGTACAAAATTTAACTCAAAATAGATCAAGACCTAAATGTAAGAAAAAAACTATAAAACTCTTAGAACAAAAGAGGATAAATCTTCATGACACTGGAGCTAGCAATGTTTCTTAAATGTGACAACGGCCGGGCACAGTGGCTCATACCTGTAGTCCCAGGACTTTTCTACAAAAATTAGCCAGGTGTAGTAGCACGTGCCTGCAGTACCAGCTACTCAAGAGGCTGAGGTGGGAGGATTTGGAGGTCAAGGCTGCAGTGAGCCAAGACTGTGCCACTGCACTCCAGCCCAGGTGATAGAATGAGACCCTGTCTCCAAAAAAAAAAAAAAAAAAAAAAAAGACACCAACCACAAGCAATTTTTTAAAAAAAATTAATGGACATCATCAAAATTAAAAACATTTGTGCTTCAAAGGACACCATCAAGACAAATTGGGAGAAAATTTTGCAAATGATACCAGATAACAGGCTTCAATGTAGAATATATAACGATCTCCAACAACTCAATAAATAGACAAATAATTACAAATGAGCAAATGATCCGATTAGACATTTCTCCAAAAAAAGATATACAAAAGGCTAATCAGTACATGAAACATGCTCAAGATCATTAGCCATCATAAAAATGCAAATAAAAACCACAATGAGACACTACTTCACAAATGAAATAAGTGCTGGCAAAAACACAAAGAAATTGGAACCCTCTATCATTGCTGTAGGAATGGAAAATGGTGCAGCTGCTTTAAAAACAGTTCGACAGTCCCTCAAATGATTAAACACAGAATGACCATATTCCACTCCTAGGAAATGAAAACATATTCACACAAAAACTTGTACACAAAAGTTCCTAACAGCATTATTCATAATAGCCAAAAAGTAAAAATAACCCAAATGACCAACAACTGATGAATGGATAAAATGTGATTTAACCATACAACGAAATATTATTTGGCATTAAAAGAAATAAAGTACCAATACACACTACCACACAGATGAACTTTGAAAACCTATGACAAGTGAAAGAAGCCAGTCACAAAGGACCACATATAAGATGATTCCATTTACATCAAATGCCCAGAATAAGCAAATCTATAGAGACAAAGTCATAGTGGTTGCCCAGAGCTTGGGGCAAGTGACTGTTAATGAGGTTTTTGGGAGAGGGGTGATGAAATGTTCTAAAATTGTGAAACAGTTGCACAATTCTGTGAATACACTAAAAACCATGTACGTATACACTTTAAATGGATGAAATGTATGGAACGTGAATTATATCTCAAAACTATTATAAGAAATACATAAAGCAAAACTTATAGAAAAGAAAAATTCAATTTTACTTGAATATTTCAACATTTTTCTTAGTTACTGAACATACCACAATAGTATCAAAAATTGCATTAATCTTGTTGAAAAAAAGATTAAAAATTTATAACTTATGAAAAATATAAAGTATAAAATTTAGCCTTTTAAAATGGTCAAGAAATATTTTTTTCTATAGTGCCTTAATTTCTGGTTAGAAAAGATACCTAGGAGTATTTAAATAGGATACACAAAAACAAAGGGAACATGAAATCTCTGAGACTCCAACTGAGTAGAATTTACACATTTCCGCCCCTTACATTATTACGTATTTTTCTGTGCATACCTTTTTCAGCTACAATACAAGGCACAGTTTCCAAACTACCTGGCTCTTTTTGTCATTTAAACAGGATTTGCACCAGAAAGCACAATCTATAGGCTGTCCTTTCCATTTTTCATCATAATATAAATGAAGTCAAGCAGGCATGTAAACTTCAAATGTAACCATCAAGTAAGGCACTTTCCAGACGTACATTACCTGATCAATTCCCCTTCCTTTGCACTGAAGAATGATGACTTCCAGAAGTTTAGCTGCATGACACTCTGCATCTTCTCCTGCATCTCCACATAGTACCTGCAGTAATTACAATTTAGCTCAGCAACAAGTGGCACTGCATAGAGGTTAATCAAGTCCACATGCACAAATGTCCCATATAAATTCAGCCATAGGAACCACAGCTTTGCTTGCTGTGCAAGTTTACCTCACCAACCCAAAGAAGAATGGTCAAAATAAATTCCATCTATCATCTCATTTCTTATAAGGAGCAATAATTCACTTATTTGACCTTGGATTAATAAAGTAGACTATATGAGCTAATTTTCCAGATAAATGAAGCTTCCCTTTAAAGGCACCAAAACTACAAAATGAAATCAAAACCAAAACAAAATAATCTTCTTATTAAACAATGAAACTATTTTTCTGTTCCTTTTGAATCCTGGTCTATATGAACCCATGTTTTTCATAACCACCATAATTTCATATTACACACCTTTCAATTCTCCAACATGAACTTAATAATTAGGAATATTTTTCACGGACATTGTAACCATTTATAACTATACAATATGACAGTAGGTGAATATAACAAAGTTATCAGACAGTTCCCCTATTAATTCTGTATTTTCACTATTATAAACAATTCCACAATGTACATGTTCATACACAAAATGTGGAATATGACTGCCTTATAATAAGATTCCCAAAAATGTTCCTAGAGCATGCTTATATTAAAAATTGTTTAAGGTAAAAAGAATTAATGATTCAAATATAAGACATAAGAAAAAGAACAGACTTAAAGAAATAAGGGTGGGCCAGAAATTTAAAATATAGACAAAAAGAGGTAACAGAGAGAACCAAAAGCAAATTCATTGAAAAAAAGACTTAATGAAGTAAGCAGCTTTTAGATAAGTTATTTTTAAGAAGAAAAAAAAAAAAGCAAAACATTACAAATATTAGGAAAGAGACAAATACAGACAAAAGACAGATTAGAAATAATACTATAAAGAACACTATATTCTTTACATTTAAAAACTCAGATTAGATGATTTTCTAGAAAAATAAAATTTAAGAAAAATGAATTAAGAAATTCCAGATAATTCTGACAGATTTAACATTCCCATTTAACTTCATTCTCTCCCAAAATGCTATCAAAATGACAATAAAAAGATTTTAAAGATGTATATATACAAAGACAGAAAAAAGTAGAGATAACAGCAATACACATTTTGGAAGCTGGAAAATAGTGAGCTGAATGATAAGCAGATATCAGGCAAAGCCAAGAGTCAACTGTATTTACATAAATTTAAAATGCTATCTCTAGGACAGCATATCACAGTCTAGCTTTTAAATGTGAATGGACTCTGGAACTAGGCTGCTTAGGTTCAAACCGCAGCTCTTCCACTTATTAGCTGTGTTTTTAGAAAAGTTACTTAACCTCTTTGACTGTCCCCATCTATAAAATGGGAATAAAAGAACCTACTTCACAGGGTCGTATGATACAGAAAGAAAAATAATTACTCCCTTTTCTCAAAATTGCATTTACTTGGGGACCATTTGTTTTGGTTTGCCAAAAGGAAAGAAAACAAAAATGTATCTTGTAATTTTTTAAATGGGCTCTGGAGTCAGATTAGGTTCAAATCTGGCTCCAACACATAGTAGCTATGTGATTACAACTATTTCCTAACCTCAGGCACAGTGCAAGAAATTATGTCTTAGTTTCCTTTTGATACAAATGTGATACCTTCCTCATACTGTCATAAAGGTTAATATTATAGAAAGTGCTTAGAAAATGGCTGGTATACAATAAGAATTTAACAAATATTAGCTAGTATTAAAACTAGTATTTCATATTCATAAAAGAATATGAAATATATTTTAACTACTTGATAAGTATAACGAAATCATTGTGAATATCAATTTTACTATATCTGCAAATATACAGGGAAGCTGTGAATTACTAATGGAATACACAGAACTGTTTTACTTGTTTTCTTTCCCTCTTTCTCTATCAGCTACCTCTCTAACAGGGAAAACTGAAGACTGCCCGGTGATTATGATTTAACAACATGGGTTATCCACAGAGGTAAATGAATCATTACAACTCACAGTTCAGCCCCTTCACTTTATACCTGAAGCAGCTTACTGACTTCCCAAAATTTCCCTGACTCTCTAGAACTGAACTGAGACCTAGACCTAAACCAGATCTACTGATTATCACTGCAGAGCTCTTACCAGATTTTGGGTACACCCGTTCTAGTGAGGAAAACAAAAGTGTGTTGGGGGGGTTGTACACTAGCTATTTCACTCCCAGCTCTACAGCCAAACTTTTTGGTTTCTGGTTATTTGAGCTTTATAAAATCTGCCTGCCAGTTTTATGCAATATAGTTTCAGTTTCATATTTATGTGTGTGTGTGTGTGTGTGTGTGTGTGTGTTTACTTATTTATTTACCTAAAGGAGAAGAAAAACATTATTTAGCCAAAGATCCCAAAAGATAACCAATACTGGGCCAAATCTATCTTGTGGCAAAGACAATATGGTAGACAATCATGTTTGTGTATAAGGATAACAGTAGCCATTATGTAGATTGTAGATTATAGATTATCTTGTTAAATGATGCTTTTCCAACTATTATAATTTTTATCTTATGTTGTTTATGCTCAAATTACCTACATCTAGTGACTTCCAATATATACATTAAATTAAAAAATAAAAAAGATCATTCCATTTGTCACTGATTAACAAAATGTGTGGTTAATTTTCCTAGCACTTTAATCAAGTAGAAAATTCATGTCCAAAAGAAAAAACAAAAAATAAAAAGTACAGATATAGAAGTGGCAAACATTCATAAGCACGACACGCAATATGAAACTTTCAAATCCCAAAGATCCTTTTGAAAATACAAATGAAAAAATATATGTTGATGAAGATAATGCAGAACTAAATGTGTAAGAAACAAACTGAAAAAGTATCCTGAAGCAAAACAGGCAAACATTAGTAAGAACCACTGAAACAATAGATTAGGACATGCTTACCTTCCTACACATTGTAAAAAGAATTTCTAAATGTTTTGGATTTGATAGTAAGGTATCTGTATCTATTGTCACATAATTATGCAGGAGAGGCATCATGTCTGAAAAAAAATCAAAATCCCAATGAGACTTGAGTGACAGGAATAGAAATAAATTATTCCCACTGAAATCATATTTCTGTAGCACCCACACATTAGTATCTTCCCATGCAACCACAAAAGGCTAGAAATGAAAGCAATAAGTCTGATGTGTATTTATAGATGGGGAAAATGTGGAGCAGAAAGACTAAGATGCTCATTATTTATGGAGTAATTGTGCGGAATTTTTTCCCTTTCTCCACTACACACTCATCCCTATCTGACATATTTTATATTTTCTTGCTTATTTGTCTGAGTGATTCTTGCTCATTTGTCTGAGTGATTCCCTACCCTCCCATCATCCCCATTAGAATGTAAGCTTCAAAAGGGCAAAGCCTGTTTATTTTGCTCACTGCTGGATTGCTAAGATTAGAATAGGGCTTGGAATATAGTTGGTGTCCATAAGATACTTATTAAATTAACATATGGATATATGTTCTGGTCATAAACTAACTTAAGACTCAATAAGAAATACAGCCTACCTCCTCTGCCCATATACCTAGGGCTGAAAAACACTGCTACAATAGCCCCAGCTTTTATGTGACCGGGAAATAAAAACGTTTTCTGATCAATATTGGAATCATATGTGTTTTTATTTCAGGTGTCGACAGGAAGTAATATCTAGACACAGAAAAGCAAAAATTTTATATGGTCAAAGCCATACCTGTAAAGTATTCAAAGCAATCCTGCTGAAACACTTCATATAGTATACCTAGAAGCTGCCACATTTGAGGGGAAATACTGTGGCAGGTTAAACTGTATGCCAGGGAAAGAATCTCTTCATAGAATTCTAGAAGAAAGAAAATCTCTAGTTAGAATGCTAGGAAATAGCAAAAGTTAAAACAAAGACCACACAGAGGAGGGTTTAGACTACCTACGCACACAGAGTCTTCCTCTATCCAATGTACTCATAAGCCTCCCTTTCTCGGTATTTGTATCTTCGGCTATGTATCTGTCTCCTTCCATTTCTTACCAAGATCTGCCCCACTGTTCAATAAGGCAAGGCAAAAATTTGTTTTCACTAAACTTTCTTATACTATTGAAAAAATAAAGTTTTTTCTATTTTATAATCTGTATTTATAAAACTGTATTAGAAATAGATACAAGAAGGAATAGATTGTCATTCCTTTTATGTCGAGGATTTAAAATGTACAAATAATTAATAGTATTCTTTGGAGAGCTTAATTATATCAGACTAAAGTATCTACCTAACTCAAATTTATACTTTTACTAACAACTATATACTGGGCAGTATTTTGTCAATTTACATTGACAACTTGTAAAACGTACAGTATTCTTCAAGTTAATCAAGACAAGACCCACTATAAAGTAGAAGAGTCAAAAGGAAATGTTCTTATACTCACAAATGTCATTATCCTCAGTCAAAAGTAAATTATATCTACATGTACAGCCAGGAAACACAAATCTCAACAAAAATTTCAAATAGTTCCTACTATACCACTGAGCAAAGAATTCTCACTTGAAAGGTTTTTCCTCTTATAAAAACTAGTGTTCACCCTGGAAACTTGATTAAAGTTTCTCTAACATTACTTAGAACTTAATATATTCAAAAGCTAGCAAAATAAAATGGAAATTACAAATATTGATAAATAATTTATGTAAGAAAATAATTTGAAAAATAAATTATCTAAATATGGAATTTCTAAAAGTTCTAGCATGGCACTGGGATAAAAACAGACACACAGACCAATGGAACCTAATACAAAGCCCAAAAGTAAATCTACCCATTTAGGGTCAATTAATTTTCAACAAAGGTGCTAAAAACACACAATGGAGAAAGGACAGTCTCTTCAATAAATGGCACTGGAAAAACTAAATATCCATTTGCAGAAAATCAAATTAGATCCCATCTTACACCATATACAAAAATCTACTTGAAATTAATTAAATACTTAAGCTTTAAAATCTGACATGATAAAACTACTAGAAAAAAACACAGGGGAAAAGCTTCATGGAAATTTGGAACACTGGTCCGGGGAATGATTTTTTTTTAATTTTTTTGATATGAGGATATGATCCCAAAGCACACACAACAAAAGCAAAAACAGACAAAATAGGATTACATCAAACTAAAAGGCTTTTGCATAGCAAAGAAAACAATTCACAGAACAGACAACCTCCAAAATGAGAGAAAATATTTATAATCCATATCAAATGAAGATTTAATATCCAAAATATATAAGGAACTCAAACCATTCAGTAGAAAGAAAATAACCCAACTTAAAAATGGGCAAAGGAACTGAATGGATATTTCTCAAAAGATTATATAAAAATGGCCAACAAGTATACAAAAAAAATTTAAAATCACTAATCATCAGGGAAATGCAAATCAAAACCACATCATATCTACGAGGATGTCTATCATCAAAAAAGACGAAAGTTAAATGCTGGAGGGGATGTAGAGAAAAAGGAAACTGTTGTATACTCTTGGTGAGAGAGTAAAAACAGCCACTGTGGAAAGCAGTATGGAGGTTCCTCAAAAAATTAAAAATAGAACTATCATATGATCAAGTCATCCTAGTACTGGGTATATATCCAAAGGAATTAAAATCAGGATCTTGAAGAGATAATGTGCCCTCCTATGTTCACTGAAGCATGTTTCACAATAACCAAGATATGAAAATACCTAAGTGTCCACTGACAGATGAACAGATAAAGAAAATGTGGTATATATACATGATGGAGTACTAGTCCATCTTAAAAAAAAAAAGAAAATCCTATTATTTGCAACAACAGAGATGAACACACTATGTTAAGTGAAATAAGCCAAAACAGAACTTTCAGAAATCCTTTATTAAAGGCCATAGTTTACATTAAGGTTCACTCTGCATTGTTCATTCTAAGGGTTTTGACAAATGTATAGTGACGTATTCATCATTATTGTATCATACAGAGTAGTTTCACTGCCTAAAACTTCTGTGCTCTACCTATTCATCCCTCCCTCTCTCCCATCCCCAAGCCCTGGCAACCACTGGTCTTTTTACTAAAAGATGTACTTTTTAAAAATATTTATTTTTTAATTGACAAATAAAAATTGTATCTATGATTTATACACCATTTTGAAATAAGTGTATTTCGTGGAATGACTAAATCTGGCATCCATTACTTCACATACCTTTTTGTGGTGACACCACTTAAAATCTACTCTTAGCAATTTTCAAGTATATAATACATTGTTATTAACTATGGTCACAATTTTGACCAAAATCTCCCCTCCCTCCACTTCCTGCTAACTAAATTCTGTTCTTTCTATGAGTTTGAGATCTTGTGGTATCTGTCTTTCCATGCCTGGCTTATTTCACTTAGGATAATGTCCTCCAGGTTCACCCATGTTGTCACAAACGACAGGATTTCCTTTTTAAGGCTGAATAGTATCCCACTGTTTATATCTACCATGTTATATTCAAGTACTCTTCAAATATTATTCACATATATTAGCAGTGCATGCTCAACTTTTTACTAACAGAGTGAACAATAAAAAGCCTGGAGACAACTGCTCTTAATCAGAGACATGCTTTTCCTGCATCCTTCTATCTGAGTACTACACAGCTTGCATCTCTCTCACACCCACATGACGTGGGGCTAGCATCTTCAAAATGCTTGAATATGATGGAAGACTCACCTCCTCTACAAAATTCCCATCAGCTTGTAACATCTAGCATTAGTTACTGATTCTACTCAGAAGTCAGGTACCATAATAGATAGTAGGACAATTAATTCATACTTTGAGACAGGATCTCACTCTGTTGCCCAGGGGGAGTGCAGTGGCACAATCATAATTCATGGCAGCCTCTACCTGCCAAGCTCATGTGATCCTCCCACCTCAGCCTACTGAGTAGCTGGCACCACAGACACATGCCACCACACTCAGCTAATTTTTTTTATTTTTTGTAGAGACAGTGTTTCACCATGTTGCACTGGCTGGTCTTGAACTTCTGGGCTCAAGAAATTCACCCACCTCAGCCTCCCAAACTACTGAGATTACAGGTGTGAGCCACGGTGCCCAGCCATTTCACATTTCTGATTTTAAAAAATGCCTATTAAACATTTTTCAATCACAGATTAAGGTAACCTCACCTAAACCTCATCCCAGTTCATTTCTAGCAATGTACAATTTAAAATTACCGTCCTTTAAAATTCTAAAACCAAAAATTCTTCATTGGATGTATAATTTTTTATCTCTGAATGAAAATACAGATATTTAACACTAGAAAGGACATCCAAAAATTAAAGTGATTATGCTTCTCTTTCTCAAAATTGTCCATCTTGTTAAATCTGAAGGGCTAAAATTATACTTTTTTGAGTTCAAATTTTTAAAATTTTTTCAATTTATCTTTTTATTTAACCTTTGAACTTACCAATTACATGTTTCTGCAGAACAAGATCAATGATCCGTAGACAGATATTCTCTAACTGCTGGGTAATCTAAAGATAAATTTTAAATATTAAGCTTAAAATTATCATAATTAATATATAAATTTAATATTGTGCCAATAAAAATATCAACAAGACATTTTTGAGATGGTAACGTGACAATTCTAAACTTCATGTGAAAAACTAAACATGCAAGAATAATCAGAAAATTTTGAAAAATAGACTGACAGAAATGGGGGTAAAATCCATAACTTAACAATTTACATTAGTTCCTTACCATATATTTTATACCAAAATAAATTCCTAATAGATAAAAGATTTCAGTGTGAAGAAATAAACCATAAAAAAAAAGAATAAAAAGAATTCTTGTATAATCCTGAAAAGGGAAAGTGACTCAAAGCCCAGAAATAAGAAATGAAAAGAATGAAATCATCTGACTAAAAAATTAAAGAATTTTGCATGGGGCATGGGGAAGTAAAAAAAAAATGAGTGAAATATTTTCACATGGTATCACAAAGATCAAATTCCCCTTATATAAAATTAGTGAATTTTTAAAAATTGAAATACAGTAGAAAACAAATGTGTTTCTTTTTTTATAATCTTTGCCTGTGTTTATAAAAAGATGTTCATTATAATACATGGTAAGAGTACAAATTCCAAGTGCAACATTAACAATTTTGACCTATTAAGACTGGCAATGATCACAATTATGGGGCTGGGAAGAAAGACCCTGTTGTATATTGATTTCTGGAGTGTAAATGGTACACACAATGAAGGACAAGTTGGCAACATCCTTCAAACTTACCCATACAAATCACGATGCAAACCAGCAATTCCACTTCATGAGATTTACCCTTCACACATATTATGTGTGCAAAATGACACATAAAAGGCCATTCATTCATTTCAGCAATGTTTGTGATTACTAGCAATCAAATGTCCATTAAACGAGAGACAGTTAAATTATATCCACTAAACCGGGACTGGTGAAATAAATTTGACACATCATACAAGGGAATATTAAGCAACCATTAAAAATATATAACTTTACTGATTGACATAGAAGGATCACCAAGATATATTAAGTTAAAAATGGCAAATAAAAACTGTGTATAGCATGCTATCATTTTCGTAAAAGAAAAATATACACATTCACTTTTTGCTTGTATGTTAACAGAAAAATCTCTAGAAGGACCCAAAAACCTGGTTTAAAAAAAAGGAAAAAAATAGCTACTTCCAGAGAGGAGAATTAGATAGCTGGGGCGTTGAGTGAGAAGGTAAAATTTCACTGAATTTTCTTTTCACATCTTTTGAATTTTTCAACATATGTTTGTATCAAATATTTTAAAATAAGTTAAAATCCATGACGGGTTACATTTTTCATGTAAATGTTCTATTTCAACTGCCAAGTATATTCTAATATTCAACTTAAACTACTGTCTTAAGGTTCAAATGATCCAAAATTTCCCACTTTAAAAAACTGTCAATATGCTTAAAACCATTAAACAAAAATGCATATGCTTAAGCACCTATTTTAGATTCACAATTTTGTGTTTCATACACTATTTGTCAGTGTTTCATAAATGTGGTTTTTCCTTTTAAGGAAATATTGTTTTCAAAGTTTGCTTTTAATAAGTTAAAGCTCAAAATCTTGGTCAGGAGACCAAGATTCCAGTTGGTTTTGCCTGTAATTATTCATGGCCTTGGTAAAGCCATTTAGCTGAAGGCTTTAGATTTTTTTTGTCTTTAGGTAAGGATGCTATATTAGTGTGCCTCAATTTTCACCCATGCCTCTCTTGATAATCACAATAAGTTCACCTGTCCCTTTAACATTATTTGGAATTCAAAATAAATTTAATATCAAGAGAAAAAATAAAAACAGAAAGATGCTGTTTTGTTTTTAAACTATCCCTGCAGCTCATTCTACTACGCCACACACACACTTATGAAAACTGGACGAGGTGATTTCTAAGGTCTCTTCAAATTTAAAATACAAGTCCTAAGTATAAGACAAAAGAACTATCCCTTAAATTTACTTGTAATTTAATTTGTAACATCTCACTGTTACCAAGAGGACCATATAGTTTCAATACAGAAGGACACAAAAATAAAATAATGAAAATAAATAAAATAATGAAAATGAAAATAAAAATTAAGCCCTTTAGGCAAATGAAGACTAGTCCAGAAGAGTATCAAACCTTTTTTTTTTTTTTGAGACAGACTCTTGCTCTGTCCCCAAGGCTGGAGTGCAATGGCACGATCTCGGCTCACTGCGAGCTCCGCCTCCCGGGTTCATGCCGTTCTCCTGCCTCAGCCTCCCAAGTAGCTGGGACTACAGGCACCCGCCACCATGCCCGGTTAATTTTTTGTATTTTTAGTAGAGACGGGGTTTCACTGTGTTAGCCAGGATGCTCTCGATCTCCTGACCTCGTGATCCGCCCGCCTCAGCCTCCCAAAGTGCTGGGATTACAGGCGTGAGCCACCGCGCCCGGCCTTATCAAGCCATTTTTAAGAACCAAGTCAGCCAGGCATAATGGCTCAAGCCTATAATCCCAGCACTTTCAGAAGCCAAGGCGGGCATATCACTTCAAGTCAGCAGTTCCAGGCTTGCCAGGCCAACATGGTGAAACCCCTTCTCCGCTAATAATACAAAAATTAGTCTGGCGTGGTGGCAGGCGAGCTACTCGGGAGGCTGAGGCAGGACAATCACTTGAACCGGGAGGCCGAGGTTGAAGTGAGCTGAGATTGTGTCACTGCACTCCGGCCTAGGCAACAGAGCAAGACTCGTCTCCGAGCAAGACTTGTCTCAAACAAATAAACAACAAAAAAAAAAAACCAAGTCAGCTTCCATTGGCACGTCATAAACACAGGATAAACCAACAGCTACGGCTAGGCGCGGTGGCTCACGCCTGTAATCCCAGCACTTTGGGAGGCCGAGGCGGGCGGATCACGAGGTCAGGAGATCGCGACCATCCTGGCTAACAAGGTGAAACCCCGTCTCTAATAAAAAAATACAAAAAAATTAGCTGGGCGTGGTTGCGGGCGCCTGTAGTCCCAGCTACTCGGGAGGCTAAGGCAGGAGAATGGCGTGAATCCAGGAGGCGGAGCTTGCAGTGAGCGGAAACTGAGCCACTGCACTCCAGCCTGGGCGACTGAGCGAGATTCTGTCTCAAAAAAAAAAAAAACCACAAAAATAAAAAAAAACCAACAGCTACATGGTTTAACAATGCTATTTATAGTAGCAGCAGCCAGGCATGGCGGCTCACGCCTGTAATCCCAGCACTTTGGGAGGCTGAAGCGGGTGGATCACCTGAGGTCAGGAGTTCAAGACCAGCATGGCCAACATGGTGAAACCCCATCTCTACTGAAAATATAAAAATTAGCTGGGTGTGATGGTGCACACCTGTAGTCCCAGCTCCTCGGGAGGCTGAGGCAGGAGAATTGCTTGAACCTGGAAGGTGGAGGTTGCAGTGAGCCAAGATCATGCCACTGCACACCAGCCTGGGTGACAGAGTGAGACTGTCTCAAAAAATTAAATAAACAAATAAAAGTAGTACTAGCACCTGCTTCCTAAGTGCTCACCTTGTAAAACAATAATTGCCATCAGTGCCAAACAAGTCAACTTGCACTCACAGAAGCAATGAACAAAAATCTAATTTGAGTTAAGGAGAGGCCATGGGATACTTGGGAAGGAGCTGTAGGTTTTAAATGGGGATAAACTGATACATTATCAATATGGTCTGTCTACAAACCCAAATGTACAACTTACTGGCTCTGGGACCATGAGCAAGTTTCTTAAATCCACCTGAACTTTGTTTTCCGCTTCTGCAAAACAGACTACCATTACCTGTGCTAGCTATGTCATGGTGGCACTAGTAAGATCATATCAGCTGATGGATGTGAAAGCACTAGATAAATAGCTCTATAAAGTCTTATCCCAATAACACTCTGGAATTCAGTTGAGTAAATATGCTTTTCAGCTCTTTCACTTATTCCTTTCCATTTTTACAGTACTTGTTATATCAGAATTCTGTTCCATTACCTAACACTTGCCACTGTGATTGAACTGCTGTCACTCTCTACCAAGAATTCTAGATTGTTGGTTCCCAGAAAGCTGGGCTCATTTCTTATTCAATTTGGTATTCCCCAAGAACCTAGCCTGGCACATAGCAGATACGATTAACTGAACTCAAGTTAATATAAAGGATTGTACTATATACTTTATAATATTTACATTATATTACAAATATTATGATGTAATATTATAATGTTACTCAGTCATTTTAATATGTTTCTATAAAACGTGAGGGCAATTTTTAAAGCCTAGCAACATAACTAAGTAGCAATTTAAAAGTGGAGACTTCAAAATTCATGGCCACTGATCACATAAATTTCAGTTAAATGCTACTATTATATCATAAACCACAAAGAAATCTCACCTCTTTATGATCTTCTACAACTGTTAAGATAGTATCAATGGTATGTAAAATTCCCATAGCCATTACTGTTTTGTCTTCAACTTCTTCATATTCATCACTTTGAAGAACTTTGCCAAATATCTCAGCCTATGAAAATAACATTAAAGTATTCCGCAATTAGTAGTACTGTTACGTCCCTGCTTTATAAAAGTTAGCAAAATGGCAGTGTCACACATCTGAAGTCTGCATTACTCAAACTTTGAAGTCTGCACTTTGCTGACTGAATCATCTCTCTTCTTAAAATAACAGAACTTGTCATGTTTTAAATATAGCTATTTACATTAGCTATTATATCCAGAGAGCTAATATTTAACTTCTGGTTGTCACTAAGCAAGTAAAATCACAATCTAGGACAAGTGAAATCAAGTAATAGTAAAAAGAAAAATGCAATAGAAGACTGAGAAGTCAAGGAATCACTTAGAAAATGAAAAAAAAAAAAAAAAAAAACAGACATGGAAAACAGGAGGAAAAGTTTTTAAAAAAATTAGAGACACAGTCCAGATGTGATTCTCCACATCAGGAAATACAGAACAGAAAAAAAAATAGGAGAAATTTATCAAAAAAGTAAAACAATAAATTGCCCCAAACTGAAGGAAATGAGCTTCCTGATTCAAAGCCCAGAAATTAAAACTTTAGAAGGCACATATTATAAAATTTCAGAATATTCTAGATGAAAGAAATTATCCTAAATGTGATTAAAGTCTAATGAACTATAGAAATATCAGAATAATTTTTTATCAATATTTCAGTTACAGTCATGCGTCGCTTAACATGGATATATTTTGAGAAATGTGTCGTTAGGCAATTTCATCCTTGCTTGAACATCATTGAATGTACTTCGGCAAATCTAGATGGCATAGCCTATTGCTCCAAGGCCACAAACCTGTACAGTTTGCTAATGTAGTGAATACTTAGGCAATCATGACACAATGGAATTATTTGTATCTAAACATACAAAAGGTACAGTAAAAATACGGTATTATAATCTTAGGAGTGCACCATCGTATATGCAATCTGTCATTGACTGAAATGTTGTTATGCAGCACATGACTGTACAATAAAACTGAACTCCATATTTTGGAGTTTATTTAGATTACTCAAGGTTTCTAAACCAAATTAACATAAAACTGCCCGGTCTTACCAAGTGTTGGGTCATATCAACAGCAATTGAGGCTACCTCTTGACTGTATTCACATATCATCTTCTGGATGACATTAGTAACATCATCATTTTCTGTCTCTCTAACAATGTGCAACAGTTCCTGCATAATAGGCCTCACATGTGGCTTCATATATTCCTTAGCTAATTCAATAAAACAAACAAAAGTAATAAAATTACCATGCCCAGATGATAAAAGGAATTAACTTGGTCACAAGGTCAAGTGACCCAGGGTAATACCTAAATCAGGTTCTAGATACACACTTGCTCTGTGGTAAGTTACAAAGCTGTACCAAAATAATGTTCACCAATATATCAATTTCCCAAGAGTAATATAAGGATAAGAAGTTCTGCACAGGAGAGAACTGTCCTGTGCAGAAACTATCCCAAAATACTAATAGCCCCCACTGAGAAATTCTAATTATACATACACTTGGTCATCAGAATGACTTGGAAAACATGAATCAGTTCTCATGACAAGTTATAAAAAATCATGTACACGAAGACTATCCTGAATACTGATGGGGCCCCTTCCCTGCCCCAGGCCATCTCTACCACCCTCCCTTGCCATGTGTACAATATCCAATCCTCCCACTGAAACACTGTTGAATAGAGGCAAACTACGTTCATGTTCTTCATAAAGCTGAACTTACTTTCAAAGGTTTATTTGAACTTTGATCAGAACACTCTGAACAAATGAGACATCTGTTATACCTCACTAGAAATACTACTTGCTACTTTCAAAACTAGGGGAATCAGAATCCCAGAGGTGAAAGGAATCATGAAGTCATTCAGTCCAACTCCCCTATGTGGAAACCTGAGCCTTGACAGATCACACACCTTGCCCAGGTTTCCATGGCAAGTTAGGAGCAAAATCAAAACTGGGCCCAGGTCTCTTTATACCCAGCCCATCCTAGGGCCCCATAATGATTAACATGTTTCCTAACCTAAAATTCTAAAAACTATAGTCAATAGGAACACCTAAAAAGGACAAGAATAAATTCCTACAAAATTCTGAGAGGGTAAAACCTCAGAATTCCAAACCCTGAACCCTCAGACATGGAGATGCATCTTCATTAGGGAAGAAAGTAAATGAAATTATTTGAGAAAACGTCCAAAAGGTATTTTGGCTTTACCTTGTATCTGGTTAGAAATCAAGGACTGAAGAGCAAGGGCAGCTTCAACTTTGACAGGCATCTCTTTATCTTCAATCAGGCTCTTCTTTGCTAATTCAACTGCATTTCGTAGATTGAGCTCATTATGGAACTTCAAAGAACTAAATGCATGAAGTACCCAGCAAGACTGTATTATTAAAAAAGGTAAGTAGGGAGCTATTAGGATTACAGCATTCTGTAATGATATCACAGATATAAGAACTTCTTAGTAAAATATCAATTCTATGAAGAAATGTTTGCTTTTGGGGTAACATAGTATCCTTAGTTTCTAACTTCTACATCCCCCTTTTTACAAGTAAGGCATTTTCATTACTTCTAAATTACCCATATGCAATAACATTTTTCATAGGAAAGAGAAAAAGAAGCCAAATATGTCTTTGACAAAAATCTATTTACACTTTTAATAAATATTATAACTCACAATTAATTTGTTATATGCAAAAGCAACTCCAAACCAGTATCTGAAATTCATTTGTCAAACTTAGGTAAAACATTATTTTCCCTTACACTAACTGGTTTAGTAAGCTTCCTTTTTTTCACTCACATAGGTACCAAAAATTTTAAACCTGGTATAGATGATCACATTTTAACTATTAGACCACAGAATCATTATTATATTTTACTCTCTGTGTGCATCAAACACAATCAACAGAAATTAATTCTAGTTACTAAAGACTTTTAGCAAGAGAATCACAATTCATATAACTTCTCAAAGGTAGGAGCCCCACTGTAAAAATGCTCATGTGCCCTCAGCGTCCCTAGTCCACATTTGCCCAGATATTGCGCTAGTAACTATTATTTTATAAAATGCTTTCTAGTGTACAAGGCATTGTTAATATATGTTGTTTTTAGCAAGACATTGTGTTGATATATTTATAAAGAAAAATACTAGGCTCTTGAATAAAAGTCCTGTTTCTATTTCTCCATAAAATATATTGATTCTAAAAGAATATACACATAGAGCACAATTTCACATGGATTATTAATCTCTCCATTTCACTAAGGCAAATCTACCTAATATACTGAAAATCAAATTCAATCTTAGCCAATCTAGAATTTCATGTCATTTTATACACAAAATAAATCCATTAGTGAATTTAAATTGTATCACTGCTATAAAATCACCTTTCTCATTTCATGTTTTACATATGCAGCAAGTGAGGCTAGGGTGACAAATGAAATAAAACCAGCAGGAAATAAAATCCATAAATATTTTCCTTTTTTTTTGAGACAGGGTCTCACTGTTGCCTAGGCTGGAGTGCAGTGGCACAATCTCAGCTCACCGCAACCTCCGCCTCCCGGGTTCAAGCAATTCTCCTGGCTCAGCCTCCCTAGTAGCTGGGATCACAGGCGCCTGCCATGAAGCAAAGCTAATTTTTTGTATTTTTGTAGAGACAGGGTTCTACCATGTTGGCCAGGCTGGTCTCAAACTCCCGATCTCAAGTGATCTGCCCGCCTCAGCCTCCCAAAGTGCTGGGATTACAGGCATGAGCCACTGCACCCAGCCCATAAATCTTTTTCTTTAATAGTTTGTCCTTTATTCAGCTGATGTGACCATAGGCAGACATTCTAATTGACTCTATTTCATCTCAATATGTGGTAAAAGGTCAATTTATCCAAAAACATTTATTTGAATAATTATCTTATGAAGATTTAAGATACATGACAGAAATATGAAAAACTTACTCTAGCTCGAAGATATCCCAGGTTAGACAATAATAATGGAAATACATGATTTTGTAGAAACAACTCCATTTGGTCCTTGAATAAACTCTTCTATTAGGAAACAAATTTCAACTTATCAATTTATTTTTCATATGTAAGAATCGCTTCCTAATCAAGTATGTTTACTATGACTTGCATTTAATATACTTCTAATTTTGTAAAATTATTTGACCTGTATATTGCATGTTTTAAAACAAGACAAATATTACCTTAGATCAGTTTGATATTGATTGATTTTGTAGACATAAGATACTTTGTATCCCTTTCACATAGCAATAGTTTCATACGGAAAACTTTAAACAGTCAAATTTTCTTTTTAATTAAAGAAACAGGTGACAGAAAGGAGGACAGTTGTGAACTCAATTATCCAGAGGTAGTCACCAGCTTTAAATTAACCATAACTTTCATATTATCTCATTTGCCTGTGCTTTACAATGTTATTAAGTAAATTAAATTTTGATTATCTTAACCTTCAGTAAAATCTCAGCTAGGGAACCAATCACATGCAGGGCTCCATCTTTCTTCCTAGGGTCAAAGTTCGGGTCTGTTAGGATTTGATAACAGAATGCCATCATTTTTGGCAACACCTAAAGAAATAGAAGAATCCATTTAGTCTACATGAACTTTCATTGTCTTACTATAGTATTAACTATGATGCACAAATTTTTAAAAATAAAGCCATTTTATTATGTTTTATCAAGCAACTATAAGCTCAATAAGAAAAGTACAATTTATTAAGAAAACGAAATAACCATGATACCCCCTTTCCCCTCACCAGGAGAGGAAAAAAAAATTCTTAAGGTGACAAATTATAACGAATAACAACATAATTTCTCAAATACTGGGGATATACTAGAGTATCAAATCAACACAGGCCACCTTTCAGTTTTGGATTTAAAAACAAAAATGAAATACCTCTTTTCTTTTCTTTGCAGCAGTATATAAAAGAGTCTGGGCTGCTGTGGTGGGAGAAGCATAATCTTCAAAAATATCTAAGATTTTAAAAGGTTAAAACCATGTTAGTGAAAATATAATTACTTATTCTAGATTTTAAACCTGACTGACCGCTATTCCAAACCAAAAAAATAAAACCGTCCACATATGACACTGCTTGACAGCACTAAAAAGCTAAGGATATACAGTGGCACCACAACATTGCTGTCTCCTGCACAAAACAATGTTCCTCAAACTCTACAGGTTGTCCTTTCCAACTATTATATTGAAGAAAACAATGCATTTGCACATCTGTTTCACTGAGAACAGAAAAAGTGCTTTATCTCTATCAAAAAACAACAAAAATTCACTCAGCTCTTACTATGTGCCAGGTACCGTTCTAGACCCTGGGGATACAAAGATCAAACAAAAAGGTTCTCACGGAGCTTACGTACTGAGACAAAGAAACAGATTACACATATATACACACATAATAAGTCAGGCTAAGAACAAATGTAAAATAGGGTAAAGAGACAGAGTGACAGAGTATGGGGTGCTAGTTTAAATAGGGTGTTAGCGAAAGCCTCTCCAACTCTGTTAAGGTAACATTTAAGCAGAAATTGAATGAAATGAGGGAGAAAGCAATCCATGGATAAAGCACTCCAAGCAGGTGAAACAGCAAGTATAAAAGCCTTGAGGGACTGCTAGGACCATGCCTGGCTCTGTCGATACGAAGGTTTAGCAAGTTTTGTTGAGTATATGCCTATCTAAAACTTAATATATCACTTAATACCATGAACATTTTCACAAGTTTCAGAATAGGCAGTTTTACATAAGAAACTGAAATCTTGAGAGGTATCTGATATGTCCTTGTTTAAATATAAAAGATAAAACCAAATCTAAGTCTACCTCAAAATATAAAATACAAACATAATAAGAACATTTTTGGAGTACTGTACTTACTCTGTGCCAAGCAGTATGCCACAGTTTTAGAAGCATCTAGTATTCTATGCTAAGCAGTTAGTTCATGTGTATTATCCCATTTAATCCTCCCAGCACTATTATCATCACCCGTTTGACAGCTGAAAGCACTGAATTTTAGAGAGGTTAAGTAACCTGTCCACAGTCACACAGCAGGTAAGTGACCAAACCAGCATTCACACCCACGCTATCTTAACATCAAAGCCTGAGCTCTTGTTAGTTCTTACCAAATCAAAAAACATTATTGGGGGAAGTGGGGAGATGTTGGTTAAAGAGTAGATAAAAAGAATAAACTAAAATATTATTATTAATCAGTCAATACATTTAGATAGGAATGCTTTGTTTCACGTAAATAATTGCAAGTGCCAAACATATAAAAAGAAAACGCAGTAATTGTTCTTCCCTGTGGTTACCCAAAAGTAAAATACACATGTCAAATAAAAGCCACTGCATTCCAGTCTACAGAAGGAAACGATTAAAGAAAACTCACTTCAGCTAGTCAGTTTTGAATTACCCATATCCACTTTTAAACAATAAAATGTAAATTCCCACTGTTAATCAACAGACATAGAGTTCTTATTTTCTAAAAACTGGGATATTTATACCTATCTTATCAGATATGAAGAATATATAAATAATGGTAACTTTCTGAAAGCTAAACAAATACTCTGTACATCACAAAAACACATAGGTATTATGAAAGAAGTAAACACTAAAAGAATGCCTTGCAAGGCAGGAGGATCACTTAAGCCAGGAGTTCGAAACCAGCCTGGGAAATATAGGGAGACCCTGTCTCTGCAAAAAAATAATTAGCCAGGTGTGGTGGCACATGCCTGTGGCCCCAACTACATGGAGGCTGAGGTGGGAGGATCACTGGAACAACAACAAAAAAAAAAAAAATAGAGAAGAATGGTTGGCTAATCACTCAAAGCAAACTAGAAAAGCAAAGGCATAAGAAAGGGGAAATAATAAGTTACACATATGAATAATGATTTTCAAAAGAAAAATAACAAATCAAGCAGATGATAAATGTTTCTCATTGATTTGCTTTTCTTATACTTTGTCTCCAAGAGAAAACAGGATCCTCAAATAATATAAACACAAAGCTCTGTAAAAACACAGCCCAAAAAACTAGCATCTGTACCAGTAGGTTTAGCTTACATAGCTAGACACACCTGGCTCAACTAAGAGGAAAGCACTGCTTTATTACAGCACTTTCAGCATGCAGCGCTAGATTTAGCAATCATTTGTTTCAACATTTATTGAAGGCATACTGGAGGCCAAGCACTAGTGGAGGAATGCAGAGGTGTAGAAGAGATAGAAAATGCAAAATTAAGCAAAGAAGGTAAAATTCCTGTCCTCAGAAAGCTTCTAAGTCGTGGGAGATAGGTATGCAAATTAATATTTTGCTATGTTAAGTGCTTGAGTGTTCCATGAAGCAATTAATACAAACTGGGAATAAAAGGGAATAAATCAGGCCACCTACACAATTCAACAGTTTCCAGGAAGATCCAAGTTAAAAGGACACCCAAAGAACTGGACCACACACAGTGGGGCCCCCATATGAAATTTATTTCCCTTGTGGAACACTTAAGTCTCTCAGATAAGCAAGCAAACCAAATTGGGGTACCCCTAAAATATGCAGAAATCCAAAGTATTTCCCACATGAGAACAACCCAATCTATAAATGAGTCTCCCAAAAGGCACAAAAACGGATGGTCCCTGCAGATCAGCATCACAACAGCGTAAGTAACAGATGGCTCCATGGGAACTTGAGCACCCGTAAGAGAGACGAATAAGGTGGCTTTTCATCTCCCACATCTGACAATCTCAAGTTCTCTAGTTCAACAAAATAACATCAAACTCTCAAAGTTTCAGATTATATCATGCAAAGCAGAACCTGGGAGATTTAACAAAGTAATAACATTTGCTTAAAAATATAAATTTAGTTATATTACTTTACATATCCAGCAACTGATGAGAAATAAAACCATCTCAATTACCAAATTTCATCCTTATATACTCATATGGATCTTCTTGCCACAGCTCTTCATCCTCATCTTTATAACACATCACAGAAAAAATCACATCTTCAGAGATATTCTAAAATGAGGGAAAAAAAAGTAACAAATGGGTATAGGCTATTCAAGTTTGAGGAATACTAATAACGTACTTGTTGACAGCCTTTATGATGTTAGTTTTCCAAACTCTGTGTGTGTAAAATGTCAAGTCAAGGTTATATTTACTATTATAGTCCTTATTTTGAAATTTTTTTTTTAACATTTCCATTTTAGTCCTAAATGTCCATGTATTAACAATATTAAAGGGCCAGGCATGGTGGCTCATGTCTGTAATCCTACCTCTTTGGAAGCCCAAGGGCAGAAGGATCACTTGAGGCCAGGAGTTCAAGACCAGCCTGGGCACTGTAGCAAGACCCCATCACCAGAAAAATACATAAAAACGTAGCCAAGCATGGTGGCGTGCATCTTGGAGGTCTCTTGAGCCTAGGAGTTCAGGGCTGCAGTGAGCCATGATCATGCCACTGCAGTCCAGCCTGTGCAACAGAGTGAGATTCCCCTCCAAAAAAATAAAAAAACAAAAAAATAAAAAAATAAAAATTGGAATTTTCTTTACTTCTATTCCCAAAGAAACTAATTTCCTACTCTACAAATGTAGGTTTCAGTTAGAGAAAAGTCCTATCTACTAGCCTCTCTGTGCACTGCTACTAATGTTCTATTAAGCCCTTTTAGGCTCTAACAACAATTTATATAAAAACAGGATCATCTCTTACCACTTATTCCAAATTAAATAATTCTAAGTGAAAAAATTCAGCCTAAGGATCAGCGTTTTCTTATTCCTACTTTACAGCTATGTAAAAATAAAGCCAAAGGTATGAAGTAAGAAGAAATGCTATCACAACTCACCCTTACTTTACAGGAACACAGCAAATGAAATCAGTATCTTTATTAATTGCAAAGAAATTATCACTATTTGATCAAAGTGATTAGTTATGTAGATATCAAATAGTTATTAAGATATCTACATAAATCAAAGAAAAGATATCTGTTGGTAAGACAGGTAATAACACTAAAATTCTGTCCTGGACAGCAAACAGCAAAGTGAAAGATTTTTCTTTTCAGATATCATTTATAAAATTTAAGAATTCACAGTTTGGGAGACAGAGTAGGTATTCAGTTCCTAACATTGTCGAATTATCTAATTATTTGTATACAAATAAGTATTTATTTATTAGTGGCCTATAATTTTCCATTCCCATTTGTTCTTTAGCTAAATAACAATGCTGAATTCTACCTTTAGGCAAACAATTGATATAGAAACAATGATGCTACTGAACTTAACAATCCAAGAAAAGAAATAAAAACCTTGCTCATACCTACAAAATAAAACGGTCACATATCAGTCTTCAATTCCTGCAAAATAACACTACCTTAGTAGAGCCCTGGTAAGTTTTCAAAATACTTTCTCACAAAATACCTTATTTAATCCTAGCAACTTTTAGATAAGGATAGAAAAACACTATGTGCCTTAATAGAGGAGAAAATGGGGCTTAATGAGATTAAGCAAGATCAAGTGAATCCAGGTCTCCCGACTCAAAACTTGAAGGCTTCACTTTTCTCAAATGCTTAAATTTCTAAGCCCTTTATATCTGACATAGGACTTCACTCATTAGAAATTATTAATGGTAAAATGTATACATATAAAATGTAAAATATAGGATTAGTAATACTAACTTTGTCTAGAAAACCTAATTTAACCAGAGAATAATTTTGGAGAGCTGCTCTCTGACACTAACCTGTATGTGTGGCTTCATCTGCTTCCAGGTTACAGAATGAACCACCCCTTGGTTGAGATAGTTGAATGCTTGCTGGAGAACACGGGGAGCTACATATTCTTTCTGTCTATACTGATCTAAAATTTTTAGTAGCACCTATAAGAAAATACAAAATACAGAAGAACATAAACAATTATAAGGTTAAAAGGGGGAGGTGCCATTTTTGGCATGACCTAAAATTCAGAATCCATAGAAAAATTAACAGATTTGGGAGAAAAATCAATCTTTTGTAAGAAAGCTCAGATAAACAGCTTTAATTATTAGATAGGTCCATGTTATATTGAACTAAACGGTGTCTCATTGTAACTTCCAGGCAAAGTCTAAATTTCTATTCCACTGCTAGCTCTTCAAAGTAAGTTAAAACTCCTGTTTACAAAATTACAATAACAGGGGCCGGGCGCGGTGGCTCAAGTCTGTAATCCCAGCACTTTGGGAGGCCAAGGCGGGCGGATCACGAGGTCAGGAGATCGAGAGCATCCTGGCTAACATGGTGAAACCCCGTCTCTACTAAAAACACAAAAAAATTAGCCAGGCGTGGTGGTGGGCGCCTGTAGTCCCAGCTACTCGGGAGGCTGAGGCAGGAGAATGGCATGAACCACGGAGGCGGAGCTTGCAGTGAGCTGACATCACACCACTGCACTCCAGCCCTGGGTGATAGAGTGAGACTCTGCCTCAAAAAAAAAAAAAAAAAAAAAAAAATTACAATAACAGATCTGACTAAATAAACATTAAAAACTTCCATACAACAAGAGACAGCACAAAGATGTTTCATTATTTCATAAAGACTCCTTCAAATTAGAAGAGAAAAGTTGTTCAAAAAATAGTATTGGCATAACTGATTAGCCCTCTGAAAAAATTTAAATTAACTCCCTCAACTTCACACCAAAATAAACTTCAGATGGGGAACTATTTTAACAATGACAAAAAATGACAGCACAGGATTCCTTAAAGAAAACATGGGAGAATTTTCTTTTATAATCTCAGATCACAGAAGGTCTTTGTAAACATAACACAACTGAGAAGTTATTTTTTAAAAACTGATTTAAAAAAATTATTTATAAGGAAAAAGCCATGCCAAAGCAGCTCTGACTGGCTCAAGGACCTTTAGGCAACTTTCTTCACTACAGAAAGTTGCCTTCCAACTCCTGGTCTCCAGAGCTCTTCACCATATCAAGCTTATAAGTGAGTTGCTGAATAAATAAAAAGCATTCTTTCAAAATAGGTACAGAAATTATAAATTCAGAATATGGATTTTATTCAAGTTTCCTAAAACTCAGGTTTACCAAATTTGTCGGAAGTCCTGTCATCATGTAGAAACCCCTTCTGTGATGCAAGCTAGAAATGGATGATACTGAACATGATTCTTTCTAATACAGATGTGGCTCATACAAAGTAGGGGTGATGGGAGATGGGAAATGGGAGATTCTCTCCCTACACAACAGTGGGGGAAAGAAGAGTCCCTGATAAGAAAACTATTTTTAAGTATCAGGAATATATCCTTAAATAACCATGGTACCAAGAGTTTATAACACGGATATAATGGCATTTTTATATGTGTATACAGGTATACACACACATACATGTTTATGACACTGAAAAAAAATCAACTCACCACACTTCAAGTGGAAATTAACTTTAAGATACTTTAAGGAGTTTAACATTAGTGGACAGCAGTGGAAGGGGCAGAAGACAGCTGACCAGCTTCCTGATTGTCCTGGTTTTATTCACTAATTTTCCCTATAGATTGTCTCACCAGCCAACAAAATAACTTGTGAGAAATTCAACTACATAACTACAGCTTTCCTGAATTGTTGCATTGTACTTTTTAGAAAGCATTCTACTAGGCAAAATGATAACACATAAAAGGAAGTATTCCATCTCAAGACAACAGGTTCTAAGTACTTAACATTATAATGCTGACAATAAAGAGCTATTTCAAAAAAAAAAATCTAGAGCCGGGCACGGTGATTCACACCTGTAATCCCAGCACTTTGGGAATCCAAGTTGGGTGGATCACTTGAGATCAGGAGTTCAAGGATCAGCCTGGCCAACGTGGTGAAACCCCACCTCTACCCAAAAATATAAAAAATTAGCCAGGTGTGGTGATGTGTGCCTTTAATCCCAGCTACTTGGGAGGCTGAGGCAGAATTGCTTGAACCCAGGAGGCAGAGGTTGCAGTGAGCCAAGATTGTGCCACTGCACTCCAGCCTGGGCAACAGAGTGAGACTCCATCTCAAAAAAAAAATCTAGAAACACCTTCTATGTCATTAAAGCTTTTCCCTATGTCTAATTAGTCTTTGCTTCCTCAATATGGTCCTGACACAGCCAGTGGTCAATAATTAATAAATTGTATTGAAACATAAAAATATGATTTAAATGGCAACACTGATCAACCAATTTTCATGGACCACTTGTCCTTTGTAGCTTTTAAAATTTTTAAACATTATATCAACTTGGATTGTTTCAGGAACTAATTTTCACTATATAGAATGGTTCCCAAACTTCCATAGAAATGTTTAAGTTCTCAGCTAAGAGTCTTGATGTCTAATAAGCTCAACTACTCTTCATATAGACCAATTCATATTATATAAGTCTTCTAAAATAAAAACTTAGAACAAAGAGGTGAAGAAATAAAGATCAAAAAACTCATAAGAGGTCAGAGAATTAATAGAAGAACCCAATCTAATACTGGTGACTGCTACACCACTATCAGCTTAAAAGGTTTGAGTCCAGAGTCCAGGATTCAGTTCTGGTGGTGGCTGTCTCGGAACATTTGGTTCTAAAACTAATTGCACTGGAAACTTGGTTTTAAAACTAATTGCACTGTAATAGATTCCCAGAACTGTCCTTTCATCCTCTATAAATATGTAATGAATTAGTATGTTTGTAACCTACTTCCAGTAGATAGAAATGACTTTACTTTCAGTAGTAACCATTCTTCTATTTTAAAAGCATAAGCTTATTACCTGCTGAATGCCCACTGCATAGGTTTTCAAAAAGAATTCAGAAAATTCAAAGTATTCTTTTGTGACATTTCCTGGGCTTCCATATCTTAAATAGAAAGAGAAAATGTACAAATAACATGAATTTTACAAACAGCATGCTTGCTAATAATTTAAATATAGTCCCTTATTCAAAGATGGAATCTACTGGGACAGAAAACTAACACTGCCTTTTTTTCCCACAAGCCACAAAATGAAATCAAGATAACCTGTACTTAGACTATGGGCCATACTGTAAAGTTTCAGACAGAAGCTTTTACTTGCTAAACCAAGAGCTCCTAAAGGGTGAATATTCAAAATTAAAATGTTACAACTGACATAGATTTTTTTCAATAAATGCTTTTAAAATTAAATTTGACATTATTACGGAGTTGAGTGACCATGCAGCTTCTTGCATAATTCTTAGATATTACCAATGGGCTGAACAATGTTATTTTTCCAAGTTTTTCACAGAAGAATAGAAAAGATCCAGAGAAGACCACCCACTTCATTATGATCTCAAAGCCAATGATTAAAGTTAAGCTACTTTAAATAGAGTGACTCTTGGCTCTCGGTGGCTCTAAAGACAAATAATCATATCTGATACTGAGATACTGGCTGCATGATCATCAATGTAATAAACAGATAATTACCGTTCAAACAGCCGAGCTACAATATGCAGTGCCCACTTCTTACACTTCCACCATACCAGTTCTGGTCTATCATCCTCATCGATGTGCAGAGTCTCCTAACAGGACAAAATTACCAGATTAAAGTTCTGCATAGTAGAAGTATTTATGTGAATAACAAAGGCAAGATAAATCTTGATACAGGTTAAGTCATATTAATGTGTAGTTAGATTGCTATACAAATGAAAATTCTTACTTTATAGATTGCTAGGTAGGAATTAAATAAGCAAAGTAAATTTCAACTAACCAATGCTGCTGTTCACATTTACCTCCTATCTTCAAAAGGCCTAAATAAGTAGAGGACAAAATACAAAACACCATGGTTCCTTCAGGACACTCTGAGATGAGGAAAGGGTTCTACATTTTTATCTGGGTGATAACACAAGTGTATGTCAAAATTCACTGAACTAGTCATTAAGTTCTGTGCATTTATGTATGTAAGCTAAACGTCAAAATACTTTGTCTCACAATATGGACAAGAGAAATAATACTGCACATTTTAAGACAAACTAAAATTTTAATAGATACAAGAATTAATGTGATAAATTAAAGATAGTATTATTGCAGATCAAAATGAAACACTATCTTTTCCCTATCAAATGGACAAACTTAGAATTAAGTGTGTACCCATAACAAGCATCCTCAGTCACTGCTTATTAAAGTGTAACTGAGGGCACACTTTCTTGAAGAGCACTCTGCAAGATTAGTGAAAAGCCTTCCATGTTTCTAGTTTATCCAAAGAAAATAATCATATATGTGCACAAAAATTTAAGTACATTCTTAAGAGTTAAAACACTAAAAAATTAAAGCCTAAACATCCAGCAAGTAAAACATTCAACAAAAATGACAGTATAGGCAGGGTGCAGTGGCTCACGCCTGTAATCCAGCACTTTGGGAGGCCGAAGTGGGTGGATCACGAGGTCAGGAGATCGAGACCATCCTGGCCAACACCGTGAAACCCCATCTCTACTAAAAAAAAAAAAAAAAAATACAAAAAAAAAAAAAAATTAGCCGGGCGTGGTGGCGAGCACCTGTAGTCCCAGCTACTCAGGAGGCTGAGGCAGGAGGATGGTGTGAACCCGGGAGGCGGAACTTGCAGTGAGCCAAGATCATGCCACTGTACTCCAGCCTAGGCGACAGAGCGAGACTGTCTCAAAAAAAAACAAAAAAAAGACAGTATAAAAGCATTCATAATCATAAAAATATTTGTAAGTTTTAAGTCAAAACTGAATTTCAAAATAGTATCAATAAATACTTCTTTTTTTTTTCTTTTTTGAGATAGGGTCTTGCTCTGTCCCCCAAGCATAGTTTGCTGCAGCCTCAAACTACCAGTGATCCCCCCGCCTCAGCTTCCCAAGTAGCTGGCACATGCTACCACATCTAGCTATTTTTCTTTTTTCTTTACATTTTGTAGAGGCAAGGTCCCACTATGTTGCACAGATTGGTCTTGAACTCCTGGCCTCAAGTGATCCTCCCAGCTTGGCCTCCCAAAGTGCTAGGATTACATGTGTGAGACACCATGCCCAGCCAACATATACTACTTTTATAAATTAAATATGTTGTATATAGATGCAGAGGGAAAAAAAAAAGACTAGAGAAATAAATATAAAGTTTTAAAAACAGTTTTCATTTTTGGTAGGATTTAAATTGCTTTTCTAAGCTTTCTAAAAATGGTATTATGAATTATTTTATTAATTTATTTTATTATAGTAGTAAATTTTTTCAAAGAGCAGTCAGGGATAATGAATCAGTCTACCGCAAACATTCCAAACCCATTTCCCCTATTTTTCTTGAGAAAAGCTTTTTCTTACAGGAGGAACGGTCCTGTCGATAATAGTTCGGAAGATCTCCATCCATGTTGTCATGGTTTGGTTATTCACTAGCTGAAGAGGCAACGCATACTGGAAAAGAGAAGAACAACAACAACATGAATAGTAATTCTTCCCATCCAAAAAAATCATCAATTTTATCTATATTGTAAGGCTAAAATATATGAAACGGCTAACATTTGAGAATGAAAATAGCAATCTTGTATAGTTCAACCTAACTTAAAATAGATTCATATGACTTAAATTTTTAAATTTAGAAGACTACCTGCCATGAGTTGTTTCTTGGGTCTACTTTTTGAAAGGAAAAACAAATGAATACCACTGAGGTCTCATTTATTCAGCATGAGATTCTAAGTGAGTGATGTTTATGACTTACCCCTTTGAGGGTCAAACTTTCCATTTTAACCACCTTGATGAAAATATTTATTTCATTAAACACTCATGAAACTTTTTTTTAATTACTTTCCTCTACACTGTAGCATAATAACTACAGTCCACTTTGTACTACACAGATATATGGCTCACCTCTGCTGTACTGTGAGTTGCAGAAGAGGGATATTGCCTCCACATGCATTCAGTACAAAACATGCTACATGCTACATGCTACAGACATAATAAGAGACAATCTTTGCCCTCACGAAGTTTACACTCTAACTGGAAAAAATGTATATAAAGTCATGCACCACGTAACAAATGTTTCAGTCAGTGACAGACTGCATATACAACAATGGTCCCATAAGATTAGAACAGAGCTGAAAGATTCTTATCACCTAGTGACATAGTAACCATCTTAAAGTCACAGCACAATGCATTACTCAAATATTTGTGGTGATGCTGGTGCAAATAAACCTACTGCATTGCCAGTTGTATAAAGTATAGCAATTTTATACAGTACGTAACTGGTAATGACAACTATACTACTAGTTTATATTTTTACTATACAATACTTTTCATCATTAGAGTGTACTCCTTCTTTTTTTTTTTTAAGTTATCTAAAGCAGCCTCCGGTAGGTCTTTCAGGAGTATTCCAGAAGGCATTGTTATCATAGATGACAGCTTCATGCATGTTATTGCCCCTGAAATGAAGACACTCCAGCAGGACAGAATACAGAAGTGGAAGACAGTGATATTGATGATCCTGACCCTGCATAGGCCTACGCTAATGTGGGTGTGTCTTAGCTTTTAATGAAAAAGTTTGAAAAAAAATAAAATTCTAAAATATAAAACCTTTTAATATATGGATATAAAGAAAATATTTTTGTACAGTTGTACAACATGTTAATATTTTAAACTAAGTGTTAGTACAACAGAGTCAAAAAGTTAAAAATTTTAAAGTGTGGCCAGACGTGGTGGCTCATGCCTGTAATCTCAGCACTTTGGGAGGCCAAGGCGGGCGGAACACGAGGTCAGGAGTTTGAGACCAGCCTGGCCAACATAGTGAAACCCCGTCTCTACTAAAAATACGAAAAATTAGCCAGGCGTGATGGCAGGCGTCTGTAAATCGAGGCTGAGGCAGAAGAATTGCTTGAACCTGGGAGGCAGAGGTGGCAGTGAGCCAAGATTGCGCCACTGTACTCCAGCCTAGGCGACAGAGCGAGACTCCATCTCAAAAAAAAAAAAAAAAATTTAAAGTTTATGAAGTAAAAAAGTTACAGTAAGCTAAGCTAGGGTTAATTTATTATTGCAGATAAATTTTATAAATTTAGTGTAGCCTAAATGTTCAACATTTATAAGCATAGACTAACATCCTAGGCCTTCACATTCACTCACCACTACCTCACCCACCGCAACTTCCAGTCCTGCAAGTTCCATTCATGGTAAGTACCCAATACAGGAGTGCTTTTTAAAAAATATCTTATACTGTATTTTTAGCATATCTTTTCTATTACTTACCATTGAGTTACAGCTGCTTTCAGTATTTGGTACAGTAACATGTACAGGTTTGCAGCCTGGGAACAACACACAGCCTAGGTATGTAGCAGGCTATAGCATCTAGGTTTGTGTAAGTACACTCTACAATGTTCACAGAGGGACAAAAATTACCTAACAATGCATTTTCTCAGAATGCATCCCCAGAGTTAAGTAATACATGACTGTACATGTACAAAGGTAGGAATAAGAGAAGAAGATGAGGAGATGAAGGGCTTCATGGGCTATATTAAGAAGTTCCAGGCTGGGCGCAGTGGCTCACGCCTGTAATCCCAGCACTTTGGGAGGCCGAGGCGGGCGGATCATGAGGTCAGGAGATCAAGACCATCCTGGCTAACACGGTGAAACCCCATCTCTACTAAAAATACAAAAAATTAGCTGAGCGTGGTGGCGGGCGCCTGTAGTCCCAGCTACTCAGGAGGCTGAGGCAGGAGAATGGTGTGAACCTGGGAGGCGGAGTTTGGAGTGAGCCGAGATCGCGCCACTGCACTCCAGCCTGGGCGACAGCGCGAGACTCCATCTCAAAAAAAAAAAAAAAAAAAAGTTCCAAATGCACTTTATTCTAAGTGCATTTGGAAGCCATTTGGATTTGATATAGGGAACAGAAAAGTAGGCTGAGGGTTAGGCTGAGCTTATGTATAGAATATCCAAGTGTCCTGTATAAATATTATGCTACTTAGACAAGATCTGTTGTATCATACTTTTACTTTATTTGAGGCGGAGTCTCACTCTGTCACCCAGGCTGCAGTGCAATGGTGCAATCTCAGATCACTGCAACCTCCACCTCCTGGGTTCGAGCGATTCTCTCACCTCAGCCTCCAGAATAGCTGGAATTAGAGGCACCCGCCATCATTTCTGGCTAATTTTTGTATTTTTCTAGAGATGGGGTTTCACCATGTTGGCCAGGCCAGTCTTGAACTCCAGACCTCAGGTGATCCACCCACCTTGGCCTCCCAACGTGCTGGGATTACAGACCTGACCCACCGCACCCGGCTGCTCATACTTTTAAAAACAAAATTGTCTGCTCCTTCTCATATTATTGCTTTTTACTTATGTTGGCATTGTAATAGTGGCTCCTAATGCCTTCTAAATTTCTACTTCCCAGAGGAGAATATTAATGTATTAGTACATAATAGATTACCAAAATGGTTACAAATGTTGAGGTTTTTCAGGTTTTTAGCAAGTATAGACTGAGAAAAATATGTAGATTCTGTCCTCTTAGCAAACCAATTAGAGGTAGAGGCTTTAGAAAAATTATTTCATCAGCCTTTGTCTTACTTCCCAATTTCTAGCTGTTTCTCCCAATAGAAAAAGGAAGTCTGGCCTCTGAATATTATTTCAAAACAAGTGAGAGAACATATTTTCCTAGTATTCTAGTTTCTTCTCTTCTCACATTTGCCTCCTTCCCTCTTCTCTTTCCCTGCAAAAAGGCTGCTCTGGGGGAAAAAAAATCTGCCTCAGACTATCCCTATTAAAAGTTTAAAAGATGAAGCTTTAATAAAAATATAAATCTTTATTAAAATAAAATATTTTGAAATAGCTTAAGTATCTAAGTCAATGAAAAGCCAAGGATGGATCCAAACTATCTTGGTTTTTGAGCTCAACAAAACCATCCTCTTCTCATGACAAATTCAACTAGAAAGCATGTAATAGAGTTTAATTCATTCATCAAACAGTTAAGACTGAAAACAATTATTCTACCTCCAATCAGACCTAAATAATTTACCCAAGTCTTTCAAGGATTTGATGTTAAATATTTTTATATTTCAAACATATTTCATCTCTATCTTCTCATTTCTTTCTGGATTCCCATGTTGGTATCCCTTATAGCATTCAGATTTTTTTTTAGGCAGTATTTTAAACCAAGGAAAATGAGCCCTAAATCCTCTGTTAGCTTTGAGTCAAATGCAAAGAAACTACCATCAATATGATTTCCCTATAGAAGAGGGACTCTCTTCTTCTTTTCCTTCTTCTTCTCTTGTAATCATAACTAATCTATAGGCAGGAATGCTACAGGACAGATAAGTCAAGTAATCAGGTTTTAGAGCAGGTAGGTTTACCTACCCTGGTTCTGCTTTACACATGATTTCAGACACTGGAGTGAAAAGCACATAGGGGCAGATATGCCATTGAGACGATCTTGGGCAATTAATTTCTGTGAACCTGTTCCTCATAAGCATTTTTTAAAGAAATATATGGGACAATACAAAATAATTTTTAATAATAAGTGACACTTATTGAGCACTTTCCATGTGTCAGGCAGAAATACAGGACTTCATATTTGTTTTCTGCAATAGAAACCTACCTGAACAAGTGCATAAAAGATTTTCAGGATTTGTTTCTGCAGTAATACAGAATAATAGGAGGAATCAGGAAGGAGCTGCACGATTTGTTGCTGAATACGAGGCAGGAATATCTGCATTGCTATTATAAGAGGTTCTCTCTCTTCTGCTTTCTTATATCTACATAAGCAAAGACAAAAACAGAAAAGTAATTTTTCCCACCCAAAGAACCATCAACAATAAATTACAAAATATTTTTTAAATACATAAAACTAACAAAACAAAATCATTAACATTGGCTTGTAGTTTGTTTGAATTGCTAAAATTAAGTTGAAAAGAAATTTAAAATAACACATCCTGTTTTAGGCACAACACCTAAAATCTTTCTGGAAAGATTTAGACTAGTTTAAAACAATCCAAGACCATTTTGCAGTTTTCCTACATGAATGTTTCTAGTATTTAAATTAATTTTCATCCAGCCTAAATTCTTACTATAAAATATAAGTTGCTATGCTATTTTAAATAGACAAACTATGTAACAAATAATATGGGGGGGAATTTTTTTTTTATTATATTACCCTGAATTGAGCAGTTAAAATAGTTTACAATTTAGGTGCTCTTAGATCACTTTAATTGCCATAAATCTAAAACATGTTCTATAAATTCCATAAGTAGAGTAGGAACTAGCCAGTTTAAAAGAAGAACTACAGGACTTTATATACACATGTAGCAATCTTCCTAGAAACCAGAAAGCAATACTCTTAAGTGTGCTATTAGTCCTCTACCTACCCAAGCTGCTTTTATGGAAGAGAATGTCATTAGCAAAGAAACGTTAACATTTTCTATCTTGCATCCAAAAAAGTAAATGTTTTGGTTTACTTAATATACTCCCTAGAAGACAAATATTAAGGTATCTCTATATCAGAGTTTCCAAGGAAAGCTGTTAATAAATGGTACTGTGCAACTAACAAGTTTGAGATGTGCTTCATATTATATCACTGTCTCAGAGGTTAGCAATATCCATCAGCACATTAAAGTTTATTTCAATAACTGCAGCAAATAAACACATTTAAGCATGTTTAACCCAACATTTCCCAAACTAATCTGATAACCTGTGCAGAACATCCACAACAGACCACTCTTTGCAACTTAATTATTTCTAAGTTACACAAGGCTGCTTTCTTCAGCCAATGGAAACCAACTTACTCATATGTCTTCACCAGTTGATACAGGCATAACAAACTGCCAAGCCAGCTTGCACTGCTCTGTGATTGCAAGTAATAGTCTATCTTGTCGACCACTGCTGGCCAGTGACCAGGAAAATCATGTTTTATGATGGCACGGAGACACATTGTTAATTGGACTCTACAAGGTAGGGAAGAAAAGTCCAAAATCTAAGTAGTTATAAATACTATGTTTCAAAGACTGCTAATATTTTACATAAAAGTTTGTTATCTTCTATTTACCTGTATTATATATGTGGGGTAGGGGAAAAAAGACATATCTAAAAAACATCCTCAGTGGCTCAACTTGTTGAAAATAAACAGAATGGGTGAGTTTCTAAAATGAATGAAACCTTTCAAACTATCTTATCCTAAACACAGTTTAAAAAAATTTTTTTAATAGTTTAAAATTTTCAAAGAACTCCAATGAATCTACCTCCACTCTGTAAAATTTCCCAGTTTATTATATCTCATATTTTGGTTACCATATCCTAAATGGGGAAAAAAATAACACTTCAAACAGACAAACCTAGTCTAAAGATGGTACAAGTAAGTACAAAGAAGGCCTACATAATGGTGGGAAGCTTCTCTATGGGCCAAAACCTTGAACTCATCCATTATCAATTAAAACCCAACATCGTATGTTGAATCTATCCATAGCAGTCTGAGATACTAATTTTTGTACCCCAAGTATAAGAAACAAACATGTATTAGTGAGGCAATTCCTGAAGAGGAGAGCTAAGAGCTATTTCCAAAGAAATAAATGAAAAAGGCAACAGAAGAGACATAAAACAGAAAAAGGAAATATTCCTTTAATAAAACCACAAAGTTAAATGCTAAAATAAGTTATCTGATAACATAGATCAATAATCATTTCCTCAATGAGATTTCAACTTTAACTGGAACTGAAAAGAAAATAGGGGGAAAAATTTCTTTTCTACAAACTATCAATTCAATGTTATCACCAAATATGACCTTATGTGACATTTTCAAATGGTTAGAAAACAAACCTGGCAAAATTAGGATTCCACAGTGCAACTAAAAAAAAAATAAAGCATTTTCAGTTGAACAACCAGTAACTCAGATTCACTTAAACTGGTAAAATTAAACAAAATGATGCCTTTTCTTCACGTTATCAAATCTATTTGAAAAATCCCTTTGTAATACTCTTAAACTTTGAGAATAGGTGGAAGAAATTTCAACAATGATTATAATTAAGCCTTAAGGACATAAAAGCAGCAAAGCCACAGAGAACTGTCCCATAATAAAGATAAAAGATCTCCTTTAGTGCCAGTAGTAGCTGCTCCTTTAAACAATAAATGTCATATTTGTATACAATAAAACTGAAGCTTTTCATTTTTTAAAATTTCATCTTCAGGTTGATTCTCCCAGTCCTTTCTCATTCCAAGCAAAGGATGGTTATGAAAGGCCATCCTTCATGCATTACTGTGTAGAACCACTCGAAGATTAAGGGAGATCTGAAAATTTAAGATTTTGAAAATAAATGGATACATGATGGTACCACAGGGGTATCAGTCCCATGACTGGCATTTGGGCAACCAATGAGAATAATAGTGATTTTTTTTTTAACCAGCACACCTATTTTCTCCTCTTAACAAATTAATTGCTCTAAAAGTTCAATGTTTGTTCTCCTTCCTGTTACCTGTCGTACTTCCTTCCTTTTCCACTGCTTATGTCATGATGGCTATTAGATACTCAGGGCTAACGTTATATTCAACCTCTTGACATTAAAAAATTTCATTCCTCTACCTCTGTTTTCACCTATTTGTCCCTCCATTTTCAAAAGATACCTAATTACTATCTTGTATGTTGAAAAGAATTTGTTTCTCCTATTTTAAGATTGCAAAATTTTTATGACTCTACAGCTGCTCTGTCCAATAGAGCAGCTGCTAGTTACATATGCACACTTTAAATGAATCAAAAGTAAATGGAATTAAAAATTCAGTTCCTCAGTTACACTAGCAACATTTCAAGTGCTCAACAGTCATTGATGCCATGTGGCTAATATTAGATAGCACTGACACAGAACACTGTCACTGCAGAAAGTTCTGAGGGACACTACTGCTCTACAGCATCTAATCTATGACTGTGAAAAACTGGAGACAGTTCTTCTAGTTTATACCTACTCTATCCTGTCTTCTCTGAAGGAAAGCATGCTCAATTCATAAATGTGAATAAAAATACAGGGAAAGATTAAGACAGGTGACAGGTAAAAATTCCCAGAATCAATCTCTCTGTATCAAAGAAAAGAAAAGCAGGTAGTAAAAACACTCAAGAGACCATTACTAAGAATAAAGGTCATTTAAGTAGCAAGACTTACACAATTGTTTTGGTTAAGTATGATTTTTTTTTAAATCTTACCTCTTTTTGTGGCAACATATGGCAACAAAATCTTTTCCAAAATATCTTGAGGCAAAGAATTACAAATGCAAAGACCACTAAGTAAAATAATATTCTTTGAGTGTCCCTCTTTATTACTTTATCTCTTTAGAAAATGAAACATGAGGCCGAGGATTAGATCCAACAGCACCTACCCTCAGATCTAAGCATTTCATGCTTTCTAGTAATCATAAAGATATAGCACCACATACCTCACTAAATCTGGAGACCGAATTATTCCTTCCACAATGTTATCACGTATTTGCTGGCGATCGTTTTCGTGAATGTTGAATGGAAATATTGCTTCTCCTGGTGGAGGTTCTCGATCTGGCCAGTATTGTGTCACCATGTTCTTCAGGTAAATGGCAGCTGAGTTTGAGAAAAAATGCTAATGTAGCAGTACCAAAAAGGATGGCTTTAATTCAGCCTTACAGAGCATGAAAGTCCACACCCTTCTGTGTTAAACATGAAACCCAGCAAAAATGGATACTCTTACAGGTATAAACAACCAAATCAGGAAGGGAAAGTGGATAAGAATTTAAAGGTTTCACTTCAGCTAGTCTAAGCAGAAAACATTTCATTAAGTCAAGACCCAGAGCTTACAGGACAGGAAAATTATCTAGAAATAATGCATAGTAAACATACTTTGAGATCATAAAATCATACTTTTCGCAATGCCTAATTCTGAGGTAACAACAGGTAAAGTTCTACTTTCCTTCATGAAGACGGCTTTTTTTGTTTTTTGTTTTCCCACTGGCTACTATCAAACACTAGCATTTTGGAGTATCTCTTCTTTTTATAGTATTGGTAATTTTCATCCAACCTTTTTGAAATATTTACTACTTGTAAATATAATAGGGAAATGAACATCAGCCGTCAAAAATTTTTGGAAAAAAGCTCAGGAAATTTTTATATGTTCACATCTATCAAAATACATAATCTGATTTTGTTCTATTCTTTTTAATCGTTTTCTACCTTTAACCAAAGGCTTCTGAAAGAAACAGGCTGACACACTGCTACAGCATTTTAAGAAGGAATGTGAAGCTTTTCTTTTCTTTTCTTTTTGAGACGGGGTCTTTCTCTGTCATCCAGGCTAGAGTGCAGTGGCAAGATCTTGGCTCACTGCAACCTCTGCCTCCCAGGTTCAAACGATTATCCTGCCTCAGCCTCCCAAATACCTGGGATTACAGGCGTGTGCCACCACACCCAGCTAATTTTTGTATTTTTAGTTAGACAAGATTTCACCATGTTGGCCAAGCTGGTCTCGAACACCTGACCTCAGGTGATCTGCCTGCCTCGGCCTCCCAAAGTGCTGGGATCACAGGTGTGAGCCACTGCACCTGGCCAGAATGTAAAGCTTTCTAACCATCCCAGTTGAACAGTGAATGTAAGTAAATACTTAATGTGTGTGTGTGTGTGTGTGTGTGTGTGTGTGTGTAAAGAATAAAGATACATGATTTGCAAAGCAGCATAACTTTCTTCCCTTAAGCTTCTCTTCTTTCCCCACCCAACTTTTAACATATAACTAAATTCGTGACCCGGCGCAGTGACTCACATCTGTAATCCCAGCACTTTGGGAGGCCGAGGCAGGCGGATCACCTGAGGTCAGGAGTTCAAGACCACCCTGGCCAACATGGTGAAACCCCGTCTCTACTAAAAATACAAAAATTAGCCAAGCATGGTGGCAGGTATCTGTAATTCCAGCAAATTGCTTGAACCCAGGAGGTGGAGGTTGCAGTGAGCTGAGATCATGCCACAGCACTGCAGCCAGGGCAACAGAGCAAGACTCCGTCAAAAAAAAAAAAGAACAAAAAAAAAAAAACTAAATTGGGTAGTCAAAGCACTATACCATAAAGAATACACCAATACATTCTACATTAGCTAAAACATAAAAGAAATTTAGTGAAATTATGAACTTGACATCTGGTAAGCTCCTCTTTCATTAGTTTTGAGTAGCTAAAGTTCTGAAAAACTGTTCCATCTATGATTTCAATTTATTTGGGTGAAAACAAACATTATATAAAGGGGGATGTGTGTTAGGGCTTTCTTTTTTCCCTAACTTGTTTTTAATTCAGACCACACAGGCTCTAGACTAGGTACCATGTTGTATCGGGTATAGTCATTATATTACGTAACAGTGACTGGCAAAGAGTACACATTCAATAAAAATGTATAGACTATTCAAAAAATAATGAATGAATGATCTAAGGATATGAACCAACCTGTCAGCAGTTCAGACTGATTTCACAGGATTTAGGGGTTTTTTTGAGACAGGGTCTCACTCTATCGCCCAGGCTGGAGTACAGGGGCACAATCACAGCTCACTGCAGCCTCCATCTCCAGGGCTTAGGTGATCCTCCCACCTCAGTCTCTCAAGTAGTTGGGAATACAGGCGTGCACCACCACGCCAGTTAATTTTTTGTATTTTTGTAGAGACAGGGTTTCGCCATACTGCCCAGGCTGGTCTTGAACTCCTGGGCTCAAGTGATCCACCCACCTCA
The DNA here is from genome assembly GCF_028885655.2 of Pongo abelii. Taxonomy (NCBI): domain Eukaryota; kingdom Metazoa; phylum Chordata; class Mammalia; order Primates; family Hominidae; genus Pongo; species Pongo abelii. The sequence continues at coordinate 32,030,075 of NC_071995.2, forward strand.
GCCTCCCAAAGTGCTGGGATTACAGGCATGAACGCCCAGCCTGATTTCACAGGATCAATCTTGGCAAAAAGAAAAATCAACTATATTATTCACAAAATCATTTTGATCCCTATAGAAATAGTCTTGAAAACAAAGAAAAGCAACCTTTAGACAGTAAAAATACAGACACGGTAAAATCATGGACTTATTTATGATTTAGTCATTAAATACTATTAATATTAATTTTATAACTGAAAAGTTATAATTTAAAAATTATGGTGCATCAAACAAGACAGGCTTTAAAAAAGGCATACTAATTTGTATATGCCTAAATAAATGTACAATGAGGTAAAATAAAATTGAAAATATATTAAAAAGAAAATTTTAATTACTATGATGGATAATTATGGATTACTAAGGATAAAGGAAAAATACCAAAGATAACTGTTACCATATCAACCAACAATCTAAAAAACCTCCCTTTAATCATTTAATTCAAGTACCTAAATACAAACCATTTGACAGAACTAAGAAACAAAGAACTAATATCATCTTAATCCAATTCATAAAGGAAATATTAAATTTATTGTATCTGTCTGGGTGTCTTAGAGCATCCTTGTATTTTAATAATAGATTAAATAGAGTAGAAAATTTACAAATGGCACTTAAATTTAGGATAGTTATAATGCAGAATTTTATAAATGTATTTCAGATTCTATGATAAAAATGGCTGCTCTAAGATAGTTTTCCTACAAAATCCACTCACCATTTTAAGCATCTAAGTTGAAATTAACTTTCTAAAAACACACACGCACTTTTCTCCTTCAGCACAATGAATCGTCACTTAAGCGCTGGACCCAGAGACACAGCTACAGAAGTCAATTGGGTTTCATAACCTCAAAGTGGAGAAAGTACTGTTATCTCAGTGGGCAGAATGTCATGCTTTTGAGTTGATGTTTGTAAGTCTTGCTGTTTTTCATTGTAATTTTGTAGCCCTTCTCTCCCTTATTACTCTGTGAAAGGCTAGATTAGACAACAAATGTGTCAATTCTATCAAAATAATATTAAATAGATTCTGAGTACAAGCTACAAAGCTTTCTACAAATAAAATGCATGAATGTTAATAAAAGCTTCTTAAAGTGCTTCTGGACTTTAACAGAGGCATCTTTCTGTTTATTTCTAGGTTCTGCACTCTGCAATGCTCAGATCAATCTTAACAAATAACCTCTAAACAAATAACCACAGAATGAATTGTTATATCTTCTCCCTGTCCATCCTTTGGAAATACAAACAAAAAGAAAGAACAAGGAGCAGGCAAACTTATAGAAATCAAAAACCATGCTATTTTTTTAAATGACAGTCCCACATTTGTCACCACTGATGACCTCTTCAGGTCTAATACCTCTCAACCACCATTTTTAAATCCAAACTACTCTCTCCTTCTCGTAGCAACTCCAAAATGCACTGAAGAAAGTACATTTCTGAGCCTAAATTTACATATATTAAAGAAATTTTACCAAAGAGTCTCTTCATTTCAGAGGTAAGAAGTAAAAAATTAGCAACAAAAGTGATTTGAAATTCCAGATCATAACTATCCTAAATTTAAGATAGGCTTCCTTCACCACACATGATAATATTAATAATGCTATTATGCTTATCAACACCTCAAAAGAAAAGCAGCAGACCAAACATTCAAATTTTTTTGTTTTGCTTGGCAACATCAAAATACTTAATTTTTTCCTGTTTCTTGAAAACTCACAGTAAGGTAAGAAAGGACATTCAGCAGTGAGCAAGCTTGATGGTAGCAAGAACACTTTAGACTGCCCACAAGCAAAAGAGAAAAAGTATTTTGCAGATGTATTTCCACTTAGCATTAGCATTTTTTTTTTTTTTTACAGCTTTATACAGGCTTTCTTTTAAAGCAAAAATCACAACATTCTTTTTTAAGTGTCATGCTAAAGATAAATTATCTGTCTAGGTGTCTTGGAGCATCCTTGTATTTTAATAATAGATTAAACAGAGCAGAAAATTTATAAATACCACTTAAGTTTAGGTTATAATGTAGAATTTTATAAATGTATTTCAGATTGTATGATAAAAATGGCTGCTCTAAGAAGGCTGTCCTAATAAGTTAGGAAATAATCACCAAGATAAACTTTATCTTGTAGTTAACAGATTTGAAATCTAAATTATGAAAAAACAAATTATGAAGAAAAAAATGCCTTTCAATGCTGTTTACATTTTACATCAAAACTTCATTAAGTTGTACAGAGTTGGTGAGGATTTGGGGAACCTAGCATTCTAATGCACTGTTGGTAGAAAATGTAAGCAAAAGCAACTTAGTGAGAAGACTCTAAATTCTAAATGTCATGAATATCCATTAGCCAAGGATTTCCCTTGTTATAACTTATTCTATAAAAACATTCCCACAAGTACCTAGATACATATCAAATGACACTCATTTAGCATTGCTTCTATCAACAATGAAAAACAAGACAATAAGCGAAATGTCTCTCAATATCAAATTGTTTAAGTAAACCATGGTAATTCTTATATAAGGAAATACTGCACAGCTGTTATAAAGAATGAAATATCTATGTGCACTGACTTGGAGCAATCTTCAAGGGTACATGGTTAAATGAAAAAAAGGAAACTGTAAAATAGCATGTGTAATATAAACAAAAGAATTGGAGAGCCATGCATCAAAGCTGATGGCAGTCATCTTTGGGTGTATTAAGAACAATGTAAGGTATAAACTGTGTTTTTCTAATGTTTCCATGTCATTAAAGGAAGACATTAATGTAAAAACTTGTTTTAAGATCTTTTAAAATGTTATTTCTTAAATGCTTCATAGGAACTTTACAATGGCCCTATAAACACTTAGGTTTTTAAAATAGGTTCCATTCAACAAAATGTTATTCCAGAACAGCCCTATTTTATAAAACAAAGATGAAACAAGTGCGAATTGTGGTTTCAAAAATTTACACAGAAGTCTTGTAAACCTTATAAAAGCAAAAAATAATTCCAACATCAGTGTTTTTCCATAGGATTTTCTTTTTTATCTTAACCACAAAGGGATCTTTTAGGAAATCATATATAGTGTTATAAATCTTCCCAAAGCTTAATATTTCTTTATCTTTTTATTCTATGTTCAAATTAAATACTTTCATCAGCATGTAGATTATGACCCCATTTCTCTGAAACTGTTCATCTATCCTTCTACGTGAACACATGGAAAGGCTAATGTTCACCTAACGTTAATGATGGTCATTTCTGAGTAATGATGGCCATTTCTGAGTGATGAATGTTGGGTAATTTTACTTCCTTCTTTGTATTCTTCTAAATTGTCCAAATTACTTACGTGTATATGTCACTTACATAACAAGTATTTTTAAATATTTATTTTTAATTAGCTATTGTCGTTTACCTCCTTTAGCTTTTGATTATTATCTTTTGAAAATTCATGATCCTCTAAGGCTCTAATTTTTAATCTTCTGGGCTCCAATGACCAGTCCATAAAAAAAACAAGATAAAAGAACAATGTACAACATCATGAAACAACCTAAGATCCCACAGACTTAAAAGTAAGTTTCATGTTTAAAACATAGTCCTGCTCCGCAGTCACCTGGGTTAGGAACACCTGTGCAACACATTACCTCCATGATTTGCCACGTAACAGAGCTCGAATTCACATATATAAATTCATGGTTTTAATCTATGGGCCCAGAGGCTAGGCTACCAGAAATCATAAAACATTAGAGAGATCAGCTATTAAAATTGAGGAAGCTAACAAAAATAAGGGCAAAGTTACAGAGGCAAGGAATTGGTGGGTAAAAGGGAGAGGAGGAAAAAAAAAGAGCTAGAAGATATTTGAGAGCTCAGTATCTACGTCTAAATTTCTGGGGAAAAAGAAAGTGAGTTTTTAAGTCACTGGAAATACTTCATGAGTGCTAGTGCTTCCGAATTTTTCAATAAATTACAGATATGTAAAATTAAAATAAAACTCTCATTCTACTCTCACCTATAAATAAATTTATAAAGGATAAAAAACCAACTCACCTGCCTGTCGTACTGGGAATTCCACATGGTCAGAGACTATAATCCGAAGTAAACTGGGGGCAAAATTGATAATCTTGTAGGACTGAAATTACAAAGAAATGTTTTATAAAATAGGGCAATATAAGTGAGTAGCTTATAAGTTAGCACCGGTTACTGAATACGTTACTGTCCAAATAAAAGAAAAACTTTTAAACTGAGACAAACCCTTCAACGCAAAATGAAGATTACTAAAATACTTCAAGTCAAAAAACTTTCCTGAGCAGAAACTGATGAATAAAAGAATATGAACATTTTTATGTTTTTTTAACATATTGTCAGAATGGTCTCCAGAAGCAGTATACCAATTTACACTCCCAACAACAGCATATGATAGTGTCCATCTATCTAATACAGGTATCATCATTCCTTTGAAACTTTAAAATTTTATTAATGTTTTAAATTGCATTTTCTCTATTACTAAGGAGGTTGGATGTTTTCCTCTTTGTTGGCTGTTTTTTCTACAAATTCCTTACTCCCTTTATCCTTTTGTAAATGGAGTATTTGCTTTATTCTTAATAAATTCTAAGAGCTATTTATGAATTTAAAATCTCAGTCTTTTATTTGACCCATACATGGCAAGTATTTCTTCCTAGATTATTTGTGCTTCAATTTTGTTTATGGTATTTTTGACAAATAGAAAACAAAAAAACAAAGGCTACAGGAAATAGGAGATCCAACAGAGCAAAACAGAGAAGATAATGTTACAAAGTTGAGCATGAGCAATGGAGAGAAGCCAGTCCAGATTGGAACAGTGTGACTCACGAGACGGGGTTGAGCGCGCTGTCATCACCAGCTGCCCTCTACTGCTGTACTATCTTTTACAGTTAATGCCTAAGTGAGCCTGTGGGGATGAAGCTCCTGCTCTACCCTGTGGCCTGGGTCACTTCATCCCACAGGTGTGCTCTACTTTGATCTGCTCCTGAGTTTGGCGATGGGGACCTTCAAAGCAAAAAAAATACAGAGCATCCACTCCTTCGGATCACGTTATATCCAGATGTACAGTACCTGGACTATATTACAGTCCTGTCACATTCCAGAGTCCACATATGCCTTTGTCCACTGACATTCATTTGAAAAGACTCAAATTCCAGTGAGGCCAAACCAGACAATGACCCAGAGAGTCTGTTCAGCTCACCCCTCTCCTCAGAGCCTGGATCTGTGGGGGTATCCCTTTCAATACACAGCTAGGTTTGGGCATATTATTCATTTTTTTAAATTAAAATAGCATCTATGAAGGTAAATGTTTGATTAAAAAATTAATTTGGAGACAACTGGCATTTTAAAAGTATTAATCCTTTTCATCCAAGAACACTGTGCTTTCCAAATCTTCCTATATATCCTTCAAAAAATTTTGAATTATAATTTTCTTCCTTTCATCCTGTGTAGTCTTCAGATCGCAAATCTGTGGCATGTACATTCTTTTTTATCCATAATTGAAACCATCAGAATTTTAAAGCAGTTTTTAAGAAAACAGATTTGTTTTAACAGTTGATAGGAGGCAAAATTAACACAGATTCACCCAGCCTTCACCTTCTACATATGCATTATAACTCATGTTTATAACTTTGTAAATACTGAAAGAGCTTGTCATGAATCAAAGATTAAAACATCTATACAGTTTATTCTAATCATAAAAAAACTGATTTCCGTTATTTGTTTTAAAAATCTTATTCCACACATACAAAATAACTTTTACACTTAAATAAATGCTACTTATTTGAAAGTAATATACCTATTGCAGAGACTACTTTTATGTCAACACTGTTGCCATTGTACACATTTTGAAACTCCCCTTTTTGCAACTGTTTGCCATTTTAAAAAATTTCAGAAACCTTGTCTTCTTTCAGCATTGATTCATTCTATATTAACTTGGCCAGCTAAAACATTCAGAGATAAAGTCAGATATATTTTCATACTACTTTACTCAGAAATAGTTACTCAATTTCTTTGTGCCTCTTGAGGCTTCAAGTTTCTAAAAAATAAATAAGACTAATTTCTCAATGATTTCCTGAGGATATTTTGTATCTGTGAAGTTTTCTGCAAATACCCAGTTTGCTTAACTAAATTCTGCATTTATGAGAACTCATAAAGCAAAAAACTGATGTCTCCTCCCATCCTCTGACTCACTGCTCCGCTTCATTAACCTTTCTAGCCCTCCAGCATGCCAAGTTGAGGGACTTTTCTGAACCGTTGTTCCTCTCTCAGCTCTTTGCCTGGCCCATTCCTTCACAACATCCAACTCTCTACTCAATGCCATTCTTCAGAGAATGGCTATACATCCCAACACTCTTGCTCGGGCTTTACTCTCTACAGCACTTACGACCTGAAATTATATTAGTTACTTGTCTGTATCCCCAGCTCCATGGAAACAAACTCTTTTACCAATATCTGCAATATATTAACTCAATAAATATATCTGTGCTATTTATATAAACAAATTATCTTAATAAAGAGTAATGAAAATGGCACGTACACATGCATGGAAAGCAGAGATTCCAAAGCTTGGCAATGAAAGTAAAAACTTATTTCCCTACCGAGGCCATGTGAAGGATAATTTACTAAAAGAGGACACATTTCTGGATGAATTACTTAAGCAAGGTACCTACCCATTCCTATTCCTCTATGCTGCCTCTAATGGGACTTCTGGTCTATAGAAAATAAGATGTATAGGGTTCACTCAATATCCTGAGATAAAACTACAAATACATTTTCCCACAGAAACAATATCACAAATAGCAGTCAGAAAACTACTCACTAGTAACAGAAAAATGCTGGCCTGAAAAAATTATATAGCTCCAAATGAGAATTTATCCATTGGAACACAGGCTGTGGTGCAGAAGCTGCTTATTTTTCTAAACGGCAACTGACAGATCCATCAGTATACCGCAGAAGCTGCTCCCATTCCCTATGCAGAACATACTTGCTAAGGGGAGACCTAGACTAAAGTCAAAGAGGTGGACCATAACCACTTATGGTGATTTACCCACCCATTTATCCAACAAAGTCGGATGTTACAGTGGTGGCAAAGGACAAGCAGGCAAAACCCATCATCATAAGCATGTTTTACTACACGGTTAGGTGACATTATATTTTGTTCTACTTACAGCCGATTCAAAAAACCTTAAAGCATTTCACTATGCTTTATATAAAATATAAATGCTAAATGAGTGGTACAGCAATAAGCTACCTTTAGAAATTGCTGGGGAAATCACAGTCTGTGATGAGGTGGGACACTATGGGGCAGGGCAGAGTGATGACGGAATGGATTTGGATTGAACTACCATCAAGAGTCTACAGCCATACCACCCTGAACGTGCCTGCTTTTGTCTGAAATACCATGGGAAAAAAAAATAGGATTGGGTCTTAAACGTCTCCTAGTTCTGCAGGCTTTCTCATGTACTTTTTCCACTTCTATAACATCAACTGTACTTATATACTGATGAATCAGAAAGAAATGAAGGTTAGGTGAAGGGCAGGGAAGTGTAACCTGATATCAAAGAAACACCTGGCCTCGTTGTGAGAAGGGGCTCATAAACAGGCCAACTCCCCTGTTCATACTAGTGGACTGCAAATTCAGCTCCTGCTTTGTTCTTCCTAACTAACCCCTGGATTACTATTCTTCCAGCCAGCCAACATACAGTACTTTTACTCTGCAAAGCCTGGGACAGGTACTGACTTTAACTTCCCCCTATTCTAAGTGACAGTCCATTTCTTTTTCAGGCACCAGTACATTATCTTTGGGCATTAGTTCAACCCAACCTCCTCTCCATTGGCAGTGTTTTCACTCTCCCTTTTATCTCTGGGGAATCCTGCATTTATACCTACTCCAAACTCCACCTAGATTTCCTATTAAAATAATCCTTTTCAAAGATTCCCAACACGCAGCTTTTTAAAGTCAATTACAACAGAAACATTTACTTAGGACAGTCACACTTTAGTCACACTTCAGGAGGCACAGAATCACCTGGGGGAGCTAGTTAAAAGACAACTGGCCCCACCCCCACAGTTTCTGATTCGTTAAGTCTGGACTGAAGCCCCGTAATTTGCATAATTTGTAAGTTCTCAGGTGATGCTGAAGCTCCAGGTCCTGGGCAACGCTTTGAGAACCGCTGATTTTGGAATATTTATATTTTACAGGTCATCACAACCTAAAACAGCTGTTGCTCCATCCCAGTGGTAGCTCTTAAAGCACCGGTAGGGAAGAAGAAATAAGCTGGAGTTTGGGATCATTAAAATTTTGAAGTGTGGGGGTAACGCTGGAAAGACGTCAAGGCTAATTAGGAAGAACAGGAGACGGAGGAAAAAAAAAGAAGTCTTACACATTTTAGCATTTATAAGAAATTTCTCCAAACACATCTTACTTTGATGTGTCTTAGATAAAGCAGTATCACCATGAAAACTGCCTATTCTTCCCAGAGCACTCTCCCAACAGCACTGCCCAGCGCTCCGGAAAACTCGGCCAATCGGTGTCAAAACAGTCCTGCCAACCCGACAGGAGGAGGCGGTGGGCAGCGTGCTCTACAGCAACACCTAAAAAGGGCTGGGTTTGGAGAAAAGCTGAACTCAGATTTGAATTGTAAGTAAAATTCCCACCTGCTCCCCAAGTCCGCGCACTTAAGGAAAAGAAATCACACCCTGAAAACACTAGCACAGGTTGCAAAAACTGCTTCTTGCGGACCAAGTGGGCAGAACAAACTGCACTGGAGAAGGAAGACGACACGAAAAGGTGCAAAGGTGGCCAACAGGTGCGCGAGCTGCTCGGCAAAGATCCTGGGAGCCCTGCTCCACTGGACCGGGGGGCAGCGGGGGCGGAGAGCGGGACCAGCCGTGAGGCGTCAGTCCCAGCCCGGTGGGGGTGAGGACGAGGGGCGCCGGGGAGGGGGAGCCCGGCCAGCCGGCAGGGGCGCCCCTTCGGCGGAAGAGGGTCGCCGAAGGCCCTCTCCTCACCTGGTTGAGCTCGTTCTCGGCTGCAATCCGCAACTTCGGGTCGATGGTGCCCTTCAGCGCCTGGATGATCCGGTTGAGGTCCATCTCCCCGGGTGGGGGCTCCGCGGCCCCCGGAACAGTAGGCCGGACTGCAGCTTTAGTTTTCGTCTGACCCTCTCAGCCTCCTCTTCCACGACCCCTGGATTACCTCACACCCCACCCCCCGCCACCGTCGCCACCTGCGGCCACTTGCTGCGCCACTCTGACTCCGCGCCCCCTGTCCTCCCTTTTTCCCCCCCACAACTCTCTCTCCATTCACCCTTTTACGACAGCCGGTGGGAGGCGGGAGAAGGAAGAAGAGGAAGCAGAGCTTCCTTTACGGCGGCCTCTTCCCCCGGGCGTGATGCCATGACCGCCTCCCGTCGGCGGCCGCCACGCTGCTGTACGGAAAACGACCTAGGCTTCTTTCCCGGAAAGGAACCTGCGCTCCCGAACGCAGGCAGGCGGCCGCCATGCTCCCGTACGGTAAACAGCCTCCCGCCTCTTCCCAGGTGAGGAAACTTGAGCTGGCCGGGAGTCTCCTTACAGCTGCTTCCAAATTAAGCATATCTGGATGGTGTGACACTTTTTGTTAGTCCGAGAACTGTATGGGCATCGCAACTGGGTCTGTTCCAAGATAGACTTGCTGGGACCTTCAAATCATGTACCTTACAGGAGGACAGGGTTCCTCCGTGTGTGGGAGTCATCTTTCATTCATTCATTCGCTTTCACTGAACATTTGTTAAACATATATTTTTGAACCAGAGTACTAGGATTTTTAGGTACCACATTACAACAAGATGAATTCCATGCAAGTTAACGTGAAGGAATTCACAACCTGATAGATGAGACAAATATAAAAAAGATATTTACAGTGTAGAAATGATAGGGGAGTGCTGGAAAGGGAAGAGCGTGGTCCCTTTAAATGATAGGGATGGGCGAAGTGAAGTGCTGGGTAGAGGAGTGTGTGGTCCCTAGGTCACCAGCCTAGGTGAGGACTGGCACGTCTGCTTTCCAGCCCCAATGTTGCATTTCCAAAGACCACCCTGGCCTGCCACTCCCCCATACTGTGCCTATGAAAACCCCAGACCCTAGCAGGCAGGCACACAGGCAGCCAGACATCCAGAGGAGCATAAGAGTGGAAGAAGAGGAGCTCGCTGGCACATCCGCAGGCCATTCACGGGCAGAACGACGCGGAGTTTGGCCTGGGCAGTCGGAAAAGAGCCCGGGCCGCCAAGCGGCCCAACTCCACGGGAAAACCATTTCCCTTCTGGGTGCCTCATCTGCTGAGGGCTACTTCCACTCAATAAAACTTTGCACTCAATTCTCCAAGCCCACGTGTGATCCAATTCTTCTGGTACACCAAGGCAAGAACCCAAGATACAGAAAGCTCGCTGTCTTCGCGACAAGGTAGAGGGTCTAATTGAGCTGGTTAACACAAGCCCCCTATAGGCAAACTAAAAAAGCATCCTGTAACACACACCCACTGGGGCTTCAGGAGCTGTAAACATTCACCCCTAGACTCTGTCAAGGGGTCGGAGCCCCACAGCCTGCCCGTCTGTATGCTTCTCTAGAGGTCTGAGCAGCGGGGCACTGAAGAAGCGAGCCACACCCCCAATGCACGCCGTGTGAGGGGGACAAGGGAACCTCTCCCATTTCAGAAAGACAAAGGTCACAGAAACTGAAAACTACATCCCTGAGAGTTTTATGAAAAATTTTCAGACCTTCTCAAAAATGTAGTGAAAGGTAAGGAGAAAAGTTATACTGTTTCTCTCCACTGTGGCCATATCTGGCGCCACAATTTCAATGGCATGAAAATATTAAGGAGCTGGTTTTTCCTGAGGTTAACCCAGAAGAGAGGGTTCTAATTACATTTAATAAAGATGATGATGTGGGCAAAACACAGCTGAGGGGATGTGATCTTTTCAGGAGCAGATAATTAAGATAGATTGGGTCAATTAACTGAGTTCAATCGACAGAGTAGAAAACATGCGGCTGAAAACTTGGTGGCTTGAAAGCTTCCCCCTCAGTTGGATGCAAAAGTGCTGCACAGTGAATTTAACATGTCTAATTGCTTCCAGTACTGCCCCTCTTTAATCCATTATTCACACTGTCATCAGAAGAAAGTTTCTGAAAAGTTAATATTACTATGTCTCTTCCTTGATTTCTCATCAATTTCAAGATAAAATATAAACTTCTTAGCACTCCAGAGTCTTATGAACACTATTTCACTAAACCACTCTCTTGGACATCATGATTGTCTAAAATTTTTTTTATCTCTGAAAATCTTAACTCCAATATCCTTTTATAATTAGAACCAATTCTTCCACTTCTCTCTTCCTCAAAAATTCTAAGCTTGTTTTCCAATTCAATCACTACTTCAGTTCTTAGTCTATCCATTACTCACTACACATCATTTTCTGCTATTAAACCCCCAATTCAGCTTCTTAACTCTAGCCTTGACCCACTGTGCAAACTGACATCAGATGTGTTATTTAATCAGATGCAACCATCCTATTCCTATTCCTTGCCTTTAATCAGCACTATCTTCCATTCCCTCAGTGGCGTTTCAACTCTCAGGACTCTTCTCAAGCTCCCTACGCCTTCTCACCAAACCCTGCAAAGATGAGCAAAACCCTCAGGCTCAACAACAAATTCATCTCTGCTTATCCCTCTTCATCTCCTCTCCAGTCTGAACCCCATTCTCTCCCATCTCCTCCAGGACCCTGTTCCATAAATCTCTCCTCTCTTAAGTACATTTTTCCTTAAAATAAATTTTAGTCATTATAATGTGCTCATTGTTGACAATGTGTAAGTTTTCCTACTTTTTCAGCCTCTTTTCCTCCACTGATTCAACCTCAGCCTAAAAACATTTCCCCCAGCAAAAAAAAAAAATCTTCAGTAATGCTAATTATTGCTCATTCTTTTCCACTTCATTCCCAAGAATGGTCTTCATTCATTGTGTCAGCTTACTTCCTATTCATGCTTCAACCACCTATCCCCAGGCTTCTCCCCCTCATTTCCCACTAAAACTGCCAAGCAAAGATGAACACCGACCTCTTTAGGGGCATACCAACTGCAAGAGACATTTTTAGGTCTCATCTTAAATTTTCTGTCTCTCTCTCTCTTTCATGTGTGCGTGTGTGTGTGTATGTATAGAGAGAGATTGAGAGATTGGGGGGAGGGCGTCTCACTTCCATTGCCTGGGTTGTAGTGCAGAGGCATGATCACTGCTCACTGCAGCCTCGACCTCCTGGGCTCAGGTAATTCTCCCACCCAAGTAGCCGGGACTACAGGCACATGCCACCACGCCCAGCTTTATTTTTAGTAGAGACAGGGTTTTACCACATTGCTCAGGCTGGTCTTGAACTGCTAGGCACAAGCAATCTGGCAGCCTCAGCCTCCCAAATTGGGATTACAGGTGTGAGCCACCACACCCAGCCTCTAATATCTGGTATCATATTTCATACTATTTTTAAATTATCTCTTTTCTTGTTTTCTCTTATAGAATACATTCCTAACCCTTTGATTACTCAATCGCCCAACTCTTCGACGCTTCTCAGGACTCTGTCCTCAGCCATCTTCTCTTTCTCATCCACCCATTTTTCAGTCATTTCATCCACTTATATAACTTTAACCATCAACTAAACAAAGATAGCTTACAAAACTCGTTGTAAGATCTCTTCCCTTAAACTAAATATATCCAAATGCCTATTACATTTCTACCAATATCTATCCCTCAAATCACTTAAGACACATGTCTAAAACTGAACTCAGATAGCACTGAAGATGATAGTTTGGAGAAGGGAGAGACTTAAGGCAGTTACCCCAATAACATAAAAGGAGAGATCAAAAATGGTGACACCACCAAACGCTGGTGAGGATGTACAGAAACTGGATCACTTATATGTTGGTGGTAACACGTACAGTGATACAGCCTTTCTGAAAACAATTGGGCAGTTTCTTTAAAAAACTGAATATGCAACTACCATATGACACAGCAATTGCACTCCAGAGCATTGGTCCTAGACAAATGAAGCCTTGTGCTCTTAAAAACAACCTTGTGAGCGTATATGCAGCTTCATTCATCATAACCCAAATCTGGAAACAATCCAGATATCCTTCAGTTAGTGAATGGTTAAATAAACATGGTACATCTATACCATGGGATACTACTGAGCAACAAAAAAAAGATACATGCAACAACCTTGATGAATCTTCTGAGAATTACGCTGAGGGAAGGAAGCCAATCCCAAAGGTTGCATCTTGTCAAACGCCATTTATATAACATTCTTAAAATTTAAACAATATAGAAGGATCCATGGTTGCTAAGGGTTAAAGTGGAGGTGGTGGCAAGGGGGGGAGTGGGAAAAGGGCAATATGAGGAATTCTGATGATGGAAATGTTCGTTTCTTGACTGTATCAATGTCCATATCCCAGCTGTGATGTTGTATTATAGTTTTACAAGATGTTACTGTTGAAGGAAACTGGAAAAATCGTACATAGGATCTATCTGTATCATTTCTTACGACTTCGTGTGAATCTACAATTATATCAAAATAAAAATTTTACCCAACGTACGTAATTAAAAAGAGCTGATGTTCCCATGAAAACTTTGTATGCTTTGGACAGACTCACTGAAGACAAGTTACTAAAATACAATGCTATCAAATTAGGGGTGGCCAAGAAAACAGGAAAGATCAGAAAAAGCCATGAGCTCTCGGATTCTGCTCTCAGATTTCTTGGCAAGCGTTTTAAAATGGTTTTCCCTAAACTATAATTTATGTTCAACTTACATATGACTCATTGTTTGAATCTTTTTTTTTCACTTTGCATAATGAGAGGCTTTCTATATTTATTGATACCTGAAATGAATTTGAACCAGTGATATTGTCTTGTATTTTCATGGTTTGAAATATGCCTCCCCTCTCTGTGCCTGTTTCCTCATCTGCTTCCAAGAGCTGTTGTGGGGACTAGATGAGATAAGCCCATGGGACATGTGCAATAAACACATCATTGTAGTCTATTTAAGAGAAGAGACGCCTTATTCAAAATTGCTGAATCAGACATCATCTCACACTATGTCTGGCACATAATAAAAAATCCGTCAGCACTGGTTGAATGAGTACGTGAATGCATGTGAGAGAGAAGGGGTCCAAAACAGGATATCCACAATAGGCATGAAGGCCAAAAGATATAAGCCATTTCAAAGGAAGAATCAACAGTAATTCGTGATGGGTTAGGTATACAAAGTAACTAAGGTAAGTCAAGAATGATTTTAAAGTTTCAAGCTTTGATGACCTATGGAAGTCATTAACCAGGGAAAACATAACTAGATTTTGGAGGAAAGATGAGTTAGCCTTTGGATGTGTTGAACTAGAAGCGCTTATAGTTTACATGGCTAGAGATTTCATCAGTGAATAACTCATCAATGAGCTGAGTGAGGAGGCAGGAAGCTACGGCCGGTGGAAGAGGAAGAAATAAAGGGATGGAGTTAAGAGAGCTGTAAGCCTTATGTGCACATAGGGCAGTTGACATCATAGAAGTGGATGGCATTACCCTAGAAATACAGCATACAGAATAACTGGCATGATTACAGCTCAAATTACAGAAAGTAATTTTTACTCCAAGCACTGACGCTGTGGACTTTTTTGAGATTTAACATTTTAGTCATCTAAATGGAATATCACACAGCTGTCCTCCCCATCTGTTGGCAGCAGCTCATCTGTTGGTGTATGTTAGTAAGCTTGAATCTAATCCATACAGTAAAGAGAAAATGAGAGTTAAAAACCAACACTTAAAAATCCTATCTGTAAGTTTAATAATGCATCTCTTAAATACTATGAAGTTTATCATTAAAGACCTCTGCTCCAAGTGTCTAAACTGAGCAGCGGGGTGAGTGGCTCACACCTGTAATCCCAGCACTTTGGGAGGCCGAGGCAGGTGGATCACTTGAGGTCAGGGGTTCAAGACCAGCCTAGTCAACATGGTGAAACCCAGTCTCTACTAAAAATACAAAAACTTAGCCGGGTATGGTGGCACATGCCTGTAATCCCAGCTACTTGGGAGGCTGAGGCAGGAGAACCACTTGAACCCAGAAGGCAGAGGTTGCGGTGAGCTGAGATCATGCCACTGTACTCCAGCCTGAGTGACAGAGTGAGACGCTATCTCAAAAAAAAAAAAAGTCTATACTGGCAGAGCTCTATATCATAAGCACTTAAAATATATCTCCTCTATGCCCAAGGGCTTGGTTCCAGAACATCCATGTATACCCAAAGCCGTGTATACTCAAGTCCTCTAGTCAGCCCGACAGAACCCCAGGATACAAAAAGTCAGCCCTCCTTTATATTCGGATTCCATATCCTGTGAAAATTCTATTTTCTATTGGCATTTGGTTGAAATTACATTTAAGTGGACCTGTGTAGTTGAAATCCATGTTGTTCCAGAGTCAACTGTATATGTGAGCATATATATATATATGAATTTAGAGAGAGGAATTTATATATATAATATATAGAGAATATAAAATACACAGGAATTGTTAAGAGGAATTTCTTAAAAAACAAAAAATCAGTGATACATAAGCTAAAGTAATAGGAGTTAGAGCAGTGTTACAAAGTTTCTAAACAGGAGCCAGCAACTTTCTTCTCCAGAGGCTACAATGATAGCAGTGATGGGAAAGGATGCAAGATACAAATAGTAGTACTAAATAGGACAGAAGAAAAAATATTTACTTTCAAATAAATTTGGCTTCAAGATGTTGTTTCTTCACCTCCTCGGGCTTTCCACTTTTCACATTGAAAAAGAGGCCATCCCCTTCCTCAGCTTCAGGACCTCTGAGAAACTATGACTTAAGACAACCTCAACTGAATGGTTCATATAGTTCACAAAGTGTCTAGTTTGCCATAGTGCACCAAAAGCATATGAATGAGACAGCAGTGGAAAATATGTTAACAGCTGCAGCACTAGAGAGCTAAAGTAGATACTGCAGAGAATTTTGCACCGTATTGGACTTGAGAGAGCTAACTCTAGCTCAGCACTTTTGATAGTGGCCTTAGAAAGTCAATCTCCAAGAGTTTCCATTTTCTTATCCCCTAAAAC
Source organism: Pongo abelii (assembly GCF_028885655.2). NCBI lineage: Eukaryota > Metazoa > Chordata > Mammalia > Primates > Hominidae > Pongo > Pongo abelii. The sequence goes on from NC_071995.2 coordinate 32,046,218, forward strand.
AATATCTACCTCACCAAGGCCACTGTAAGGAAAAAATAAGTTTACATATATGGGCCAGGCCTGGTGGCTCACGCTTATAATCCCAGCAATTTGCGAGGCTGAAGCTGGTGGATCACTTGAGCCCAGGAATACAAGACCAGCCTGGGCAACATGGTGAAACCTCGTCTTTAAAAAACCCCCAGACAGCTGGGTGTGGTAGCTCATGCCTGTAACCCTAGCTCTTTGGGAGGCTGAGGCAGATGGATCACTTGAGGTCAGGAGTTCAAGACCAGCCTGGCCAACATGGTGAAACCCCGTCACTACTAAAAATACAAAAACTTAGCCGGGCATGGTGGCACATGCCTGTAATCCCAGCTACTTGAGAGGCTGAGGGAAAATTGCACAAACCCAGGAGGCAGAGGTTTTAGTGAGCCGAGATCATACCACTGCATTCCAGCCTGGGTGACAGAGCCAGACTCTGTCTCAAAAAAACGAAAACAAAAACAAAAAACTTCCCAAAAATTAACTAGCTGTGGTGGTGTGTACCTTTAATCCTAGCCACACAGGAGGCTGAGGCAGGAGGATCACTTGAGCCCAGGAGGTCAAGGCTGCAGTGAGCCATGATCACACCACTGCACTCCAGCCTGGGGGGACAGAGTGAGACCCTACCTCAAAAAACAAACAACAAAAAAGTTACATATATGGCAGTATATTAAGTGAAATGCAAAAATTAGTGTATTGTGGATAATACTTAGGCTTTTAAGTACTTAGGCTTTTTTTTAAAAGTATTATCCCAGACTTGATAATTAAAATAAACCCTCAAACTATCCAAAGAAAGACAGGCAGGGTAGGTTCCCCTATAGCAACCTACCATTTTATCTCTTAGTTTAAAATTTTTAACAAAAAAGTGATATATACCTTTTAATTTCTAAAGTTCAGAATGAAAAGCAAGTCTTCCTCCCCCAACAAGCCCCAAACCCTTTCCTTAAAACTAACACCTTCAAATTTCTTGTACATCCTACCAGAAAAAGTTCAAGCAATCAGATATATGCTTTTTAAGATTTTTCACACAAATGAGATGTTATCGATTCTGTTCTACTCTTTGTAGGGCAAATTCCTAGCAGTGGAATTTCTGGGTCAAAAGAGTGTGTGTGTGTCTGTGTGTGTGTGTGTGTGTGTGTCTGTGTTTTACTTTAACAGTCATTACCAATTTACTCTCCAAAAATATACTAATTTTATTCCAAACTACAGCATGAATGCCCATTTCCCCACATGCTTGCCAAAGTATGTGCCTTAAAACCTTACATACGCTGACTGAAAATGTTTTCATGTATTAACTGCCTCTTCACATCCATTGCCCTTTTTTATTTATTGATTTCCTCCCACTGCAGGTGGCCATTTTGTCTTTTGATGCTGATATTTTCCTCCAATCAAAAGTCTTGTGGGAATAAACTCTGTGTGTTTAATTTATCCTTAGGGCTTCTGGGTTTTGTGTCCCACTTAGAATGCTCTTCCATACCCCTACATTGGTGTTCCCTACTCTGACAAAAAATAATGCTATCACGAAGCCCCAAATGAGTAAGCCCTACCTTTTACATTCAAGCTTCCAGTCATCTTTTTGGTGACCCATTCTTTTTTTTTTTCTTCCTGTTTTTTCCCCTTCATTTTAATCAACACTTCACAAAGTACAAAATATACTGCCTTTTTGGGAAACATTAGGTACTTTCTTCTCTCCATCATACAGTTACATGAATCTCGAGGGCTTTGTATTTCTTCAATAAGAACATAAGCATGAAGGCCCCAGGAGGTTGGGATAGGATGGTCAGTTCTCCCCTTCACCTAGACCTCGGGACCCATGAAGCATCATTGCTATGGATGGTGACCTGTGCATGCCAAGTGAGGGCCAGAGGGGGCCGTGAGCAGGCAGGAAGTCCTCTGTATCCCCCTAAGATGGGGCTCTGGACAGGGCTCCTCAGATCTCCACCATGCACCCACCATCCACTCATCCCTATCTCTCAAGATAAACATAAATTATTTTGGCATACAGCAAGATGAAGTCTTGAATTGTTTTGCTGTTAGCACCCTAATGTTTTGGAGCCAACTCTGCTCAACTCCTCCTGGACCATCTTCTGAATGTAGGTAAACTGAGGCAGTGGACAAGAAAATGTACTGAGCTTGGCCTGTCTTGAAACCTGAATTTGACCTGCTTTTCACCCCACACCAGAGTTGGGGTCTCCAACTTTGTTGGACGCCCTTCCAGGATGACCCCCCAATAGGTGTGGGGTTGGTGCTCCATTCTTAAACAGTCAGCCAATTATCACAAGATTCTGAGCAAATAAAACAATGCAGTTAAGTGAATAGAACAGAAAAAGTGTAGTAAATAGACTACGTAGGGCAAAAAAACCTTTTAAAAAACTATCCTTAGAGTAATGAGAAAATAACGCAATCATGAAACAAGAACAGAATACATACACAGGTCCCACATCCACAGACTGAAAATATTCAGGGAAACAAAGGATGCTTCCTTCTATACTGAACATGTACAAACCATTTTTTCTTGTCATTATTCCCTAAACAATCCAGTATAACAACTATTTACATAGCATCTACACAGCATATTATAAATAATCTAGAGATGATCTAACATATACAGGAGGATGTGTGGAGGTTATTGGCAAACACTACTCCCTTTTGTATCAGGGACTTGAGCATTTGCAGATTTTAGTATCTGTAGGGGTCCTGGAAACAATCCCCCATGGATGCTGAGGGACAACTGTATGTAATGAACATTCAGATAACAGGTCTACTTAGAAATTTTGAATGTTAATGAAAATTTAAAACTTCATAAAAAGGTAGTAAGATAAAGTCAAAGAAATCTCCCAATAAAAATCAGAAACAAGAGAAAAGATAAGAAAGTTATAGAAATGATCCAAAAATCTAGTTTTTGAATAGTAACACTTTCAAACAGAGAGAAGGAAAGGTGTGATAAAAATCAAATGAATAATTAAAGAAGAGACTTGCTCTCAGTGGGTGAAATGGACACACCTGAGGTGTCTGAATATTTGAATGTTGTTCATCTTTGTAGTCCCAGAGTCAGATACAAATCAGATCATCCAAATATTTGAAAGACTAATCATTACCAAAGTTTAGGGTCTTTGAAATAAAATGAGTAAAGGAATAATGCTTGAGAAACAGAATTACTGAGGCTAAGTCCACTTGGTATTAATAATGAATACAATCATTTTATAATCTAGCATTCAATATCTTGCACTGGTAGCAAATGAGCTGTACCTGTAAACTGTCAAAATGAGAACAAAGCTACTGTGGCCTAATCACAAAAGTGGTCAGTAAGAACACCCCTGATATAGAGTAGCAAGTAGAGAAACCAGAGAGCTAAATTTTTCATCAAAATTATTTAAAGTATTTGGCAGAGAAGGAGATAAGTCATACAGAAAAACATTTTATTTTGAGACAGGGTCTCATTCTGCCACTCAGGCTGGCGTGCAATGGCACAATTACAGCTCACTGCAGCCTCAACGCCCAGGCTCAGGTGATTCTCCCACCTGACTCTCCTGAGTAGCTGGGACTACAGGGGCACGACACCACACCCAGCTTATTTCTTTACCTTTTTGTAGAGACAGGGCTTCACCATGTTGCCCAGGCTGGTCTAACTCCTGCGCTCAAGCGATCCACCCACCTCGGCCTCCCAAAGTGCTGTGATTACAAGCATAAGCCACTGTACCTAGCAATATGGAAACACTTTGTGTATGCTAACAATTATTTCACCTTTAAAATACATAAAATAACATTCTAGTTATCATAAGGCTCACAATAGAACACTGATCATTAAAGCTAAAGAGTTTAACTGTGCAAACAGCAAAGATTAAGAGTATAAAAACACAGTATGTGATGTCATAGGATTGTAAAAATAAAGCTATTATGGAATTGAGAAAGGTAAACAGAAAAATGGGATGGTTGACAGATAACTAGTACAGGCAACAAGTGAGCAAACCTCTCAAAAAACATCCTGCTTTAAATGCCTGCATTTACTCAAATCATTTTAGAGGAGATAAAAGTCAGTGGCTCACAACTTTGGGTGCAGGGAGGAGACATCACTTAATAAAAGACTAAAAGACTTAAAAAACTCTGAGGAGAATCTAGTAAACAGGAAACTTATTTTACCTCCCTCATCTCTGCTTTTAGTAAAACAACTAAGTATTTGTATATTCAGATAATTATATGGAATAATTATATGGAATGTCTCTCCATGTCAGCCATATCCACAATAAGACCTTCCCAGCAAAATACAAGTTCTTTCCACAAGGTCCATAAATGGACTTTAGATATCTCTGGATCCCTACTCTATCTCTTACAAATGTATGTAAATTCTGTGTATGTGCACATCTTTCCGTAAAGACATCTGCTTTTAGTAATAGCTTCCAGAACTAGCTTCAAAGTTATACTGCTTCAGAATGAAATATCTTGTCCATTCATTCTTATAAGTCAAAAAATGTCTAGTTCATTATCTTTATACTTAGCAAAGTAACATTTCAAATACTCTCCTAAAATATGACTCTTATTGTAAGGGGATACCCTAATTAATGAATCTCTTGATGTTGGACACTTATCTCAAAAAAAATATAGAGTTGCCCAGAGTATTTTAAATAAACATTATGTGTGTAAGAAAAAAAATACGCTGAATACTTTAATGCAGTAGGAAATCCACAGCTAGTGAAAGGCCCTACTGATCACCAATTGTTCTTAAACATCAAGTTTTCCCCTCCATCATTTAATCATATTACCGCTTTTCTATGTGCTTTTTAGTTGTGTTGTGGACATAAAAGCCATGAGCTAATTTTCTTAACTGGAATACTATTATCCCTACCCTACAAAGTTCCTACCATAAGCTGAAAAAGTTATGTGAGGTACTGAATCAAATCACGTCTTCTATCTTGAGAACACTATACTAGCATTTAATGCCATGGAGAGTTAAACATGGCTTCAGGGTGTAATTGCTGAACCCACACCCAGCTCAAAAATAGTAACTGTAATAAACGTAATGCTCTTATACCACTTTCGTGAGATTACTCAACACCTCAGAGAGGAGGATCAAAACAATTATTGTAAGAGTTCAGACAGGGTGGTGGGAGAAATTATAAGAGGAAATTATAGAAAGAAGCAAACCTTCTTGGAAGGCCAGGAGGTTCTGCAAAAGCTTCAAAAGACAATTTGGCTGAAGGTAGCTGAATTCTCTTAAAAGCTTAGGTTAGATAACAAGGGAATGTAAAGAAGTTGATCTAGATAAGTTAGTTTACTCAGGCCTCGGAACCTGGAACCTGGCCTTTAATCATTCGCGCACAGGACTGCTCTCTTGGTGGGTGGGGGAGGGGAGCAGGCATGTTAATTACCCACAAGTGTGTTGACTCAAAGCCTTCGTCATTAAATCTGTACTAAATAAATACAAATATCGCTGGCTTATTGGGGCTTCACTCTTGCTGTACTCTCTCGTCAGCAGGGCTGAGCAGTTGAGTCCCCTCGTCACACTGTCAGGCAAAATACCTGTGTCAGCATACATTTTTTCATCTGTAGTTCAGCCAGGGTCTGCGGGTCAGACCCGGCAAATTATTTTCTGCCTCAGAAAATAACTTGCTTTAGTTGCTTTAATTGATGTGTAATAACGCCCTTCTCCAACCCTTAATATAGTCCTGAAAATGCAACCAAAATGCTCACTTTTTAAAATTCTTTTTTTTTTTTTGAGACAGTCTCTTTCAGTCGCCCAGGCTGGAGTGCAGTGGCATGATCTCGGCTCACTGCAACCTCCGCCTCCCAGGCTCAAGCCATTCTCCTGCCTCAACCTCCCAAGTAGCTGGGATTACAGGCGCCCACCACCACACCTGGCTAATTTTTGTATTTTTAGTAGAGACAGGGTTTCACCATGTTGGCCAGGCTGGTCTTGAACTCCTGACCTCTAGTGATCTGCCCACCTCAGCCTCCCAAAGTGCTGGGATTACAGGCGTGAGACACTGCGCCTGGCCAAAAATTATTATTTAAACTGAGAAATAAAAAAACTTATTACTGAAGAAGACATACAAGCTTTAAGTGTGAGAAAGTATCATATGGCTAAATTTTACTGCACTAAATTTTACTGCATTTCTTAAATGTGTATGTGCCAGGCACTACGTTCAGTCTTTTAGATATATTCTTAAACTTCACAATTGTCCTGATGGTAATCTATCATCATTCACATTTTACATTTGAGAAACAGTATTTAAGAGAGAGAGATCTTAGAGGTAACATAACTTCTCTAAGATTAGCTACTAAGTGGCAGAATCAGGACTCTGAAACACAGCATTGCCTGACCACAAAGCCTCTGCTTTTTAATGTCTTAGCATTTTGCCTGCTCAAATTAAATTGAGAATCCACTAGAAAGTGTAAGTCTTATTGATGGTGGGCCAGTAGTATTACCTGTGTATCTCCTATTGTATATTACTACATATGTAGTAGCTACCCAGAGATAGCTAACTAAAGGAAGCCCATGCCCTACTGCAAAATAGAATAGCTTCAAGAAGAATGCATGATTTGGCCCATGGAAAACAGATCAAATGTTTTGATGAATGGCATGTATAATATCAGAGAAAAGTAACCCTAGAAGGAACTGTTATATATGTCTTATTTTAAAATAATAGCATGAGCCCATGAAAAAATAACCATTCAAGAGTTATCAGTGATGACTATTAAAAAGCAGATCTTTTACATCTCAACTAAATGTTTAATTAAATAGGAACACTGAAGGTGCATGTAACTTTTTTATTGAGGCACAACAAGGCATTGTAACTTGCCTGGACTTGAGGCAGTCAGTTTAGTAAGCTGAACGTTAATACAGTTAAGGATTAAGTGCAAACAATATACATTCACAGCTTGACTAGCGAGGCTACATCACAATTTATAAAGTGCCAGATTAGTGCTAATTGTCATTCAGCTTGATTTTTCACCTCAGGAAGGAAAACAAAAAAGTAAGGACCTCCTCCTTCCTCTAGGAACAAAAACATTTTCCTAAACCAATCAGTCATGAGGGCAAAGACTACTTTTCCTTCAATCCCACTAATTAGAACACCATCCTTTTATTGTCAATACTGTACTGACTTTCAATCTTGATAAAGAAGATAGCCTGAAAACGTAGAATATTTCCAGCTACTTCCATAAATTGCTCCCCTGTGCAGACGTAACCATATCTGGTCTCCCTGGAAGAGCTGAAGAATTGCATGATTGCTAGCAGTTTCATGGTCTGGAGCACCATCATTGGCATAGGCTGATACCAAGACCTCTTCATTCTTCATGAGGTTGACATACAGTGGCACATTCACTGCCAGCTTTAGCATGTGAAAAATGAAAACATAAGTGCCATTCACTGGGCAATTAAATCTACCAAGCTGAAGATCAAAAGTTTCTCCTAAGTTGTTCAGAAGGAGATCAAACACAATAGGTTGGTCTAAAGTTCCAGGGGCCAGATTAGAGGTTCTGGCTGCTGAGAAGGCAACTCGCATCTGCTGAGGCAGGGGGTAGACGTGTACTGGCAGTATGGTGGCTGCTGGATTTGTCACTGGCACATCCACAGGGGTCATGCTACGGGAGTCTCCTTGTCCAGAGTCACCACTGTTAAAGGTTTCGTTGTCTCTTTCTGGGCTGCTCACCTGAGAAGAATCACTCCACCCTGCTGTTTTATTAGCAACAGTGAGTTTCTCATAATGAAGCAGTTAGCTTTGAACACAATATTTAACATTAGTCGGCTACTGAAACAGACAAAGATACATTTTATAGTAAATTCCAAAACAAAAGCAATATATAGCTAGATTATACTTTTCTAGATTTTTCTGGCACTAGGTTTTTACAATACTCTTCTAAAGCCAGAAAGGTCCAAGATAATCTTGTCTAATTGATCCTTTTTTAAGATTAAGAAAATGTAGCCCCCAAAAGGCTAGATAACTTAGCAAAGTTTAAAACTCAGATCTGAACACTTTTTACTTCATCTTCCTCCCATAATTCTTAATTTCTCAGAGATCGTTCTACAAAGCAGCTAATGTAGAAGGTCTCAAGAAAATGAAGACTACATAAAAGAACCAATTTTTAGAACTACTAGCCACTAGCCATTCAGCGATATATTGATATGGAACTAAGTCCCACGATGAATGCTTGTTTTTTTTTATTTCCAAGTCATACACTTTTAATGTTTTAAGTGCACACAAAAACACTGCTCAGACTAAGGCAAAGGCAAATTGAATACCAGCTATTTTTTCAGAAGGAAAAGATTGCTTTCCTGTGACAAAGTTACTCTTCAATGATTTTTTTTCTCCCTTATACAAACTTTTAATAGTTCCTTCACATTTTAAAAAGTGTTATAACTATTCTGCTTTTGTCTCAAGTCACGGTGTCTTAATTTTTGCTTATTTGAATCTATTAATGCAGTGACATTACAGTAAGAAGTACCCATTATTACAAAAACCACCATACTGAATCACATGAAAAATATTTGAAATCAGCATAGTGAATATATAAGGTTAAATATGCTCTAGTGTCAAGCAGATTTTTAAAAAACACCACCCTTTTAATTCAATTTGCAATTGGTTTCCATAGCCTATCTAGTGGTCTAGTATCTCCCTTAGTACTTTAGTACTACATTCAAGCAAATTGAAAACCTCAACAAGATAAATGCTAAAAAGCAATGTGCTTTGGAAAGAACTTGGTAGAGGATGCAGAAAGAACTAGAGACATGTTCTGGGTAAGAAAACTATTCAGCTAATTACCCTTACCTCTCGAATTTGCTCGTGGACCACCAGATGTCCCTCCTCGCTTATAACACTGCTGGAAATTATCCTAAAGTGAACATATAATATTTACCTTGGCATTAAAAATTCAGGACTATAATTGGTTATTACACAGGACTACTGGCTGGCAAATAAGATTAGTCCCCTTAGTTCTTTACCTGGCCTTCCCCAGCAACCAAAGAGGCTCAGATGTTTCCAAACACTAACAAAAACAAAGCAAGGGCAACAGTGGCATTACTTGCTTCATCTGTTAATTAACCTGACCAATCAGATCTGTTAATACCTGAAAAACAGTAAAGCACTTGGAGAATACTATGTAAAAGATACAATGCTAGGTAATGAGAGAAATTTTTAAATGTGGCATGGTCCTCTGTCCCTCATCTCAGTATAAAAGGACATCATAAAGCAAGAACACAGATTTTTCTCAACCTTGCTCTATTTATACACCAAACTGGGAAGACTAATACCAACTATGTTGGGGTTTGGGAATTTTTTTTTAAGAAGTTGATAAAAAATTATATTGTATAAATATATTTATTGCCTAGAAATATAATCTAATATATTAAGAAAAAATGTTCCAGGGGCAGTACTTCAAACAAACTCAAGTATGAAGGAAGCCAAACTTCATACAACTCATGAAAAGAATAATTATTGGTGTCATTATTATATGCAATAAAAATTGAAACAGGCCAAGAAGGTACACAATAAAAATAATAAAGCCTCTTACTCCATACTCCCAGTCACCCCTTTGCAATAGCAACTAGCATTATCAATTTCTTGTTCCTCAGGAAAAATGTAAAAGAGCACACAAAATACTGTAATAGTGGTATTAAGAAGAGACAGTTCTTTCACCTAAGTCTGTATTAATAAACATCCTCCCCTCACATACATTCCCTGAGGATCACATAATAACATCTAATATTTGCATGGCTGATGTACACACCTGGCTCTGTAGTGCTAAGCACTTAGCTGCTTTAGTTCATTTAATTCTCAGAATATCTCATGGAGAAAACCTCAGTGTTAGATGAAAAACTAACAGATGAGGAACTAGAGCTCAAAAAGTTTTACTAACATATCTGAAGTCACATGGCAAGAGAAGTGATAAATGAGGGGTCAAACCCAAGGCATTTAGATTCTAAGGTGTTTCCCACTCTTTTTTTTTTTTTTTTTTTTTTTGAGACAGAGTCTCGCTCTTCTTGCCCAGGGTGGAGTGCAATGGCGCTATCTCTGCTCACTGCAACCTCCACTTCCCAGGTTCAAGCGATTCTCCTGCCTCAGCCTCCTGAGTAGCTGGGATTACAGGCGTGTGCCACCACATCCGGCTAATTTTGATTTTTAGTAGAGATGGGGTTTCACCATGTTGGTCAGGCTGGTCTCGAACTCCTGACCTCAAGTGATCCACCTGCCTCAGCCTCCCAAAGTGCTGGGATTACAGGCGTGAGTCACCAGGCCCGGCCTTCACCCTTTTCAATACTGCCTCTGTGTGGATATCCATCCTACCCCATGTAACTGTAAGTTCTTCAAGGATAGGTATTTTATACATTACCAACAGAACTCAGTATGGTACCATACACATACTCAAAGGCTTGTAAAACTTCAAAACTGAATATGCTGATGTATTATAGATTCAAATCCGTAAGTTCCCAAGGTTTGTTAAAGTGGAATTTCTAACATACTCTTATGAGTCTTTTATCATATGTAGTAAAGAAAATATGCTGGGTTCTTCAAGTAAGTACAAACAACAACAAAAAACTTACGAAAAAGGGCTTTGCTACATTTGCTATTTAGGCAAGTTAAGCTGAAGGCAATGTAGCAAAGTTAAAATCATGGGCTCTGGAGTAAGAAAGTCACGTTCTAATCTTAGTTTACCATTTCCTTGATGAGTGACCTTAGGTAAGTTATTTAACCTCTGAACCCATTTCTCCTGTGAGGTGGAAGAGCAAATGAGTTAATGCAAACAACATGATTAATAACGTCCTTAACACCTTCTAAGTTCCACATAACAAGCAATTATCATTTATCTTTCTCGGGTAATTGGAAAAAGCTTCCAACTCAACTCTTCTCCATAGGACTTACAAGTAGTTTTAAAACTAAGAGTGCACTTTCAGAAAACAAATTATGACTCTGCGATATACTTCAATCACCAGCTTAACATCAACAACTGTACCACTATTCAACTATGATAACAATTCTTACTTACCCTTTGGGAATAAGGTGCTCCAGAATACTCTCTAGCTGGGAACTGCAGCTGGCTATAATTTCCATTGGAAATTGAAGGGAGTCCTCTATAAGTATCAAAACCTAATAAATAAACAAACTTACATAAGATTATGGACAAAATCATATTAAACTTTTAAACAGTCTAATTCTATATTGCTTTAAAAGTTAAATTGATTATATAATGCCATCATTAGACTTATGCCCTCTTTAAGCAAACTCTACTAATATTGCTTCCACAGTAAAACATATATTTATAGAACATTGCTGTCTTCAAATAAGCCAGGTTTATAAATTTACTACTGCTAAAATGCAGGGTGGGGTTGGGAAAGGGTGGTGGTAGGGCAGTTAGGTACTTAGGGCCTCTGTCTAAGGTTGTTTTGTTGTTGTTTGCTTTTTTATAGGCAGTGCCTCGTTCTGTTACTCAGGCTGGAGCATAGTAGTGAGATCACAGCTCACTGTAACCTCAAACTCTTGGACTCAAGCATTCTTCCCAGTTCAGCCTCCCAAGTAGCTGGGACTACAGGTGCACAACACCATGCCCAGCTAATATTTTTTAATTCTCTGTAGAGGCAGGGTCTCACTATGTTGCCCAGGCTGGTCGCAAACTCCTGGCCTCAATGAACCTCCTACCTTGGCATTCCAAAGTAATGGGACGACAGGCATCAGCCACTGCACCCAGCCTGTCTAGAGTATTTTTGTTAATAAGTAGTGACTAGGATACTTGGAACCATAACAAAAGTTTAAGAGAATATCACTATTATAGCCTCAAATTCTATATTCTTCTTTGTGACATAATCTAACAAATAACTAGAAATAACTAGAAAATGGGCATTTTATAAATATGATACACTTTTAGCAGAGTTAAGTCAACAGAAGAAAAACATTACTCAAATATGAAAATTCATCCTTTGTAAAACAATATGGTGAAACTTCCCACTTCAGTAAGTCACAAAATCAATCTGCTTTTTATACAGAAAATTAGTTCCTCTGTTATGGAGAATAGGTATATTAAAAATACTTTATTATCCACAAACAGGAAATTCTCTACTAGATTGTAAATGACAAAGGGAGCAAGGTTAGGTAAAAATGGTTTGAGTCAAGTAAACACACAGACAAAATAATTCAGTATAATTAAATTGTATTCGGGGCATACCTTTATAACCACCAGGGGACCGATAGGAATTGGTTATTAATCTCCCACCACGAGTACATCCTCTAACAGATCCCCGGCTATTGACAAATGGCTGAGTAGGTCTGGGAAATACATTCGTCTGTGCTGGGTAAAAGGCAAGGCTACCATTGCTTACTTGAATAGTTCCATCAGGATGATAATTTGCTGCTTAAGAAAAACGGTTTTAGGGTCCAAGAGTTAAATGGTAATAGTCTTTACACTTAAAAGCCAATATATATCAAAATCATTAATACAATTTGCTGCCTTTAAAAATAAATAGGAGATATATATTCATATATATAATTCATCTACATGACTCAAATACGTAATTCATATATATAATGGAATATTATTCAGCCTAAAAAAGGAAGAAAATTTTGACCCATGCTACAACATGAATGAACCCTTAAGACATGCCAAGTAAAATAAGCTAGTTTCAAAAGCACAAATATTGTATACCACTTATATGAGGTACCTAGAGCAGTCATTTTCAGAATCAGAAAGTAGAATGGTGGTTGCCAGGGGCTGGGGGGAGAGGAGGAGGAGGAGTTAGTATTAAATGATTACAAAGTTTCAGCTGGGGGAAGATGAAAAGTTCTGGAAGTGGACAGTGGTAATAATTACACAACAGTTTGGTTGTACTTAATGCCACAGAACTATATAGCTAAAAATGATTAAAATGGTAATTTTTACGTTATGTATATTTCACGACAATTTTTAAAAAGCAGGCTAACTACTCCAGATGAGGGAGTAAAAGAAAATGGATTCTAATTAATACTGTATCTGAGAAGGCACCTGACAAAAATATCCCTTACGTAAGTCACCTGCCCTGTCTTTCAACAGTAGAGGGGAGAATAGAATAAGGTCATCTGTGCCTAGGTTCCAGAATTTATATTACTACCTCTTCATCACTTGATTAGCCAAGTACTCAGAATGCTCAATTCATTTGCTCTGACTTCAGTTAAAAAACTCAATAGGGATCTGAAACACCAATACAAAAAAATCTACAAGTGCTTCTTAAATTTAAATTAAGAAATGAGTACAAAGTTACCTATTCTTTCATGATTTAGAACAGCATGAAAGATCAAAATAGCCTCCCATCTCTAAGCAAATAGTACAATGAGCATACTAAGTCATATCTTCACAGTCTTCAATCTTTTATTATAAGATAAAAGAGAAAAGGACAGATAACCATTTGTTAAAAGGATTAACAGAATGGTTTCAAAACCTTCATATAAGCAGCCAGATAGTGCCCATCTACCTCAATCACTGTCTGTGGTAATCAAAGCAAACAGATTTAAAAATACAAACCTACTTCAAGGTTAAATCAGTCATCTAAGTTCTATCTCTACGAAAATTAAAATTAATAGGTAAACTTAACACAGAAAAGGGCATTAGGTTTTTCTCAACACTGGAGGAACATGTGAAGAAATAATGCTTACTAGTCAGGAAAATACTTCTAAGTGTCACTACAGACTTGCTAGACTTGCTGTCCATTCAATTGGCTGTCCCTCTAAGTCTTCCAAATATCATATGCAAAGATCTTACCAGTCTCTTGAGAATGGACAGTTTGTTCTACATGTATAGATGGCAGTTGGCACTGGGGTGGTGTTTGTGTACTTGTTGTGGTAAAACTTTGATTGTAGCCAGGCGAATAAGGGGATTCTTTTATTTCTTGTTCTTTTCGTGGAGGCAGAGGTGCATTAACATTAAATACCTTAAAAGACAAGGACACACTGAGTCATCTGGGAGGTTTCAAAGAAAATGCTTGAGGGTGGTATCCAGCAAAACTGTACATTCAAAAACTTCTATTTTGCAGGCAAAGGACTTGAATAGACATCTCTCTAAAGAAGATAAATGGCAAATAAGCACATGAAAACATGCTCATCATCATTAGTCATTAGGGAAATGTAAATCCAAACCATAATGCCATAAAATTTTATACCCATTAGCAGGGCTATTATCAAAAAGACAGAAAATAAGTGTTGGCAAGGATGCGGAGGAACTGGAACCCTCATGCATTGCCGGCGGGAATGCAAAATGGTGCAGTCACCCTGTGGAAAACAGTATGCTGCCTTCTCAAAAAGTACAGAATTAACATATGATCCACTAATTCCATTTCTAGGTATATACCCAAAATAATTGAAAGCAGGACTCAAACAGATATTTATACACCCATGTTCATTAGCAGCATTATTCCGAATAGCCAAAAGGTACAAACAACTCAATTTCCCAACAGATGAATGGATAAGTGAAATGAAGTACATACATAAAATGGATTATTCAGCCATACAAAAATGAAATTCTGATACACTGTATAACGTGAATGAACTTTGAAAACATTATGCAAAGTGCAGTAAGCCAGATACAAAAGGAAAAATGTTGTAGGATACCACTAATATGAGGGAGAATAGGTAAATTCATAGAAGCAAAGTAGAATAGAGGTTAGCAGAGCTGTGGAGGGGGTTACAAATAGGAAGTTATTGTTTAATGGGTACTGAGTTTCTGTTTGGAATAATGACAAAGTTCTGAAAGTAGTGATGATGATTGCACATTATGAATGTACTTAATGCCACTGAATTGTATACTTTAAAAAGGTTAAAATGGTAAATTCTGTGTTACATACATTTTACCGTAGTAAAAAACAACAAAAAAACACTCCTACTTATTCCTGACAGAATTTACACCTAAGAGCAAAAGTTAATCTTCCTGCTATTATGCTATCATAATAATGCTGAGAATAAAAGCTATACAAGGGAAAGGAGTCTTTTTTCAAAAACTAAAGATGAATGAAATATTTTACCATTTACTGAATCTTTACCATGTGGCAAGCAATGATCTGTCCTTCTATGACTCTCTAGCTCCCTGATTCTGCTCCATTTTTCTTTACATCACACAGCACCTGATATACAGGTATTTGTCTCCCTAGCCCTCCTACCTCCATACTAAACTGTTAAGTTTCCTGAGCATACTTTTCCTTTTTCACTGCTACAACCTCAGTGATTAAGAACAGTGCCTGGTTTTGTAACTATTCTTTAATCAATAAATGAGTAAGAACCAATGTGTACTGGGTAGGATTCAAACAGGCAGAGGAAACAGATTGGCATGAGCAAAAGGTACTGTGACAAGAATATATAAGGCAAGCTCAGGGGACTAGTGTGACAGGTTATACCAGACTTGAAAAGGTACTGAGTGTCAGACAGAGGACTAAATTTCATTCTGTAATGGAACACTGCTTGCTTTTAATTAGACAAAAGAAAAGGTAAAACCAACATGGCTATACTGTGCAGGATGAACTGACAGGAAAAGAGTGAAAGCAAGGAACTATTCTATCTAGAAATAAGATATTCTAAGTGATATGGTGAGTGAATTCAGCTGTCTGGACTCACCAGCCGATCTCCCGGGGTGGTGCCTGCTTTCCATGCTACTCCACTGGCCCCACTACCACCATCACTCCAAAGTGCTTGGAGTGGGACACTAAGCACCAATAGGAAGGGTACTTATTGGCTCATTAAGGCTTTTTCCCCCCCCAAAGAACTGTTTTATACTAGTTTGTGTTTAGAGAATAAACATACCAAACTAGCTGTAATACTATTTTTTAAAAAAGCCTTAACTACAATTTGTAGAAAAATATGTAATTCAAAACACCACATAAATCTGAACAAATCTCCAAAAACCATCTTGAGATCAGGATAAAATAAAATGAAAGTTTCAGCAATGACAGAACACCCAAGTATGTGTCCGGTATTTCAGGTTACTGATGTTAGGGAATAACACTAGTAATGATATTAGTAATGGTTAGTATTAATAAGCTGTTGCTAGAAATTCTGTTTCTCAGCCACACATTTTGTTTGTTTAATATGGGTCCTCAGCTTTGCCTGCTACTAATGCTAAAAGAAGGAATAATGCTCTGATAAAACACCCATTTAAAACTCTAGAGGCTGTGGATTTCCTACTCTTCTGCCACAAACAGTATTGCCATTGGCCAAATATAATTCTACCAACCCAAATAAATTTTACAAAAGGCAAACTTTTTACATAGTATCCAATAATTATGTAAGAGAAACAATGGCTTTTAACAGGAATAATGAACTGCAATCATCATTCATGTTTCATACTCACTGTCTGCATGGCTTGAAAGGGTGCTGTGTTAATGGTTACTGAACTACTACTTGCTGGAGGTGACTGGAAGCCCTGTTCAGAGCCCTTTGCCATGGGAGGATTTGGAGAAGCTAGTGAAGACGGTTGCTTGCCTGGGGGAATTGCTGCCTGGGGGGAAGAAATGCAGCATCAGCCAATCACCTGCCATATAACAAGCAGTTAACTTACTCTAAAACCCAAACTGGCATAAGTCAGCAAGTTCTTTAGGATGACATTTGGACACAGGAATGCAAAAGAACAGCTTTTGCTTACAATTTCAAATCTCAATTGCTGAGGATGCATACCAGTATTTGCTTTGCACAGCTTGCTGACTAAGTCAAAGAGTCTTACCAATAATCAGTCTAACAGATGAGGGGCTGAACTTTTTATATGCACCTAGTCCTTTTCAAACCCTGAAATGGTAATTTCCAGTTAAGAACCTAATATTATTCAAAATGTATACATCAGAATTGGATTTAAGAAAAAACTTGGGTTAGTTGTTTAGTGTTAATTTTTCTCTATTTTAAAGACTTATTAGTTAGTAGGTTTCTAAGTCAGCTACCTAAAACAGAAAACAACTCTGATCCAATTTAAGTAATCCTTACCTAAGGAAGCCACAAGTTCTTGACATAACAGATTATAAATCCAAAGGCTTAAAAAAAATACCAAAAACCAATCTCAACTAGATTGTGAAGCAGACAGCTGTGAGTTACTTGGTAACAATCACTTCTTCCTCTTCTTAAAATGAGGAATGAGACAATTTAAATTCAGATCAAGTCATCACCATAAAAACTAAGGATTATCTATATTTTCTTATATTCTATAATGAATACATATTCTTCTATAATAGTTAACAAAAAATACCTGATAGTTGCTAAATTACCCCTCAAAATTCATCCTATGTCCATCTCAAGGATTTACTCAAACTTAGTAAAAACTAACTTAGAATTGAAATTGAAAGCACAAACCTAATACTGTTAAAATGCCTTTTTTTTTTTTTTTTTTTTTCTGAGATAGAGTAACACTTTGTCACCCAGGCTGAAGTGCAGTGGCACAATCTCTGCAATCTCCGCCTCCTGGGTTCAAGCGATTCTCTGGCCTCAGCCTCCTGAGTCCCTGGGACTAGAGGCATGCGCCACCACACCCAGCTAATTTTTGTATTTTTAGTAGAGACGGGGCTTCATCATGTTGGCGAGGCTGGTCTTGAACTCCTGAGCTCAAGTGATCCACTTGCCTCGGCCTCCCAAAGTGCTGGGATTGCAGGCGTGAGCCACTGCACCTGACCCAAAATATTTTTGACAAAGTTAGCCAAAACAAGATTGTAACTCATTCCAACTCAGTAAGTGCTAATATTAATAAAATAAAGTTATTGAGCTTTCAGTTATACAAATAAGAGACTTTTCTCCTAAAAGTCCTTCAGTGTAAATACAGTGAGAAATCTGACTTAATGCTACCTACACTTTTCATTTTTTTAGATTAAAAATGGACATTTATTGCACTAGATAAGGCAATACCATATTAAATCTATTTATATGGCAAAGCTACAATAAAGTTACCCGTATAAGTTCCAAAATCACAATATCTATAGAAAGTGATACATTAATAAAGTATAAATGTTACATCATTCAGCTAATCATGCCTGTAATTCATAAGGTAAACTGGTTCTGCTATTCTTTAAGACACAAAAGAAATTAAGACAATTAGTCTTTTACCTCAGGAGTCTCTGAGGTCATAAACTCTGTTTCAGATCCAGAAGAAGTCTGATCGGTAGTAACCAAGCAAGCATTTGAGCTACAAGTAACTGGAGAAGAAGTAGCCTAGACACAGGAAAATACAAAATATTGTAAAAGGCACATTTTGTTCACTTTATATTTCTTGGGCCCTGGCCTTCCTAATATGTTACTCTTACTGAACACGCACATGTGTCAAGCACTCTGCTAAACACTTTATACATGTTAATATATTTAATCCTAACAGTAATCTATGAGGTAGGTACTATTCTCATTTTATTGACAATTAAGCAGTGGCAAAGAAAGGTTAAGACATTTGCCCAAGATCATACTGCAGTTAAGTGGCAGACCTGAGATTCAAACTCAAGCAGCCTGCTACACTGCCTGTCCAGGCCTGGTTACCAAAACTACACATCTCATCCCATGTTCACCGATTCTTGGCCCTGTAGTAGATAGCATTCACGGGAAGGTGAGCTCTGGGTACATTTAACACTGTAGGCACAGCTCTGCCAGAGATCATAGTAACTGTGCTTTCATGCTAAGTGCTATCAGCATCCTAAAGAGGCAGGCTGAAATATAAATAGGAAGAATAAGCTCTACATAAATCAGAATGGCATCAAAAATTCTAGTGAAAAATCAAAGCTGATAGCATATGTAAAATAAAAATTGTGAGAAAGCACATTAGGAAAAAAAGTTGTGACAACTGTAACCAACAGAAAATGAAAACAGTGGCTAGGAAAGAATTCTATCGCACAACAGGTATTCAAATACAGCAGAGAGACACCCATAAAAATCTGGCAATAGCAAGATTTAAAGTGTCCGTGAATCCACGCCTTTTATCTAAATGCTTCTATGTGGTTCTCAGAAGCCCAAGTAATAAAATAGGTGAACTGGAAACTAATGAAGGGTTACAAAACAGAGAAATTATGTTTCAGTGACCTTCTTGAAGGAGGCATTATGATATGTTGCTTTTTAGGAAGGAGACTGAGGATTGAGTTTTAAGATCTTATGGAAAAAAATATTTGAAATCCTTTAGAACATTTTATATTACCCAAGTAAATAGGCGTAACTTATATCTGGCCAAAATATTAGAACCATTATAAGATTCGAGTGTTTCTAAAACTAGGTCTTTCTTCTGGCTCTGTCATTAAAGTAATGAGACAAGTGCCCAAGAAAAGTAGAACTGGCTGTTGTGGGAAAATAACTAACTCTGTTGCTAAGGGAAGATTCACAGATGCTAAATTAAGGCATCTTAGGCTACTTGACAGTTAATCTTAAAATGGCTTCAATTTCAGTTAAAAGGTTCATTTAATAACAAAGACATTTACATTAGTATTTATTTAGAAGTGATGGCAGTTCCTGCTTCCAAATTAGTGCTTTTTAAGTAGACCAGTTGGAGGTGGGTTATTGGTGAATAAACATGACATTTGAAACCAATGTTCCAAAAAATGGGTATGAAGATTCATCCAGGAGGCTTTTAAAAATATAGGCAAAACCCTAGAAAATTCTGCTCCAACACGTCTAAGGTCTTATCTAGAAATGTATACCTTATTAAAGTGACCAGGGGCTTCCGATGCAGCCATCCCACAGCCTCCACCAGAGAACTACTAAACTAGACCAGTGCTTTTCAAAAAATTTAACTTGTCAATTGAAAGCCTTATGTAGAACCCTAAACAGCTAGAACAGAAAATGTAACTGCTTTAGTAAAAGCAGTGAGTGAATTGGAGGAAAGTAGGAAAAACCCCAATATACCCTGCTCAACAAATACAGTTTGAAAATTAAGGCTGAGTGCAGTGGCTCACACCTGTAATCCCAGCACTGTGGGAGGCCAAGGCGGGTGGATCACGAGGTCAGGAGCTCAAGACCAGCCTGGCCAAAATGGTGAAACCCTGTCTCTACTAAAAATACAAAAAAATTAGGCAGGTGCCTGTAATCCCAGCTACTGCCAGCCTGTAATCCCAGCCTGGCCAAGATGGTGAAACCCTGTCTCTACTAAAAATACAAAAAAATTAGGCGGGCGCCTGTAATCCCAGCTACTCGGGAGGCTGAGACACAGAACTGCTTGAACCCGTGAGGCAGACACTGCAGTGAGCCGAGATCATGCTACTGCACTCCAGCCTGGGTGACAGAGCGAGACTCTGTCTCAACAAAACAACAACAAAAATTAATTTCTTTCTTCAGACACTTTACTATGTTAATAAACTAAATTACTTAAGTA
Source organism: Pongo abelii (assembly GCF_028885655.2). NCBI lineage: Eukaryota > Metazoa > Chordata > Mammalia > Primates > Hominidae > Pongo > Pongo abelii. Next base: position 32,066,498 of record NC_071995.2, read on the forward strand.
GCTCAAAAGAACATAATATTCTTAGACAAGGTACCGTCTGATTTCTTCAGGCTTGCTCTCTCCCCTTAACTAAAGTCAGCAAACCTGTATTATATGTTTTCAGCATAGTCATCAGGGAATCATTTTAGGACAAGTCGTATTTAATCTACAAAACTAGATATGCTTAGAACACTTTTAATAATTTCATTAGGTACATGAGAATCAGTAAGTCTGATTATTCTTTCCAAAGCAAGAGCTTCTTCCTTGAGTAGCAAAGAACAAAAAATTAATTTGGAAAGTTACCTGTAACGGCTCTTGAAGAAAATCACTTTGACTGGACAGATTTTGTTCTTTAGATGCTGCAAGGAGTAAAATAAACAGTAACTACTGAGGGAAGACAAAAGCTTACGCATATCAACTAGGAGGAAACTAAAGTTTACACTTCACAAAAAAGGCATTAGCTGGAAGGACTAGGTCTCAAGTTCATCATGCACTTTCTATTAGAGTTTTAAAAAGAGAACTGTAGAAGAATAGAAAATACTAGTTCCATCGGTGACACAGAGTGATGCTTTAAGGTTAAATGGGCAAAAGTAGCATTTCAAGACTTCCAAAAGAAAAGAACTAAGACATTTAAAAATAACTGATAATAGTGACCCGGAAGGTAAGACCCAGGCTACCATGCATAGTAATTAACTGATAAACTTAAGTTTCACAAATTTCAAAGTCAATCTTATCTGGATCATCTATTCAGTTTTTTTCTGATTATATATATTAACATACTTTTCAATTATATAGTTTGTTTTGTTTCTTCTTGTTAATATCCATCACTCTTATTAATTACTCTCTGTTTACTCTTACTTCACCCAGGAATTGCTACACCAACCTTCAAGCTGGTGTATACTGCTCACTAAAGCTGGACTAGCTTTATGTCACTCCTCTCTGGAAAGAAACAAACGTGGAGCAAAAAGCCTAAGCTTTGAAGCATCGGACCAGATTCGAATGCAGGCTCTTTTGTTAGTTACTGTGTTAATCACTGTTCTACACTTCATTGTGGTAATCACACCCGTAGTTAAGACCCAAAAGCCTCAACACTAGATTTAGAGTCCAAAGGAGTCAAGCAAGTTATAGTCAGAATTCACTCCAACAACATAAATTACAAAAACAGCTATTGAGTATTTTCATTCACCCATCCAGAGCCTTTCTCCAAAAACTGAAAACAAGTCAGTTAAGTACACTAATGTCCTAATGGTAATTTACCCACATATAACTGGTAACAGATGGATACAGTTAGAATAAATTAATACACCAACATATTAGGACATCTAAAATAAAATTATTTGAAAAGGCAACAACAACAACAACAAACAGCTGTTCGCTCAAGACGTTTGCTCCAAGTCTTTAGAATGATTACATACCTACGGGGCTACCTGGAGTAGCTGAAGGCGGTTGTGACGTTGGAATTGCACTTGAAGGTTTGTCAAAGTCCAGAACAGACTCCTAAAGATACAATTTTAAATAAAGAGTAGAAACAGAGATTACTCATTTAAAAGCAATTACCATTAAATTATTCATGATGCTGCCTATAGTCTATTAGCTACACATATCTAGCTAAAGCTATAGGTATCTAGCTAGTCACTGTCTCAAGATGCCAAAACTAGTCCATAGAAAATGAAATTAAGAATTAAAAATAAAATCTAAAGTAACTGCCATAACTTAAGGCTGTATAGAGTGCTAAAACCACAAGAGTAGGCCATGCGCAGTGGCTCACACCTGTAACCCCAGCACTCTGGGAGGCTGAGGTAGAAGGATCACTTGAGCTCAGGAGTTCGAGACCAGCATGGGCAAAAAAGCGAGACCTTGTTGCTACTAAAAATTTTTTAAAGAATTAGCTAGGCATGGTGGTATGTGCCTGTAGTCCCAGATGCTCAGGAGGCTAAGACAAGAGGATCGCTTGAGCCCAGGAGTTCGAGGCTGCAGTGAGCTTTGACCACACCACTGCACCCTAGCCTCGGTCAGCAGAGTGGGACCCTATCTTTAAACAACACGAAAAGCCTACAATAGTAAATCTAAGGCCTACGTCAGAAAAGAAACTCTTGACCTTACTAAGGTCCTAAACACAGCCATCAATCCTAGTCTAATCAGAACCCCCATTTTTATTACACCAACCAAAGAGCATCTATTTATCTCAACCATTTACTAGCTCATGCTGTTAAAACACTTTCAAGATGAGAAATCACTCTCTTCTATCTGCCTATCTCGGTTCTCCCAGAAAAGTTTCCAGTATTTTGCATATTTAAGCTACACATTTGCAGGGAGCATTTTAGTTCTTACATCTTCAACTAATCTGATGGTACAGGCAATTCCTACATTTTGCAAATTAAGTGTTGGAGGTTAAATAAACAGCTGGTAAGTAACAGAATTTAAACCCAGGCCCATATTCAAAGCTCAGAATCTTTTACTAAACAAAAATACTTATTTGACTTTAGCCCTCAATAATCTCATACCATTCTCAAATTCTGTGTCTGTATCTCACAACTTAAACATATTGTATAACACAATTTATCATTTAACTATTGATTTAACATAAATTTACAATCTTCTACAACTGGAATATAAATTCCTTGAAGGCAATGAATGTCTTATTTTCTGTATCTGTACTACAATGGTATCTAACAATACCAGACACAGAGTAGGTTCTCACAGTTCTCAGTACTGATCATCTATAGCAGTAATGATACTTGAGCAAGTTAAGCTTTTCACATGCTTAATTCATTTTTTTTTGTTCTAACAAACTTAGGAAGTAGGAACAATAATCCTCATTTTTCAAATAAAGAAACTAAGGCAGAATCAAGTAATTTGCCTAAACTCCAGGCTAGGAGAGCTAGGAGGCAGCAGAGCCAGGACTTGACAGAATAATCTATGCTCTTAATAATTTCACTGTAATGTTTCCAATCAGAACCCCCATGAATATCATTTAAGATTCTGTAAATGACTCATACTTGCATAAAGTTACAAGTTCCTTGAATCTGAGTCATCAGATCCTGCAGTTTTTCTTTCCTCAATACTGGATCCTTCGGAAGGGTAGAGGAAGAACCTACAGGCTGATGCATAGGCTTAGGCACCTACAAGATAAAGCCATAATGTGTAAGAGTGAAATTCAAATTCAAGAGCCTAATCTAGGAAACAGCTTATCACTACATCTTAAAGGAAAAGAAAAAACAGCAATGTTCATTTATCACAGGTAAAGAATTTTCTCATAAATACCTTTTCTAAATAAGCAAACTTTAAACAGATTTTTCGCCTTCACAATTTTCATGGAACTGTTTCTAAAACACAAAATATTCCTTTTAAAGGGAAGATCTAGCAGAAGTTCCTTGTTAAGAGTGTTTTCATTATGGACATGAGTTACCATATGTCCTCTAGGATAAGATGCCACTGACAATGAGACATACCAATGATTTTTTTTTCCAGGACAAAAATTACTACTACCACATTAAATGTACATCCCATTTTAAAGATGTATCTGATTTCAGAAATCAAAATGTAAATACATATTAAGTACATACATACACATACCCTAAAATTGAGGGGGATACACTATATTTTGTTATAAAGTAAGTACACTCTTGGGGGCTACTGATATTCATCCTAAATTGCTTAAAATTGCTGCACATCCTGAATTAGACCAATTTACAGTTACTTGGTCTAATTCTCCACTAGCTCCTCTTCTTCACCTTCTAATTCTCAAAGATACACAGCTAAGTTTGTCAAAGGTACCAGATAAAATAAGAGTTAAGAGACCGTAAGTGAATACATATGGGACTCTTTTAGGAGGAAGGTATGAACATTAGTGATTAGTTTCATGTTATCTAGTCTTTTGGCTTTGAACTATATTCTGCACTTGACTGTACTTAGTCAATATTCTAGACAGCTCAGATTCCAAGAAAGACAGAAAAATACTATATTACACATAGAAGTATCCCCTCCTCTCAGTAACTGAAAGACGCTACAACTTCAATATAAAGCTATCTGTGCCACAAAAGCAAATTAAATATGTTTTGACCTTTCCAAATATGTAACACTGATTTTAAATGCAATTCATCAAATAGCATGATAATATTCTGGTATGATAAAGGTTCTGCATTGCTACACCTACTAGAATTTTAAACCAGGTTTTTAAAAGCAGCTTTGAGATATTAAATTGGGTTTTAAATATGTTTTTCAAAATAATTATATTACAGTTACTGTTGTGTGGTATTTGGTTAATAAAACAAAGCTGACCATCTTCTGTAGGGTCAGGAAGAAGCTAAAATTAATATTAGCAACTTGAAAAGAGACAGAAAGGAGAGCAAAATAGCCAAATAACTCTAAAATTTTGTTCCCATACAGAAGAATTAAGCCAAGGGTAATTTACTTATAAAATGCAATGCTTTGCTTTCCCCAAGAAAAATGTTTTTCATATTATTATATTAGAGGGCCAATGGTTTATCAGAAAGCCTTTAGCTAAAATAGCACAAATGTGCAAGGAAGACTACTCTACAGAGATAGAGAACACTGGAAGCACAAGTTCACATATCTCAGCAAATGAGGTGGTAACAAGTTTGCATTATAAATAGTAGTAAATAAGTAATTTACAATTTAATAAAAGGCAACCCTAACATAGCACTGTACCCAAGAATTAGTCAATGTAAGTGTTATTTACCTGAAATAGGTTATTTACCCTTAAAAGAATGTGGCCTTATATTTTAACTGAATCTTGTACTCCAAAACCTAACTACAAAATATTTAAGGCCAACAGTTTTCCTATCTTTGGAAAAATTCTCATTTTGAAATGGAAATAGAGAACTAATTCAAATCCTTCCCCTAATACTAAAATATCTGCAACCACCATAAACCTTCTTCATAAAGACCTGGGCTAAACTGAGTGACCATAAATGAGCAGAAGAGAAGCGAGAGAATATAGAAAAATATAACTTGTCAGAAAAAGTTATTCATATAGCAGGTAAATGACAACAAATGAAATACAATATCTCCCATTCTGTGACAAGCATTTACATTACTCACTTGTTCACATTATGGCATTATGGTCTTATCTAAACTATCTACTATTTTCATATCATGTTATATTGTTAAAATTTGGCATTAAAACAACATTTTATAATTGCAGAAATTTCATCTCAGATTAGGCTCAAAGACAGACTAGATTAACTCCCAGTTTTCAAGGGAAAACAATAAATCTACCCACTAAAGAGGGTGAAATATTTTATACATTAACTTCACATGGGTTTTGAAGAGAACTAAGGCCGGGTACAATGGCTCACGCCTGTAATCTCAACACTCTGGGAGGCCGAGGCGGTTGGATCACGAGATCAGGAGATCCAGGCCATCCTGGCTAACATGGTGAAACCCCGTCTCTACTAAAAATACAAAAAATTAGCCAGGCGTGGTGGCATGCGCCTGTAGTCCCAGCTACTCAGGAGGCTGAGGCAGGAGAATCGCTTGAATCCAGGAGGCGGAGGTTACAGTGAACAGAGATCGTGCCACTGCACTCCAGCCTGGGTGACAGAGTGTTTCTCCATCTCAAAATAAATAAATAAATAAACAAATAAATAAAAGAGAACTAAAAAGTCACTACCACAACACCTTATTTATGCCTACACTGACAGAAGCAGAATAATACAGATCAACTCACATCTTTGGGTTCCGTGTTCAACTTCCTGGGCAGGAGCTGGTCATTTGGTATGAGGCTTGCTGTAGCTACTCCCCAGGACTTTGGAGAAATCTGTGACTGTGATGTTGAAGAGTGTTTTTGACTCTCAACATTGTTTTCCCAGGATTTTGGAGTCTCTGGCTGTTTTGAATCCTGTTCTTCACACATGGGAGTGGTCCATGACTTGGTGGTGTTCTGTTCGCTCTGCACGGAAGGTGTCCAAGACTTTGGAGTTTGCTTCTTTGGATCTTGTTCTTTCTGCAGCTGAACTGGCCACAGCTTTGGTGTCTCCTGTTTCTTTTGTTCCTCTTGAACATACCCTGCTTTGGATTTAGGTGTGTCTTGCTTCCACTGGCTAGGAGATGGCTTGGATTTGGAGAACTCCTGCTTCTTCTGCTCTTCCGGCAGAGTAGACCTGAGTTTTGAGGTGTCTTGTTTCCTCTGTTCTAAGGAAACTGCAGGCTTGGATACCTCCTGGTGCTTACCAGAAGCCTCCCAGGACTTAAAGGATTCCTGTTTCTTCTCTTGACCATCTGGTTCAGTAAGCATATCCCAACGTTTTGGGAGATTTGGTTTTCTAGCATAATCTGCTTCCCAAGGTTGCTCTTCGCCTTGTTTGTTTGAATAATCTACTTCTGTCATATAGCGTCTGTTAAGAAACTAGATACAGAAACAATGCACTTAAGTCACAAAATTCATAGAAGACCTTGGAGGGAATATCCAACTCTATTAGTATTGCTATGTCCTTTGATCTAAGTTGTTGCACTAATATGAAATTTCTGTCCTTATTCTACTTGAAAAGACTTTCCTACTTCTCTTTCCTACTTTCCTACTTTTCTGTCCATTCCTTTTTCCTCAATTAACAGAAATACAGACTTCAATACCTCAAAAGTAGCAACTTCTGTTGGACTTGCCTAAGACTGGCAAGAATTGCTTGATTCGGATTCTTCTACCAAGGCTGTTCCGCCTTTGCCAGCCTTAGGACCCTTCTCCCCAGTTGACTCCCTCAAACATTAAAAGGCAGAAGATAGTTCAACTTCAAAGTTAAATTATGTAACCTTAAACCTGACGTTTCCTAAGTTACCAGTGTTTTCTTTATTTCCCTTATACATCAATTACACTGTTTTTGAATCTCCCGTTCTTTTCAGCTTCCCATGAATTTCAACGTCACTTCAGAAAGAGAACAAATACCCTTTTCTGCTGCCAATGTGAGTAAATTCTGGAGAGAGCAAAGTCCTGCGCATCTTAAAGTTCCTCTAACACAGGAGCCAAAAATAGCTATCATTTGGGCAGTTCGTGTGCCAGGCCAAATTCTAAGTAATTTAGAATTTAGATCAACCTCTTTAATCCTCACAATAACCCCATGAAGTAGTCATTATCATTATCCCTATTTTACATATGAGGATAACAGACACAGCTGGACCAGATTTCTTGCCCAAAGTCCCTAAGCTAGTAAACTGCAGAACCAGGGTTCAAGCTCGGGCAGTCTGGCTCCAGAGCCTTAGCTTCCAACCACAACCCTATGCAAAAGGCTGAAAAATCAACATCAGCAAATTGTCTTTCAGTATCTCACCTCTTGTGGTTGTATCTCTGGCTGGGCAAATTCCATTAGAGACTCTGGGATGATAAAAAGAATTTGAATAAATACTAGGTGAACTGTAAGTTTTTAGACAGATTACAACTATAATTCATTCTAGCAACATATTTCAGAAGACTCGTAACAGAAAAAGGGTAATACAATCAAGTATATTGATGGCAAGAGGAATTCTATTGTTTATTAGTCCAAAGCATGTGGTCTGAGGCTACTTCAAACTAGTAGCTCTCCTTATGTAAGACACTTTACGAAAGTCAAGTTTCAGTTTAAAACTGATATCTGATTGAAAATAAGACTATTTCTTCTTACCCTAAAACACAGCTTTTTTTCAAGTTAGCATTATAGCTCATGTCCCATGGGGTAAAAATTGGTCATCTCAGCTTGAAATAGAGCCCTTAAAAACCTCTTACAAGCCAGTTTAAGGTTAGGAGGGGATAAGAGAGTGGAGATACTTAAGCACTGCACTTAGTATTAAGAACTAAGGGGAAATAAACATGGAAAATGGTTTGACTCTTGCTTATGGCTACCAGAACCCTGCCTGGACTACCTCCTTAGAAGAGATATTTCTTTAATAAATCCAACTTTAGCAAACAAAAGCAGAAGTGCCACTTACTCAAAATATTTCTTCCCCAGGCAAATGGTAATTTTAAAAGTATATTTTCTTTACTGACTTTAGCACTTTTTTCCCCTGAATCGATATTCGATCTTAGGTTAATTACACCCTCATTCCACTACAGTGCTGGTTTCTACTATAACTTCCATTGTAAACAATTTTAAACAGAATTATCCTACTAGTAGTTTAACAGAGAAGTTTATTCAAATTCCATAAATGCCTCCTTTAACCAATGTATTCTTTTGGGACAAAGTACAAACTAGTATTTCTAGTAAGTTTCACTCGGTAAATCATGGTGATAAAGTCTAGAGATGTTTTATAAACCTAGGTTTATCCTGTGGTAAGTAAAGATTTCCATGCATGTAGAACCTAACAAATTAAAATAAAGCAATCACTGCACAATATGTGACTCATTTGGGGTATTAAAAAATGCAACCACTATAAGGATTTTCAGAGGTCACAACAAACCTGACTCTTTGACAGATTCAGTCTTCGATAATTGTGTTTTTTTCTCTGATTGTATTAGCATTTCTTCCTCCAGTGGTACTTCCTTTTCCTTGGCATTTTTGGGAACTGGGATACTTTCAAAATAGCCTGAGTTCAGCAATTTAGACAGTAGATCTTTCAAGTGTTTGTCTAAGAAAGAGTGATTAAGACTTAGTTGTCACATGACCTAACTCAAAATTACTGGGAATAGAAATCCTAATTATATCCTAGTTGTAGTACATTGTTACAATAGTTTACATTGATGTACATAGTACATCGTTACAACAGTTTACAAGTTTACATTTTCATGGTACTAACTGGAGAAATTGTCAGTACCATGAAAAGTAAATATGCAGTCCATCTTTATTTTATGCTGAATCAATATGAATTTTAATGAGATCAGAATCTCAAAAGTTCAGCAAGTCACTTAAGTTTCTCTGGACCTCCATTTCCACCATTTGAAAAATGACTAAAAATCAGAGACCCTAATCAAATATGTCACAAAAGTACACATCTACTCCCTGAGATGAGAAATAAGTCATTTTTCCTATCTGCTCCCAAGACATCACAACTAGCAACCACTCTATCTTCCCCAAGTAATTAAGGCTTTAGAGAAGTAAAAGTCAGTTCCTCAAAATCTATCTATTAGATTGGGTTAGAAAATCCTATATTGGACAATCTCTATTAGATTACTAATATTATTAATCTATTTTAGAAAACCCTATCTTTTACAAACTCTGAAGTATTTTTAAACTACAAAACTCCATCATGAAGATTTTACTCGAGTTATGCTGTTTGTCATTCCTATCACCTGACCATTTGATGATCAAGAAAAACCTTAAAATGATGCTGAAGTCACTACACTACAAATAGGTCTAAAGTCATTTTATTTTAAAAATCCATTAAAAACATAATCCCAAACTAAGCAGAGTTTCCGTACTTCATTTGAGTCTATTATTCCTTTCACAGGAGTACTATGACATAGATTTTGAGTCTATTATTTCTTTCATAGGAGTACTATGACAGATTTTGTCTTTTTTAAAAAAAATCAGCTTTCAGATATAATTTACAGGCAAAATTCTCCTATCTTAACTGTACAGTTTTAACAGATATTTAGTTGTATTACCACCAGAACCATGACATAGAGGATTTTCATCAACCCAAAAAATTCCTTACTACCCCTTTTGCAATTAATCGTCCTCCCCTGACCCCCTGAAAACCAATAACCTGCTATCATCCCATTATGTCTTTTCTAGAATTTCATATAAATGAAATCATACAATATGTACTCATTTTATGTCTGGCTTCTTTCACTCAGCATAATTATTTTGAGATTCATCCATGTTGTTAAATGTATCAATAGTTCCGTCCCTTTTTTATTGGTGTGTAGATTCCACTGCTTGGGTATACCACATTTTATCAATTTATCAGCTGAATAAAGCTAATATAAACATTCACGTACAAGTACTTATATGAACACGTCTTCATTTATCTTAGCTAGAAGACTAATTGCTTAGGGTTATAAGTGTATGCTTCATTTTATTAAAATACTGCCAAACTATTTTCTAAACTCATTTTGCATTCTAACCAAGAAATAAATTTTTAATTTTGATTTAAGCTTGAACGAACTTAGAAATCTTAAGATAGTTATAGATACTTGGATTTTTTTTAAAAAGGAAGCAATCACTGGTAACAAAAATATTTACTACCTTCTAGTGAGTTTTCATTACTCTAAGCTAGTACACAAAGCTATGTACTTCATATCCAGTCATCTGTATTTGGTCATTTGGCCAAAGTCTATTTAGCAAGCCAAAAGAACTCTCTTTCCACAGACCACTTCCAGATCAATAGACAACAATGTTTCAATACACTATAAAACCATTCATATATTCTTAGGCTGATCTGGTAGATAAGCCTTGATATTAACAATGTATGAATTTAAGATTCTTAAATAGAACAGGTACTACCACACAGAATAGAAAACTGAACCCCAAAATGATCAAGCTAGTGTTGAAGCCAGTACTTAGCTCTATTTCCAAATCATATTGACTTGCCACTTCAAAACTCTCCCTGAATTCCATTTTAGTGACTAGGGTTATACAATAGCTGCTTTTAACAGAACTAAACAAAGGGATCATTCTCCCAATGAATATAGTATTGTCAGACATGTAAGTTCTGATGGACTGACACAGTTTAGACCCTCAATATCATACTAAACTTCTAGACATAAAGTTTAGTATTTACTGCATAAGTCCAGAGTAGAGAAAACTCACATGTCGTTCCTACCACTGCTTTCTCACTACCTTCCAAAAGGTCCCAAAAGTACAAGGATGACTGCTCCATCTGGTCTTCAACACTGACAAGGAAAAGCAGCAGCAGAACAAAGTGGCTTTAGAAGTACATATATATGGAGCAGCACAATTTATGCAATATAACCCATTAACAGACAAGACATTCAAATGTTAATTTTGTCTTTTTGCTCTTTGGAAAGAAAAAAATTGAAATGTATACAAGATGACTAAATGCCTGCTTAAGGATTTCAAATGTAAGAATTTTTCCTTAAAACAACTAAAATATGGATTTTACCAAATAAACCTGTTAAAGAATAGACCAAAAAGAGTTTAAAGCTGCCAATGCAGTATCATTAGTTCAGGTGTATGTCCTACATAAAAGAACAGTGAAATTGAAATATTAAGAGCCGCATTTGACTTTAAAGAAAGCAGCTTATTTAACAAATTATGTTTTGCTTACATTTCGTATATTAAAGTGAAGCTACATTCCCTGAACCCACAAAAGTGAAGGAAGCATTGTATAGATGATGATGATGGAGTAGACTATCAGCATGAGAATTAAAAAATACATGGCTATACATAGGCAATTAATAGTTCTATTAGGCTTCTTTCTGATCAGAGACTGATTTCTGGTAACCGTTGAAATCTGACTCTACTTCAGTAGAGCTAACAAATACGAAGCTGGAATAGCCTGCATCTAACAAAGCAAGAGCACAGCATCTGTCCCTAGCTGATTTACTCCATCAAAACAAAAAGAGCAATGGATCACTGTGAGGGAAAAAAAGCCCCATTTTGCAGGTTTTGTATTTTAAACTATCAAATGTATTTATCACTAGTTATTCACAGCATAATAAGAACACCAAATAATTGTTACTTTGAAAGTTTAATGACACCGGCCAAGTTAAATATTATTTACCTCTACTTAAGTATAGCAGGAGTAAGAAGGCAACTCTGAGAAAATTACTTCAAAAGTTTTAGAAATAGATATAATATTATACTTGTACATGATTAAAATTTGATGCTCAGACCTCATTTTTTTAAAAATCAGTATTACAGTAAAGAAGCATGTTAATGAGACCATTCACATTCACTTTCCTTCCAGACAATCTGTCAACCCTGTCAGACTCTGGGCCAGCCAAAGTTTCCATATTTAATCAAATTAATACTTTCTTAATTTCTCTCTCCCCTCTCTAACACACACACACACACACATACTCTCACACCCCTAAAAAGCTAAAGTGTCAAGTGTTTCATTTCAGGAAAATCTTTTCATTAGCTTACCTCAGACTTTCATTTCTTTCAGGGCAGGTCAGTTTTGAAAACTTAATGAGGTAGTCAAGTTCTTTTGAAGGCAAATACACTGCACCATTCAAACCCCCTTTGAAGTCTTTCTGTACGTGTTCCTGTGTCAAGTTCTGCAATACATACTGAACTTGAAGTATAGTTCGAAGCTTTTTCTTCTCAGCCTCAAGTTTTAGCATGTGCTCCCTTCTCTGGGCCTTCTTCTGCGCTTTTAGTAGCTGTGAAAACAAATGGCTAATTAAGGGTAACAATTCTCTACCATCCCATATTAGCAATACGTGTTCTACAAAGTCTAAACCCAAATAGCTGAGATTAGATGATAACCCTCATGACTGTCAAACTACCAGTTTAGTCTGTCTCCTTTTTGAGCTAAAGAAGTCACTGAGTAATAAACTGGTATGTCTCAGGTAACCAGAGCCAAGGGGGTCAAATACCTGACTCCCAAATCCAGGATACGTCTAGTACCGCTAATATCACCATGATGAGTAGCGAAGTACCAATCATTGATGTCCATATTCATTTCAACATTTTACTCTTTCACATTTATGTGTATCAGTCCTTTTTGGACCTTTTAGGATTTTTTTTAAATTTCATATTCCAGGGGAAAAAATATTTAAACTAAAATGGTCAGTTTTCAATGAACCAAAGAAGACTGGCTAAAGCATAAGGGATTGAAAAGCTAACAGACATAAAATGTCTTCCAAGTGTAATGCCAAAAACCAGCCACAGCAAACATGTTATTTTGTTTCAGAAGTAAAATTAAAAATTTTTTAAATAATAATTTGCCCCATCAGTCTGGACGGAGCTATATCCTCCAATATTTAGCTGACAAAACAGATACAGAAAATAAATGGAGCTTAAGTTTTCCCTCAGGCGAGGCACAATGATACACACCTGTAATCCCAGCCCTTTGGAAGGTTGAAGAGGGTGAATCACTTGACCCCAGGAATTCAAGACCAGCCTGGGCAACATGGCAAAACCCCATCTCTACAAAAAATACAAAAATTAGCTGGGCATGGTGGTGTGTGTCTGTAGTCCCAGCTACTCAGGAGGCTGTGGTAGACAGATTGCTTGAGCCCAGGAGGTCAAGGCTACAGTGAGTGGTGACAGTGCCACTACACTCCAGCCTGGGCAACAGAGTGAGATCCTGCCCCAAAAAAAAAAAAAAAAAAAAGTTTCCCCTCCAACAATTTGTGTATATAGACTGAGCAGCCCTAGATTACTCTAAAGCTTAGAATTATAATACCTTAAAGTCTGACATAATATTCATGGGTCCCAGAAAGGACTTGCCATTTAACTAAAAAGTACTATCTCTTTCCATTAAGAAACCTAAAAGGTCTTTTCCCTCCACAGTTTTTCTGATTGTAACGTTTCCATCATATTGGATATTTCGCAAGGTATGAAGATTAAAATACAAAAAAAAAAAACTACTAAGATTTTTCCTATAGATGGGTCAAAGTACTTTGATATAGCATTGATATTTTAAATTATATAAAAGAGATGTTCACAAATCCTAACAGATTAAAATTAGGGGGGAAAACCTCATGAAAAAGATTCACTGTGGCATAATTAATCCCTTCCTAGGGGATGTGGAAGCAACTTAATAAATATGGTTTGTGCTACTGCTAGGGACAGAAAGATAGTAAGTGAAGATAAAATTTTGAGAATGAGAAATAGACTGGTTGAAGGTTGCATGGGCAAGCACATTTTCTCAGATGGGAAAGGCTCAGTAAGGCTTTTTCCAAGACCTCAGTATAGACTGCATCAATAACACTTACCAAAACTATAGGATTCTCTGATCCTGCTTAAGAGAAGAAAAGAGGACGGAGGTGGCACTCCTACCTCTCCAAAACACTGGAGTTTCTCATGGTATAGGGAAAAGCAACTGATTCGCAGGGCATCTTCAGACAATTATACCACACGATTATCTCAGATTTATCTTTGGCCAGTCTCCCAAGGTAAGACTGGGTGGTCATATGGGCTCATGCCACCTTGAACTTCCCCTATCAAAGTATTTTTGGGTTTTTTGTTTGTTTTTGAGACAGAGTATCATTATGCCATCCAGGCTGGGGTGCAGTGGCACAATCAAGGTTCACTGCAGCTTCGACCTCTTGTGCTCAAGTGATCCTTCCATCTCAGCCTCCTAAATAGCTGGAACCACAGGTACATGCCACCATGCCTGGCTAATTTTTTTTTTTTTTAATAGAGATGAGGTCTCTCTATGTTGTCCAGGCTGGTCTTGAACTCCTGAACTCAAGCAATCCTCCTCCCAAAGGGCTAGGGTTACAGATGTAAGCCACCATCCCTGGCTATTTTTTATTTATCTGCATCTATGATGACAGGGACTACATCTACTGTTTACCAACATTCACTAATGCCCAGCACACAGTCTGACAAATATCAGGGCCTCAAACTATCAGGAAAGTCTCCCAGATCATGATCAGCTGTCACGAAAAGCCATGGACAAGAGCCAATTTCTCCTTCTTTAGATGAAAATTAGAAAGGTGGGTTACATTGTTCTCTTTTTCCAGTTGAGGACCAGTTTGGAAAGGAAACCACTCTCAATCAGTAGTACTGAATGATAAAATTGGTTTTCTTTTTTTTTTTGAGACGTAGTCTCACTCTGTCCCCCAGGCTGGAGTGCAGTGGCACGATCTCGGCCCACTGCAAGCTCCGCCTCCCGGGTTCACGCCATTCTCCTGTCTCAGCCTCCCGAGTAGCTAGGACTACAGGCATCCGCCACCACGCCCAGCTAATTTTTTGTATTTTTAGTAGAGATGGGGTTTCACCATCCTAGCCAGGATGGTCTGGATCTCCTGACCTCATGATCAGCCCGCCTCGGCCTCCCAAAGTGCTGGGATTACAGGCGTAAGTCACCGTGCCTGGCCGATAAAATCGGTTTTCTTAATCGAGACTCAAAATGATGAATCCCTACCAGGAGACAGAGCTCATGAGGACAAAGCAGAATGTAACAAGGTCGAAAAGAAGGACTTCCAAATTTACTTTGAAGGGAAAAAAGAAAATATTCCACAAACTGCAAAACTGGCTATCATAGAACATGTCTGACAAAAGAAAAACTTAAAAGAGGAGCCCAAAAATTACCAGAGGGGAAAAAAAAACCCTCAAAAGTACTGCCAAGCACCTTTCAGGGTCTTGATTCAGTAAGGCAACCTCCAAAGTACTTTATCATGTCACCTAAAATGAAAGTAAATCTCAAACACAGGCAACTAAAAATAATTTCATGGATATTAACAAAATGTGGTGAGTTGGGAGCTACCTCTAGACTACAGCAACAAAGAAAAAAAAAAAAACAGGTTAAGACACCATATTCATGATATAGAGAAAAAGTACCTAGAGCCAGATCTTGGCTCTATCACTTACTGGCCATATGACTTTGAATAAGTTCCTTTTACTTAAATGTAAAAGACAAAACTATAAAAACCCTGTAAGATAACCTAGGAAATACCATTCTGAATATAGGAACTGGCAAAGATTTCGTAACAAATATGCCAAAAGTAATCACAACAAAAGCAAAAACTGACAAGTTAGATCTAATTAAACTTAAGAGCTTTTATGCAGCAAAAGAAACCATCAACAGAGTAAACAGAGAACCTACAGGATGGGAGAAAACTTTTGCAAACTATGCATCTGACAAAGATCTAATATCCAGTATCTATAAGGAAGTTAAATAAATTTACAAGAAAAATAAACATTAAAAATGGGCAAAGGACACGATGAATAGACACTTTTCAAAAGAAGACATATATGTGGCCAAAAAGCATATGATAAAAAGCTCAACATCACTGATCATTAGAAAAATACAAATGAAAACCACAATGAGACGCCATCTAACACCAGTCAGAATGGTTATTATTAAAAAATCAAAAACTGACAAATGCTGGCAAGGTTGCAGAGAAAAAGGCATGCTTACACACTGTTGATGAGAGTGTAAATTAGTTCAACCATTGTGGAAAGCAGTGTGGCAATTCCTCAAAGAGCTAAAACCAGAACCACCCTTTGACCCAACAATCCCATCACTGGTTATATATCCAAAGGAATATAAATCATTCTACCATAAAGACACAGGCATGCGTATGTTCATTACAGCACTATTCACAAGAGCAAAGACATGGAATCAATCTAAATGCCCATCAATGATAGACTAGATAAAGAAAACGTGGTACATATATACCATGGAATACCATGCAGCTATAAAAAAGAACAAGATCATGTCGTTTGCGGGAACATGGATGGAGTTGGAGGCCATTATCCTTCGCAAACTAACACAGAAATAGAAAGCAAATACCACATGTTCTCACGTATAAGTGGGGGCTAAATAATGAGAACACATGGACACATAGAGGGAAACAACACACACTGGAGCCACTTGAGGGTGGAGGTAAGAGGAGGGATAGGATTAGAAAAAATACCTATTACGTACAAGGCTTAGTACCTGGGTGACAAAATAATCTATACAACAAATCCCCATGACATGAGTTTACCTTTATAACAAACCTGCACATATACCCCTAAACCTAAAATAAAAGTTTTCTTAAAAATAAGTCGCGCATGTAATCCCAGCTACTTGGGAGGCTGAGGCAGAAGAATCGTGTGAACCTGGGAGGCAGAGCTTGCAGTGAGCCAAAACCACGCCATTGCACTCCAGCCTGGGCGACAGGGTGAGACTCCGTCTCAAAAAAAAAAAAAAAAAAAAAAGTTACTTTTGCTCTGAGTCTCAGATTCCTGATCTGTAAAATGAGACTATTTATAGCAACTTCCCAGACTATTGTAAAAATCAAGTGGAACTGCACAGGTGCCTGGCACAAGGTAGGCATTTTTTACACGTTTTTAATCTAAAAAGAAGAAAAGAATACCATATATTAGAAAAATATAGACCTGAATGAAAAACTAAATTGTTACTGGATAACTCTGAGTAAAGACAGAAGACAGAAAATTTTAAATATCATAAAAGTATACTTCTAACCATATTTGTAATCCTTCTTAGCCAAGAATTAGGATGGTAAATGTCTCCAGCCCAGAAGAATTTTTTTTTATTCCAGAGGAATGGAGAAGAGAATTTTAGTTCACTATAAAGAAAAACAGGCCAGGGCGATTGCTCACACCTGTAATCCCAGCATTTTGGGCGGCCAAGTTAGGAAGATCCCTTCAGCCCAGGATTATAAGCCTGCAGTGAATTATGATCACACCACTGCACTCCGGGCTGGGTGAGAGAACGAGACCTTGTCTCTAAAATGTAATAAAAAAAATATAAATTTTTTAAATGAAAATATCCAAAAAAATAGAAGAGATTATCTTACGAGGCATGCTCTCCTCTCCAGGAATGAATTTATTTAAAAATTTCCGCAATTGTTGGAACTTGACCTTTGAAGGACCTTCTAATGCTGAGATTTGAAAAAGTAAAGAATACTTCACTGAGAAGTGTTTAAGACTTCATATTACTGATTAAATTTGTCAGAGATAAAAGTCTGAACTGCCAACATAGAGAACCTAACAAGTAGTGAGGCCAGATTTAACTCTAACATGAGTCATTAATTTTCCCATTAATAATTTTCATGCTTTCAAGAAGACTACCAACTCTGTTGTCTCATATGTTAAATAATGTGAAAGAAGCCTATCTTATATAAATTTACAAGCCTATATTCTAAAATATCTTTAATAAATATACCTTGTCAAAAGTTTGATTCCCTGTGTCAATGATTTCTATAATTCTGTAATTAAATAACGTACATTAGATAACTAATGCTTTATTCACAATGTCTCATATTCAGATGCCATTTGTGTTCTCCCTTGAGACTACAGAAATCTGAAAAAACTAGTTCTCCAACAGTTATCCTCAACCCTCCATCACGATAAAATATCAGCAGAAATTAGAAGAATAATAACCAAACACCATTACTAGACACTGACACACTGACATTTTCTCCAAGATCAATGGTTAAAACTGGTTTCAGGAAAAGCAAAGAAAACATACTCACATCTAGGCTCAATCCAGAAAAGGTTTTCTGAAGCTCCTTGGCAAATTCCAAATTATGTAGCACTTCTTCATATTTCTCTACTGCTTCCTACCAAATAGGATAAGAAAACATCAATTTTGTGACTGTTTAAGTATAAATATGTGAAAATAAGTGTTTCTTAAATACAGTAGAAGAGATTTAAGACCTTATGGCTATTTACTATACATACAAAAAAAAGTACTTGCCTAAAGAAAAAGGAGAAAGAGTATTAATACCAGTTATATTAAGTTGCATTTAAAAATTCTATTCTAATGCCAGAAATTCAATTTTTATATTAGAAATATGAGTCCTAATTTTACCCCTATAAAGTCTAAGATCAGAAAGCCCTGTTGGTTTTAATAGCACTGAGCCAATAGGATTTCTCTGTTAATATTCATTCACTACTCAAACATATTACACAAATAGCATGGTGAGTATCAGAGAGATGAACAAGCAACTTCGAGACATTTAAAATACAGTGGAAAGATTTAGAATAATTACCTGTAACAGACAAAAATAAATAAGTATTATAACAAACAATATGCAATGTCCTACAGGAAATTTAAAGGAGCAAAACTTTTTTTTAAAGATTTCCCAGATGAACAACATTGACAGAAAAGAGGGGGGCATTTCATGGGACTTTAACTCAAATCTATACAGAAGAGAAAGGACCAATCTGAAACAGAACAAGGTGGAGAACCTGCGCAACTGGATAAATACATATTATAAAGCCTCAGTAATTAAAATAGTAAAGTATTACACTCCAAGGTATCTACCCAAAAGAAATGAAAACATGTCCACATAAAGACTTGTATATAAATGTATACAGCAGCATAATGGCCCAAAATGAAAACAATCCAAATATCCAGCAACTGGTAAGTGGATAAACAAAATGTGGTACACCCATACAATGGAATACTAGTCAGCAATAAAAACAAATGAAATACTGATACATGCTATAACATGGATAAACCTCAAAAATATTATGCTAAGTAAAAGAAGCCAGACGCAGAAGACTATTTTATGCGAAATATCCAGAAAAGACAAATTTTTAAAGATAGAAAGTAAATCAGAGCACAAAAGAGAACTTTGGGGGGATGATAGGAATGCTCTAAAATGAGACTGTGTTAACAGTTCGATAACTCTACAAATTTACTATAAACAAATGCACACTTAAAATGGGTTTACTTTGTGTTAAGTATATTATACCTCAATAGTGTTGAAAAAAACAGACTGATATTAAGTCTTTATAAAGGTACAGAACAACAGGAACTCCTATGTAATAATATCAGTATTAGTATAAATTGGTACAATAATTTTGGAAAACAGTTCAGAATTTTTACCTATGAAGTTAATCATGAGCATGTCCTACAGCCTAATGATAGATATGTACCCTGAAAAAAAATCTTACTCCTGATTCTCAGTACTACCTAAAAGATTCCTCAAAGTAAAATTCTTCATAGTGACAAAAAAACCCCAAAACCTCAAGCATCCATCTATTTACAGACTAAAACTAAGTAGAGAGAACCAAATAAAATACAGGCATTTGTATTGATATAAAAATACTAAATATAATGAGTGAAAAAAGCAAACTGCAGAATATATAGCATGATACCACTTACTATAAGGTACAAACAAAAGCAACTCTAACAGGGCAGCAAAAAAAAAAAAATGCTCTTAAAAGCAAGGGAAAACTTCAGGGTCATGGTTACAAGAAGGAGAAAGTACCACACGAGAAAGGAGCCTCAACACTGTTGGAAACATACTATTTGAGTTGACAGTTGGGTTCTAGTGCTTGCTTTATTACGTATTATAACTTATATGGAATATATTGTTTCAGCCATATATTTTATAATAAAAAGGTATAGAGATCTTCCTGCTACAGAAACAAGAATGAGCAGATAACATTACCAGGATATACAGTCCTCAGAGGGATGTAAAACTATAAAGAAATACTCCATATCTACTCCCAAATGGTATTAACTTAGACTCAAGAAAAGCAGCATCAGCTGGGAACTACCTCAACTTTCCATCATCTAATGTAGACCTATCCTTTCATTTTTCCTTTCTTTACTAAGTGAAGAAGGTATCCCCCCCCCGCCCCGCCCCCGCTTCTACCTGTGCCCTGGATCCTACGGAATTGTGCCTTCATACAAAACTTTACTTTAGGATTCTGTCTTTAATGTCTTCTAACAAAGAGCTGCTCCCTCTCTATTGATGCTTAAATCAGCATTTTACAAGTTCATGTCATCTCCAATCTGAACAAGAAAAATTAATTCTTCTGTGACAACTACTTCCCTCCAGCCTTACACAAATTCAAACGTGTTTTCAGTCTCCAGTTCTTCAGATCTCATCAACCTGAATTCTGTTTCTACCATTCCACCAGAACTGTTTTAGCTGAAGTTAGCAATTGTTGATGCCATCCTTTAAAGCTATGGATCTTTCATAGCTCTCATTTTGGTTGACTTAGCAGCAGCCTTCAACTAAAAGGCACACTCCTGCTCTACAGACATTTCTTGTTTTTACTAACACTAAACTTTCATTTTTCTCCCATTTCTCCAGCTGCTTATTTACTAGCAATTTTTCCATTAGCTTCTCTCACCTGCTTTTAGCACCTGTAAAATAGGAGTAATAGAACCTACCTCACAAAGATGCTGTACAATTTAAATGACTGTGTATGTATAAAGCACTCAGAATGATGCCTGACCCTAATAAGCACACCGCATTTTTAGACGTTATTGTCCAAACATTAAATGTCAGAATTCCTCAGGATTCTGTCCTAGGCTTCTCTATTCTGCTTTCTATACTCTCATCCAAGACAGTCTTATCTCCTCTAATGGTTTCAAGTAGCGGTCATACAGGTGATATTTCTATCGGCTAAACTTCTCCATGCTCCAGACTCATTTACCTAAACACCTGGTACCAGACACTGATGTCTCCCAGGCACATTAAAATCAGTAGTACAAAATTGAGCTCTTTATCCTACTCCATCCTCCCAAAACCTCCTTCTGCCCCAGTGGTCCCACGTTTAATAAATGGTTTTGCCATCCATCCACTGTTTAAGCAAGAAACCTGAAACCACTCTCAGCTCTACCCTCTACTCCTACAACCAGTTACCATGCCATGCTGATTTTACCTCTCAAATCCAGCTACTTGCTCAAGTTCCTCTGCCACTGCCTTAGTAGGGTTCCCATAATCATTCACCTACACTACAAACAACTCTTTTCTAATTTCCTTACATCCATACACCATCTCCAAACCATACTTCACACTGCAAAGTGATTTTTTTAACTAAAAATCTGTAGTTGTTCTCTGCTTAAACATATCTGTACCATTTCTGATGCCTTTGGGAAAAAGTAATTTTCAAATGGTGTACAAAGACCTACCCCCTCCAGCTTCATCACCCATCCACGTGACCTTCTTTACAGTTTTTGTAAAAGCTCTTTGTAAAAAACCAAAAATCTGTTCCTTCTCAGAGCCTTTACACATGCAAGCATCTGCCTAGCCTTCTGTTCTTCTTCCTCCCTCCCCCCTTTCACTGGCTAAGTCTCATTCATATTTTAGGTCTTAACTAAAGTTCTTCCTTTCTTAAGGAAGCTGGCCTTAACTCTCTAGACTAGGATGGATCCTGCATTACAATCCGTTATCATCCTATACTTCACCTTCTTAACATCCATCATATCTGTATTTGCTTATTCCCACTCTCTTCCCCATTACATTATAGACTCCATGTGGTAATGATCACATTTGTCCCCTAGGTATTATAACCCTAATATTAAGTACAGCACCTCCTAGAGTAGATACTTAATATATCTTGTTGAATGAATAAAAGATAGTTCAGATGATCTTAGAGAGCATCAGATATGCTCAAGATTCTGAACAATTTAAAGCTTTTGAAAGAAATCATATACTGAGAGCTGTTTCAAGAAAAGGACACCACAGACAACAGGACTGGTGAACTGAAGGTAAGATCTCAAGACAAGGATATCAACTAGGAAGCATATGTAAAGTTTAGGTGGCTTGCCTTGACTACGCCAATAGCAGTAGAATTACAAAAGAGGGAAGATTTATATTACTTATTGAGTTTACTACAGATGTATTAAATGTAACACGGGATCACAGTTCAGCAGCAAAAA
Source organism: Pongo abelii (assembly GCF_028885655.2). Classification (NCBI taxonomy): domain Eukaryota; kingdom Metazoa; phylum Chordata; class Mammalia; order Primates; family Hominidae; genus Pongo; species Pongo abelii. The sequence continues at coordinate 32,088,623 of NC_071995.2, forward strand.
TGGGTACCACATTCTAATTCTTTAACAACAAAAACTTCGGTAGAACCAAAGACATCAAGTTTCCCTTGCCTATTGCTTGAGAATTCACTTGAATCTCAGCTCTTTATTTCAAATCCAGATCTGAACCAAACATACTAAAGTTATAAAAGTAACAATTTAAGTTATTTAAATTATAAAGTTACATTAAATTACTACAAGTTAAAGTGACTCCAAAAATAACTTCATTAGACATTCTTTTTACTATTTGAAAAGAGAAATCTATGTTACCAATTTAACATAAACCTTATGTAGCTTAGCCTTGACAGATCCCTTAAGAGTTACTACTTCAAAGAGGCTGCAAGAGCCATATAGAACATTACAAGTTTTATTTACATTATTATAAGTACCTGTTGGGTTAAAGAAGAAAATCAAACTAAAACTATAAAACTTATCACAAATAATATTGAAAATACAATATCAAATCAAATACAACTGAACCAGTGCTTGAAGGAAAATTCAGTCTTCAAGAAATTTTAGAAAATTTTTACAATTTGAAAAAGCAAATAACCAAAAAACAAAAAAGCAGAAAAATTTTTAAAAAGTGGAATAAAGTAAGTCCAAAAGCTGATTTTGGGTGGGGGGTGGAATATGCCCCTAGATAATTTAAGAGTAAACTGAGGAAAGAAAACCACACAAAATTATAAAGTAACAACACAAACAAGCTGTATTAAACTTTTATTAAAAACTACTTGGCCCTAATCTATGCAAATAAATTTTAAAAACTGAATGAAATAGGTGATTTTCAATGAAGTTTTTAAAAACTGATGCCAGAAGAAATGTAAACAAAATCAATCTCCAAAGAAAAACATAGAGCATATTTTCAAAGAGGTCCCACCTCAAAGAGAACCAGGCACAGATAGTTTATCACACAATAATTCAACCAAACTTTAAAGACCACGTACAGTAGAAACACTGCCACAATATTAAAAACAACAACAAAAGAATTGGTGAATGAGTAGATGGAGCACGGAGAATTTTTAGGGCAGTGAAACTATTCTGTATGATATTACAATGGTGGATACATTTGCATTTAACAAAACCCATAGAGCTGGGTGCTGTGACTCACGCCTGTAATCCCAGCTACTCAGGAGGCTAAGAGGATCACTTGAGCCCAAGAGTTCAAGGCTGCAGTGAGCTACAATATTGTGCTATTGCACTCCAGCCTGGTGAGAGAGAGACCCTATCTCTTAAAAACAAACAAACACACATCAACAAAAACCACAGAATGTACAGCACCAAGAGTGAACCCTAATGTAAACTCTAAACTACGAACTTTGGGTGATGATGATGTGTCAACGTAGATTCATAGAAAGTAAAAAATGTATTTCTCTGATGAGAGATGTTGATAGTGGAAGAGGTTGAGCTTGTGTGGGGTGAAAGTGCTACCCCAGTGAATGCATGAATAATAAGAAAACAAATGCTTTGCTGACGTGCACAAGATTTGAGTGGTATTCCCTTAAGTCAAAACCTAGTCTAGAACAAGACCCTAACTCTCTTTTATTCTGCGAAAGCTGAGAGACTGAGGAAGCTGCAGAAGAAAAGTTGGGAGCTAGCAGAAGCTGGTTCATAAGGTTTAAGGAAAGAAGTCATCTCTATCACGTAAAAGTACAAGATGAAGCAACAAGTGCTAATGTAGAAGCTGCATCAGGTTAGCCAGAAAATCTAGCTAAGGTAATTGATGAAGCTGGCTACACTAAACAACAGATTTTCAATGTAGACGCAAGAGTCTCCTATTGGAAGAAAGTGCCATCTAGGACTTCCATAACTAGAGATGAGAAGTCAATGCCTGGCTTCAAAGCTTCAAAAGACATGCTGACTCTCTTGTTAGGGTATAATGCAGCTGATGACTTTAAGGCCAATACTCCTTTACAATTCTGAAAATCCTAGGACCCTTAAGACTTATGCTAAATCTACTCTGTGCTTTATAAACAAAATAACAAAGCCTGGATGATAGCACACCTTCTTACAGCACTGTTTACTGAATATTTTAAGGCCACTGTTGAGACCTATTGCTCAGAAAAGAAAAGATTTCTTTCAAAATATTACTGCTCATTGACAAGGCACCTTGTCACCCAAGAGCTGTGATGGAAATATACAAATCAATGATGTTTTCATGCCTGATAACACAACATACATTCTGCAGCCCACGGATCAAGGAGTAATTTTGACTTTCATGTCTTTTTAAGAAATACATTTGGCCGGGTGCAGTGGCTCATGCCTGTAATCCCAGCACTTTGGGAGGCTGAGGTAGGTGGATCACCTGAGGTCAGGAGTTCGAGACCAGCCTGACCAACATGGAGAAACCCCATCTCTACTAAAAACACAAAATTAGCCGGGCATAGTGGCACATGCCTGTGATCCTAGCTACTCAGGAGGCTGAGGCAGGAGAATTGCTTGAACCTGGGAGGTGGAGGTTGCGGTGAGCCGAGATCGCGCCATTGTACTCCAGCCTGGACAACAAGAGCGAAACACCGTCTCAAAAAAAAAAAAAAAAAAAGAAAAGAAACACATTTAGATAAGGCTAGAGCTGCCGTAGATAGTGATTTGTCTAATAGAGCTGGGCAAAGTAAATTGAAAAGTTTCTGGAAAAGATTCCCCACATTCTAGATGTCATTAAGAACATTTGTGATTCATGGGAGGATGTCGAAATATCAACATGAACAGGAGTTTCGGAAAAGCTGACTCTAACACTCATGGATGACCCTGAGGGGGTTCAGAACTTCAGCAGGGGAAGTAACTGCAGATGTGGTGAAAATAGCAAGAGAACTAGAAGTAGAGCCTGAAGATATGACTAATTACTGCAATCTCAGGATAAACTTTTAATAGATGAGGAGTTGCTTCTTATGAATGAGCAAAGAAAGTGATTTCTTGAGATAGACTCTACTGGTAAAGATACTATGAACATTGTTGAAATGACAAAACCTTTAGAATTTTACATAAACTTATAGTTGATAAAGCAGCAGCAGGGTTCGAAAGACTGACTCCAATTCTGAAAAAAGTCCTACTGCGGGTAAAATCCTATCTAACAGCATCACATACTACAGAGACATCCTTCATGAAAGAAAGAGTCCATCAACGTGGCTAATTTCACTGTTGTCTTATTTTAAGAAACTGCCACAGCCACTGCAACCTTCAGCAACCACCACCCTGATCTGTCAGCAGTAATCAACACTGAGGCAAGACCCTCCTCAACCAGCAAAAAGATTACAACTCACTGAAGGCTCAGATGATCATCAGCATTTTTTAGCAATAAAATAATTTTTAATCAAGGTGTGTACCTTTTTGACACAGTGCTGCACACTTAACAGACTACAGTATAGGACAACTGTAACTTTTACATGCACTGGGAAACCAAAAATTTGTGTGACTTGCTTTATTGCAATCTTCACTTTATCGTGGTGGTCTGAAACAGAACCCATAATATCTCTGAGGTATGCCTATACTGGTAACAATTCTCTGAAGACTCTATTTTTTTTCCTTCTGACTTATCTGCATTTTCTAAATTTTCTACCTTACATATTGCATGTATGAGGTGTGATTTCTCAAAAGTACCACCAACTACGTGCTTAGTTACATCTAAAGACCTAACATTCATTTTATACTTAGTAAATCTATATGTAATAAATATTTTATTTACTTACTACATGCTTCACTCTTTTCTACGCACTAGGAATACAGCAATGAACAGACAAAATCCTTACTTTCATGGAACTTACATTGTAAGGGTAGGAAAGAGACAAAATAAAACTTCATAGCTTGTCAGAGAAGTGCTAACTTCTATTAAGAAAAATTAAGCAAGGAAAGGAGCTAAGCAGTGTGAATGGGCAAATGGAGGTATAGTGAGGTGAGAACAGATCTCACTGTGGGTACCTTCAAATAAAAGGCTGAAGGAGGTTGGGAATTGAGCCATTGAAACATCAGGAGAAAGAACACCACAAGCAGTAGGAACATCATATGCAAAAAACCCTGCAGAAGAGTGCCTGGGATGTCTGAGGAGCAGCAAGGAGGCTAGGGTAGGTAGAATGGAGCTAGCGAGGGAAAGAAGAGCAGGAAATGGAGTCAAAATGTGAAAGGAAGTGGGAAGGATATTCTGTAGGGCTTTGTAGACACAGTAAGGACATTTTACCACCAGATGGGAACAAATGGAGACTTCTGAGCAGAGGAATAACCATCTTGACTTGCATCAGAACAGGATCACTGAGTTTACTACGTTGAACAGACTTGGAGAGGGCAGAAATAGAAAAACCTGTGAGGCAGAAGTAATTACTGCTGTAATAAGTAATGCAGATGAAAGGTTATATAGCCTAGATGAAGATGGCAGAAATAGTCAGTTTCCTGATTTATCTTAAAGGGAGAAGTGAGCAGACTTGCTGATGAGCTAGATGTGAGCTATGAGGAGAAAGGAGATAAATTCTCCAAGATTTTTGCAAACTCTCTCTAGTTGATCAAGCCATCAACTGACATAGCTAAAATTAGAGGAGGAGCAGGTTTTGGGGAACAGGGAAAAATTATGAAGTGTCGGATAGGCAACTGGACACAGAAATATTGAGTTCAGTGGACTGATCTGTTGGCAATATAAATTGGGCAGTTGTCAGCATATTACTCCAGATATCAAAGTTCATACGTTTATTATAGAAGCAACATGTGGCTATAAAGACAGTAAGAAATACTGAGAATGAAGTTTGCCTGGCTGGAGCAATGAAATATAGCATGTCCTTAACATTTCTTAGAGAGCTACCATGGGAACAATCAATCTCCAACCCCCTCTCCCCGATGTTTCTTAAAAATAAAGAACACAACTCTATCAGGACACTTCATTCAAGAATATTTACACACAAAAAAGTTTTATCACTTTAAGAGTTATTGAACACACCATGACTTTAAAACAAAGCCACGCTGAAATGCTGCATGTCCAGCTAAGTCCTCTCCCCTGCTAAGTGAGCGCATCATTTGCAGAGCTCACACAATTCAAATATGTGTCTCAGCAAAATTATAACTTACTACATCATGAAAATTCTGGGTCAGTGAAGAGGAGTCACTATGGAATGGGAAAAGTCCTTGAATGCCAGTATCTATGATGTATAGCCAAAGATTTTAGTTGAAAAACATAAAGACAAAAGACCCACAAACAAGATGAAGTAATTTTCAAATAAATGTGTCCCTTCTTGGCCAGGAGACATGATCAAGTCAAAATGGCAAACATCCACGAAGCACTGTTTTCCTTCCGCGCTGCAAAAACTCTCCTTCACAAATTACATAAAATTTGCAATTACCAGGTATATCATTCAGAAGTTAACCGATGGAAAAAATGCAAGTAGCCTAATGTTTATAGTAAGTTTTTTTTTTTTAAAGGCCAGATATCTATCAGATAATATGCCTCCTGAGAGGGGACACGAAAACCCAGGATAGAAAAGTATGAAGAGACCATGAAAGGAATTAAGGTGAGGCAGCTAGAGAAAACTAAGGTAAGCTACAGTAAATATTCTTTCACAGTTTGGAGCAGAAAGACGTCAGGTTTAGAATATACCAGTGAAGAGCTGAAAGGTAGAGTATGCCTTCTCTTCTCCTTCAGTCCACTCTGGCACATAAGTTTAATTTAAATCTGTATGTTAACTCTTAGTGACAGTCTACACTTTCACTCCTGTTTAACAATCTACACCCCCATGCATACCATCTTCTAGTCAACAGAAAAAAAGTCATATCTGAGATCTAACAGGCACAAACAACAAAGGCTTCTGAAACAGTTTTGAACAAACTATGGATTTTAACTGTGTGTGTGTGCTATAAAGACTCCGGTCTCACTAAATCCATGTAGAGTTTTATTAAGAAAAGAAAACCAGCAAGTCTTACTAAAAGATCATAAGCCACTTACCAACTGGTCTGGATTAAGATGCTCTCCACTTTTCAGGCGATCCTTATAATCTTCCAGTTTGAGCTACAAAAGAGAAACTTGTATCTGCCATAGTCTGATATAAAATTCAGAAGCAAATAAAGTAAATGCCAGATCTTGTCTCTAGGAAACAAAGTCCTTGAAGTAAGCTATCAATCTGCAAGACTATCATTTTACTATAAGGCATGTAGCAACTGTAGATGAGTTCTAGTCAGCGGAGAAAAAATACACAGAATCGCAAGAGTCTGGAATTACAAAAGCTAAGCAGTAATAAAACTATTTTCTCTTAATGACTCTATTAATAACAAACTAGACTACTTAACCCATGGGGACTTACCTAGTAAATCGTATGTCCCCAACACAGTAGCTTCTCAACAGGGGACAATTTTGTCCCCCAAAGATACCTGGCAATATCTAGGGATATTTTTGGTTATCACAACTTGGGAGGGGGAAGGGAGGTGAAGAGTGCTACTGGTATCTTGTGGTTAGAGGCCAGGGATGCTGCTAAACATCTTAAAATGCACGGGACAGCCCTTTACAACAAAGAATTATCCTGTACGAAATATCAGTGGTGTAGAGGTTGAGAAGTCCTACTCTAATCTCATGCTTAAACTATTAGTTCAGTTACCTGTTGAATTATGTGGCATTTTCCTAAAAGGAAACTCCTATTCCAAGTACAGAAACATAAAGAATTCTTTTCTATCATTAGAGTAGGCTCACCCTGAAGTTATTTTTCATATTATATTTGATACTTAAGGAAATTATGAAAAATAAATTGCATTTGTTGGCCCCATAATAATGACATAAACCCACTATGGTATTCTTTTTTTTTTTGAGACAGAATCTCACTCCGTTGCCCAGGCTGGAGTGCAGTGTCGCGATCTCGGCACACTGCAACCTCCACCTCCCAGGTTCAAGAGATTCTCCTGCCTCAGCCTCCTGAGTAGGTGGGATTACAGGCACCCCCCATCATGCCTGGCTAATTCTTTTTGTATTGTTGTATTGTTAGTAGAGACGGGGTTTCATCATGTTGGCCAGGCTGGTCTCAAACTCCTGACCTCAGGTGATCCACCTGCCTTGGCCTCCCAAAGTGCTGGGATTACAGGTGTGAGCCACCGCACCCGGACCCACTATGGTATTCTAAAAGCATTTTTTAGGCTTCTCCTGTATTGGCTTTAGTGGAAAAATTCTTTCCCAGAAGGTTGAAACAAAAGTACTGGTACTATCAGGTATTCAAAATTAAAGAGGTACTATAGGTAAGCTAGACAGCATAAGTAAACATATATGTAGTTCCTCCACCTGAGGGAGGCTGCGTCAATAGATCCTGCTTTGACCATTTATCATAGTGATAGGGAATTTGTGCTGACCTGGCACACTCACCTTACCACACTTGTGATCAACTGCATGCATTAAAAAGATAAATGGTGAGAGCTACAGAGAAGCTACTAGCAACTTGCCCTTCTTTACTTTCTTAGGTTAAAAAAAAAAAAAGAGTCAACCAGACTCTAAAGAGCCTCTTCACACTCCTCCATTAAAAGCAACTTTAAGGTTTAACTAGGTCTTGGCACAAAAGTATTTAAGAGCACATAGGTCCAGATAGTCACTCAACCTCACCTGTCCAAAAGCAGAAGAGAATCGTAATACAGCAAAGCAACGTGCAGTCTGTTTCACAGGCTACATGACTCAGGAAATGAAGAAGGATTTAGATCTTCACAACAGCATTTTCTGTAGCTAGGCTTAACTCCTGGGTCTCTTTACAAGGCTGACTACCACGCTTTTACCTAGCAATCTTAAATCTTCACCTAACACCACAAAAGTCAGTGGTAAAACGTTTTCTAGTTCTACCACGGTTAAACCTTCCAACGACTGCAGCAGTTACACTGCAATATCAACTGCTGCAGAAAGTCACAAGGAAAACAAGTTAAAAAATCAGCTATTAACACATCCATGAAAAGAAACATTAATACTACATAAGGAATTAATCTGACCTAAAATAGCTAGCTCTTAAAGCATTTCAACAGCAGCATGCATAATTTAACTATGAAGATTATTTTTATTCAGTTGTTTTGACAAACAGAAAATGTTTAATATTTCCAACATGTAGCCTGCTTGTTTAAAGCAGCTAAACCTAAGGTTAGTTAAATTTTTAGTAAAGAACACCTATGAGCTCTGAAAGAAAAATGTCAGCTCCTTAATCTTTAAGATCATGCATATACAGGACTGGAAGAAAAAAAAGTTACCTTCTTTTTCTCGATGTTTCTAATTTTGTGTTTAAGGCATATGAGTCCATTTTCAATATAGGTCTCATACGCTTGGGAAGGAGATGCAGCAGAACTCAGAGTAGACTGCAGGGGGCTCAAGGCCCGCTGGCTTTCCCCATGCTGACTGTGGTTCACTTGGGGCTTGGCTGACTTCATATTCCCCTCTTTCCTCCTCTGAATGGCCTGAAGGTGACTGGTAACCAAAAGGGGATGAAGAGAGTTGCACCATTGAAACAGATGAGGCTGAAGGAGGTGGGGGAAAGTTAAGTATAAAATTAGGACTAGAGGGACACAGCCAGGCAATAACTTCCCTGGAAAGTCTAGACCACTCCCTTAAACTCTTTTCCACAGAAGTGAGCTCGAAACCCAATGATGCTTGAGATACTTGTACTGCCATCCTACTTTTAAAGTAATTAGTGCCGTTAGCCAATAAGGATAGCCTTTACGTAGGCAAAATCTCCAATATAGACGATGTTTCCAGAAATTCGATTTTCCTCATAGGGAGGAAGAACTGCAATGGCTTCAGAGTTCCTTTCTTCTCATGAGGGCAGATCACATTCTAAATAATTCCCATGGCCACGTGATGACACCAAAAGAATAAGCTTTCCACACTGGGACCTAAGGCAGCCACTCAAACCTCTTTACATGATCCCTCACCACCACCCCTAACCTCAATCCTGAACGTCTGAAAGAAAATCCCAAACTCACAACATTCTTTTATAGCTCTAAGTGAACCAGCAGCTTCTTGAACAAGAATGCTAACTTCCCCGATTGCTCTGGGGCCTACAAGGCAATCCATCACACTGGACATTTGCAGACAGGTACTCTCTCAACCTGCAGGAACCCCGCGTTAATTCTCGGTTGTTTGCTTTAGACTAGCCCAAAACCGCTTACACCCAACCAGTTTAAGAGCTCATTCTAGCCAGCCCTTCCCGTGCCCTAATCAGTGGCCCTTGCGCACTTACGTATCCATCTCTCGACCTCCAAGCACCCGAGGTATCCCTTTCTCCCCCCTTAGGAGCATCCCCAAAGCAAGGACAGAACAGGCCCCATGCACGCCAGCGCGCACCCCCTCAAGTCTCCGGGGGAGCCTGAGCGAAGAGCACCTCTCCCGAGCGGCCACGGAGAGCCCTGCAGGCACCGACCCCTACCCTTCCCACAGACGCCCCGGGGACGCAGAAGCTGCTTCTGCAAGGCCCCGGGGGAGGCTGACCTGAGGAAAACGCACCGGCCGCGGCCCTCGGGAGCCCCGCCCCGCCCCGGGGATGCCAAGCCGCCCCTCCACCTCGCCGCGGCGCCGACCGCCCAGGCCTGCCCACCCTCGCCGGGTCAGCCGCCTCCCTCCGCCGCGCCGACCGAGGCCGCCGCAGCCCGACTTCACCTCCCCAGGCAGCCGAGGCCGCCGCTGCCGCAGCCCGGGCCCGCCTTCCAAACCCGGGGGGAGGCAGGAGCGCTGCGGAGGTGGACCGGCACCACCCCGCACTCGCGTCTCCTCCTCCTGTCTCCTCCCTCTCCCCTCCCGGGCCTCGCCCGCGGCCTCTGCAGCGCCAGGGACCCCACCGACTCTCGCTGCTCGCGCCCAGGCCCGCCCACCGCGCCGCGCGTGGCTTTTGTAGGCCGCGCCCCGCCCCGGCCCGCTCCGCCCCCGGCCGCCCCGCCACCGCCGCCTTCCGGTGCCCCTTCCCGGCTGCAGCTGGCCGCCCGCGCTTGTCGGGTGTTAGTTCCGGGCCCAGCTTGGGCTGGTGGTAGGTCGGGAGAGGGCGCGGTCTCCCAGCCTTTGCGCGGATTGCGGGGCATCAGGTGGGGCCGAGGCGAGGCCGAACGCCGGCAGGCCGGAAACCGCGCAGCCCCGCTGGACCTCGCTGATTGCCGGCGGCACCGGTGGGTTCGCGACCTTGAACAGGTGACTCCAATACCAGGAGGGCAGCGAGCCCTTCGCGGAACTGCCAGAAAAGCCGAGCTTGAGGCTGTCGTAGCCTAGTGGGTAGTCGTGAAATGCAGAGGCGCCTTTGCCCCCCGCTCAGATAGCATCTTTCACAGTAGGATGGGGAAAAAACACCGTTTCCTTACAGGGGAATCAGCCTGTAAGAGCAGAATGCCCCAAATCAGCATCGCCATAAAACCGGAGTAGTTGACTTCGCAACCTGCAATAATAGGATTGAGTTTATTCAAGCTGTATTATTTGTTCATGTGAAACACATTAATTGATTGGCACGCAGAGAAAGCTGTAAAAAATCTTTGTAAGGTTACATAAAATTAAGAGAAAAGTCTGGAAATACATAAAAGTTTATTGAGGAAAGGAAGGTGTTTCTGATACCAAATACACACACACACACACACACACACACACACACACACACACACACACACTCAGCAATACTTTGCCCCAACATGTGTTTACTTATTACACCAAGTGGAGTTTTTTAGGTCCTGTCTGTCCCTGACGCTCTGATAAAAAAATATTGAGACTAGCAAAAGAACAGAAAATTCAGAAGAAGAATCAAGGAAACAAAGGTCTAGTTTTAAAAGCCTTGGTCAACTTCACACAAAATTAATTTTAACATTACTTAATACTTTTTTTGGCATCTATTATCTGTGTTCTTTTCGGTCCCTGGTGACATAATGTACCCTCATGTTGCATTTTAACTTTGAATCTCTGAATCCCATATGTGTTCTTAAGGGTCAGAGAAATACTAGATTTTCCCTTTTTCTCATTGTTTATAACCAGAGAAACGCAGAAAATGCTGAACATGAGGAGAGGAAGGCTATGCCTTCACCTTTGGTAACACAAAAAACAGTGGCCATAGTAAGAAAAAATGTGAAGGACACACTGTTGGATCAATGAGTTGACACAAAGTTACAGCACAGCCTGAGTTGTAGTCCGAGCTAATGATGAACCTAAAAATGGTATTTCAGTCAGATTAATCATGAAATGTTTGTCCTCTGCCGGGCGCAGTGGCTCAAGCCTGTGATCCCAGCACTTTGGGAGGCCTAGGCGGGGTGGATCACCTGAGGTCGGGAGTTCGAGGCCAGCCTGGCCAGCGTGGTGACTCCCCATCTCTACTAAAAATACAAAAATTAGCCGAGCGTGGCGGCATGTGCCTGTAATCATGGCTACTCAGAGGCTGAGGCAGGAGAATCGCTTGAAACCCGGAGGCGGACGCTGCAGTGAGCCGAGATTGTGCCACTGCACTCCAGCCTGGGTGACAGAGCGAGACTCTATCTCAAAAAAAAAAAAAGAAATGTTTGCCTTCTAATCGGCCAGGCAAAAAGGAGGCCATAAATTTTAAATTTTCTACTAAATGGATATTCTCCTAAATGAATAAATCTATACAGATTCACTTCTCAACAAGGATTATAAAAATGGATCACAAAAGAATGCAAAAGCAAAAATAATTAAATTTCAAGTCCAGTAAGGTACAGTCTGTATACGTATGGCGTGACATTTATAGGAGAACATACCACAGTAGATACTCTTGAAGCAATGTCTTCTGAACAAGTTAAAAAGATGATTCAAATAAAAGCTTTTCTGCTAGAGGAGACCTTTAAAGTCAGTAAGTCTGGCTTACTTTGAAAGCGCATGTCCCCAAAACTTTTATTTGTCAGGAGTTTGGTTTATTTTACCCTCTCCCAATCCCTATTTTCTATAACACTGTGACTTTTCTTGCCAACTGTGAGGCAGTATCTGTGGCATGCCACCTCCAAGCTTAGCAAGGAATAACTATATTTGAAATATGATAAAAAGTGTTGTCTCAAATCATTAATAGAAGAATATATTCATTTATTCATTCAACAGATATTTACTTAGCACTTGCTATGTAGTAGGTGATGAGGCATAATGGTGACTGAGACAATATAGCTTCTGCCTTCGTGGAGCTGAGTGGGAATTCCGTAAGAGCTATAGATGTAAATGGCAAAAACAACCAAAAAACCCGAAAGACAAAATACTAAAGACTTTTATAATGGATGGTTTGATTTCTACAAAAACAGCCAGACTTTACATCCTTTGAAAATGTGAAGGTCTTAAATATGCACTGTCTGACAAATGTTCATTTGCTGCAGGGATAGTTATGCTGTAGTCACTTAAAATTAATATAGCTTCATATTGTTGAAACTGGAAAGATAAATCCATCAAAGGATGTGAAACCTGGTAGCGTGTTAGTAGAGATACGAGAAATTATCTTAGACATATTGTTGTGGGTGATAGAAGTCTGTTTCTTATTGGCTCTACAAGACTTTGTGGAGAATTGCCACCAAGAGACAGAGAGGGAGAAAGTCACCCAGAAAAATAATAAGAAGGCTAAGAAAGAAAAAGACAGGAATAATAACATAAGGTTGTTAAAAAGATAGTACTTTTGGCCGGGTGTGGTGGCTTACGCCTGTAATCCCAGCACTTTGGGAGACCGAGGCAGGCAGATCACCTGAAATCAGAAGTTCAAGACCAGCCTGGCCAACATGGCGAAACCCCATCTCTACTAAAAATACAAAAATCAGCCGGGCATGGTGGTGCGCCCCTGTAATCGCAGCTACTTGGGACACTAAGACAGAAAAATCGCTTGAACCCAGGAGGAGAAGGTTGCAGTGAGCCAAGATTGCACCACTACACTCCAGCCTGGATGACAAGAGTGAAACTCTGTCTCAAAAAAATATATATATATTGTATATATATATAATGTGTGTATATATATATTATATATATAATGTGTGTATATATATATTATATATAATGTGTATATATATTATATATAATGTGTATATATATTATATATATATAATGTGTATATATATATTATATATATAATGTGTATATATATATTATATATATAATGTGTATATATATTATATATATAATGTGTATATATATTATATATATAATGTGTATATATTATATATATAATGTGTATATATTATATATAATGTGTGTATATATTATATATAATGTGTATGTATTATATATAATGTGTATGTATTATATATAATGTGTATGTATTATATATATAATGTGTATATATATTATATATAATGTGTATATATAACATATGTGTATATACATTATATATATAAGGTGTATATATTATATATAATGTGTATATATTATATATATAATGTGTATATATATTATATATCTAATGTGTATATATATTATATATCTAATGTGTATATATATAGTACTTTCACACACTTGCTGATTCATAGAGTATCCAAATATTTGAGAAACTTTTTATGAAAGTAAAGAACTGAGAAATATAGACCTCAGGTAGGAAAAAAAAACTTGCCATAATAGAGTATTTTTAGAGAAATATCCAGTTTGTAAGATTAATAATTTGGTAGGCTTATTTTTTCATAAAATTATACATTCCTATTGGTTTTGTTCATACTGTTTTTCTGATATTGAAGTTAATGCATTAATAGTGCTCCACCATTAAGTACCTTTGAAATAAAAGTTCTTTAGAGGAGGAATAATCAGTGTAGAACTTGTGAATGTGTGTCATTAAATCAATAATATCAAGCCCATAAAAATATGATTTCTGTCCAACTTTGAAGTATTATAAAGTGTCAACAGCATGGGCTTTGGAGCCAGACACACATGGATTGGTTTCTTGTTCCTGCCCCTTACTAGCTGAATGATCTTGGGCAAGTTACTGAAATTCTGTGGGCTTCAGTTTTTTCAGCTGTAAAACAGCTGATAATAAAACAGACATAATATTACCTATTAACAGCATTGTTAAGGATTTCATTTCGTTTCTGTAAAAGCATGTGTCTAGAGACTAGGCCATGAAAACATATCCTCCACTGAGATACCTGTATTTGCTGCTTTTGCCACAGTACGAAGCCCAGCATTTCTCCTAGTAGCCAAGGAGAACTAGAGAACTGTGGAATTTATGGCTAAGGAATCCCACCCCCCCTTATTTGAAAGATAAGGTATATAAAGCTGCTGGACATTTGTGAGTTTTCCAAGACCTAAAGAATCTAGGTCTTCTGCCCTCTGATGCAACATGCACTCCAGGCCGCTTCATCCCTTTCCCTTGCTGCTTCCATGGAGTAAATAAAGTATAGAAATAGGCAATTAAACTTGAAGATTGAAACCAAAAAGAATAAGCAATTCAGTGTTACAGTGTCTTCAAAGGAATTCATTCAGGAAGACATTTTAAAATATTCATATCTTTTGATCCAGTAGCCTTTATTTTAGGAATCTCCCCTATCAAAATAATCAGAGATGCAAACAATCATTTATTTATGAAAACGCTAGGCACCACATTTTTTTAAGTGGTGGGAAATTGTAAACAACAACCTAGATACTCAACAATAGAGAAATGGCTAAATAATGTGACTCTAAGCCATGAATTTTAATTCAAGTAGTACAAATCATCTTTTCAAAGAATATTCAATGACATGATATTATATGAAGTGAAAAAAGGGCAGGATAAAACAAGGTATAAAACATTTAGTAAGATTGCGACTTTGTAAAATATTTCATTTTAAATATGCATGGAAAAGGCTGAAAGATGTTTTCACTTTATTTTTATAGCATACGTTTAGTTTTTATACCAAACCAGAAAAAGTATTTTCCCAAAAACATGAAAACTGCCCCTTCCATAGATTACCATTATTAACTTTTTGCTTAGATTCTTCTAGACTTATTTCCAAGAAAATATCTATATAATTTTTTACAAAAATGGGAATGTACTAAACATTTTGCAGTTGTGCTATTTTGACAAAATATAGTGAGCATCTTTTTATTAAAATAAACTTGGTGCAGTGGCTCACGCCTGTAATCCCAGCACTTTGGGAGGCCGAAGCGGGCAGATCATGAGATCAGGAGATCAAGACCATCCTGGCCAAGAGGTGAAACCCCGTCTCTATTAAAAATACAAAAAATTAGCTGAGCGTGGTGGCAGGCGCGTGTAGTCCCAGCTACTCGGTAGGCTGAGGCAGGACAATGGTGTGAACCCGGGAGGCGGAGCTTGCAGTGAGCCAAGATCATGCCACTGCACTCCAGCCTGGGCGACAGAGCAAGACTCTGTCTCAAAATAAATAAATAAATAAATAAATAAATAAATATAAATAAAATAAAATAAACTTTAACTTCGGATTAGCTTTGGGAGGTAGAATTTCATATTAGTTTAATTATATTCTTTTTACTTTCTGTGAACAAGTTAGAACTAACATTATTTAACAGAAATGTTAGTTATCCAAATAGGAATCACAGCAATATAATACACCAGTAACTATTTGAATAAATGGTAATCTACATAATTATTCTTCTTGTACAAGGACAAGAATCCTAAATGAAGCACAAAAAAGTGACTCTAGAAAGAAAGCCTAAAGTGGTACAAGTTATTTTGTGATTTGAAAAAAATACTTCTTATTCACCATCACTTTGTTAGCCTAGAATTTTTCACATAAACGATTTACTCATTTTTGATAAACAATATGTTTTTAAAAAGTTCTGTTTCTTAGATATGGCATCAAAAGCACAAGCAACAAAAGAAAACATAGATAAGTTGGACTCCATCAGAGTTGAAAACTTTTGTGCTTCAAAGGACACTATCAAGAAAGTGAAAAGACAGCCCACAAAGTTGGAGAAAATATTTGTAAATTATATGTAAGATACTTGTATGAAAATATAAAGAACTCTCTTAGAACTCATTAATAAAAAGACAGCCCAATTTTAAAATGTGCAAAGAATATGATAGGCATTTCTCCAAAGAAGAGATAAAAATGACCGATAAGTACCTGGAAAGATGCTCAACATCAGTAGTCATCAGGGGAATGTAAATCAAAACCACAATGAGATATCATTTCACACCTACATAGGTGGTCATGATAAAAAAAGATAATAACAAGTGTTGACGAGGATGTGGAAAAATTGGTTGGAATCCTCATACATTGCTGGTGGGAGTGTAAAATGATGTAGCTGCTTTGGAAGACAGTCTGGCAGTTCTTCAGTTAAATATACTGTTACCATATGACCCAGCAATTCCATTCCTAGGTATACTCCCAAGAGAAATGAAAACACATATGCACACAAAAGCTTGAACACACATTTTCATAGCAGCATTATTCAAATCACTGAAAAGTAGAAACAACCAGGCCAGGTGCGCTGGTTCATGCCTGTAATCCCAGCACTTTGGGAGGCCGAGGTGGGTGGATCACGAGGTCAGTAGTTCAAGACCAGCCTAGCCAAGATGCTGAAACCCCGTCTCCACTAAAAAAAAAAAAAAAATACAAAAAAATTAGCCAGGCTTGGTGGCGGGTGCCTGTAATCCCAGCCACTCAGGAGGCTGAGGCAGAGAATTGCTTGAACCCGGGAGGTGGAGGTTGCAGTGAGCCAAGATTGCACCACTGCACTCCAGCCTGGGCGACAGAGCGAGACTCGTCTAAAAATAAATAAATAAATAAATAAAAGTAGAAACAACCAAAATGTCCCATCTACTAATAAATGCTTAAATAAAATGTGGTATATCTGTACAATTGAATATTATTCAGCCATTAAAAGGAATGAAGTACTGATACAGTATGTATGAAATTTAGAAACATTATACTAAGTGATGCCAGGCGCAGTGGCTCACATCTGTAATCCCAGCATTTTGGGAGGCCGAGGCAGGTGGATCACTTGAGGTCAGGACTTGAGACCAGCCTGGCCAATGTGGTGAAACCTCATCTCTACTAAAAATACAAAAATTAGCCAGGCATGGTGGTGGGCGCCTGTAATCTCAGCTACAGGGGAGGCTGAGGCAGGAGAATCACTTGAACCTGGGAAGTGGAGGTTGCAATGAGCCAGGATCGTGCCACTGCACTCCAGCCTGGGCGACAGTGAGACTCCATCTCAAAATAAAATAAAATAAAATAAAATAAAATAAAATAAAATTATATTCCATCTCAAAAAAAAAAAAGAAGCCAGCACAAAAGGCCACATACTGTATTATTCCATTTATATGAAATGTCCAGAATAGGCAACCTATAGAGACAGAACATGGATAACTGGTTGCCTAGCACTTGGGGGAGTGCTGCAGGGAAATGGAGAGTGACTGCTAATGCGTACAGGACAGGGTTGCATTGTGGGGCGATGAAAATGTTGTAAAGTTGATATAATGATTGCACAATTCTGTGAGTATACTAAAAACCATTAAATTGTATACTTTAAATGGGTGAATTGTATGGTGGTGTGGGTTGATTTGTGTCCACTAAAAAGATACGTTAAAGTCCTACTCCTGTACCTTGAATATCACCTTATTTAGAAATGGGATATTTGCAAATGGGATCAAGTTAAGATGAGGCCATACTGGATTAGGATGGGCACCTAAATCCAAGGACTGGTGTCCTCATAAGAAGAGAGAGATTTGGGGCCGGGCGCGGTGGCTCATGCCTGTAATCCCAGCACTTTGGAAGGCCAAGGCGGGCAGATCACGAGGCCAGGAGATCAAGACCATCCTGACTAACACGGTGAAACCCCATTTCTACTAAAAATACAAAAAATTAGCCAGGCGTGGTGGCAGGCGCCTGTAGTCCCAGCTACTCTGGAGGCTGAGGCAGGAGAATGGCGTGAACCCGGGAGGCGGAGGTTGCAGTGATCCGAGATCGCGCGCTACTGCACTCCAGCCTGGGCGACAGAGCGAGACTCCATCTCAAAAAAAAAAGAAGAGAGAGATTTGAAGACACAGAGGAGACACAGGGAAGAAGGCCATGTGATGACAGAGACAGAGTAAAGCTATGGAGTAAGAGCCAAAGAACACCAAGAAGTGCTGACAACCACGAGAACATAGAAAGGAGGGAAAGGATTCTTCCCCAGAGCCTTCAGGAGCATGCCCCTGCCGACATCTTGATTTTGGATGTCCAGTCTCCAGCACTATGAGAAAATAAATATTTTCAATAAAATAAAACAATATTCTGTATATTCTGTAAATGTAAAATAAAACAAAATTCTGTAAATATTCAATAAAATAAAACAATATTCAATAAAACAAATTCTGTTGTTTTAATCCACCCAGTTTGTGGTAATTTGTAGCTATATAAAACTAATATATATGGTATGATATGGTATGTGAATTATATACTAATAAAGCTTTTTTTTTAAGGGCTCTGGCTTTATTTTTGTTTTAAGTGGAAATGTGTATACTCATGGCAGAGAGCGTTGGAAGTCCAGAAGGCAAAAGGTGAAAAGGAGGCTCTATTCATGCAGATTTCTGGGGGGCAGAAGCAGGAGTGAGGGGAAGGCATAGGCCAGAGCCCTTACTGGGGCTCTGCAGCAAATGCAAGGCAGAGCAGGAGAAACAGTTTAGGATTGGCTAGTTTGAATAATTCCAATAGGCTTTGGGCTATAGGGGTGATATCTAGTTGCCTGACACCTGGCCCTGTGATGATTTAGGGCAGGGCAAGCAGTGGCTTGGTATGTGAGAGTTAGATAAGAAGGTATGTGGAGCCACAACCTTGGTTCAGGTGGTCTGCACATGAGTTCCCGGCAAGCCGACTTACAGGACAAAGGTAAATATGGTTTACCATATTTACTTATGGTTTGACCCTGCAATAAGTGGATACCAAATAGACATACAGAATCTAAGAAAATGCAGTTAAAACAGGTAGCCTGATACCATTTACCTTCAGACTGAGTCCCCTACCTACTCAAGTACATTCCCTGACAAGTTAATAGCTGAATACTATTCACTGATTGGCGCTTTGGCCCTGGGAACTAAACTTTGGTTCCTTCTCTATCCAGTCATTCTCTCTCCCTTTAGGCTCCCTGAAATTCTGCATCCCACTCAACTGCCTGTCCATCCCAACAGGTCTGATCCCATATTCAGTGAAAGATTAAAACAAAATTTAGCAGGTCCCAACTGCCCCCAAGATGCAATGTTCTTTGTAAATTATTTACATTTTATTTGTGAGTAGCTAATAGAATACAGTTGCTATACGGAAGGAAAAGTATCCCCTCACTCTTGTCCTCAGTTCCCTTCCTCCGGATTAACAAGTGTTAACTATCTTCGGTGGGTCTTTCCATAGATTTTATGCACGTGTAACAAATATATTCTCCCACCACCATCACCATTTTTTTAATCCAAATGTTCACATACAAACACTGCTACATCTTGCTTTTTTCTCCTAACAGTTTATCTTTGCAATCAACCCCACACCATTATACAAGGAGCTTCCTCATTCTTTCGAACAAGCATAGTATTGCATTTAAATGTATCATAAATTACTTAATGGGCACAATGTAAGTTGTTCAGGAAATGAATACCCTGAAAGCCCTGACTTGATCTCTAGACAATCTATGCATGTAACAAAATTGTACTCGGAACTCATAAATGTATACAAAAAAATAAAGGTACCATAATTTAACCAGTCCTCTAGTGAAAAATATTAAGGATATTTCCAAACTTTTGCCTTACAATTATGCAATTAATAACCTTATTCATACATCATTTTGCACATTTATGAATATATCTGTAGGATAAAACCTTCAAAGCAGTATTACTGGATCAATTATGCTTTTGATAGGTGTTTCCAAATTGATTTTCATAGAAGTAGCCACATGTAAACTCCCATCAGCAACATATGCAACCTGTTTATCCTCCCCATCATTAACACAGCATGTGTAGCATTTGCTGCCGGTGCCCAGACCTGTCAGTGTGTTCCTGTGACTTCCGACTGTCAATATCTGTTCAGTCTCTGTGCCTGAGAGTCCCATCCCCATCTGAACAAGGCATCTTATGGGATTATAGGAAGGTCAAAAGCACAGAAAATGAACACCACTACCTTCAACCCCCCCACCATACACACAAGGCACAAGGAGCAGCATTTATCCCTGACTTTGCAGCTCCATCATCCCTCTAGTGGGATAATTTTGAGGTTTGTATGTTACATTACCTCCTAGGGTTTTTCCACATGGTAGCTGGTAAATAAAGTACCTTCATTGGCTGCCTTACCTTTTCCCTACTTCTTTTTCCAGTCTCCCCTCCCAGCTGCCCCATCTGAATTGCCCTCCTAGGATTCTTTTTGTTTGTAATTAGTATCAGGCAGCAAAAGTAGGGATCAGCAACATTTACCTTCCAAAGATAATTGAGCTCCTTATTTGATCTGAGTGTTCCTACATCTGTTTCATCTTGATCATAATGTTGATATTTTTCGGGCTATTGGAAACTAGTCTCTTTAAAACCATGCAACATTAATTAAAGCTTTAAAGCAGATGTCTGTGCCAGAAAAAATTCAGCAAATTATTTACTTTTAGAATAAGAATATTCCCCTTAATCTCAGCAGGAATCCTGAGAGCATGCATATTATTCATGTAGGTTGGCACTGAAATTATCTTGGGGCCATGGAGAAGAACGGAAAATAAACAATATGTTGATTTTCATAGGAAATTTTAAAAGATGTATACTTTTAAAGGCTTCATAATTTTTTTTTCAAAATGCCTAACAACTAGTAAGTAAAACAACATGGGGGAAAAAAGACTAAATGGAACTTCACTTAAATGCTGAATGTTTCACTATTGAGGCAAATTATTTTTTTCCAGGAAAGAGAGTTACCTTCAGATGCAGGTAAGTAAAACTACTAGCTAATAAGTCCGCTTCTTAGAGCTTTAGTTTTACTTCCTCTGAAATGAGATTATAATTCATAGAAGTGTTTTGATGATTAAATGAGCTAATAGATGTAAAGTACTTAGCACATTGCCTGTCATATCATACTCAGTAATTGGTCCTTATTCTTACAAAAGCAGTTTCCACTCATGAGCCATTATCTACTCTAAAAGTAGCCAAGGAAGAATATATCCCATGAAAGGATTAGGACAGCCTAGGGAAAGGAAGTAGGGCACTACATAAACAATTCATAAGACAAAAACCCCATATCTCAGGACAGCGCAAATCAAGAAGACAGCATAGTCTCTTTTCCCATGCTGGGTAGCTTGGGCTACCCAGACTTCTATAAATATGTAGAGGGGGCATCACAGGAGTTTAATGCAAATGCTGGAGTAGGCATGTTTTCTCTAAGATCATTGCTTGTGCTACCCCTACCTGACACTATCACTGTTAATGTTACCAATTCTGAAAACATTATTTAGAGTAGCAGCAACAATGCCTCTTCTTCAGAGCAGCCTGTGCAATGGTTATTTGTTTAAAGCAAAATTTGAAGGTAAGAGGTAAAGGGCAGGCAATGAGAGTTGGTATAGAGAGGATGTACTGGATATATCATGCATCTATAATGGCATAGTAGAAAGAGAACGGGACTAAGAACCAGGCAGGCAGAGTTCTAATTCTAGCTCTTCCAATGATAGTTTGTGAACTTGGGCAAACTACTAAATTTGTCTGTTAACAGTCCCCCAATAAATTGTCAGCAAATGCTATCAACTCTACCTTGAAAGCATATCCCAATTCTGTCCACTTCTGTCTACACTTCCATTGAAGCCAGGCCACTGTTTGCTCTCTACAGCAACAGCCTCCTATGAATTTCTTGTTTCCCTGCTAACCCCACTACAATCTCTCTTAGACACTGAAGCAGAAGGATAGTTAAGAATTTAAAGTATGATATAATCTCCTGCTCAGG
Source organism: Pongo abelii (assembly GCF_028885655.2). Taxonomy (NCBI): domain Eukaryota; kingdom Metazoa; phylum Chordata; class Mammalia; order Primates; family Hominidae; genus Pongo; species Pongo abelii. The sequence continues at coordinate 32,110,355 of NC_071995.2, forward strand.
TCTCCTAATGATTCTCTACCTCACTTAGAAAAAACAAATTCATACTATAGTACTTAAGATGGTGTTCATGATATAAACCCTCCCCCAACCTCCACCTCTGTTTCCTCATTGTGGCTGACAGTCCCTAATGTGGTTCCCATGATCCCCACCTCCAGGTATTCATCCCAGTGTAATTCCCTCCCCTTGAGTGGGCAGGACCTGGACATGTTTTTAACCAACAAAATACAGCCAGGGTGATGGGCCATCACCTCTGTTATAACCTTACACAAGACTGTAACCTCTCTTGCTGGGAAACTCTCTCTCCCTTGCTGGTGTGAGGAAGCAAGCAGCCATAATGGGAAGGCCCCCACAGCAAGGAACTGAAGGCAGCTTCTAGCCAACAGCCAGCAAGAGATTGAGGCCCTACGGCCAGGAGCCTGCAAAAAATTGAATTCTGCCAACAACTACTTGAGCTTGGAAGCAGATTCACAGATGAGCCTCCCCTGAGAACCCTACTTTGGCCAATACCCTGATTGCAGCTTTGCAGAGGACCCAGCTAAACTGTGCCAGGCTGCTACATTTGTGGTAATATTGTTATATAACAATAGATAACGATTACACTTCTCTTCCATTACACTCCTTCTCATCTCTACACTGGACCTTCTTGCTGCTCTCCCCATATGTCAAGGCTATTCCCTCCTCAGGGCCATTGCACTTACCATGTCCTCTGCCTAGGAGGCTTTTAACCCAGCTCTTTACCTAGCTGACCTTTTCCTGTCATTCAAGATCTTAGCTCTAATGTTTATTCTTATCTAACTAATCTAAATAGCCATTCTGACACTAGCACATCACAATGTTTTCGTTCTCTGCATAGCACTTTTTATTACCTGTAAAAAATGTCTTTATTCTGTTTCTTTACACTAGAAAGTGAGCCATTTGAGAGCAAGGACCTTGTCTATCTTGTTTCCCACTATATGCCTAGAAACTAAAATAGTAGCTGGTACTATAGTAACATTCAACAAATACTTGTTGATTAACATTGAATGAACATTGGGCAGTATTTAAGCTCCTTCCCGTGCTCAAATAGTCTCAGGTCCATAGTCTCAGGTCACATATGTCCCAAGGGGACATATGCAAAGATGTACATTGTAACAATATTTGTGGTACAGTGAATAGATAACCTTGGTGTCCATCACTGGAAGAGTAGATTAGCAATAGATCAGATTTTCACATTGCAACATGGCTGAACTTAAAGCGTAATGCCCAAGACTAAGATGTATATGATGCACTTTTTTCGTAAACAAAAATACGCATGCATACAAAGATATCTGTTTTGTAAGAACTATTTAAAGAAACAAGCAAAAAAAAAACCCACATTAAAAAGACTAGAATGTTTGCCTATAGGAGAGGAAGGAGATGCAAGTGGGAAATGGGGTTAATAGGGAATAAATAAAACAAGAGAAGGACCTTGCTCAGATTAATGATGATAATGTGCTAGGAATCGAGCTGTGTGATTAATTCAATCTTCTTCATCAGAGAGCCAAAATTAAGGCAAAGCAACATTGTGTGATTCAGAGGTCATAGGCAATATCCAAATGTGTCACCAGCTTAAAGATTAAAAAACGTTGGATTAAATACTGGAAGGTGACCTGCACTGGGAGTCTCGCATCATTCTTCACTCCTACCCTTCCCTTGCTCTCCTTATGGAATCCAGGGTCTGGGGGCTTCCAAATTTTCTCTCAATTTACTCTCCACCTGTCTTAGGTTTCCATCATGATTAGACTTAAGCTTAATTTTCTTGACACTGCTGCTTCACAGCTGTGCCCTTGCCATGCTCTTGCAGTAGGATGTACACAAAGTATGGTTATCTCTCTTTTGTGATGTTAGACCTATTAAGGACCAGTGCCACCAGTCTTTATGTCAATGCCTCTCTACTCATTTTGCTTATCTGAGGCTAATTTTCTAGTACATTCCTCAGGAGGAGTTCATGGGAGCAATATTCCCTGAGATCCTAAATGTCCATAACAATTGATCTGTAGGCCTTATACTTGAAAGTCAACTAAGCACAATATATAAATTCTTGGCTCACATTCTTTCTGCTAACATATATCTTTCAGACTTTTATGTTACAGCTTATACCTTTCTACACTGGAATGTTCTTCCCACTCATCACCTGTCAAACTCTGTTTATCCACTTATACCCCGTTGTGGCTTTCTACTACTATGAAACCTTTCCTATCTCCTCCTGACAGGGTTAAGTTCTACTTTCAAAAGTCTTCTTATGCAGCTTTATATATTTCTCTACGGTATTACTTAATACATCTTATATAGCTTTTTTTTTTTAAAGAGACAGGGTCTCACTATGTTGCCAGGCTGGACTCACACTTCTGGCTCAAGCAATCCTCCCAAGTAGCTGGGACTACAAGTGCATGACACTGACCCTGGCTTGCTTACGTATGGCTTTTAAAAAACATCTCATTTTTTCTTCATGAATGCAATAGCTTCTTTTATCTCTCTGAGACCATAACTCGTAGGTCCTAACTTTTCTGATTCCTCTATTGTCTCAGTTTCCTCCACATTCTTTTCTGTTTGTTTTATCTCTATTTCTTTATGCTAGAAACTTTCCTCAAGTATCTGATGATTCTTACCTATTCATTTATATCTAAAAGTGAGGCACTAAAACCTAAAAACAAAACCTTTGTGGAGAAGTGCAATGTATTGAATTACAGACTTATTGCAGAATGATTTGGTAGGGCCCCAGCTATTCCCTAGGGAAAGCCTCCCCAGAAATGTGTCAGCATCTCTAAGTCTTTTTTCTAGGCATGGCCATTTTCCTCAGGAGAAATTCTCCTTCCAGTTTCATACTCTGGTGGGTGTTATAGATGCCAACATTCTAAGCCACGGTAAGGAAGGAGGCTTTAGAATCCTACTTTGAGATATATCAATTTCCACTTATTTCCCCTACTTTCTGCAGAGCTTCCTGCCTTTCACCTATGCCTGAGTTTGAGTTCCTCAATTCAATACCTTTCCATTTTCTGCTGGGCTGGGTTACTTGTCTGCCTATGGTATGGAAAGGGATATAAGGGTCTAACTGCTTCATTCACAGATATTCAATCCATCCTTCTGTTTTCAGCCTCACTTCTCACCACTACCTTCAGAGATGAGTAATACTACTTATTCCTGAGATTTTCCAGGGTTTTAAGGCAAGGTTTTTCTTTTTGGCTTCCCTCTCTGCAGGCAGTATTATTTCAGCTTTCTCTGGTCTGCTAGATCAGTTAACAATTGCAAACTGATATGGAGGCTTCCAAAATTTAATTGGCATCTCTCAACTGTTCTTCTACCCTCTCCTGTTGTCTCCCTTCATGTTCTTTCTCTTAGATTTATGCCTTTTAAAATCCCTTTAGTGTCATCTAGGTGAAAATTCAGGAAGGAACGGAAGGAAATGCAAGTCTCCAATCTTTTATGTTTAGCAAGAAACCTGTGCTTTTAACTTCTCTGTTATGCTGTCTCTATGTATAGTTTGCATGGCTATCCCCCACATAGATTATGATTTTCTTGAAGGCAGAGACTTGAAAATAAAAAAAATTCCGACACTCCTGGGAAAAGATTAAACATGCTGTAGTTATGGTAACAAGTAACCACCAGAACCAGTTCCAAACTGGTTTAATGGGCTGGGCATGGTGGCTCACACCTGTAATCCCAGCATTTTGGGAGACTGAAGTTGGAGGTTCACTTGAGCTCAGGGGTTCACGGATGCAGTGAGCTGTAATTGCACACTGTAATTTAGCCTGGGCAACAGAGTGAGACCCTGTCTCAAAAAAAAACAAAAAGGAATAAAATAAAATAATCTGGTCTGGTGGATTGATGGCAACTTACCTAAGCGAACACACTTCTGAAATCTAGCCAGAAACAGCCCTATGCTTTTGAAAGCCAGCCAGTCTACAACAATCTCATCTAAACAACCAAGTTTCCCTAGCTGGCAACAACCAACCCACTCCCACCTCTGAAAGTCTGCCAATCCCTCAACTTCATGCTCCACAAACTTCTATAGACAATCAGCTCCTTGCTTTACTGGAGGAGACTGTGCTTCAGGCAGCATTAGATTCAGCTTTTTGTTTCCGATATTGAGTGGTAGTCTTTTTCTTTGTCAGATCTCAGCAACCACCACAGTATCTGTTGCTTGGAAGGTACTCAGTGGGAAGATAGGAGAAGGTGCAGAGGGCAACTGTAAATGTGTCCTAAGTGAAGGGGCCTGGGCTGTTTGCCCTACGCAGCCCTGTGGCAAGGCTAAACCAGGTATAAATTTTGCTCAACATTCACTCTTCAATTCCAATTCATAAGCATCTCAGGTATGAGAAATGTAAACATCTGCATCCAGAAGCAATTATGTTTGCCTGTCACCTTTCATTCAATATTGTTAACTGTATATAATTATGAAAGGAAAATATCTTGGAACTCCAAAATCACTAAGCTAAAAGGAAAATTCAAGCTGGAAATTGCTTAGGGCAAACTTGCCTCTCATTCTATTCAAAGTCAACCCTCTGCTCATTAACATAAATGTGTGTCTGATTGAGTCCTTTTGAGTAATCAAAAACTCAAAAGAATGCAGCCACTTGTCTCTCACCTAACTGTGAGAGAAACCCCCGCCCTGCTTCAAGATGCCCTGCTTTTACTTCAAGTTGTCCTGCCTTTCCAGACCGAACTAATGTTCATCTTACATATGTTGATTGAGGTCTCATATCTCCCTAAAATGTACAAAACCAAGTTGTGCTCTGACCACCTTGGGCATATGTCATCAGGAACTCCTGAGGCTGTGTTATGGGCATGCATCTTCAACCTTGGCAAAATGAACTTTCTGAATTAACTGAGACCTGTCTCAAATTTTGGGGGTTCACATTTGGTAACCACAGAGGGATTCTGAGTGGAGATGCCCCTGACCTTTGACAAATCTCCTAAAATTGCTTAAATCAAATACTTTATCAGGGAAAAAGAAAAGACTAGTCAAATGCTTTTTTAAGTTTATGTAACTTAAGTAAAATCTTTAGTAAATAAGCTAGCTTTAAAATTATTGGTAAAGTAGTATTAGAAATGTCTTAAGAATTGCCAGCATACGTTTTTGTTTGCATTTATTAATCAAGCAATTTCATACTTATCCCTGGCAAATACTATAAGGTGTGTGTCAAAATTGGCACAGGGGTTACAGAACTATAAACCTAGCCCAAAACAGAATTATCTTCACTTGTGTAATGTTTAATAAATAAGATATTGATATGGGTTTAATGAAGATAGCTGCATCTTAAATTTAGCAAGATTACCATAACTTATAATACTGTGGCTTTAGGGAGTCTAGTCCACAGACAATAAGGAGGTTTGTTTTGGAAAAGGACTGTTATCATCTTTGTTTCAAAGCTAAACTATAAACGAAGTTTCTCTCAAAGTTAGTTCCACCTGTGCCCAGGAATGAACAAGGACAGCTTGGAGGTTAAGAGCAAGATGGAGTCAGTTGGGTCAAATAGTTTTTGACTGTCTCAGTTATTATGTTGCAATGGCAGCTTCATAACTTTAAACCATGACTATCATAGTTTTCATAAATAACCTAGGTAAAGAAAATAATTAGGTAAAGATAATGATATAAATACTTCTAGATAAACTGGTCATGATTTAGAATATAAAGGTATATCAAATTAAATAATTGTTATTTCATTACTTGTGAATTTTCCAACAAATATATATTGTAGGAAAACATTCTTGGTTAAAAAAAAAAAAGTGTGTCCTTTGTTTAAAAAAGGTGAACAAGACCACGCACAGTGGCTCATGCAGCACTTTGGGAGTCCAAGGCATGTGGATCACCTGAGGTCAGGAGTTTGAGACCAGCCTGACCAACATGGTAAAACCTTGTCTCTACTAAAAATACAAAAATCAACTGGGCATGGTTGTGCATGCCTGTAATCCCAGCTACTTGGGAGGCTTAGACAGGAGAATCGCTTGAACCCAGGAGGCAGAGGTTGCAGTGAGCTGAGATAGTGCCATTGCCCTCCAGCCTGGGCAACAAGAGTGAAACTCCATCTCAAAAAAAAAAAAAATGAACAAGCTTTGTCTAATTCAAAGCTTATTTAAAGGTTATATATAAAACAAGGTAAACAGATCCGGGAAATAAGAGAAATACAAAGAAAGTTATAGAAATAAAGAGGTTTTTTTGGTAATAAAGCTTAAAGACAAATAATTTTCTATGAGAAAGAATATTGAATGGTAAATTTAGACCTAGAATACAATGACTGCTTGTTTAAGAAAGACGGATGTTCAGGACAAACCAGAAAGTCCAAGCATGTTATGAATGGTCTTTGTAAGTCACAATAAAAGGATTTATTAAAAAAAAAACTTTTATACGGTCAATTGTCTATAATTAAAGTAAAACTATAATGGGCTTTCTAGAGATAGGGTATGATGTAAAAAGGAAACCACTTATACACTAAATAATTGGTTAGAACAATGAAATTTTCTTAAGGGATTTATTTACTTTAATAAATTATAAAAAATTTTAGTTTTTTTAACCCAAAGTTCAACTTTTATTGCATTTCTCCATTTTCTTTCCCCTTTTAAAGGGTATGAAATAGTAATGCTCTCCTTCAACTCATTTTCAGCTCATATATATATTTTTTTCCTGGACTTCTATTGTAGCAGCCTGATAATGTTTTCTTAAAGGTCTAAAGGAAATCTTTTCTTCCATCATAATATTCTGTGCACTGCCGAAGATCTTTTCTTTTGATTTTTGGTAACTGGCCTAACAGATTTACATGTTATCACAACAATTACTATGCTATTATTATAAAGCATTGGTTTGCTTAGGCAAAAAACTGAGATTAAATTTAAAAAAATAAAGTTATTACATCTGTGTATCTCTCTGTATGCACTTTTAAAGGCATTGAGATAGAGGGCTTTGGCTTCTGGGTCTAAAAAGGACACCAAGTCCTGCTAAATTGTAAACACCGACAGCAATTAAAGCTCCATCTTTAGGCCCCATAGAAGATACCAATCAAAATAAACTGCATGCCAGAGACACAGGGCCAGAAGTTAAAGCTATTTCAATTCAAGGCCCAGGGACTCTCGTGGAAGAGTTGGGCGTGTGGGATTGTAAGGGCTGATTCCTAAAAAAAAAAAAAAAGTTCATATTCTCTATAAGTTAATGATTAATCTTAAAGGCACACTGAAGCAAGACCAGCATATGGGCCCCCTGTGTCAAATTAACAAAGTTTTCTTGAAGCATTAACTGACTCCTCAATAAAGGTTATATGGGTTATCAAAAGCTTATAGAAGTTATATCTTATGGTCTACATTGAAATTTTATAGATTGTTTATAACATTTTGAAAAACAAATTTGGCTGGGCGTGGTGGCTTACGCCTGTAATCCCAGCTATTTGGGAGGCTAAGGCATGAGAATCTTTTGAGCCTGGGAGGTGGAGGTTGCAGTGAGCCAAGATTGTGCCACTGCACACCAGCCTGGGCAAAAGAGCAAGACTCCATCTTTAAAAAAAAAAAAAAAAAAAAAAAAGCAAATTTAATTGGCTTCATCCTGTTTTTATTAGGGCTTATTATTTGGAAAATTAACTCCCCTCTCTCACAGAATGAAGGTTTTCACCTTTTTAAAAAAATATTTGAGTTACCACTTTGGTTAAATGAATGACTTATTTTACATTGACCTGTGATCCTATTTTGTGATATCAAGTTTTAAACCTTTGATATTTGACAGGCTTTCCAAAATCAAATTATAAATTATTCTTTTTCTGACCTAATTAATTCTTTAAGATATTAGGTTCCCTAAAGTCCAAAAATGACATAATTTGGCTTATTTGTTACAAAAATTATACAGGAAGCATTGTGAAATGTGAAATGGTGTTTGGTTTTCTTTGGGCTGTGTTTGTATAAATATGTTATTAGTATGTGTTCCAAAATTATGGGAAAATTCTATAATTCTAATATAACTTAGTGTATATTATCAGTAATAATTATAATTGTTATGTTAAATCATTGTGTGCCACAGAGGTAACAAATTTCCCTCTCAATTGTGTCTTTGACTATGGCTGCCCTAAAACGTTTTGTCATCCACGGACAATTGTTGTCTTGTTTTGGTCCTCTTTAGAAGATGATTTTATAATCAGCTATAAAACTCTAACAGGTGCTCTCGAATGCAGGTTTCTGATAACTTTGGAGAATGTGCCATTAGGGTAAAGGAAAAACTTTCAGGACTCATGGAGAGCTAAAATGTTCATGAATATCAAGCAGGACAGGAATTTTTTTGACTTTTTGCTTAAGATATTGTTGATCCTTTGTTTTGTTTTTCAGAGTCTTGAAACTTTTCTTTTGAGCTATTGACAACTTTTAACAATTTAGTATACCCCTATAAACAAAATTTGGAGCATATTTGTTTCTCTCTACCTGATTTCTCCAGAATTTGGTAACTACTTATGAGTATTCTTAACTTACAGCAGTACAGTTATTTGCATAAGTGCAATAAGAATGTTTTCATTTGTAACAGGACACAATTGGAAAAACTCGTTATTTTACCAAGGCTTTGACTGGAATGGTATGCTTTCCCTTAAGGAATCAAACTTAATGTATGGAGCCAATAAAGCCCTTGGGAAAACTGGCCCCATATTTTGTGTACACAGGTCTATACACGGTTTTTGACCTATGACAAGTAAAGAATGTCACTTACTGAAAGGTCCAGGAGCCCCAGGTTTATTTATTTATCTTTTTATCGTTATTATACTTTAAGTTTTAGGGTACATGTGCACAATGTGCAGGTTTGTTATATATGTATACATGTGCCATACTGGTGTGCTCCACCCATTAACTTGTCATTTAGCATTAGGTATATCTCCTAATGCTATCCCTCCCCCCTCCCCCCACCCCACAACAGTCCCCAGAGTGTGATGTTCCCCTTCCTGTGTCCATGTGTTGTCATTGTTCAATTCCCATCTATGAGTGAGAACATGCGGTGTTTGGTTTCTTGTCCTTGCGATAGTTTACTGAGAATGATGATTTCCAATTTCATCCATGTCCCTACAAAGGACACGAACTCATCATTTTTTATGGCTGCATAGTATTCCATGGCATATATGTGCCACATTTTCTTAATCCAGTCTATCATTCTTGGACATTTGGGTTGGTTCCAAGTCTTTGCTATTGTGAATAGTGCCATAATAAACATACGTGTGCATGTGTCTTTACAGCAGCATGATTTATAGTCCTTTGGGTATATACCCAGTAATGGGATGGCTGGGTCAAATGGTATTTCTAGTTCTAGGTCCCTGAGGAATCGCCACACTGACTTCCACAATGGTTGAACTAGTTTACAGTCCCACCAACAGTGTAAAAGTGTTCCTATTTCTCCACATCCTCTCCAGCACCTGTTGTTTCCTGACTTTGTAATGATCGCCATTCTAACTGGTGTGAGATGGTATCTCATTGTGGTTTTGATTTGCATTTCTCTGATTGCCAGTGATGATGAGCATTTTTTTTTTTCATGTGTCTTTTGGCTGCATAAATGTCTTCTTTTGAGAAGTGTCTGTTCATATCCTTTGCCCACTTTTTGATGGGGTTGTTTGTTTTTTTCTTGTAAATTTGTTTGAGTTCATTGTAGATTCTGGATATTAGCCCTTTGTCAGATGAGTAGGTTGCGAAAATTTTCTCCCATTTTGTAGGTTGCCTGTTCACTCTGATGGTAGTTTCTTTTGCTGTGCAGAAGCTCTTGAGTTTAATGAGATCCCATTTGTCAATTTTGGCTTTTGTTGCCATTGCTTTTGGTGTTTTAGACATGAAGTCCTGCCCATGCCTATGTCCTGAATGGTAATGCCTAGGTTTTCTTCTAGAGTTTTTATGGTTTTAGGTCTAACGTTTAAGTCTTTAATCCATCTTGAATTAATTTTTGTGTAAGGTGTAAGGAAGGGATCCAGTTTCAGCTTTCTACATATGGCTAGCCAGTTTTCCACATATGGCTAGCCAGTTTTCCCAGCACCATTTATTAAATAGGGAATCCTTTCCCCATTGCTTGTTTTTCTCAGGTTTGTCAAAGACCAGATAGTTGTAGATATGCGGCATTATTTCTGAGGGCTCTGTTCTATTCCATCGATCTATATCTCTGTTTTGGTACCAGTACCATGCTGTTTTGGTTACTGTAGCCTTGTAGTATAGTTTGAAGTCAGGTAGCGTGATGCCTCCAGCTTTGTTCTTTTGGCTTAGGATTGACTTGGTGATGCAGGCTCTTTTTTGGTTCCATATAAACTTTAAAGCAGTTTTTTCCAATTCTGTGAAGAAAGGCATTGGTAGCTTGATGTGGATGGCATTGAATCTATAAATTACCTTGGGCAGTATGGCCATTTTCACGATATTGATTCTTCCTACCCATGAGCATGGAATGTTCTTCCATTTATTTGTATCTTCTTTTATTTCATTGAGCAGTGGTTTGTAGTTCTCCTTGAAGAGGTCCTTCACGTCCCTTGTAAGTTGGATTCCTAGTATTTTATTCTCTTTGAAGCAATTGTGAATGGGAGTTCACTCATGATTTGGCTCTCTGTTTGTCTGTTATTGGTATGTAAGAATGCTTGTGATTTTTGTACTTTGATTTTGTATCCTGAGACTTTGCTGAAGTTGCTTATCAGCTGAAGGAGATTTCGGGCTGAGACAGTGGGGTTTTCTAGATATACAATCATGTCATCTGCAAACAGGGACAATTTGACTTCCTCTTTTCCTAATTGAATACCCTTTATTTCCTTCTCCTGACTAATTGCCCTGGCCAGAACTTCCAACACTATGTTGAATAGGAGTGGTGAAGGAGGGTATCCCTGTCTTGTGCCAGTTTTCAAAGGGAATGCTTCCAGTTTTTGCCCATTCAGTATGATATTGGCTGTGGGTTTGTCATAGATAGCTCTTATTATTTTGAGATACATCCCATCAATACCTAATTTATTGAGAGTTTTTAGCATGAAGCGTTGTTAAATTTTGTCAAAGGCCTTTTCTGCATCTATTGAGATAATCATGTGGTTTTTGTCTTTGGTTCTGTTTATATGCTGGATTACATTTATTCATTTGCGTATATTGAACCAGCCTTGCATCCCAGGGATGAAGCCCACTTGATCATGGTGGATAAGCTTCTTGATGTGCTGCTGGATTCAGTTTGCCAGTATTTTATTGAGGATTTTTGCATCAATGTTCATCAAGGATATTGGTCTAAAATTCTCTTTTTCGGTTGTGTCTCTGCCCGACTTTGGTATCAGGATTATGCTGGCCTCATAAAATGAGTTAGGGAGGATTCCCTCTTTTTCTATTGATTGGAGTAGTTTCAGAAGGAATGGTACCAGTTCCTCCTTGTACCTCTGGTAGAATTCGGCTGTGAATCCATCTGGTCCTGGACTCTTTTTGGTTGGTAAGCTGTTGACTATTGCCACAATTTCACATCCTGTAATTGGTCTATTCAGAGATTCAACTTCTTCCTGGTTTAGTCTGGGAGAGTGTATGTGTCGAGGAATTTATCCATTTCTTCTAGATTTTCTAGTTTATTTGCGTAGAGGTGTTTGTAGTATTCTCTGATGGAAGTTTGTATTTCTGTGGGATCGGTGGTGATATCCCCTTTATCATGTTTTATTGCATCTATTTGATTCTTCTCTCTTTTTTTCTTTATTAGTCTTGCTAGCAGTCTATCAGTTTTGTTGATCCTTTCAAAACACCAGCTCCTGGATTCATTAATTTTTTGAAGGGATTTTTTTGTCTCTATTTCCTTCAGTTCTCCTCCGATTTTAGTTATTTCTTGCCTTCTGCTAGCTTTTGAATGTGTTTGCTCTTGCTTTTCTAGTTCTTTTAATTGTATGTTAGGGTGTCAATTTTAGATCTTTCCTACTTTCTCTTGTGGGCATTTAGTGCTATAAATTTCCCTCTACACACTGCTTTTAATGTGTCCCAGAGATTCTGGTACATTGTGTCTTTGTTCTCATTGGTTTCAAAGAACATCTTTATTTCTGCCTTCATTTCGTTATGTACCCAGTAGTCATTCAGGAGCAGGTTGTTCAGTTTCCATGTAGTTGAGCGGTTTTGAGTGAGTTTCTTAATCCTGAGTTCTAGTTTGATTGCACTGTGGTCTGAGAGACAGTTTGTTATAATTTCTGTTCTTTTACATTTGCTGAAGAGAGCTTTACTTCCAACTATGTGTTCAATTTTGGAATAGGTGTGGTGTGGTGCTAAAAAAATGTATATTCTGTTGATTTGGGGTGGAGAGTTCTGTAGATGTCTATTAGGTCTGCTTGGTGCAGAGCTGAGTTCAATTCCTGGGTATCCTTGTTAACTTTCTGTCTCATTGATCTGTCTAATGCTGACAGTGGGGTCTTAAAGTCTCCCATTATTATTGTGTGGGAGTCTAAGTCTCTTTGTAGGTCACTCAGGACTTGCTTTATGAATGTGGGTGCTCCTGTATTGGGTGCATATATATTTAGGATAGTTAGCTCTTCTTGTTGAATTGATCCCTTTACCATTATGTAATGGCCTTGTCTCTTTTGATCTTTGTTGGTTTAAAGTCTGTTTTACCAGAGACTAGGATTGCAACCCCTGCCTTTTTTTGCTTTCCATTTGCTTGGTAGATCTTCCTCCATCCTTTTATTTTGAGCCTATGTGTGTCTCTGCACGTGAGATGGGTTTCCTGAATACAGCACACTGATGAGTCTTGACTCTTATCCAATTTGCCAGTCTGTGTCTTTTAATTGGAGCATTTAGTCCATTTACATTTAAAGTTAACATTGTTATATGTGAATTTGATCCTGTCATTATGATGTTAGCTGGTTATTTTGCTCATTAGTTGATGCAGTTTCTTCCTAGCCTCGATGATCTTTACAATTTGGCATGATTTTGCAGTGGCTGGTACCAGTTGTTCCTTTCCATGTTTAGTGCTTCCTTCAGGAGCTCTTTTAGGGCAGGTCTGGTGGTGACAAAATCTCTCAGCATTTGCTTGTCCGTAAAGTATTTCATTTCTCCTTCACTTATGAAGCTTAGTTTGGCTGGATATGAAATTCTGGGTTGAAAATTCTTTTCTTTAAGAATGTTGAATATTGGCCCCCACTCTCTTCTGGATTGTAGAGTTTCTGCCGAGAGATCCGCTGTTAGTCTGATGGGCTTCCCTTTGTGGGTAACCCGACCTTTCTCTCTGGCTGCCTTTAACATTTTTTCCTTCATTTCAACTTTGGACACACATACCAGAATCTCTGGGACACATTCAAAGCAGTGTGTAGAGGGAAATTTACACACTCCAGGCTCCCAGCCTTGCCTATCGGTTCCGTGAGGGTCTTGGATGCTGCCCCAGCACAGGAATGTCCCTTCTGCCTGGGAACCACCAGAGGCAAGCTCCAAGGATGTAGTCTGGCACCTTCTTACAATTAATTGGTTTTGGATGACTTGGTCATTTAGAAACTGCTGAGGTGAACCTCCAAAAGAGGAAGTCTGGCATGGTTCTGTGCCTGACTGTGCCCCGATTATGCCTCAAAATGCCTCTTAAGCCCCTGTTGATGGGTGCTGGTTTCCGTACAAAGGTGAACATGCTTCTCAGAAGATGTTCCTGCCACCTTCTGCATCAATGAGGGAAGTTTGGAGGGCAAAGTACAGGTTACTTTTGGAACAATAGGATCCTCTCTCCCTCTGTCCTTTTGACAGATTTTCAGAAGTAGAAGGGAAAGACCTAAGACACTATCCAAACCCATGGGATCTATCACCACCTATAGGGTGTGACATGTCACACTAGCTGAGCCACCTGGCCTTAGCTACATGTCTGCCAAACAGCCACTTGAAAGCTACCTGTTAGAAAGCAATGTGCTTGATACTAGATACTGCCTGTTAAATGTTACATGAATTCTAAAAAAAAATAAATAAATCTCATTTTTGTAAATATTGTCAGTCTCTAAGACAGAGTATACTTTAAATCTTATACTACAATAAATTTGTCTATTTCTCCTTATAGTTCCACTTGTATTTGATTTATGTATATTGAAAATCTGTGGTTGGTTCCACATAAGATCTTAACTGTTATGTCTTTTTGGATAAATGTTTCTTTTATCATTACAAAATGTTTTTCTTTATCTCTTTTAGTCTTTTTCATCTGTAGTATTACATCTGTTATTATTACATCTGTAGTACTACATCTGTTATCACATCTGTTATTATTTGCTTGATACTTGTTTTTTAAAATATATCTTTTATCTCACCTTTGTGTATCATTTGAAAATGGCTTAATATTTTCCTTTTTAGGCCTATTTTTAATTCTTTATAATGAACTATGAGGAAGAAAATTTTAAAGCACCAAAATTTTGGGGCACCAAGAGAAAGAACCAGTCAGAGTATTTGTTTTTCCCTTTATTTTCTAATTATCTTAACCAATGCTTTTTTCCTCAAAAAGTTAAAAATGGAACTATCTTCTGACCCAGCATTTCTACTCCTAGGTATGTACCCCAAGAGAAATGAAAATGTGTCCACACAGACACTTGTACACAAATGTTTATAAGAGCATTACTCATAATAGCCTAAAGTTGGAAACAAAAAAAATGTCCATCAACAAATTCATGGATAAACTGTGGTATATACATACAGTGGAATATAATTTAGCCACTAAAAAGAGTGAAATACTGATACATCCTACAACTTGGATGAACCTCAAAAATATTGCACTAAGTGAAAGAAGCCAGACACAAAAGGTCACATATTGAATGATTCCTTTTGTGTGACATATCCAGAATAGGCAAATCCTATAATAAAAACAAAAAGCAGATTAGTGGTTAACTGGGAATGAGGGGAGGGGACAATGGAGAGTGAGTATTTAATGGTATGGATGCTTTGGGGAGTGATAAAAAGTTTTGTAACTCCAAGGATGTAGTTGTACAACACTGCAGATATACTAAGTACCACTAAATTGTATACTTTAATGGCTAACTGCATGTTATATTAATTTCACCTCAATAAGAAACAAAATCACCCTCTGCTAGTAAGATGGATTAATTTTTGCAAACTGGTAAGCAGTTCTGATTTTCTTATATTTTTGTTTGTTTAATTGAGATGGAGTCTCACTCTGTCACCCAGGCTGGAGTGCAGTGGCATGATCTTGGCTCACTGCAACCTCTGCCTCCTAGGTTCAAGCAATTCTCCCACCTCAGTCTCCCGAGTAGCTGGGATTACAGGCACACGCCACCACACCCGGCTAATTTTTTTATTTTTAGTAGAAGGGGTTTTGCCATGTTGGCCAGGCTGGTCTCGAACTCCTGACTTCAGGTGATCCACCTACCTCAGCCTCCCAAAGTGCTGGGATTACAGGTTTGAGCCACCACATCCAGCCAGATCTTATTATCTTGACAGTGAAAGAGGATCTTTTCCTGCAATTTACAGCCAAACCTATGGGTATAACCAAGTGTCTGCTTCCAAGGGGGAAAGCGTTCTAACTCTTTTTATTACTTATCTGGGGGCAAAATTTATGGGCTGTAGCAACAGTCAGTTGGAATTCTAGTATCTGAGTTATGCTGAGGGGCAGGCCTAATGGTTAGGCTCTTCTTTTTTAACAGCAACATTAAATAACAGTAAGAATAATTCCTGGATAGAGACAGAGTTCACTTAGATATTTGGCAAAATTTGCCATGTTCTTATCTCATCTCATGATATACATGATTTATCTTCTAGAAGGAACTACATATCTTATTGGCTGTGATATATCATGGCTCGTTTTTCCAGGCTCAGTTGATCTTCATTTTTCCCAAATGACTTTAGACATATAGTCACTGCTCTTCTGTCCCAAGCACTGCTCTTGCCTGTCACAGACACCTCCAAATAAATACTGCCTGGACTTTTGAGGCATGGAAGTTGGAGATATTTGCAAGGGCTTCTTGGTATATTAGTTCACTTTTGCTACATCCTAAACTGCCCTAAAACTCAGAGGCTTAAAATAACAATGTTCTTCAACTCACAATTCTGCAGGTCAGCAATTTGGGCTAAGCTCAACCTGGCAGTTTTTCAATGGTCTTGTTCGTGCATTTGCAGTCAGCTGCAAGATATGCAGTCAGTTGGTAGTTGGCTGATCCACTGGGCAGGCAGGGGTTGGAGGAATCCTAAGTAGCCTCGCTTGGATGTCTGGCAGGTGGCCAGTTGTCAGCTGGGGCACTTGGTCCTTCTCCATATGGTTTCGTCTTCCACCAGGCTAGCCCAAGCTTGTTCACTTGGTGGCAGTGTCCAGAATTCACACAGTGTCACTTCTATCACATTCTTTCAGTCAAAGAGAGCCACAAGGCCAACCCAGATTCAAAGGGGTGGGAACACATCTCCCAACTCTCTTGTTTGGAGATGTATTGTGAGCATTTTTGCAATCTACTACAACTGAACTCACTATTCTTGCTGTAGTAACCCACTACTTCCCACACCAGTTGCTCCTAGATGCCATCCTGACTTTGACAGCCTCCAGGCATGAGGCCCACTTGGTCACTAATTCTTTGTGATCATGCTCTTCTTTCCCTCAGCTGGTTTGGGTTACCAGTTTCTTCTTTCCTCTGATTCTACATGGATTTAGTCTCAAAAAATCCCCATAGTTTCTGATCTATTGATAATTTACTTATTTTTTTAGCATGGCCGTGTATTCACGTAGAGCTAGTGTAACCATATGATTTATCATTCAAATTGTGACTTCTCAGAATGAAATGGGACATTATAAATAATCATTCTAGGACACCAAGCATAAACTGAGATGTCTCTGCTTAAAGCCCAGTGGTTATAAGCATAGGTTCTTGGACCCATATTGCTGGGGTTGGAATCTCAGCTCTGCCAATTATTTGCCAGTTACTTAAACTCTTGGTGACAGTTTTCTCATCTATTAAATGTAGATAATAATAGTACTTACTTTAGAGGTTTTTTGTGAGGTTTAAATGAGATAACTTATATAAAATACACACTATTTTTACATCATTTCTAAGCTCTCAAGTGGATTTGAGGATTACCTTCTTCATTTAATATTCTATCATATTCATGTATCATAAGATAAAGTTATTTCATAATCTTTGTATAATCAGTTTTAATGACTATATGCAGTTTCATTAAAGGTTCTATAATTTACCTGAAAACTCTTCTATTAAATATTTAGATCATTTACACTTTTCCCTTATTATAAATTATGTTAAAATTTCATTGTGGATAAATACTCTGGCAATAAATTATTTTCTTATGTTAATTCTAGAAAAAAGAATATTATATTAAAGAATATAAATATTTTAAGGATCTTGTTATATGTTGCCAAATTGCTTTCTCAAAAGATTACATTAATGCTTTCAAACAATAATCAGGAAGTTCTAACTTTAATACAACCTCATCAGCATTGAGTATCACACAACTTAATCTGCTGTACTCATTTAAAACACAATTTTAACAAACTTATTTTCTGGTTTCCCAGCCCTCACAAATTAAAAGCAAAAAATTCAAAGCAGTAAAAACTAATATTGGAAAAGGTATTTAGGCAGATTTTCTGATCACTTGGTGGTGAAAAGAAAGAAATAAATATAACAAAATCCTAGACATCTTAGATCATTTAATGGCTAAACACGCCTTCAGTCTTTAAAGTCCATGACATCATTGTTTGTTGCAGTATATAACAGTTAATGTTCATTGTAATAATACTAAATGATCCATCAAGAAAAATCCAGATGACAGTAAACAAATTTTTGACAGAGCAGGAGCATCACCATCTTGGACAAGCCCCTCATTCTAAAGTTCACCTTAATAAAAAAAAAACACCTAAATCCAAAGGGTATCTTAGCCTAATGGCTAAGGTCAGCATAAACCACAACCACCACAAATAACATCTCCAACCAGAAACATTCCAAACTCTTCCCTGATCAGAGACATACTAGCCCCGAGATAACCCCCCTCCAGCCGAGAAGATGCCAGCCCCGAGATAACCCTGCTCCAGGCCAGAAAGATGTCTGCCCCAAGATAAACTCCCCTCCTCCCAGAGACATTCCAACCCCGCCATAAAACTTGTCCCTCACACAGAAACATTCCAAGCTTCTAATAAGCCCCCTTACCCTAAAACCAATATATACTCTTAGTCTGTAAGAGAAAGTGCTCCTAACCAAAGTCAGCCAGAAGCCCCTCTCAGGTTTTATCTAAAGTGAACCTGTCTTTACTGTCAAACCACATTTCATGTCTCTTTCTTGTTTCTTTAACTCTTACAATTTTGTTTTAGGGAGATTTCCATTAACAAGTAAAAATAAAATTAATGCTGAAAGAGGCCATCTCTGGCTGGCTGTATTTTCTTTTTAGACCTTGAATTGGTGTGAAGAGTCATAAGGGTTTGCTAAAGGAGGAGTGAGAAAGTGGGGAGGGTGTAAGCTCCATAATCAGGAATAAAAACAGGGGGTACGAGACCAGGGCAGAAAGGCTTTTTAAAATCCCAGAACTTCTGACACATCTTCATATTGGTTATCATTCGTTATCTCCTTCCTATTTTCCTCGGAAACAGAAGGGCCTGTCTACATAATATTCTTGTCTTCCCAAGCAGCAAGGAGGTGGGAAGTTGAGAAAGCTATTTCCCCTCCACACTCTTTCAGGCATATTAAGAGTAAGAGAACCACCAAGGGTATAGTGGCTGGCTAGGTAATCAAAGAGAAAAAAGTAAGTCCTATTTCCTTAGCTCCGCAGCAAAGAAAGAAAGAACTGTGACATCAATCTTTATATGAAGAAGAGGTCATTAAGCTCAGTAGATTAAAAATCTGAAATGATTCTCTAACTGTATCAAATATCAAAATCACCTGGAGGGCTTGAGAAAACACAGATTGTTAATCCCTACTTCAAGAGTCTATGATTTAGTGGGTCTGAATAGAGCCTGTGAACCAAAAAGTGGCTGAGGCAGATCTCAATTGAGTTAGAGGTTTGTTTTTCCAAGGTTGAGGATGTGGCCAGGGAAAAAGAAACACAAGTTACAGTACAATCTGTGGCCTGTACTTTTTCCAAAGAGGGTTTTGAGGACTTCAATATTTAAAGAGGAAAAAGCAGGTAGAAGAGGAAGGAGAAAAAAAAAAGAGGTTGGGAGTAGGCAGTAACATGTTTACATTCTTGTGAGGCTTCTATTAGCACTTATTACTACTCACTGAATCCACATTTTACATGTGAAAAGAGAGTGATGGGGTTAAAGTCAATTATGCATTCTTCTCATGGTGGGTATGTCTACATTTTACATAAGATAAAGTAAGCATAGAGTAGAGGAAGAACTCAATTATGCATTTGTTTGGGGTAGGTGGAGGAATTTCTAGTCTTATGTTTGGCCCCTACCTGTGAAAATAAGCTGTTAATTTGCATTGTCAGAGTAAGATTCAACAGCACTCTATTTTAGGGCAAGTTTATAGGAGGGATATGTATTCTGAAAGATTTGGGGTCCACGAGGAATTTCCTTGTGAGCAATTTGTGAGGGAGGCCCCCTGGGAAGATATGTGACCTATTTTGCATCTATTTGGTTGGGAACAAAAAGGAATGCAGTTTGATTGCTTTTGTGTGACTCAGTTCTCAAGCTTCACTTTCCCTTTGGCATAGTGAGTTTGGGGTCCCGAGATTTTTATTTTCCATTCACAGCCCTAAGAATTTGCATTTCTAATAAGTTGCTAGGTGATGCAGATAATGTGGGTCCAGGGACCAGATTTGGGGAACCACTGCAGGTATGGTTCCCAGTCCTGACGAATCATCAGAATCACCTCTGATGTTAAAAACAAAACAAAACAAAACAAAAAAAGAAAAAGAAACACACAAACAAAAAAAACAGATTCCCAAGAGCCTCATGCCAGAAGCCACCAATTTGAATCTTCAGAAGTGGAGCCACTGGGAACCTGTTTATTTGATAAAGCTCCCCATTAGATCCTGGTGTTCAGCAGATGTGGAGTTTCACAGCCCCAGAGTACTCAGGATTATGCTAAACATTTAGTCAGTGTCTAAGAAAGCCTTGATTGATGGGCTGATTTAGATCCGGAGGCACTTTCAGCAGTAAAATGTGCATCCTTTTGTATGCTAATTTTTTATTTAATTTGTGATGATGATATGAGCACTTTTATAAAGGAAGTTCTCACAATTCTAATAGACGAATTAAAAAACTCTAGCACAACCATGTAAATCATCAGAATATTTCCTTAGCAATAGCACAAAAACTTAAAAAAAAATAAGGAGTCCCACTTTGGGAGGCCGAGGCGGATGGATCATGAGGTCAGGAGATGGAGACCATCCTGGCTAACACGGTGAAACCCCATCTCTACTAAAAATACAAAAAAATTAGCCAGGCGTGGTGGTGGGTGCCTGTAGTCTCAGCTACTCGGAGGCTGAGGCAGGAGAATGGCGTGAACCTCGGAGGCGGAGCTTGCAGTGAGCTGAGATTGCGCCACTGCACTACAGCATGGGCGACAGAGCGAGACTCCATCTCAAAAAAAAAATAATAATAATAATAAAAAATAAGGAGTCCAAATGGAATTATCCTGAGATTCTGTCAGATTTATCCTTTAGAAATTAATAGTTGCCTTTTATCAGAATTTCCTGGCAATGTAACCAGATTGGTGGCTCATATGCTTATCAAAATTTAGTAGGTTAGATTTTCCAGGTAACATTACTTTCTTTCCTGATATTCTTCATAGGCTGGTTTTTACAACATATTTCTCCTGGTAACTGTCTATTTAGCAGAGATTAAAAGCAGAACAATGTTCTTATTTTTTTAAGTATTTTATTTCATAAAAAGGAGAGTTGTCACTTCAATAATCTCTGACTAAATTAGGAGTTGGATAATATGGGTCTAAACTGTGTAATTTCATCTTTTCTTCATTTCCATAATGGTTCTAGGTCACATTTCTTACTAACAAACTTCTAAATTTTGTGCAACCTACTTAACTGAAATGAACCATTAAGCTTTGGCTTGTTACACATTTGCACAAATGAAGAAATGGCTTGTGAGCTTAACTCTAAATTGTGGTTCATTTAGAGAAGTGGTTACTGTATAATTTGTAGATTGGGTACTGAACTCAGTATTTTTGAAATTAGACAATAGAGAGCTAATAGTGACCCTAATGGAAAAACACACCCTATGTTCACTAATAAAATGTAAAATAGAATTCATCATTCTCCATGTGACGACAGAGCACAAAAGCAATGTGAAAATTAACTTAATTGGAAATATTGTAAAATTATTTTCAATATCATACGTTAAATTAAGGCATTGCTTTGATTGCTAAGTAGATAATAGAAAAAGCCGAAGTGGTAAGCCTTGCTAGAATTTGTGCAAATGCTTTACAAATTGCTGATTTTCTAGTACCATCACAACATTTAATAGTGGTACATTTAATAGAAAGACAGTTCAAGTTGAAATAGATGACAGTTAAGTAGATGTTTTGAACAAGTTGTTCAATAACTTCTCAAACTAAATTTCATCTTCTGTATCCAGAGAGCTAAAAATATATTCCCTAGGATCTAGTACTTTCCTTACACATAGTTGGTAGTCAGTAAACACTTGTCAAAAGTAAGGGAACAGATGAATACTACAAGATAATGTAGTGGAGTCTAAGCTGGTACTGCTCACTGCAGGACAGCCAATAAGTCATGAGACAAGGTGTTGGGGCAAGAGGGCAATAACTCAGTTTATTTGCTCAGAGAGCCAGCAAACCAAGAAGATGGCGGACTAATGTCCTAAAGAACTGTCTTAAGGCAATGTGCATTTCCGGTCCCTTTATCGTTAAGGGAAAGGGGTAGAAGGAGATTGAGGTCAAGAGGTGACTGATGGTTATAGGCATCTGGGCAGCAGAGAGGGTCTGAGAGGGAGTTGGAAAACTTCTTTGTCCTTGGTCAGGTCACAATGCTCCTATAAATCTTTAATTATATATTTCTTATTATTATTTTATTTTTTCATATACCGAGTGAAAGCTAGGATCCCATAAATCTTTAAAATAACATTGTTACTTGTATGTACACACTCCTTATCTCCTTGGAGGTTAGTTTTGGGAAGGAACTAGCATCCTATTATCCTTGCTTTAAAGTTAAACTACAAACTAAATTCCTTCCATCATATCATTATCTTGGCCTTCATGCAGAGATAAGCAAAATTAGTTAATCTAAAAGGTACCACCTGGAGGGGGAAGGGAGGTGTTAGGAGCAAAATGGAGTTTGTTGATCTAGGCCTCCTTTTCACTGTTACAAAGATGCTAGGAGAAAAGTTATATCCTTGGCACTGGAGAGAAGTCTGGGTGCAAAAGAGAAACAAATTGAAAATCAGTTGTGATTCTTCTAGGATTTGTTAATTTCATCCTCCAACTCTCTTTTGCCAGTCCAATCCTCTCCCAAGAAGTCCAGATTCCAGCTCTTACTGGACGCCTCCATTTCAAATAATGCAGCAAACAGGTTAAGAATACAGATGCTGAACCAAGACAGCTTAGGTTCAAATCTCCATACCCCACTGACTTTAGCTGTTTGACCTCAGGCAAGTTACTTTACTTCTTGATATCTCATTTGTGAAATTGAGACAATAATAGCACATCTATCTTAAGTTGTGCTGGAAGGATTATGTGACTTAAGACACGTAAAGCATTTTAGGATAGTGCCCACATACCTGTGATAGACAGCTTCAGACATAGCTCGCAACGGTCTCCACCTCTTGGTAATCAGCCCTTGTATAATTCCTTCCCCTAGAGTGTGGGCTGAGCCTAATGACTTGCTTGTAATACATGGAATTCGGCAAAAGTGAGGGTGTGACAGTTAATTTTTTAATGTCAACCTCATGAGGCTGAGGGATGCCCACATAGCGGGTATAACATTATTTCTCAGTGTATCTTTGAGGATATTTCTATAAGAAATTGGCATTTGAATCAGTAGACTGAGTAAAGAAGATTGCACTCACCAATGTAAGTGGGCATCATCCAATCCATCGAGGACCCAGATAGAACAAAAAGATAGTGAAAGGACAAACTGGCCAGGCACTGTGGTTCACACCTGTAGTCCCAGCACTTTGGGAGGCTGAGGTGGGCAAATCACTCAAGGTCAGGAGTTCAAGACCAGCCTGACCAACATGGCGAAATCCTGTCTCTACTAAAAATACAAAAATTAGCTGGGCCTGGTGGCGGGTACCTGTAGTCCCAGCTGCTCAGGAGGCTGAGGCAGGAGAATTGGTTGAACCCAGGAGGTGAAGGCTGCAGTAAGCTGAGATTGCACCACTGCACTCCAGCCTGGGTGACAAAGCGAGACTCCCTCTAAAAAAAAAAGGACAAATTTACTCTCTGTTTCAGCAAGGACATCCATTTTCTCCTGCCCTTGAACATCTTTGCTTCTGGTCCTCAGGTCTTCAAGTTTAGGGTGGAACTACACTACTGGCTTTCCTAGCCCTCCAGCTTGCAGACAGCCTCCGTATCACATGAGCTAATCCCTCATAATACATCTTTATATAGATATAGATATATTGATATAGATATAGATATTGATATAGATATAGATATAGATATACACACACATACATACACACATATACATATATATCCCATTGGTTCAGTTTCTCTGGAGGACCCCAACTAATACAGATTTAACGTGGCTTCTGTGATTAGGTTACTAAAGACTGTGACTTCCATCTTGCTAGCACTGTGTCTTGCCTTCTCTGATGAAGTCATGCCATGTTGTGAGCTGCTCTATGGAGAGGTCCATGTGGCAAGGAACTGAGGGAGACCTCTGGCTGACAGTTTGTGAGTAAATGAAACCTTAGTCCAACAACCTGCAAGAAAGTGAATTCTGCTGGCAGCCACCCAAGGGAGCTAGGAAGACAATCCTTCCCAGTTGAGTCCTAGAACTGCAGCCCTGCAAGAGTCCCAGAGCTAGAGGACCCAGCTACTCCACAACGAGATTTCTAATCTCCAGAAACAATGAGATAATAAATGCTGCTTTATGCCACTAAGTTTCAGGATAATTTGTTATACAATACTTAAGCATTCTATAAACGTAAGCTAGTAACAGACATCTCAAATTCCACATCTCCTCCCCCACTGTTCACACCTCAGTAAAGGGAAAACCACCATCCATCCAAGCTGATCAAACCAAAAGCCTAAAAAATCATTTTTAATTGTCTTTTTCTCAATGCCTTCTCCCCTAAATAGACCAACTTCATGAATATCTGAGTAAGAGTGCTTCAAGAATAGAAAGTTCAAAAGCTCTTAAGCCAAAAATAAACTTGGGTTATTTTAAGACAAAAGAGAGACATGTTCTAGAACTGAACTTCCGTCTACTCACCTGGCTCAGTAAAGCCGATCACTGACACTGGGATAGCAGTGAGAGAAAGTGAGGCACTGATTGCAGGGCTCCAAGCAAGCAGAATCAGGGCAGCTCAAGCTTAAGACCTGAACCCCTGGATGGCTTGCAGGCTGGGATTTTTAAAGGCAGGGGTAGATGTAACCTCCATATATTGTTTTATGATTTTGCCTGTAGCACAGGCAAAAGCTACAGGCAAAATTGTAAACCAATACATGGAGGTTACATGTTGGCTTAGGCCTAAAAGGGCGGGATATCGTGAAGCAGGCTTACATGTCATAGGTAGATTCAAAGATTTTCTCATTTGCAATTGGTTTAGGAAGAAAAGCTTTTTTAAAAAAAAACTGGGATTGGCAGAAAAATGTCAAGCAGAATGATATAGTTTGGCTGTGTGTCCCCAGAGCCCCCAGGGGACTGTGACATTCTCTAAGCCCCTCTGGAAAAATTTTAGGACAAAGAATGTGGTCAGAGTTCAGTTTTCAATTCCTGCTTATCTGAGGTCTACAGGCCAGCAGATCCATTTGGTGAGGGCCCTCAGTGGGGTCCAAGTCTCTGAAAGACAACTCAGGGACATATGTTAAGATGTTATCTTTAGTTTCCATAAGGAAAGCAAACATCTCTGGAACTCTAACTTCCTTGGCTATTGCTTTAGACTACTATTACCTTTTTGTTTGACGAATTACTTATTTACTTCTGGGGCTAACTAGGTTCCTGGAATTTCCCTTTAAGGAACTCCAGATTTTTCTTTATTTCCATGCTTGGGGTTTTCAGGCCTCTAGAAAGGGGGTTCCTGCTCCATCTCACCCCAATGCCCTCAGTAATCTGGCCCCTTGCTTTCCTCTCTAATTCTGTTTTTATATCATTCTCCCTCTTACTAGCAGTTCTAGCCACATGGGTTTTTAGCTGCCTAGTCGTTTTTGTTTGGCACCCTACAAATAAATGCTTTTCCTTCTATTGCTGTAAAACTTAAGTGTAGATATCTGGTTTTACTGTACGGGAGAGCAGACCCAAGTTTGGTTCTATAATAGTAATGTAATTTTCATCTATTATAAGTCAAAAGATATTCATTTGTTTAGGGAAGAAATAGTGGACATCTTCCTCATAATTTAATTCCAATATAGAATTTACATTAACCTAACATTTTTAATAATGTTAAAAATTCATTAAGAATCTTTTTAGATACTAAGGCACATCTTATTCTGTCCAACAAATTCCTCTCCAACAGTCATCCCTAATTTCTTCACTTTGAACTGCCAACCACCCATTCTTTAAAAATAGTAGGATAAGAATACTATTTATGAGCTTCCTGTTTGTGAATGGCATTACATGAAAGATCTTTCAAAAATCAGAGGAAAATATTCATGACAATGAAGATGACAGAGAGAGCAGCTAATATTTATTGCTCCTTTTCTGCACCAGGCATCACACTAAGCACTTCATACACGTATCTCATTTAATCTTGACAACAATCCTATGAGCTAAGTACCCTTATGCCATTTGTACTGATGAAAGCACCAGGGCCCAGGGAGGTGAGCTAAGTGGCCCAAGGTCCCACATAGCAAACACTTGTACCACGCAGTTTTGCTCCAGAACCCATGCTCTTAATTGCCGCTATGCTGCCTCTCTAAATAATAAAAATGGGACACTTCCAAAAGGTAGGCCGCTATTCTCTATCCACAGTGGTAAAGGTTAAAAAGAGAAATGAAAGATTATATTCAATTCTGTGCATTCGGTGAACATTACTGAATGCCTGATAAAGAAAAGTAGGCTTTGATGTTACATGCATAGCCCTGCTCTGACCTGCACTAGCTGCTGATCTCGGGCCAATCACCCAGCCTCTAATAAACAGGTTAATCATGCTGACCTCATAGGCTGTTGTGAGCCTGGGATGAAATGTGAACCACTGGCACAGTGCCTGGCACAAATAACACAGCTTTGTACACTCTGGAAGAGTGGTGTGGCTGAAAGTAGCTTCTGGCAACCAGAAGATAAAAGGGTTAAACCAGTTGTTCTAACACTACAGGTCAAAATTGCAAGTGCTCGGGAAAAAAGAATTTGTGATGAAACACATTCTGTCTATAAAATTGTGTGTAAACATTCACAGTGACCAGCTCCAAGTTGTTGCTGTCTTTCCTTACAGAGATTCATCTGGATGACAGTCATGGGAAATGGCAAGAAAGACGAGGTAGGGAAAGGGTAAGCCAAACGACTGCCCAGGAAATGCAATTACAGATGCTTTCTCCAGTATTGATTTCTGTGGGGACATCACAATTACCTGGGTTTTGAGGTGCTAACCCCAGGCAGCCAGAACCCGTGCTGGGGCTGGTCTCAGCTTACCAATGCTTTCCAAGCAGAGCTAACCATTCATTCCTTTATTCATGCATTGCATTCTTTTGTTCTTTCATTCAACACTTATTTATCAAGCCCCACATCCTGTGCTTGCAGCCCTGAGTCAACAACAGAGCAGGCCTGCAAAAGCCTCCTCTCTGTCTCAGAATAGAGTCATGGAGGGCTAAATCTAACTGGGCTTTCAATAGAAATTTATAATCTGGAAGGTGGTGTAGGCTCACTTTAAGAAGGCTCACCCAGTGCCTTCATGGTGGAATTGAGGAAACCCAGACCCAGGCAGCAACTCCCCAAGGTTGCAGAGATAGTAAGAAGCAAAGTCGGTATGCAAATCCAGGTCTTCTGAAGCCACATCTGTAAGCCCCTCACTATATCACTACAACACCAGGAAGAGAGAGAGAGCCCGGGGTTTCTTTCTCTTGAAAAGGACCAGTCACTGGAGCAGAGCTGTTTGTCCATGGAGATGAGTTTTCCGTGAGCCAGGTTTACAAAGAGTAGAGTGAGGCTGGGCACGGTGGCTCACACCTGTAATCCCAGCACTTTGGGAGGCCGAGGCCGGCGGATCACGAGGTCAGAAGATCAAGACCATCCTGGCTAACATGGTGAAACCCCGTCTCTACTAAAAAAATACCAAAAAATTAGCCAGGCATGGTGGTGGGTGCCTGTAGTCCCAGCTACTTGGGAGGCTGAGGCAGGAGAAAGGCTTGAACCCGAGAGGTGGAGCTTGCAGTGAGCTGAGATCGCACCACTGCGCTCCAGCCTGGGTGACAGAGCGAGACTCCGTCAAAAAAAAAAAAAAAAAAGGGTAGAGTAAGAGGAAAGAAGAGTGGAAGACTGCAGACAAATACGGCCAGCAAGCATCTCTCTCCAGCCCTCTCTGGAGCCAGGCTGTGCCCCTGCTCATGACTTTCAGTTGCTTCACTATGCAATGAAAGTCAAAGCCCAGTTCCCATGCCACACACAGAGGAGTCCCTATCTCCTTTTCTGGCATCTTTTCTCACATTCCTGCCACACAGATTCTCCACTCTAGCCACATACCTTATCCTGTCCCACCCAAGGACCTTGGCTTCTACCACCCGGAAGTCTTCTGCCAACCCCAGGGCTGTCCAAATGCCTTTTCTTTTTCTTTTCTCTTTTTTTTTTTTTTGTTTTTTTTGGAGACAGAGTTTCGCTCTTGTTGCCCAGGCTGGAGTGCAGTGGCGCCATCTTGGCTCACTGCAACCTCCGCCTCCTGGGTTCAAGCGATTCTCCTGCCTCAGCCTCCTGAGTAATTGGGATTACAGGCACCCACCACCACGCCCTGCTAATTTTTTGTATTTTTTTTAGCAGAGACAGGGTTTCATTGTGTTGCACAGGCTGGCCAGGCTGGTCTGGAACTCCTGAAGTTAGGTGATCCACCCACCTCAGCCCCCCAAAGTGCTGGGATTACAGGCGTGATCCACTGCGCCCCACCCCAGATGCCTTTTCTATGAAGTATATCCCAGTTGGAAGTAATTTTTGTTTACCCTGGATTTCTGTACATTCACTGATTGTGCAAAGAGTTTGCTACAGGCGGCCTTGCAAGATAGTTCTCTACCTTCAAGCCTTACTTCCTCCTAAATGAGTTAGGTCCCATGACATTAGAGCCTTCAGGATATTTCTGTACAGTTCTAGTTCCTAGCATAGCACCTTGTATTCTTTAGGTACCTGACAAGTGGCCACCAATCCTCCATGGGAGAGGACTTTTTACCAAGCCTGCAGGAAAGGCCAGCTAGGCAGGCATCTCCCTGCTTTGCCCAACAGTGAAAGTCACAGCCCATTTCTCAATATTATTCACGTTAAAAACATCTTTTTCCTGCTAAATAGACACACTCTCCACCCTCTTTTAGTCAGTCTTCCACAAAATTAGATAAGGAGAAATAACCCTTTGTTTCACATCCGCTGACTCAGATACTAAGCATTATTCAACTGGGTCGGGGGTGGCAGTGGAGGGGAGGGGGCTGAGCAAACTACCAGTGGAGGAAGAAGAGAACAGCCTAGGAGAGGGAGGGCAGAAGAAAGGAGAGCACATTGTGCAGGGGCACAGTGTTTTGCTGTTCCTTTTTTTCTTTCTTTTCTTAATATGGCCCTGGCTCACAGCAAGGCCACTACCTGACAAGCAGATGAGTCACTTCCCATGGGCGCAGTGGGGGTACAACTTGATAGCTACAAAACCAGACAACCTCTCGCCATGCGCTCACCCTGTTCCCAGACCCGGGTGGTGGTCTGGGATGTTGGAAGGGGCGGGAAGGGCGCTGTCTTAAGAATCATCCTCACATCTCAGGGCTTCGCCCCTCTAGGGAGGTGACCCTTGGCCACCCTCTGCACAGTTCTCCCTGAAAGGTCATGCCACGTCTTAGCACTCTGGTCCCTGCGCCTCTGCAGGCCTCGCGGATCGCCCACTTGTCTCGACGCAGGGGACGCCCACTTGTCTGACGCAGGGATCTCCCACTTGTCTGACGCAGGGGACGCGGCTGAAGTCCGTCGGGCCGCCAGCTTACTGCACGGCCGCCGTGGGACTGGCACAGGCTCCTCGGCAGCATTATGGGCAGCTGGTAGAGCGGCCACTTCCGAGGGCCGGATGGGCCTTCCGAGGTCGGGCCGTGCCTCGCTGGGCAGCGCAGAGGAGGTGTGTAGGGCACGCGACTTGGAGCCAGGTCCAGACCCATCCTGGCTCCTCTCAGGGCTCCTTCCCCTCCTCCCATTCCACCCCAGCTCTGCTGGCTGTCCCGCAGGACCCAGCGCCGCGGTAGCCTTCTCTAAACTGCGGCTCAGGCGGAGGTGTCACTCCTGCCTCCAGCCCAGGAGGGCAGGTCAGGTTATACAACGCGTGCCGTGCGATCTCCCCCCACCTCCAACCTCCTTTTTTCCCGGGTCCACACCGCAGTTCCCACTGCTCCGTGTGTCCTCCCCAGTGCGCCGCGATTTTTGTGTCCAAGCCCCAGAGTCACTCTGAGACCAACCCCCAGCCAGCATAGACTTCCTGCCTCCCCAGCTCGGGTGAGTAGCCCTGAAACGCCCGCCCCGCCGCCCCGCGGCTGCAGCATCCTCTCGGTGGCCACGCCTCCGGGACGGAGTGGTCCCCTCGAGTAGTGCAGGAGCTGCAAGAGAAGCGCGCCGGGGCCAGCAAGCTCTAGAACAGCAGGAGCGGCCCCAGTTGGGACCCCGGGACGACGAGTGGCCGGCAACGCGGCGCCGGCATGGCCCAAGCAGTGTCCGAGAGGGGTCGGGAACCCGGACTGGGGGCGCAGCGAGGACCGCCCGGAGGCTTTCCCTTGGGCAGCTAAGTCCGAGTCAGCTCTACTCGGATTTCCAGCTTCCAGCCCCGGCTCAGGTGGGGACCGTGCCTAGGAGAGTAATCTGAGCTGGGGACTGGGCTCTCCTCCCGCCCCTCCCGGCCCGTGCGCCCCAGGCATGCGCTCCTCCCGCTGCTCCCTTGGCCCCCAGCGCACAGCTCCCAAATTTAATTTCCGCCTGGGCCATCAAGCCATAAAAGTCGATTATAATCGCCGCCCTCCTCCCCAACCCCCTGCCTTTGCTCTCGCCCGCATTTCAGACTTCTCTTGTTTCTCTTCTGGAAGTCAAGCCCTCAAGTCGGGACTCTAGGAAGTCCGTTTTCTTAGTCCTAACCCCTTTGTATCCCTTTGTATCCTCCCCCATCCCCACCCAATTCACTCTGCCCTCTCGCTCTGATTTCTCGGCCTTTCCGTTTTTTCTCTCCAGGTAGGGACAGCTCCGGGCCGGGGGCGGAGGATGGTGCGGTGGGGAGGAGGCAAGGAAATTCCCAGCCTTCCTGCGCGAACCTGGGAGACCAGCAGGCACCTGGTCTCGTCCCGCTGGGTCCCCTCCGCACCCAAGGGTATCTTCCCAAGTGGCTTACTCCACAGAAGGAATGTCGTCAGCTGATTATATCTGATTAGCATCCAGTTCCGACGACTCATCCCTTAAAACATATGCTGCCTGCATCCTCTTCTCTCTGGACCCTCCAGGACGATACCAAGTCGGGCACGCGTTTCCCCTCTTCTAGGTTCCTGCCAGCCTCATGGCCAGTCCGCGGCTTTGAGCCTCCTCTTCCCCTAGTTCATCCTACACGCTCCGGCCACATTTGCCTTTGGTAAACTGCACTTTTTTTTTTTTTTTTTTTTTTTTTTTTTTTTTTTTTTTTGGAGACGGAGTTTTGCTCTTATTGCCCAGGCTAGAGTGCAGTGGTGCAATCTCGGCTCACTGCAGCCTCCACCTTCCGGTTTCAAGCAATTCTCCTGCCTCAGGCTCCCAAGTCGCTGGGATTACAGGCGCCCACCACTACGCCCAGCTAATTTTTTTGTATTTTTTAGTAGAGACGGGGTTTCACCATGTTGGTCAGGCTGGTCTCGAACTGCTGACCTTGTGATCCACCCGCCTCGGCCTCCCAAAGTGCTGGGATTACAGGCGTGAGCCACCAAGCCCAGCCCGGTAAACTTTTTATCCTCTTCCTCCTGAACCCACCATAATCTTCATTTCCTTGTCTGTTAAAGTCTGCCTCTGCCTGGCATTAACACCATGGAATCTAGACTCACATGGCCTTTACCTTGCATATTCCACCGGCCGGGAGAGGATCTCCCAGATCTGGGGCGATGGGGCTTCTCACTGTCCAAAACGCTCAAGGCCTTTGCCCCCTGCTGGCTGGGCCCTGGCCATGATCTCTGTGAGCCCCTCACAAAGGACAGGACCTGGATGAATGAGGCCTGAAGCTCAGTGATCTATAAATATTTTTGCTTGTTTGTTTCTAAAACAATTTTGGAAAACTCTGCATTCTTTCATGCCTTTTTTTTTTTTTTTTTTTTTTTTGAGACGGAGTCTCACTCTGTCGCCCAGGCTGGAGCGCAGTGTTGCGATCTTGGCTCACTGCAAGCTCCGCCTCCAGGGTTCATGCCATTCTTCTGCCTCAGCCTCCCGAGTAGCTGGGACTACAGGCGCCCGCCACTACGCCCTGCTAATTTTTCTTTTTGTATTTTTAGTAGAGACAGGGTTTCACCATGTTAGCCAGGATGGTCTCAATCTCCTGACCTTGTGATCCGCCCGCCTCGGCCTCCCAAAGTGCTGGGATTACAGGCGTAAGCCACCGCGCCCGGCCCCTTTCATGCATTTTAAAGATGATATCTAAAACCATGCTAAATTTAAATAGATGCAGAGGATATAATTGTTACGTAAAAATTGGCTTTTGTGGGAGGCAGCTTCTAAGATGGCCCCTGAATCCCACCTCCTGGTAGTCAGAACCCCCTGAATTCCCCACCCCCTCCCCACTTGGGGCTAACAATAGAATAGATCGAATATAAACTGAATGCAATAAAAATGATAGGATGTCACTTACAAGATTAGGTTCCAAAAAGGCCATGGCTTCTGTCTTGCCCAGCCTCTCTGTCAGTTCTTTGCTCTGTGAGAAGCCATGCTGTTGTTATAGGTGGAGGGTCTTGATTACTTGTCCTCCAGGTTCTTGGC
Organism: Pongo abelii; assembly: GCF_028885655.2. Classification (NCBI taxonomy): domain Eukaryota; kingdom Metazoa; phylum Chordata; class Mammalia; order Primates; family Hominidae; genus Pongo; species Pongo abelii. The sequence continues at coordinate 32,142,479 of NC_071995.2, forward strand.
ATTTTGGACAAAACACACAAACAAAGCAAGGAAAGAATGAAGCAAGGAAGGCTCAGATTTATTGAAATGAAACTACACTCCACAGAGTGGGAGTCCACTCTAATAATTGGCTGAAGAACACCTGCTGCAAAATCTTCTGGGGTTTAAATACCCTCTAGAGGTTTCTCACTGGTTACTTGGTTGTACCCTATGCAAATGAAGACTTGGCCCCCAACCAGTCTGATTGGTTGTGGAAGGTAACCAGTCTGCTTGGCCACGGGGAGGTGACCAATCAGGGGTACTTTCCATTTTTCATCTGCCAGAGAGGTGGGGTTTTCCTTTTGATTCAGTTCTAGGAAGTCAGCACCAATCGCCTTAGGTTTCCTGCCTCCAGACCCTATTCTCCTGCCTCACTGTGAGCCATCCTATGAGGGGCTCAAGTGGCAGAGAACGAAGAAGGGCCTTTGCCCGCAGCAAGAAATTGAGATCCTCATTTCATCATTACAATTATTAGTACATAATTCATCAAAATAATGTAAATATAATCCACATATTAATAAGTAATTATTAAACATTATAACAAATTGTTATTTGAAATTCACCTCTTAATGAAATTAATGGACTTTTTCTTCCTAATTAGTTCATGTATCTGTGAATATTGCTTATTCCTATGAGACAATACTCAGCATTTTAACATATTTTAGATGTAAGCCTTAAAGTACCTTGTTTCCATAAATAATTATGACATTAATTTTTTATCACTATGTTACTCAATTCTTTGAACCCTTTCTAAGTTATATGCCAAAAATCACATAGCCGTCTGTCACCAATTTTTTTTTTTTTTTTTTAGGGATGTGGTCTCATTAGGTTGCCCAAGCTGGACTTGTACTCTTGGCCTCAAGAGGTCCTTCCATCTCAGTCTCCCAAGTAGCTGGGACTACAGGCATGCACCACTACACTCAGCCAAATACTTTCAATAACTTGCCAGCTGACAACTTGATTGGGTTCTCCTTCAGGTTTGGTAAGGCAATATTTGGAACTCACCTGATTTACTATATATTACACACATACAAATGCACATATATATCGATATATAGATACATATGGTTACCCAGTGGTCAGAGCCCCATCAGACACCATTATTTGGGATTATTCTTTTGGCTGGTGCTTAGGGTTTTTTTTTTCATACCCCAGTGTTGGTAAGAGGCCTACCTTTCTTCTGAAAGTGGGAGGACAACTATGAAACAAGTGTGGGAAAGGAGATGAGCCTCCACCCACACCTGACACCTTAACAGCTGTACCTTTACAGGCAGGTCAGTTTCTGAATAGGACATAAGATGTTGAGATTCTGAAGATTCATTCTCCTCAAGCCAGGGTCAGCAAATTTTTTCTATAAAGTGTCAGATAGTAAATATTTCAGGCTTTGCCAGCCATATGGTCCTATCCCAACTCTTTAACTCCGACCTTGTAGCAGCCATAGACAATATGTAAACAAAAAATTATGGCTATGCTCCAATAAAACTTTAATTATGGACACTTACATTTGAATTTCATGTGTCCCCAAATATTACTTCCCTTTTGATTTTTCCCCCAACCACTAAAAAATGTAAAAACCATCTTAGCTCCCTGGGGCGTACAGAAACAGGCAGCAGATTTCATCCATAAGCCCTAGTGTGCTGACCTCTACCAAAGTATTCATGTCAGCATGCCCCTTGGAAAGTCTTCAGGTAACCTCAGGAGATGTGTACTCTCATTTGAAATTACTATCCTGGTTCTCAACTCTGGCTACATATTAGGATCTCACGGGGTGCTTTAAAAACTACCAATGCTGGCTCATGCCTGTAATCCCAGCACTTTGGGAGACCAAGGCGGGTGGATCACCTGAGGTCAGGAGTTTGAGACCAGCCCAGTCAACATGGTGAAACCCCATCTCTATTAAAAACACAAAAAATTAGCCAGGAGTGGTGGCAGGCACCTGTAGTCCCAGCTACTAGGGAGACTGAGGCAGAAGAATCACTTGAACCCAGGATGCAGAGGCTGCAGTGAGCTGAGATCATGCCACTGCACTCCAGCCTGGGTGGCAAGTAAAACACCGTCTCAAAAAAAATAATAATAAAAAAAAAAGTACCAATGCCAAAATGCTCAACCCCACTCTTTCATACTGATTCAGTTGGTCTGGAGTGGGATCTGGGCATAAGGTAGTTTTAAAAGTTTCCCAGGTGATTCTAATATGCATCCTGACCTTGTTCCAGTGTCCTAATTGCTATAGGCTTTGCACACCTCTCAGGGCACAATGCTGCTTTGTGTTGTAGTTACTGTATTTCATCCAGTTGAGGGTGTCATGATTGTAAGATGAACTCCCATTTTAGAAATCTTAAAATGTAAAAAATATAGGTGTCTTTGGGTGAAATGTAATATTGCCTTGTCTACAACATTGATTCCCCCGATGGCAAGGATGCTGGCTTCCTCCCTCTTGTGTTGCTCTCTCATCGTTCACACTTAGCTGAGTGTGAGGTGTTCAGTGAATGTTTGCTGAATGCTTATCAACTTTGGGTTGCTTTGTTTATTGCACGTGCTCTGGATTCTTACTTTTCTCTTCACTTCTCTTCCCTGACAGAAGCGCCCTTGAGAATGTCTTAAGGAGACAGCTGATAGACAAACAACAGTTTTGGATTCACTGACTGATTATGAAAGAAGCAGTAGACTGGTGTCAAGAATCAGTCAGGTAGGAAATGGAGCACTTGGTGGTGTCTTTGGCTATGGGAAAAAGGAAATGCCCACTGCTTCCATTCCTGGAAAATGGGAGAGGAGACAGAATACCCTTCACAATGAGGAAGATGGGATTAGGAATTAGTCTCTGATTGACTGATATTTGTGTCTCCATTATCTGAAATCATGCTGTTTGCTTGAATTTTTTTTTTCCAATGTGTGCTCTGCTGGTGTTAAGTCTGAATGAAGGGAGAGACTGGGAGTCATTTCCTAACATTGCTATGGTTTGAATGTGTCCCCTAAATTTCACGTCTTGGAAACTTAATCCCCAAATTCAAATGTTGATTGGAAGTGGAACCTTTAGGAAGTAATTAGGATTAGATAAGGTCATCAGTGTGGGCCCCCACCCCCATGATGGGACTGGTGGCTTTTTAAGAAGAGGAAGATAAGAAGGGAAAGAAAGACCTGAGCTGACATGCACATGCTTGACCACTTGTCATGTGATGCCCTTTGCCATGTTGTGACACAGAAAGGAGGCCCTCACCAGATGCCAGTGCCGTGTTCTTGGACTTCTCAGCCTCCATATTCATGAACTAAATAAGCTTTTTTTTCTTTATAAATCACCCAGCATATAGTATTCTGTTAGGTAATAGAAGACAGACTAAGACAACCATACTCCCAGTGCCTAGATTAATACATACACAGTAGACGATTAATACATATGGTTCATATGGTTGTTTGTTTGTTTTTTGAGACAGACTCTTGCTCTGTCACCAAGGCTATAGTTCAGTGGCACAATCTCAGCTCACTGCAACCTCTGCTTCTCCAGTTCAAGTTATTTTCATGCCTCAACCACCTGAGTAGCTGCGATTACAAGTGTGCCCCACCACACCCAGCTAATTTTTGTATTTTTAGTAGAGACATGGTTTTGCCATGTTAGTCAGGCTTGTCTCAAACTCCTGGCCTCCAGTGATCCACCTGCCTCGGCCTCCCACATTGCTGGGATTACAGGTATGAGCCATTTGCCTGGCCATAAATATGATTTGAATAAACTATTGAATAAATGTGTCAACTGAGACTTACCAAATCTCAAGAGGGGTTTCTGTGTGTGGAAAACTTTTTCACAGTAATGTGTTTTGATTTTTAGTCCCTTAAATTGAGTTGCAAAATCTAAATCCTAGTTTTTCTCAAGCTTTTAAATTCAACTTAACAAAGCTCGTAAGTCCATTTATTACTCTCGTAATATTGGCAGAAATAAAAACAATCACTTTTGCTTGTTCTTTGATTCACGTGTTAACTCGTAAATGTAACAGGCCAAATCCTTCTTAAATATTTAATACTACTTAGAACTTGATTAATTAAATTTCCTTAGACATCTCAAACCACATTGAAATTTTCTGTGCCTGCTTCTCTTAAACATTTCAAATCCCAACCACTAGACCTATAAATTTAACATGACAAATATTTATAAGCCTTTAAACAACATCTCAAAAATAGACACCTGAAAAATATAAGGAATCCAACTGAACAAACTGTAATAGGTTATTAAAGTAACAGTCCCCAATTTGTTCACATCTTCTTGAGTAATCCTCTCCAACACTGATTCTGAGTTTTTCATTAGAATTGTTTTGGCCAATGGGACAATAGCAAATATGACATATTGGGGCTTGTTCTCCCTTGCAGGTTTTTGGAATCCTTACGTTTCCACATGTGGAAAGCCTGAGCTAACCTACTGGAGGATGAGCCATCACCTGGAGCAGACTCAGGCCATCCTAGTTGAAGCCTCCCCAAGCCAAGCAACCTTCCAACTACCAGACATTGACCATTCAGCCTTGAACATTCAGCACAAAGACAAAACAGACCAGACCAGAAGAGTCCCACAGAATAGGGGAAACTATTCAGAGAAAACTTAAGCCACTAAGTTTTATGGTGTTTTGTTCTGTAGCAGAAGCATACTGACAATACAAACCGAAATCCTTCTAATGTAGTGGACCTTTTCAGGCCAGCATTTTTTCCTTGAAAACCTGGAGCATGTATCCATCTTATAGCAGAGATCACTTTCACAATGTTTGGGCTCTTGATTTGAATTGATGATGTAATGAGCCCTCTATCCAGATTGTAACTAATTACTCTGCCACTTGACTGGATTCCACACCCTTCTAATATTTTACTTTTCCTCTTTTATCAACTCTCATTCTCTCTGCCATGATCAATAGACCAACTATGCTTATAACCACAAATTTTGATATGCTTAAACAAATGAACAAATATATTTAATAATTTCTTTTTTTTTTTTTTAAATGGTATCTTGCTCTGTCACCCAGGCTGCAGTGCAGCAGTGTGATCTCAGCTCACTACAACCTCCACCTCCCGGGTTCAAGTGATTCTCCTGCCTCAGCCTCCCAAGTAGCTGGGACGACAGGTGCCCGCCACCATACCCGGCTAATTTTTTGTATTTTTAGTAGAGACAGGGTTTATCCATGTTGGCCAGGCTGGTCTTGAACTCCCAACCTCAAGCGATCCTCCTGCCTCAGCCTCCCAAAGTGCTGGGATTACAGATGTGAGCCACCATGCCCAGACAATAATTTCTCGATATAATAAAAATGCCAATGCTATACAATTAATAGTAAAGTGATAAAAAGTAGAATAACATGATAACCATTAATTAATATATATTACATAATCATCCTTTTCATGAGTTGAAATGTTCTTTTAGCACACTTTATGGTTTATCCTTTCTGGAATACTATTATATGATCATGATTTTTCTCACACTTGTTCCAACGAAATATAATTTTAGGTGTTTCCTTCATATTGTTCAAATTGTAATATCTCCAGTGGAAGATTTTTTAAGCTTGTTCTTGTCTTGTCAGTGTCACCCCACATAGTCATAGTCTGAAAGCATCTTGCTTTCTGGAAATGAGATATTATAGGCACCAAGATACGGAATTATTACTTTTCACCAAGCCTTGGTTCTTTCAGTGGTGTATTAGAGACCTCATTTAGGGTTCTAAGGGTACATATCAAATTGTTCCATGAGTCTAAAATGGATAATTCTGCTGTGGGCCATTTTTAGTGATAGGGCTAGAAAAGTTATACTTTTAAAAGGTAAATAGCTCACAATGATTTTGCAATATAATTCCCACTTTACCCAATTATTAATTGTTGTTTAATATAAAAATATTTTTTAATTATTTTATTTATAACATATCTATTTAAATTCAATACAGGATTCCCAAATAAATATAGCAGAAGTGGGAGTTTCAAGTTGCTAAACATGTCAGTCACAATTTATGGAGCCGATTGAAAGATGGAGAAATATTACTGTATTAGTTTGTTCCCACATTGCTATAAAGAAATATCTAAGACTGAGTAATTTAAGAAGGAAAGAGGTTTAATTGGATCATGGTTCCACAGGCCACACAGGAAGCATGATGCTGACATTTGCTCGGCTTCTGGGGAGGCCTCAGGAAATTTACAATCATGGAGGAAGGTAGAAGGGGAGCAAGCACTTCACTTGGCCAGAGCAGAAGGAAGAGAGAGAGGCGGAGGTGCCTCACACATTAAAACAACCAGATCTCATGAGAACTCTGTCTCTATCATGAGAACAGCACCAAAAGGGGAAATCTGCCCCCATGATCCAATCATCTCTCACCAGGCCCCACCTCCAACACTGGGGATTGTAATTGAACATGAGATTCGGGTGAGGACACAGATCCAAACCATATCATTCCACTCCTGGCCCCACTCAAATCTCAAGTCATCACATTGAAAAATACAATCATGCCTTCCCAACAGTTGCTCAAAGTGTTAACTCATTCCAACATTAACTCAAAAGTCCAAAGTCTCATCTAAGACAAGGCTAGTCTCTTCCACCCATAAGTCTGTAAAATCAGAAACAAGTAAGTTACTTCCAAGATACAATGGGGATATAGGCATTTGGTAAATATTCCCATTCCAAAAGGGAGAAATCAGCTAAAAGAAGGGGGCTACAGGCCCCACGAAAGTCTGAAATCCAGCAGGGCAGTCATTAATTCTTAAAGCTCCAAAATAATCTTTGACATTATGTCCCACATTCAGGGCACACTTGTGCAAGGGGTGGGCTCCCAAATCCTTGGGCAGCTCTGCCCCTGTGGCTTTCCAGGGGTCAGCCCCCATGGCTGCTCTCAAGGACTGGCATTGAGTGCTTGCAATTTTTCCAGGCACATGGTGGCAAGCTGTCAGTGGCTCTGCCATTCCAGGGTCTGGAAGATGGTGGCCTTCTTCTCAACTGCCTATTAGGCAATTCCCCAGTGGGTACTCTATGTGGGGGCTCCAACCCCACATTTCCCCTCTGCACTACCCTAGTAGAGGTTCTCCATGAGGGCTCCACATCTGCATCAAGCTTTTGCCTGGACATCCAAGTGTTTCCATACTTCCTCTGAAATCTAGATGGAGGCTCCCAAGCCTCAATTCTTGTACTCTGTGCACCTTCAGGCTTAACATCACATGGAAGCTGCCAAAGCTTATGGCTCACACCCTCTGAAGCAGTAGCCAGAGCTGTACCTGGGCCCCGTTTAGCCATGGCATTCTCAAAGAATGTTGAGAGAGATGGCTGGAGGTGGAGTGGCTGGGATGCAGGGAGCAGTGTTCCAAGGCTACATAAGGCAGCAGGGCCCTGGGCCCAGCCAAGGAAACCATTCTTCCCTCCTAGGACTCTGGACCCATGATGGGAGAGGCTGCCATAAAGGTCTCTGAAATGCTTTGGAACCCTTTTCTCCATTGTCTTGTCTATCAATATTTGCCTTCCTTTTAGTTATGCAAACTGCTGCAGCCTTCTTGAATTCCTCCCCAGAAAATAGGCTTCTCTTTTCTACCACATGGCTGGGCTGCAAATTTTCCAAACTTGTACTTTTTGCTTCCCTTTTAAACATAAGTTCCAGTTTCAGATCATTTCTTTGTTCACACATATGAGTATATGTTGTTAGAAGAAGCAGCCAGACCACATCTTGAACATTTCGCTGCTTAGAAATTCCTTCCACCAGATACCCTAAATCATCTCTCTCAAATTTAAAGTTCCACAGATCCCTAGAGCAAGGGCACAATGCAGTCAGTTTCTTTACTAAATCATAGCAAAAATGACCTGTGCTCCAGTTCCCAATAAGTTCCTCATCTCCATCTGATACCTCCTCAGCCTGGACTTCATTATCAGCATTTTGGTCACAATAATTTAATAAGTCTCTAGGAAGTTCTAAACTTTCCCTCATCTTCCTGTCTTTTTCTAAGCCTCCACACTCTTCCACCTTCTGCCAGTTACCCAGTTCCAAAGATGCTTCCACATTTTCAGGTATCATTATAGCAACGTCCCACTCCTCCGTACCAATTTTCTGTATTAGTCTGTTCTCACATTGCTATAAATACCTGAGACTAGGTAATTTATAAAGAAAAGAGGTTCCGCAGGTTGTATAGGAAGCATAATGGCTTCTGCTTCTAGGAAGCCCTCAGGAAACTTACAGTCATGGTGGAAGGCAAAGGAGGAGTGAGCATTACCCAAAGGGAGAATGCCACCAAATTCTACAAGTGATTAGCTTTTATTTCTAGGAGGCAAATAAACAGGTGGCTTATGCCTGTAATCTCAGCACTTTGGGAGGCCAAGGTGGGCAGATCACAAGGTCAGGAGACTGAGATTTATGGAGCTTTTTTTGCCTAAACCACTTACCTTCTTAGCATAGGGACTTTTAAAAATCCTGATTATCAGAATATGGCTGAGAGATGTCAGAACCATTTCTCTCAGATATGAATTCTTAGCAGGAATAGAAATTGCAATTTTTTAATTTTTAATTTTAAGAGGAATTAGTGCCAGAGAGAACTATTAAGAAAGGGGTATATCCAGTCTAAGGATTGTTAGGCTCAAGTCCATGAATAGGCTCTGGGAAGTTTGTAAACACTTGGAAATTATTTGCAAACTGTGTGTGTGAATGTGCTTTACCTTAGAGAGTTCATGAATTTCATTAGATTGTTGAAAGAGTTTTAGTATTAACAAAGGAAAAACAAACCACCACCATCACATAACAAAACCACAACAGTGATCTAATCTTTTCACCTAACAATAAGTAAATTGAGGCTCTGATGGTTAAATTAATAGCCTGAGGCTACACAGTCAGTGGCAGAGCCCAGGGTAAAGAGAGAGCCAGCACAGCCAGTGGGGGAGCCCAGGGTAAAGAGAGAGCTAGGTGTTGTACTTAGTAAATAAATCAGAAATTCCTAACTCTTAGGCTGGAGTTCTTCCTGTTAATGTGACGCCAAAGTAGGGAATCATTAGGTCCAGGAATAAGAATTACATTTATATTATAAAGAAAAGGTGCAGTAAAATTTAAAGGAAGAGAAAGAGGGTTGCAGATGACAGAATACAAAGAATGTTGAGAGAGATGAAGCAAGATGAGTCCATAGAATCAGAGGCTGAGAAGTAATTCCTATTTATGAAAGGGAGTGAGAACAATGTGGTGAGGTGTATAGAGCTATGTGAAAGTGCTTGTCAATAACATGGATGCAGAATGGTGATGGTGATAATTGAAAAGGAAGTAAAATTTAAACACATTTGCAAAATATTTCTTTTTCTCTTTTTTTTTTTTTTTTTCTTTTGAGGCAGAGTCTCGCTCTGTTGCCCAGGCTGGAGTGCAAGGGCGCTATCTCGGCTCATTGCAAGCTCCACTTCCCAGGTTCACGCCATTCTCCTGCCTCAGCCTCCTGAGTAGCTGGGACTACAGGCGCCCGCCACCATGCCACGCTAATTTTTTGTATTTTTAGTAGAGATGGAGTTTCACCGTGTTAGCCAGTATGGTCTCAATCTCCTGACCTTGTGATCCGTCCGCTTTGGCCTCCCAAAGTGCTGGGATTACAGGCGTAAGCCACCGCGCCCAGCCCAGAATATTTCTTAATCAAAATTTCACCAGGGGTTCCAAAATGGCAGCATAGAATCAAGCTTCTTCCACAGAAAACCAAAAACATATAGCACTGAGATTATTACCAGCAATATGTCAGAACTCGCATATGAAGATGAGACAGTTCCTGGGGCCACAGAGAAGTGAAAAACTTTGAGAAGATGGTAAGAGAATCAGACTTTCGTGTCCACAATGCCTTTCCTCCCAGTCTGCTCAGCACCAAGTGTACGGAAAATTTCTCCCTGACTTACAGTTTCCACACTGGAAAAACCAAGATTGAGGTGGACAACCAGCTTCCCCACCATCTTGGGTTCTCTGCAGGAGACCCATCCCTGCCTCAACCCAAGGGAAGCATCAGGAGTACCTTGAAAGGAAAACTATTCCTGAGGGCAGCCAGAGACAAAGGAGGGAAGTGAGACTGCCATCCTCAGCCCTGGAACCTCTGTAACTCAGCGAAATGAGGCACAAATCAGAGTAGCTCTTCAGCAGCACCATGCTGTAGGAGGTTCATTCCACAGGTTCGTGCTCTGGGCAGAACACCCTAGGCAGCCTTCCTGCACTACTGCGATATTTCATTTGGCATCTCCCTATTTGGGCTGGGAAGCACTCTGATCATTTACTAGAACTGTAGCAAACCTGGGCTTAAAGTGCCATCTAGTGACAAAAAGAAGGCAGTGACCTGGCAAGAAAAAAAAGTCAACAGACAAATTACAAACAATCTGTAAGCAAACATATCCAATAAAAACCAAAACAAGCCACACCAAGAAGACTGGAATAAAGAGCTAATCCTTAAATGAAAGACATAGATGTACATCCACAAGAAACAACAGCAATCAGGGAACCATTACTTTTTCAAATAACCAAACGAGGAACCAGTGACTGATCTTAATAAGATGGCAATTTGTGAACTCTCTAAGAATTTAAAATAATAGTTTTTTTTTTTTTTTTTAGACAGAGTCTTACTCTGTCACCCAGGCTGGAGTGCAGTGGCACAATCTTGGCTCACTGCAACCCCCATCTCTCAGGTTCAAGCGATTCTTCTGCCTCAGCCTCCCAAGTAGCTGAGATTACACGCATGCACCACCACACCTGGTTAATTTTTGTATTTTTAGTAGAGATGGGGTTTCACCATCTTGCCCAGGTTGGTCTCAAACTCCTGGCCTCAAGTGATCTTCCCGCCTCGGACTCCCAATGTGCTGGAATTATTGGCATGAGCCACCATGTCTGGCTCAAAATAATAGTTTTAAGAAAACTCAGTGACCTCCAAGATAACACAGAAAACAAATTTAGAAATTTATCAGAGAAATTTAACAAAGAGATTGAAATAATTTTTTTAAAATCAAACAGAAATCTTGGAATTGAGAAATACATTTGCTGGACTAAAAAATTAATTACAGGCCCTCAACAGCAAAATGCACTGAACAGAGGAAAGAGTCAGTGAGCTTAAAGACAAGCTATTTGAATATTCACAGTTAGAGGACAAAGAAGAAAAAAGAAAAGAAACAGATCACCTACAAGATATAGAACATTAGCTGAAAAGAAAAAATTAAACATCATTGGTATTGAAGAGAGAGTTGAGGAAGGGCAAAGTGTAGAAACATTATTCAAAGAAATAATAGAAAACTTTCCAAAACATGAGAAAAAGATAAATATCCAGGCACGGGGTAGTAAAAGAACACCAAATATTTTTGACCCAAATAAGACTAACCTAAGGCATATAATCGTCAAACTCTCAAAGGTCAATGACAAACAGAGGATCCTTTCTCTCTTTTAAGAGAGGATCCTAACAGCAGCAAGAGAAAAGAAACAAATAACATATAAAGGAGCTCTAATTCATCTGGCAAGAGACTTCTCAACAGAAACTGTACAGGCCAAAAAAGAGTGAGATGACACTTTCAATGTGCTGAGTGAAAAAAACAGATATCCAAGAATATTGTATCCAGCAAAGTTATCCTTCAGATATGAAGGAAAGATAAAGTATTTTCCAGACAAACAAAAGCTGAGAGAATTCACCACCACCAGACTCATCTTACAAGAAACGCTAAAGGTAATTACTCATTCTGAAAGGAAAAAACATTAATGTGAATAAAGAAAACATTTGAAGATATAAAACCCATTGGTAAAATTAAGTATACGGACAAACCCAGAATAGTCTAATACCGTAACTGTGTATTTATATACTTATAAATACTTATAACCCTAGTATGAATCCAAAAGAGAAACCTATTAAAAATAATAATATCTACAGCAACTTGATAAGAGACAGGCAATATAAAATAAGTAAACTGAGGCAATATAAAGTCAAAATGTGTGTTGCAGGAGTGGAGTTAAAGTGTAGAGGGTTTTTTCCTTGTTTGCTCCTATTTTTTGTGTGTGACCTAAGATAAGCTGTCATCTCTTTAAATTAACATGTTACACCTATGAGATGTTTTTCGTAAGCCTGATGGTAACCACAGTACAAAAACCAACAATAGAGTCACTGAAAATAACAAGTGATCAATTAAAACATACTACCAGAGAAAATAACTACAAAGAAAGACAGTAAGAAAAGGAAGAAAGAGAGGAGTTACAAAACAATCAGAAAATAAGCAAGAAAATGGCACTAGTAAGTCCTACCTTTTCAGTAATAATGCTGAATGTAAATGGACTCAATTCTGTAATTAAAAGGCATAGAGTGGCTGAACAAATAAAGAAATAAGACCCAACTATATGCCGCCTACCAGAAACCCACTTCACCTATAGAGACACAAATCAAAGATTGCAAAGAGACAAAGAAGGTCACTACATAATGACAAAGGGTTCCGTTTAGCAAGAGGATATAATAATTATAAATATCTATGCACTCAACACTGGAGCTTCCAAGTATATAAAACGAACATTACTATCTCTGAAGGTAGAGATAGACTACAATACAATAATAGTAGCAAATTCACCACATCAGTAGAGCAAAGAAAAAAATTTTCATCTCATGACAAGATGAGAAAAGTCATTTCAATATATTCAGAAAACCTTTTTTTTTTTTTTTGAGACAGAGTCTCGCTCTGTTGCCCAAGCTGGAGTTCAGTGGCACAATCTCGGCTCACTGCAATCTCCACCTCCCAGGTTCAAGTGATTCTCCTCCCTCAGCCTCCTGAGTAGCTGGAATTACAGGCATCCATCACCATACCTGGCTAATTTTTGTATTTTTAGTAGAGACAGGGTTTCACCACGTTGGCCAGGCTGGTCTCGAACTTCTGACCTCAGGTGATCTGCCTGCCTCAGCATCCCAAAGTACTAGGATTACAGGTGAGCCACTGCACCTGGCCCAGAAAACATATTTGATAAAACAAAAATTTAAAAAATTTTTAAACCCATCAGGTTTATTCATAGGCTTCTAAATTTTATATGAAAAAGCAAAGGACTTAAAATATCCAGGACAGTCTTGGAAAAGGATAATAAAGGTGGGGCACTTACACTATTGGACTTAAGACTTATTCTAAAGTTACAGTAATCAAAACTTTACTGGAGGTACTGGGATAAAGATCAACAAGTAAGTCAATGGAATAAATAGAGAACTCCCAAATAGATGCATACCATGGCCATATGGTTCTTGACAAGGTGCCAAAGCAATACAATGGGAAAAGAAAATTCTTTAAGAAATAGTTCTGGAACAACTAGGTATCTCTCTACAGAAATAAATGAACCTCTACTCTTGCCTCACACCATACACAAAAATTAATTCAAATGGAGCATAGACCTAAACATAAAAGTTATAATTATAAAGTCTCCAGATGAAAACAAAAGAATATCTTTGTGAATTGGACATAGGTAAAAGTTTGTTAGGATATAGAAAGCAATAAATGATAAATGAAACCTCATAAAAATAAAAAACTTCTGTTCTTCAAACACACTAATGAGAAAAAAGACAAGACATAGGGAAATATTTTGCAAGACATATATCTGACAAATAATTGATAAACAGAATATATTTTTTAAAAACTCCTGACCAGGTGGGGTGGCTTACACCTGTAATCCTGGAAATTTGGGAGGCCGAAGCAGGCAGATCACTTGAGCCCAGGAGTTCAAGGCCAGCCTGAGCAACATAGTGAGACCCTGTCTCAAAAATAAATAAATAAATAAATCTCCTTAACTCAATAATAAAAAGACAACCCAACTTTTAAAAATAGGCAAACATTTCAATAGACATTTTACAAATTAATATATATGAATGACCAACAAGAACATTAAAAAGTACTTAACATCATTAGTTGTTAGGAAAATACAAATTAAAACCACAATGAAAAACCACTACACACCTACCAGAATGACTAAAAATAACAACACTGAAACACAAAATGTTGGCCAGGATTTGGAACAACCTGAACTTTCATGCATTGTTAATGGGAATGTTAAATTGTACAGTTACTTTGAAAAGGTCTACCTGTTTCTTAGGAAATTGAATATACATATACCCTGTAACCAAGCTATTACATTTTTAGGTATTTGCCCAAGAGAAATAAAAAAACATAGTCCACAAAAAGGCTTGTACAAAAATGTTTGTAGAAGCTCTATTTATAATAGCCCTGAACTGAAAACAGTCCAGATGTACATCGGTAGGAAAAACTGTGGCAAATTTATAAAGTAGTACAAACTAATGTTAGATAAAAATAGCATGAATAAATCTTGAAAATGCTATTTTGGTGAAAGAAGTCTAACACAAAAGAGACATACTTTATGATTCCAATTTATGAAGTTAGATCCTTGTAAAACAGGCAGAACTAATCTATGATCTTGTATTAGTCAGGGTTTTCCAGAGGACAGAATAGGGTGTGTGTGTGTGTGTGTGTGTGTGTGTGTGTGAGAGAGAGAGAGAGAGAGAGGGAGAGTTTATTAGGGAGAATTGGCTCACATGATTACAAAGCAAAGTCCCATGATAGGCTATCGGCAAGCTGGGGAAGAGAGAAGCTGGTAGTGGTTCAGTCCAAGTCCGAAAGCCTCAAATTAGAGAGGCTGATAGTGCAGTCTTCAGTCTGTGGGCAAAGGCCTGAAAGCCCCTGGAAAACCAATAGTGCGAGTCCCAGAGTCCAAAAGCCAAAGAACCTGGAGTTTCATGTCCAAGGGCAGGAGGAGCAGAAGAAGGCATCCAGCACGGGAGAAAGAAGGCAGCCAGAAGACTCAGCAAGCCAGCTTATACCACCTTCTTCTGCCTGCTCTGTTCTAGCCACACTGGCAGCCGATTGGATGGTGTCCACCCACATTGAGGGTAGATCTTCCTCTCCCAGTCCACTGACTCAAATGTCAATCTCCTCTAGCAACACGCTCACAGACACATCCAGAAACAATGCTTACCAGCTATCTTGGCATCCTTCAATCCAATCAAGTTGACAACTAATATTAACCATCATAGATGACAAAAAAAAAAATCAGACAGTAGATGCATCTAGAGGATAAAGGATTCAGGATTGACTAGGAAGGGTTATTTGTGGAGTTGCTAGACAAAATACAAGATGCCCAGTTAAACTTGAATTTCAGATAAACAATGAGTATTTTTTTTTTTTTGAGAAAAGGTCTCACTCTGGAATGCAGTGGTGTGATCATAGCTCACTGCAGCCTCAAACTCCTGGGGTCCTGTGATCCTCCCACCTCAAGCACCCAAGTAGCTAGGACTACAAGTGTGCACCACCACAACTGGCTAATATTTCTTTTTCTTTTTTTGTAGAGACTGAGCCTTGCTATATTGCCCAGGCTGGTCTCGAACCCCTGACCACAAGCAATCCTCCTGCCATGGCCTCCCAAAGTGCTGAGATTACAGGTGTGAGCCATCATGCCCAGCTCGGCAACAAATGATTTTTTTAGGACAAGATTTCTCATGCAGTAGTAGGGGCATACTTACACACACACACACACACACACACACACAAAGCCATCATTTATCTGAAATTCAAATGTAACTGGGCATCTTATTATTATTTTTCCTTCTAAATCTGGCAACCCCAGACATGAGGAAACCTTCTAGAGTGATGATAATGTTTTATATATTATAGGGGTTTAGGTTGCACAGGTATATATGTTTGTAAAAATTCATCTAATGTTACATTAAAAATGTATGTATTTAATTGTACATAAATGTTATCTTAAAAAACTACAAACAAATATTGAACTCTAGTTAATGATATGCATGCTGAAGTGCTAAGTGTAGTAATGTCTACAACTTGCTTTGAAATGCCTTAAAAAAGTAAGATGGATTAATGGGTGCATAGAGGAATGGATAAAAGGACAGATAAGTGATAGGCAAATATCATAGAATGGTAACGAGAATCTAGGTGGTGGATATATGGCTGCTCACTGTACAATTTTTCAACTTTTCTGTTTAAAAATTTTCACAATAAAATGTTGGGGAAAACTCAAGGGAAAAAGGTTCATGATGAATAGTGTGATACCAATTTTGTAAAATGTAGATAAATATAAACAAAGAACAACAAAAGTGAAATACATTACAATGGTTAACAGTTGCTATCCAGAAAAACGGTAACAACAACAAAAAAAGAAACCTCGCAGAATCCCATCAGACAGCAAAAGGGTACATGATCTTCTTGCAAATTAGGCAGCTAAAATTTGTGTAAGAGGTTGCTTTTAAAACATGAAGCACAGATTTGCAAGGAAAGGCATGGGTTTAAAATGTTCCATTCTATTCAACAAGCCTCATCTTGTTTTTATGTGGCTCAGGGGGTACCACCCTGGGAGTAGACCCAGCTGTTCTGTTACAATTCAGAATCTCTGAGTTGTTCAATTTCCATGTAGTTGGGTGGTGTGGATGTACCATTAATTATTTGATCAGTCCCATATGGATGGACATTGGGCTGTTTCCAATATTTTCACTGCTAGTTTTCTTCTTTTTACTTTGCAGTGATTATATTCACAGGGAGTTGCAAAATAGTAGGTACAGTCCCTCGGATGCGTTACACAGCTTCCCCTAAAGGTGACATCTTCCATAACAGCAGTTACACTAACAAAACTAGGGAATTGGCATTGGTTCAATATTGTTAGACTACAGACCTTATGCGGTTTTCACAATTTTTACATGTACTTGTGTGTGTGTGTGTGTGTTTTCCATGCAAGTTGATCTCATGTATAGTATCTTGTAACCACCACCACCACCATCAACATAGAACTGTTTCATCACCAAGTGGAACTCCCTTGTGCTGCCCCTTTTCAGTCACATCACCCACCTGTCCCTGTCCCCCTGGTCACTGCTAATCTGTTCTCCACCTCTATAGTTTTGTCATTTTGAGGATGGTATTACATGAAATTATAGTGTGTAACCTTTTATGCAGTTGGCCTTTTTCACTCAGCCTCATGCTCTGAAGATCCTTCAAGTTGGTGTACATATCAATAGTTTATTTCTTTTTATTCCTGAGTAGTAGTCCACTGAATGGATATGCTAGAGTTTGTTGAATCCCCTACTCATTGAACAAAATTTGGATGGTTTCCAGTTTGAGGCTATTATGAATAAAGCTCTTATTAACATTCATGTACAGGCTTTTTTTGAACATAAGTTTTCATTCTTTGGGATATATGCCAAAGAGAGCAATTGCTGAGTCACATGGTAAGTGCATGTTGAGTTTTATAAGAAACTGCCAAGCTATTTTCCAGAATGGCTGTAGCATTTTCTATTCATGCTAGCAATGTATGACATGTCCGGTTTCTTTGCATTCTTGCTAGCATGTGGTGTGATTTTTCAACTTATCCATTCTAATAGGTATAGTGACAGCTCATTGTGACTTTAATTTATATTTTTCCCTAATGGTTAATGATGCTGATCATATTTACATGTGCATATTTGCTGTTCATTTCCTTTTTTTTTTTTTTTTTTTTGAGACAGGGTCTTACTTTGTCACCCAGGCTGAAGTGCAGTGGTGCTGCCAGAGCTTACTGCAGTTTTAACCTCCCAGGCTAAAGTGATCCTCCTACCTCAGCCTCCCAAGTAGCTAGAACTACTGGTGCATGCCATCATACCTGGCTAATTTTTAAATTTTTCTGTAGAGATGGGGTCTCCCTGTGTTGTCCAGGATGGTCTCCAACTCCTGTGCTCAACCGATTCCCCTGCTTCAGCCTTCCAAAGTTCTGGGATTATAAGCGTGAGCCACTGCACCTGGCCTCATATCCCTTTTTTGGTGAGATGTCTGTTCATGTCTTTTGTCCATTTTCTCAGGGGATTTTTTAAAATGTGTTCAGTTTTAAGAGTTCTTCATATATTCTAGATGCAAGTCCTTTGTCAGCTATATGGTTTGCAAATGTTTTCACTCAGTCTATAGCATGCCATTTCATCCTCTTAATAGGATCCTTCACAAAGCCAAAGTCCTAAATTTTGATGAAGTCCATTTTATCCATTTTTTCTTCCATAAATTATTATTTTGGTGGCATGTCTAAGGACTAGGTCTTGAATATTTATCCCATACTTTCTTCTAAAAGTTTTATAGCTTTACATTTTATATTTAAATCTGTGGTCTATTTGAATTGATTTTTATATAAGGTAGGAGCTTTAGGTTGCGGTTCAATGTTTTGCACATGACAGTTCAATTGTTCCAATAGCATCTATTGAAAGAGTGTCTTTGTTTACTGAGTTGCCTTTGCACCTCTGTCAGAAGTCAATTGGCTGTATTTGTGTAGACCTATTTCTGGACTCTCTGTATTCTTCTTTTTACCTTTTATCTTTGCATGTAAATTATAGAATCATCTTGTCTCTATAAAATATCCTGTGCTGGGATTCTGATGGAGTTGCATTAAAGGTATAGATCAATTTGGGAAGAATTAAAATCTTTACTATGTTGAGTCTTCCAATCCATGAATCCATATACTCTTGATTTATTTAGAACTTCTTTGATTTTGTTTATAGCATTGCATAAGTTTTCAGCACACAGATCCTGTATATACCTAAAAGTTTTATGTTTCAGAGATATTATAGGTGTAATTATTCTGAAATTTTTGGTTTTAAGTTATTTATTGCTAGTGTTTAGAAATTCAGCTGTGTGTTGTGTATTGACCTTGTATTACTTTTAGGGTATGTGTGTGTGTGTGTGTGTGTGTGTGTGCATTCCTTGGAATTTTCTATGTAGAAATCATCTTGCTTATTAATAAGGATGATTTCTTTCCCCCAAGGAAGTCATTTTTCCATCCAAGGAGTCACTCTGGTTCTCTCTCCATGTCTGTCTATACAGTGCTCACCATTCTGGGAAGAAGAAAGGTCCCTTATCTAGAGCTCCACTCCAGTCTTTGGGCCTTATGGGTGTGTGTGTTTTGGTAGAGGGGGTATTCAAGTATCTCCCCAACAATGTGGAGACCAGCTGTGTGTGGTGGCTCATACCTGTAATCCCAGCACTTTGGGAGGCAAAGGTGGGAGGATTACTTGAGCCAAGAGTTGGAGATCAGCCTAAGCAAAATAGTGAAACCCAGTATCTGTAAAAATACAAAAATTAGCTGGGTGTGATGACATGCTTCTCTAGTTACAGCTACTTGTGGGAGGCTGAGTTGACAGGATCCCTTGATCCCTGGAGGTCAAGGCTGCAGTGAGCCATGATTGTGCCACTGCACTCCAGCCTAGGCAACGGAGTGAGACCTTGTCTCAAAAAAACAAAAAACCAATATGGAGATCTAGCAGAAATGCATTTACCTGTTATATTGGTATCTGATGCAATAAAGCAATGAAAACTTTTCATTGCTTTGAGATAGAAATAAAGTTAAAACCAAAAGTGGCCTCACAAAAAAACTGTGCAAGTATCTGTATGTGGAACTCTCTCTGACTTGTCCCTCTCACCAGGCTACAAGGAGAAGGGAGAACTGGGAGCTGGGAGGAGAGCAGGAAGAGGGAGATCTGTGTAGGGAGGGGGAAAGGTGCCCGTCCATGACAATTGTAGGACATATCTTTCTTCAAAATGTGGCTGCTGGAGAACCTGGACTCTGGCAACTGCGAGCTGCCCTGAGTCAGGTTTGGGCTTCCCCGCCTGCCTTCAAACAGGACCTGTGTCATGTGGCACCTGGATAGCATGAATGGAAGGACATTAGCAGAGTGGGGAACTGGGTGGTAGAGACCCTCACACCCGCCAGGAAGGTCAATGTGACTGCAAAAACACCACCAGATTGAAAATCTTCCTATGTAGACCCTTGATATATCAGCCACTCCACCCCACTGGTCACTATGGATGGGTGAACTAAACATGTCTTTCCACAAAATGGTGAGACAACCAAGTAAAAAGTAGTCCCCGGAGAACCTCCAACTGGCCTGTACACTGGGAGGATGGGGCAGGGCCTCGGGAAGTTCGTGCTGTTTGTAGGGGGGAGGAGCCTGGCCTCTCCTGTTCCTGGGTGGTGACCTGGAATTCAATCTGTGAGATGGGGCCTGTTAACAGGAACCCCTCTAGCTTTGCTGAGAATCTTTTTTCTTTTTGCCCAATAAATTCTGTAACCACTCACCCTTCAAAGTGTCTGCATGCCTAATCTTTCCTGGTTGTGTGATGAGAACCTGTTTTTTTCTACAACAATGGGAAGACACAGAAGGAGCCAAAATATGCCCTTTTCTTGCCCCTATTCTCCCCACAGTCCTCTCTGTGCTGACCTTTACCCCAGAACCAGGTCTTCTTGAAAAAGCAGAATTGGCCCAGACTCTATCAGCAAGTTTTTTATTGTCCTGGGGTTTAAAGAGGGCTTCTGGGAACCAGACAACTCTTTTCTTGGTCTTTTTGCTAAACTGATCTAACTCCTAGAGAATGGCATTTCAATTATTCTAGGCCTGTAGGCATAGAGATACCATCATCCTCCTTTGGAACATTTATGATAATGGCTTGATGGTGCTGAAAACCCCAATTACCAGGGTTCTAGTCTATCCCTAACCTAAATTCTTATTCTACATTTTTGCCTTTAGGAGTGCTGAGTGTGCATCGTTCAACCTCTATAAAGCAACCATCACCCTTTTGATGATTCCAAACTCCTCATTTTCAGAGTGTTCTTATTTCTCAGAAAGATTTGAACTTGGGCATGGAAAGGTCTGCTTCTCCTGTGCTGGCTCTGCTGTCTTCAGCTGGAGGGTCAGGAGACATTCTGGATGGAGAACGGCTGTCAGGGAGTGACAGGCAGCTTCACTCCAGACAAGCACCTGGGATTTGGAACCAGGGAAATGGGAGGATAAGAGACATCCTCTTGTTCTTTGACCTGATTCCCCAGTCAGCGGGAAGCCCACTGGGGGCTATAACTAACAGCTTCTGAAAAGCAGGGAAATTTTCACTAATCCAAGTCAAAACCTAGAAAAAAGCCTCCTCTTTTTATCTCAAAACCATGAAAATCTTCTAGGAACAGGCAGAAAACAAACAGCTGGAGATTTTTTTTTGCTTCATGTGGCCACGCACACGAAGAATTACTAAAAGACCAAGATGTAGAAATAAAAGAGGTAGGGCTGCTCAGAGGACAAATAAAAATTAAGTTGATCAAATCAAAGACCTTAAGTTGTGCTTCTTCAAGTCCTTTGGTTCCTCAGCCATTGGCTGTTTTCTCCTGCCATGCAGGGGTTTTCAGGAGGGCTACAGGAGATTTGGCAATTCTGTTTCACAAGGTCATAGGGAAAATTCCATTTTAGGTAGAGGGTAGACATCACCAAACACATTGTGGATGTGGTTCATTGATGTCACTACTCATTGAACTAATCTATCCTGATGATAGGCATCATACATCAGTCTTAGACTAAATGACCTGCAGGTCAGGCTAGGAAAGATCCACTGCTCTAGATGGGGAACTCCCATCTATACCTCCTTCCCTCACAGCAGCACTGGGCAAAGCGCCCTTGTCACAGCTGACATCTTTCTTGTAGGGTACAGGGAGGAAGGCTACTCTGGCCAGTGTTGACATTAGACAAGAAGGGAGCCTGTGGGTATGAGTGGGGAAGGTGAGGGGATCATACTTGGCAGGACCCTGGGAGTTGTGGGCAGGAGCCCACCCCATAGCCCATGCCACTCTCCAGTGAGACCTGGGAATGAAAAACTCAAAAGAGAAGGCAGCAGAAAACTTTTGAGAGAGAAAGAGAGAGACTGTGCGTGTGTGTAGGGTCAGTCAAAACTCCAAATTTCCATCTAGGGGCCAAATATACAGCAAGAACCAGTTGTCAGTTCAAAAGGGCCCCCATCACCATCATAACTACAATCTTAGCAGCACAGTGATAGAAACCTTGGGAAACTAGAAAAAGGATGTTACCTAAAGTCAATTTCTAGAAGACCTTTATGGCAATGAAAAGGAACCAAGAAAATCTAGATGGGCTGAACTTGGAGAACCACAAAGACTCTCGTTTCTAGACTCTAGAAACAGTTAACCTGGGAGTTACTGATACTTTCTCCACTTTTTCATGAATCAGTCCATGAAAGCACAACTCATCATCATTGAGGAATGGATGGTGGTCTATTTTAATTTCTAGCTTGCTGATATAAGTGCCAAGAGGGGCTCAACACTGGGACTACAAGAGATTCAATGAGCCAATTCAGGGTGAATAGTTGGGTCCTATTTTCCCCAAAGCAGTTGCTTTTCAACCATCATTGTCAAAATACATTTGAAGGACACAACACCATAGGGCAATGTTCTAGGGAGATGCAAACTAGCATAAGAGTTGCCCCACAAAATTTGTTTCCACCACCGTGAGCTCCTGCTTGCTGCCTCCTCCCTTGTCCTGGTCCCCTCCATGGCATCTGGAGGAAAGCCTGCTCTAGAGTGAGGAAGGGATAGAGAAATGAGCATGACAGAGTTGATTTTTGGACAAACAACGGTTTCACCCAGTTTCCCTTCTTGAGCCCCTGATGTCTGTGTTTGGGTAGAGCAGAGGCTTGAAGGCCTCTCCCTCCAGCCAGCCTGAGACTACTTCCATACTCTCAGTCAGTGCACATTTTCCCCAGGAAACCAATGACAGAAGTCCATGCTGTGGCAATGAAGAGAAGGTCAGCCACCTCTTCTGTGGAGGATTCTGATGCCAGCTCAGGGACACAGAGGCTGGTCAGAATGCCTCCCTACACCTTACAGTGAAGCATTGTTTTTGGAGAAGTACGAAGC
Source organism: Pongo abelii (assembly GCF_028885655.2). Taxonomy (NCBI): domain Eukaryota; kingdom Metazoa; phylum Chordata; class Mammalia; order Primates; family Hominidae; genus Pongo; species Pongo abelii. The sequence continues at coordinate 32,165,146 of NC_071995.2, forward strand.
CAAAGAACCCAAGCCGAGTGGATAGAGTGAAGACAAGAATAAAATACGTCAGGCAGGGCATAGTGGCTCATGTCTGTAATCCCAGCACTTTGGGAGGCCAAGGTAGGCAGATCACCTGAGGTCAGGAGTTTGAGATCAGCCTGGTCAACGTGGTGAAACCCCGTCTCTACTAAAAATACAAAAATTAGCCAGGCATGGTGGTGGGCACCTGTAATCCCAGCTGCTCGGGAGGCTGAGGCAGGAGAATCGCTTGAACCCGGGAGGTGGAGGTTGCAGTGAGCCAAGATCACGCCATTGCACTCCAGCCTGGGCAACAAGAGTGAAACTCCATCTCAAAAAAACAACAAAAAGAATAAAACAGGTCTTGGTTTCACAAAGTAAGACATGGTACAAATATACCCATCACATGATTTTAGAAAAATTGAGGGAAATGGAAGCAAACACAAGATATTCAAAACACTAATGCCCTAACTTGTTTGCAGATACCAGAATAATGACTTACAGATACCAGAATAATGAGGGAGAAGGAAAGGAAAAAATCAGTTGGGGAATACTTGGACTGCAAAAGCAGCCTGCCTCACAAGTCAGAGCAACAGGAAACACACACACACACACACACACACACACAGACACACAACAAACAAACAAAAAAAAACAAACATGGGTAAAACCTCAGGCTGCACATGCACACAGATAAGCAGACAGGGTCCTGCAGAAAAGCCCATTGTTCTTTGCATAATTAGCAAACTCCCAGGAAAAAGTTTCTTCCCCTTTTCAGGCATATACATGGTGGGCTCCACGGAAACTGGCACAGGGAGGAGGGAGACTTACCTAAAACAAACCCACAGTTATATAAATAAGAGAAGTGGCGCTTTGTGCCCGCCTAGAGTCATACCTACAGCTGCATAAGGGGAATTGCACAGATAGCTTTACTGGTAAAAAGTTACTAAAACAGTTACAGGGAGGAGAGCAGTTGCTTATAGAAGTTTATTGCAATCAGCTGCAACCTGGCAATCCACTCGGACTCCCCTCTGCTGTGGAGAGCTTTCTACTTTAGCTTATTAAACTTTTGCTCCAACCTCATCCTTGTAGCCACGTTCCTTAATCTTCTTGGATGTAGGACAAAGAACCCTGGGTACTAGTTCAAACAATGAGAAACTGCTACAATAAGATGCATTAGTGAGACTGCAACGATACCTTTGCTCATCGTACAAATTAAAAGAAAAATCATTCCCTTTCCCTCAATCACATAGAGAAAAGCACTTAAGTGTTCAGAAGTAACCCTTGTCACACTCCAAATACAAAATGATTTACATGCAGCAAAATACACAAGAAGTGAATTAAAATATAATCGTTATATTCACTTGGCACAATTGTAACTCCATTAAAACAAATTTGAAAAATACTAAAACTGACCTGAATTTAAGTTTCTTCAACAGAAACATTATCAAAGTAATAAAAAATTACATGAGATATATCGAAGCAAAATGCCTTCTTGAGTTTTTCCCTTAAATTTCTCTGTGTTTTTTTTAAATATAGTTTTAATGCCAAAGGAACTCACAACTATATTTTAAAGTGAATATTACTGCATTGTTTTTGCATTATCTTGTGGGACAGAAATGCAAAGAGTTATGGATTACCACCTTAGAAGTAGAGACAGTGGTCTGTTTTTGTATTCAAACGGTCCCAGATTTAGATCTCCGCACAATTAAACCAGAATAGGGGGATTGTGTACTCACAGGTGCCATGGGCACACGATATGGGTGCATATACATTTGGATATATGTACACAACCTACTACATACACACATGTGTAACACATACAAAGACTCTCTCACCCATGCTCCTCCCTCCCACACCTACCTATACACCCAGGGTAAAATGGAACCCAACTCAGTTACCTATATTGTGCAAAATATATCAAGTGCATTGCCAATTACCTTTACATTAGAAAACTAAACCAAGCCAGAAAAAAAAAAGGATTACTACTTAAGGGATTTGTAACAAATTATTGGGCATACACAATACGTAGTATAATTCTCCAACAAAGGCTTCTATTGAACCCTACCTGGATAAAGGAAACCACAACCATTTAAATAATACAAGAAAACCAAATCCGATTTACACTGGCAAAAGTGAAAACTAAGTGGGTGGCTACAGGACTTTGTAAACACTCTCCTTCCTCTCCTCTCCTCTGGGAAAATAAAAACCAAAAAAAAAAAAAAAAGCCCAAAACAAATCAAAAAATGAAAACTGCAAGAAAAGTGTCAAACCACAAAACAAAAGAGCGCTCCACAGAAGCTCAGCACATCTTCATTTGGGGGGCGCTGATGCCCTTTCCCTGTGGGCGGCGCCAGCTCCTTTCTCGGCTGCCTGCCCAGCGGCTGGGCTGGAGCTCCGCGTGCTGGGTGTAGGTCAAGTGATCCCGTCGCGGGCGGGCGGGCGGAGGTGGCCGGGCAGCAGCCGCTGTGCCCAGGTCTAGGGTGAGCAGCACTGCTGCCCTGGACCCCGGCTCCCACGCCTGTTTCCCGGAGCTCCGCGGCTCCCGCTGCTTTGTCCTCCCTCTGTGGGCTGGGCTGGGGTCCTCGCGAGAAGTCCTGCCCTGCTCCCTTCTCCAAATCCACAGGCCCTGTCTCTCTGGAGACAGGGAGGCTCATACAGGATATGTACAAATGCTTTTATTACAAGCTGAGTTGGAAGACACCCGTTTGTTCTCGGGTCCTTTTGGTGAGCGCCGCAGGAAGCCGGACTCCTCTCTCCCCAGAGGCGGCCGCAGGTTCCCGGCGCAGGGCCTGCAGTGCCAGGAGCAGGCAGGGGCCTCTGCCCTCCCCTCCGTCCCTGATCTCCCGCCTCCGCCTCACCCGCCGTCTCTGCGGACTCACCTGGGGCTGCGGCCTTTCTTCCCTCAAAGCAGACCCTTTACACACCGGACTCTGCGTCTTGTCCCAATACAAATACATGAAAATGCGGTTCCTCAGGTGGCGGGAACAGTGAGCACTTCTGAAAAACAGCCCATTAGGAACATTGAAGTAAATCTGAAGCCTAACGCCCCGGCTCCCAGACTACGGGCTGCCGAGCAGACTCTGCGGTCCCGCAGCTCCCCGGCACTCGCCGCCCTGGGCGCGCAGCTCCCAGGCTTTTCTGCGCTGGCCCCTGCCGGCATTGGCCAGGTCCCCGCAGTTCACGAAAGGCAAGAGGGCGTCTGCAGGACTCCGCGGGACGCCCCGCTGAGGACGCTGTGGGCCTCGCACTCCACCTCGTCTCCTGCGCTGTCACAGGCGGAGGCCAGCTTCTGGGTTGAGACCTCTGTGAACTCCGGGTCTTGAGCAAATTGCCCCAGTCCTGACATCAAAACCTAGGGGGCGGGGTTGGAGGCCATGAAGAATCAAAAGAACATTATCACTGGAGCTCGACTCCTCTAGAGGGTGGCAGCAAGGGGCTTCTGACGCGGAACTTCGCGGGCCAGTGCATGTGTGTGTGCGTGCGTGTGTGTGCGCATGTGTGAGGGGTTGTGAGGGGTGCTTGTAGGAAATGAACAGAGAGGGAGCATCAACCGAAAGATTAGGGATGTGTAGGCCAGAGAAGTTTTGCCTTGGGTATTAAAAGCCATCATCAAATAAAGACTTGGCTCACAGGGGGACGGGGAAGCCTGCCCTGCTGCTTCCTAGGCCTACCCCAGCCTGCCCTTCTCTTCTCCTCTCTGATGCCTTTCATATTAGTCTTCCCAAGAAACCTTCATTCTCCCTGCTGAAACTGCAGCCCTGAGCCTACTGCCCATAGCCAGCTTGCTGTATTGCCTGGGATGAGGATCCAGAAGTATGCATGGAAACACCGTGCACGCACCTGCTCGGAAGGGCCAGCAGGCGACCCCTAAAACTTCTCCATCCTCCCTGTTGGCAGCTTTATGCCTGGCTACAGGAAAACAAGCTCCTGAGACAAAGGATGGGAGGAAGCCACAGAGCGCACCTCGCACAGCTCCTCCCGGGTGTCTATTCGTCTTGCTCCCAACCCACATCACTGTCTCCTGACGCTGCCTAATATTACTTTGGAGCTCCTGCCCCTTCCTGACCTGTTGCATACGTGTTTATTTATTATCTGTCTCTCCTCACCACAGTGTGAGTCACTAGAGCGGAGGCTCTGTTTCTCAGCTGTGTCCCCGCACCTAGAACAGCGCCTGCACGTGGTAAGTGCTCAGGAGAGATCTGTGAAATGAATAAAGGATAACAAGGCCACATAAAGCATCAGAGTTTTGGAGTTTCAAGGGATCTTCAAAGCCATCTGGTTTAACTCCCCATCTCCTGCATGACAGGCTGATGACTGATGGGCACCATCTCTGCTTGTATATGTCTAGTGATGGGAGGCTTGCTACTCTTTAGGAAATGCCCCCTCATTTTGGGAGAGCTCAGTTGGGAATGTCTTCCTCATGTGAGCTGAAATGTCCCCGCCTGTCCGTTGAGCTAGTTGCTCCAGGACCGTGACCCTTTCCCCATGCCTCCCATTGCAGGTGTGAGATGCCCAGCACAGCCTCTGAAGTCATCTCCTTTCCTGGTTTACCTAATTCCTTAAACCAGTTCTCCTATGAAATGGTTCCTAGGGACCTTGCCATCCTGATCATCCTCTTTTGGGTTTGTTCCAGTTTGTTGAAGGTCCCTTAAAATGTGGTGCCAGGATGCTGTAGATGCTCTCACCAGGCAAAGTACAGTGGAACTGAAAGCTCTCTTGTTCTAGACAAGCGGCTCTCAAGCTGGCTGTGCATTAGAATCATCAAAGGGCTTTTAAAAATATCAGTTTCACTTGTCATGGATTTCCAAAGCACCACAGGTGATTCTTATGAGCAGTCAGCGTTGAGCACCACAGATCCTGACCTTCTCTGTGCATAAATACAGTCCAAAATCACATTTCCATCTTGTGCAATCACAGCACACGGCTGGCTCATACGATGGAGCCTCGAGGCCTTTCCTTTCTCGAGGTTTACCGGCCTATGGTAGGGATACTTTTCTCAGTAGCTTCTTTCTCTGCCTGTATCAGGCCCAGCCTCAAAAGAGCCAGTAACATCTTGTGTGGTCATATTTTCCCAAGCCAGCCGTCCTTCTATAGCCCTGAGAGGGAACGGAGGGTCTTTCTGGCTCAGAGGCTTGACACACAATCAGTTTGGAAAGAGCCAGGCTCTCCCTTCTCAGCTCCCCATGCCAAGTCCCCTTGCTGCCCATGGCCTCTCCCTCCCCTGTCTGCTGTGTGATGGGGAGTCGTGTACCACTTCACCAGGCTGCTGGCACTGCCTTGGAATTGCCTCTTAGGGTCCCAGCCTCGCTGCCCACCATGGGGAAGATAAGCCAGGCTCTCTGGTTTGTGCTGCCATCCCTGTGCCAGGGGGTGGTCTCCTCAGCACAGGAGCTGCAGTGGTTGGACAGGACACTGCTGGTGAGGTTCTTGCTGGACTCAGCCACCTCCAGCACAGGGTGGGAACCAGCTGCAGGGCCTGCCTAGGCTGGGGGCTGTGGCAGGGGGTGGTGGAGAATGGCCTGGGAATGAGGCAGGGGCATGGCTTCTCTGAAGAAGAGAGCTCAGGCCCACCGCTGAAAATGCCTGTAGACACACAAATAGTGTGAGCTGTTGGGAGTGGTTGGCGCCAGGCAAGGCAGGCCCCTGCTTCTGAGCAACCACTGCTTTGCAGCTGTTGTTTCCAGATAGTTCCACCCACCTGGGATTCACATGCCATCATTTTAACCCATCTCAATCCTACCTCATCAGACCTGGCGTGAGTTTCAACCATCTCAAAATATATTTTATGATTATCTCAGTCTGATGTGGCCCGCTTCTCTTCTAACTTCAGAAAGCTGTGGTCAAGTGGAATCAAGGTAATCTGCATTTCAGCCCTGGTCCTGTCACCTAGTAGCTGTGAATTCTCTCACTCTTGGTCTTCTCATCAGTATAATAGAGAATGATGATGCCTGTGTCTTCTATAAACCAGAACACAAATGCCCTATCAATCTACCTTACAGGGTTGGTGTGAGGTTCAAGCGAAATAAGGTCTATCAAGAAGTATAGTGCACATCTCACAGAGCTAGACAAAACCAGTATTTGCTGTTTTAATTTTTACAATTAATTGGGCCATTAACAATGCCCTACCAGCCTCTAGCTCAGGTTGTCGTTGACCCATAGTTTAAGTCTTGCACTATATTGTAATCAAATGATTTACATATCGTGTCCTCTGTCCCAGCATGTTCTTGAGCATCCTGAGGGCAGGGACCAGCCTTGATGACCCACCCTGGCAGAGGCTCCCCAGCGGTGGCTGCTCTGAGATGTGCTCCCGGGAGAGAGCAACTGTGTGGGGAAAGCCCTGCTCTGAGAGGCAGAGAGAATGGGAAGATCACCACCTAGGTGGGAGGGAGGAGAAAGGGATAAAGACGAGTACAAAATAAAGATGACTTTCTCGCCTACCAGCAGGCTGAGAACAGATGGGGGAAATCAACTGTTAGAAAACTTTTAGAGTGCAGCGAACCACCATGGCACACGTGTACCTATGTAACAAACCTGCACGTTCTGCACATGTATCCCGGAACTTAAATAAGTAAAAAAAAGAATAGTAAAAGAAAAAAATAAATCTTTTAGAATAATGCACACGGTGTCCCCACATTTTGCCACCTCCCTACCCCAGCTCATCATGGTCCCAACCTGGGGCTCCTGGGTCCCTGGAGATCTAGGAAAAGTTTAAGGTATGTTCAATATTTTCGAAAGCCCAGTGGAAATCATACCTTTTTAGGCAATGCCACCTGGGCTAAGCAAAACAGTGCATTTCTTTGACGTCAGTTGGGTCACACTGGTCATCTTATGCAGATTATGAGCTTTGATTAGCAGCTGAATGCCTTTGGGTAAAAAAAAATTATTTAAAGCCTAGGTCCATGTAGGGAATATATAATTAAATGAGTAAAAATTCAGGAAACCAACGTTTAGACCTCATCTTGCCTGGGGTTAATAGAATGATCTTAGATAACTCTTTAAGTGAGTAGTCCTAAATACCAAGAATACATTTGGTACTGGCATCTTGCATTTCACTATCTCAGCTGGAGCCAGCCAGGCTGAGAGGGATTCCATCCAGGGAATCTCCCTGACATGTTTTCCTTGGATGTCATTCCCTACTCTTGACCATGTTGCTGGCAGGTTCTTGGACCATTTCTCTATGTCGGTGGATGGACTGTTGTGCAGCTAAATTTTCAGTATGTTCAAACTCTATCTGCACAGGTGCCCCACAGCTTAAGCCTGTTTGGTGAGGAGATATCTGTGGCACCAAAAGAAGATAGCTCAGGCAGATCCTGCAGTTGCTGAGTCTTCAGGATCCTGGGAAGAGTTCCTACTCAGCAGTATTCCCTAGATCCACCTTATGACATTACTGACCTTGCTAAGGCTCTCCCCTGCACAGGAAGAGTGGGCAGCCCTAGCGAGGAGCCGTTAGGGCCAGGGGTAGGAGGTACCAGCCGTCGGAGACAGGGAAGACTGATTGATCTCTCGGGGATTTGTCCCTCATCCTGGGGACTGTCCAGCCTGCTGGGTGGTGGCTGGCAGCCTGTGCAAATGTATGAGCCACCAGAGGGTCAAGCAGACACAAGGCAGGACTGTCTTCTGGGAGATGTGTCCCCCTAAATTCTTCTGTCACTTCAGACATTCCAGGTAGAAGGAGGCCCTTTGACCTGCAAAGCCAGCCAGAGAACTAGGAACAGGGCAGGGAAAGAGCATGCTAGCCTGAGATGGCCCACACCCAGCTGCAGTGTGAGGAGCAATGTCTGTGGCCCGAGACACACCTCCTTTCTCCACCCTGTCACCTTATCTCTGAGAGATACTGTGCAGCATATGTCCAAGGCCATCTGGGCACACTCTGCCTTTGGAATTCTGTTTTCCCACTTTGAAAATCTGCCCAGCCCACTTTGGGGAGGTTGTTTGAGTCAGGTTTCCATGGTCTCTCAATCAACCCTCGGCACTGACCGGTGTCCCCTCAGAGGGTACCACTGGCCACATCTGGAGAGCAATGTGTGTGTTTAATAGTGAGGCAGAGCAGAGGGAGCCCGTCTTCATGGATTGCTGGATGTCTCTCTTGTCCTCTTCTGGGGGTGTCAGTTGTTGATTTTCATCACCCCAGTAGGAGAGCCTGGAACACAGAACTCTTGGGGCTCATTCCTGGAGGCTGAGAAATGCCACTGCGTAGGGACAGCTGCCACCCCCAGAAAGCGGTTTGCACTTTTCCTTAGTGAAGAGACCCTCCCCCTGCCCTGCCATATTGTGCTTACATACAGGTTGATGCATTTCCTTCCCAGGAAATTCCACCGTGCCCCCGGCATCACAGATGTCTCCAGACCTGCTGGTTGGGAGTTTCCAGCTCCTCACCCACAGCTTGTCCTATGAACTTGCATTTCAGATTTAGGGCAGTGAAGGCAGTCTCAGGTCAAAGGTGTCAAGAGAGTTGAAAATATTCTAGGCCCATTAAGTTCTTTCAAGGAAAGGCCTCAGCTCCTGTGTTTGCATGTGCTGCTGCTACGTGCCACAGCTACTCTCAACTTTAACCCAGACTTATCAGCCACCCCCCATTTCTCCCTGCCCTGCCAACCCCTTCATCACCAAGGGCACATAAGCAGTGCCTACAGCAAGCATACAATCATTCAGTCAGCAACTAGATGCACTGTAAGGAACCTTGGGAGGTATTAAGTCAACGGCATCCAGGTCTTTTGATGGTGACTCACAGTGAGAATATATTTGACACATTCCCATCACGCACGGATGCACCTAATGGAATCTTACATTTCACTATCTCAGCTGGAGCCAGCCAGGCCAAGAGGGATTCCATCCAGGGAATCTCCCTGACATGTTTTCCTTGGATGCCATTCCCTACTCTTGACCTTGTTGCTGGCAGTTTCTTGGATCATTTCTCTATGTTGGTGGATGGATTGTTGAGCCGCTAAATTTCCAGTGTGACTACACTGCACACTGGTAAGTTCTAGTCTACTTTAGTCTGTGGTCATTCATTAAAATTTTGATTTCACAATCCCTAGTGCGTCAGCCTGCAGTCTGAGAGGCACAGTTGCCTTTTAACCTCCTTTTGCAGATGAAGCCACCAACTTGCTGGTCCCTGGTGCAGCCCCCACCTCTGAGGGGAGACACTGCTGCCTTCATCTTCTGTGAATCCACCCTTGTTCCTGGCACAGCACAGTGACTTTGAGTCTTTACAGACATGCAACAGCCTTTGTTGAGTGAGACCTCACATTCTTATGCCTCCAAGACTTGCTCTCATTCTCAACTAGTCAAGCCCTCCCTATTATATTTCCTCTTAGACAAGTCACCCCTACTCTTGTACTTCCAGCGGTTTGACCTTGTGCATCGTACATGTTAAGCTCATCCTGCCTTCAACCTTCTCTGAATGCCTGTACCCCTCAGGGTTTGTACCACCCTGTGGGCAATTAGTTAGAGCTCTCCATGTTATCTTCCTCTTCTGAGACCCTCTTAGCTTCCTAACTAGTTTGGAAAACCTCCTTGAGTATGGGGACTGGTTTATTCACAACCTATTAGAGTGCCTGCATGCACCAGGCACTCAAGAAGAGCAAAAATGGGTTGAAGCATACACTTTTCCTGACTTCTAGGATAGGTGGTTGTGTATGAGTTTGTATTCCCCAAAAATCAATTTAGAGAATGTTATCTCTTAAGAAGCTTCCAATGTTTCTTTTGGTTTTGTGTTGACTATGTTTCATTTTGTCAGGAACATGAAGGTCTATCACCCCCATCATCCTATTTTGTTGATGGGGACATAAAGGTACAGGGTGGTTGATGGATTTGTCAAGAGCTCCTGGTCTCTACTATTTCCATGCTTTTCCTTATTCACTAGATTCTTCTTTCTTCATCAGGGGGACAGGAGACACTTCTGCTACTCCACCAACCCAGTTCTGGAGCAGAAAGCTCTGGACCCCAGGAAGCCACATGCTGTGCTAGCTAGGCTGGAGCCTTTCCCCACATCCCCCTGGGGGGCCCGGGGCCTCCCTCCCATCACCTCCAGCCACACCTTTCCTTTCTTCACAAACCTAAAAAGCTAGTCCTTCCTCAATATAAAGTACTTTCAGGAAAGCTTCTAAAAACAGTGTGTCTTTAATGTTTTTTAATGTAACCCACTGTCATCAAGGCATTTTACAAGGAGACTTTCTAGATACACACACATATTGGCAATGAACCAAATGTTTCACCACATAATACTAACATTTGTGACTTTTGATGCACTGTGATATTTCCTATTGTGCTATGCTGTGCAATTCTTTTAAAGGGCTGACCAAATTGATGTCACAACCTCCTAATGGATCTAGGTCTGCAGTTTAAACACTCTACTCCAAAAATTCCAGCAAGAACAAAAATCTCAGCCCTAGATTTGCCAACGGTGTCCTTTTCTGGGACTTTATTATAAGGCGTTGCATAAAAAATTTGTTAATTGTTAATATATGGATGTGTGCACTGAGTCTCACTGGTAAACATATTGATGACTATTGGTTACGGCCTAAAAAGAATGCTTGAAAGTTTTCCTGGTGAAGAAAGGCCAAGCTAAAAAGGGGAGTCGTGTGTGTGTGTGAGAGAGAGAGAGAAAGATGGGGGTGGTCCCATCCCCCTAATGAGATGCCACATGCTGTGCAGATGTTTCACAATATTTGATCTCCTCTTCTTCTCGAATTCATGTCCAGAGGAGAAATTCCATGGACCTGCCCCTGCCTCCCCCAGACCCTTCCCCACACCTTGGCTGGCCTGGGCAGAGAGCCGCAGAGCTCACATCTCTGTGGGGAACAGGCTGGACTCCCTGCGGGACTCAGGGTCTTCACTCACCTTTACTTCACAGGTCTCCTCCTGAGACCCCTTGTCCTGACACACTACAGCTCTCTGGCTCTCTCAGGAGTGGCACCTAAAATGTCCGAGATGGAGACAAAAAATCAGAGACTGCCAACACTCCTGCCCTTCCCTCAGCAAGTAAGGCATCACATACACATGCAGACATGCACACGCGCACACAGGCACATATGCACATGTGCACACCAACACAATTGCTGTGGCCTTTTCCTCCTAAAATCACTGAGGAAGCCATGGGGCCACTGAAGTGTTAAGATTAGGGTGAGGGTTTTATGTGGGAGAAGGAGGTCTGATTTGGATCCAAGAAGATCTGAGTTCTGACCCCCACTCACTCTGGCCCAAGTCACTTAGCCCACCCTATGCCTCAGTTTCCCTTTCTATGAAATTGGGTTAACACATGCCCTGCCTGACTCAGAGGCTTCTTGTGAGTCACAAATATAGTGACTCAAAGATGAGATGATGCTTTGAGTGTGCAAAGAACCAACTTGAAACACGGGTCCTGGGCTGTACGATATAGGGCAGTGTGGCCCTAGAGAGAAGGCTGTCCCTCCTCTCCATTGTAGACAGCTGGGCCTTTGGGCCTTTGGGCCTTTGTTTGGCACAGCTGAGAAGTTCCTGTTATCTTCTTTTGATAGTGTCTTTGAGCAAAGGATAGTGAGCCTGAGGCCCTGCTGAGCCTGAATCCCACCTGAGCTCCAGATCTTCCTACGCCAAGATGTGCCTTGGGATGTAACACTTTCCCCACTGGGACAGGGGCTTCTGCTCATCTAGTCACACCTTCTTGAGGTGTGAGCTAAGTGTTCTTCCTTTTCCTAGCAGTGCTCAGCTCAGTACCTCCCTCCATCTTTCTTTCTATAGACCCTGCATGCTGGGGCCCACTTTATCCTCAAGCCCCTGAGGGTACCAGGAAAAGATCCTGGCTTTGAGCCACTCAGACAGGGAAGTGGCAGAGCTCTCTCAGGGCTACCCACCTGTATTTGTCTGTCCTTGTAGTGCTATAAAGGGATACTTGAGACTGGATAATTTATAAAGAAGAGAGGTTTCATTGGCTCACAGTTCTGCAAGCTGTAGAGGAAGCATGATGCGACATCTGCTTGGCTTCCATGGAGGCCTCAGGAAACTTACAATCATGATAGTAGGTAAAGGGGGAGCAGACATGTCACATGGCCAGAGCAGGAGCAAGAGAGAAAGAGTGAGGTGCCACATGGTTTTAAACAGCCAGATCTTGCAAGACGTCACCCACTATCCCAAGGACAGCACCAAGGGGATGGGACTAAACTTTCATGAGTAATCCACTCCCATGATCCAGTCATCTCCCACCAGGCCACACCTCCAATACTGGGGATTACAATTCAACATGAGATTCGGGTGGGGAGGTAGATCCAAACTATATCACTACCCGCCAGTTGGAAGGAAAGATGAGCCATGGGAGCTCCAGGTGGAGCGGAGGAGAGGAATATGGCCTGTGCTTTGGAAAGACACAGTGGGCTGAGCTGAAGATGCAGAATGGCAGAGGGCAGGCAACACCACTTCTGAAGGGACCACCACCCACAGGACATACTGGCCCATTCTGAGCAAGAGCAATCCTGGAGCCAGACCTGCCCTTATCCTTGAGTGGCCACATGGAGGACAAGGCCCCAGAGCTAGAACTTGGGCTTTATTTTCCTTCTTCACCAGGCTGAAGCATCCTGAATGTTGTTTGTACCAACTGCAATGGAAGAGAGGGTTGATGATGTTCAATGAGCACTTACGATGTGCCGGGCATTGCGCTGAGTGCTTCGCTGTGTTTTATTTCACTGACAGATGTATCTGTGGGGAGAAGAAAACCCCTGGGGCCTCCTCCCCCAGCTCCTCTAAAAATCACTCTCCCTTAAAGAAATGTAGAACAAAGTTTCATATGAAAATGCCCTTAGAGGGAGGTAATTAAAACAGTAAACACTGGTTTTATCTAGCTCTACACCCTCCCCTCCCCTGCTGGGAGGGGTCAGAAGTCGAAGGCCCTTGTCCAGGTCTATCCTCAGGACAGAGCCCAGAGAGCAGGCTGTGCCCTACCTCCTCTGTGCACCCTGGGGTGGTGGCTGGGCAGCCTGTTCTCATGTATGCACAAAAAGGCCACCTCACAGCTAGGTGAATGGCACTTTCTTTGTTCAGGTTGGCAAGGGCAAAGTGGGTGAGTCCATTCACTTTAGGGAGGTGGGGGACAGAGCAGAAGTGAGGGCAGCACCCACCTCTGAACTGGCTTACCCCTTCTTCTGTCCTGTCTGAGGGTTCTCATCCCCTTCTGTCTTCTGTCCCCACACCCGCGCTGGAAGTCACCTTCCCTTACCTCCATCCTTCACCTCCAACTGAAACCACAACAGGGAGTTGATGAACCTAATGCTTTGGTGAGGGACTGGGAAGCCAAACCTGGAGAGGCAGAGGTCCTGGGAAGAGGCCCAGAAGACAGCAGACCTTCTTCCTAGGATTGTGAAACAAGGTGCTTCCAGTCCACACAGCTGCCCTGCACATTACAGTCCTAATGATACAGACAGGAGACAGGGAAATACTGGGTAGAAGAGGGTAGTTCTCCAGCAAAGGCCCCACCCCCAAGCCTGGAAGCCCACAGCCCTAAATGGGAACAGGCATTCCTGTTTTCAAGCCAAATGTTGCCTTTTGGCCTGCCACACCCCCCTATCCTGTACCCATACAAACCCCAAACCCCAGGCGTCACAAGCAGACAAGCAGATGAACAAAAGAGCAGGGGAGCAGAAGAGTGACACAGCAGAGAAGGAGAGAAAAGAAGGATCATCCGAATGTCAAGAGGAGTTCAGCTGGGGACAGTCAGAGAGATCTGCCATGGGACAGCCAAACTCCAGGAGAAGATCATCATCCCACTCCATCCCTTTTCCAGCTCCCCATCCTTCCCTCTGAGAGCCACCTTCATCACCCAGTAAAATCCCTGCATTCACCATCCTTCAAGTCCATGTGTGACCTGATTCTTCCTGGATGCCAGACAAGAACCCAGGTATCAAGAGGACACTGAGCTGGTTAACACTTAAGCTGTCTATGGACAGTAGAGCTAAAAGAGCACTGTAGCATGCCCACTGGGACTTTGAGAGTCATGGGCACACACCCCTAGATGCCACTATGGGGCCAAATCCCAAAAGTACTCACCTCAGCTCCTGCACCTGCCCGTCTGTGTGCTCTCCCTCCCGTAAGGGGTTTGAGTGGCGGCCAGACAAGCCACACCTGTGTGGCATATCCTGCACGGGGTTGGTGGGGGAGCAGGGAACTCTCCCGTTTAACTAAGAGGTGCAACCTTGTTACCTTAGAGGGCTGGAAGGGACCAGAAGAGGCCACCTATCCCAGCTTCTTGCCCTGGATAGGAAATCCCCTGGGCAGTTTCTGAGGAGACCGCTCAGAGAGATAGACCACTCTCAGACCTATCTGATGTTAAAATGGGAGAAAAATGTGACTGGTTGTAAACACAGCCCTGCCTAAATTAATTTGCTGTGTTTTTTTCTTTTCTATCACTATTAACTAAACAAAAGGTATATGTGACTGTGATAGGAGTTTGTAGTTAGTGGTAATCAATTATTCATAGACCTGTGGACAAGCACCCCTCACCCCTACAACTTTCTATTACCCTTAAGATGCACTTATGACCTCAAGTGAAAACATGTAGCCCAAAGAACAGGCTGAGATCCTGAAAGTTGATATCTATTAGCACTGATTTCATCTCTTGATTCTCATGTTAATTTTTATTGAACTTATTTTGCATGTGAAGAAATAGAGGCCCCAGGAGTTAAGCAAGTTGCCTGAGGATAGTTGGTACTGAGGGGCAGAGTCTGTGTCAGAAGCCACATTTTCTGATGTTTTCGCCACACCATGATAAAACATTTCCAATGAAACTCCCACCTCCAGTAGGAGAGAAACATTCCCCTCCCTCTTTATTCCTTACAGGGACATTTACAGTCCTTCTAGGTTCCTTAGAAGACAATGAAAAGGATATCTCTCCAGAAGGAACATTGGCAACTTTATGGAGGCACTACAAGTTGCTGCTAAAATGAGGGCATCTCAGACACTGTCCTAGCTCCAGTCAGCATATGTTACAGGTAGTTAGAGAGGCATGAGCAGGGCAGAAGAGGGTTCCTCTCTGCCACTCATTAGGAATGTGATGGTTTGACAATTATCACACTGCCTCTCTAAAAATGATAATTCAGCAGCAGGGCCAGGGCGCCAGGGAGAGACAACCTCCCGAGGATCCACAGCTGTTAACCTTAAAGTGTTAATTGAATGCAGACCCTGGAAAAAGCAACTTCCTAGGCATGCAAATTAAGAGACAAAATGGTGAAGTATGACCTCCTGGGTACACTCCACTGGAAACGGGAAGAAAGCCTCAGATGGGCATGCATACGACTTCCTAAACACACTGCGCATGCTCAATTCCAAAGGGTAAGGATTTCACTGTGCATGCGGGCAGCCCACGCTAAGGGAAGAATCATGGGAAAGAGGTGAGCCTGTGAAGTCCTAGGTTCATGGTTAATCACTGCTCTCGCACTTGTTCTCCAAATTGCCCACTTGGATCTCTTCCAAGTGTTCTTTCCTTTCTTTCCTGTTCTAAAGACTTTTTAATAAACTTCCACTCCTTCTCCGAAACTTTCCTTGGTGTCTATTTCTGCTTTATGTCCCCCCATCAAATTCTTCTGAGGAGGCAAGAATTGAAGTTGCTGCAGTCCCAATGGATTCACCGCCAATAACTCAGACACCTTCTGTTGGTAACAGGTAGACCACCTCCATCAAGGTAGCTGGCTGGGCACATACCCAGGAGGAAGTCCTGTCAGCAGAGCACTACTTGGTCCAGTGCATTCCCAGCTCCACATTACCCACTATAAAAGTAAGGAAATCTGAGGTGGGAGGACTGCCTGAGGCAAAAAGTTGGAGACCAGCCTGGGCAACATAGCAAGACCCCATCTCTACAAATTTTTTTTTTAATAGCCAGGTGTGGTGGCATGTGCCTGTAGCCCTAGCTACTTGGGAGGCTAAGGCAGGAGGATCTCTTGAGCACAGGAATTCAAGGTTGTCATGAACTGTGATCCTGCCACTGCACTCCAGCCTGGGTGACAGAGTGAGACCCTGTCTCAAAAATAAAAATTTTAAAACAGTAAGAAAATGTCATGCAGGTGTGCCCAAGGACATGTAGTTTCTTCTCAAGCAAGGAAAGTATCTAGAATGAGATAACATAAAGAGGACAGCACAGGGGTAAACACCACCAATTTAAGCATCAATGACATGTCAGGGTTTGTGACGGCTGAGAGCAATGCAACCATGATTAAAATTCACCAACTATTCCCAAAAAGCTTACTGTGTAGAAGGAAAGAGAGACACAGCTGAAATTTTGATCGATATATGGGTAGGGAGAAGGGAGATGTATGCATGGGATATAGGAGGTCAGTGGGGAGGGGACTTGTCCCCTTGGAAAGGGGAGAAGGGGGGCTTCCTGAGAAAAGTATGTCTGCGCTGAGTCTTGGAGGATGAGTGGGAATTTGGCTACTGAGTGGGAGAGGCACTTCCGGAGCAGGGGGTGCCCCAGCACCGGGAAGAGCATGAGCCCAGGCCCAGAGGTATGAACCCACATGGTGTATTTCGAGAAGGTATGAAAGCGGGCAGAGAAAACGAAAGCAGGCTACAATGGCTCCCCAACAAAATAAATGTAATGTCCCTCAATAAAATTAAGATTTTTAAAAAATCAAGACTTAGCAGCTCTGATAACATCAAGTATCTATTCTTCTTTTAGAAGAGAATAGGCTGGTTCATAATTTAGGTGTATGGAGACAAAGTACCTGTTTTGGCAAACAAAAATGAAACTGCTCTCACATCTTGATACAAACTGAAATGCTCCTGTCACCCCTTTGCCTTCCAGGTGCTTTTCTGTCTTTGTGCAGATTCTGTCTCTGGCTCCCAGGGAATGCCCAGAGCAGCCATTGTGGGCCATTGTGGTCCTTGGGGGCCAAAGGAGGAGGAAAGTTCACCCCCTCAGGGCTCATCAACACGAACCCCCAGGACTTCACTCCACGTGGTTCAGAAAGGGGTTGTGTGGCTAGGTCATGCCACGCATGTGAAATTGTTTTTCCCACCAAAGGAGCTGGTCAGGATGGCTCAATGTTTATTTCAGAAGCAGTGGATCAATGCCATTCTGAAAAGCGAGTGTGCTGTTCTAAATCACCTGGGGGCAGGGGAAAACCCTGCTAGTTACGTCAAATAAAAGAGAGGGGAGAGAAAGAGAACACCTTCTGATAGTAATCCATGCCCACCTATCCCACCAGCTGCCTTCATCAAAGGTTGAAATGACCCAAAAGATGCTCTGGCATTTACTCAGGGGTCCCCGGGGGGAATCTGGCCTTTCCAACAGGCACTAGTAGGTGGCAGAAGAAGCCTCTTTGACACACAGCTGGGACTCTGCTTCCAGTAGAAGCCTGACTGAAACCCCTGGAATTAAAGAGGGTTAGACAAGTCTCCAGACAGGGCACCTGGGTCCCAGAGCGCCAAGGCAGGCTGGCAGCAACCTGGGCAGGTGTCTGTCCAGAACAGCAAGCATCTGAGGCAGTGCAACCAGAGTGAGACTCTGCCGGCAGTAAGGCTGCAGGGCTGAGGCAGTGCGGGGAGAGAGCCAGCTCACGCTGGTCTGCAGGTGGAGGGGATTCTGCAAACAGGGAAGAAAACTATCAAGAGAAGTAAGAGGCCCCAGGAGCAGATTGATATGAGACTCTCAGAGCAGAGCGGGGACAAACAGTAAAGGAGCGAATGTTTGAGTAGAGAGAGAGAAAGCGAGCCTGTCCTTACAAGTGAAGTGGTTCAGAGACAGGCAACCTAACACAGGATCTTACTCTTAGGGACCTGGGCTTAAATCCCTCTTGCCAGTAATCCAGTGGTCTAACTTCACTCACGGGGTTAGCAAACATCTATGGGCCAAGGAACAGGCAGGCAGTGATTGTGCCCTAGGAAGTGTGAGGGTGGGTCTGCGGAGGGAGCCTATGTCCCCAGGAGGGCCTTGGCTTTCCTTTACCTCGTGTTCCAGGATGATGCTAGTGATGCAGGACAGGCAAGCTCCAAAACTGGGGCTTAGCCCTGGAGAGATTTTTGCTTTGCCTAGGAAAGAATTTAAGGGTGAGCTGATTGTGTTAGCAATCTTTTATTGACTGGTACTGCTCCTTGCAGAGTAGGGCTAACTCACAAGCAGTGCACCTAGAGTTGGCAGTGTATGGACTCTCGGCAACTATATTTATACTCTGAAAAGCTCACTTTTAATAATATGCAAGTTAAAGGATGGGTCAATGCAAATTGAGGGGCAGGTTATTGAGACCTTTCTAGGAAAAGGGCAGTAACTTCCAGGTTGTTGCCATGGAAAGGAGTGGTAATTTCCGAGTTGTTGTCATGGCATTTGTAAACTGTCATGGCGCTTGGTGGGAGTGTCTAATGCAAATGAGCAATGAGGTCAGCTAGCGATCATTTTGTCACCATCTGCTGGTTTTGTTGTTTTTTTTAACTTTATCCTGTTTGGACTGGATCCTGTTTCGGTTAGCAGGGTTGTGACTAGAAAACAAGTATTCTATTTCAGTAGCAGGCCTGACTGTGAAGGCTTATTAACCTAGTCTCTGAATCCAAGTGGAATCATGTGGGACCCCCCCCATCAATGGGGCCAGGTAGTAGGTGGCTCAGAGATGGCTCTAAGTGGTCTGATGACCTCATAGCCGACCCAATAAATACCGCCTTCACGTTTCTTTCACCATTGTCAATAAATAGGATCCTGTTTCAGTAACAGAGGTACACTTCGTTCACATTATGCAACACGTGCATGTGTATGTGAGGCCATTGGAGCATATTTCATTTTCAGAAAGCACCAATGTCAGATATTTGGTCAGAACAAATAACTGCATGTGGAGCGGTTCCCTCAACCTCTTCCCTTGCACGTCTTTTAAGCCCATCAGGCAAACTGAGCTGATGAGCATTGCCCTGATTACCCCGGAGTAACACTGAGAGCTAATTATCTATACAGGCTGCCAGAAGTCAGTAGCTGAAACACCACAGCTGCAATCATGGTGACAATTGCTACTAAATTAATAGGTAACAGTGCCAGGTGCTGTTCTAAGCTCCTGACAAACAGTAACTCATTTAACTAGTAGTAGCTGATACAGCATTTTATAAGCAACTTAAATCAAAGTAATTCACCTGTGTTTGGAGACGAAAAACAAAAAAGGCATAGTATCAACCCACTACTATTGTGTGCTCTGGGCAGGCCCAGTCCTCCCATGGGAGGCAGTGACGAAGCCACAGGCTGCCAAGATCACTCCGCCCCGACACCATCCCCGAGGCACAAGGAGGATGAACATTTCCTTCTCCCTATGCCCCTTTTATTTAAGCAGCAATGACAATGAGGAGGCCACATGAGACAATGTGGATGTAACTCTGGATCTATTACTTACCCTCTTGGTCTGATTAAAAGCAGGAGCAGGAGGTCCCCATGCTTAGAGGCTCTCTCCAACCCATGGTTCCAAATAACTTTTTATGCTTCACTCAAAATCTCCCCTTCCTACCAGCCATTCCTTTGTGTGGTACAAAGCCCTCCCTCCCCCACGTTCCCCAACCTTCCCCAAACAGAACCAGGGGAACCACAAGGTGGCTGAGCTCCAGAGGACCACGGGCTTTGATTACCCACTGTCTTTTCTTTGCAATGCCATAGCACAGGGTGTGTCTGCTGCCAGGCTATCCAGGGGAGAACATTCCAGGCAGCTCAATCTAGCTTTTCCTCAGCTTGGTCAGAAGCTCTCAATCTTAATATTGGACAAAGACAAACCCACCACTGAACAGCCTGGGTTTTCTTCTTGTTTGACTCTCTTGTCCTACCATGTTTAGAAGCCTGTGCTGTTTCTCCTAAATGTACCATTCTAGCTCCTTAAATAGAAATTGTGTTAACTGGCATATTCTTGATGCCTTTCCCTTTCCCTCTTATATAGACTTGACCTCTAAATTTTCCCCTTTGACCAAGACCTTCACTCAGTACCTACTGATCACAAAACATGTCTAGAAGAAATCAAGAATATGACTAGAAAAGAAGGTTTTGCAAAAAGACTAAAAGTGGGTGGCTTTGGAGGACAACTACTTGCCCCTCCTAGGATTTTACTCTAGCAAGGCTAGGTCCAGGGCTACTAAGGAGAGTGGTCCCAAGGATATTACCTAAGCCAAGTGACCTTTGCCTTGGTGCCCATCCCCTTAGAGGTCTACAGGCCAAAACAGTACAAAAAGCAAGATGGCAGAGTCAGATGGAGATAATGCCTGGTTTAGAGGCATGAGGGCCAGGATGGTATTGCATTCAGGACAGGGATGTTTACTAAGCATCTGGGAATAGGACTTCGCTTGATCCAAAATGACTGGGAAGAAGTTCCATGGCACATCTGATAAGAAAGGAAATTAACCCAAATCCTTATCTGGGTTCCTGACTAAGAAGAACTGGAACCTCTCATCACTGGTCAAGATGAACCTGTCATCACTGCCCATTCCTATACAAGTACAGAAATGCATGAAAACTTTTAGATCACCTTGTACATAATATATTGAAAATATAATAGGGAGTTGTGATAGGTGAATGATGGGAGGACCTCTAGTTTGGGCCTAAAGAGATGATGTTTAGGCTAAACTCAGGCAATTAAAAGAAATTAACTGTCTTTCAGGGGCATGCATTGCAGAAGAGGAAGCTTATACAAGTCTCTAAGGCAGGAACAAACTTAGGGGACAGACACAAAGGCAACCATGGCTGAAGCCTACTGCCGGGAGGGGTGAGGGAGGCAAGGGCAGGCACTGGCAAGGTCCACAAGACCCAGGCCCTGTGCAGCTTCTAGGGAGAGGGGTCTGGATTTCTTTGCAAATCAGATGGACAGCCCTTGGAAGGTTTTAACCAGGAAGGTGATGTGATCAACTTAGATTTAAAAGATAACTCCAGATGGTCTATGGAGAACACCCGAAAGGGGAAGAGAATACAAATATGAAGGCCAAGCAAGAGGCTGCTGTAGTACGCCAGGCAGGAAGTGATGGTAGCTTTCACCAGGCTGGACATAATGGGAGGGAGGAAGCTGCATCCATTTGGGAAATGCTTTAGAGGTCGTCTCGACAAGACTTTACGGTGGATTGGATGTGAGTTAAACGGGAGAAGGGAATCGAGGGTAGACCTCTAGGGTTTTGGCCTGAGTGACTCTGGGCGGATGGTGGGGCTAATACAGGAGTTATTAAGAAATAATTTTCAGGCAGATAGAGAAGGTAAAAGGAGTTCTCAGTAAGGGTTTTTCTTTTAATGAAAGCAACCTCCAAACTATTTCTTTTCTAACAGAAAGGCACTTAAAGAGGGCTAGGCCGGCAAGCTTTGATATGCAAATACACGCCATTAGAAACTGGGTCCACCCAATATGGCAATTCCCACCAGCTTCTTCTTGTTGCCAGGTGAGCCAAGTGTCAAGGGCACCTCCAGATAACGCCACATGTGCGGGACATCATGGCAGGCCCACATGTGCACACTAAAAGGCTAAGTTGGGACGGCCAGGTTTTTTGCCAGCTACGTGAATGACACACCTGTTCAAACCAATCCCTTGGGCCCTATACAAATCAGACACCAGCTCCTAAAGCCTCCCATATAACCAACCACTTTTCTGCCACACACAGGGTTTCTGTTTGCTTAGATCCCCCCTCCCTCTGTCTCTGTATGGGGGAGCTGTTTTCTTCTTCCTTTCCTCTTTCTTGCCTATTAAATTCTCTGCTCCTTAAAACCACTCCAGACTTGTGTCCATGTCAGTTCGTCTAAATCAGCATGAGACCAAGGACTCTGGTGTTCCTCCAGTCATCGGAGCCATATCATTTTTGTGCATTGGCCGGGAATTCATTCAACGGATTGGTGAGTACAGAGTGGAGCAAATTTCAAACGCAAATCTGTCCTTTAATCTCAAGGCTCTCTTCCGGCTATTCTGTCACCAAACTTTCTTTCTCTTTCTACCCGTGGTCTCTTACTCTCTCTGTGTGTGTAGAATGTGCAGGAATTTTTACAGCCTAAGGAAGTAATCCTATTAGACAAGATCAGGAAATGCTGTAGTACTGGGGATATAGCTCAGGAAAATGCCCTTGCAATCTTCTAGGAACAGATATTCCTACCCCTCCACGCCATCCCCCCAATGCCGCGTCTCCCACCACACCACCACCTCCCCACCACGTGGGGAGGTTACTTGCTACTCGGTCTCTGGTAAGCACACAGTATTCCTAAGACAATAGCGCCACCTAGTGGAAATAGAAATTCTGGCCAGGTGCGGTGGCTCACACCTGTAATCCCAGCACTTTGGGAGGCCGTGGCGGGCGGATCACATGAGGTAGGGAGTTCGAGACCAGCCTGACCAATATGGAGAAACCCCGTCTCTACTAAAAATACAAAATTAGCCGAGCGTGGTGGCACATGCCTATAATCCCAGCTACTCAGGAGGCTGAGGCAGGAGAATCGCTTGAATCTGGGAGGCGGAGTTTGCGGTGAGCCGAGATGGCGCCATTGCACACCAGCCTGGGCAACAAGAGCGAAACTCCGTTTCAAAAAAAAGAAAAAAATCCTCTCCATAAGACACATTGCTGGTTCTCTGCAGTATATTACAGCTTTCCAACTTTTCCTTTTTGCACCTTTTCTACTGGGAGCTAGGCTCTAAGCTACTACTGTAAACGGGAAATTTCTGCTTTTTGCAGTTAGGAGTAAGATGTCTTCTGCAGCCAAATTTTGTCACAATATTGACCCATCAGCAGAAAAATGGCCATTTAGTTCCTATGTTCTTTTAAGGAACCTATTCTGTCTCCGATTAAAATGATACTTAATAAGTAAGGGGATTTTAAGTCCAGAAGTTAACCGGAACCATTTTTCTAAGGGTAAATGCTTTAGCACGGGCCATAGTAGCAGGCAATCTAGCATACTGCCTCTGTTAAAGGAGCCTTGCCCTAAGGCGACACAGTCTCTCCCTAGATCCATTTTCGGGGAGCCAGGGGGATCACACAGATTTAGGAAGTCAAAGGGGAATCACACAAGGTGAATAAGCTGAAGCTGCATGGGTAAAGTGTGGTTAGTCCCATCACTTAGTTCATCTAGTTCCATGGCTTGGAGGACCACGCCTACAGCCACGGATGGCACATTTAACATGGTGCCAGGACCCAGGAAGCAGGGAGGGAAAACAGTGGGAGGATGCTCCCTGTCTCCTCCTCCACCCTGGGTCATACGGAAAGGAAGCAGACTAAAAGGACGCTTTTATTCTTGCTTCTTTTTCTAGATGGGACACAGATTATCTTTGGCTTGCACCCGCTGGAGTGCACTCTGAAACACTGGAACTTCCTTAACCTCAGGACTTTGAAGAAAAAAGTGACTCATTTTCTTTTACACAAGGGCATGGTGTTTTTACTAAACCTGTGCAAGCATTGTAAGATCAACCCAGGTCTTTTAGCAATCACATCGGGCAGGCCCAGGGAGAATAGTTCCCCCAAATTAGAAAAGCAACTTCCAGGGGAACCATCTGACGATCCCCCTTATTTTGGGCCCCTTCAAGTTCCCTTCTCATTACAAGACCTTAAGCAAATAAAGCAAAACTTAGGCCGATTTTCTAATGACACTGATAGGTATACAGAAGCGTTCCAAAATTTAACTCAGGTGTTTCACCTCACATGGAGGGATGTTATACTGCTCCTAAACCACACCCTCACAGCAGCTGAAAAGCAGGCAGCTCTGCAAGCAGCAGAGATTTTGGGGATGAGCAATATATCTCCTATAATATACCAAAAGGGAAGAACGCAGATAGGGAAAGCAAAAAAATCGTGTAGACTCCATTCCCACTAGGAAGGGAAGCAGTTCTGGTAAACAACCCCAATTGGGACCCCAATAACTCAAGAGATGAATGGAAAAGGAGGCACATTTTAAGATGTATATTAAAGGGCCTGTGGAAGACCAGGGCCAAACCTCTCAATTACTCTAAACTGTCTAGGATAAACCAAAAGCCAGAAGAGAATCCTCTAGCCTTTATGGAAACACTAAGAGAGGCACTAATAAAGTACACCTCTTTATACCCTGATTCAGTCGAGGGACAGCTCATTCTAAAGGACACGTTTATCACACAGGCAGCTCCCGATATTAAAAGGAATACAAAAGCAGGCTATAAGACCAGATAGCACCTTAGAGTACCTCCTGAAGGTAGCCACTTTGGTCTTTTGTAATAGGAACCAGGAGGAGGCCCAAAAGAAAGAGAGAAAGCTCAAGAGAAGGACAGAGGCTCTAGCGGCTGCTTTGCAGGTTTGCAAAATCCAGGATCCCCGAGGTGCATTCGCTCGTTGCTATTGGTGCGGCAGCCCAGGGCATTTTAAAAAGGAATCCCCAGGAAGCAAGACAAAGCCACCTCAACCCTGTCCAGCCTGTGGCAGAGATCACTGAAGAGGGAACTGCCCCCAGAGATGGAGGTCACTGGGTTCAGGACCAGTCTCACAGATGGTCCCACAGGACTGATGGGTCCTGGGGCTCAAACCCTGGCTTCAGCGGCTCACACTGCCATTATAGCACAGGAGCCCCGGCTAACTCTGGAAATTAAAAGAAGGAAAGTAGACCTCCTTCTCAACATTAGAGCCAGTCTCTCCCTTTTCTCCTCTCTAATCCAGGCCTCTCCTCTTCCTATAGTACGACCGTTAATGGGTGTCTCAGGAAAAACTCTAATCCAATATTTTTCTCAACCATAGTTGTAGTTAGGAGGACCTATTTACACATGCTTCCAAGTCATAATAACTCTACTAGTCAGAAAAGCCTCCAAGTTAACCCTAGGAAATAATTTAACTGTTTACACTTCACATAATGTGTCAGGATTACTGTCCTCTAGGAGGAGCTCTTAGCTAACAAACAGCTGCTAAAGCAAGAAGTACATAAGGCAGGATAAGCAGTGGTCACTCTAACGTCTCTCCCCAGGCACAAATGCTGAATTAGCTGAGCTAATAGCTCTTACAAGAGCACCTAAATTAAGCAAGGGGAAGGTAGCTGCCATTTATACTAACTCCAAGTATGCTTTCTTAGCTCTCCATGCTCATGCTGTGATTCAAAAGGAAAGGCATTTTCTTACCACTAATGAATCTCCTATAAAATATTGCCAGGAAATTAGCAGGTTATTATCCTCAGTTTTTCTTCCACAAAAAATAGCAGTCATGCATTATAGGGGACATCAAAAGGAAACAGATAAGGTAGCCAAAGGAAATAGAATAGCTCATCAGGCAAAGCTAAGTCAGAGGCAAGGAAGCTTTAAGGCATTAATGCACTTCAAGCCCTTCTAATCTAGGAAGGCTCCAAAAAAGAAATTAAACATCAGTATTCCTCTGCAGAAATAAAACAGGACCACCTTTATTTAACCCAGGAAATTTGATATTAGTACAAACTCTCATCTCTGTCTCCTTCCCTAAGCCACGCTGGGAAGGGCCCTACACTGTTCTTCTTTCAACCCCCTCAGCAGTGAAAGTTACAGGAATCGACTTCTAAATACATTACATTCAAGTCAAAGCCTGAAGAGCTGAGGGAGCAGCCCCTAACAGCCCAGAGAAATATCCTGAATATCAATGCAGAGAAAGAGAAGATCTTTTTCTTTTTCTTGTTTTTTTTTTTTTTTTTGAGATGGAGTCTCGCTGTTGCCCAGGCTGGAGTGCAGTGGCGCGATCTCGGCTCACTGCAGGCTCCGCCGCCCGGTTCTTGCCATTCTCCTGCCTCAGCCTCCCGAGTAGCTGGGACTACAGGCGCCCGCCACCACGCCCGGCTAAATTTTTTTGTATTTTTAGTAGAGACGGGGTTTCACCGTGTTAGCCAGGATGGTCTCGATCTCCTGACCTCGTGATCCGCCCACCTCGGCCTCCCAAAGTGCTGGGATTACAGGCGTGAGCCACCGCACCCGGCCAAAAAGAGATCTTAAGCTGAAAATTATAAAAGATAAGTAACTGAGTGAGGGCTACTCATCTTACTCAGTCCCACTCCTGCCTCACCAGATATTTTTTTGCTATTTCTACCCTTTACTCTCAAAGTTCATCACCAAATATTAAAACTTCTTTTTAAAGCATATTTGCAGGGAGATTTTAATTATTCATAGAATCGCGTTTGTAACTTTGTAGATCCCCAAAGAGAAATGTTGTATCTTGGTAAGTAAAGTTTAAATGGAAATTATTTACTATGCCACTCTTGTAAGAATTGTTATAGTCATGCTACTATTTACGATAGAACTACACACTGTAGCACCCACAATGTGGAATTCTGGTTGTAAAATTCTAATTGCTGTAATATTTTGCTTAATTATCAACCTTATAACAGGATTAATAGTTGCAGGGAAGATTTAGTCAAAATCGTATTGCTTATAGCAGGAGTAATAGTCATGGATAAGAAGCAAGCATGAAAGTTTTGCTATCATTAAGTTTAATAGGACTTTTACTGAAGGTTGGTAATATAATGCGCTCTAAGCTATAAAGAGAAGGTTATAAAGAAAGAGATTTTATGTAAGAAAGGATTTTGTATGGTAAATACTTGTCCTAAAAGGAAATGACTGGTTGTTTAAAGGATGAATGTTTAGAGAAAGTCAGAAAGTTTAAGTATGTTGTAAGAGGGTCTGTGAAAGTCATGAAATTAATAATTAAAGGAAAGGAATTGTCAAGATTAACACTAAAGTTATTTTAGCCACCCAGTAATGTATTTCTCCCAAGCATATATTCTCTAATGGCAAGTCAAAGGGGAAATGTATGGTTTTCTCAAGGAAAATGTTTCTTTTATATTAACGTTTCTGGTAATGTACAGTGACATACCGGTATTACAATCCATTGGTGTAACTAATAGGTATCAAACTCAGGGTCTATAGGACCCCCACTAACGGTGGTAATCTTAATACTCACATTCTAATCCTATATTTTAAATTTTCTTATAAAATTTATCTCTTTTCACCTGGAAGCAATCAAACTCCAAACGGTGCTGCGAGCAAAGCCACACATGTGTTTGAAACGCTTGTAAAGAAATAGCACTTGAACATCAATTTATTTAGTAAGGCCATTTTTACTTCTTGCAGAAAGGGTACACTCACCAGCAGTTTTGCCAGGAGAGTACACTGAACAAAGGAGACAGGGTCATTTATAACCTGACACGTCCACCCTACTGCTGTGTCCGGTTTCCAATAGCTGCAATGAGACCTCACATTCTGTATTTGTCCCGAATGGCTAGCAACTTAGAACTTTTTAAAAGAGGCAAAGGTAGAGGAGAACAAAAGAAGGAGGAAGTAACTTGTGGAATGCTGGGAAAGGTAAAAACACTTTTAAATAAGGAAGAGGAACAGACTATGATCTAATGCTTGCTTGGACCAGTATAAGCATGCCAGGACAAATATTTAGGCTAAATTGTGAGAGCTAAGAACATAAAGTACATTGATTTCTTTATTACAGCTAGCAGATATTTAAGAATGTTAACACAGGTCTTTGAATAAATTTTGCTTTTAAGAGAAGTCACTATTTATTTCTTATTAGACGGGGAGGAAAGTCTTTGAAGAGGAACCTCAAATTTACTTTTTACACATGGACACGCCATTCTTCCAAGAACCCTTAGATCAACCTCAGAAGGCACAACTGCTGTTCCCCACACAATACCCCTTTTCAGCAGGAAGTAGCCAGAAAGAATCGTCATCCAACACCCCCTGACAGCAGTTAGGTTTGCTTCTCTTGGAGGGGGAATGATGCAGGAGTTACTAAGAAATAATTTTTAGGCAGATAGAAAGGGTAAAAGGAATTCTCGGTAAGGCTTTTGCTTTTAATAAAAGCAACCCCAGACCTTTTCTTTTCTTTTCTTTTTGAGGCAGAGTCTCACTCTGTCACCCAGGCTGGAGTGCAATGGTGCAATCTGGGCTCACTGTAACCTCTGCCTCCCTGGTTCAAGTGATTCTTCTGTCTCAGCCTCCCGAGTAGCTAGAATTATAGGTGCCCATCACCAAGCCCAGCTAATTTTTTTTGTATTTTTAGTAGAGATGGGGTTTCACCATGTTAGCCAGGCTGATCTCGAACTGCTGACCTCAAGTGATCCACCTGCCTCAGCCTCCCAAAGTGCTAGGATTACAGGTGTCAGCCACCGCACCTGGCCAAATCATTTCTTTTCTAACAGAAAAGCAAATTAAAGGACCAGGCTGGCAAGCTTTGATATGCAAATGCAGGCCATTAAAAGCTGAGTCCACCCAATATGGTGATTCCTGCCTTCTTCTTGTCACCAGGTATGCCAAGTGTCATGGCCACCTCCAGGTAACTCCATGTGTTCAGGACATCATGGCGGCCCACATGTGCACATTAAAAGGATAAGGTGGGAGGGCCAGGTTTTTCACGGGCTTTGTGAATGACACACCTGGTCAAACCAATCCCCTGGGCCCTATGTGGGCAGCAAGCCACCCAGGTGACGAGGCAAGAGACTGAAAGCACAAGCTGTTCCAGTATAATAAAGAAAATACTTAAAATAAGAATAGTTATATTAGACATAGAACATAGATATGATTACATATGAATATTACTAATCATTACTTTATAGCATTACTCTTTATTCTAATATCATAATAATCTTTGTTCTACAATTATAACCTAGGAAAAACCAGGACAGACAGAGATAGGAGCTGAAGGGACACGCTGAGAAGTGACCAGAAGACTAGTGTGAGCCCTCTGTCACACTGGACAGGGCCACTAGAGGGCTCCTTGGTCTAGTGGTAACACCAGTGCCTGGGAAGGCACCCGTTACTTAGCAGACCTTGGTCTAGCTGTATCGCCAGTGCCCCGGAAAGCACCCGTTACTTAGCAGATCGGGAAAGGGAGTCTCCTTTTCCCCGGTGGAGTTAGAGAAGACTCTGCTCCACCACCTCTTGTGGAAGGCCTGACATCAGTCAAGCCCGCCCGCAGCCATCCGGAGGCCTAAATGTCTCCCTGTGATGCTGTGCTTCAGCGGTCATGCTCCTGTTTCACTTTCGTGTTCTGCTCTGTACACCTGGCTCCGCCCTCTAGATAGCAATAGCAGAATTAGTGAAAGTATTAAAGTATTTGATCTTTCTGAGAAGAGAATAGAAGAAATAATGACGTAAGCTGTCCTCTCTCTCTCCGCCTCGGCTACCTGAAAGGGAAGGGCCCCCTCTCCGGTGGACACGTGACTCACATGACCTTATCAATCATTGGAGATGACTCACACTCCTTACCCTGCCCCTTTGCCTTGCACACAACAAATAACAGCGCGACCGGGCATTCGGGGCCACTGCCAGTCTCCACATCTAGGTGGTAGCGGTCCCCTGGGCCCAGCTGTCTTTTCTTCTATCTCTTTGTCTTGTGTCTTTATTTCTACCATCTCTCATCTCCGCACACGAGGAGAAAAACCCACAGACCCAGTAGGGCTGGACCCTATAGCCCTGTGCAAATCAGATGCTGCCTCCTCCAGCCTCCCATATAACCGACCACTTTTCTGCCCTCCCTCTGTCTCTGTACAGGGGAGCTGTTTTCTTCTTTCTTTCTTCTTTCTTGCCCATTAAATTATCCGCTCCTTAAACCACTCCGCATGTGTCCGTGTCATTTTATCTAAATCAGCATGAGACCAAGGACCTGATGTTCCTCTAGTCATTGGAGCCATATCAGGGCCATTTACTTTGATAGACAAGCAAAGCTGGTTTAGTGGTGGATAGGGGGCTTAGTCATTAAGGAACTCATTTTTGGGCATGGTGAATTTGGGTATTAATAGCTTGTAAAATGTAATGCTATCAGATCCATAACACTTTCCAGGAACTGTGGCTTTTTCACTGGGGTTTTAAGCTCCTCTGGGAAAATGAGGGGCAATGTTGGGCAGGAAGAACTCCCACCCTCCAGGAAGCCTGGGTGGACCATCCCTTCCCCAAAAGCAGGCTTCCTATCAAAGCTGCGTTGTCCTTTTCATCCTTTCTCCCTGCATGCCTCCATCCAAAAATAGAAGTGTGTTAACCTGTGGGTTCACTGAGCCTCCACATAACCACACATGTCAAAATCATGGAACACTGAGGAGGCCTTCTCAAAATATTTTTGAATTGTCTACATTCAGTTTTAGTTTTTAAAACTTTAAAAATGCAATTGTACCTTAACTCACCTTGCATCCTGATAGCGTTATAAATTTGAGGATAATTTTAGAGAATGGAGATTATTTGTTATTCCCATGATATACTTTCTGGGAAATATAAGTAGTAAATTTGCATTTAATGATTAATTCCACTACTCCTTTAAAAACATAATATCTATGAGCAGTTCAGCAGTGAGGGACATTTAAAATAGAAAAAAATTTCCTCCATTAATATTTTTATGTTCCACAGTATTAAAAAGGTGAAAGTTATTTGTTGGGCTCAATAAACGATGCTTGATCTTTTAAAAATTAATAGTAAGTGTTTGATCTTAATATATTCCAAAAAGCTTCTCCTATAACTGTGCCTGGTTTCTGAAACAGATTCCAAGGAGACTATCACCACCAAAAGAATGCTCAACAACCACCCGATCTATGTTGTCACTCTTCTTTGATTGGATATTTCAATCGATAAAAATTATAGAGCACTCATATGTGTGTATATATGTGTATGTATACGTGTATGTATACATTTACATATGCATACATATACATACACATATATACATACATATACATATACATATGTATGTGTATATGTATTTATACATACATATACATACACATACATATATACATACATATACATACGCATACATATATACACACACACAGACATATACATATTTTTTTTTGGATGGGGCAGGGGGCCTTTACTTGGGTGATAAGGTGGTCTCTGAAGGGCTTTAAGGGAGGGTCTCATCTGATCACAGTGGCTTTCTGGTTGTGTCTTGAAGAATGGGTCAGAGAATCAGGAGGCTGTGGCTGCTGCAGGGGAGGGGTGAGGGGGGCCCAGGGCTAACAGTTGTGGGGTCCAGTAAAGGGTGCAAGTGGAGGCTGGCAGGTCATACATCCCACTGCCAAGACCAGCCGCCTCTCGACCTGACACCACCCGTGGAACCAAAAAGGGGAAAACATGTCCTTCATGCCTCTGTCTGTGGTAAGTGGGGCCTCCAGGAGGCAGGGCTGCAGGCAGCATCACCGTGACCTGGGTAGAAGGGCAGAACTGCGCCTGGGGCTGGCTGCCATCTGCAAGGTCCAGGAGGGAGGAGGGTGCAGACACAGGCCCTATATCTGATCCCGCAGGGCCGGGAGCACTGCCTCAGGAGGGTCTGATCTACCTGTCGCCCACCCATGAGGTGCATGAGTACAAAGGTGTGGGAAACTGCCAGACTGTTCTGAGGCCCTGTGGGGTCGCAAGGCACCAGGACCCCTGGATATGGCTTATCTGGGTCGCAGGGAAAGGGCAGGCTTGGGAAGGGCAGCCTTTAGCCAAGGGATTCTCAGGGAACCGACATGCTTGTCCGAGCCCCAGGCCGGGTCCACCTCTGCTGGCTGGACAGCTGCCTCCACACCCAGACAGACCCTGTGGGACACAGCGTCCCGCAGGGCCCCACAGCACCCCGCTTTCCAGCGCCCCTGGAACCCCTGCCCAACCCATGAGGTACAGATTCTGTCATCTTCACTGAGTCCTCTGGACCCTGCTAGACTAGCCCAAGGTCACACAGCCAG
Source organism: Pongo abelii (assembly GCF_028885655.2). Classification (NCBI taxonomy): domain Eukaryota; kingdom Metazoa; phylum Chordata; class Mammalia; order Primates; family Hominidae; genus Pongo; species Pongo abelii. The sequence goes on from NC_071995.2 coordinate 32,196,713, forward strand.
ACAGCGGAGGAGCTATTTCTTTATATATAATACATGTATGTACTTACTAATATATTCAGTATGAGACAAATACTTTTTAAAAGATGCTATAAAAATTACAAAGTTCTTAACATATTCACCTTTAGTTATTAATTATATAAAAATGTCTGCTGTCATTAAAATATTATCCATAATCATATTTTTAGTGAGAGCAATGTGGTATAATTTGCACCTTTTTTTAAAACCTTGGAATTATTCTTTGAGATACATCAATTCAAATATCTCAAATATCAGACTTTTCATACATCAATTCAAAAGTTCAATTTCTTTTTTTTTCGAAAGTTTCATTTATTTTCAAGCTTGCTTTTAATGGTTGTCAGAGCTGAAAAAGATAACTGGCAAAGGCACAATGTGCACACTGAACAAAGTGTATTGTTAATAACAGGAAGAAATCCATATCTTAAGAGAATTGGGGGCCAGGCTCACGCCTGTAATCCCAGTACTTTGGGAGGCCGAGGCTGGTGGATCACCTGAGGTAAGGAGTTCAAGACCAGCCTGGCCAACATGGCAGAACTCCATCTCTACTGAAAATACAAAAAAAAAAAAAATAGCCAGGCATGGTGGCAGGTGCCTGTAATCCCAGCTACTCGGTAGGCTGAGGCAGGGGAATCTTGAAACTGGGAGGCAGAGGTTGCAGTTAGCTGAGATCACACCACTGCACTCCAGCCTGGACTACAGAGTGAGACTCAGTCTCAAAAAGAAAAAAAATTAATTTAATTAAAAAATTAAAAATAAAAAGAGAATTTGGGGGTTTTAAGACAACTTCTTGTTGGATCCAAATAGGTCTTCATTGTTTTTAGCTAATAGTGACACTGATTCAGAGATTATTCCAGGCACAGAAGGGTTGATTCTGACGTTCTCTTGCTGTTTTCTTGTCGTCGTATAATTACTGTTCTCTTCAACCACCCATTTCTTTGCAGAAATCTTTATTTTAATTTCTGGGATACAGGTGCAGGATGTGCAGGTTTGTTACACAGGTAAACGTGTGCCATGGTGGTTCTTTGCAGGAATCTTTAAGTCACTCATCCATTTCATGAAGGTTAGTTTAGTTCAAACCAGATAATACATTTTAATGGAGCATGAGCAAACTGCAAAACATTGCAGTATGAAAGCTAACAAAGTAGTCAGGAGGCCACTGTCCACACTTTTGCATAATGAACCCTCTCCTTCCCTCAGTAACATCTATGTGCCATGACTGCCTGATGTAGGGCACCAGTCACTATCCAGATAGATTTTTTTAAAGATAGCATAATTATCCATATAAAGTCTAATATCTTCATTTTGCACCTTGGTGTGGTCTGTGTAGGTACACCCATATAAATACCAATGTATTTGTTTTCAAGATGCAGAAAGACGAGGCACAGAGGAGTGGCCACCTGCTCCAGGTCCCATAATTAAACATTACTGTCAGGATTAGAGTCCTGGGGTCCAACCACCCAGTGCTCTAACCACACTACCATGATGCCCAATTCATACTCCCGCCACGACTACCCTTTCCATTTCTGGCCCTGTTTGAAGCCCCTAATTCCCACTGAAAACAATAAATGCTCTAAAATTAAGGCAACAATTTCACACAGTAGAGCAAATGGGTGGCTGAGAGTGAATTTACCCAGCAGCAAAGCCAGTGTAGAAGGCACCATTTTTTGGTTACCATCAGATTAAGGTTGGGCCTCAGAGGGTCACCCCATCTTTGTTTCTCTTGTGAACCCCTCTGAGTCAAATGGTAACAATAGTTCTTGTAATTGTAAGTTATAACATTGAATTAGCGACTATTGAAAAGTGTAAATTATAATAGCAATTGTTGAGAATGAACCCTGTAACGGTGAGCTAACAAAGGAGTTTTATGCTAATGAGTCCATCAAGAAAGACATTGGGGCCAGGGGCGGAGGTTTGTGCCTGTAATCCCAACAATTTGGGAGGCCCAGGCAGGCAGATCACTCGAGCTCAGGAGTTCAAGACCAGCCTGGCCGATCTGATGAAACCCCGTCTTTACTAAAAATACAAAAATTAGCAGGGCATTGTGGCATGCATCTGTAGTCTCAGCTACTCTGGAGGCTGAGGTGGGTGAATGGCTTGAACCCAGGAGGCAGAGGTTGCAGCGAGCCGAGATCATCATGCCGCTGCACCTGCACTCCAGCCTGGACGACAGAACAAAACTCCATCTCAAAAAAAAAAAAAAAGACATTGGGATGTAAGCTGAGAAAGGGAGAGTCTAAGGTTTTAGAAAAATAAGGAAGTTATTTTAAAATACATTACTTTTGTTGCTTTTTTTGTTTTAAATGGATTACAGAACAATCGACAAAGCAGCCATGTGTGTTGATGACAGCTCTCAAGCTTTCACGATGTGTAGTAGGACTGATGAGCCCATTCCGTTGAGATTCACACTACCCAGGAGGGCCAGGAAGGCAAAGAGACCACCCACAACAGTGTAATCCGTCCAAATAAGGACATCACGTCAAATGGATGGAGGGAGCCAGTAAATTTAAAACATTAAATTTTAGGTAAAAACAAGTCATACACTTAATGTCTAAAACACCAAAAGCAATGGCAACAAAAGCCAAAATTGACAAATGGGATCTCATTAAACTAAAGAGCTTCTGCACAGCAAAAGAAACTACCATCAGAGTGAACAGGCAACCTACAGAATGGGAGAAAACTTTTGCAACCTACTCATCTGACAAAGGGCTAATATCCAGAACCTACAATGAACTCAAACAAATTTACAAGAAAAAAACAAACAACCCCATCAAAAAGTGGGCAAAGGATATGAACAGACACTTCTCAAAAGAAGACATTTATGCAGCCAAAAAACACATGAAAAAATGCTCATCGTAACTGGCCATCAGAGAAATGCAAATCAAAACCACAATGAGATACCATCTCACACCAGTTAGAATGGCGATCATTAAAAAGTCAGGAAACAACAGGTGCTGGAGAGGATGTGGAGAAATAGGAACACTTTTACACTGTTGGTGGGACTGTAAACTAGTTCAACCATTGTGGAAGTCAGTGTGGCGATTCCTCAGGGATCTAGAACTAGAAATACCATTTGACCCAGCCATCCCATTACTGGGTATATACCCAAAGGATTATAAATCATGCTGCTATAAAGACACATGCACACGTATGTTTATTGCGGCACTATTCACAATAGCAAAGACTTGGAACCAACCCAAATGTCCAAGAATGATAGACTGGATTAAGAAAATGTGGCACATGTACACCATGGAATACTATGCAGCCATAAAAAAATGATGAGTTCATGTCCTTTGTAGGGACATGGATGAAGCTGGAAACCATTATTCTCAGCAAACTATCGCAAGGACAAAAAACCAACACTGCATGTTCTCACTCATAGGTGGGAGTTGAACAATGAGAACACATGGACACAGGAAGGGAAACATCACACTCTAGGGATTGTTGTGGGGTGGGGGAGTGGGGAGGGATAGCATTAGGAGATATACCTAATGCTAAATGATGAGTTAATGGGTGCAGCACACCAACATGGCACATGTATACATATGTAACAAACCTGCACGTTGTGCACATGTACCCTAAAACATGTACCCTAAAGTATAATAATAATAAAATTAAATAAATAAATAAATACATAAATATCATACTGTTTTCACTTAAAAAAAAAGAAATAGAACCATATTGATTCTCTGAAATTTTTTTTTCTCTTGGCAAGTCAAACTGTAAAAATAAACTGGAAAAATATTTTTACCCGAAAAAAAAAAGTCATACAAAGTTGAGATAAAATGTAGAATAGAGTTAGATTTATTTTCACTGCTTTTATTATCTAGATTGCAAAAAGAATTGAATGTGATTGCATGAAATTTAAATGCACATCAAAAAGCATGCAGGGTATATAAAATTAAGAAGCATGCGACAAACTGATATTTTTGCAAATATTTTCCTTAGAAATTAATGTTTTTATTTTCCATTTTATTTATTTATTTTTCTGCTTTCCAACTTTTAATTTAGGTTCAAGGGGTGCACATGCAGGTTTGTTACATGGGTAAATTGCGGGTCATTGGGGTTTGTTGCACAGATAATTTTGTCACCCAGGTAATCAGCATAACATCCAATAGGCATGTTTTCGTTCCTCACCCTCTTTCCACCCTTCACCCTCAGGTAGGCCCGTGTGTCTATTGAGGAGTTAATGTTTTAAAAATATATCTTGCAAATCAATGTGAAAAACATTAACATCCAGTGGAAATATGGGCCAAGGTCCTGAACAGAAAAATCACAAAAATTAATTTAAAATATTGTTTAAAATTAATGTCCCATTTGTAAAAAGAAAGGAAATTAAATAGATAATAAATAAATGCTCATCATTTCTAAAAAGATATTTTAATGCCGAAAAAAGTAATCTCTGAATCCCAAAGGGTAAAGAACATCCCCACAAATAGAGTATGCTTAGCTTTATGCAAACTCACCACTCTGTTCTTGTAGTTCTTGTTTCACTGTTAGCCAGTGACTGAAACATGTCTGTGGGTCACTGTTTGAAGCACTGACCTAGAAAGTTCTGAGTGGATAGGTAAGCCTGTGCAAACAGATGGAGGAGACCCAATCTGTGCAAACACCCAGGATTGCTGGGATATCAAAGGAGGTCACCAAGGGTGCATTTGTCTGATGGCCTTGGAGCCTCCTGGGAGAAAGAGAATCAGCAAGAGGACTTTGGGACTACCCGCCTTGCCCCTGGACCCTAGAATGAAAGGGCTCTACCAAGAGACCATTGAATATCATGGCGGATGGGGAAGCCAGCCTGTGAAAGCAGGTGTGCTATGAAGAATGCTGTGCCTTGGAGGGCAGCAAACTGTCAGGGGGCTGACAGCCAGACCCCACATGCTCTAAGTTCTTCAACAGAGGAGGCCAACAGAACAAGGCACTTGAGAGTTACAATCACTGAGCCTCAAGGCGATCTAGGAAAATGACCACACAGCCCTTAAGGACTGCCAGTGGTTCTGGTCACTTCACACAGGGGGTGGCAGTGGCTGCAGCCCGCCAGCCACATGTCAGAGTGTAGGGCGCCTGACTAAACCAGAGAGGTTTCTGCATCTGGAAAACAAAAAGGTTGTCTCTTCAAATAGGAGATGGTCCTTGCATGAGGACCTCGCTTAAGACCCCTTCACCAAAGCAGCCTCCCTCTACTTCTCTGAACACAACCCCCACCTAGGATAAGCAGGACCCCTAAAGGTGTGTCACTGGCAGAGCAGAGGCAGGAGCTCCACCTCCTTCCTAAGGCTGCCCAAGGACTTCCCCAGGCTCTACCCTCAGAGGAGGCTGTACCTTTGTCTGCAGGTATTGTAGACTTTGGAGCAGCTGCGTCTGCATTTTGCCAATGACTTCCTCCTGGGAGCCCCAGGTCCTATAAAAGTCCTATTCTTCAATTACAGCAGTGGGAATTCTGACAAGATGAAGATTTCCAAACCCCAAGTTACGGCTAGAACTAATTGGACAGTCACTGTGTGTCACGCCCTGTCTTAGAAACACTCGGTGTCCATCATTCCGTCCTTTCTACGTGTGTCACTGTGAGCTGCTTGCTGCCTTCACTTTGCAGCTGAAGGCGGTGAGACTGAGGGACCTCAGAGAACGTCCCTAAGGTCATACAGTAAGTGGCTAAGTTGAGATTCAGACCGAGGTCTTTCCACTCGCAAGCCCCTGTTTTAAGCACACTACACTCCCAGCAATAGTAGCTAAGGGAAAAAAAGAAAAAAAAAAAAAAAAACAACAACAACAACAACAACAAAAAAAACGCCTAGAAACAGCCTAAATGAACAGCAGAAAGGAAATGATTAAATTTCACAATACCTGTCCTATGTAATTGCATGCAGCTATTATGAAGAAGTGAGCTAGTTTTATATACATTAACTTGGAAACTTTCTATGTTGTATGGTTAAGGAGGGAAAAGAACAAAGTTGCGAAAATATACATCATACTATTTCATTTTTTTTTTTTTTTTGACAGAAGTTTTACCTGTGTGGATATGTTTCTAGAAGCATGGAAAACTTATGGACGCCAATAATGCAACCTCTGGTGTTACCGGGGCGGGCCACCGGACCCCTGAGCTTAGTAACCGGAAGATTTGAGAAAGGCGCGCGGCGGGCAAGGATCACAGAAAGAGTGGAGAACTGGTGCCACTCGGACACCTTAGCTCGCTGAGAGAAATGGAGACGGCCTCCAGGACATCTTAGGACCCTGGCTGATTCCGAGAATCACAAATCACATCTCTGAAAAAAGTGAGAAGTTCATTCTTTCATTCAGTGCAAAAATTGTTTACCGAACACCTACTATGTGCCAGACACAACTGAGATGCTGGTGATATGATGCAGACAAAGTAGGCTCAGATCCCTGGCCGGGAAGAATTCACGTACTATTTATGTATTCTAGTCAGTCCGTCTGTTCCTCCTACATTGCCTCTGCCACTTCAACTCTGTCTCCCCCCCACCCCCAACACACGCACAGAGTACAATATTTGGCTGATTCATCTTGATATGTTCAATGTTTTTCTTTCCAAGAAAAAAGTTGAACAAAATGAGAAAGCAACAGATTGGTAAGGCATTAGAGCTTGGTGGTCTCAGATAACCCCATCCTTCAGTGAGGGGCTGCCCATGGAATTAATTACATATATGTCAACACCTAAAATCCTGCAAAGCTTAGCCATATCAGCATTTTATGGAATAGAAAAAAAGATCAAGTCCCTGTCCTTCAAAGCTTGTATTCATGAGAAATAAGATAGCAGCACCAGGCCGGGTGCAGTGGCTCACGCCTGTAATCCCAGCACTTTGGGAGGCCAAGGCGGGCAGATCACGAGGCCAGGAGTTCGAGACCAGCCTGGCCAACATAGTGAAACCCTGTCTCTACTAAAAATACAAAAATTAGAGGGGCATGGTGGCAGGGTCCTGTAGTCTCAGCTACTTGGGAGGCTGAGGCAGGAGAATCACTTGAACCCGGGAGGCAGAGGTTGCAGTGAGCCAAGACCACACCATTGCACTCCAGCCTGGGTGAGAGAGTGAGACTCTGTCTCAAAAAAAAAAAGATAGCAGCACCAAACATATATTTCCTTTTCTATATTGTGTATACTACAGTTGTTTTGGAAAGTGGAGGAGGATGAGTTTGCTTGTCAAATTATAATACATTCCCGAAGAGGGTAATGGGAATCGAAAGCCAAAAATTAGTGTAGGCCTCCAAATAAAGTAGGTTCAGGGTGCTACCTTAATGAGGATTCTTGACAGCACACCGTGTAAACAGCAGGGGTAATGTTATGAAGGTGGAATAAGTACACCCACAAAAAGCGACAAGATCTAAGAAGAGTAGGGTAAAAAGACACAGATCTTAGTCCATTTAGGCTGCTAAAACAACATGCCCTCAACTGGGTAGCTCATAAACAACAGAAATTTATTTCTCACTGTTCTGGAGGCTGAGACGTCCAGGATCAAGATGCCAGATTTAGTGTCCAGTGAGGACCTGCTTTCTGATCCATAGAGGGTGACTTCTAACTGTGTTCTCACATGGTGGAAGGGGCTGTCTAGCTCTCTGGGGTCTCTTTTACAAGGGTACTAATCGCATTCATGAGAGGCCAGCCCTCATGACCTATTCACCTCCCAAAGGCCCCACCTCCTTATACCATCACCTTAGCAGTTAGGATTTCAACGTATGAGTTTGGGGGGACACAAATATTCAGACCATAGCAACATTGATGAGAAGATCCACAGAAATCCTGGAACTCAGTGAGGAATAAATCAAAGTATAGTACCTTTGGTAGTTTCCATCTATGTGGAGAAATTTAATAATGAGAACTTCATCCTAAAGCATACAGGTCCTGGCATCTTGTCCATGGCAAATGCTGGACCCATCACAAACAGTTCCCAGTTTTTCATCTGCACTGCCAAGACTGAGTGGTTGGATGGCAAGGATGTGGTCTTTGGCAAGGTGAAAGAAGGCATGAATATTGTGGAGGCCATGGAATGCTCTGGGTCCAGTGGCAAGACCAGCAAGATCACCATTGCTGACTGTGGATAACTCTGATAAGTTTGACTTGTGTTTTATCTTAACCACCAGACCATTCCATCTGTAGCTCAGTAGAGCACCCCTCCACCCCATTTGCTCGCATTATCCTATAATCTTTGTGCTCTCACTGCAATTCCTTTGGGTTCCATGTTTTGTTTCCATCGATGCCTAGCTGGATTGCAAAGTTAAGTTTATAATTATGAAATAAAAACTAAATAACAAAAATAATAATAATAATGCAACCTCAACATTGAGTAACTCAGGGAGGTGTGGTTGAAGGGGTAAGTGGGTGGCCTTCCAGCTTAACACTTAAAATGTTAGAACGAGAATATTTCATTTTCACAATTTAAAAGAAGACCCTTATTTTTGTCTACTTTGGACACAGTAGGAGGTGAGTAAATGTTTGCTGAATTGAATCAAATTGAACCTACCGAATCTCCCCATCTGCTGGGACACTAGCTGAGCAGGCTGCCCAGAAGCAGGAATGCAGAGCCTGTGCTTCCAAAGATAAAGTATCACTCTGCCACAAAAGCTGGGGCATCCCTGGAGAGAAAGAACAGCCTTGCCTGCTAGATCCATTTCTACCATCACCCAGGCCTCCATCCTGTCTGGGAGATGCTGGAAATAGCTTCACCTTGCTTCTTAACTGACTCATGGCTTTTGCATTTCCAGGCAGTAAAATCATATTAGCAGTCCCATAACCCAATTAAGACCATGAACCCAGTCAAAACTTCTCAACACAAAAGGAGACAAGTGAGCCTGGTCAACTCCATTCTGGTCTCCTCTTAGAAAAATCACTGGTGGCATGAAATCTTTAGTTTATTAACAGAGATCCCCTGCATTCTGACAATAGCAGCTCATTCAAAGACAAAAAAGAAGAAGAAGGCAAATGGTGACCCAGGTTCTGAGGGATGAAACCAGAATTTTATCACAGCAGCTCAGCGCCTGGCTCTTGGGGCTGCTGGGCAGTGAAAAGATGGAGAACTTTTGACTTTCCAAGGCATGGACTTGAAAGTCACCCACTGTTTGTGTGGTTACTGTATTAAGGCGTTTTAATAGCAAGTGAGTGCCAAAGATGAAGGTGATGGAGATGCACAACAAGAAAAGCTGAATCTTTCTCCAGGACTTAGATGAACTCAGTGTGTAACTGGATCCTAACCATCTTCACATGGTCAGGACGGGGAGGGGGACATTTTTACTTATTTTAGAAGTAGGTAAGCAGAGCCTGAGGCACCCAGTAACCTTCACTCAAAGTCACAGGGCAACTGAGGCCAAGCCTTCACCCAACCTCATCACAGGCATGAACTCTCCATTCTGAACACATACCATCCTCCCCTAACCCCCAAAATCATTCCTCCTAAGGAGGAATAAATTGGATATCGGGCCTCAGTTTCTTTGCGGATGCAGGGTGTCATCCAGGACCAATCCTTTGTTTTCCTGCAGATGAAATATATCAAGCTTAACTCCCATCCTAGGACTAGGAAAGGACTCACAAGCCTGTGTGGTTCAGAGAAGGCGCAGATCAGAGCACATGACGTTGTCATTTCTACAGCCATATGGCACTTGGCAGATTTAAAAGCATTTATGCAGGTTTAACTTCATGAACCTCACAACCTAACCCCGCTTCCCTTGAGTAGACAGGACTGGCCTAATTTTTCCTGTTTAATAGCAAAAAGACTCAAACAGCTGGAAACAGGCAGAGTAAAGACAAGAAAGTCTTCTATTCCCCAGTCCAATGCTCTTTCTGCAGTGCTTAAAGAGCAAAGCAAAGCAAACTTCTCCAGAGATGCCTCCATCCCATGACATTTGCCTGGCCTGAGAGTGAAGAATTCCACTGAGCCACAGCAGTCAAGCACCCTGTTGGGAACATTTCCTCCTGAGCCCCCCCAATCAGTCCTGCCTTTTAATCATGGCCTCATGTAAACCATTGCACCCTGTGGGAGTCTCAGCTCAGATCTGAGTTTTTAAAAAATGGGGCTTCATCCATGTTCACCATCCCCCACAACGCACACGTCCCCTGAACACACATCCTGAACAGTGGCTTCTGGGCACCAGTGTCTGGAAACAACCCCTGCCCTCAGCTTCATTTTCTGGGAAACTCCTTCTGTAACTTGCTATATCAACCATCTCCCATTGTGACAGGGAAAAGACTGAAGAATCTGTAGTGGATCTGGACAGCGTGCCATTTTATGGTATGTGTGTTTAAATAGCTTTTGCTCCCTGATTTTACGCTGCTTAAGGTTAGGTTGAAATTAGCATGTCTTGCGTCAGTAGTTCTAGCTACTTGAGGGGCTGAGGTGGGAGGATCGCTTGAGCCCAGGAGGTTAAAACTGCAGTGAGCTCTGACAGCACCACTGCACTTCAGCCTGGGTGACAAAGTGAGACCCTGTCTGAAAAAAAAAAACAAAAAAAAACGAACAGCAAATATGCACATGTAAATATGATCAGCATCATTAACCATTAGGGAAAAATACAAATTAAAACCACAATGAGCTATCACTATACCTATTAGAATGGATAAGTTGAAATATCACACCACATGCTAGCAAGAATGCAAAGAAACCGGACATGTCATACATTGCTAGCATGAATAGAAAATGCTACAGCCATTCTGGAAAATAGCTTGGCAGTTTCTTATAAAACTCAACATGCACTTACCATGTGACTCAGCAATTGCACTCTTTGGCGTATATCCCAAAGAATTAAAACATACGTTCAAAAAAAAAAAAAAAAAGAAAGAAAGAAATTAGCATGTCTAGGAAATAGCAGTGAGGAAAGGTGGCCCAGAAACCTTTTTTAGATAGCAAGGAGAATGTTGACCTGCTTTTAATTCTGTGTATGTGGAGAGATAACAGTGAATGGGAATTGATAAAATCTGCATTTCCCTACTATCTTTTCTTGCTTGTGCCTAGTAACCCTCAGAGAATGGGGTCAATGTAGGGGCCTCTCGGGGGCAGCTCAGTGTTAGCCTTCTCTCTTTCCTGAGCAACCTTACCCTGGGTTCCTCAACAGTCCCAAAAGATTTTAATGATGGTGGTTTCCTTCTTAACAACTGAACCTCCAGTTCAAAAAGCTCACAAGCTTTCTCCTCTCCAGGTCATGGCAGATGATCTCATAGTTGTGTGCAAGCCCCATCATTTTTCCCTTCATCTCTCCTTCCCACTCCTACCCACAGGGACCCACTCAAATGCCCTTTCACTGAAGAATACCTAACATTTTTGAGAATGTATGTGCTTTTATTTAATAAGAGTGATATTGGGTTATATATCTCACTTTTTCATTCAACACTACCTTTTTGAAGATCTTGTCACTAAATCTGATTCATAGTTTCTGACTACTGCAGAATATTTCACTGTATGCACCCCACCATATCCCGCTGTCTCTGTTACTAGCTGTGTTGTCTTTGGCAAATTACTTAAGTGCTCTGTACCTCAGGTTCCTAATATATAAAATGGGATGGTACTAGTGCCTACATCACAGGGTGGTTATGATGATTAACTGAGTTTTGGACTGGATGTATCTGAAGAGCTTCGAGAAGCACTTGGCACATGATAAGTGCAGAGGAAAAAACACCTTAGTTAACATTATTGTTACTTCCCTATTCCCCTGATGAAAGAAGTGTTGGTTAGACAGCTCTCTGCTACAACAAACAATGCTGAAATGGGCATCCTTGCTCATGTTTCTTCTTATAATTGTCTGTGAATTTATCTGGGACATATACCAAGCAGTGGAACTGCTGAATTACAGAGCATGTAAATTACTTTATAGAAAATGCCAGACTGCACTCCAGGATGTACAATTTACAACAGTCCCCCTGTTGCAGCTTTTTTCATTCCGGTAGTTCAGCTGACAGGAGTGTCACAGCTCTTTTATTATCACAGTTCAGTGAGTTCTGGGTCCTTGTCTCACGACCAAGAGGAATAAGGTACTGGAGGGGGGTGTATTAGTCCATTCTCACACTGCTAATAAAGACATATGCAAGACTGCGACCTACTTACTGCTCACCTTCAATCTCTCTTGGTTCCTCCCCAAGTATGTAAATATGCTCAAGCCTCAGCCAGCTCCTCTGATGCCACCCATGTCTCACTTTCTCTAGAGAGACAAGCTTCTTCAAAGAGCGGACTGTAAACTTTGCCATTCACTCATCTCCCATTCACTTTACAACCCTTGGCTCAGACTCTCCAGGGAAATAGTTTGGGCCAATGTCTCTGGAAGTGACCTTCTATTTTGATAATTTAACTGACATTTTTTCAGCCATTATCTTGTTTGACTGCAGACTGCAGTACATCTCTCTCCATCTCTCTCTCTCTTTCTTTTTTTTTTTTTTTTTTTTTTGGAGACAAGGTCTCACTCTGTTGCCCAAGCTGGAGGAGAGTGGTGCAATCACAACTCACTGCAGCCTTGGCCTCCCTGGCTCAAGTGATCCTCCTGCCTCAGCCTCCCAAGTAGCTAGTTCTATAGGCATGCGCTGTCACACCTGGCTAAATTTTTATTTTTTGTAGACATAGGGTCTCTCTCTGTTGTGCAGGCTGGTCTTGAACTCCTGTGCTCAAGTGATCCTTCTGCCTCCCACTCCATCTTTCCTTGATCTCTGGGATGCCATCCTCTGGTGGTTTTTAAGCCTCTCCAGGCCCCTCCCTCCATTAACCCTGAAATAGGAGTGTCCCCAAGCCCAAAACTTGGTCTGCCCATTCTGACTCTTGATCCCGACTTCCCAAGCTCCCCATCATGGTGAATGACATCACTGGCCTCCCATACTTGGAGGCCTCTGCCTTCTGGAGGCCTTTCTGAGTCTGCTCTACCTTAAGCCCCACATTCAAGTGGTCCCCAAGTGCTAGCGGCTCCAGCTTGGTGCCCTCTCTGCTACTGGGCTCTCTCTCTGTGCCCACTGTCACTGCTTTGGATCGGACCCTCACCCTGGTCAAGCAGAACCACTGATGTCCCTTCCCTATTGGTCTCAGTCTTGCCTTTTCCCAACCCATTCCCTGAAATGCAAGCAAAAGGGTATTTCTAAAACAAAAATCTCTGCAACTGTCTTTTTGAGGTTACCCATTGACTTCAAAATCAAGTCTAAATTCCCTAGCATGTCACATAAGGCCCTGAAGGATCCGGACACTCCTTGTCTCTAAAGCCACAAGTCTCTCTGGGTAACTCATCTCATCTCTCCAGAGTCGGACAGCCCCACCTTCAGGGCACCCACCCCGCACTGCCCCAGCTTCTGGCTAGGAGCTCTTCCCTTACACTCCATGAGGCCCCCTGGGCTCACTGATCTCTGCTCCTGCTGATGCTGTATTAGATTACCCCTCACCAGGCCACTAGGCTATATACTCCTTGCCTTTTGCTTCTGTGTTTCCAGCAACTATCATAGTGCCTGGGCCTTAGCAATTGCTCCAGAAATGTTGGATGGATGAATGGATTGATGGATGGATGGATGGATGGATGGATGGATGGATGGATGGATGGATGGATGAATGTTCTACTCTGTGGTCTCAAGCCCTGCCTCAAGTATATTATGGTTAGTTCTTGGAGTCAAACAAACTAAAAACGTTTAGATAATGTCAAACAGTGCAATTAAGTGGCTTGAAACTATGTTGCTTGACAAGTTTAAAAGGGGTAGAGAATAGGGTAAGGGAAAAGGACCTAATATTTATTGGATAGCTACTTATGACATCTTATTAGGCATTTTTAAAGATGTTATCTCATTTAATCACCATAAGAATACCCTGAATCAATATTATCTTCATTTTATAGATCTGGAAATAAGGCATGAAAATACAAACTTGGCTGAGGTTATGCAGCTAAGTGGCAAAGCCCAAATTTAAGCACAGGTCCCTGTCTGATTCCAAAACCCATGCTCTTTCTACTACCTTATGCCAAAGTTCTGCTCAGGCAACCATGAAGGTTGACAGACAGGGGGAGGAGGCAAAGAGACCAGTGACAAGACTAATGGGATGTCCTAGTAAGAGTTCGAAATCTCAACAGGACAATGGCAATGGGACTCTGAGACAGACAGAGTTTATGGGCTCCTATGAGGCAGCATTACCCAGGTCAATGTACAGTTGGATATGAAGGAGAGAGAAGGAAGGGTGAGAGTGAATTTTGGGACAACTGGACAGATGAAGGTGCCATTTCAAAGAGATGTGTTTTCCATGCACTCTGCAGGGACGTTACAGGGAGTCAGATTTCTGCTCTCTACAAAGAAGGACTTTCTGGTCAGAATAAAAGAGATGCCTGTAGAAGTAGAGGGAGACAGCACCAACTCATCACGCCTTGGCTGGGACAGTGGACAGCAGAGTGCAGGCTCCAGAAGGTGAGTGATAGAGCGGATAGGCCTCCACAGGCATGGCCTTCAAGCCCGTGGCTCTGATTCACTCAAATAGTATTGAATGAGTAGCAAAAGCAATGCTTTTTCTTTAGCTTTTTCTCAAGGTGACAAGAATGGGGTTTTTTAAGAGTGGTTTGAGAGGATGGATTTAAAAGTTGAACTTTTAAAAAGATTTACCAGGCTGGGTGTGGTGGCTCATGCCTGTAATCCCAGCACTTTGGGAGGCTGAGGCAGGTGGATCACTTGAGATCAGGAGTTCAAGACCAGCCTGGCCAACATGGTGAAACCCTGTCTCTACTAAAAATACAAAAATTAGCTGGGCATGGTGGCAGGTGCCTGTAACACAGCTACTTTGGAGGCTGAGGCAGGAGAATTGCATGAACCTGGGAGGCAGAGGTTGCAGTGAGCCGATATCGCATCACTGCACTCCAGCCTGAGTGACAGAGGAGATCCTGCCACAAAAAAAAAAAAAAAAAAAAAAAATTTACCAAATAGGTAAATCTGCCATGGCTTTGTCTCCCTTCACAGCCACTGTCTGTTTGGTACTAACACCAGCTTTTAGCTTAGAAGGAAACACATGAACTTTCATATTAACTTCCTTTAAATTCAATAGTACTCTCTGTATAATCAAATAAACTTATTTGGTTAAAATGGAATGTTTTTGGTACAGATATTTTTTAAGCAATCAGATGTCCCCTTTTCACTGCTTTGCACTTTGATGGTCTGATGTCTGGGATCCATAGACAGTCTGATTGTCCCCAGGGGCCCTCATCAGTTTGGTCTTAGGAAATAGCAAGTGGCCAGTTTTCAGTTCAGACAACCAGGGAGCTCTACCCCAGCTTTCCTTGCTTATTACCAAGATCAGCCCTTGCAGTTCCAGAGAGGCAGTTTCCCTGAAATAGTGGGACATTTATCCAGTGGCCCTTGTGGGACTGAAGCTTTTGCCAGCTGAAATGGTTGATAAAAGAGAGAATGGCAGTGGCTGGGACCCCAAAGCCATAGCCCAGCCACCTGACACCTCAGAGGCTTGTGGGAAATATTGAAGCACCAAAGAAAAGCTAGACTTAGAAATGAGCTTGGGATCATTTCACAGGTGAGGAAACTGAGGCCCAAAGAGCTGAAGGAAATGTGGGCTGCTGGGCTGCTCCGTACCTCCAGGTGGACATGCACCCCTTCCAAATTCCCAGATCAGAGTCCTCTCCCCACAGCCCCACCCCACTCACTGCCCCCAACAACTGGAAGCCTTTGTATGCACTGCCCTGGGAAAAACTGAGGAGGGAAGTCGTGCAGCCCTGAGCTGGAGCCCACCCCCATGGCAGGCCGGCAGTGTGGCTGTGTGTTTGTTTCCCTGCAGAGGCACAGAGAGACCTTGCAACCCCACCTCAGCAGCCACCTTGGCCTCAATCTCCTTGGTCATTGCACTGAGTTATTCATGAGGTTAATGATTCTGCTTTCATACAAGTCAGCCTGACAGCCTGCTCTTTGAAGCATTAAAAGAAAACAAACAAACAAAAAATGCTGTAATTAAATACTGTGTCTTCAAAGTGCCTCTTTCCCTGAGATGGCAGGTAAGCTGGAGGGGAGTCAGGATGAAAGCTCAAACGCAAGTTCTTTTTGTCCCCAGGGGCACATTTCAGGCTCTTGTGCCTCAGTGTTTTCCAAAGTGGCCAAAACAACAGAACCTGGGCAATGGGGTAGGAGAACTCCATATCTTTTATATCCAGCCCAGAACAGTTAATGTGACAAACTGGTGGGAGCCTGGCCTCCTGTGGGCCCTGGCGCCTGCTTCCTGAGGACCAGGGATCTAAGCAAACAGAGGCGAGCTCATGGATCCTCCCAGGCAGGGAGGCGAGGGCTGGAGATCACATTAATCTGCTGCTGCCGCTGCTGCTGTGGCCAAGTGAGGCCCAACTCAGCTGGGAAGGTGTCCACTCCTGGAGGGAAGCCTGGGCCACGGGTAGCAGAAGTGTCTTTCTTTCCTTCTTCCTTACCAGAGAGGCTGCCAAAGCCAGACTCAAGACCTGACAGACTCACTGCAGAAATAAATGTCTCCTTCTAGATGCTGACAGTCTATGGAGATGGACATGTGCCTTTCCCCATTTGTTTTTAAATATATATTTTTAAGCTAAATTTAAGACATGGAGGAGGAGGAGTGGAAAGGCTCTGTATTGGTAAGATAAGGAGAATGTCTTCCATCCCTGTCCATTCCAAAACACAGTCACAATATCTCATCCTCACGATGGAACAACTGCTATTCAATATAATTTTTGAATCAGTCATTTTGAGCATTATTATTTCAGCTTTATTAATAAGGTGTGTGCAGCAGATGCTACACTCCCAGCCCCGGGGTTTCCCCCCTCCCTACTGAGCTGCACTCCAACAGCACTGGAGCAGCTGCATCCTAAGCACCCTGTGAAGTACCTGAGGACCAAGCAGGTGAGCTGAGACTTGTGGTCCCATCCACAGAAACTGACTCTGGTCCCCTTACGAGCATAAATGGAATGCATTGGAGGAAATCAGGCTGCTCCCAGACCTGACAAGAAGGCATGGAAGAAAGCAAGCAAGTTCATGCCGTGGGAAGGGATCTGGACAGCATGGTGACCACCACTTCTGTCATTGTCGGTGCAACCCCCCACCCCACCACCTCTACTAGAATCACTCTCAATTGGGCCTGCATCTTTGCATTATTCTTAAGACTTGAAGACCTAGGCATGAGCACCTCACTCCCTCTCTGCCAGGAGTCAGTCACAGCACCTGGCTTTTTCAGCTTCCCAGTGGGAGACAGACCCTGCCATGGAAGCTCACACAGTAGTGGATCACCAACACGGAAGCGTGTTCATAGGCTGTGCAGCCAAAACAAACAAAAGACAGCCACACAGTAGGTCAACTGTTATCCCCATTTTACAGATAAGGAGACTGAAGCCCACAGCTTCATTATATTAAGTGACTTGCTCAGTGTCACACAGCCACTAAGAAATATCATGCCTCTCATGGGTCGCTGTGCTTTGCTCATCAAATCAAGACAAGCTATATGGAGAGAGAGAGACCTTCATTTGCAGCCTTGCTTTGATAGGTGCCACCCACCTCTGAACCTGAAGACAGGGCCCTCTAGGTTGAGAATATCCCATACAAAGCAGGTATTTCCATGCTGGCAGACAGTTCGGTACAGTCAGGCTCAGCCTTTCCCCGTCTCCCCATCCCTGTGATCTTTCTCTGGCTCCCTCTGGCCCCATCACCAAAGTATCCACAGCATGATGAGGTCAGGGAACTGAGCAACCTTCTGGCTGGGGAGCTGTACGAGGCCGAGCAATGGACAAGTTGGGAGAGGGGCAGGAGCCTTGTGCTAAGGTGAGGGGGCTTCATTTAACCAGAGGCCGCTGGGAGCTTGGAAGGGTTTTCAGCAGGGGAGTAACCTTTTAGGAAGTGGGAGAATGGATAGGAGGGAATAAAGAGTGGATGTGAAGAGGCTTATTAATAGGCTTATGGTAGGCAGGGGGTCATAGTACAGATGGAGGAAAGTGAGCGAGTCAAGTACTAAACAGGTGGAATTCTAGGTCTCGGTGATTGATTAGACACAAGGTGGGTAGGGAGGGGGCAAAGGGGAAAAGTCAAGCTGCTTGGACAGCTGAGAGCTCTAAGAGAGACAACCCTAGTAGATAAACAGGTAAAAGAAAGTGTGTTGCTTCCGGGGTTGAGGGCTCAGGAAGGATGTCGGGAAATGGAAAGGTCAAATACAGCCTCTTGCTTGGTCAGTGTGGATCACTCCCCTTCCTGCCTCTCTGTTCCTCCAGCTGAAGGCTGTGTCCAGTCAGCGTCTGACTTCATCACCAGGTGTTACAAAGCAAGTTAACTGAGCAAGGCAGAAGCCCCTAGCAGGTAGCAACACAAAGCCAGGAGACCTGGGCTCTCCCATTGGTTCAGCTGCAAACTAATTTTGTGGCCTTGAGCAAATCTGGGTCTTGGCTTCCTGGCCATCACTAACATTCCAGGGGTTTATGAATGAAATGTGAGGAGGTGAACTGCTACGTAAATGTTTACTGTTAGTAACCAACCATCCACAAAACACCTGTGAATTACCTGGGCAACCCAACGGCTTTAAAAATCTTAAGTGGCTCTTGTTCTTCTGATTCATCACGTTCTACGCATTTAACTTCCAGAACAAATTTAGCCCTCAAAGTGTCTTGGTACATTTTCTACCCACCTCTTACCCTTTAAATCCTCCATTGTTTAAATGCCACTTCACCATTTCTGCATACCTGGTACCCAGCACACCCTCATCCTTTTCCTCTTGAAGCAACCAGCCCAGCCCCACCCATGCTTTCTCCAGAGGAGACAAAAAGCACTGGAGACTCTGCCTTGCTGGGTCTGCTCCAGCCATGTCCTAAAAGAGAAACCGGCAGAGCAACTCAGGCAGGGGCAGGGAAAGCAGGGCAAAGGAGTGGGAGAGAGGGGAAGTTAGCAGTCAGTGAATAGGTGCAAGGTAAGATTGGCAATTAAAATAATTTCCACCTACACACACGGCAGCTTTGAAGGCACAGGATGGGGGAAGATTGCCACAGGATGCCAACAGCAGCATCCATTTTAAGACTTTCTGTTCACTGGCATCAGCAGCCATCGGGTGGACCAGCTTGGAATCTTAGCCCGTTCTATCGCTTATATGGACCATTATCTGCTCAAGGTATGGCTAGAACCAAGGCTGGCACTGTCCTGCCAGAAGCATTTTCCTTAGCCACTCTCAGTCCATAGTCACCTTTAAAAAAAAAAAAAAAGAGCAAAAATTGCCTCTGAAATATCTAGCAATTCCCTTAAATGCAGGGCTTAGAATAAGCTATGAAGGTTGCTTAAGAAAGGGCTGAAGAGCCTTTCAAAGTGTTTGCACTTGAGAAATGGAAAACTCAGAAATGTTTGCCTCCTCTGGCAGCCTCAGCTATGGGCTCTTCTGCAGTTGGCTGGGGCTTAGATGGGAAATTCTTCCAGAGCAACAGGTGCCACCATCGCGAAAGCTAATAAGAATGATAGAAAATGTTTATTAAGCACTTACTATGTGCCAGGAACTGTTCTAAGCATCTGCATGCGTTAACTCATTTACTCCTCACAACAACTGCATGAAGTAGCAACCATTATTTTTCTTCATTTTACAGGTAGGGAAATCCAGGTACAAAGAGGCTAAATATCTGGCCCCAAGTTCCCCAGCTGGTAAGCAGCAGAGCTGGGATGTGAAACCAGGCAGGTGGCTTCAAATAAGGCCTCTCTGAAGATAAAGCGCATCCAAAGTTACTCAAGGAAAAACAAGTTGAGTAGGTGAGATTTTGATCTCTTCTTCTTCTTCTCTTCCCAGGTGCCATTCTAAGCCCCTTCAGTGATGAGAAGAATAATTCTCGAAGCCTCACTAGAGAGATGTGTGAGTGACAATATGGAATGAAGGCCTGATGGTGAAGTTTCAGAAACTAGTTCCTGAGAGTGGTTCATATGTTAAGCTGAGGTGAAATTACCAACCCCCTTTAAATTATGTCATGCTACTTCGATGATACATAAAGTTTCTCCTACCCTGCCCAGCTCCTCTTCCTCACCCTCCCTAAACATTTATAACATCAAAATGAGATGCTCTGGAAGCCCTTTAAAAGCTACTTCCAGCCGGGTGCGCTGGGTCACGTTTGTAATCCTAACACTTTGGGAGGCCAAGACGTGCGGATCACTTGAGGTGAGGAGTTCAGGACCAGTCTGGTCAACATGGTGAAACCGTGTCTCTACTAAAAATACAAAAATTAGCCAAGTGTGGTGGCGCATGCGTGTAGTCCCAGCTACTTGAGAGGCTGAGGCATGAGAATCCCTTGAACCAGGGAAGTGGAGACTGCAGTGAGCTGAGATTGCACCACTGCACGCCAGCCTGGGTGACAGAGCAAAGACTCCATCACAAAAAAAAAAAAAAAAAAAAAAAGCTACTTCCAAAACCTGAGGGTTTTTATTCTTTTGTGAATAACGTGAGAACTGGACATGTCTCTGCATTCCCAGCAATTTCTTGAATTAGCTCACATTGAGTGACTAGCTTTTATGAAAGTTAATTCCTTGAGCTTAACCTCTAAAAATCTGCCAAAAATCTCCCAGACAAGGTGAAGACAAGACTCGTCCTCTCACCCCATCCCTATGTTGCTCTTTGATATTTGATTGTTACACCAGCTAATTCTAATAGGATAGACTTGAAATCCTTTCCCCCCAGTAAACCTCTGTGCTGTAAGGAAGAAACTCCAAGATCTATGTACTCCACGTCTCTCATTCAAACATCCTTGGTTTATAAATCTCCTAGACCTCTCTACTCCATTACATGCCTCTGCCCAGGTACCTAATGGAAGCCACTGAAAACTTGAAAAACTCTGGCTTCAGATCCATGTAATAGTTCCCTTGAAAAGGCTCCTTCTGCTAAAGAACTGGAAGTATCCCCTTCTCCATACCAAGCACATTGGTTTATCATTATTATTTGCCACCAGAAATCTCACAGGCTGTTTGTTCTCTGCCCAAATTCATATTCCAGTTATTTGTTCTCAAGGCCAGCCCACCCTTCACCTGAGAAAAGGGGTTGAAACCTGCAGGGGCCCAATCTCTCTCCAGGCAATTTCCAGTCTCTCCAGACGTGGGTTCCCATTACAGTGCTTCCCCCTGACATTCTCTTTACCTCAAACAGCACAACTTGTTTTTCTTTTTCCAGTGTCTGCTCCCTCCTAACTCAGGATCCTCTTAAGTCTTTCTGAAACTGACACCAGGATCAAGGGAGGAAAAACCAGGCAGCATAAAGCCTTTGACAGGCTCCTGTAGCAAGTTCTGTGCTGCCTGCTCCTCTTGAAAATCCTCTCTCAGCTCTTTCCAGATGTGCCCCAGACTCTCACGAGCACATTTCTTTCAAACAGCCCATCAATCACTCCATGAGTGTTTACTTAGTGCCCGCCTCATGAGAGACATTGTCCTCCACGCCCGGGAGCATGTCCCCACGTGAGAGAATTGATTCCTGCCTTCCAGACCTCATGGCCTCTGCAAGGAAATGCGACATCAGCCAAAGAAAATGCAAAGCCTGGAGAACTCTTTCCAAATGAGAGGCACAGGCTCTGCTAGCTGATGAAGTTGAAGATTAGAATGAAACCTTGAGGGGTAGGTAGGAGAAAGGGAGGGGGAAAGATGCTCTTGATAGAAGATCAAGTGGGCAAAGACACAAACGTATTTGGGGCAGTAAGTCCATGACCTGGGCAGGCCAAGGAGACTTTTTTTTTTTTTTTGAGACAGGATCTTGCTCCGTTGTCCAGGCTGGAGTGCAGTGGTACCATCTCGGCTCACTGCACCCCCCTCCTCCCTGGGTTCAAGTGGTTCTTATGCCTCAGCCTCCCGAGTAGCTGGAACTATAGGCACGTGCACCACACCTGGCTAATTTTTGTATTTTTAGTAGAGATAGGGTTTCACCATGTTGCCTAGGCTAGTCTCAAACTCCTCAAGTGATCCAACTGCCTCAGCCTCTCAAAGTACTGGGATCACAGGCGTGAGCCACCACGCCCAGCTCTGAGGAAGTTTTTGAATGCTACGCTGGAAAGGTGTCTCATAGACACTGCCATCCCTTGTTGAAGCTAACCTCTCTTCAAGAAAATGGAAATAAAATAAGGGGTAGAGGGGGCAGGGCTTCCCACCAACAGGCATGGCCCTGGTGGTGCTTCTGCCTGGGAAGGTCCAGCTAGACCAGGTGACCCTTCACTGGCAGTTCTAGCCCAAAGCTATGGTCCCAGTCCTGGGAAGGAGAGCCCTGTGACTTCCCCCAGCCCGCACTTACTCCACAAATTCCTCTGGAAAGAGCACCAGCCTGGGAATCAGGGAACCTGGTTCCTGACCCAGCATTTTCACTAACTAGATGGCAAGCCGCACAGCCTCATGAGCCTCCATGTCTGCATGCGTACAATGACAATGTAGAGTTTGGAGAAGATGTACTAAGTCCTTTCTAGCTCTTAGGTGTTATTTTGAAATCATTTCTGTAGCCCACCTTCCATCATCCATTACTCAATGGGTCTCATGGGAGATCTTATTTTTCAGTTCCTGGGGTATTGTGATATGGTGAAATATATATATTTGGTCTTTATCCAGTTTCCTGGCATACAACTCCAAGTCTCCATAGTGATGTCTTTTTGTATGCCAAGGAGTTGACTGGTGGCTGACAGCCCCTAAGTAGCTTCAGAATTGGGGGCTGGTCATCAAGACCCAGGCTGGATGAGAGGATTGGGACTTTCAGCCCCATTCCCCAGCCTCCAGAGAAAGGAGAGGAGCTGAAGCTTAAGCTGATCACCAATGACCAATGATTTAATCAGTCATGCCTACATAATAAAGCCTCTATAAACACCCAAAATGACTTCCATACCAACTCCAACAGGGTTTGAAGAGCTTCCAGATAGCTGAACACGTGAAGATTCCTGTAGGGTGGCACCCAAGGAGGGCATTGATGCTCCACACCCCTGCTCACCTGCCTTTCCCTAGCATCTCTTCATCTGTACCCTTTGTAATAGCCTTTACAATAAACTCAGTATTTCCCTTAGCTCTGTGAGCCACTCTAGCAAACTAACTGCACACAAGGAGGGGGCTGTGGGAACACTGATCTATAGCCAGTGGGTCAGAAGCACAGGTAAAACAACCTGGAACTTGTGATTGGCATCAGAAGTGGAGGACATTCTCATAGGACTGAGCAGTCACCTGTGGGCTCTGATGCTAGCTCCAGGTAGATAGTGTTGGAATTGAACTAAAGTGGAGGACACACAGCTGGTGTCCGCTGCTGGAGGATTTCTTGCTGCCTGGTGGGAAGAAACTCCACCCCACAAACACATGTCTGGTGTCAGAAGTACTGTGTGACTATTAGGAGAGTGCAGTAGGAAGAAACTGGGCTTGTTACTCCTGTATGCTCTGAAGGTATCATCCTTTTTGCCAGCTTTCTTCCTCTGCTTGCTATTTCCTGGCTGTCATCTTTTTCAAAATTTGCACTTTTTAAATATGAAAAGACTCATATTTATTATAGAAAATTTGGAAGATACAGGAAACACAGAGACAATATGGAAATCATCTATAATTCAGTCATTCAAAGACAACCACCGTTAACTATTTGACCTATATCTTTCTCATAGACAGTTGTCCCTCAGTAGCCTGAGGGGAACTGGTTCCAGGACCCCTGTGCATACCAAAATCTGTGGATGCTCAAGTCCCTTATATAAAATGGTGTAGTATTTGCATATAACCTACATGTGCCCTCCTGTATACTTTAAATCATCTCTAGATTATAATATAATGTAAATGCTATGTAAATAGTTATACTGTATTTTTTATTTATATTATTTTTTATTGTATTGTGTTTTTTTCTGAATAGTCATGCACTGCATAATGACATTTTGGTCAATGACAAACTGCATATGTAATGATGGTTCCATAAGATTATAATGCAGCTAAAAATTTCCAGTCACCTAGTAACATCATAGCTCTCATAACATTGTAGGGCAATACATTACTCATGTGTTTGTGGTGGTCCTTTCAGAGGTATTCCAGAAGGAGGCATTGTCATCATAGGAGATGACAGCTCAATGCGTGTTATTGCTTCTAAAGACCTTCCAATGGGACAAGACGTGGAGGTGGAAGACGGTGATGTTGATTATCCTGAGCTTGTGTAAGCCTAAGCTAATGTGTGATTTGTATCTTTGTTTTTAATAATAAGGTTTAAGAAGTCAAAATTAAAATTAAAGAATTAAAGAATAGAAAAAGCTTATATTAATAGAATAAGAAACAAAAAATATTTTGTAGAGCTGTAAAATATATTTGTGTTTTAAGCTAAGTGTTATTACAAAAAAGTCAAAAAGTTTTTAAAAATTTTAAAGTTTATAAAGTAAAAGAGTTACAGTAGGCTAAGGTTAATTTATTATTGAAGGAAGAATAACTTTTAGAAATAAACAGTGTAGCCTAAGTCTACAGTGTTTACGAAGTCTACTGTAGCATACAGCAATGTCCTAGGCCTTCCCATTCACTCACCACTCACTCACTGACTCACCCAGAGCAATTTCAGTCCTGCAAGCTCCATTCATGAAAAGTACCCTATACACGTATACCACTTTGTATCTTTTATATTGTATTTTTATTTCACCTTTTCTGTGTTTAGATACACAAATACTTACCATGGTGTTACAACTGCCTACAATGTTCAGTACAGTCACATACTTTACAGGTTTGTAGCCTAGGAGCAATAGGTTATCCCATATAGCCTAGGTGTGGAGTAGGCTCTACCATCTAGGTTTGTGTAAGGATATTCTGATGTTTGCACAATGATGAAATTGTCTAACAATGCATTTCTCAGAATGTATCCCTATTGTTAAGTAATGCATGACTGTATTTTCCATCCTCAGTTGGTTGAATCCATGGATGCAGAACCCATGGATACAGAGGGCTGACTGTACATACATACTGTCTTAGTCCATTTTCTGTTGCTATAACTGAATACCTGATACCAGGTAATTTATCAAGAAAAGACATTTATTTCTTAAGTTCTGGAGGCTGGGGAGTCTAACATGAAGGTGTCAGCATCTGGTGAGAGCCTACTTCCTGCATTATAATGACAGAAGTCATTATGTGGCAAGAAGGCAAGAGCATGCCAGTTCAGATCTCCCTTCTCTTATAAAGCTACCAGTCCCATCATGGGCCCACCCTGATGACTTTATCTCATCCTAGTTACCTCCCAAAGGCCCCACCTCTAAATACCATCAACATATGAATTTGGCGATTAAAGTTTCCAAAACATTGAAACCATAGCACATGCTTTTAGTTTTACCCAAGTTAGTACCATACAGCACATAAATTATACATTGTTGACAATTCCACTTCCTGTACAGACAGACTAGGTTGGTTTTGGACCAACCCTCCCCGAGAACTAGAAAAGCTGGATAACATATAACAAAATCTGTTTGAAGGCTTCTGAAAAATGGTCAAAGCAATGAAACTTTGTGGTGTTAGAATCTGAAAGAGAAAGGAATCAAGAGAAATGAGCCTGGAATTTGGGGCCTCTCTGCCCCTCAAAGCGACAGGTAGATTCCATAAGCAAGAAGAGTGACTGGGGACTGACAAATCAATGAGCTTTCAGCTGTCTGGTGAGGCAATGTAACCAAAATGGAGGTCAGGATTCACTCAGGAGGAGGGATCCTGGTAACACCCCAGGAATTCTGCTGGGACCCCAAAGGCCTGTGCTCTAGTTATAAAAGTAAATCCACCCTCACAAAGAATGAAGCCAAGCTTCAAATCATGTCAATTTGATCTAACCTTTGACTACCTAACAGCCAGAAGCAAACCTTCCTCTGGTGAAAGATAACATCACCTAAAACCTCAAATTATCCCTACATTTTTCAAACACAAGGTTTGACCCTCAAAAAGGTAGATAATAGAGAAGCCTAGAGAGCTGTCTTTACTGGGGAAATAGCTGTGGCAGATCATTGCACCACAGAATGTAATTAGAAAAGCAGATCAATATGCAACAGCCATAGTTAAAGGCATCACAGAGCCTAGGAGCCAATGAGGACTATACAGGATCAGACTCTGGGGAGGGGAATCTGCAGAGAGGAAGCTGGGGATCTCTGTCAATTCTGTGAGTAGGTAAAAAGCTGAGAAACTTTGCCCAGGCAGTGAGTCACTCCCAGGGGACTGAGAAACCATCAGAGCTTCAGAAGTCTTATGAGGTGTAATTGATTAAAATTGGAGACTTGAGGACTCTCAAAAATGTGGTTTGTTTTGCCTCAATAAGTTGGCTAAATTCTGTAACTGTACAAGGAATATGGCTAAAATTTCAAGCAGAGAATTTTGGGCAGTTTTATGGTGTTGAGGAGAGAAAGATTAGAATTAGGGCCTGCCCGGGAAACATGTCTCAGTGAACATTTCAGAGAATCAGTTAGAAACCCTGGAGGTCTATGCCCCAGGATCAGGAGCTAACCAGAGGCAACAAGCTGCACTGGAACCAGAACGACTCCATCCACCCTCCCAGTTGCTGCTACACCCTGCCTCTCAGGCCCTGAGCTGAAGCAGCACCCATCTCCCAGGGCATCAATGCCTTGGCTACCCAGAGCAGTCACACTCCCTGGTGCTGGAGCTGAAGTGGCACTGTGTTTTCCAGGGAATTCTTGCCTTGGCTACTCAGGGTAGTCACACCCCCAGCACCTGAGCTGAAGTTGTGCCCTACCTCCCAGGGAATCAGTGCCTTGGATGAGCCTAGCAGCTGTACCTCCCAGGGCTGAATCGACATGGCACCTCGCATCCCAGGAAAACAGCATTGAGTGAGCTGAGACACCCCACCCTCCAGGCCAAACAACTGTAGAACCCTGTCTTCTTGGAACTGGACTACCTCTCACCCTTGCCACCACAAGATTCTGAGCTGCTGAGGCACCCTGCCTCCTTGGAAAGTGGAGCCATTGCTGTGCTGTTGCATGTCCCCTGGGGCCCAAGCCACAGCTGAACTCTGCCATTCCTGGTCCTTGCTGTGTCATGGAGCCAGGGACACTGCTGTGTTGTCTCATCATCCCTGGGTCCAGAGTCACCACTACACAGTGCCTTATCCTCCAGGACCTGAGTTACTGCTGTGCCCTATTGGCTCCAGTTCCCAAATTATAGCTGTTCTCTGCTCATGGACCTGAATCTCCAGAGCACCCCTTCTTTCCTGGAGCTGAGCCAGTGCTGTGCCCTGCCCTTCAGGGTCAGAGTCAGAGCTACCATCCAGCCCACTGAGCCCGAGCTGCTGGAGTGTACCTCAAAGCCACAGACACCAGCTTTATTGACCATCTGCATCTACCTATGCCTCAGAGAGTGAACCTTCACTCCAAGTGCCAGCTGCCACAGTAGGTTTGTGAGACCGTGAGTCCAAACTCAGGTTTTAAAGCCACTCTGAGCACCTGTGCCCTGGAACCTAGCACCACTGCAGCCACTTGTGGGCCATGCCAGACCCAACATGAGGAGAGATGCCCTCACCTAAGACTCCTCTTGTGGAGGAAATGAGAATGGGAGGACCCTAAAAGCTCTTGCTACTGAGAACTCTAACAGCACACACTTCTGCCACTGCTGTCACAAACTCCAGCAGTCTAGGCCAGTGAGGTGCCCACAGTCGTTCTTGACCTTGACTGCAGCTGAAGAAGCTGCACAGGGACTATACCACTGCCTCCACTTGGAATCAGGGCCACCACACCCTGCCCAAACAGCACCTTAAGACCTACCTGCAGGTGAAAGTCTTTACCTACAAAAGACACTCTGTAAATTTTGGAAGAGGTGACTGTTCTACCAGATGCACAGACATCAATACAAGGATGAAAGAAACATGAAAAAGCAAGAAAACATGACACCACCAAATGAACACAATAATTCTCTAGTGACTGACCTCAAAGAAAAGAAAATTTATCAATTGCCTGAAAAGGAGTTCAAAATAATATTTTTAAGAAAACTCGGCAAGATATGAGATTCAGGATACAGATGGACAACTCAAAAAACTCAAGGAAACAATTCATGATCTGACTGAGAAATTCAACCAAGAGATAGATATTATAAAAGAGAACTAAACAGAAATCTTGTAGCTGAAAAATTGAATAAATGAAACAAAAAATAGAGTAGAGAGATTCAATAGCAGACTAAATCATGCAGAAGAATCTGTGAACTTGATAATAGGTTTTTTGAAATTACTCGGGGTAGGGGAAAAGGAAAGAAAATAAAAAAGTAAGATGGCCTACATGACTCATTGGATGCCATTAAGCAAACTAACTCTTGCATTACTTATGTTCCAGAAGAAGAGACAGAGAAAGGGATAAAAACTTCTTTAATTAAATAATTGCTGAAAACTTCCCAAGTCTTGGAAGAGATATAGACATCCAGATCCATGAAGCTCAAAGAGGTTCAACCAAAAGAAGTCCTCCCCAAGACATATTATAAGTTGGATTCCTAAGTATTTTATTCTCTTTGAAGCAATTGTGAATGGGAGTTCACTCATGATTTGGCTCTCTGTTTGTCTGTTCTTGGTGTATAAGAATGCTTGTGATTTTTGTACATTGATTTTGTATCCTGAGACTTTGCTAAAGTTGCTTATCAGCTTAAGGAGATTTTGGGCTGAGACAATGGGGCTTTCTAGATATACAATCATGTCATCTGCAAACAGGGACAATTTGACTTCCTCTTTTCCTAATTGAATACCCTTTATTTCCCTCTCCTGCCTAATTGCTCTGGCCAGAACTTCCAACACTATGTTGAATAGGAGTGGTGAGAGAGGGCATCCCTGTCTTGTGCCAGTTTTCGAAGGGAATGCTTCCAGTTTTTGCCCATTCAGTATGATATTGGCTGTGGGTTTGTCATAGATAGCTCTTATTATTTTGAGATACATCGCATCAATACCTAATTTATTGAGAGTTTTTAGCAAGAAGCGTTGTTGAATTTTGTCAAAGGCCTTTTCTGCATCTATTGAGATAATCATTGTGGAAGTCAGTGTGGCGATTCCTCAGGGATGTAGAACTAGAAATACCATTTGACCCAGCCATCCCATTACTGGGTATATACCCAAAGGACTATAAATCATGCTGCTATAAAGACACATGCACACATATGTTTAGTGCGGCACTATTCACAATAGCAAAGACTTGGAATCAACCCAAATGTCCAACAATGATAGACTGGATTAAGAAAATGTGGCACATATACGCCATGGAATACTATGCAGCCATAAAAAATGATGAGTTCATGTCCTTTGTAGGGACATGGATGAAATTGGAAATCATCATTCTCAGTAAACTATTGCAAGGACAAAAAACCAAACACTGCATGTTCTCACTCATAGATGGAAACTGAACAATGAGAACACATGGACACAGGAAGGGGAACATCACACTCTGGGGACAGTTGTGGGGTGGGGGGAGGGGGGAGAGATAGCATTAGGAGATACACCTAATGCTAAATGGCAAGTTAACGGGTGCAGCACACCAGCATGGCACATGTATACATATGTAACTAACATGCACATTGTGCACATGTACCCTAAAACTTAAAGTATAATAATAATAAAAATAAATAAAATAAAATAAAAAAGACATATTATAACTAAACTGTCAAAAGTAACAAAATGAGCATTTTGAAAGCAGCAAGGGAAAAGCATCAAGTCACATATAAAAGAATCACTATTAGGCTATCAATAGATTTCTCAAGAGAAACCTTGCAAGCCAGGAGGGAATGGCATGAGAATGGGATGATATATTCAAAGTGCTGAAAGAAAAAAAAAAAAAAAAAAAAAAAAACTGTCAGCCAAGAATACTATATCAAGTAAACTGCTCTTCATAAATCAAAGAGTGGAAAAGATATAGAAAGAAAATCAGAGTGGAAAAGATATCCAAAGTCTAACCAAATGAAAACTGGAATGGCCATCCTAGTAGCAGAAAAATAGACCTTAAAGCAAAAAGTTACTAAAGTTAAAGAGGCGTATTTCATACTCATAAATGTTAATTCACCAGAAAGCTATCACAATTCTAAATCTATATGCGTGCAACAACATAGTTTCAAAATATTTATTTAAAAAAGCAAAAATTGACAGAATTAAAAGGAAAGATGACAAATTCACATTCATAGCAGAAGAGTTTAATAAATCTCTCTCCATAGCTGATAATGGACCCAATAAAATCAGCCAGGAATGAGAAGAATGAAACACATAATTGGCAAATGTACAGCACCACATGATTTCTTTTACATAATGTTCAAAAACTGGCAAAATTATGTCATTAAAATCATGCCAGTGGCTACTTTTTAGGGGGAAAAAAAGCATAGTTGTTGGAAATGAACATAAAGGAGAGTTTTTGGGGTACAGGCAACATTCTATAATGTTCTATTCCTTCAGCCGGGTTGTACTTAGATGAGTATGTTCATTTAGAGATAATCATTGAACTGGTGTAATTCAATTTCAAATGTGTATTAAATATATTTGTGTAGTTCAAACACTACACATAGCAATAAAAAACAATTTCATCCACATATCAAACTGGGTAAATCTTGGAAATTGTGTTGAATGAAAACACATGGATAGAGGTTAAAAATTTTTGTAAGTTATTTTAAAATGCTATATATTTTTATATAGATAAATATATGTAGTAAAGGTATAACTTCTGAATAAGAAGAGTATGTACCAATTTCAGATAACTCCATAGTTATCTATGGAGCAGTAGGGAACGGAAGACTATAAAAGAGGACTCAATGATATATGCAACCTTTTATTTCTTAAAACATTCTTAAGTAAATATGGCAAACTGTCAACATTTGTTAAATTTGGCTGGAGGGTATATGGATGTTTGTTATATTTGCTGTAATTTTCTATATAAAAGATTTCATAATTATTTGTTTTTAATACTGCAAATATGTTCTCATGTCATCAGATATTCTGAAATAGCAAATTTTAAAGACTTATTTTTACTATTATAAACATTACTATAATAAACATCCTTATCTTAAATACTTACTGTATCTGTAATTTCTTTTTTTATTATTATACTTAAAGTTCTAGGGTACATGTGCACAACATGCAGGTTTGTTACACAGGTATACATGTGCCATGTTGGTTTGCTGCACCCATCAACTCGTCATTTACATTAGGTATTTCTCCTAATGCTATCCCTCCCCCAGCTCCCTACCCCACAACAGACCCCGGTGTGTGATGTTCCCTGCCCTGTGTCCAAGTGTTCCCATTATTCAGTTCCACCTATGAGTGAAAACATGCAGTGTTGGGTTTTCTGTCCTTGTGATGGTTTGCTGAGAATGATGGTTTCCAGCTTCATCCGTGTCTCTGCAAAGGACATGAACTCACCTTTTTTATGGCTGCATAGTATTCCATGGTGTATATGTGCCACATTTTCTTAATCCAGCCTATCATTGATGGACATTTGGGTTGGTTCCAAGTCTTTGCTATTGTGAATAGTGCCACAATAAACATATGCATGTGTCTTTATAGTAGCATGATTTATAATCCTTTGGGTATATACCCAGTAATGGAATTGCTGGGTCAAATGGTATTTCTAGTTCGAGTTCCTTGAGGAATTGCCACACCATCTTCCACAATGGTTGAACTAATTTACACTCCCAACAGTGTAAAAGCATTCCTATTTCTCCACATCCTCTCCAGCATCTGTTGTTTCCTGACTTTTTTTTTTTTTTTTGAGTTGGAGTCTCACACTGTCACCCAGGCTGAAGTGCAGTGGTGCGATCTTGGCCCACTGCAAGCTCTGCCTCCCAGGTTCACACCATTCTCCTGCCTCAGCCTCCCAAGTAGCTGAGATTACAGGTGCCTGCCACCACGCCTAGCCAATTTTTTTGTTTTTTTAGTAGAGACGGGATTTCACCATGTTAGCCAGGATGGTCTCGATCTCCTGACCTCGTGATCTGCCCACGTCAGCCTCCCAAAGTGCTAGGATTACAGGCATGAGCCACCACACCTGACCTTTCTGACTTTTTAATGACCACCATTCTAACTGGTGTGAGATAGTATCTCATTGTGGTTTTGATTTGCATTTCTCTGATGACCAGGGATGATGAGCATTTTTTGATGTGTCTGTTGGCTGCATAAATGTCTTTTTTTTTAGTAGTGTCTGTTCATATTCTTTGCCCACTTTTTGATAGGGTTGTTTGTTTTTTTCTTGTAAATTTGAGTTCTTTGTAGATTCTGGATATTAGCCCTTTGTCAGATGAGTAGATTGCAAAACTTTTCTCCCATTCTATAGGTTGCCTATTCACTCCAATGGTACTTTCTTTTGCCGTGCAGAAGCTCTTTAGTTTAATTAGATCCCATTTGTCTATTTTGGCTTTTGTTGCCATTGCTTTTGGTGTTTTAGTCATGAAGTCCTTGCCCATGCCTGTGTCCTGAATGGTATTGCCTAGGCTTTCTTCTAGGGTTGTTATGGTTTTTAGGTCTAAGATTTAAGTCTTTAGTCCATCTTGAATTAATTTTTGTATAAGGTGTAAGGAAGGCTTTCAATTTCAGCTTTCTACATATGGCTAGCCAGTTTCCCCAGCAACATTTATTAAATAGGGAATAGTTTCCCCATTTCTTGTTTTTGTCAGGTTTGTCAAAGATCAGATGGTTGTAGATGTGTGGTGTTATTTCTGAGGCCTCTGTTCTGTTTCATTGGTCTATATATCTGTTTTGGTACCAGTACCATGCTGCTTTGGTTACTGTAGCCTTGTAGTCAGGTAGCGTGACGCCTCCAGCTTTGTTCTTTTTGCTTAGGATTGTGTTTGCAATACAGGTTCTTTTTTAAGTTCCATATGAACTTTAAAGTGGTTTTTTCCAATTCTGTGAAGAAAGTCAGTGGTAGATTGATGGGGATAGCATTGGATCTATAAATTACCTTGGGCAATATGGTCATTTTCACGATATTGATTCTTCCTACCCATGAGCATGGAATGTTCTTCCATTTGTTTGTGTCCCCTTTTAGTTCATTGAGAAGTGGTTTGTAGTTCTCCTTGAAAAGGTCCTTCGCATCCCTTGTAAGTTGGATGCCTAGGTATTTTATTCTCTTTGTGGCAATTGTGAATGGGAGTTCACTCATGATTTGGCTCTCTGTCTGTTATTGGTGTATAGGAATGCTTGTGATTTTTGTACATTGATTTTGTATCCTAAGACTTTGCTGAAGTTGCTTATCAGCTTAAGGAGATTTAGGGCTGAGACGATGGGGTTTTCTAGATATACAATCATGTCATCTGCAAACAGGGACAATTTGACTTCCTCTTTTCCTAATTGAATACCCTTTATTTCTTTCTCCTGCCTGATTGCCCTGGCCAGAACTTCCAACACTATGTTGACTAGGAGTGGTAGGTAAGAGGGCATCCTTGTCTTGTGCTGGTTTTCAAAGGGAATGCTTCCAGTTCTTGCCCATTCAGTATGATATTGGTTGTGGGTATGCCATAAATAGCTCTTATTATTTTGAGATACATTCCATCAATACCTAATTTATTGAGAGTTTTTAGCATGAAGGGCTGTTGAATTTTGTCAAAGGCCTTTTCTTCTTTTTTTATTATACTTTAAGTTCTAGGGTACTTGTGCACAACATGCAGGTTTGTTACATATGTATACCTGTGCCTCTGCATCTATTGAGATAATCATGGTTTTAGTCATTGGTTCTGTTTATGTGATGGATTACATTCATTGATTTGCATGTTGAACCAGCCTTGTTTGGATGAAGCCAAATTGATCGTGGTGGATAAGCTTTTTGATGTGCTGCTGGATTCGGTTTGCCAGTATTTTTTTGAGGATTTTCGCATTGACATTCATCAGGGATATTGGTCTAAAATTCTCTTTCTTCTGCCAGGCTTTGGTATCAGGATGATGATGAGCTCATAAAATAAGTTAGGGAGGATTTCCTCTTTTTCTATTGATTGGAATAGTTTCAGAAGGAATGGTACCAGCTCCTCTTTGTACCTCTGGTAGAATTTGGCTGTGATTCCGTCTGGTCCTGGACTTTTTTTGGTTGGTAGGCTATTAATTATTGCCTCAATTTCAGAGCCTGTTATTGGTCTATTTAGAGATTCAACTTCTTCCTGGTTTAGTCTTGGGAGGGTGTATGTGTCCAGGAATTTATCCATTTCTTCTAGAGTTTCTAGTTTATTTGCATAGAGGTGTTTATAGTATTCTCTGATGGTAGTTTGTATTTCTGTGGGATCGGTGAAGATATCCCCTTTATCATTTTTTATTGCGTCTATTTGATTCTTCTCTCTTTTCTTCTTTATTAGTCTTGCCAGCAGTCTATCAATTTTGTTGATCTTTTCAAAACACCAGCTCCTGGATTCATTGATTTTTTGAAGGTTTTTTTGTGTCTCTATCTCCTTCAGTTCTGCTCTGATCTTAGTTATTTCTTGCATTCTGCTAGCTTTTGTATTTGTTTGTTTTTGCTTCTCTAGTTCTTTTAATTGTGATGTTAGGGTGTCAATTTTAGATCTTTCCTGCTTTCTCTTGTGGGCATTTAGTGCTATAAATTTCTCTCTACACACTGCTTTAAATGTGTCCCAGAGATTCTGGTATGTTGTGTCTTTGTTCTCATTGGTTTCAAAGAACATCTTTATCTCTGCCTTCTTTTCGTTATTTACCCAGTAGTCATTCAGGAGCAGGTTGTTCAATTTCCATGTAGTTGTGTGGTTTTGAGTGAGTTTCTTAATCCTGAGTTCTAATTTGATTGAACTGTGGTCTGAGAGACAGTTTGTTGTGATTTCTGTTCTTTTACATTTGCTAAGGGATGCTTTACTTCCAATTATGTGGTCAATTTTAGAATAAGTGCGATGTGGTGCTGAGAAGAATGTATATTCTGTTGATTGGGGTGGAGAGTTCTGTAGATGTTTATTAGGTCCGCTTGGTGCAGAGCTGAGTTCAAGTCCTGGATATCCTTGTTAACCTTCTGTCATGTTGATCTGTCTAACATGGACAGTGGGGTGTTAAAGTCTCCCATTATTATTGTGTGGGAGTCTAAGTCTCTTTGTAGGTCTCTAAGAACTTGCTTTATGAATCTGGGTGCTCCTGTATTGGGTGCATATATATTTAAGATAGCTCTTCTTGTTGAATTGATCCCTTTACCATTATGTAATGGCCTTCTTTGTCTCTTTTGATCTTTGTTGGTTTAAAGTCTGTTTTATCAGAGACTAGGATTGCAACCCCTGCTTTTTCTGGCTTTCCATTTGCTTGGTAGATCTTCCTCCATCCCTTTATTTTGAGCCTGTGTGTGTCTCCGCACATGAGATGGGTCTCCTGAATACAGCACACTGATGGGTCTTGACTCTTTATCCAATTTGCCAGTCTGTGTCTTTTAACCGGGGCATTTAGCCCATTTACATTTAAGATTAATATTGTTATGTGTGAATTCGATATTGTCATTATGATATTAGCTGGTTATTTTGCCAATGAATTAATGCAGTTTCTTCATAGCATAGATGGTCTTTACAATTTGGCATGCTTTTGTAGTGGCTGGTACTGGTTGTTCCTTTCCATGTTTAGTGCTTCCTTCAGGAGCTCGTGTAAGGCAGGCCTGGTGGTGACACAATCTTTCAGCATTTGCTTGTCTGTAAAGGATTTTATTTCTCCTTCACTTATGAAGCTTAGTTTGGCTGGATATGAAATGCTGGGTTGAAAATTCTTTTCTTTTCTTTAAGAATGTTGAATATTGGCCTCCACTCTCTTCTGGCTTGTAGGGTTTCTGCCAAGAGATGCGCTGTTAGTCTGATGGGCTTCCCTTTGTGGGTAACCCGACCTTTCTCTCTGGCTGCCCTTAACATTTTTTCCTTCATTTCAACCTTGGTGAATCTGACAATTATGTGTCTTGGGGTTGTTCTTCTCGAGGAGTATCTTTGTGGTGTTCTCTGTATTTCCTGAATTTGAATATTGGCCTGCCTTCCTGGGTTAGGGAAGTCCTCCTGGATGATATCCTGAAGAGTGGTTTCCAACTTGGTTCCATTCTCCCTGTCACTTTCAGATACACCAATTAAATGTAGATTTGGTCTTTTCACATAGTCACATATTTCTTGGAGGCTTTGTTTGTTTCTTTTTACTCTTTTTTCTCTAATCTTGTCTTCTCACTTTATTTCATTAATTTGATCTTCAAACACTGATATTCTTTCTTCCACTTGATCAAATTGGCTATTGAAGCTTGTGCATGCATCACGTAGTTCTCGTGTCATGGTTTTCAGCTCCATCGAGTGATTTAAGGTCTTCTCTACACTGTTTATTCTAGTTAGCCATTCGGCTAACCTTTTTTCAAGGTTCTTAGCATCCTTGCGATGGGTTAGGACATGCTCCTTTAGCTCAGAGAATTTTGCTATTACTGACCTTCTGAAGCCTACTTCTGTCAACTCATCAAAGTCATTCTCTGTCCAGCTTTGTTCCGTTGCTGGCGAGGAGCTGCGATCCTTTGGAGGAGAAGAGGCACTCTAGTTTTTAAAATTTTCAGCTTTTCTGCTCTGGTTTCTCCCCATCTTTGTGGTTTTATCTACCTTTGGTCTTTGATGTTAGTGATCTACAGATGGGCTTTTGGTGTGGATGTCCTTTTTGTTGATGTTGATGCTATTCCTTTCTGTTTGTTAGTTTTCCTCTAACAGTCAGATCCCTCAGCTGCAGGTCTGTTGGAGTTTGCTGGAGGTCCACTCCAGACTCTGTTTGCCTGGGTATCACCAGCAGAAACTGCAGAACAGCAAATATTGCAGAACAGCAAATATTGCTGCCTGATTCTTCCTCTGGAAGCTTCATCCCAGAGGGGCACCTGCCTGTATGAGGTGTCAGTTGGCCCCTACTGGGAGGTGTCTCCCAGTTAGGCTACACAGGGGTCAGGGACCCACTTGAGGAGGCAATCTGTCCATTCTCAGAGCTCAAACACCATGGTGGGAGAACCACTGCTCTCTTCAGAGCTGTCAGACAGGGACTTTTAAGTCTGTAGAAGTTTCTGCTGCCTTTTGTTCAGCTACGCCCTGCCCCCAGAGGTAGAGTTTATAGAGGCAGTAGGCCTTGCTGAGCTCCTCCCAGTTTGAGCTTCCCAGCCACTTTGTTTACCTACTCAAGCCTCAGCAATGGCGGAAGCCCCTCCCCCCGCCAGGCTGCAGCCTTGCAGGTCGATCTCAGACTGCTGCACTAGCAGTGAGCAAGTCTCTGTGGGTGTGGGACCCATCCAGCCAGGCACGGGAGAGAATCTCCTGGTCTGCCAGTTGCTAAGACCATGGGAATAATGCAGTATTTGGGTGGGAGTGTCCCATTTTTCCAGGTACAGTCCATCATAGCTTCTCTTGGCTAAGAAAGGGAAATCCCCTGACCCCTCGTGCTTCCCGGGTGAGGCAACACCCCACTCTGCTTTGGCTTGCCCTCCATGGGCTGCACCCACTGTCTGATCAGTCCCTGTGAAATGAACCAGGTACCTCAGTTGGAAATGCAGAAATCACCTGTCTTCTGCGACAGTCACACTGGGAGCTGCAGACCAGAGCTGTTCCTAGTCTGTAATTTCTTAAGAGATATTTCTAGATGTGGGATTCTTAGGAGCATATTTAAAGTCTTTAATCAATATTTCCCCTACCACCACCACCAGCCCTCCTCCCCAATACTTAGAAGTCAGAATGGTTCAATGCCAATTGTCATAACACTGTTATTTATTAACCCTGGAAACCAAAACACTCTTTTCTATCTGGCCTTGGGGTGTAGTCAGAGATCCACTCTCCACCAGACTCACATGCCCACTCTAGCCTGTGCCCTTCCCCAAATTCTTAGAGCTAATCTTCATACTCTGAATTCATGATGAAGGTTCTACTGGTGGGCCAGCTTAAACTAGTCTTCAAAGTGTACAAATGGCATGTAGATAATGAGCCTCGGTCATTAAGCAACCTCCT
Source organism: Pongo abelii (assembly GCF_028885655.2). Lineage (NCBI taxonomy): Eukaryota > Metazoa > Chordata > Mammalia > Primates > Hominidae > Pongo > Pongo abelii. The sequence goes on from NC_071995.2 coordinate 32,234,484, forward strand.
AAGGGAATGAGGGAGGAGATGCTGTGGTGGTTGCCCCTAACTTCAATGTGAAAGAGAACACAATCCACAACCTTGACTCAACCAAGCACAGCATTTCAGGTAGAGTTCTACTCCTTATATGGAGGTACATGGGAATTTCATGGAGTCAGGGCCCCAACTCTCTTCCATAATGTTATTTTAGTAAATTACAGGCAAACCTGCTACTTCTCAGCAGAGGAATACTAGTTTTTCTGCCCTGAATGAGTTGAAAAGAAACTGGTGATTACAGGGAGAAGTTTCTTCCTCTACTCCCCAAATTGCTGACTCTTTATTTAAACTCCCTGAAAACTTGACACTGGGGGTTCTCTGAGCCACTCAATTCTTGTCCATGCCCCAGCTCCCTGACTCCCCAACAGTGAAAGCTATGTAATAGTGAAAAGTGTTGCTCATCTGCATCTGTGTCCTGTGGGTCCATGAGACCTGTGTACATCCAGGGACCATTACAGAGACCACACCGTAGGTTGAAAAGTCACTGGTAAGCTGTGCTCAGGCCTGCTCTACGATGAAACAGGGGAAGTTTGGCAGGGGGAGCCAATAAGCCCTTTCAGTTGTAGACTAGGTTGGAGTGAAAGATGACAGGGTAAGGCAGCCTCCGTGGTACAGAAACAGGGTAGGAAGGTGGGACCCTTAGGCTCCAGCCTGGGAACAAGCCCATTCCCTCAAAGGAATGGCTGACAGCTTTCACCCTAACATGGACTTCCATCTCCATTTTCAAAGGGCCTCCCAAGGCCATTTCCCCTACCACCACCAGAAGCAGCACTTCTCCCCCATACTTAGAAGCCAGATCTATCAGATGGCTACCTTTTCATTCCCCCTGCCTGGTGAGCCATAGAAGCCTCCTAAGGTCATCGTGACTAATTCTTGTCTTCCAGGCTAGATAATAACTGAGTTACATGTCACCCAGGGGCAGAACAGGTCATGTCTTGACTGTCCACCAGTCTCCTCCAGCACAGAAAAATAAATGAAATGAACCCAGGACCTTATGGCTGGTTGATTTTACATAAGGGCTAGATGGGCTGGATGAGCAGTGTAATGAAATCATCACTGCTCCCGAGCTGGACACAGGCGTCCATTGGAATGCATCTGAGTAAACTGCTAAATCTTTCATTGTCCAAAGTCAGAGGGCTCCACGAAGGGGAATGCCCAAAGGCTGCTGTGAAGTATTACATCAACTCTTTCCTTCTGAATGTGACAGTATTTCTACATGCATAACTGACACAGTGAACAGTGTTGCCTTGAGGCCACACTGTGAGGCACTGCCTCCCTTATGCAGCACCATTCTTGGCTCTCCCTGCTGTCCTCATTGGCCTCAAGCCAAAGCCTAATGGGCTGAATCCCTCCCAAAACTGCCCCCAACTTGTAGAATACTGCAGTGGCCCCCCATTGCCTGCGGTATGAAATCCAAACTCCTAAGCATGACATGCAAGACATTCCAGATCTGGCCCCGGGCTGATTCTGGCCTCCAGTACCACTGTGTGCCTCCTCTCAACCTGTGTACCCAAAACATTTGTAGATTCAGTATGTTCTTAATATGTCCTGCACCTTGATGCTGCCAAACCTTTGCTTGTGTTCTTTGCTCAGCCTAATATACTTTTTCCTCTTCCTCTATCTGTGGAAAGTCTTCTCATTCTTCTAGGCCTCAATGAAAAGGCACTTGCTCCATAAAACACTCCTCGTTCCATAATTCAGAGAGCATTAGTCTGTCCTCTGGCCCCCCATCTGCACCCCAATTCAGCTTGTTCCATTCTGTTCTGTATTTTTCAAGTGTTCCTTCTTTTGGTGGTCATGTATTGTAACATCTACTATGTGCCATCACTGTGCTCAGCACTGGGAATATATACATGGTCCCAGCTTAGAACCCCACTCCCATCTGCAGGTTTCCTCAAGTCCCCTGATATGTTTGGCTGTATCCCCACCCAAATTGTATGTGGGTTCTCCAAGCTGGGACCCTCCACTGCACTCCAGCCCTGGAGACAGAGTGAGGGGGGCCAGAGGACAGAATAATGCTCTCTGAATTTCCATTTCCATTCCCCTGGCCGGATTGCTCTAGGCTTGGACATGGGCCTATTTTGGCCAACAAGACATAAAAGCCTGTTGGGATTCTGAGAAAACCTTTTCTTGTGATTAAAATAAAAGCACATCCCCGACTAGGGGAACTTGGGGCCTCCGCGGCTGACTTGCAACCATGAGGGGAAAGCCCAGAGACACAGAGAACACCCACAGCCCTGACATTCCTGAGATGCTGAATTAACCAGTCTTTAACTACCTACCTCCAGGTGTCTTGCAGGGCAAAAAAAAATCATTTCTTTTAATATAATCAAATTTTAATCTGATTTAATCCATTATTTGCAGCGTGATGCATTCTGAATAGTATATTGTTTGGCCTAAAGAAGATGAAAGGGGAAAAAAATCATATGATGATAGCTCTAATCCCATTAATTAAGGTGCTGCCCTCATCACCTAATCAGTTCTTAATGCCGCCACGTTGGGGATACCAACACATATGAATTTTGAGGGGACACAAACATTCAGCCCATAGCTGACTTGCATGCTAAAAGCTACAAAACACTGTTGGAAGAATCAAAGATCTAAATAATTTAGAGATACACTGTGCTTGTGGTTTAAAAGATTCAACAGTGGAAAGATGTTCATTGTTCCTCAAATGTATATACAGGTTTAATACAATCTCTATCAAAATCTGAGCAAGGTTTTTATAAATATAGCCTATTTTAAAATTTACATGGGAAGGCAAAGGAACTAGAATAGCTAAAACAAATTTGAAATAGAGGAATAAAGTGAGTGGAATTAGTCTACTCAATTTCAAGACTTATTATTTTGAAATATATAGCTACAGTGACCAAGACTGGATGGTATTGATGGAGGGATAGACACATAGCTCACTGGAACAGAATAAAGAACCCAGAAATAGACTTGCGCAAATATGCATGAGTGATTTTTAGAAAAGGTACAGAAGTAATTTGATGGAGAAAAGAGAACCTTTTCAACAAATGGTACTAGAGGAAATGGACATTTACAGGGGAGAAAATACCTTGCCCTAACTACTATTTGGTACACAAAAATTAACTCAAAATGTATCATGGACTTATGTACAACTATAAAACTTTTAGAAAAAAGCACAGGAGAAAATCATCATATAGGGTTAGGCAAAGTGTTGTTAGACTTAACATCAAAAGCATGATCCATAAAAGGAAAATTTGATAAATTGGACTTCATCAAAATTTAGAACTTTTGCTCCATGAAAAACCCTGTCAAGAGGATGAAAAACAACCCACAAACAGAAAGAAGTTACTTGTAAACCACATATCTGACAAAGAATGAGTATTTGTAATATATAAGAATTCTTAAAACTCAACTGTTAAAAAAAATAGAAAATAAACAAAAGATATGAACAAATATTTCACCAAAGAGGCTATACAGATGACAAATAAGAACATGAAAAGACATTCAACATCACTAGCGATTAAGGAAATGTAAATTTAAACCATTAAGATATCATACACACTTATCAGAGTGACTAAAATGAAAGGTAGTTCCAATGAATGCAGCTGAGGACATACAGAAACTGGATCTCTCATGCATTGCTAATGAAAATTACAATGGTATAGCCACTCTCTAAAAACTAAATGTGCAGCTACCATATGACCCAGCAATTGTACTCCTGGGCACTTATCCCAGAGAAATGAAAACTTATGTTTACACAAAAACCTGTACAGAGGCCAGGCATGGCGGCTCACACCTGTAATTCCAGCACTTTGGGAGACTGAGGTGGGAGGATTGCTTGAGCCCAGGATTCAAGGCCAGCCTGGACAACATAGTGAGATCCCCATCTCTACCAAAAAAAAATTTTTTTTAATTAGCCAACTGTTGCGGTGCATGCCAGTAGTCCCGGCTACTCAGGAGGCTGAGGTGAGAGGATCACTTGAGCCCAGGAGGTCGAGGCTGCAGTGACCCATGGTCTTGCCACTGCACTTTAGCTTAGGTGACAGAGCAAAACCCTGTCTCAAGCAAACAGACAGACAAACCAAAAAACGCTGCACACAATTGTTCATAGCACCTTTATGCATAAAAGCCAAAAACTGGAGACAGACCTGATGTCCTTCAATGAGCGAATGGTTAAACAATCTATGGTACAGCCATACACTGAAATACTGTTGATACATGCAACAACTTCTTGAATCTCCAGAGAATTATGCTGAGTGAAACAAAGTTAGTCACAAAAGGTTACATACTGCATGATTCCATTTATATAGCTTTCTTGAAATGACAAAATTAAAGAAATGGAAAACAGATTCGTGGTTGCCAAGGGTAAAGAAGGGGGCTTGTAGGAAGAAGGGAAGTGAGTGTGGCTATAAAAGGGCAACAGTGATGGAAACGTTCTCTATCTTGAATGCATCAATGTCGATATACTGGTTGTGGTACTGTACTATAGTTTTATAAGACATTACCATTGAGGGAAACTGGGTAAAAGGTATGTGAAATCTCTCTGTATTATTTCTTACAACTGCATGTGAATCTACAATTATTTCAAAATTAAAAGTTTAATTGAAAGAAAACTCCGCACCACAATCCACTAGTCCGTGGAGCCATGAAGCCCAGCACTGTGTGGCATGGACTTAGAAACAAAGACAAAAACAGGCCCTGCGGGTGAATAAGAGGGAAGAAGCCAACAGCCCCACATGGGGTCAAGATAAATGTTCATTGATATTACATTTGCAGAAAGAAGAAAAGAAAGAAATCACCATATGAGCTGATTTACAAAAGAATCTTCTTTCAACCCAAATCCATCTGAAGCCAGAGATTCCATTCAACCTGGCACACATTCAGATAGCAAGTCTGCCTGGTACAGAAATCAGACTCTCCTACTCACATGAGTAATTTGATCCATTTACTCCAAGTCAGCAGTTCGGACATATGTTTGCAATCTGAGGGCTTCCTGTGAGGTACACAGAGCCATAATGACATTTTTTTACGGGAACTTTCTGGTTTTGGATGCCAGGCCAGACTGGAGTTGAAGATGTGGTTAGATGTAAACAAGAGTTTTAAAGGTCAGTTCTCCAGCCAGGAGGCTGGACTCTGTGGACCTTGACGGTGGGTGGGAAACTGTCCTCAATGGGTTTTCTCATAAAAAGATCATTTGCATGTGTTTCCTCGTACCAGAGCAGAAAAAAACCCACAGGACTTTTCCACTTTGCTTCTGCATCTGATGGGAGGCAGAGGAGATGGTACAAAGCCAGCACCGCCCCCCCCCTCCATTCAACCCCAGTTCTCCCAGTCCAGCCCTGAGAGAAATGCTAGCACACTGGGTCCTACGTTAAGCAAAGCCACAGCCTCTCCTCTGACTGGGCCAGTACACCTAAATAATAAATATCCTCCTCAACCCCATCGGTCTCTCTAATTCCTTAAAAAATCCCACTACACTCCCAGCCCCTTGGAGACCTGCTGCACCCTGCTCATCCTGGCTTTTGCACAGGGCCTATTTTACATGAGTCACTCCCAAAGGAACAATTCTCTTCCCAGTGTCCTCCTTAGGCATTTCAAGTGATTCTGTAAACCACATACCAAAAAAAGTAATGTTCTCATGTATTAATTTGACTAATATCCCATCGAATACGCCCCTACTGCTCTCAATTTATTCTACCAAACACAAAGATCTGGAAAAGTTCATTCTTTCGTACTGAATACGAACAACCTTTTAACAATTTCATCTCCTCCTTCTGCTGCAGGAAATAAAACTCTGAGTTTGAAGGGAACATTTCCTTAAATTATAGACACAAACACTGTCTCTGTCTGTGGCCTTTGATCAGGAGTCCTAAGCCCTCATGCCTCGGTCTCCAAAGGGCTGTACTCAAAGGCCAGGGGCAAAAGAAAATTGACTGACTAATTTGGCAAGAGGCTCTTGACCAGGGATTCCTAACTTATCGGTGGCCGCTCCAGCCCCCCAAACTGGAAGTCTATAGGATTATAGGGAGAGTATGAATATGCACATCTTCTACATGTAAATTGATCTTTCTCATTTCCTATGTTTTTCTTCAACAGGGGATGGGGAAGGGTACAGAGAGAAGGAAAGCACAAAACAGGATCAAGAAAGCAAACTGCCCAAATGACTAAGAAACCTCATACCAGAATGGTTGCTGAATTCTGAAGTCCTGGCTCCCGGCTCACAGGAGCCAATCTCATGTCCCAGTGAGTTGTGGGGAGTGTCTTCCTGAGCAGGTGAATGGGGCAGAGGTGTGGCTGCTCATCACCCTTCATCGCCATACTGTGAAGGTCACATGCAAGACAGGAAAAGCCATGGAGCAGATGAGGTGTGGGGCCAAGAACACTCAAGTTGGAGGTTCTCACTGTGGGCTCAGCTATGTGATTATATGCTAGGGTAAGCCTATTGTCCTGTGCCTCAGTTTCCTCATTGGTAGGATTCAAATGTTGATACCCACCTCAGGAAATGATTGTGAGGAGTCAGTGTTAGGAATGTGTTCTGCTGCAAGTAACAGAAAGCTCAACAACTACACCTGAACAAATTAGGAGTTTGTCGTTCTCACATGAGAAGTCCAAGGCTAGATATTCCAGGGCTCAGATACCTGTGCAATTCTCATTGATTCTAAAACCCACTTTTTTTCACATTTGAACATCTTGGGAATCTGGTTGTGTCTTAAAAACATTTCAAGTTGTAGTTTAATTAAGAGCATTTTATCTTTCCTAATGATACTTAAATACTGCTGTGTCTTATAATATTGCTTACGTATCCAATGAAGACAATATCAGGGGCTAAGACTCTTTCTAGCGTTTATCTCCTCCATCCTTAGTCTGTGGGTGACTTCCTGCATCCTCAAAACCTCATGCCTTGCCTCATGGTTGCAACACAGCTGCTGCATCTCCAAGAATCACATCCATATTACAGGCAGGAAGGAGAGAGAAGTGGGAAGAAGACAAAGGGTTTTCTTTTCTTGACATTTTTTTTCTTTTAGTTAGAAAGAGATGCCCTCTCTACCAACTTTCACTTACATATTATTGGGCAGAACTATGTCACATGGCCACCTACAGAGTTCTGGGAAGTTGAGTGTTTAGATTTCCAGGCTGTCTAAAAGAGGAAGGCAAGGGAGGAAGTAGGTGCTTGCTTGGGTACTGAGTGAGCCCATCTATTGTGTCTGCCACAGTATTGAAAGTACCTAGCACAAGTATCTGGCATATAGCAGATGCTCAAGAGAGAGAAATCCTGTACCTACTATACACACAGACACACACACACACACACGCACACACACGATTTCTTTTGAAGATGAGGGAAGCCAGCCCGCCAAACAACTTCATTTCTTGGAACACTACAATCAACACTCTGTAGGAATGCAAATGAGGTTTACCCAAGAAAGAGTGATAAACACACTTCTATCCTTTCCAATTCTGCAGAGCCGTTTCCGTAGGCTCATGCACCAGAAGATTCTGGCGCAAAATAAATAAACAAACTGTTTTGCTTTTCTCACACGTGAGGGTATTTTGGTTTCCATCCACCAAGCTGAGGCTATCTCTCACTTCAGCTCTGCAGCAGCCACAGCCCTGCAGCCCCTGCTTGGTCTCAGTGGGAAGCATTTAAAAGCTGGCATCTATGAGCCATCCTCACTTCAAATCTGTGAGCAGGGGATAAGCATTTCTATCTGCCAAAATTGCATCTCAGAGAAATCAGGAACATGTTCAAGGTCATCCAACTGGTAAGTGAGGAGCTAAGACAAACTGCGGTTGTTCTGGTGCCTTCCTTGTACATCTCCTTGTACATCTCCTTGCCCCCCGAAGGATTGCTTTCTGTTTAACTCTCAGTTTTAGGCCAGAAAAGTCAGGCATCACCCCAACATCAGGATCCCATGGAAGGGTTGTCATAGTGATGATAGAAAGTGGAGGCGCTCTAGGGTTTTCTCTGTCCATGCTCCCAGGCAGGCCTGGGGGTCTGGCAGCCTCCTTGAGACTCTCCAAAGACATCTGGGCAGCAGAGTCAATCCCTGGGGGCTCATCTAGGAACTCCAGGGACTGTGTGCTTCCTTCTACTCAATAGATGGGAGACACTGAGACTTCTGCAAAGAGGAGGTGATGCCCAAGGTCATAACAGGAGTGAGAGCCTGTGTGAGGACCAGACCAAGGGCTTCATGCTGCCCTCTCTCTGGGGCCCAGGGCTGTACTGGCTCCTGTTTTGTCCTTGATTAGAGATACCAGCTCTCAGGCTTCTCAGGGTCACAGACAGTAGGGCTGAGCTTAGAGGGGATGGGTTGGGAGGGAGGGATGCTGAGGTAAGACAGTGAGTCCCTGGGCAAGTATTTGTTCGAAGAGTGACAGGAGAAGGGAATGAAGTGGGGAAGCAGCGGAAGTGTGCAAACAGCCATGGTCCCTGGCCGTTTTTGAGACTTCATCAGGGAGGCCTACCCTGACCCTCATGATCTAAATGAGCCTTCTACTTCATTATTTCCTCTGTTCTTTTCCATTATAGCACTTACTACAATTTTTGACTGCCTATTTCTTTGTATGTCTTTTCTTGTTTGAGTCTGTCCAGGCCACTAGACTCTAGAGTCCGTGAAGGCAGGAAAGACGTTGGCTATCCATTTGCCCAGGACTCAGCAGTGCCTGGCATATAGTAAATGCTCAACAAATATGTAAAGAGAAAGTGGTTTTTTTTTAAACATTCCTGATTCAGCTTGAACATTGATACGATCCAAAATACATGACCATTGAATAGCTGCAACTTGTGTCTGTGAGTACTCACGATTAGGTACAAGTTTAAAACAAATGTAATTTATTATAAAAATACTTTTTTGATCATCTGTGATTTTTTTTTAGTGCTGAGGCAGATAACAAAAGATTAGGCTGGGTATTGTGGTTCATGCCTGCAATCTCAGCACTTCGGGAGCCTAAGGCAGGAGGATCACTTGAGCTCAGGAGTTTGAGACCAGCCTGGGCAACTTGGCAAGACCCTGTTTCTACAAAAAAAAATTAAGATTAATATATTTTCCAATAGACAGGAGTTAATTAAAAGATTATTTTTGATCTTATTATTTCTCATATTTACTTCACGGTATAATGATCAAGTCTGGCACATAATGGTTTGTAGTCTTACTTTTGTGTAGAAAATGATATTAAAGGGATTTTTATTTTGCTCCTTTGACATGAGAACATAGGGTAGAATGTATCTTTGGACCTCATAAGGGACCAAAAATCCCCCGGCCCACTACACACAGCCTCAGAGGGTACTGTTCCTACTGCTGTTCAGGTGAAAGGCACACCTGGAGTTGGGCAGTGTGCAACCTGCACAGCCTTGCAGGAGCAGCCTTGTGAAAATCCAGGCTTGACAGCTCATCTCCCTGTTTTCACTCTTGCCCCTTTCTGTTCTTCCCATGACATCCAGAATGATCTTTTCAAAATTTAAGTGAGAGCATGGGATTTGTCTCCTTAAAATCCTCCAGTGACCTCTCATTGTATTGAAAACAAAAACAAAACCCCTCTCCCTGGCCCTCGGGCCCCGTAGGATCTGCCCTTCGCCTGTATCTCCTGCATGTTTCTTACCTTCCCTTTCTCCTTTGCTCGCTGAACTCCAAACTCCGGTCCTCGGTTAGCCAAATTCATACCTGACTCAGGGTATGCGTGACTTCTGCCTGAACTTGGTCTCCTACCTGGCTTCCTACTTTTGGCCAATCTTCATTGGTGTATTAGTCTGCTTTCACACTGCTATAAAAGAACTACCTGAGACTGGGTAATTTATCAAGAAAAAAGGTTTAATTGACTCACAGTTCCACATGCCTGGGGAGGCCTCAGGAAACTTACAATCATGATAGAAGGCAAAGAAGAAGCAAGGCACGTCTTACATAGTAGCAGAAGAAAAAGAGTGAGATGGGGGTGAACCATCACATACTTAAACCATCAGATCTCATGAGAACTCACTAGAACAAGAACATCATGGGGGAAACCGCCCACATGATCCAATCACTTCCCACCAGGTCCCTCCTTTACATGTGAGGATTACAATTCGAGATGAGATTTGGGTGGGGACACAAAGCCAAACCATATCAACTGGCTATTTTCTTCTCATCACTTGGATCTCATCCCCAGGAGAGCTCTTCCCTGACTCCGATTCTGCACTCCTCAGTCACCCTCCATGACATCTCTGTGTCTCTTCTCTCCACAGAACTCATCCCTATCTGATATGTCCTTGTTTCTCTATGTTCATTCACTAATTATCTGTGTGCTCCACTAGACTTTAAGCTCAGTGAGAGCTGGGGCATTATCTATGTTGTTCTTTGCTGCATTTCCAGTGCTGACAACAGTGCCAGGTCCATGGTAAGTGCCCTTGAAACATTTATTAAATGGAGGAATGAAAATCCACAAGGAGACTTGGTAGTGGTGGTCTCCAGCCTGGCTTGCTGACCAACTGGTGGAGTCCATCTGAGGACTCGAGAACCAACAGGAGCCTGTTGTGCTGGAAAGAGTCAAGAAACCAAGAGGCCTGAGTCTACTGCCTTTTCTTGTTGCAGCCATTAGCCTCTTTCTCTCTCTCTCTCGCTCTCGCTCATGCTCGCTCTCACTCATGCTCGCTCTCACTCTCTCTCAGGACTTCCATTTCCTCATGTGACCTGCGAGGCAATTGGATTGGGAGGTCTCTGAGGTCAGAGGGCGGAGTCATTGGGGTAGCCAAGTCCCTAACTCTCCGGAGCCACTGCAGCCCTGAGCCTGGGGTGGGGCCAGACCCCATACACAGGCTCCCAAGAAGACACATTTGCAAAGCCTGTGTGCTGGTCCCTCCCCCAAGGCTTCAAAAACAGGTGCTTGAGACAAAATGAGGAACGTGATGGGAACTCTGTGATTGAAGAGAGTGTGTTGGTTTGACTTTTGGGCACTGTACTCAACATTCAGCCCGATGTGAGTGGGTCTCCCACTGCCTCAGTTGCTGGCCTCCACTCTCAGCCTGTACCCTATGAGAGTCTGGCTGATTTTCTGACTCTTCATTAGCACAAATCCAGCAGTGCCAATGTGGTATCTCCAGACAGAGGCCAAGCTGGCCCTCGGCACTGCCGACTGGGGAGCAGATAGAACTTGCTGCCATTTCCTCTCCCCACCCTCCTGGGTTCGGCTCTGCCACCTCTTAGAGTAGGACTAGGGAATGACCAGAGGGCAGTTCGGGGTAGGTGGGAAGAGAAACTGCTGCAGACCTGAATGAAAGGAAGGAGTAAGGCACACACAGGACCACAGGAGGGAGGCGGAGGCTCCAAAGGCTATTCTGCCAATACCTGACCATGTGACATCACCTCCCTCTCTGGGGATCAGTCTCCTGATCGTGAGATCAGACTAGGTGACCTCTAAGCCATCTCCCAGTGCTAGAATTTTCAAGTTCTCAGTAAGTGCTAATTTCTAAAACCGCAGTCATCACATATGTGCTATGCAGGAAATGGGGCAGGGAGAGAGACCGCAGGAATTCCTGTCCTATAAGAAGGAAGTGCATTGGTCAGCAGACTCCGGCCTTTCTTTCCACGACAGCACACTTGATGAAGGCTAATTGAGAGTTTAACATACCCCCAGGGATTTTTGTGGACTTCAGCACAGATGCAAAGGGTCCAGGGCTATGCATGATTCTTGGAGGCTGGGGATTAGGGGTTGGGGTGACAGCTAAATTTTTACCATATCACACTAGTGTATTGGACACCACATTTAAGAGCCACTTAAATCTGCACCAGCAGACCGGATTGGAAAATTTATGTTAGCAAGGCTATAGACTAGGCCAAAATCATGTTGCACACCATTAGCAGAGTCTCTTGATGGTTTTATAATTTATTCTACATGTATTCAGTTCTGTTATTGTCCAGCACTATACTAAGTGCTAGGGAAGTAAAGATGAATAGAATCCAGCCCTTGCTCTCTAGCAGTTCCCAAAGAACCTGCTGTGGCACCCAGGATTGCCCAAGCCAGAGCCCCCACCATTAGTCCCAATGATACCTTTTGTACAAATTTTTAAAAGGCCTGCCTTTGGAACAGATGCAGTCCAGGGTGCACACAGCCAGGTGAGCACATTAAACTGACCATTGGTCCCCCTTTTTCCCCTCAACTGAGCACCCTGGTGTAGTCAACAATCTGTGCAACTGATCCTGGTGGTTATGGTGGGCTGCCAAATTTCAATTAACATCTAACATATATTTTCATTCTAATGGGATAGACATGCTAGCAATGCCTGTCAAATGGAGCACAGACCCCAAAACGTCATATCACAGTGGAGCGTGGGGTAAGCTGGCTATGATGTGAGGTGAGAAATGTAAAATCTGGCCAACTTGGTGTTTATTGGAACATAAAAAAATGTAACAGAACAGAAAACTAGTATTAAAGGGAGACCAAATTATAGTGTGGTAATAGTTGGGTGCTTTTATGGTTGCTTTGAAAATCATTTATACTGCAGTAGTAATTGCATTGTAATGATTCCTGACTTGTTTAGTGTGTTTTAGTATTTTAATGCTGTGATGTTGCACACACACACAACAAAAGTTGGAAACCATCACTCTAGTGGTTCCAGTGGAAAAGAAGTATATAAAACAAATTCTGTTCCATGATTAAGTTCTTCTTAGAGATTTGAGATAAAAACAAGTCACTTAACTCTACCTAGAGAGGCCAGGGGAGGGCTTCCTAAAGGAGGTGATAAATAAAGCAAAATTTGAAGATTAAATAGTAATTCACCAAGCAGACAGGGTGGGAAAGGGCACTGAGAGCAATGGAAACCACTTGGGCAAATGTGTGGAAGAAAGGACAAATTGTGCGTACTGAACTGCAAGCTGTGATATGGACTGGAAAGGAAGGCATGAATAAAAGCATCAAGAGGTGAAGGTGAAGCCAGCTCACAAAATAGTCCTAATGCATGTGGCTCTGGTCCTAATCCTTCCCCAAAATTCAAACCTCCCACCACTGCCACCAATCCTAAAGTAAAGGTAAGAATTTTCCCAAGATACATATGATGTATTTTTGCTTTGGGCTCAGCAAAATGCCACAAGCTATAATCCTTTAACTTGGGTAGAAAATGTATAACACTAGCTAGGTGTTTTGCAGAAATACCAAGGACTAGTACAAAATGAAAACGTGGAGACTCTTTTTCAAAAATTATTAAGAATTTCAAGATAGCAACAGTAGAGCATTTAATGAAGTGCTAGGCCCATCAAAGTGTGGGGCCTTGTATAACTGCACAGATTGCACGCCCATAAAGTAGGTTTTGTCTGCAGTTGAGGGCAACCAGGAAAAAGGAAGAAAGAAAGGGTTGGGCAGTGGGGAGATAGAAAGAGAGGGAGAGGGAGAGAGAAAGAGAGATTGAGATGCTAATTCAAGGCAGTCAAAATCCTTTTTTTTAATCAAGCTTCCAAAATTTTGTCCTCAAAATATCCCTAGTAACAAGGATCTGCAGTATAGCAACCCTCCACAACCATATAATTTATTTGAGTTCTTATGTCACTGAAAAATATTTTGCATGAATTCTTTGCAATGATACATAGTGTTTACTTTAATATGAAAAGTGTCTTTAGTAAGGTGACTGGTTATGAGATAAATATACAAAAACTTATATCATCATGGATCAGGAGGTCAGAGTGCGTACCATCTTCTACATCTTCACCTATACAAAGTACCATGAAATAACAGAAATTATATTTTAAAAAAAATAGATTTATAATGTGGCTGGAAATCAAGGAAGAATGCTACTTGCAGACTAGAAATATTGAAGTATGATTTTTTTATAAAGATAGGACTGAATTGATTAAAAACAAAAACAAAAACAAGAGAAGGTAAGAAAAAAAAAAACCACCAAGCCAAAATGAGTAGGAGGGACTACACAATGCAAGAATAGTTCCAGAGCACCCCCAGTTAAGAGTGATGAGATCCATGTGGGGAAGAGAGCCTGGGATCTCAATGTCATCAGGTGAATACTTCAGAACAGCTGAGCCAGTCAGGCCTGTCCCCTTCAGGCCTCCATTAACATGGAGCAATTTGTAGATAAAGCATTTCCTCCTAGGTTCAAGCTGTTGTCACTGCGCTCTGAAAGGGGAGTTCTGACTCAATAAATCTTGTGAGCTGGGGCCAACAGGCAGAGTAGGACCTCTGGTGCCATGGACTCCTGAGAGGGATAGAGAATCCCTGCCATCTGGGTCATGCTATCTGCAGACCCCACCTGCATAGACACCTCCCCATAATCACTGGGAAGGGCAACAAAAGTTGGTATAGGCAATAGTGATTTCCATTTGAGTTGGGAAAAGCATTGTGTTTGGATATCACAGCCTCTGCCAAAGCTAGTTTTCACATATTTTTGAGATCTTCCTATGGTCAGGTGATTGATCAATTTATAAATATTGCATGACTGAAAAGAACATAAAATCTGATAAGTCAAAATGTTTCTTTTCTATAATTATTATACCATATTTGTTATTTGTGTTCATTTAAATCCTCTTCAGTGCTGTCCAATAAAAATACAATGAGAAACACGTACGTTATTTTAAATTTTCTAGTCACCACTTTAAAATAAGCAAAAATAAACTGATGAGATTAATTTTAACAGATTTTATTTATCCATTTATTTTAGGTTGCAATCTTTTTTAACTTTTATTGTAGATTTGAGGGTACTTGTGAAGGTGTGTTACATATGTAAACTCATGTCACAGAGGTTTGTCATACAGATCATTTCATCACCCAGGAATTAAGCTCAGTACCCAATATTTATCTTTTCTTCTCCTCTCCCTCCTGCCAACCTCCACCCTCAAAAAGACCCCAGTGTCTGTTGTTTCCTTCTTTGTGTTCATAAGTTCTCATAATTTTAATAGATTTTATTTAACTCATATCTAAAGTATGATCTTTTCAAAATATAATCAATATTTAAAATATTAGGGCTATTTTACTTTATTTTTTCATACCAAGTCTTTGAAATCCAATGTATGTTTTACACTTTATAGCACATTTCAGCGTGGATTAGCCGTATTTGAAGTATTAAATAACCTAGTGACTATTGGCTATACTGTGTGGCTAGGGGCTACATTATTGGAAAGTGCACCTCTCGATCCTTGGTTATTTTTTGTCTACTTGTCCTATCACTTTTGCTTTATACATTTTGGAGCTATGCACAAAGGTTCATGGGTGGACACGAACAAAATCAAAAAAGTCTTCTTTGGCCAGGCACGGTGGCTCATGCCTGTAGTCCCAGCACTTTGGGAGGCCAAGGCAGGCAGATCATTTGAGGTCAGGAGTTCAAGGCCAGCCTGGCCAACATGGCAAAACCCCGTCTCTACTAAAAATACAAAATTAGCCGGGCATGGTGGCATACACCTGTAATCCCAGCTACTTGGGAGGC
Source organism: Pongo abelii (assembly GCF_028885655.2). Lineage (NCBI taxonomy): Eukaryota > Metazoa > Chordata > Mammalia > Primates > Hominidae > Pongo > Pongo abelii. The sequence goes on from NC_071995.2 coordinate 32,249,878, forward strand.
TGAGGCAGGAGAATTGCTTGAACCTGGGAGACGGAGGTTGCAGTGAGCCAAGATCATGCCACTGCACTCCAGCCTGGGTGACAGAGAAAGACCCCATCTCTAAATAAAGAAAGAAATAAATAGTCTTCTGTGACCATTAATTCTTTGGGCTTTGGATTCATTTTATGTTATATTAATATTGGCATGTCTACTTCTTGGTGCCAGCATTTCCTTAGTTAATATATCTTTTCCACTCCTTTATTTTGAAACTTGCTGTGTCATTTTTTCATGTGTGTCCCTTTAAGCAACATATAACTGCATTTGGTTTTGTTATCCAGAGAGTTGCCATCTTTTAATAGACACATTAACCAAATCATATTAATTCTAAATATTGGCATATTTGGACATATTTGTCCATATGCTTGTACTTTTTAGTTACTGCGCTTTCTTGTTGTTTCTTTTAATTTTTTCATTTCTTACTTTTGTTGGATTAATCAAGGTTTTAGGTGTCCTGGTTCCTTTTTTTTTTTTCTTTTAGCAGTTTAACATTTACACATCCTATTTCTATTCTTCCAGTACTTACCGTTAAGTTTTTTCAGCAAAAGGAAGCAGATCATTTTATTTGCAATGATGTGTGATTGCCACTGGATACCTACTTTATCTTGTCCATTTTTGGTTATTGTTACCCTTAATTTTAACTAATTTTAAGTTATACATATATTTTCTCCCTGTGAAAAAACTAAAACATTATAGGTTTGGTCAAATTCCTCTGACTGCATCCCCAATCCCAGTCTCTTCTCAAGAAGTAACAACTATATTTAAGTTTAAAACATTTTTGACTTTTTATGTATATATATGTATACATGTGTGTACATCTGAATATGTCTATATATACGCATACATACGTATGTATGTATACATGTGTGTATGTGTATGTGTGAATATATCTATACAAACGTGTGTGTGTGTTCAGCTACCAAAAGAAATACTTTCTGTGACTCATTTTGTAGGAATTTGCCATAAAGAAATAATTGAATAAGTAAGCAAGTATATATATTAAAGAATGTTTCATAACAACATCATCAAAATTTTTTTTTAATTGAAAACATCCTGGCTGGAAGCGTGGCTCATGCCTGTAATCCCAGCACTTTGGGAAGCCTAGGTGGGCAGATCATCTGAGGTCAGGAGTTCAAGCTCAGCCTGGCCAACATGGGGAAACCCCATCTCTACTAAAAATACAAAAATTAGCTGGGCATGGTGGCACGTGTCTGTAATCCCAGCTACTCGGGAGGCTGAGCAGGAGGATCAACTTGAACTTAGGAGGTGGAGGTTGTAGTGAGCCCAGATCACACCACTGCACTCCAGCCTGGGCAACAGAGTGAGACTTTGTCTCAAAAAAAAAAGAAAAGAAAACATCTTAAATATTCATTAATAGCGTATTAGTTAAATAAATTGTGGTATATCCATATATTACATTTAAAATGATGTAACATATTCTTAAATCCATTGACATAAAAAGCTGACTAGAATATAGCCTCAAATTTTAAAAAGTCTGATTACAAGCACATACTCACAAACACACACGATTAAAAGATATTCACCAAAATCCAGTAATACAGTGGTTATTTATGATAAGTAAGAGTCCAAGTGGTTTTTACTTTCTTATTTAATATTTTATACTGATCAAATTGTCTAAAATGAGCATAGACAGATGTTACACTTTTGAACATTTTTTTTAAAACCTATTCCCTTCTTTCCAAAAAATCTTATATAAAATCTTAAATAGAACAGTTGCTCCAGGAAAATTCATGAAGTTTATCTAAAGGCTTCTCTTCCTTCCCAGTATGTGACTTTGGGTCCAGAGAACCTGTGTCCTTACAGAAGCAGGCTTTAGAAAGCTTCCTGGAGAAGATGAGAGAGGATTAGCAGTGTGCTGCATGTAGCAAAAAAAAAAAAAAAAAAAAAAAAATACAGTTGTAAATAATTATCATTTTGTATGATATTTATATATTTGCTCAGCTGTCTCTACTTATGTTTCCTGTATGCTAGCTATGTTTTTCTGTTTTGCCCTCACTAATTTTCTCCTGGGAAAGAACCAAGCTGAAGTTCCTTCATGTAGAATGCCAAGAGAGCACGGACATTTGAGCAATGCTTTTGACACTGCTAATGAAGATCAATATTTCAAGCACTAATTAGTGCAACTAATGTTCTTGTTGTGATTGGAAGTATGCCTGAAAACAGTTGAAAAATTCCTACTTGTAACATCTTTCTCGTGGGAATTACACCTGAGACTGTGAGGTTCAATTCCACAGTCATTTATTTACCAATTAAGCAGCAGATACTATTGCAAAAATCAGAAGGGTCAGTCATCAAGTTCATAGCCAAATGCAGGCTGAATTAAAGCTAAGCCTAAAGGACCAGTATTTAACATCTGGTCATTCCCTAGTCCTTCTAGAAGAAAGACAGATGCTAACAAAAGGCTTTTTAGCTCTATTTTTCACATGGATTAAAAAACCAAGGCTAGTTTCCACTTTCTAAGAGAGTAGAAATAATCTTAGGAGTTTCTCCCCATTTTAAAGATGGAGAAGCAGGCTGAGTCAGATTAGCTGTTTCTGATGGGTTCCTGAAGTGAATGTTTTCTATTAATATCTCCAAGAACCTAACTGATCTTCCTCAGAATGGCTCAGTCAGGAGTTTATACAAAGAGTACTCATTAGGGCCATATCAGGACAGCCGCTTAACCAAGCATGGATGTCAGGGAGGCAGAAGTAGCTTCATTACCTTGCAGTCCTCCTAGGTAGTGACTAGAAATTGTTTTGAAAGACAAGCTTGGCCCGGCGCAGTGGCTCTTGCCTGTAATCCCGGCACTTTGGGAGGCCGAGGCGGGCGGATCACGAGGTCAGGAGATTGAGACCATCCTGGCTAACACGGTGAAACCCCGTCTCTACTAAAAATACAAAGAATTAGCCAGCCGTGGTGGCAGGTGCCTGTGGTCCCAGCTACTCGGGAGGCTGAGGCAGGAGAATGGCGTGAACCCGGGAGGCGGAGCTTGCAGTGAGCCGAGATCACGCCACTGCACTCCAGCCTGGGCGACAGAGCGAGACTCCGTCTCAAAAAAAGAAAAAGAAAGATAACCTTATGCTCAGAGGATGGAGAAAAGCAAGTTTTACAGTTCCTGACCGATGAGGCTTTACTGTACAACCTGAATGCCAAGTTAACGTGCCATATATCCTGGGGATGCCAACAATAACAGAACATACTCCTCACTGTCGTGTGTGTGTGTGTGTATGTGTGTGTGTGTGTGTGTATGTGTGTGTGTGTGTGTGTAGCCATCCACAAAACAAAAAATGGTATTTTCTGTGACTCCATTTCTAGGAATGGATATAGACACTGTTGTTGAGTAGAGAGGCTATCAGGCCCTGTGCTGGCATGGAGCAGGGTCTCACAAGATCTACACTATATCACCAAGTAGCAATAGATGTAGGTCATTTCAGATAACAAACAAGGAAGTCTAAGTTGGGTTTTTGGGGGGTTTTTTCCTAAATTTCTAAAGGAGTCTCTACAAACTCCATTACCACTGCATCCATTGACAGATCTCCCTATCAGATATAAAGGCAGGGAAATGGTGCCAGAGCATGGCCTAAAAGCAGAAGCTGCCAGCACCCCGCTGGGGACAGAAGATGAGCTACAGGCCTGAATATGGGGCTGTCTTAGTCAATTTGTGTTGCTATAAGGGAACATCTGAGGCTGGGTAGTTTATAAAGAAAAGGAGTTTATTTGGCTCATGGTTCTACAGGCTGTATAGGAGGCATGGTGATAACATCTGCTTCTGACAAGGGCCTCAGGAAGCTTCTACTCATGGGGGATGGTGAAGGGGAGCCGCATATGCAGATCACAAGTTGGCAGAGGTGGCAGAGAGTGTGGAGGAGGTGCCAGGCTCTTTTCAACAACCAGTTCTCACAGGAACTAACAGCAAGAACTCACTCTTGCAAGAAGCACCAAGCCATTTATGAGGGATCCACCCCCTGACTTGAACACCTCCCACCAGGCCCCACCTCCAACACTGGGGAGTAAATTTCAACATGAGACTTGGAGGGGACAAACAAACCATATCCAAACCATAGCAGGGGCACAGGTCTCCAGATCTGGGATTAAAACTCTCCTTTGGAGGATTTCACTTAGCCCCTTCTGGTTTTTTTCCAAATACTTAACAACATCCTAGCGTTCGTGATTCCACCAATGCTCCATGCTCATGGGAAGCTGCTAAAATGGGAGCCTGTACAAACAGGAGTTGTCCTGTTCATTCTCACAGCACCGTCCATTCAATCTCTGGAGTACCCAACCTGGCAGAGAAACCTCCCTCCTCATACAACCACAGAATAAGAATCAAAATGGAATATTTCCAACTCCTATCTCATCTTCTTCATACCTTTTCTAGTCCAAGCTGAATTCCCATCTCCATTTTCATAGATGGTGGATTCTCATTCTTCCCCCTCACCTTCTTCAATGTTTTGTGAAATAAGATGGAATAGGTTAGGATCTTGTTAGTGGTGCAGTGCTGGTTGAAGAGGCCAATTTCTTCATAAAAGGTAAGGACAAAAGAAAGCCAAAATCAACAAGTCTAGGAATTAGAATTCTAGGCCTGTGTGGTCTGATATGGTAGCCACTAGCCACATGTGGCTACTGAACACTTGAGATGTGCCACATGCAACTGAAGGGCTGGATTCTTTATTTCATTTAATTTTAATTAATATAAACAAATTTAAAAACTGATCATTTGATTTCATGGTTGGAAAGCGTAAGTATGTATGTAGCAACATAGGCTTGTAAATCTATTTCCTCTACCAAAATGTTATGAAATCTAAATACACATTGAATATTTCCACTGAAAATGTAGTGTCTGCATGTAGATGTGCAATACACACAAAATATAACCAGAGTTGGAAGACTTAGTAGGAAAAAATGTAAAATATCTTATCATTGATTTTTCATATTGACACACGTTGAACTGATATTTTAGATATACTGTGTTAAATAAAATATATCATTACAATTACTTTCACCTGTTTCTTTATATTCATTTTTAAACGTGGCTCACGGAAAATTTTTAATTACATATTATATTTCCATTGGTTCTCCACTGTAGACGTTTAATGTTACTGGGGATACTGCTGGAGAGGGAATACCCTAGCCCAGAGCTTCATTCATCACTCACCCTCTCCTACTGCTAAAAAGTCACTCCAGGCCGTTTTCCAACCCTCTCTTTCCTCATTGCTGTTTTAATGTTATTAACTTTGGTGAATGCTGACCTCCCCTCACCCTTACCCTCTTCCAGCATTCCTCCCCTCCTCGGGCCTACTCCACTCTTCTCTCTTCCATCCGGCTTTTGAAAATCCATCTTCTACTATGAATAAGCTTCCTCTTCGCTCCCCATTCCCCAGGCTCTTTCCTTCACACCACCTTCTCTGAGTCTTTCTAACCATCCCTGTCTGTTTAAACTGCCCCGTTAGAGGCCAAGTTTTGTTTCCTGCGCCCTTTCTCGTGTCCCTGTACCTCCGGTTGGATTTCTAGGAAACAGACTCTGCACAGAGATGGAGATGGTATGTGGGAGGTCTCCTGGGAGGTGCTCTTGGGAACAACACCTTGAGAGAGTGAGGGAAACAGGATTCAGCAGAGAATGAACTTGAACTGTGCTGCTTTCCACAGAGGCCTCGGCGGATCCCTTGGGAAGCTATGGAGCTGGGGTGGCCCTTCAGGTCCCTCTGTAATGGAAGCAAAGAGGTGAACCTTTGTATCTCCCCATCAACCAATTGGATCTGAGATACAGATGCCCCCCACAAGGAGTGGCAACCTGATTTATATAACCCACCACTCAAATAGTTACCTTGAACTAGCCCAGAGATCTCCTAATTTCTAAATCTAAACCTGTTTTCTTGGGCGCCCTCCTCCTTGGTGTCCCTGCAGCCCGGGCCCGGGCCCCCATTGAACCTCCCTCTTCTCCTGAGTCCTGTCACCCCGCACAGTCCTGACCCTACCTCATGGTTTCTCTTGATGGTTTCCGTTCCTTTCATGGGCTCCTTCTCGGTAGACCTAGATTCTGTCTTCAGCCCTGTTCTCTGTACCTTGTCTACCCTCTCCCTCCACCTCTTGTGTCGGCCCAACTTCTTTCCAGATGATTCCAAAATTCACATCCCTTGCCTCGGCCTCTCCTATGAACTCCAGAATCACCCTTCCAATTGCATTTGCTGGATATCTGCCCCTGGAAGAAGGTGGCCTGCTTCTCCAAGCCAACTTGCTCCACACTAAACTCAGTCACATCACTCCAGGTTCTCCTCCAGACTTCCACAATGTTACAGCCCCAGTGTACTCCTCCTGCACCACACAGTCTGTAGACTCTCCTTTGCTGCAGCTTCCGCATTCATCCCCCAGTTTAAGGTCTTCATCTCACGGGACTATTGGAATCATCTCCTTCCCGTGTGGCCCCCCGCGAAGCCCTTCTCAGCAGCCAGCTGGGGTATTTAGAACACTGGTGCTCCTGGTACAGTGGCTTTGTCAGCGTCCCCTGCCTCCAGTGGCCTCCCTGGATCTAGCAACCTGGTAAATGGGTAATCTGCCTCACTGCAGCTAAGTTTCAAAAGAACACGGTTGGATAAGCACAAGGCCCTTGTTACTTTGGGAAATACATAATCCATGCCCCACTGTTAGGGCCAGTCCCGTTAGGGCCAGCTTTGCACCTTCACAGGGACTCAGCAGGAACAGATGGGCTCTACTCTCTGTTATTCCTTTTTGCTTCAGATTAGAGAAACCTTGATTCTCCCCGGGGCCCAGGAAACGTAAAGCTGATGCTCCACAGGACTCTGAGAGGGACAGGGCAGTGATGGGGGCTGGTGAGGAAGGGGGATGGAGAGCCTCTCTCTTATCAGACAGGCTTGTCCGTAGGGTCCCTGGAAACTCCCAAAGGCCAACCTCTCCCAGGGGCCGACAAACGTAAAGGGCAGGGGGACCTAAGCGGGGAGCTGCGGAGCGCGGGGAGTTTGAAAGCAGCTCCACCGCCCCACTAGTCCGTCCTTTTGCCCCGCCTCCCGCAGGGATCCCCCCGGCAACCGCACAGCTGCCTCGGACTCTGACTTAATTCCCTCCGCGTGCTCTGAATCGTAGAGAGGCAAACTCCCAAACAAAGAGCCGGCAGCTCGCGTGCGGGGCTCCTGGGCGCGTCCTGCCGGCTGGGCTGGGAGAGCCGGCGCCGGGGCGTCGCGGCGGAGCGCGGGGCGGGCGGGGACGCTAGGGCCGGCAGGAAGCCTCCGTGGGCGCGGGGGCGCGGGCCGGGCTGCCCGCACGCTGACCTTCCCTGGCTGGGAGGGAGGAGCGCTGGCTGCGGGCGGTGGGCGGCTGGGCGGCCCCGGGAGCCGCCGCTCTCCGTCTCTCTAGGCGCAGTCCCTGTCGCCGCGTCTGGAGCCCCTGGCCGGGTAAGTGCAGAAGCGCGCCCGGGGAGTGGGGGCGCCGCGGGAGGGTCTGGGGGTCCAGGAGAGGCGCCTCCACCTCCGCTGCCCGTCCCGCCGGCAGTCCCGAGCAAGACTGTCCCGAGCTTTCCCCGGGCGGGCAGAGGGAAGCCGGCTGGGGATGAGGAGTGGAGGAGGCAGGAATGCCAGGGACACTCGCGGGGCATGTGAGCAGGTATTGGTGTCTGCATGGGACACGCAACACGGCGTCCAAAACTACGCGCATGAGTGTGCCTTTCCGCACTTGTGCCTTGGGAGAGAGCTCTGGGCCTCTGAGGGCCTCGTGCCGTCCATCGTGCCCGGGGCATGTCTGTTCCTCTTGAAAATGTCATTCTTTGTCCACCCTGAATTCGAGTAGCTGCCTCTCGTGCCTACACCAAAATGACAGACCCAGAGTCGCGGACAGGCCTTGGCAGCATACCCCATGCAACGCAGGGGTTGCTAAGTCCTGGCAGCTGCTGTGTCTGGTGCACATTGCTTTCAGAGGGCCTGTCTGCCTGTGCAGGGATGTCCTCGTGTTCTGGGCACGTCTGTGTATTTGTGACAACATGGCTGTGTAGGCCCTGTCACCTGTGTTTTCGTGCCCATTCCTGCACGTGCAGTTGGCCGGCTCCATGTGGAAAGAAGGCATGGAAGGTTCTGGGGTGTATCCTTTTCACCAGCCATATGTGCACTGTGCACATGTGTGAATTGGTGGAAAGTATGAAAGGGAGGCAACCCAGTTGGGCTTGGCGGGACAGCATCTTGAGTCTAAGCTGCCGTGTGCAGGAGGAATAAGTGTTCCTGAGGTCTCCAGTTCGTGGCAAGTATTGTGGGGTGGGGGTGGGGGGTGAGGAGAAGAGGCAGCTTCTGGAAAAACTCATAAGTGCACTCTGGGGCATAGGGTGTGTGCGGGGGAGCGTGAAGAAGAGAATGAGGGTGGTATTAGGCCAAAATGAATAGTCTGTGTTCAATTTGTGGGCAGCTGGATTGCAGTGGAAAGCAGCAGTTAGAGTCTGGAGACAGGTTTGAATCAGAACTTAAGGGCTGTCACTGTGTCAATAGCATTGTTCCCTGGACAGATAGGTCATCTGGGGCTCAGTTGCTTTGTGTGCAAAATAGGACTAATAACCACTGGCCCCACCTGTCTCCCAAGGGACTGGAGGCTCCAGTTAATGTCTGGAAATGCTTTGATGGTAGTTAAGACTCCTAGGGTAAGGGGCACTACTGGCCTGCAGGGGCCAAGTCGGTGGTCTGGCGAGGGCTTAGGTGGCCCACAGCTGTTTGGTTTGTGGGTAGCAAGGGAGGCATTTGCGTGCTGCTTCCCACTATATTCAGCATAGTAGGAATTTTACACCCACCTTTGGACTCGTGTAAAATATGTACAGGCCTGTGTGATTCCCCATAGTTCTTGTGTGAGTGCCTGCTGCAGAACAAGAGGAAAACTGGCTTTGATGTCTTTAAGTCTCCCTAGAGCACCTTGACTTTCCAGAGAGCCTTCCTTCAGATGAGCCCAGGACATTTATAACCACCAACTTGCTTTTCTGTTTATGCTGCGAAATGAAGCAGTAAGGAGCACCCTTCACAGTTTGCAGCCAGGGAGATAGGAGATGAAGAAGCTTTCCCAGCCAAGGTCACAGGTCTGGGGTGTCCACCACCAAGTTCTATTTCTTGGGTTACAGTGCCTTCAGACCCAGGGCCAACCCTGGACTGGGCTGAAGAAGAAGGGAGGCATCAAAAGTCATGCACAGACGGCACCGAATTCCAGGATGTAGTTGGGTGGTTTGTCCACCCTTGGATGTCACCTGTCACTGAGACTTCTTTGCATGTGGTAGCTGTTTAGTAGTGTTTGTAAAAGGAAAGATCCTTGGGTGGGAGATGCCGGCAACCCAGGTCAGGTCCCGGCTCAACTCCCTGCCTGGGGACGGTCACATCACCTCTCTGGGTCTGCTTCCTCTTTGGTCCAAATCAGGGCATCTTTCCAGATTATCATTCTGTTCTCAACTGTGTTTTGCTTCCTCAGAGAGGCCTTTCCTGATCCCCCATCTAAAGTAGCCACCTCCCAGCCATGATCACATCATTGTTCCTTCCTAGCACTTGCGACCTGTCTGAACTTAGCTTTGCCACATCCTACTACAATGTGAGCTCACCAAAAGCGAGACTGCCTTTGTGCCGTTACCTGCTGGCTCCACCTGCAACACAGTAGGTGCTCAAGAGATATTATTGTTTGTGAACAAGTGAGTGAATAAATTAGTAAGGGGGTGTGCATGTGTGTTTTTCAAATTGTCCTCCCAGGAGCTCTGGAAGGGAAGAGCAGGCTCCACTGGCAGGGCCCCAGGTCCCTCACACCAGCAGCTCGGGGTCAATCTAAGTTACATGTCAGCTTTCAGACAGGATCTCCTTTGAAGAAAAGCCTCTCTCACTAAAATAAAACTAGAAAACTGTTACACCAGAAGACTTAGAGGGGTCTTTTCAACTCCAAGTAGAAATAATCGTACCGCAACTGGAAGAAATCGGCACTTGAGCCTCAACGAGGATTATAGGCAGGATTCAGACGTACAAAGTGGTTATTCCACAAACCATTTCTGCTTCGCCATGGAATTCATCCTATGGCTATTTTTATGCTAGTGGTTTAGTTTCCTGAATTTTGGTCAGAGTTAATATGGAAATGATTTTGCTTACAACACAGCAACAAGGGCTATGTGAGAACTCTAACCCGTCTATATCTGAGACAGGCACTAGACAGAGGACACGAAACATCTGCAAGGTGGACAAGCTGTGCACAGATATTTGAGAGCTACCTATCTAGGGTGACTCTGTCTGTTATCGTCCTCTGTTGAGGGTATTCCCAGGCATACTTGCCCAGATGTGCCTCACCCCCAGTAGATGTCCACTCAGCATTGTTTTTCTTGAGTAGTTGGCAGTGCTGAGGAACTCTGGTCTCTGAGCGATTACTGAGGGTAGACGACAGCCACGTGACGAAACCTGGCTATATTTACATGTGATGAGCCTGACCTGTATTTACAGCAGCCATGCTTCCTGGGGTTTCCAAGCTCTCCTCCATGTAAAACAGTCTCTTGTGCTGCCTTTTCCTGGAAATACACTTGGAAGTGGCAGCACAGCTGCTGTGTCCAACACCATCCCCGGGTTTGGGGCACAGAATCTAGATTTACCACTCTTTTCTAAGCTCCATAGGAGGAGCATTAATGACTGTGCCCATGATAGAGGAGGTGGTGGTGTTCTGTTTGGTTGGTTTAGGTGGGTTGTTGAGGATGGAGACTGTGGAGAGGAGGGTCGGGAATAGAGAACTGGACCCTCTGTTCATTCCACTGATACTGCCCTTGCTTCATGTAGATGCCCTGCTCTGGCTGACTCTGGTGGGTTTCTGGGTTCATAGGTTTATACTCACAAGATGGCACTCCATAGGGTAGAGGGAGTTGGGGAGGGGGCAGCAAATATACACTGTACATGTATGATTTCCAAGTGCCTGCTGTGAGCTTTGAACCTCCAGGCCATGAGATATGCATTAAGGACCCAGCCCCTGACCTCTCAGCACTCGTTGTTGACGACATTAAACTCATTCCTAGGAAGGGATGAGAAAACAGCTGAGTGCAGACTAAGTGGCACTCACCCAAGCCCCAGCTGGAGCTCTGAGAAGGAAAGGTGTGCAGAGAGGGCAGGCAGAGGCCGCCGGCAGCAAGGGTGGCCGGAGAGCCCAGCTCTAGGGCCAGATGTTTCAGGCGCAGATCCCGGCTCTGCCCCTTCCTCTCCGTGTGACCTTCCGTATGTTATGTGACCTTGCTAAGCTTCAATTTCCTCATCTGTAAATCAAGGAAATGACCTCAACTCCTAGCAGGGTGCATGGGTGCCTGCCTAAGCTGAACTCAGAAGAGGGGTACAGAGTGCCCAGGTGTCTGATGACCACAATGAAGGAGTTTGAAAAAGGGGCTCATGGCAAGGAGGGGGCTTGAAGGGTGGCGACTACTGTGGGACCTTGTCTAATGCTGGTCTCCCCTGTAGTAGTCAGAGGGTCTGTGGCGTTTTGCTGGGTAGGCCCCAGGCCAGTCAAGCACTCCCTTTCTCCCTGGGATGCTTTTCCAGCTGGCCATGCGACTTCCACTCACAGCTATGGAGAGGGAAGTGGCTGCATCCTGGCAGCCTCACCCTCCCTCTCTCACTGCTCTGCACAATGTACAAGCACATGTACAAACACATGGCCCTGCTTAGAGGCTTAAGGATTTTTGCTGTAAAATACCAAGAATTGAGGATGTTACAGAGGTTCAGGAAATGAGAATTGCTCTGATGGTTCCCTGGTCTGTTTTGAAAGGGAGTAGGGGACCCTCCTTGATGGTAGAGTGGGATAAACCCCCCAGTGGTTCTCAGCCCTGTCCCGGCTTAGGCATTCATTTTTTTTTTTTTTTAATATGTACTTCGTGTTTTGAAAGGGTTTTGTCAGCCAAACTTCAATATAAATGAGAATGTGTTTCTCTATCTTAAAAAGATTAATAACCAAAGACCCTATAACTGATAGTTTGATTCCTTTCTGCTTGATACATATCAGTATAGGTCATTTGTTAGCAGATTCTAGTGTGTTTAAAAAGCTCAGAAGAAAAAAGGACAAAGGACAGAAGCAGACTGATGTTGTCTGGTTTGTCTGAGGTCTGGCACAGTTAGCAAACATTTAATCACATAGCTGTTATGGTAGCTTGACTGAAGCCTTTTTGTCAGGTAGAAATTCAAATTTCTATGAGTGTTCTTGAAATGCCAAAGAGATTTCTCTCCCAGAGGTGCCTTTTATAGATAAGCACTAGGGTTTTGATAGTTGGAAACCACGGTCCTATACTGTGCTTTTAGAATTAGAGTACTAGGCTGGGCGCGGTGGCTCACACCTGTAATCCCAGCACTTTGGGAGGTCAAGGCAGGCAGATCACCTGAGGTCAGGAGTTCAAGACCAGCCTGGCCAACATGGTGAAACCCCGTCTCTATTAAAAATACAAAAATTAGCTGTGTGTGGTGGTAGGTGCCTGTAATCCCAGCTACTTGGGAAGCTGAGGCAGGAAAATCGTTTGAATCTGGGAGATGGAGGTTGCAGTGAGCTGAGCTCATGCCACTGCACTCCAGCCTGGGTGACAGAGTGAGACTCTGTATCAAAAAAAAAAAAAAAAAAAAAAAAAAAGAACTAGAGTCCTCATCCTATCCTACTTGAGAATAGAATTGTTTATTGACTTTTTCTCCCTAGCAACGAGTGCAAAGCTTGGCAAACAGTAGGAATTCAATAAATGTTCATTGAATGGACATTTCAGGAAGGAGCTCACGAGTCATCCCCGAGACTGTGCCTCAGGGAGAGGCTCCTTAACCAGAGCCAGATAGGTAATTTGTGGGACCCAGTGCAAAATGAAAACATGGAACCCTAGCTCAAAATGCAGGAAAAGATACCATTAAAGGTATTTTTATACCTTTATAAATATAAGCCCTTTCCTTTTTTCCATGGTCTTTCTCTCAACTTGTCATGTGGTATTTTTATTTACTATTTAATGGTATTCTAAGTAAAGAAAAATTAAAATTTTAAATTATTAGTATGAATTTTACTGTTCATCCTTATATTGTGCAATGCCAGTTTAAAAGACTTTGAGCATTTAACGTGTGTAGAATCACCAAACTACACAATTCCGATTTCATAGCGCATATATGCACATGTATTTTGTTCTTACCGGAGCAGTGTCATTGCTGCTCTCAACTACTCATCAATGCACTCAACATCACTAACTCAACTGTTTTTATTCCTCTAGTAGCATCCCTGGGGCTCACTAGGTCTCTGCGACTGTGCTGGGCATATGGTCCTTCTCTCAAGAGTTGATAATTCAGGCCTTGTCTGTGCCTACACAAAAAAGAAGGAAGGGTTGGACATCAGTGATTCATACCCTGTTTGTGTGAGGGAGTCACAGACTTCTTTGGAGATCTACTAAAACCTATGGAACCGCAGCACATAGATGGTAAAAATGTTTTATACAATTTCAGGGGCCCCCAAGTTATAACTCCATGGAAGGAACTGTCTTTTAGGCTTACTGCTACGCCATGGTATCCTGTTCCGGAGACAAGATAGAGACTATTTTGAAAGCAAATGAGAAATTGTTCAAATCCTCCTATCTGGGAAAGGAGATGAGATTTTAAGTCATTTGGCTTTTTAAATTCAATTCCTGATGCCTGGAAGGGAATGACGCTGCCTTTCTGATTCCCAGTGGGCAGGTTGTAAATGTCCTTAAGCATGAAATGACGTGGTCCACAATGAAGGCTTTTGTGGGAGAGCCCCTCTTTCCACCCCACAGGCTGGACTGTCCTCCAGCCTGGCTGACCCCTGCCAGAGCCGCAGGATGACAAAACTGCCACCATCCCCTTGCTGGGCTGCAGCTGCTCCTCTAGCGGGGAGAGGCAGCTGCACATCCAACCAACACTGACTGAATTCAGGCACAGGCTGGGGCATCACGGTCACTCTCTGGGTGATCCTGGTCCTCTAATTTCACTGGGCAGAGGAGGACACTGGCTCAGGTAGGTTAGGTGACCTGCACAAGGTCCCCCAGCCAGTAAGAGTGACATTAATCGTCCCTCCATGTATGTGACAGCCCAACCCCCAAACCAGGAGGACACTGGCTCAGGTAGGTTAGGTGACCTGCCCAAGGTCCTGCAGCCAGTAAGACATTAATCTTGTATGTGACAGCCCAACCCCTAAACCAAACATCAGAGAACCAGGCTCACATTTATGTTCCCCCTTCCAGCTCCCTCCTCTCAGCACTGGGGATGGGGAAGTGGGGGAAAGCCACCCCCTGCCTCTGCCCAGGATGGTGCAGGAGCCTCTCCACTGAAGACCTCTCCCTGAAGCTCATGGGTGTCCTCTGCAGCATCCAACCAGAGTCATTGCCCATCCAGCTCTCAGAAATTGTCAGGTCAAGCAAACAGTGGCTGCAGCTCTAGTGGCTGCAGCTGTGGACCTAGGAGGGGCTGCTCTGGGGACCCTGTCCAGTGGAAGGGACAGCAGTGTTGTTGAGGCCCCTGTGTCTTAGACTCTGGGTCCCCTGTGTCAAGCCTGATGGTGAGCTCTTGGTTCAGATGGAATTGGGATCATTGTTGATTTGGGGCCTGGAATGCTTCCCATGTCCTCTAGACAGCCATGAGGAGCCATGTCCTATAGCCCTTCCCTTCACACCTACACCCAGCAGTGAACACACACCAGGGCCCCCATGAATAGAGATGCCTATGGGCCTCTAGCTCCAGTCCCCGTCCTAAATCCAAACCTGGGAGTCCTCAGAACCTGGAGGTGTCATCCACTTTGGCCCAGCTCTCTGGGGGACTGTGGATGCTGGCTTTCAGAGTCATGATTACCCAACTCTCTAGCCTTCTCAAATTTCTGCAAGGCACTAGCCCCCAGCTGTTGGGTGGGCCAGGTCCAGGTGGACAGGGGTGACTGGGAAGACCCACTTCAGATGTTTCTGTCTTGGCTCCATGCCTGAGGGGCAGAGCACAGCCAACCACAGAGGACTCCTGCTCTGCACCTGCTGGAATTGGCAGCCATGTCTGCCTTGTTGTGGTCACATGGACTCAGATCCCAAGGCCTGGATACAGGCTCCAAAAAGTCCATCCAGGCTCAGCTTCTCTGGCGTCTTAGTCCATTTTCACACTGCTGATAAAGACATACCTGAGACTGGGAAGGAAAAGAGGTTTAATTGGACTTACTGTTCCACATGGCTGGGGAGGCTTAACACACCCCTTCAACAAAAGAGGTCCTGCTCTATCTGCCTTATATACTGAGGTTCTACATCAAGCTTGTCAAACCTCCGTCCTGCATGTGGCCCAGGACAGCTTTGAATGCGGCCCAACACAAGTTCAGAAACTTAAAATATTATGAGAATTTTTTTTTTCAATTTTTTTCTTTTAGCTAATTAGCTGTCATTAGTGTTAGGGTATTTTATGTGTGGCCCAAGACAATTCTTCCAATGAGGCCCAGGGAAGCCAAAACATTAGACAACCCTGCTCTACATAAAAATTTATTTGAAAGAATCTACTGCTACAATAACTTTCTCAGTATACAGGTAAAGAAACTGAGTCACAGAGAGGGTCAGTGACTTGCCTGAGATGCTGGCAAGTAGAGAGGGACCTCCTGAATCTAAGACCTCTGCTCCCTGAAACCTAGGCCTCTGCCTGTCCCCACCCCCATCTGTGTGCCATTGCCTTTATAAACACAACACAGCTGTCAGCAGATGTCCCTTGGATCACTTTGGCAATTCCCCTTTCTTTGGTCATCATGGGAAGCAAGGACTCCCTCAGCCCCTGCCCCTCTCCTGTGATCCAAGAACACACACTCTCCCCAGCCAAATTCCCCTTGTGCCAAGCACCGGTCTTCCCTGTGGGGAGGTGAGCAAGCAGCTCCCACCCAGACAGGGCCTCATGCAACATGTCTCCATGGGGTGAAGAAAAGATTGGCTCTTCTCCACAGAAATCATACATCCATTCAGTCAAGAAGACTGGGGAAATTATCACAGAAATCATTCTCTGAGTGTGGGAAAAAGTACAGACTGTATCCTTCACTACAATTAAGCTGGGCTTCAAGGGAGCAGTGAGTATGTTAGCCAATGCTTTGATTCGTTTTGTTTTGTTTTGTTTTGTTTTGTTTTGGGAGATGGAGTTTCACTCTTGTCGCCCAGGCTGGAGTGCAGTGGCGTGACTCAGCTTACTGCAACTTCCACCTACTGGATTCAAGCAATTCTCCTGCCTCAGCCTCCTGAGTAGCTGGGATTACAGGCATCCACGAACATGCCCGGCTAGTTTTTGTATTTTTAGTAGAGATGGGGTTTCACCATGTTGGCCAGGCTGGTCTTGAAGTCCTGACTTCAGGTGATCTGCCCACCTCAGCCTCCTAAAGTGCTATTATATAGCGTTGTTCTTTTGGAAAAGTATTTTTGCGACCCATTGTGTGAAAATTAAAACCCTGTGCTCTTAATGCCGAGAGGCAGTGATTTTCCTGCATGGGCTTAGGGTCACCGGCAGCCTCCTCCGCTCCCCTAGCTGGGTCCATTGGTGCAGTTAGGCAGCCTGGGTCAGCTGCCATGGACTGACCATAGGCCAGGCTGGACAGCCCTTGACTGTCCTAGGTGACATGGTCTCTGCCATGGTCTTGCAGAATCACAGGAAATCGATTAACACATGCCCAGTTATCCATGTAGAGAACCAGGCTCCTGAGTGTATTTTTAGAACTCATCTAAATGGATGCTTATTCCCTAATGCCAGCTCTGGTTTATAACCTGCTGAACCATTTGGGTTCCTTTAATTTAACCTCATAAGTGGTGGGTGACTCTAAGTCTCATTCCCTGGATCAGAAAATCCAGTGGTTTCCTATTGCTTACAAAATAAAATCCTGAAATCTTGAGCCTGGTACATACTTTCTCTGTCACCTTCTTTGCTTAATTCCTACTCTTCCTTCAAAACCCTTGCCCACAGCTCCCTCTTCAGTACTCCTGCACACATTTTTCTTCCTGAGCTGCATACATTGTGCTACAGTGATATTAATGTGTCTATCTTCCCAGCTGTGAGCTCTTTGAGGTCAGGGACAGCTTCATTCATTCTCTTTTCTTCATTCTTTTTCTTTGGGAATCTCTAGCACCTAGCACATTGTGTGCCACATAGTGAGGCCTCAGATGTTCAATGAATTAATAATTAACTGGTTAATTTCGAGGGAGAAAACAGATACATGAACCACCAAACACACCCCTACAATGATAAATGAGGAGGGCAGCCTCAGACAGGGCAGCAGAAGGGAGAAGAGTGGAATGGTGGGTTCGCAAGATGTTCATTGAGGAGAGCTGCAGAAGGGGATGGCTTAGTGTTGGGGTGGGAAAGTGATAACGCTGAGAAAAAGGAGTGAGCACTGCATAGGTGGATGGAGTGTCACTTACTGAGATTAGGAATACAAGATGGATGGGTTGCAGTGGGAAGATACTGACTTAGTTTTGGGCGTGCTGGATGTTAGGGAGCCTGTGGTCATGGGCATGAGCCTGGAGCCCAGCAGGCTTTGAGAGTCATCAGCTTGTTGGAGGTGGATGGAGTTGGGCATGAATGGGGGTAGCAAAGAGGAGACAAGAGGCAAAGCACAAAATGTTCCCCACCTCACCCTGGAAGGAATGCCAGCCTTAAAGGTGTAAACCAGGAAGAGGACGAGTCAATGAGGCCAAGGAAGAGCGGACAGTTTTGGAGATTTGGTCATGATGTTCAGATCAAGGCAAATTGGAAACTTGGAGAAGAATACAATGAGAGAGTGGTAACATGAAACCAGCAGTGGGGAGAGAAGGCTTCAAAAGAAGGTGTGACCAACTTTTCAAATTCAGCAGAGATGAAGCAGGAGGAGATAGGAAAAGCCGCCTTTGGCTCTGGCAATTGGAAGTGACTTTGGGATGAGTGGGCGGTGGAGGAGGTCAGACAATGGTGGGGTGCAGGATGAATGGATGAAGAAGTGAAGCTTCAGAGGAAGAAAGATCTGGCAATAACTTGAGGGAAACAGGATCTAGGAAAATGTGACTTGAGAAACAGTATGCATGGTCATTAGGTTGAACTGTTGCATCTTAACAGCTGAGATTGTGTCCTGGCTGACTATACTAGTCTTATACAGGACTAATTTGTTGCTTCTGGAAGTGGAGCTAAAGCAGTACTTTTTGGCAGGGGGCGGTGGGGGTGCAGTGGGGCAGGGACATTTGTACAAAGACCCTGACCCCCAGGGATAGGAGTCAATTAAAACAAAGGCTGAGCTGCCATGTCAGAAACCCAACAGGACTGTGGCTTAAAGAACAAAGAAGCTTCTTTTTCTTTCATGTAACAATTCACGCTAGGCAAGCTGTTCTGCTCCACACAGTCATACAGGGAGCCAGCTTCCTGCCCTTTTTCTCTACCATCCCCAAGGGCAGTGCATGGTCTCAAAGTGTGGTCCCCAGACCAGCAGCATCAGCCTCACCTGGAAACTTGTTAGAAATGCAGAGTCTCTTGTAAATTTGTTTGAGTTCATTGTAGATTCTGGATATTAGCCCTTTGTCAGATAAGTAGGTTGCAAAAATTTTCTCCCATTTTATAGGTTGCCTGTTCACTCTGATGGTAGTTTCTTTTGCTGTGCAGAAGCTCTTTAGTGTAATGAGATCCCATTTGTCAATTTTGGCTTTTGTTGCCATTGCTTTTGGTGTTTTAGACATGAAGTCCTTGCCCATGCCTATGTCCTGAATGGTAATGCCTAGATTTTCTTCTAGGGTTTTTATGGTTTTAGGTCTAATGTTTAAGTCTTTAATCCATCTTAAATTAATTTTTGTATAGGGTGTAAGGAAGGGATCCAGTTCAGCTTTCTACATATGGCTAGCCAGTTTTCCCAGCACCATTTATTAAATAGGGAGTCCTTTCGCCATTGCTTGTTTTTCTCAGGTTTGTCAAAGATCAGATAGTTGTAGATATGTGGCATTATTTCTGAGGGCTCTGTTCTGTTCCATTGATCTATATCTCTGTTTTGGTACCAGTACCATGCTGTTTTGGTTACTGTGGCCTTGTAGTATAGTTTGAAGTTAGGTAGCGTGATGCCTCCAGCTTTGTTCTTTTGGCTTAGGATTGACTTGGCGATGCGGGCTCTTTTTTGGTGCCATATGAACTTTAAAGTAGTTTTTTCCAATTCTGTGAAGAAAGTCATTGGTAGCTTGATGGGGATGGCATTGAATCTATAAATTACCTTGGGCAGTATGGCCATTTTCACAACATTGATTCTTCCTACCCATGATCATGGAATGTTCTTCCATTTGTTTGTATCCTCTTTTATTTCACTGAGCAGTGGTTTGTAGTTCTCCTTGAAGAGGTCCTTCACATCCCTTGTAAGTTGGATTCCTAGATATTTTATTCTCTTTGAAGCAATTGTGAATGGGAGTTCACTCATGATTTGGCTCTCTGTTTGTCTGTTGTTGGTATATAAGAATGCTTGTGATTTTTGTACATTGATTTTGTATCCTGAGACTTTGCTGAAGTTGCTTATCAGCTTAAGGAGATTTTGGGCTGAGACAATGGGGCTTTCTAGATATACAATCATGTCATCTGCAAACAGGTACAATTTGACTTCCTCTTTTCCTAATTGAATACCCTTTATTTCCTTCTCCTGCCTAATTGCCCTAGCCAGAACTTCCAACACTATGTTGAATAGGAGTGGTGAGAGAGCCATCCCTGTCTTGTGCCAGTTTTCAAAGGGAATGCTTCCAGTTTTTGCCCATTCAGTATGATATTGGCTGTGGGTTTGTCATAGATAGCTCTTATTATTTTGAGATACGTCCCATCAATACCTAATTTGAGTTTTTAGCATGAAGCATTGTTGAATTTAAGAAACAACCCCATCAAGAAGTGGGCGAAGGACATGAACAGACACTTCTCAAAAGAAGACGTTTATGCAGCCAAAAAACACATGAAAAAATGCTCACCATCACTGGCCATCAGAGAAATGCAAATCAAAACCACAATGAGATACCATCTCACACCAGTTAGAATGGCGATCATTAAAAAGTCAGGAAACAACAGGTGCTGGAGAGGATGTGGAGAAATAGGAACACTTTTACACTGTTGGTGGGACTGTAAACTAGTTCAACCCTTGTGGAAGTCAGTGTGGCGATTCCTCAGGGATCTAGAACTAGAAATACCATTTGACCCAGCCATCCCATTACTGGGTATATACCCAAAGGACTATAAATCATGCTGCTATAAAGACACATGCACACATATGTTTATTGCGGCACTATTCACAATAGCAAAGACTTGGAACCAACCCAAATGTCCAAGAATGGTAGACTGGATTAAGAAAATGTGGCACATATACACCATGGAATACTATGCAGCCATAAAAAATGATGAGTTCATGTCCTTTGTAGGGACATGGATGAAATTGGAAATCATCATTCTCAGTAAACTATTGCAAGGACAAAAAACCAAATACTGCATATTCTCACTCATAGGTGGGAATTGAACAATGAGAACACATGGACACAGGAAGGGGAACATCACACTTCGGGGACTGTTGTGGGGTGGGGGGAGGGGGGAGGGACGGCATTGGGAGTTATACCTAATGCTAGAAGACGAGTTAGTGGGTGCAGCACACCAGCATGGCTCATGTATACATATGTAACTAACCTGCACATTGTGCACATGTACCCTAAAACCTAAAGTATTATAATAATAATTAATTTAAAAAAAAGAAAATGTGGCACATATGTACCATGGAATACTATGCAGCCATAAAAAATGATGAGTTCATGTCCTTTGTAGGGACATGGATGAAACTGGAAATCATCATTCTCAGTAAACTATCGCAAGGACAAAAACCAAACACCGCATGTTCTCACTCATAGGTGGCAATTGAACAATGAGAACACATGGACACAGGAAGGGGAACATCACACTCTGCGGACTGTCGTGGGGTAGGGGGAGGGGGGAGGGATAGCATTAGGAGATATACCTAATGCTAAATGACGAGTTAATGGGTGCAGCACACCAGCATGGCCCATGTATACATATGTAACTAACCTGCACATTGTGCACATGTACCCTAAAACTTAAAGTATAATAATAATAAAATAAAATAAAATAAAATAAATGCAGTCTCAGGCATCACCCCAGACTTACTCAGAATCTCTAATAGGGGAGCACTGTAGTTTTGAAAGCCCTCCAGGTGATTCTAATGTACCCTTGATTTTGAGAACCACCGCTCTGAGGTGCTGTCCTTGTCTGCATGGTTGAAGCTGATTTCAGACACATCCATGGCAAGGGAAAGACTGGAAAGGGAAGGATTGTGGCAATGTGCATGGGCAGTATTTTAAGGTCCAGGGGTGGAGTACTACTTCCACTCATCCATTGTCAAGAATACTATATGGCCAGAGCTAGCTGCTAGAAGGGTTGGGGAATGCAGTCACTTGTTAGGTGGACACATACCCAGCTGTGACTCCATTTTAATGGAAGAAGGGGAGAAAATCTTCTGGGAGACCATTAGTAGTCTTGGCTCCCTTATGAATCAAACTGAAGGAAGTTTAATGCCACATCCCATCCTCTAGAAGGAAGAAAAGATATCTACCTACAGATCACTATGGCTTGTCTGTTTAAAGAGATCCATGGGGATCTTTTATTGGATGTACCACCCCCCCAAATGTCTGTCCACCCTCACTGGACATGAGCAGCCCAGCCCTTAGACACCTGCCTCAACTGCTGACCCACTATATACTGTGCTGCCAAGTCCCTGGTTGGTAACTTCCAATAAACAGGATTTCCCCAGCTGACCCCATTAGAAGGAAGGCACCCAGGCTGGGCAGGGAAGGATGGGTAGTTAGAAGGGGTGCTGGTTTACTAGAAATGAGAGCTAGAAAGAAGATAAGCTGCTTGTCCAATGAGCAGCTGGGCACTTGCAGGGCAGCTGTTCACACCTGCACAGACTGTGCCTTGCACAATTCCAGGGGCAGCCATTCTCATGTGTCTCAACCATGGCCTACCCTCAGGGGAACCCCAGCACCCTGGGGTCTTGGGCCTTCTGCTGCTGCTGCTCTTTGCCTTACAGATCCTGAGCTCACCCTGAATGGGTCACCCCTGAAGCTTCCATCCTTGCTCTGGGCAGCTTCTCAGGAAGCATCTCAGTGCTACAAGGACCAAGCCTGGACAGAGAAATAAATTCTGGATGGGGACAGCTTATCTTCCCTCCTCAAAGCCTACTAAAAGCCCAACCCTGAGAGACCTTGACTTTGGCATCAGCAACACCTGGGCTCGATTCCCAGGTCTGCCAAAGGAGCCTCAGCCTCCTTGTTTATAAAACAGAAGCGGGCTGGGTGTGGTGGCTCACGCCTATAATCCCAGCACTTTGGGAGGCCGAGGTGGGTGGATCACTTGACACCAGGAGTTCGAGACCAGCCTGGCCAACATGGTGAACCCTGTCTCTACTAAAAATACAAAAATTAGCTAGGTGTGGTGGGCATGGTGGTGCATGCCTGTAGTCCCAACTACTCATGAGGCTGAGGCAGAAGAATTGCTTGAACCTGGGAGGTGAAGGTTCTATTGAGCCAAGATTGCATCACTGCACTGCAGCCTGGGCGACAGAGCGAGACTCCATCAAAAAAAAAAAAAAAAAAAATCCAGAAGGAATGTCACCTGCCTCACTGAGTTATTGAGACAAGTAAGAAACCTGGGCCAGATGAGGGCCCGACCACTGTGCTGAAGCTGTGGGGGGCTAGGTTTTTTACTACTGGCCAGAGTCTGGGAGAGGTGCCAGTGGCCAGAGGTGGTTTCTCGAGGCCATAAAACACCTGTCTTCATAACTAGGAAATCATAGTTTCTGAAACAGAGGCAGGATGACGCGCCTTCCTCAGATCTGGCATTTGTTTATGTAATGATCTACCTTCTAATTCAACCACATGCACGCGCTCCATCTCTAACAGTTCTGCCACTTGGGACTCTGGGTTCTACAGCAGGAGAAGGGAGCCACTTGTGTCTGTCGACACTGAGATCACACTAGTGGTGGGTTTTAGGGGCTCTGGGCTTTCCCAGCCTCTGCTGTGGGTCCGTTTTTAAGGGCTGGAGCAAAGGCAAGAAAAAGAGGGCCAAGGGTTAGGAGAAGTGAGGAGACTGCTTATTCATTTTCAGTCCCTGTCAGAGCTGCCCCCTTCTGCTGTGGGTTTCTTCTGAGGTCTCACTCCTCTAAGCAAGGGGCCTGATTATGCCCTCAGGTGTTTCCCATCAATGGAACTGTCCTGTTCAGATTGGTGCCTTGTTTGGATTATTTTCAAAAGGATTTTTTACTTTGATGTACAATGGACATAGGTCTGTATCTCTCATCTGAGGCTGAAATTGGAAAGCGAGAGAAAAGAGAAGACACTGTGGAGAGTGCAGAGAAAATTCAGGGAGAAAAAGACAGGGGAAATCCCTGGGCTGGCTTGTGAAAGACTCCCAAAGGGCCCTGTTGGGAGAACTGGCTGGTGCCTGCACTAAAGCCATACACAGAAATGCATCCTGCACATTCCCACAGGTGCACGCCATAGAAGCAATGGCCTGAGTTTCACTTCTCTCCTTTCCAATACCTTTGACTTAGGTTCCTTGGGGAACCACGTGAGAGCCTGAGTGGGATGAGAAATATTTATGTGATTCTCAAAGAGTTCATGAGCGTTCACATGGCTCCTTAGTGCATTCCTTCCTTCATTCATTCATTCAGCATCCGACACCCATACATCAGGTACTCTGTTGGGTGTTCAGGTCCCAGAACTCAACTCATATTTTATCAGATAATATAGCTAAGGGGCATGCCTCAGGCTTCATTAATGGGGATTGTTGACCCTGGGATGTAAGAGCAGGAAGTGGGTTGGAGAAATACATACAGTGTGGAGGGAATCCGACAGATTTGGAGGCTTGAGGAGTATTGAATGTTGTTGACAAGCAGCATAACATGGTGGTAAAGAGCCAACTCGGGATGTTTTTTAAATGAATAGAAGCACTGCTCATAATTATGTCCACAGTAAACCAGAGTTAACCTCTGTCTCCCTTTCCTCTTCTGTAACATGCGGACAATGCGCATGCCTACCTCATGGGGTTGTGAGGATTAAAAGAGATAATGCTTACAAGGCAGGGGTCCCTGACCCCCAGATCATGCCCCAGTAGGAACCAGCCTCACAGCAAGAGGTGAGTGGCAGGTGAACGAGCATTACCTCCTGAGCTCCGCCACCTGTCAGATAAGTGGTGGCATTAGATTCTCATAGGAGCACGAACCCTATTATGAATTCACATGTGAGAGATCTCAGTTACACACTCCTTGTGAGAATATCATGCCTGATGATCAGAGGTGGAACAGTTTCATCCCAAAACCATCCTCCCCCTACCTCCACCATCCGTGGAAAAACTGTCTTCCATGAAACCAGTCCCTGGTGCCAAAAAAGTTAGGGACCACTGTTACAAGGTACAGTTGATCCTTGAACAGCATGTGTTTAAACTGTGTATGTCCATCTATTTGTGCATATTTTTCAACCAAATACAGATCAAAAATACAGTATTTGCAGGATGCAAAACCCATATATATAGAGGGCCGACTTTTCACATGCAAGGGTTCTGCGAGACCAACTGCCAACCTTGAGTATGCGTGGATTTTGCTATACTTGGGGATCTTGGAACCAATCCCCTGCATATACTGCAGGACAACTGCTCTTAATACCATGCCTGATGCATGGTACATGATAAACACTAGCCACGGTTATTCCTAGGCACACAAAATACACAGAGCCTTAGGCAATGCAAAAATGGTCCAAAACTACTGTGCCAGTAGTAAGTCTTGGAATCAGGCCACAGTTTTACCCAACCCAGTAAGGAAGGTGGTCACTCCAGTTTTATAGGTGAGAAGAACTGAGGCCCAAAGGCAATGAGCAAGTTAGAAACAGAACTGGGACTAGAACCCAGGTCCCTAGGTATAGGCCTAGCCTCCCTTAAGTTGCAATAGTGTTTGGGGGCCTATTGAGAAGGGAAGGAATGTGTAGAGGTGACCCAAGCACCAAGACAGCTGTCACCTTCTGGACTTGACCTCACTAGCCCTGCTGGGATGGCAGAGGCCCTGCTGGTGCTGCCTCCTGGAACCCCACCCACGGGGCACCCCAGATGTAGTCCTGCCTGGGGGCACCTCTTCCAACCCCACCAAGGGTTCTCCTTTTGCTGCGCCTTGCTGCTATGTTGAAAACAGAGATGAGGGGCTTCTCTCACTCTACAGAGCTTATCACTATAGCCATTGCCTTCTTCCCACTTCTTTTAAAAGACTTTCCTGTCGGAACCAATTTGCTTTGTTAAACTGAGGTCTTGGTTTTCTCCAAGTAGATTTTTCATGGCCACTTGGGAACAGGGCCTTCCCTCACAACCATCGGAATAGAGTGCACTAGCAGGCCGGTGGGCTGAGGGGCAGAGGTGCTGAGACTGCATCCCAGCCATCAGATTCAGGCTCTGGATGATGTATTTTTAGGGTTACCCAACCTTTTCCCATTGTCCTTCATCGAGAAGCTCTTAGAGAGTTGGGTCTAATCATTCCTTTACCCTTGTCTGGCACTGACGCCGTAAAATTGAAGTGCACACTGTTCTTACAAATCCTCCATCCCATTTGGTCCTCACAGCCACCATGCAAGGGAGACAAAGCCGGCCCAGCATCATCTCCATCTTACAGAGGAGGAAGGGAGGCTCCGGGGGTCATGGGATTTGTCCAGGGTCAAACTGCTGTAGGTGGCAGCTGGTACTCACACCCAGATCTTCAAACCTGCCAACTGGGGGCTGTTTGCTGTTTGCTTCGTCACTGATTTTTGTCACAAGCACTGAAGAAGTTCTCATTTCGTAGGTCAGACTACAGCTTTTAAAAAAGAAAAAAGGATCTAGGAAAAACATAGCATGCATGTGGCATTGGAATGTAACAAAAAAAGAAAAAGAAACACACATAGCAAACCATCCAGGGACTCTGTGTGTATGTCTGCATCTGGAGAATAAGGACAAGCCAAACCACTTGCCTAATGATAGGAGCAGAGTCCTGACTAAGACATGGAATGCAATTTGTTACTTGCAAATGAAGTAAAAAAAAAAAAAAAGTCATGTACAGAAGTCATGTACTTAGGAAAACATGTCTCTCAGGGCATAGAGACAAAGAATTCTTAGTGCTAGGGTTTTCATTCGAGTTCTGCCTACCGCACCATCCACGTGACTCTAGTTAGCAATCTGACCCTAAGTGTGGTCCAGAAGGGTTGCCTGAATTCATTTACCTGCACACAATGAACATGGTGATAGAAAAGGCCAGCGGTTGCTCAGAGACCCCAGCCCAGCCTGTGCCTCACTGTGGCACTGGCAGCCACTGGATCTCTTGGCCTCAGTCAAGGAGACAGAGGACCAGGGAGAAGGTGTGATTCCCTCCAGAGGGTTCTCCAAGCAGTTGGTTTCTTTGCAGTGACAGCCATCATGGCACTGCTGACTCAGGTTCTCTTAAGGGTCAGAGAACACTGGCCCTGCTGCCTCCCACAGCCCCAACTGGGGTCTCTGCCCAGGGCAGATGCCCTCATTCTTAGCTTCCACCAGAGACCACCAAGCTAGAAGAAGCTACAAGAAACCCAAACTAGATCTGCACAAGGAGAAGTCAAACATCTGCTCTGGGTGTCTGGGTCTCACTTACTGGGTCTCAAACATCTGCTCTCATGTGTCTGGGTCTCCACTTACTGTTCTGTGCCTCAGTTTTCTCCTCTATAAAAAGGGATGATAATTCCATCATGGGATTATTTTAAGGATTAAATTAATTAATGCACATGCATCACTTGGTTTACTGCCTAGCATGTAGTTAGCATTTAGTAAATGTTTATGTTTATAATTACTGTATCCGCCAATCAAAATCTTGTTGGTAGCTATGGAAAGAACACTGGCCTGGGAGACAGGAAACCAGATCCTGCCCTGCCACTCATCTGCACTTTGGCCACAGTGTGACCTCCTGTTCCCCTACCCCAAGCTCCACCAAGCTTGCTTGATTCTTACACAAAGGAGCTGAGCTCGGGATCCTTTTGGCTCCTTCCAGCTTCCCCATTTCAAGAGTGTGAGGAAGTCTCACTTCTATGACTGCTTCAGGAAGATGGATAGTCACAGTGTCCACTCATCGGGAATGGAGCAGGAAAGTGAAAATTAAATAAGAGGGAAACAGGCACAGAAGGACAAGGCTGTTGGCATGGGGTGTGAATATCCACCATGCAGGGGCTGTAACCAAGTTTCATTAGAGGCCTAAAAACCATTTAGACTGTTTTTTCCTTTCCAGCTGTCTTTGGCCATCGAGCAGGCATGACCTCTTGTTGGCCAAGAACTCAGAGGTAGAAACTGGCACTTATTTAACTGAAGGGGTGGGGAGTGGGGTCTGGCTTACCCCCATAGCAAACGCACTAGTTTTGTGGGGATTTTTCTTTTTTTTTTAAATGACAGATAAAACTGTATGTATTTACCATGTACAACATGATTTTTGAAGCATATATACGTTGTGGAATGACTTAAGTCTAAATAACAAAGGTAGTACTTCATATAATTATCATTTTGTGGTGAGAGCAAACATTCACTCTCTTAGTATTTTTCAGGAATACAATATATTATTAACTGTAGTTATCATGTTGTACAATGGATCTCTTGAACTCATTCCTCTTGTCTAAAAATTCTGTACCCTTTGACCATCATCTCCCTAATCCCCCTCACAATCCCCCAGCCCCTAGGAACCACCATTCTATTTCCATGGGATCAACGATTTTAGATTTCACATGTGAGTTATTTGTCTTCCTGTGCCTGGCTTATTTCGCTTAACATAAGCCACTTCTGTGTCTATATCCAAAGGAAGTGAAGTCAGTATGTGAAAGAGATATCTGCACTCCCATGTCCATGTCAGCACTGTTCACAATAGCCAAGATATGGAATCAACCTAAGTGTCCATCAACAGATGAATGGATAAAGAGAATGTGTGTATATACACAATGGAAGACTGTTTGGTCTTTTAAAAGAAGGAAATCCTGTTGCTTGTGACAATATGGTTGAACCTGGAAGACATTATTTAAAGTGAAATATGCCAACTTTGTTTTTATTTTAGAAGCACCAAGTTCCCCAGAAGCCCTCCCCTGAGTATGGGGTGCTCCCTGAGTATGGGGTGCTCCCCTCTTAGGGAATACAGAGAGTCCCCCAACCTGAGCTTTTGTTAATGGGAGCTTTTGCTAAAAAGCTGGTAGGATCCTAAGAGTAGAGGATGTGGAGAAAGGGAGGAAAGTCACAACTAAGTGAGGCCAACCAGACTGTTCCAGGCCCTAACCCGAACCTGACTTCCCAGTGCTTCCTGTTGCACTGGCCCATGCTGCCCAGCCATTCCCCCAGGCCTTTGCTCACACTGCCCCCTCTGACTGGGCAGCCCCTCCTCCTTTTCTGCCCTCAGAAGGACCAGATTAAATGCCCCTTCCTTTTGCCATCCCCCTGCCCCCACCACCCCTGTCTGGCATGAATGAACACCCCTTTCTCTGTGTTCCCATTATCAACACAGGCCAGCATCTTGAAAGCGCTCCCCAGTGTCTGGAAGTTGTTTATATGCCTATGGCCCACCCTCCATGGCTTCTGTCAGCTCCTGAAGGAGTAAGTCCAGTGATTCTAAGTACCAGGCCTGGCACCTGCTGGGGCCTCCATACATGTTTGAGTGTGTAAAGGATGCAGCTGGCCCAGGGCCTGAAAATGCCTTGTATTTATGTCTGATTTATAAAAATCAGCTCCTAAGCACTCCCCAACTCTCTGCCACCCATCACCATTAAAGGACTCAGCTCTGCCCCTCAGCCGACAGTTGTGGTCCCTCTGCTCCTGGTCGCTGGCCCTGGATGGAGCCTTCCCCTGTTCACTAGGACTCCCAGCACATCTGGCCGGCCAGCTGGGCCCTTTCTACATGTCCCTTGTCTTCTCGGTGCTTGAGCCTCATTCACTTAGGGAAGAGGGGATGCAGCCGAAGACACAATAATCCCCAAGTCTCACAGCCCATGACATTACACATCCGGCCCTGAAGAAAGTTGCCAAAATCCATCACCTCACCATCAAGGCATCTGCGGTTGCTTTTCTGAGATGTCCTATGGCATGGGTCCTGCCTATGACATTAACGGCCCCCAGGGCCTGCTGGCTCCCCCTGAATCCCAGCTTTGTTCTGCAGTCAGAACCTCAGCCTGGAAGAAGGCCCGCTGAGGCCCATTACCAGGATATCTGGGAAATCCTTGACATTTCAACAGGAACTGTGTCCTAAATGTGAGTTTGCATGAGAGGACAGGGCCACCCTTGTGCTCCGCCCCACTCAGTTAGTTTGTTTCAGATGTGAAGGATACTTACACTGCAGGATCCTGAACTTTCAGAACTGGAAGGGGCCTTGAAGAAAATTGATTCAAAGTGTGGTTCCGAGACCAGCAGCATCTGGGAGCAGTGGCCAGCCATCCTGGTTTAACACTGAACAGCACTACCATATTCCAAGAAATCCCTCTGTCCTGGGCAAATGGGTATCATTAGTCACCCTTCTGAGAGCAAATTCTCCAGTGTCTCACCTTAAACCTAATGAATCAGAAACTTTGGGGGTAGACCCAGCAATTTGTGTTTTAACAAGCACTCCAGATAATTCTGAGACTTGCTCAGGAGAACCACTCTACTGATAGCTGGGAAAACAAACACCCCGAGAAGACAGTAACATGCCTTACCAAGCACAGGCAGCAAAGAAGGGCAGACCCAGAGAAAGGGTCCTGACTGCACCATGTGGTTCAGCTGCCCCAGCTCAAGCCAACAGGCTCAGAGGGTTACCCAATCAAACTCCATCAGCCTGCTAAGTAAATATGGTACTGAAAAGGACCCAGATCACTTGCTGTGGTTCCTGGGCACTGGGTGCTGCTCTGGGGATCTGGGAAGGTGGGGACAGCCACCTTCAGAGAGGATGGGATTCCTCTGAGCCCTGGAGCATTCAGACAGGCAGAGAGGAGCAGGTGTTTCTGATTCAGATCACAGCATGAATGAAAGCCCGGAGCAAGGATGCAGCAGGGCCTTTCAGAGGCCAAAGAAAAGACCAGCTTCACGGAGGTGGAGGGTCTGGGGGTACGGTCCCTCTCCTTTGTCCTCCTGGGCCTGTCCATGATTCTGTGTCCAGTGTTGATTACCACCCCTAGGTGGGAGTCTCTGCCCTGCCTGCCCCCTACTGTCTGGCTCTTGCCCCTTAGGGACACCTCCTCCCATTGGTTCAAGAAGCCCAATTCCTGTGTACAGAAATAACCTACTTAGGAAGGCCCGTCTGCTTCCCAGAAATCAGAATACACTCCCCAAAGCTCAGTGAAAACAATTTCAGGGGATTATCCAAAGCCCAGGTCCCTCTGTTCACTGGCGGGGGCAGATAAGCCCACATCAAGTGGCATATGTTTGCTTCCGTCCAGGGGCTACTGCAGCCATTACCATGCTCATCTCGTGTGTCACTCTCTAGGCAAAGAAAAACTGTGGGGTACAACAAGGTCCTAGACAGGGGAGTCCATTAGGACAGCCAGGAGGAGGGCTGGAAGTGGTTGCTAGAAATAGTAGCTCCTCCTTCAGCCCTGTCCCCTTTCCCTGGAGGCAGCAGAGCTAAGTGGGTTTTGGAGCCTTTCCCAGTGCACTAGGCATGCTCCAGCCTCCCTCCCTTACAACACAAAAGTGCTTCTGTATTAGTCCGTTTTCATGCTGCTGATAATCACATACCTGAGACTAGGAAGAAAAAGAGGTTTAATTGGACTTACAGTTCCACATGGCTGAGGAGGCCTCAGAATCATGGCAGGAGGCAAAAGGCACTTCCTACATGGTGGTGGCAAAAGAAAATGAGGGAGAAGCAAGAGCAGAAACCCCGATAAACCCATCAGATCTCATGAGACTTATTCACTGTCACGAGAATAGTACGTGAAAGACTGGTCCCCATGATTCAATTACCTCCCCCTGGGTCCCTCCCACAACACATGGGAATTCTGGGAGATACAATTCAAGTTGAGATTTGGGTGAGGACACAGCCAAACCTTATCATTCTGCCCCTGGCCCCTCCAAATCTCATGTCCTCACATTTCGAAACCAATCATGCCTTCCCATCCATCCCCCAAAGTCTTATTTCAGCATTAACCCAAAGGTCCACACTCCAAAGTCTCATCTGAGACAAGGCAAGTCCCTTCCGCCTATGAGCCTGTAAAATCAAAAGTGAGCTAGTTACTTCCTAGGTACAATGGTGGTACAGGTATTGGGTAAATAAAGCCATTCCAAATGGGAGAAATTGGCCAAAACAAAAGGGTTACAGGGCCCATGCAAGTCCAAAATCCAGCAGGGCAGTCAAATTTTAAAGCTCCAAAATGATCTCCTTTGACTCCAGCTCTCACATCCAGGTCATGTTGATGTAAGAGGTGGGTTCCCATGGTCTTAGGCAGCTCTGCTTCTGTGGCTTTGCAGGGTACAGCTGCTTTCACAGGCTGGCATTGAGTGTCTGCAGCTTTTCCAGGCGCATGGTGCAAGCTGTTGGTGGATCTACCATTCTGGGGTCTGGAGGACAGTGGCCCTCTTCTCACAGCTCTACTAGGCAGTGCCCCAGTAGGGACACTGTGTGGGGGCTCTAACCCTGCATTTCCCTTCCACACTGCCCTAGCAGAGGTTCTCCATGAGGGCCCCGCCCCTGCAGCAAACTTTTGCCTGGGCATCCAGGTGTTTCCATGTATCTTCTGAAATCTAGGCAGAGGTTCTCAAACCTCAGTTCTTGACTTCTGTGCACCCACAGGCTCAACACCACGTGGAAGCTGCCAAGGCTTGGGGCTTCCACCCTCTGAAGCCACAGCCCGAGCTTTATGTTGGCCCCTTTTAGTTATAGCTGGAACAGCTGGAACACAGGGCACCAAGTCCCTAGGCTGCACACAGCAGAGGGACCCTGGACTGGTCCCACAAAACCACTTTTTCCTTCTAGACTTCTGGGCGTGTGATGGGAGGGGCTGCCATGAAGACCTCTGACATGCCCTGGAGATATTTTCCCCATTGTCTTGGGGATTAACATTTGGCTCCTCATTACTTATGCAAATTTCTGCAGCTGGCTTGGATTTCTCCTCAGAAAATGAAATTTTCTACTGCATTGTCAGGCTGCAAATTTTCCAAACTCTTATGCTCTGCTTCCCTTATAACACTGAATGCCTTTAATAACACCCAAGTCATCTCTTGAATGCTTTGCTGCTTAGAAAGTTCTTCCACTGGATACCCTAAATCATCTCTCTCAAGTTCAAAGTTTCACAGATCTCTAGGGCAGGGACAAAATGCCGGCAGTCTCTTTGGTAAAACATACAAGAGTCACCTTTGCTCCAGTTCCCAACAAGTTCCTCATCTCCATCTGAGACCCTCAGCCTGGACCTTATTGTTCATATCACCATCAGCATTTTTGTCAACGCCATTCAACAAATCTCTAGGAAGTTCCAAATTTTCCCACATTTTCCTGTCTTCTTCTGAGCTCTCCAAACTATTCCAACCTCTGCCTGTTACCCAGTTCCAAAGTTGCTTTCACATTTTCTGGTATCTTTTCAGCAACATCCCACTCTACTGGTACTAATTTACTATATTAGTCCATTTTCACACTGCTGATAAAGACGTACCCAAGACTGGGAGGAAAAAGAGGTTTAATTGGACTTACAGTTCCACATGGCTGGGGAGGCCTCAGAATCATGGTGGGAGGTAAAAAGCACTTCTTACATGGTGGCAGCAAGAGAAAATGAGAAAGATGCAAAAGCGGAAACTCATGATAAACCCATCAGATCTCGTGAGACTTATTCACTATCATGAGAATAGTACATGAGAATAGTATATGAAAGACTGGCCCCCATGATTCAATTACCTCCCCCTGAGTCCCTCCCACAGCACATGGGAATTCTGAGAGATAAATTCAAGTTGAGATTTGAGTGGAGACACAGCCAAACCGTATCAGCTTCCTTTCCCAGGCCTCCTAGCTGCTTCCCTCCTGGCCTTGTCATTTGAAAATATCCACCTCCAGGTCTCATTTCCTGCCACCTCATGGGGCACCCCTAACCCTCCACCTGTCCTCCACAGATGAAAGTGAGCCCTTGCTAGTCCTCATTTGACTGAGACCTCTTGACTGCATGTGGCATTGTGGGCCACCCTGTCTTCCCTGGCTTCCAGGACCCTGCACTCCCCTGGTTCTCCTACCCTCTCCCTCGCACATCATTTTGCTGCCTGGTTTCTTCTTCCTCCACTGGCTCTCTTTTTAGACAGCAGGGCTCCTCCTCAGAATCTTTCCTCCCCTGCCTCTTACACACACTGCCTGCCTGATGGGACCTCCTCTCTATGCTGTTCGGGCGTCTGTCCCCTACTCTCCATTCCCCCCACCCCCTTCTCTTTCTTGGACTTAAGCACCACCATTCTGGGGTCGGCATCACCTTCAGGATGTGAATCCAAGTCGCTGAGTTTGGCATGTAAGGTCGCTCTTGACTTGGCCCCCTACATACCCTTCAGCTCTCACTCCCTCCACTCATACTCTGTACCAGTGGTCTCCAAAGTGGAGACAGACAGTACACTGGGGTGCAGAGAGGACTTACTAGAATCTGTATCCCTAATTATTTTTTCCTTTAAACAATGCAGAATTAAACTTTGAATATCTGCACTATGGATTGACAATAGTACATGAATAATATTTATCAATAAATTAGTGGGGGCAGTTGTACAGTCAGAATTGCTTGGCCACCACTGCACGGCATTGTCTCTGGTCTTGCTGTGTAAGACCTGCCATGCCTCAGCATGGGATGCTCTCACACCCCTAAGTACCCACTGCTTCCTCTGCTGTATCAGGGTGATGTTAGCTGTGAGCAATAGCATATTCAAACACGTAGCTGAAAGAAACTACAAGTTTGTCTTTCTCTCATGTAAACTCAGTGTGGAGGTAAGCAGCTCAGGGATGGTATGGCAGCTCTAAAATCATCTGAGACCCAGACTCCTTGAACTTATTGACCTGCCCTTTTCAACCCATGGTTTCCAGCTCATGGCCCAGGATGGCTGCTTGAGCTCCAGCTATAACATCAGCATTCCGACCAACAGAAAGAAAGGGTGAAGAGAGACATCCCCTACACACACACATTGAGGATACCTCTGATTATTAGAGATAAAGAATGGCATTTATTAATGATTAAGAATTTGATCTACCAGAATGATATCACAACTCCAAATTTCTTTACAACCTATAAAATATCTACAAAATATATGAAGCAAAAATTAACAGTATTAAGTGAGGGATAGATAAATTTACAATCATAGTGGCAGTCTGTAATATACCTTTTTCAATAGCCAGTAGAACATATCAGTAAGGATATAGAAGACGTGAAAAGTACAATTAACAAATTTGATCTAACTGACACATACAGAATTCTGTACCCTATAATGACAGGATTCTCATTCTTTTCAAATGCGTTTGAAACATATTTCAAAAAATGATCCTTGTAAGAAGTTGCCTATACCACTTCTTACATACCATTTACTGGCCAGCAGTGAATCCTGGCTATAGCTAGCAGGACAGCAGGCTGGGAAATGTTGTCTGTTCCAGGTGACTAAGTATCTAACTAAAATTGAGAGGTTCTATTCTAACAAATATTCTAACAAATATTAGGGGAACCAGCAGTCTCTGGTCCCTCCTCTTCCTCCTTTGCCCTGGTAGAGCTGGTCCTGAGAGTACTGCACAGTGGGTAAAAGCTTGAGTCCAGAGACAGAGATTCTTTATTCAGCTCTGGCTTTGTCACTTACTTGCTGTGTGACTTTGGATGAATTATTTAACCTGTCTAAACCTTGATTATATTATGAAATGGGAATAACCCTATTTCATAGGGGTATTGGGAAGATGGACCAAAATAATGAGTGTAAAGCACTTAGTTCTGTGCCTGGCACATAGTAAGTGTTCCACAAATATTAGCTACACAGGGAGGTTAAATAACTTGCCCAAGTTCACACAGCCAGTAAAATGGCAAAGCTAGCTTTCAGATCCAGTCATCTGGCTGCAGGCTGGTACTGACACTTCTCTGGGGCCTCTGCCACCCCCAGCACGGGGCGCCACATATGGTGTTAGGGGAAAGGAGCACTGAACGGTGGAGAATAGGAAACTCAACTACAAATTAGCCCTGTGACCTTAGAAAAGTCATTTTTAAATATGCATCTTAAATATGTAAAATTCCTCATTCTTTCTGCAGAAGATTGAATTAAGTGAGCCCAAAGGTTTCCCCTGACCCTGACATTTTGTGGTTCTATTTTCCCCACCACTAATGACTGAAATTTTACCATTAGAATGGTTTCTTTTCCTTAAGCCTTGTCTTCTGCCTGAAGTTCTTTTTCAAAAATACAATTTTCCTTTAGAGGGCAGGGCCCTGACACTGTGGTTTGTGTGAGTGAATCAGTCCCCTTTGCCGCAAGTAGAGAGAAAGTTCTGGGGCAGAAGTCCAGTGGCCCTGCCTGGGAGGGGAGAGAGACTGCAGACAGGAGCGGCCAGGCCCCACAAACTCTGCCACTCGCTAAGGGTCTGCGTTGGCCCAGGAGACGCTGCACCTGGTCTCTTGTCTGGACTGACTGCATAATGACCGTGAAATCGCTCCCATTAGATCCCCTGGCCGACCCCATCCACGGCCATTTCTTACAGTCTTCCTTTTTTTCCTCCTTCTATATTTATTCCACCACACTACCTCGAAAACTGAATTGGAGAAAAATGAGTTTTGTCTTTTCTTAACGAGAAGATTAGCAGTCTTAAATTACCTTCTTCAACGTCTGCAAATAGAAATCACAAATAAGTCAGCCACATTGTCTTTTCCCTCTTCCTTTCTTCCTGTGTCAGTGAGCCCATGAGCTTGAAATAAGGGGCAGAACAGTGGCTCAGAGGAAATAATTGGGGCGTGGTCAAGCACCAGCCCAGGAGGCAAGTATAGGATGAAAGGATGGTCCAATTGGGGGTTGGAAATAATGGAGGAAGAGATGGAAATGCTAAATTCCCCTGGCCCAGCATGTGTGTCTTCTCTGCAGGCCCAGCAGCCATGGTCCATTATAAGACTGAACAGGACGACTGGCTGATCGTCTGCCTGCATAAGCATAAGCCATGCCTCATTGCTTATGGTTCTGAAATAAAAAGAGGTTCCCAAAATGGGGGTAATTTCTTAAAGAGCAACTACTCTGTGAGTGTGGGTGTGCAGGTGCCCAGGGGCACATGTAGCTCGAGGAGAAGAGGAAACTACAAAGGCTTCAGACTTGCTGAGGTTCAGACTGAGAAGCAAACAGGATTACCAGGCACAGTAGGCCCTCTCTGCCTTTATCACCACCATTGATGTCACACTTCCCAGAGAGTCCATCAGTGGGCATCAGAGCGAGGGACAGCATGGTGCTGGGGTAAAGACAGGAGTTTTAGGACTGGAGTCTTAGGCTCTAGTCCCAGTTCTTTGACATGTAACAATAGCTAACATTGAACACTTACTACATGCCAAGGACTATGTTAAACACTTCACATCGATTATTTCATTTAATCTTCAAAACAACCCTACGATATATGTGTCATTATCATCCCCATGTACAGATGAGAATGCTGAGGGATGGGAAGTCATGTAACTTGCCCAAAGTATCACACATCTTGTGACAGATCAGGGTGTGAACCCAGGGAGTCAGACTCCAGAGGTTCTTGTACTTCTTCCTGCCAAACCACCAGGCCTGTCTGGGCCTGCTTCCTCATCTGAAAAGTCAAGCTGCAGCGGCCAGGTGGGGTGGACTCGGTGATCACTGGGGCCCTTTCCAACACAGGTGCTCTGCTCTGGGGCTCAGGCCACACCTGTGGATGCAGAGTCCTGTTCAAATGATGCAGAGTGCAAGTTTCCTATGCAAAGTAGTGATGCTGAATGTGTGTGTGTGTGTGTGTGTGTGTGTGTGTGTGTGTAGGACAGGTAAACTTGTGTCCTGCAACCCTGAGGAGACAGGAAAAGAGATTAAGAACACAGTAAGATCAGCGCAAAGTCTGTGGGAGACTTGTAGGTTAGACCTTTGTCAAGAGGACAAAACTGACATCTAAAGGTCTGGAAGATTCTGCCCCAGTTCACCTCTATTTGGTGTCCTTAGCAATTCCCACATCTTTGCTCCATGCTGCACACGCAGAGCCTCAAAGCCCCCAGCAGATAGGTTAATGAGCCCTTTGAAGGGAACCTTGCCAAGATGCTTTGGCTCTGGGAAGGACAAGGTGGTTCTTGGTGATTCCCCGGCCCAGCATATGTGTCTTCTCTGCAGGCCCAGCAGCCATGGCCCACTATAAGACTGAGCAGGATGACTGGCTGATCATCTACTTGAAGTATTTACTCTTTGTCTTCAACTTCTTCTTCTGGGTGAGTGAATTCTGCACACACATCCTCTTCCCCGAGCACTGAATGAGTCAAGCCACCTTTTGTTTTTTTGTGTCACCACTTTGAGGTTAATATCTTCCAAATCAAAGATCAACGATCAACCGTGGGTGAACTCTTCCCACTTTAAAGCAAATATGTACATTTGCTACTGAGAAGGAAGAAAAGAATTGGGTCTGCAGTCTGGCATGGAGTTCATACCACATGGCATCTAAATAGAGGCACAAACATAACAATAGGCTTTGTGTTCTAGCCCTGCTGTACAAAGGGTCCAGTTCTTTCTTCCCCATTAACTTGTTGCACCAGTGCCTTTTGGAAAATGTGACTGCCTGAAATAATAACTTGTTTTCCACTGAAGTCCATTTGCCTTTCATGGTTAACATTCTCCAGGCCCAGGGCAGAGAAACAGAAGTCCTGGAGGCTCCGACTACTGCTGCCTGTGATGAAAATAATCTCTATGGCAACTCTCCTCAGGAGCCTGCCTGGGTGAGGTCTTCCAGAGGAGTGTAGTCTGTCCACTTGAAGCAATCATCTGGGTAATTGGGAGCAGAATACCATCAGTTCCTAAAAATAGACACTGGAATATATATATTTGTTATTACAGTCTCACTAAATTTGAGAAGGTAGAAGAGTGACAAGTGTGCAGGCTTTGCAGGCAGCTGGACCCATGCTCCGCTGACTACTAATGGTGGAGCCTTGGGCAACTTACCTAACTTCAAGGAATCTGCTTCCCCAGCTACAATTCAATGATAATTTCTTGCCTGTTGGGGTTGCATTCAATAAATGCAGTATTTTGAATATATTAGATGTCAAATGTCTGAAAATACCACCAAATCAAGCCATGATAAGGCATAGCTGGGCGTCCTGCTACCATGGTAAGGGAGAAGACACTTGACAGAGTCTTAGAAGCATCTCAGAAAGGCAAATGCAAAAGTGGGGGACATGTCTGAGTTTTCAGGGTCTTTCTTGCAGGGGCTTGCTTAAGATTGGAAAAGACCGTGATGTGAGAGTTTAGGATGGGTAGACATGGCAAGGCAAGAGTTTTGAAGAGTCTTGGAGAATACACCAGTCATTAGATGCTATCTATTAAAAAGTTGTGCATCTGCTATTTGTTTAAATGTTGTTTGCAAAGTTCCTGAAAGGAATAATAAAATAATTTGTCACTTTTATCTTCCTGGGCAAGAGTTTCCTGCAATAGTGAAGTTGTGATGGTGAAGATGGTGCAATAATAAAGCTGTGTTGATGTGGATAGTAAACTGTGTGGTAGAGATGGTTTCCATTCTGAGAGACAAATCCAATAGGATGATTAGGATTCTTGCTAAGTAAGCATTTCTTTTTAAGGATAACTATTTATTTCCTGATTATAAAAGTCTTATGTATCCACTACAGATAACCTCTAAAATATTAAAAAGTATCATAAAATGAAAATTGTTCTTATCTCACTAAGTTCATTTCAAAATGCCATAAACTGGATGGCTTCAAACAACAAAAATTTATTCTCTCACAGTTCTGGAGGCTAAAAGTAAAAAATCAAGGTGTCACAGGGCCAAGCTCCCTATAAGACTTGGATAGAATCTTTCCTTGCCTCATCCCAGCTTCTGGTTGTGGCTGGTGATTCTTGGCACTCCTTGGCTTGTGGCTGCATCACTACAGTCTCCAAGGCCTCTGTCATCACACACTGTTGTCCCTGTGTGTCTCTGTCTTCACATGACATTTTCTTCTTACAGGGACACCAGTCATATTGGATTAGGGCCCACCCTAATGACCTCATCTTAACTTGATTACATCTGTGAATATCATATTTCCGAATAAGGCCACATTCACAGGTACCAAGGGTAAGGATCTTGACATATCTTTTGGGGGGACCCAGTCCAACCCAAACCACTGGCCACCCCAGGAACAGCCTCTGTTGACATTCCCTCTAGGCTTTGCTTTGATCAGGGCAGGAGATGGTGGTGACTTGCACTGTGAGAGTGTCAATGGGGATCTAAATATTTGCAGAGAGTGAAGGGATTTATAAGGTGAAATTGTCAAGATTGGGTCCTTAACCTAAAAAGGCATCTGGGACATGTGGATGGTGGATGGTAGAGCTCTTCATTGTAAACAAGAGACCAAGGTTCAGCCTCAGTCTCCAATAGCGCTGGCTTTAAGACTTTTGGGATCATGTCCCGTGTAAGATATACACTGAAGCATAAGAAATAGTTACGTGGAACATTGTTCACCAAAGTAAGCTTTACCCTTATGGTGTGTGATGCACTCAGATTTTTTTTTCTATTTTGATTCTTTCCTTCTTTTCATTTTTAGTGCAGCTTACAAGCCACTAAACTTATACCACAACCCTAATGGGTCACATTCCAAAGTTTGAAAAATTCAGAGCCGTCTTCACCTCCACCTGAATGAGGGCAGACTTCAGGTGGCAATCCTTCCCCATCACCCTGTCCCTCACTCCCACCTCCCCCCGGCCCCTGCCACCTAGAATTTCAGTTAAGCTGATGTCGATTGGATGATCCTACAGAGCAGGGAAGGAACCAAAAACGCTGACACTTTCATGCCTCCTTTGGGACCATAAAAGAAAATGTGGTCCAGGGTTTCCTCTGTGGCCACCCAGGAGATGTTTCTTTCCCCTCCCTTTTCTTCCATCGCTCCCTGCAGTTCCCATCGCCCCTGCAATGGTGTTCTCTAACTTATTATTTTACTCAGCTGCTTGGCTGTGTTAATAATCAAAACTTTTCTAGCCTCCCAGGCACTCTGCCAGGCTATGGGGAGCACTGAGGAAGCAGCTGCTCCCTTGCCTGGAGAGGCTGCCTCTGCTCCAGAAGCTGTGCCCCGCCCTTGAGCATTAGCTGAGGCCTTGGTATTTCCCCGGGGAACAGGGATACATGGGGCTAAGACAGGTGGCAGAGAAGACGGAGGACTCGAGCCCCAGCAGGGGAGTGAGATGACTTGAGAGCATCACTTCAGGAGTCAGGGAGGCCGTGGGAGGGAAGCACCTTCTGCCAAGGCTCAAAGCCCTTCTCTTCGTACATCGACATCCCACTGAACATGGCCGCTGCCCACCTTCCAGGCTTGCCATCTAAGAAAGAACAGGTGATGGCTTTTCTGCTGCACCCCTTTTTGAGATGCTGAATGACCTGGGACTCCCCCCCACATGGTCTTCTGCCCCTCTGTGCTGTCAGGATCTTCTGGGAGACAGGGTCACAGTCGAGGGGGATGTGCATTTGGTCTGCACAGTGCCATGGCGGGTGAGACAAGTCAGGATGAAGCCTAGGGTAACCCCTTCTAGCTGCTCTGCTGTAGCTCAGGACTCTAGGCCTGCTGTAGCCCAGACACCAATAACTTGCTTCCCAGGCCAAGCAGCTTCATTGTGGGTCAGCAGCCCAGTTGGTTAAATGGGCACTAAACTGAGCATTAGGATTCTTAATTTCCGCCCTCCACGCTTCCTTTGGCTTTCTTGTGTGACTATGGAAAAGTCACTTCTCTCCAGGCCTTGGTTTCTCCATCCAGAATATAAAAGGGGTTGAAGTCAATCAATCCCTCCCTCCCTCCCTTCCTCCCCCGCTTCCTTCCGTCCTCCCATCCTGCCTCCCTCCCTCCCTCCTTTCCTTCCTTCCTTCCCTCCTTCCTTCCTTCCCTCCTTCCCTCCTTCCTTCCTTTCCTTTCTTCCCTTCCTTCCTTCCCTGCTTTCCTCCTTCCTTCTTTCCCTCCCTCCCTCCCTCCTTCCCTCCCTCCCTCCCTCCTTCCTTCCTTCCTTCCTTGCTTCCTTATATGTGTAGCCCTTTGCTAGGGATATTAAGATGAATGAGGTTTAATCAAGAGGCTAAAAGAGGAGGCACACAAGGTAACCAATAAAATAAATAGACTATGACTGTAATTATGGAAACGTGCAAGACCTGGAGTTGGTACATAGGACAGAATGATTTGCAACGTGCAAGACCTGGAGTTGGTACATAGGACAGAATGATTTGCTGGGAGAGGGGCAGGGACAGCTCCAAGGAAGGCTTCCTCTGGGCTCTGAGCTGAGTTTGGAAGATGAACAGGTGATCTCTTGTTCCCTCCCAGCTCCACCCCTCAGTAAGACTCATGAGATTTTGCTCTTGTTATAGGGGTAGATGGGACTGGGGAAGACAGCAGAGGAGGTAGTGTTCTGATTTATTTTATCAAGGGCTCTTTAAAGCCAGAGAGCCAAAAACAAGGATGCCTCAAAGTGGGAAATAGCCCTTAGCATAAGAAGCCTATCCTTGAAGATTCCATAAACCAAGGCAGCAGGAGCATGGGCAGAGCCGGGGAGAACTGCATGCCTGGCACTCAGAGAAGGTCGTTCATGAGGAGGGTGAGCAGCAGCACCTGATGCACGCTTTCGTGTGCCCTCCTGGAGAGCTCGGCATTTCAGGTGTGGGACTGGGGTGCCGTCACCCTGCCTGCATGTGGGTATAGGGCTCAGCCGTGCTCTATCGGGGCTGCAGCCTGAGGTTCAGCTGACTCTTCCGATGTGGGAATGGGAAGCCATTCTGTAAAAGAAACTGAGTCTTGTTCAGACCTGGTCTCCCAGTCCTCTTCCTGAGCCCCCATGCTGTGTTTGCTCCCCAAATTAGACCCATTCACTTCTCCTTCACAGCAGAAGTCACCCTGGTGGATACTAAGTCAGGTCTTTTGACCCAGTGTCCTACAAGTGATCCTGGGGCAGGGGCAGTGGCAGTGTCAGGCATGGGCCCCATGATGGCCCAAGAGCCTGGCATCATTGTAGCAGGTGCACAGTGGGTATTGGTTGAAAGAAAGAATGAGAGTAACCAAGCATCATTCTGACCTTAAGATACCTAGGGCGCAACCCCAGCCTTTCCAGGAGCCTCTTCTTAATGACCAGAGAAAAAGCCTATTCCTCTCTGGGACTGCTGGGACTTTGTGGACTGCCCCTTTAAAAATCA
The DNA here is from genome assembly GCF_028885655.2 of Pongo abelii. Classification (NCBI taxonomy): domain Eukaryota; kingdom Metazoa; phylum Chordata; class Mammalia; order Primates; family Hominidae; genus Pongo; species Pongo abelii. The sequence continues at coordinate 32,292,208 of NC_071995.2, forward strand.
AAACAGCCATAAAGCAGGAAAGAGAAACACTAGCTGTTGCTCCAGGAGCTCAGCAGACAGAGGCAGGTAGGGGAGCAGATGCCATTTCCACAGGCCTCTACAGAGCCTCATCCACTGAGTCCCACGCTCACTGGGGCACCTCCCGGGTGCCAGGCCATGTGCTGGGCCATTTTCTGAGGGGAGTGAGGGGAATTCCCCCTGCCCCAAGTGCCGAGGGCTGCTGTGAGGCGGGCAGCACCGCAGGCATGCAGGAGAGGGATGAACTCACCTGCCCAGGACAGAGCAGGTGCCACACTCAAAATCTCAAAGTGGGCCTTAGAGGGTGTGTAGGAGTTCAACGGAAGAGAAAGGGCAGACAGAACAATGCGTGAAAGGTGGGCAGGGAAAAGAGAGAGCCTCCCTGAGGCCCACAGAGGCTGCGTTGCTTATCCAAATCCACACAGCCAGTAAACAGAGAGGCTTGGACTCGGACACCGCGCCGCGCTCCGGAGTTCACCCTGTTTACCACTCTGCTAATAGTGCCTGAGTTACTAGGTAACCACACTGTTTTCAAGAAAAAGCAACTACTTAGTTCAAAGTGATTAAAACCCAGGAAAAAAATACAAAAATTAGCCGGGCATGGTGGCAGATGCCTGTAATCCTAGCTACTCAGGAGGCTGAGGCAGGAGAATCGCTTGAACCTGGGAGGCGGAGGTTGCAGTGAGCCGAGATCGTGCCACTGTGCTCCAGCCTGGGCGACCGAGTGAGACTCTGTCTCAAAAAAAAACAAAAAAAAAAACCCAGGTGTTGGGGGAAGAAAGTACCAGAAGATGATGCCAAAAAGTCAGGTTAAGGCCAGACAGTAAGAGCACCGAGGCCATGCGAAAGAGTTTTTGGGCTTGGTGCCCTGGGCATGGGAGCTGGTGGGGACTTCTCAGCCAGGGGTACCTTGGGGGATCAGCCTGTGGGCAGAACAGGAGCCAGGATCCGGGAGCCAACTGTGGTGGGGAACCGAGGTGGACAGTGTGGCGGTGAGATGGAGACAGGTTTGAGGGCAGAGGGGAATTGGCACATGGTTGTCGTTGAGAGAAGGAGGAGCCTATAGTGACCCTGTGGTGTCTGGGTGGGTGGGTGGGTGATGGCACCATGTATGAGACTGAGCAGGGAGGAGGAGCAGAGATGATGAGTGTGGTTCCCATGGGTGAGCTCCTGTCCAACCCAGAGGCTTTTCAGTCCAGTGTGGGACTTGGCATGTAGCAGGTGGCCAGTAAACACAAAGTCTACTATCACCCTGTACACTTCCCGTCACCCTGTGCATTTCCCGCGTCCTGAGCCATGGGCTCCTCCTCACTGAGGGTGGAGAACTCCCCTCCGCACAGGATCCTTCCTTATTGGAATTCAAGTGTTCCTGGCTCCTGCCCCATCCCTTTCCTTCCCTCATTGCAGAAGCCCTATGGTAGCGAGACAAAGAAAAACGCCTACAATTACTTTTATATCCTCTGCCTGCTTTCCTCCAGGTCTGCTGCCTTATTTCTCTCAGCCCCTCAGGCATGTGCAGCCACTCAGGTTAATGCTTCACCCCATCATGTTTCTTTCCTATGAATAGAAAGTTCCTAAAATTACACAACAGAGGTGACCTGCTCCGCCCCTCCTGGCCGGCTTGCATCCTTGTCGCCTGGCTTCACCCTCTGCAGGGCTTGCTGGCTAGTCGGCCACAGGCTATGGCTTTGAAAGATGTAGTTATTGCCCAGGCGCGCTGGCTCACGCCTGTAATCCCAGCACTTTGGGAGGCCGAGGCAGGTGGATCACCTGAGGTCAAGAGTTCAAGACCAGCCTGACCGACTTGGTGAAACCCCATTTCTACTAAGGATACAAAAATTAGCCAGGCGTGGTGGTGCATGCCTGTAATCCCAGCTACTCAGAAGGCTGAGGTGGGAGAATTGCTTGAACCTGGGAGGTGGAGGTTGCAGTGAGCCAAGATCGCACCACTGTACTCCAGACTGGGCGACAGAGCGAGGAAAAAAAAAAAAAGAAAAATGTAGTTATTACCCTCATGGAAAACCACGCTAGATTCTGTAAAGAGCCAAATACTGTTGAATCAACTGTATGCCAATGGTTGTTGAATAGTTCACTGGGGTCAGATCTCTCCCCTCCCCATCAAGTCCCTCTTCCTGCCTCTTCTGCTGCTTTCTGCTGACTTAGGCAGTTTCCAGGCAGCTTGAGTGACAGCCATGAGCCACTGATTCAGAACCATCTTGCCAGAGGTTCTTTGACAGAAGCTTGACCTCCGGTACCAGCAGGGACAGTTTAACCATATGGAAGGGACCTCAGATATGTTCCCATCCAGTGCCCCCAGTTTACAGATGAAGAAACTGAGGCTTAGAGGGGCTGCATGTCTGTCTCACAATCATGTGGTTAGTCAGGGGCACAGTCAGAACTAGAACCCAGGCTGCTGACTTCTGCCCTCCCATGACCCCCTCTGGTGACCCATCCAACAGTGAGCAGTGTTAATTTTCCTGTCCAGAGAAAAGCTTGTTTTCTAAAGAGATGACCATGTCCCAAGCAGGTCTTCCAAAGGAATGAAACCCTCTGATTCCTTACAGCTAAGCCTAAGGACTGGGCGGGGGTGGAGGCCCTCAAAACATTAGATCCTGGGGAAAAGTAATCAAAGGGGTTCCCAGTAGTTACAGGTTGGGAACCACTGGTCTAATACAACTCCCTTATTTAAGAGATGATGAAGCTGAGGTCCAGAGAGGTTAAGGGACTATGTTTAGGTCACACCGCTAGTTATGCAAAGTTGGGACCCTCACCCAAGCCTTCTAGGCATGCTGAAGGGGGCAGAAGGAATTCTGTGCAGGATATTTGGCTGCAAACCCTCACTTTACACAATTTTGTTGACCTAAACTCAGGAAATCCCTCACTGGTCGTGGAGGTTGTGTGAGCCACAGATAACCTATACCCACAGATAATTTTAAACCCTATTCTAGGATTTCACTGAATCTAAGATATCATCAGTGGTAAGATACACTATTGTTTTTTGTACCACTAAGAAAAACTACTGTCAAGTATAATTATAAAATACCATCAGTCATAAGATACATCCCAATTTTAGAGATGTTAAAATGTGAGAGAAAAATGTGTGCATCATGGAACTGAAGAAATCTGCATGATAGCCACTCCCATTCTGTTTGCTATAGCCCAGATGGTGTCCTTCCACCTGGTGGAGGTGCCAATGGAGATAAAATGGCACTTTGAAGAAATAGTATCTATTAAAAATGCAGAGTAGAGGAGCAGGCCCAGCAGAGTCTGTGGGATCTGGGGACAGAGTCCTGGATTTGCCCTCAGGAGACATGGGGTTGAATCTCAATTCTAAAACTCATGGTGTCATCTTGGGCACAGTCTTATTCTCTTCAAGCCTCAATTTCCTCATCTGCAAAATGCAGAATATGTGCCCTGCCACCCTGCCTCATGCTCACAGAGCTGTTGCAAAGCTCAGAAGAGAAAATGGTAAATACATGTTCGTTTGCTCAACGGATATCTGTGACTGCCCAGAACAGAGAACTGGGAAATGACAGGGTAGGTTATATGGAGTCTTCCTGGGGCAGATGGGGAGCTCCTTTCAGTGACAAGGCTCAGGGGGCATGGACAGAGCCCAGGGCACTTCTCTAGCTTTGACCACACCCAGGACCCCTTGAGGAAGCATCACCCATTAGAGGAAAGAGACCCATCCTTAAATGGGGGCAGGGAGACTAGCGGGCAGAAGTCCACCTTCCCAGGAGCAGATGGCAGAGACGGTCAGAGGTCCCAGGGGTCCTGTCTCCAAATCCTGGGCAAACACCCTCATACTGCCCATCTGGCACCCTGAAGATGATGTGTGTGTGTGTGTGCATACACACACATTATGCCCTTCTGGGTCCAACAGTCACAGAAAGAGTTACTTGGCTTCATTGCAAATAGAACCAGCCAAGCCGAGCCATCCCTGCTATATTTCCCAAGTACTCCAGTTTCTAAGGAGGCATCCCCCCATCTGCAAATCAGGAGGGTCCTATCCCTCCCCTCTTCTCAGGACCAAAGGGGAATCAGACAATTAGCAAAAAAGTTTCTCCTCCTGCAGTCCCAGGCAGCTCCAGCCTGTCAAGCACCCTGACTCTTCAATCATGGAGGCAGCGTGACTGAGTGGGCAGGCCCTGGGCTCTGAGTTCTCCTCCCGTCTCTGCCCCAACCCTGCTCCCAACTAGAGGCAGGACCTCGGGCAATTTACCTTTCCTCCGTGGGTCTCAGTTTCTTCCTCATAGAGTAGGGATAAAAAGCCCAGCTGTGCTTCCCCAATGGGCAAACATAAGGATTAAACAAGGGGCAGTGCTCGAACGAGCCCCACTGGAGAAGTGTGGACAGAGGGAAGGAGTGCTCTGAGGGGAGAGGAGCCAGGGGTGGTGAGGTGAAAAGTTGGGGAGGAAAAGGGACTCAGATACGTTGGTCATCCCTGAAACTGCAGTCCTCTCCCCCGGCCTGATACTCAATAGGCCACCATGGTAAAAAGCACTGAATTCACAGTCAGACCTGGATTCAAAACCTGGCTCTGCAGGTTGCTTACCTTGGACAAGTCTAACCTCTCTCGGCCTCGATTTCCTCATCTATAAAATTGGGTAACCATACCATTCTCGCCTCCTTTGGAGGACTGAATGAGCCAGTGCAAGAGAAGTGCCTGGCACCCTGTGGGCACTGAATGGATGGCAGCTGCCGAGGCCCCCGCCACCCCCTGCTCTAACCCGGTGGTCTCCTGCAGGTCGGGGGAGCAGCCGTCCTGGCTGTGGGCATCTGGACCCTGGTGGAGAAGAGTGGCTACCTCAGCGTCCTGGCCTCCAGCACCTTTGCCGCCTCCGCCTACATCCTCATCTTTGCGGGCGTACTTGTCATGGTGACCGGCTTCCTGGGCTTCGGTGCCATCCTCTGGGAGCAGAAGGGCTGCCTCTCCACGGTCAGTGCCCACCCTGTGCTCTGCAGGGAGGGGGAGCCCTGCACCACCCAGTCAGGTTTCCAGCAAGTGAGAGGGGCCCCAGCCCTGGAGTGGGAGGGGCTGAGGCTGTGGGAGAGCCAGAGAGGGGGTGGCTGCTCCTGGGTCTGGTGTTTGCCACAGTCTCCAGGTTCTTAGGACCCAAGCAAGCAGGCATCTCAGTAGCTGCAGTGGCAGCTCCTTCTCTGCATCTCCATCTCTGTCTCCTTCTCCCACTCCCCTTCTGCCTCCTCCTCCATTTCTTCTCCTATTCTTCCTGGTCGTCTCCTTCTCCTTCACCTATTCTCTACCCTTCCCATCCTCCTTATCCCTTTTCCTTCTTATTCTCTTTCTCCTCCTACTTCCCCTTCTCCTCTCCCTCTCCCTCCTCCCTCCTCTTCCTCCTCCTCTTCCTCTTCCTCTTTCTAGGTTTTTTTATGGCAATTTTCAAAGATATGCAGAAATAAAGAGTGTTTTTCATGAAGCTCCATCTTCCCTTCACCCAGAGTTCAACAATTACCATCTCATAGCTGATCTTAGTTCCATCCACTCTCTCACCTGCATCCTGCCCACTTCCTAACCCCAGGGGGATTCTGAAACAGTCCCAGACAGCATGTCATCTGTTAGTGTTTCAGTGTGTATCTCTAAAACTTAAGGACCCTCTTCTAGAAAACATGATAACATTACCATTATCACACTTTAAAACAATTAAGAGTCATTCCTTAATATGAAATAACCAAGCAGTTTCACATCTTCCCAATTGAACCATAAACTGTTGTTGTTGTGTTTACGTTTGAGTTAGAATCTAAATTAGGCTCATGTGTTAAAATTGGTTGCTTATCTCCTATGTCTCCTAAAGTGAAGGCCCCCAGAGTTTGGGTTTTGAGCTCTTTTCCAGCAGGTGGGATAGGTGTGCTGAGAGCCAACCACGCCACCACCCACCCCCACATGGGGCCTACCATGAGGATTTCCAGCAGGGCGATGCAGGTCGGTCAGCTGAGATCCTTGAGAGCCACGTAGCACATCCCAGGTCTGACCAACATAGCTGGATGAAGGCACGTGACGTGACTGAATAAAACCAGGCATGTAGCGCAGCCTGGGGATGTTCCCTTTGTGTGGCACTGACCAGCCATGAGGCTTACGGGGATCAGTGCAGTTGGGCCCAGAGAGAGAACCCCTCTCCTCTGCAGTGTCGGCAAGCCTGTTTGTGTCCTGTCCAGCTCTGCACCCGTTAGCAAGCAAGGCCTTCAGCCTAGCCTCAGGCTTCAGGCTGAGCCTCTGGCCCTAACGCCTGGAGGTCTGCCCATGAGCAGGCTGCCGAGCCACGTGCTCTCACCTGCCTCCTTCCTTCCGTCGGGTCATCTTGTTTAGAGAGGACAGGACTCACCTCTGGACAGCCCAAGAAGGAATACAGAAGCCCCCACCAAGCGCCTTCCTCTGACCCAGAGCCATTTGTCCTGCTTCTGTGGAGCCACTAAAGGCCAGCGATCCCCTGCAGCACTGGGAAACAGGCTCTGCATTCCTCCCAGAACCCAATTAGAACACAAATGGCCACTATTCACTAGAGCCACCTCCCTCTATCCTCACTACGGCAACCTGCAAAGTCCCGGTAATCTGAACTCTGTGCCGAGCAAGCACTGTGCTCGACATTCTTGCGCATCAACTCACTCAGTCCTCGCCCTGCCCCAAAGAGCAGCAACTCTTACTCTGTGTACGGACGGGGAAGAAACGGAGAGCAGAGGCAGGTGAAGCAATTTGCCCAGAGTCACCTGGCAGTTGTGTTCTTTTAGGTGACGGTCAGTCAGGTGTGGCCACAAGAGGGGGTACAGGAGAGGCACAGGACAACAGAGTTTACCAGATTCACAGGTCCTAGACCAAGCTTGTCCAACCCGTAGCCCACGGGCTGCATGCAGCCCAGGACAGCTTTGAATGTGGCCCAACACAAATCCGTAAACTTTCTCAAAACATTATGAGATTTTTTTTGTGATTTCTTTTTTTAGCTCATCAGCTGTCGTTACTGTGTTTTATGTGTGGCCCAGGGAAGCCAAAAGATCAGACGCCCTGTCCTAGACAGATTCACTGCACACTCCACCAGGAGGCTGGGGTCACACGGGCAGAGAGCCAAAGACTAGGGCTTCCCCAAGCAGGCAAGGAACAGAGAGTGGGTGAGACCCTTTCACTGGGGGTCAGGGTAGAGCCATAAGAAAAGGCAGGAGGGGATTCCACTGGTGCATTTAAATGTCACTAGGTCACACTCAGGGGAGGGTAGCAAGGGGAACTTGTAGCAGAGCCAGCCCTATCACACTGGTGCACCTGGTCACCCCAGCAGGTGCGCACAGCCTGCATGTAGAGCTATGGAGGCAGAAGAAAAATGCGAAATTTTAAAATGCATGATACACACTGCTGGTGAGTGGCATGCGGTCTGCCTCCAAGCCCACGCTCTGACCCACCACACTCTTCTGCAACCAAAGAGGTCATATTCACCCCCATTTTCCAGATGAAGAAACTGGGCTGAGATGTGGAGCAAGTAATGGCTAGAGCTGGGCTATGCATTGCAGTCTGTTGGAATCACCTCTAAGAGTCTGCTTCCCTGGGGAGGAGGACAAGCCTGATGGGAGGAAGAGGGACCAGAGGCCAAGGGGGAGGATGTGTGCAGGGCACACCCTGCCCTCCATCTCTGGAGAGGTCTTCATGGAGCAGTGGCTTTTGAAGATCTGGCTGGTAACAAGGGAAGGCTCCCTCCAGCACCTAGCCCAGAACCCTAGGGCAGGAGACAGGGGTGTGGTGAGGGGACCCTAGAAGCCTCAGGCATCTCAGTGCCTCATTGCTCCCATTATAGTAAGGAAAGAACAGCACACCTGGGTCAGAGCATATTCAGCTTAGAAGGGACCTTGAGGGTCACAGATTCCAGTGCTCCATCCAAAGGTTACAGGCTGAAAGACACTGGGTGGGTGAGTGTGTGGGTCACCCAGGCATTAGTGGGAGACACTCAGAATTATTGGATTTTTTGGAGAATAGTGTAATCATAGGAGTGCTTCCCCTTGGCCATCTCAAAGGCCAGAAGGGAAGCCTAAGCTTTAGCACCTGACCACACTGTGCTCTCCAAGCCACTGATCACAGCCTGCCATTCCACACTTCCTCTTACACCATCTATTCATGAGATCTGTCCATACATCCAGGCTGATCCATGAAGAATGAATGTCTTCAGCCTCTGCATCTCAACCTGGCTGTCACTTAGTCTGGATGGCCTGCCCAGAGGGAACCAAGCCCTTGCCCAGGGCGTGTGGGAGAGATGTGGAGAGTCAGTGAAGGTCAGGGCCTTGTGCTTGCCCAAAGGCTTGCTGGGCACCTCTTGCCCTACCCTTCTGCACTTCGGGGAGTCAACAGACAGTGAGCCTTATCCCTCTGGGGCTTGAGGCAGGGAGGGGCACAGCAGCTGTTGGACAGGTTGGTGCAAGATTCCCTGCCTCTTCTTAGCTCCACTTTACCCTCTTCTGTAGAGACTTGCCCGTGTTCACTCCCATCCCACACAGAACTGGCGATCTCTCTGGTCCAAGTCACTAAACAGACACATCAAGGAGGCAACAGCTTGAAACTGAGGTCAGAAAAAAGTGTGCATGCACGCACACACATTCATGCACACACATGCATATGCACCTCACATGCACTCAGCCACCAACGCAAGACTGTGGAGACAGGCATCTCTGCCAGGGCGCTAGCAAACAGCAATCTCCATGGCCTAGAATCTGCTTTCTTTGCTTTATCTGCCCTCTATGAAAGAACCAATGACAGAACTGGCCCAAGGACAGAGTAGGAGGTAAAGCTGGGGATCCTGAGTAATCCACATCCTGGCCCAACAGCCCCTTAAACATCGAGCACTTGATTGTTTAAACCAAGAAGGTGCCTGTGCAACCTTTCTTGGGCTAACACAAGTAGGAATTTTAAAACCCAGGCTCCCGTTTAGAGTCAAGTGGTGTGGTTAAGGCAGTGTAAAAGTGCTCTCTATAGCTCTTAGCAGTTCCTTCTTGGTTTCATTTCATTTTGTCCCCTCCATGTCTAACTTCCATTTGAAATCTTGAATCAGCTGACAGGTGAGGGAAGCTCCAAAGGAGAAGGGCAGTGAGTCTATCACTAGACAAAGTGATCCTTGAGGAGGAGAGGGAAATATGGAAGACCAGGCATCTGAATGATGTGCATCTACCTTGGATCGGGAGGAGCGGGGGAGGAGCTCCCAAAGAATGACCCAGAGGGGGACCATCCAGCTTCCACACAGGCACGATGTCTGTCCTGGCACAGCCCTTCCTCCTAGCTCATCTGAAACCCCTCAAGGTCACTTTCCCAAGAAGGATGTGGCCATCGGGAACAGAAATAGCACATCTCTGCTGGTGCTGAAATGAGGATCAGCTTGGCATTGGAAATCTGCCGAGCAGGAACAGGAGTGGGGCTTAAATTATTCACACCAGATCTTTTTTAGCAAAGACTGCATGAGAGAGATAATTCAGGCCATCTGAGCTACGGTCAGTAACCGGAACAGAGGCCACCTAGATCAAAAGAAAGGGATGTTTTTGGAGTTGTGAATGCGGGCTCTGAAAACTTCTATATGCTAAGCCAATGAAGATCATGGTGGATGATTCAGACTAAACTGGGTCTTTATTGGGGGTTCTTTTCTATTTAGGGGATGGATAGAAAAGTAAGAAGTTCTAAAAACCAATTTCTGAAAACAAGGGGCTCCAGAATTGCCACACCTCCATCCAATAGGCCAAGACGTGGTCAACCAGGGCACTAAAGTCCACAATCAAAGGTGAAAATATATGGGCTCGGGTTCAAAAGCTGGTTTTCGGGTACCTTGCCTAGCTTGCTCTGGGACCTCGGGGAAGTCACTCAGCTTCTGCCTGCCTCCTTGTGTTGCCATTTTATACAGGATGATGTGTGAGGATAACGAAGAAGTATTTTCAGGTCCTGGGAAGCAAGTCACCACATTATAAAAAGATGGTAAAAATGTGGCTCTAATGGACGTTCACATCACTATTGCCATCAGCATGACCAAGCTCCCTTAAGAAGGAACCTAAATAAATAAGAGTTATTCTGAGGGCCATGGCCCGCAGGGCCCTGCAGCCTGAGCTGGGCCACATCCTCTGAAGTAGCTGGTGCTGGTGGGAAGTTCAGGGTGAGGAGAGCCTGGGTCCCCATGCCTGGGAACTGGACTGTGTCCTCCCTGGCTCGTTTCTTACCGACGTGCTCTGTTATGTTGCTCCACCAGGCACCCAGCTCCAGGGTGGGCCTTGCCTCATCTGTTTGGTGGCTCTTTAACCTTTGAGTCAGCTGCCCCCACCATGCTCCAAAGGGAGCATTCTATAGCCAGGGCTTGGGGAACCCCGACCCCTCTCCAGCATGAGTCCTTTCCTCATCCAGCATGGCTTATGCAGTGCAGGCAGGGGAATGGACCAGGGGACCTCAGAACCCTGAAGGCTCCTTGGGAAGCAGGATGCAAACATCCCCAAAAGCTGACCACTCAAGAGACTCATAGGGTCTGTGTTGACATCCACCCTTCTCGGGGTGCAGCAGGTGTACCTGATCACCACAATCCAGCAGCATTGTCTTGATGGGGTGGTTCTATGGCCAGTTAGCTTCCACCACCACCTCCCTCCAGTTTTCTGCAGTGGATGCTCCATATTGCATTGATGGGACTGCCTAATTCGTCAGCATCAACAAGCATTTCCAGCACATTCCTGGCATGTCCTGCTCTGCTGGGCACAAGGCAGGGTGAGAAGGGGAGGAGGGAAAAAGGGACTCTGACCCAGTTCTAGGCTTAGAGTCTAGTGAGGAACACGAGGCGCCTGTATTAAAAGGCAAAGGACCATGCGGGCAGTTTAAATTTGTATTAGATTTGGTCAGAGGCTCTGACCTCTCTGGGCTTTCCCTAACTTCCAGGCTGCCCTGTTCCCTGGAGCCTGGTGTTTCCTTCTTCTTCTTTGTCCTACCCTCTGCTCTTTGTCCTACCCTTGCCCATTGCACGGGTGCCTTCAGGCTGTACTATCTCTCCCACAGCCTGCAAGAAGACAGCCAACGGGAAAGTCTGGGTAATTCCAGGGCACTGGGAGGAAGTAGCAATTGGTCACTTTCCTCATGCCTGAATCCACTGAACACCAGCATCCTCTGAGTTCCCTGCGCCGTGTCTCCCTGTGGGGGGTCTGGCCCTCATTGCCCCAGCCAGCTGGCCAGACCCTAATGCCCAATCTGGGGGCTGCTCTCACTCAGCCTGTTCAGACTGGGCTCTCAGTAGTCCCAGCTTGAATCCTAGTAAATGCCTGTCTTTGGCTTGGAGTTCTGAAACTATGTTCTCCTTCCATGATCCTCCCCGCCCACTGGAACACACACAGTGTGATCTCCTTAGACCCCCAACATTTGGGCTGGGACATTGAAGGGCCTCAGCCACATTTTCTTGATGTGCCTCTAGGAGACTTGCTGCCTCCCCAAGACCCAGTTTTTTCCCTCCCTGCCTCTTCCAGCATGCCCTCTCTCTGTCCACCGGCTCTCTGCACCCTAGCCCTGGCCCCCTTTTCTGCTCCCAGAACCACATGTCAGTATCAGACATTGGCCAGAGCACATTCTTGAGCCCTCACTGTAAAGCCACTTCCAGGTGGAATGGCTGAATCCCAACCTTTGGCGTGGTTGCAGCTGGACAACCCAGGCGTTGAGCCCTGGGCTGGGGCCAGGAGGGGTAGAGGTTACCTCCATCCTTCTAACAGTGACACTTGGTTACGGGAATGGCTGAAGGCTCCCAAATCCACATCCTCTCTTTTCTGCACAAATGGGCCGGGCAGCTGCACCTCTGAGCCCGCTGCAGTTAATGGTTAATTGCCAGAAAATAATTCACCCTGAGGCCGTTGCCACTGAAACAGCTGGCTTCACTTTTCCTGTTTGGTGGGTGGTTCTGAGCTCCCTGACCCTTCCTCCGGCTTCCTCTGTAATCCTCTCACACACACAGCCAGCTGGGAGCCTCGGGCTGGGCTCTCCTCCCTGCAACTTAACCTTGGCAGGGTCTTGGGTTTTCTTTGGCTGTTGCCGCCCTGTTCTGAGAATAGGCTAGTACCTGCCTCTCATCCCAACCTGCCTGGACTGCCTTGACTGGATATGGCTTGGCAGGAAGCTTCACAAACCCTCTCTCTAATTATGCAGAATGGCTGGAGATACAGAAGAGGAATGCTTCAGTGAGGTTCCCTTCTTTGTGGCAGAATCAATCCAATGGAGAAATTTTGAAATTCCAGTTTTATAAAGTTCTTCAAACTTACCTCAAAGATGGCACCAGCTGATACTGAGCTGCCCTATCTGTTATGCACCAGTGAATCTGCCCCAAAATCTCTATCTGGGGCTCAGCTTGCCCCCAAGCGATGTAAGTCCAACCCTTAATTTCTGGCAGGACATGGTGGCTCATGCCTATGATCCCAGCACTTTGGGAGGCCAAGCTGGGAGGATTGCTTGAGGCCAGGAGTTTGTGACCAGCCTGAGCGATATGGTGAGACCCTATCTCTACAAATAAATAAATAAATAAATTTAATTAGCCAGGCATGGTGGTATGCACCTGTAGTCCCAGCTACTTAGGAGGCTGAGGTGGGAGGATCGCTTGAGCCCAGGAGTTCGAGGCTGCAGTGAGCCATGATTGTACCACTGTACCCCAGCCAGGGTGGCAAAGCAAGACCCTATCTCAAAAAAAATTAAAAAGGACTCACTATCTAATTACTCACCTTAATGTCACAGTGAAATATTTCTGCATATTTCCTGCAAGGCCTCGTGTAAAAAAAAAAAAACAAAAAAACATTGGTTTGGTTCAGAGAGTGCTATGCTGTTCTAGTTTCATTTTGGATCTATAGTTTTAGAAAATACCCAGTTTTGCTTCTAGTTTAAACTGTTCCATTAAAGAATTAATAGGAAGTAAAATCGCTTTGCTACACAGGGAAAGATGAATGTTTGGATCCCATTCTATGCTTAACACACTGCTCCAGCTTGGCATATTTTGAAATGGGATAGTTCTTATGGAGGACTCTGGGGCAGATGCTACAGGAGCTTTCTTTGGAATTCTCGTTACCTGTTTCTGTCAGAGCATAGGGGATCGATTTTGGAAGGACCAGCAGCCCTGGACCTGCAGGGGGCAGACCAGTCACAGAAACCAGAGTGGAGCTGGAGGTCAGTGGGGTCGGTTCACGTCACACCAAGGGCACAGGGACCATGAAGGCAGAACCAGGTAAAGATCAGAGCCAGGAGGGCAAGCAGGGATCCGCGTGTACACAGTCCCAGGGAGCAAGACAAGCAGGGAGGCCCCAGAGTCAGGGAGGCTCAGAAACAAGGATGCTAACAGTGAGACCATGGCTCAGAAACTTCTGGCTCAGGGAGGGCTTCATGGAGGCTGTGCCTGAGCTGAGAGTGTTGGTGGCTGAGCAGCCAATAAGTAGAACACAAATGGGGTCGGGGTAGGGAATTCCGGGCAGGAGGAACAGCGAGAGCATAAGGCACAGAGGCTGGAGGCTTCACTGTGCACGGCTCTGTGTGCACACACAGGAGTGATTCTCAGGCTTGTACAACAGTGCCTTGTCTAGCTTCTGAGGTAAGAGCAGGCTGGGTTGAATAAAGTGAAGGGCAGAGGGGGCAGAGACAGGCATTAGAATCCATGGCCACGAACCCAGGATGAGCCAAGGGGTGGAGTAGCAGGGAGGAGCAGGTAAAAGTTGCTATTGTGCCATTCTTGGCAAAGAGGAAGGCCGGCTGCGCAGGGGGGAGGTGGGGAGAGGGCCACCTAGATTATCTCTTGCCTGCCCCACTGGTGCCCAGGACAGCTGGCAGGGGACTGAGCACAGGGCAGTGACAGATGCTTATGCGCCCAGGGAGGGCTTCCCTGGGCTTCCTTCTATTCTCTCCATCTTCACCTACTCATTCCTCACCTCTCCTGACACTCTGTCCTTTGCAGAGGAGCACTGACACCCCTGTGTTCACCTGAACCACACCTGCCCTAAAATGCTGAATCTACCCTAAGTGAGCCCAGTGAGCTCATCCATCCATCCCTCCCCCATTTAGTGGGGACAGTACCATGCAGCAGGTCAGAGCACAGGTTCTGCAGCTGGAACTCCTGGGTTCTGTTCCTCGCTCACCACGTACTTGCTGTGTGACCTCCAGCAAGCTACTTAGAGTCTCCAAGCTCCTGTCCTCATCTATAAAGCGAGGCTGATGCTCGTGCCCATGTGGCAATGTGATGAGCAATGCTTAGTACTCATCTCCAAGAGTGGACAGGAGACACCATGCAATGTGCTTGCAAGGGGGGCTGGCACCTGGGAAAGCTTGTACATGTGGGCTGTTACTGTTACATGTGGGTACCATGTGCTAGGCTAGGCTTGGTGCTCCAGGGCTGTGCAGATGAGAAAGTCACTGCCTCTGCCAAGAAAGGGTTATTTTTTTTCTTTTGCTGGAAGGGATGCCTGTCTATTGCTCCCACTACAGAAAACCTGCCTGCCCTCTGCTCCTCTACTAAGTTTTGAGAAGCAAGGCCAGCCTGCCCTGAATTGGGGTATTGCCTCCTAAGCTATGGGCCAGTGATCCTGGAGGCTCCCTACAGAGAATTCTGGGCTCTATTGGTGGAGCGGGGGCCCTCTCTGGCACAATGAGCTAGGAAAAGCAGGACACCATGAGGTCCTGTGAATTCTAACCACATGGAAATATGGGCTGAGAATTTCTTATTACTGACTTTTGTATAATAATTCAAAAAGCAATACCAAACCCAACTTAAGGCAAAAGGTGTTTCCAGAACCTTCTTGATGCTTCCTAGAGTCAACCCCTAACACAAACCTTATGGCGTCACACCCCTCCCCAGCTCACTGAGGCTACCGGAGGAATCCACAGCTGCATCAGAAAACAGATGATCCCCAAGGAAACATTGAGAAGTCTTGGGTTATACCTGGCCTCGTGGAATTCCAGCCCCGGGGTCCCATGTGGATGTGAGCTGAAGCAATATAGGCTTCCTGATCCTTCCTTTTGTCAAGGCAAGCAGCCTTCTGTCACAGAGGTGCCCTTCCAGGCAGGTACGGTGCTGCACATGCTTCTGTCCATGTTCCGTTTCCAGCTCCTCGGGAGCTAGGTAACATTCCTTGGATCTTATTTTTGTGGCTCCCACAGTGCATAGGGACACATAAGCAAATCAAGTCCCAGCATCAGCCTGAGAACCTGAAGGTAAATGTGTGACCCAGGGTTTTGCAACCTCGGCACTGCAGGCATTTTGTGCCAGATAATTCTTCACTGCGGAAGACGGCCCTGCACCCAGTGGGGTGCTTAGCATCCGGGTCTCGACCCTCTAGATACTCCTTTTGCCAAATACCCACTGGGTGCAAAATTGTGCCAGGTTGAGAACCACTGGTGTAAATTTAACTAAGGTAACTGTGCTATGCTACTCTCAGATCAGAAAAAGATTAAGCTACTGCCCCCAGCATGGGGCTGGTTATGCTCCAGCCAGTTTCTGCTGTCTCATAGGCGTACTTTATTAGAAAGTGCACTCCTGCGTCTTTATCAAGGGATGTCTGCTGAGCGTATGTCTAGACCCAGCACCATACCAGGCACTGTGGAGGAGCCAGAAGCAACCTCAGATGTGGTCCCTCTTTCTCCGAAGCTCACAGTCATTCTAGGGGACAGAGTGGTAACACCTGAAGCAAGAGCAGTGCTACAGAGCAATGGGTAAAGTTGTGTCACTCATCCGGTGATGACCTACACTGAGGAACCGCACGGCAGGCAAAGGGGAGGGACACAGAGGTGAAGCCCAGTCCAGCTGAGGAGAGAAGGGCAAAGCAGAGAGTGCAGGTGTCAGGAGACAGCAGATGACGCGCTGCAGGCATTCAGACGGTGGGGAGTGGCATTTGCTCCTGCCCAAGGATAGCCTGGTGGAGCCAAGACTGAGCCAAGCCGGGTGTGGAAGGACGGGTAGGCACCAGCATTCCAGGCAGGCGGACAGGCAGGGCAAAGGCCCGAAGGGTGGACGCTTGGCCTGTGTGAAGAGAACTGTGTGCAGCAACACCAGGAACACTTTTCAGCTTTGCACACAGAGCCAGCGTGTGCCACCGGGGCCCTGAGACAATCGCACCAGACCCAGGGAGTCAGGAAAGGCTGGGTAAGGTACAGGGTGGAGGGGCAGAGGTGACAGGTCTGTCTGAGCCCATGACCTCACACGGCTGAAGCCCCAGCATCTTGATGAGGGGCCCTTCGCCTGCCTTCTGGCCTGTCACACACCTGCCCAGGTGAGTCACACACCTGGAGCCTCCCTGCTGTGGAAGCTGCTGCCTGGAGCCAGCGCCTGTGCCCACCAGCACCCGGCCTCAGTCCCCTCGAAGCCCCAGGCCAGGCCCTCACTCCCCTCCCAGGCATCTTAACACACTGGAGCTCGAGAAGGCTATCCCCACACACCATCGCCCCTGCCAAGCACTCTCCCCTCCTCCTGATCACTCCAGCAGGTCAGATAGCCTGTTTGATGCCTCTGAACCAGCCTGTGCAGGGGTAGCATGTACTAATTTAGCCAGCCACTAAACCAAGGGGTGAGGTTCAGTATCTCTACCTCCCCATCCTCCCTGTTCCCCACCCTGTCTTCAACAGTAACTGGGGCAGTGGCTTCCCCCGAGAAGCGGCGTGACACTGCCAGCTATCCAGGAGTATCCTACAGGCCTGACTCACAGCTCACAGTGGTGATGGAGGGAAGGAAGGTGGAGAGATGCCAGGATACGGCTCTCCTAGCTGCCAGCAGCCTGGCTGCTCCTGTCAGTTAGGGGCACTCCATCACCTCTTCCTCCCATGCCCCAGAGGTCTCTGGGAGCCACTGGCATCAATGCCTTCAGGTCCTGTGCAGCAGGAAGGAGCTGGCCTCAGCACCATAGCTGGGGATGGTGGAGGGAAGTTTGGAGCAGGCAGGAAGGGCATGCATGTCAGAGAGGAGCCGCAGGGCCCAGCAGCGCATGGCAGGGGAGAGCCCCTGAGTCAAGGAGACTCAGAAACAAGGATGCCTCACCCTGGGTGGGGTGAGGGTGAATGTGTAGCCATGCTCTGTCTGATGGGCCGGGCCGCTCCCAGGGGGATCACACTCTGGCTTGGGCTGGCTGCGCCTGCCACTGGCTGACAAGGACCGCACCCCTCATGCTGTGGGACCTGGAGCTCTGGGAGGGCAGGAGGCAGGTCAGATCACTGGAAAGTACATTTCCCCTCTCGTTGGGTCCTCATTGGCCCTAAACTTTGCGTCCTACACGAGGGGACCAAAGAAGGTTGAAATCCAGCCCATGCAACTCTTGCTGAGCCACGTTTTTCTAATTTGCACCTAAGCACTAGCAGCCATCCAGCTAAAGCCAGCATGTGGTGGAGCCTGGACCCAACCCAAGTCCACTGACATTTCCCCCAGCCTTCCTCAGTGTTTGAGCCCTGCTTCTCAGAGGCTCCTCAAGCAGGGGGACCATCCACAGATGCTCTCTTCAGCCTCCTGCCTCAGCTTACCCTGCATACCACTCAGTACCACACACAGACTCAGGCCCCTGTCCTGAGGCCCTCTTCAACCACACTCCTCCCTAGGGAGTGGAAAGTCCATAGGGCAGAGGGAATGTGCCCTTGTGGAATCTGCAACTCCCTCCCGCCACTTCCTGACCTCCTCCCAGGGACCCAGGAGAGTGAATCCTCTGTCCAGACAACCTGTGCCTGCAAGCAGCATCTGCAAGCATGTCCTGAGGCTGACTAGACCCCTGGCATGTGTGCCCCTAGCCTGCACCACACCCAGCCCTCTCCACACACCCCCCATCCCGCAAGGGGCATCTGACCCTGGGGGAGGGGCAGACAGAGCTGGAGGTTTTTCCTGATGCAGCAAAGAGCCTGGGGTAGGAAAGGAAGGGGCAGGGACCTTGCATTTGTGCTCTTGGCCTCAGGCCCCACAAATGATGGGGCTAGGCCTGACACTGTTATTCTGAGACTGGAAACTCTGTGTCCCTGATGCTGGGAGCCTATAGAACACAGTAAAATTGCAATGAGGAGGTGGGTAATGCACTTCATTTGAAAGGAAACCTTGCTCTTGGACCACAGTTCTTTTCCTGCGAAAAGAAATGGCCCCTCTTCTGTATTCCTTAATCCCCTGCCCATGCCAGGCTCCCTGCTGAGTGGTGCAGGAGACGGTTGGGCAAGGCCCATGGGCCCATGGATTAGCATTGCCTCTGAAATGCTCTGTCTATTCTGCCCACCACCCACCCCCGCCACCCGCCACCGTATCCCTCCTGCCCACACTCCTTTCCCTGCTGGGTGAGCCCTAGAGTCTCAGTCTCACCCACAGGCTGGGCCTTCCCTAGAATCCAGCCATCCCAGTGACCATGGGTAGCTGCCCTGCTGTGGCCAGGTGGGCGGGCAATGCCTGGGGGCAGCCTGGGTGGCAGGTGCTCATGAGTCTGGCTGAGCTTCCCCACAGTGGGGCCGATTTCCATCAGTAGTGCTCCCCCTCTCTCCCCCTCTCCCCTCTCTTCTCTCTTCTGTCTCCTTGTCCCCGCCTGTGAGCTCCGTGGCTGCCTGTAGCCAGCTTCATCCCCCTCTCCGTGCTCCTCCAGGGTGGGGAGAGAGGGAGGCCCAACATGCCTTCTAGGCCTGTTGGCTCCTGCAAGCAGAGTTGGTCAAGTAGGGTCTCAGGAGCCCCCCTGACTGTGCAAACCAGGTGGGAGTGAGAAGGAAGCAGGGCCCACGTCCTTCTACAGGTGACACTGAGTGCAGGGCTGGGAAGCCAGCAGCAGCAGCAGGGCTGTGAGGTGGGAGGAGCAGTGGTTAGGGGAATGAGAACCCCTGCAGGGCCATGAAGAACAGGAAATGGGCATCAGGGCTGAAAGACAACACAGGAATCACCTTCCCCTGGATCTCTGATTTGCTTCTTCCTGAGCCTTGGTTGTCACAGTCCACGCTGGTCCCTGCACTCCAACTACGAGGGCTCTCTCCACTCCCTGAACACAAATGCCCCATGCTTCCTGCAGGCTCCAGGCTTTTCACTTGTCCTCCCCTCTTCCTGGAATGTGCTTCCCTCCTTCACTTAGCAAATGCCTATTCAGTCCTTAAAGATGTTACTTAGGTGTCACCACCTCCAGGAAGCCTTCTCTGACTGCCCACCCTACCAGGAGCCTCCCACCATTTCTAGAGCTTACCCTATAGTTGCATTTGTAACACAGCATTGCAGTCACTCGTCTGTCTTCCCACCATCAATAACTTTGAGAGCAATAGTTGTCTCACTTACGCTACCTGGCATCTGGCATATGGCAGGTATTTAATACATATTGGATGGGTACATGCGGTACTGAATTGTCAGCAGACCAAAGAGGGAAGGAGTAAGTGGGGAACTTGGTGCCAGCAGCCAGTGAGGCTGGTACATCCAGGAGGAAGATGGCATGGATGATAGGGGTCCCAGCAGGTATCTCTACCACCGCCACCACTGTGGGGAAACATTTGTCATAGCAGCATCCCGATCCCAGTGGTGACAGTCCTCTCTCTTTGCTGCTAGTATTTCTGCCTGTTGCTCGTCATCTTCCTGGTTGAGCTGGTGGCGGGAGTCCTGGCCCATGTGTATTACCAGAGGGTAAGTGACGTTTTCTCCTCCTGCATCCTCTGTCAGTGCCCTGAAGAAGCAGTGGGTGTAGGGAGGTTTGCACTGTGATGAGGGAAGCTGAGGAAGGCACAGGGGTGGTCCTGTTTCCCAGGCCCTGGCAATCCCCCTACACGTCTGCATCCCAGCTGCTGGTCCTGGCTCCAGCAGTTCTGTGCTGCATCTGTGGATGCTGATGTCTTCCACATGGGAGCTGGGGACCGGGGCTTCCCATGGGACATTGGGTCATCCCTCTCCCCTTCCAATGGTCTAGAGGATGAATCCATCTGTCAGACACATCCAAGAAGAAAGGCCTGGGCCAGGGTCACATGCCAGACCCCGAAACAGGATCAGGCCTTGCCTGCCTGGATTGAGCAAGGATGGAGTGAGTCCTAGAGTCCGTCCTATCCACTCCCACCCTTGAGCCCTCTGAACCGGGGATTCGAGGTCATGACCACGGTGATGTTTGGCTGGTAGAGACAGTGCGACCCTGCTGGTTGTTTCAAGCCAGTGCTGCTATGATGCCCACAGGGTAACAATTATAAATATTTTCAACATCACCTCATGATCACAGTTAAGATCCACAGACATTTCAAAGCACCCTGTGTCTGGCCTCACCACCGTCTCCCACCAGCTTCTGGATGTGACCCTTTACCTGAGCCACCTCCCCAGCCTCTCTCAGCTCTGCCCATCACACCTCTGCCCTAAGTTGGGGCTCAGTTTTTGTGTCTTCCTCTCCATAGCCGTCTTCTGCACTGTCTCTGACTGATGGTCCCTTATGCTGTTGAGAAACCTCCGCATCACACCATCCACAGTCTGCAGTGTTCTAGAATTAGCTGGGGTGGGCGGCGGGGGGTTGGAAGTGGGCCCGGTGCCAGGGCAGGGGTGGGGCTGGTCCCGCTGATGGGGCCTTCGCTCCTACCCTCCTCAGCTGAGTGATGAACTGAAGCAGCACTTGAACCGGACTCTGGCTGAGAACTACGGGCAGCCCGGAGCCACGCAGATCACCGCCTCAGTAGACCGGCTCCAGCAGGATGTAAGCCATGCCCCATATAGCCTTGAAGGCCAAGCCCACATGGGTTCAAATCCCGACTGTTCTTTCCTTTCTGGGTGACCCTAGGCAAGTTACTTACCCTCTCTGAGCTTCAGATGTCACATCCTTGAAATGAAACCTCTTTAGGGCATAGGAGCATTAAACACGGTCACATCTGTAGATGTCCCCCCTGCCATGAAAAGTACCTGTTGAAGCCTGGTTCCTCTCCTTCCCCGACCACCTCCTCCAGGCCCCACCCCTGCTGCCTTCCCGTTCTGGGGCCTCTGGGGCCAGGAAGCCGGCTGTGCCAGGAGAACTCCATCTCCTGCCAGGATCTGGGCCAGGAAGCTCCTCTCCAGGCTGCTTATATCCGTGGGGCTGCCTTCCTCCTTCCCCGGGGAGCTGGCTGCTGCGGCTCCGTAAGAGCGAGCTGTAACCAGCAGAGGTATTTCAGTTAAGCTGCCGCAAGAACCCTCCAGCGTGAGCCATCAGACAGAATGCTGGGGGACAGAAAGGTTTTCTCCTAAGAAGAGATGCAGCAAATCCCTCCAGGGACACCCACTGGCCTGACCAGACATAAGGGATGGGCAAATGGACCTCAGAGCTGTCCTGTTCAATACGGTAGTCACCACCCACATGTGGCTATTTCCAGCTCAATTAAATACAACATTCAGTTCCTCAGTCACACCAACCACGTTTCTAGTGCCATTAGCCCATGTGTCTAGTGAGCTCCGATCAGACAGCACAGATGTAGGACGCTGCCTTCATTGCAGAAAGTTCTCCTGGACAGCACTGCTCTAGGATCCGGATGTGTCCATGTCAGAAAATTCAAGGCAGCGCCACCTGCCCACTCTGGTCCCCCTTCTCTCTGCCACCCCACTCCCCAACCCCACCCCCTGGACCTGGCTTGGTCTTGGCCCCGGAATGTCAGGCAAGTAGAGGAAGTAGATGTGGGGAGCTGTGAGCCCCAGGGGTGTCATGGATCAACTGGAAGGCCCCTCCCCATCTCTCCAAGACTCAGGTCCAGCTCCCAGTGGGTGCTTCAGGGAGGAGTCTCTTCTCTGAAATAGTGGCCCAGGACACGCGTGTACACACAAATGCACACCCACAGACACACTTGCACCCCATGGGCTTAGCTCAGGACCAGGAGGAGGCAGCACACACTGGTGGCCAGCCCTGTGCAAAACTAAGTGTGCACTCCACTCACTGGGCCTCACCTGTGAGGAACTGTGCTAGACAAAGAGGCAGCTTCCCTGCCCTCGGGGAAGCTGGACACACAGCAGGCGATGTGCATGCAGTGCAAGGCTGGGCCACCCTCAGAAGAGAGAGCAGCGGAGGTTGGGAGGGTTCCATGGGCAGAGGCGGGGTTTGCTTAAGTGAAGAGGAGCGGCAGGTCAGGGCGAGGGGCAGATGAGGAAAGGTACAGCTAAGAGCGAAGGCTGTGTCGCTGACGAAGACCTGCAGGGTGTCTGTGCATGCGGACACGGCCCTCACACAGGCCAGAAACACTTAGAACCCCAGGCCACGTCTCAGGCAGGAGACTGAGCCCTGAGAAAGCAGTGGCTGCAGAGCCAGGGCCAGCATCCGGCCCTCCAGCAGCAGCACATGGATATAAATGACAGAGACACACAAAGCTGTATTCACACAAGCGTGATGGTGGAAGCAGGTGTCTCTCCTTCACCACTGACTCGGCGCTGGGCTCTCTTCTAAGTGCTTTATATGAATCACCTCTTTCAGTCCTCACAACAGCATGGCATGGAGGTACTTTTGTTGTCCGCATTTTACAAATGACACAGCCATCAGGTGGCACCAGCACAGACCGGCAGTCACGTGGAATGTGCAGTTCCCGCGTGACTCCTTCTGCGCGCTGTGCCAGTCCCTGCTCTGTGTGCTGTCATGCTCTCCTCAACTCCTGGGGCCCCTGTTCATCCCTGTGGATTGTTCCTGGCCCTGGACAGAGCATTAACCCCTTCCTCCTCTGTGCCACACACAAGCTTCTGTCATCTACTACGTGACAGTGGATGCTAAGCTACCCAAAGGTAGGCCCCATGCCTAACTCAAGTTTCTTCGCTCCAGGCACATAGTAGCTGCCTAGCAAACTCTCGTTAGCTGAGCTAAACATACCTCCACCCCACCCACCTCCAGACATACACCAGCGGCAGCCTCACAGCAGCCCTGTTCTCTGTCTTGTGTAGGAACTTTGAATCTCAGTGCCGCAAGTGGGAAAGGCAAGAAGCAACCCATGTCCACTGTCTTGGAATCATTTTATATCTGGGCTGGCGCTTCCCTGTCCTGGGGTGGTGCAGATGACCCCAGGTCTTAGCACTCATGACAACCCCTCTGGTTGACACTGGTCTCCCAGTGCCATGGGCGGGTCTGGGGCTCTGAGACTTCAAAGCCTGAATGGGGGCCTGGGAGCCTCTGGCCAGGCTAGATCTCTGTCCCCACGTCCTGACCCCTGGGTGACCAGGAAACTCCCCTGCCTTGTGCTTTTGTCCACCCTGGGCTCTGCCACCCAGTGGTACACAGCCTCACTCTCTGGGGACCCACCTCGCAGACCCAGCCTGCCCCCAAGACACCCAGCATAATCTCCTTAAAGGACTCGGGTGGCTAAAAAGCTGGCAAGCAGGTATCCTGCAGGCCATTCAGCAATGAGTCTGGAAAGGGCCCTGGCATGACCAGCTCTCTGCTCAAAGCATGGGAAGGGGAAACACATGATGCAAATACTAACTAACCATGGTTCGGGTAGACAAATAGGGGTTGGGTTAGTATTTGAATAATGTGTCCTGCAGCCTGGAACCCTACACAGGCCTCTCACCTCCAGCCTCTGCCTCTGCCTCCAGTTCAAGTGCTGCGGAAGCAACAGCTCAGCCGACTGGCAGCACAGCACGTACATCCTGTCGCGGGAGGCCGAGGGCCGCCAGGTGCCTGACAGCTGCTGCAAGACAGTGGTGGCGCGCTGCGGCCAGCGGGCCCACCCCTCCAACATCTATAAGGTGGAGGTGAGCACCCAAGCTCAAGCTGGGGGTGAGGAGAGGGCCCTGGCCTGGCCGTTCAGGAGCCCCAGAAAGGCTGGGTCAGGCAGGTGGGTGTGGGAAAAGCAGGACACATGTGCTCCTTGGCCACGAGCCCACAATGCCTGGGGCTTTCCAGAGTCTCTACAAAGCCCTGGGACAAGCAGCTCATACCGGAGAGTCTAGGACACCATGGCATGCCCCTGGGGCCACTCAAGTAGCCAGTGAGCAATTCAAGGTTGGGTCCAGCCTGTGAGTCCTCTGGCTTGTCCTCAGCCTCTGCTGCAGTGACAGCCTGCCCTCCGTCCCCACCCATGCCTGCTCCTGGGCCATGGCCGCATCACCTGCCCATCTCTTACAGGGAGGCTGCCTCACCAAGCTGGAGCAGTTCCTGGCCGACCACCTGCTGCTCATGGGGGCGGTGGGCATCGGGGTGGCCTGCCTGCAGGTGAGTTGCAGTGCGGGAACTGGCGGGGGTGGAAGGGCTCTGAACCCCTCTCCCATTGACACAGGTCTTCAGTAACCACCTGGGCTGAAATAACTGACCCTTTGCACACCCGCGCCCTACCCTGCTCTCTTCTCTCCCCTTCCCTCTGCAACCAAGGCTGAATCCCACGGTCAGTCTCTCCCCCAGAGAACATGAAGGAAAATAGCTGGGGGACAACATGAACTTGTCAGGAACAGGGACCTGGGCGGAGTGTGAGTGTGGGCTCAGGTATGTGCATGCACCCCATGTGTGTGCACGTGGGGGCGAGCGTGCAAGCCATCTGTGGTACGTGTGTCTGCATGCTTCTGGGTCCATGTGGTTGGGGTTGTATGCACGTATATGTGTTTAGGGGTGCTTGTGCATGTGTGTGTGAGTGTGCACGTATCTGCATTCATTCCTTTGTGTGTGCATGTGTGTTTGTGTGTGTGTATAGTCAGTCCTCCACGTCCATGGGTTCTGCATCCGTGAATTCAACCAACTGTAGATCAAAAATATTCCAAAAAATGGATGATTGCATCTGTACTGAACAACCTTGTCATCATTCCCTGAGTAATGCGATATACCTACTGTTTACTTAGCATTCACACTGTATGAGGTAGTATAAGTAGTCTAGAGATGAGTTAAGGTATTATATAGGGGAGAATGTGCATAGGTTATATGCAAATATTGCACCATTTTATATCAGGAATTGAGCATCTGTGGATTTTGGTGTCCAGGGCAGTGACTCTGTGTGTGTGTGTGTGTGTGTGTGTGTGTGTGTGTGTGTGTGTGTGTGTGTGTGTGTGTGTGTGTGTGTGTGTGTGTGTGTGTGCGCGCGCGCGCGCACGTCCTCATCCAGCTGTCTCCCTGAGGATGAGCAATGCCCTTAGCTCCCATTTCTCCCTGTACCCTCTCCCCTAGCTGCCACCCAGGAAGTCAGGGTGACTCTCTCAGGTTACTCTAGTCAAGGGTCTGACGGAGGGGAGCCAGGAAGGCCTCCTCAGCGGCAAGGGCCTCTGCAGTCCCCAGCTCATGGACACGCCTGCTTCCGCTCAGCAGGAGCTAAGTGTGGGCTGTCCTTCTAGGAGTCTTGCTGTCCTGCGCAGCCCTTCCCACTCCAGGGCTAAGCACTGTCTAGAGAAGGGGAGGAGCAGAGGCTTTGGCCTCAGAAGGCCCGGGTCCAGTCCTGGCTTTGCTCCTAGGTAACCTTGAGCTACTTAACTTCCCTGTCCATTGACTTCTTCATCTGCAAAATGTGGACCATTTCCCCAGCTCTTAAGGTCTAAGAATGAGGCGATGCCTGTGACCCACTTACGAAGTACATAGGAAGCACATAGGAAGGCCTCCGGAAGTGGAAGCTGTCTTTCTCCAGTTTTCCGTAGACTTCAGAGGATTTCTGATACTTCCTCTCATTGGGTCCACACAACAACCTGAGACCCAGGCCAGACAAGGAGCAGTGTTCTTCGCTTTTTTTTTTTTTTTTTTTTTTGCGACAGAGTCTTCCTCTGTCGCCCAGGCTGAAGTGCAGTGGTGCAATCTCAGCTCACTGCAACCTCCGCCTCCCAGATTCAAGCAATTCTGCTGCCTCAGCCTCCCAAGTAGCTGGGATTACAGGCGCACACCACCACGCCAGCTAGTTTTGTATTTTTAGTAGAGGCTGAGGTTTCACCATGTTGGCCAGGCTGGTCTCGAACTCTTGACCCCAGGTGATCTGCCCGCCCCGGTCTCCCAAAGTGCTGGGATTACAGGCATGAGCCATGGCACCCAGCTGTTCTCCACATTTTACAGATCAGAAAGTTGAGACCCAGAGAGGTGACTTACCCAGGGCCTCACACCCTGAACCTGAACCAGCACCCAGGTCTCCTGGCTATGGTTCTTTGCTTTCCCGAACTCCCTACCATGACACAGAGGTCTGTGGGAAAGAGAAGCAGGGGACAGTGGCCTTGGCTGGCTTGGAGAGACTTCCAGTGCAGGGTCCTTGGAGACCATGGTGCCACCTACTCACATCATCTGTGGGCCTGGAGGGTCTAGCTGCAGCCTAACACACTGGGAGGAGGGTCCGTCGCCTCTGGAGGGACACCCATCTTGGTTCTGGCACCTACAGCTGTGTGACCTAGGGCTAGTTCTTTCACCTCTGAGCCTCAGTTACTCATTTGTAAAATGGAGCTAGTTATACCTTATCTGCTTGTCTGGTGGTGGGAATTAGCAATATCCATGTAAGTCACTTGGCTCATGGCTGAGAAGATAGCAGGTGTTCAATAAATGGTACCCATCATTTTTATGATTTCTGCATTAGTACGTTGTCTCTCAAAAAAAAAAGCTCTAGTTGTTCCTTGGCCAGACCAGCCTGCTCCCCATCATCCTCACTCAGCTGCAGGGCCAGGGAGCCCAGGTGGCATGAGCATTGCCCCTCTATTGCACTTCCCCAGGGCAGGGCTTCTGTCCTGTGTGCTGAACCCCAGGGGAGTAGTCAGTGGGAACGGGAAGGGATGCTCAGCAGCATAGAGCAGTTGAACTTTCCAGAAACCTGTTACTCCAGGTGTTGAGGGGGCCTGCTCTGTATGGACACTGACCAGGCCTGGGCCACTCTGTCCATTTCTTCTTCACCTCTCTGGCCTTGAGAGCCTGTAGAAGCTGCAGACGAGGGCAGTGAGGCCGAGGGCAGGGAGTGGGGCTGCGGATGCCCAGCGCCGACGGTCAGGGTAAACCGCACTGCTGCATAAGTCTGATATTGAAGAGGTCAGCTTGTTGAGCAGTGGACCTACAGGTCTGCCACGCCTCCTGCCCACTCACAACCCCCACCACGTAGTCCGTTCCTTCGCCGTTGCTGTGGAATGGCTTTTGGTGGCTCTCAACCTCTTGCCCAGTTTTCTCTGCTGTGGCCCACTGAGCCAGCCCTGCAGCGGCCAAGCCTCGGGTTAGTGCTCCCTCTGCCAGCTGACACTGGGCACTACACTGCTCAAGTCCCAGGTGGGTGCTAAGCTTTGAGAAAGGGCTCATATCAGTCTCTTCCCCAGGGTCATAGTTTCCCTCCTAGCGAGCAGACACCAGGCATTTATCTCCCCTACATACCCAGCCGGGCACTTCCAAGACCCCCAAGGCTCAGGAAATATCAGTCCAACATGGTGTCATAATGTTCCCCAGCCCCCAGCTACTGCAAGAAATCTTGCTTGGGAATTACAGGGCCTGATTTCTAAACATAGCCCCACCTCTTGCTGTGTGACCTCAGGGAAATCTCATTCCCTCTCTGAGCCCTTAGTGTCCTTACCTGTAAAATGGACAGATTGGATATTTGGGAGCCTTTTTTAAATAGCAGCATCCTCTTTTCAATGGAAATCTCATGTAGGAGCCCCGTACATAAACCATAGGAGGTGGAGCTGTTTCAGGCAGGGACAAGCCTAGCATGACGGCCTCCCCTCATTGCCCTTGGTGGCCCTGAGCTACACTTAGGGTTTCCAATACAGCTTGAAAGCTGTGGGTCTAGCCCATTTCTGTGGAACCTTCTGGATCTAGCGTTCTATGATTTTTCAGTAAGGTTCCCATCGCAGGAACCAGTGACCTTGAGACTGATGTCCTGCAACACCTGGAGTGTTAAAGCAGATGGTTTGTGAACACTGAAAACTAAGCAGAATATTTAATGAAGGGAGCACACCTTGATTTCAGCCAGGTATTTGGCAATGCATTCCTTGTTGCCTTGTGAACGTGTGGACCAGGCACTTGTATGCTCAGGAGAAATCAGGGCAGGCTGGATGGCCACGCTGTGAGAGAGAGATGAGAGTTCACGTCAGCTTGGCGAAAAGTCTTCAGGAGCGGGCCGTGGCCTTCAGCCTCAGATCTGTCTCTTCATTTTTCTTGGTGATCTCAACAAAGACCCAGGAAGCATGCTAAACTATTTACCTGGCATTTCTGGTCTGTTGTATGACAAAGCCAGCACTGAAAAAAGAGCTTGTTGGATGTGAAGATGTGCTGAAACGAAGGGTAAAACATTTAATAGAGTTAAAGTCCTTGCACTTGAGCTTTGTTTTGTTTTGCATTTAAGCCTGTAACAGAGAGAGGGCATCTGCCTGAGTTACATGATAGGGTGCTGCCCACAAAGATGTGGCCTGGAACTGCACTGGTAGAAATCATGGAGAGAGCCAGGGTGTGGGAGGTGCCAGCTCAGGCCACCCTCCAGGTGGAACCAGACCTCCGCAGAGCCCCAGGGCAGTGGTCCTCCACCTTGGCTACACATTGGGATCACCTGACAAGCTTTAAAACTACCCCAGGCCTGTAATCCCAGCACTTGGGAGGCCGAGGCAGGTGGATCATGAACTTAAGAGATCAAGACCATCCTGGCCAACATGGTGAAACCCCATCTCTACTAAAAATACAAAAATTAGCTGGGCGTGGAGGCACGCGCCTGTAATCCCGGCTACTCGGGAGGCTGAGGCAGGAGAAACGCTTGAACCCAGGAGGCGGAGGTTGCAGTGAGCCTAGATCATACCACTGCACTCCAGGGCGACAGAGACTCCCTCTCAAAGAAAAAAAAATACCCCAGGCCTAGACTCCCCACAGCAAAATGAAACAAAATGGTCTGGGGCTGGCACCTGGGCATCAGTGTATTTGTGAAGCTCTCTAGTGATGCCACTGTGCGGCCCGATGCAGAGGGAGTGGCAAGGGGAGTGTGGGGCCCAGAAATCAGAAGTGAGAGGTCAGGAGATGGGGAGCAGACGCAGCATCCTCGTGGTCTTGAACTGCCCAAGGCAGTCATGTGGGGAAAGAAGGGGCTATTCCTGGGAGGTTCCAGAGGACAGAAGGGGAACAGTAGGTGGAATTATTTTCAAGGAGACACATTCGAGAATTTTTTAACAATTTGAATTGCTAAACAGTGGCCCTTGCAGAGTACTAAACTCCCTGTGGCTGCAGGTTGGTGCAGAGGCTGGGGGCCAGCAGGGATGCTGAAGGGAGAATCCCCTGCACTTGATCGGCAGAGGCCCCTCCACGCTGAGGTTCTGCATTCCGGGAGTGCACCTATCCCCTCAGCAGGGGCCCCCCAGGCTTCTCACCCACCTCAGTCATGGAACAGCACACCAGAGGCAGTTTCAGACCTGGACGGATCATCACAGTGCTGAGGTACCACCCAATCAGACTCTTCCGCCTGGAAAGGCCTTACAGGCTACCTGGACCAGTGCCACCGGCCCTGGCTGCACGCTAGAATCAAGTTTTTTAAATACCATTGTGGCCAGGTGCAGTGGCTCACGCCTGTAATCCCAGCACTTTGGGAGGCCGAGGCAGGTGGATCACAAGGTCAGGAGATTGAGTCCAGCCTGGCTAACACAGTGAAACCCCGTCTGTACTAAAAATACAAAAAATTAGCAGGGCATGGTGGTACATGCCTGTAATCCCAGCTACTCGGGAGGCTGAGGCAGGAGAATTGCTTGAACCCGGGAGGCAGAGGTTACAGTGAGCCAAGATTGTGCCACTATACTCCAACCCCAGGCGACAGAGCAAGACTCCATTTAAAAAAAAAAAAAAAAAAAAAACACATTGCTCTGACGCCCCCTCCACAGACTGGCTCGGATTGTCTGGGCTGGGCTGAGGTCTGTGCACGGGTATTTTTAAGCCTCCCAGCTGGGTCAAACATACATTCAGGGTTCAGAGTCCCCAGGCTCATCTTATTCATCCACATCTGAAGATATCAAACCTCACCAGAAAGTCACCTGCTGAAGGTGACACAGCCGTTGTGGCAGAGCTGGCCAGGCCTCCAGCTCACAGGCCTGCTTCCTCTGCACCAGCTTCCCCTCTTGTGGGTGGACTCTGGAGGCACTCCACTTTGAGATAACTTTAGAAGCTAATTTCTAGAATATTCTGGCTGGGGAACATTTCACTAAAAATGTCACAGGAGCCCAGCCCTTTTCCTGCAGCCCTCCTCACATCAGCTTCCTGGGAGCCTCCGCCCAGGGAGCCGGCAGAGGAGGCTGTGTTTACTTTGGAACAGAGCTGCTGTGTGCCAGGTGCTGTCCCCAGTGCCAGGGCCCCATTGCAGGCAGGGTGCCATCCCTTCTCCCTGGGAGATTTTACTTGAAGGAAGGGGACAGGTAAGTGAATGGCAGTCACAGTGCAGTGCTAGGTGCTGTGTTAGCAGGAGTCCTGGGGTTTAAGAAGCAAACATCAGTGGCCCTAACCAGTCACGGGAGGTCAGGGAAGGCTTCCTGGAGAAAGTGATATCTCATTAAGTCCTGAAGGAGCCCGATAGGCAGTGACAGAGGGGAAAGAGCCAGGGTGAGGGAATAGCATGTGCAAAGCCCTGGCTTGCAGGCGGAGAGTAGGGGTCTTTATCCTGCCTGGCCTCTCAAAGGATTGGGGTGTTGGAAGGACTGGGTGCTGTGCTGTTGGTTCCTGTTATTCTAATTTTTAAAGAATCTCGCCAAGGAAGACCCTAGACCAGTGCACAGACCGGATGTTTTCCTATTGGCAGAGGGGGATTTGAGGCTTAGAGAGGGAGGTGACTTTACCCAAGATCACACAGGCCATTGGCGCAGCCTCAAGTAGAACCTAGCCCACCTCCAACATGCTCACCTTGCAAGATGGAAACATGTCTCAGAGCATAGAAAACATAAGACAGTCAAGACTGGGATCTGCAGGTCATTAAAAGGGAAACCAAACAATCATTTTAGAATGACTTCCTGGAAGCTCCCTGGCCCTTCCTTCATGCTCTCTGCTGACAGCCAGGTGCTGACTCAGAAGCCTCAGAGGAAGCTGAAGGCAGGACGGCCTCCCTGTTAAAAATGTTCCATGTGTGGCCAAGTGTCACACATAGGCAGCTGCCAGAAGATAGCACCAGGCACCGTGCGGCTGGGCCTCCAAGCCGGGCCCAACCCCTTCTGCCACCTCCAGCACCTGCGGTTAGCTGGCCTTGTGTTGTCTCTGTGTGCCCCCTGCTGGCTGCTGGAGCCATCCGTGCTGGTTTCTTAGTGTCCTCTGTCAGGAGGGAGATGGCAATGCTTATTCAGGAACCAGACGGGGTGGCATCCTGTACCCCTCCACATGCTTCAGCGTGGTGTTCACGTGTGTGTGTGTGTGCGCAAGTGTGTGTGTGCATGTGGACGCAGTGATGAGGGTCTGGCCCACACACCTCTGCCCCTTACTGTGCCTGTCCTGGGAGGCTCCCTGGGAACACCCAGCTCGTGCAGGAGCCTGTCTGCTGGGGGCGCGTGGCCCCTCCAGTCCTCCCAAAGCAGGAGACATACATTGCAGGCGATGCAGACATGGTTTCCAGCACAAACCTGTTCTGGTCAAACAGCTCCCTTCTGGCCTCCCTCTTAGCACAGATAAGATCCAGAAAATCCCACAGGAAAATCATCAAACCATGAGGTAGGGACACCTGCATGGGTGGAACGGTATGACAGCCGCCTGGGTAAAGCTAGCGGGAGATGAGATAACCTCCTAAGCCGCCTTTCAGCCTGAGGCCCCAGGTGGATTAACACCAAGTCTGCAGGCTGAAAGCAGTGTTCACGCTCCACGCTGTCCTCCAGGTTGGGAGGGATGGAGAGGAGGAGGGAGGGAAAGAGGATGGGCCCCTTCCACACTACCTCCCCCAGCTAGCCTGTCAGAGACGGTACAGGACACACACATCTCCACCAGCCTGCTCTCCTCCCACTGGATAGAGCTCCACCTGCGTCCAGGTTTGCACTGGCAAGGTCAGGGCAGCAGCAGCTGCTAGGAAAGTCAGGACACTGTTTCAATACTTAGGGGAGCCACCTTCACCCCAGGTATCACGGTACAGTCATGGGGCTGCTCTAGCCCAGTGCCCCCTCCTGTGTGCAGAGAGCCGAGATCCAACAACATGTCATCGTCATTATCAGGATCATAATCACATTACCCTCAATGCATCCTTGGGTGGGAGGGAGGAGAGGAAGAGGAGGAAGAAGGCAGAGGAGGGCCCATGAAGAGCAAGGAGGGAGAATAAAGCTCCTCTACATTCTGGAAGTGAGAGAAGTGAGAAGGGGGTGTGCAGGGTGATCCTCCCAGG
The DNA here is from genome assembly GCF_028885655.2 of Pongo abelii. Taxonomy (NCBI): domain Eukaryota; kingdom Metazoa; phylum Chordata; class Mammalia; order Primates; family Hominidae; genus Pongo; species Pongo abelii. Next base: position 32,324,315 of record NC_071995.2, read on the forward strand.
CCTGTGTCTGCTTTGGACCAGATGCTCCAGCCCCTTCTTGTTCAGCTGTGGATACCGACAGAAGGGCTGGCAGACAGGACTCCTGGGGCCTGGGCTTGGTGCTGCATTCTACACTGATTGACAGGGTGAGCTCACCAGCTCTTATTCTATGCTGACAGGGTGACAGCTCAGGGTGCTCTTCCCAGAGTCTCAGTTTCCCCCATGGCTCCTGTACACCAGCCAGAGCATCGAAGATGGACCTGAGTTTTGCTCTGGAGTCTTAAGGACAGCAAAACACAGGCAGACTCTTTCCTAGAGAGACAGTCCACTTCAGACAGCTCTGATGAGGGAGTGGAAACATTACTCTTAGGGCCTAATTAAATCAGGCCATCTCTGGAGAAGATCTAGGACCACAGACCAGCAGCATCAACTGGGAGCTTGCTAGGAATGCAGACTCTCAGGCCACCACCAGGCCTGCAGAATTGTAATAAGGAGGTCCCCAGATGATTCATGCCCATTAAAGTGTGCAAAGCCCTGCTCTTGGATAGTAGATGGCAGAATGTGACTCCCCCAGGCACACCACCATCACCTGGGAGCTTGTCAGAAATGCAGAACCTCAGGCCTCACCCTGACATTTTGAGCAAGAATCTGCCCTTTGTCCAGGCCCCAGGGGATTCGAGTGAGCAGCACTGCTCCAGGGTCCTGGGAGCCAGCAGCTTCCAGGAGTTCTGATTTCTCTTTGCTCCTCTGCTCTCTCCACCTGGCAGATCTGCGGGATGGTTCTCACCTGCTGCTTGCACCAGAGGCTCCAGCGGCATTTTTACTAATGGCCAACCACCTCCTCTTCCAACTGCCCCTCAGGACAACAGGTGGCCGCATACCATCTGCAAGGCCTGCAGAGTTAGCACCAACTCCACTAGGGCCATAGATGCCCCCTCCTTTGTGCCCAGCTCCTGCAAATCCACCAAGTGCCTGAGACCATAGCTTCTACTGTACCCACCCAGGCAGGGACCCTCAGCCCCTCTCCTCCATTTCTGAGCCCCCATGGCCAGATCCTGGGCAGGGAAAAATCCTTTCAGGTGACAACCAGAGCCCCTCACCAGGCACGGGGGCACCCGTGGACTACGGGAGGGTGGCGGTTGGGTTCTCTGCCCCCTCCCAGCTCCTGAACCTGGAACAATCGGCAGAAAACCCAGGAACGCCAGCCCTCCTGCATTCAGCATGGGATTTCCCCACCCATGCTCAGAAGCCCTGACCTTGCTGTTTCTGGAAAAAGCATGGGGTGGGGCAGGGAGGGCTGGCATTTCCCCCAGAAGACCTTGCCCTTTGACCTACCCACTCTCCACACTGCCTCACCTGGAAAGCCATGTCCTGCTGGCCTCATTCCTTCCTGCAGGGCCTGGGAGTGGGGAGGCCTGGGTAGGGCAGCCACAGGCTGGGTAGAGTCACCCTGGCAGGAAGCAGGGGGTAAGGTGGCCATACCAGCACATGCTGCACTAGGAGCAGAGCCCTGCACCTGCCTAGCTGCCTTCCTGGGAGAAACCTCCCTGGGAGACCATGGCCCCAAGCCCTGGCCTCTAGTGATATGCCCCTCAGGGATCTCGTGTTCCGGGGCCTGATTCTCAGGAACACCAGGTTTTCAGACCATCTTCAGCTCCTAATGTTGGTGGGTGTCAAACATCTCCTGGAGTGGACCAACTCTCAACCCTGCAAAGTCGCAGCCGCTGAGAAGGGGCAGCTCTGAATAGAGGGGCATCTGCCTGAAACTCACTTTTCCTGGGGCCCTGTCCTTGACCCCATGGCCACCACCACACTGCTTCCAGGGGGTCCCGCTCTGCTTCCCTTTCCACCCGTCCTAGAGTGGACAGAGCTTTTTCCTCGGGTTCTCTCTTGCATCACTAAGTTCAGCAGGGAATTTTCAGAATTTTCAGGAAGAACTTTCCCCAGTAATAAGGGAGAACAGAAAGAAAATACTAGAAAATACAGAGTATCCATGCTGGCAGCTTTTTGTACAACACCCATAGGGACCCCCCCAAATGGCTGTTACAAGGGGGCAGCCCACAGAGCGGGACCCTCTTACTTCCCCCCTATGAAGGGGGGCAGCTTGTTGTGCTAAGGCCGAGGCTGAGCGAGGTCCCAGCTCACCTCCCTGCGTGATCCAGAATGCACTGTGATGAGCATATTGCTGACCTAGGCCAGTCCTGGGGCAGGGGTGCTCTCTCTCCCATACATAGGAGTGGCCTCAAGGGCACCCAGTGCTGACCCCAGCAGAGCCCTGAACTGCCCAGAAACTGCATCCTCAGCACAGGAAGTACCCACATGGACAGAGGGAAGCCCAGCCTCGGGGCCGGTTGCCTCCTCTTCTCGGTGTTCTCCAGTGGCTTCTTGGAGCCTAGGCTGGTTTATCTCCCCTGCCTAAAAGGCCCTGGAGTTGCCAATGCAAATTCATTAAAAGGAAGACCAGATATCCCAGACTGCACGGAGGCCGAGAGAAATGGTGTAGTGCGTGATTAGCGTTGCTGCCCTCCAACCTCCTGGGATTCGTGCAGAGAATCAAAAACTGACTATGACTCCCAGGCTCTCTGAAGGATGAGATCACAACTGACAACTCTTAGTACAGAAGGAGAGTGGAGACAGAGAGAGAGGATACTGGGCTAGAACCATGTTCTTCCTGCCGAGGTGCCAGGGGGAGGCGGCAGTGGGCAGGGGGTGCTGGGGCCTTACCTGTCTGCCCTGGTGGGGATGAAAGACAGGTGGCAGGCCAGTGCCCTGTGCACAGCCTTACCATTGAAGGCAGGCCCAGGACAGCCTGCCCCATCTTCCCTAGCCCCATGGGATGGTTGGTCCAGCCTGACTGGGGCAGGATTAGCTGCAATTCCTGCCCTGTGTGTCGTCCAGCCAGAATGCCTCTTGAAAGATGGCTTGTCCAAGCTGCAGACAGTGGTAGAACAACCCAGGGCTTGGAAATCTGACCTCCTTGTCCATGCCAACAGCCTGGGAGATGAGACAGGGTTAGAGGAAACAGAGACCCAGGATAGGGCAGGTTCTGCCTGGGAGTGTACAATGGCTGAAGTCCAGAGCCAGTGATGCGGTCCCTAGCGGGGTGTGCCCCTCCTGCTGATGAGGGTACAGATCCGTACCCAGGTCAGTTCCTCCCGGGCCCCTGCTTGGAGGCTGCTACAGCCTTGAGTTCCTTGGAGAGAGAGGACACGCCTGTGGAATGTCACCATCAGTCCTGTGCGGGCAAAAGGCTCCTGCACACCAGGGCCCCAGGAAAGCAGTATCAGGTGCTGGGATCCCAGCCAGCTGCCACGGGCATCTCCTTGCCCTGCACACACCATGCTGCCCTTCCCTAAGCTCGCAGGGGCAGACACCAAGAGAGAAGGGCGCGTCCCCGAGTCCCCCGGGTGACTGTGTCAGGACAGCAGGCAAGAATGAAACGTGGCCTTGGCTGAGGGGGTGGAATGTTTGTGCCTGTTCTTTTCTTTCTCTCTCCTGCTTCCCTGGCACCCTAGCCCCACCTCCAGGAGCCCCTCAGGCAGAGTAAGTGGGGAGTGTGTCCAGGGATTTTTTTGTGTTTACCAAGGTCCTGCTATGCACTTAGAATCTGTCACCATAAATACTTATCTCACAGTTACCCCAGCAAGAGGGTGTTATTTCCCCCATTTTATAAATGAGGAAATTAAGGCTGGGCAAAGTTAAGACTTGCTTGTCAGTGGTCACGGCTGTTGTCTTGCCACCCCCAGCTGGGGAGAAGGAAGGAAAGCTGGGCCTGGAACCCCTCTCTTCAGTGTCCCCCAGTTCTCCATCTCCGTAATGAGACATCGGGCTGTCATTAAGGAACAGAGTGTCACTCAGGGGGCACTGTCACAAAGCAGCACCCGTGGCACATGGGACGGGGGTGCAGAAGCCTGGCTCATTTCAGGCTGACAGCTGGACCCTCCGGGTGCAGGGGCTCAGGCAGCAGCCAGGATCCTAAAGGGCCAAGGCCCATGACAACCACCCAGCCCATCACCCCAGGTACCAACACTAACCCCAAAGCAACAGCAGGGACTGTCCCTCAGCCCTCAGGGCCTTCATGCAGGGTGCAGAATCTTATGTCCACATGGAGGTCACCCCTCAGGTCACACCCACTCCCAGAGCAACCCAGGGCAGGGAGGGGCACCCTGGGGGGGGTGTTGACCACCTCCCCTTCAGGTGAGGCCCTTTTCTGCCTTCTTTCTAGCCCCCTGCATGGGGCACCTGCTGTTGCTGGGGCTCTGGGGTGGACCCTGTGTGATTTCTGTCAGGGAGCTTGTGCTGTGCATAGCCAGAGGTGCTTACATCCAGAAGGGCCCAGCACGGCCCTGTGGGGTGTGGGGGGAATATGGTAGATCATTGTGATGTGCCTCGGGGCCCTTTTGCCCTGGAGCCAGCTTTGTTTCAGAATCTGCTACTTGGGCCCTCTTCAGGGTTTTGAGGCTGGAGAAGTGAGTTGGAACAGTCGCTGTCATCACCGCCCACCCTGTCACCCACCTGGAAAACATTCTTGATATACTGGCCATGCTGGGCTGGGCTCACATCCACTGAGAGTATAGTGATCAAGCGTCTAAACCAGTCGTTCTCAAACTTCGGTGAGTATCAGAATCACCTGGAAGGGCTTTTCCAAACAGATTGCTGGCCCCACCCTCAGAATTTCTTATCAGGAGTGGGCAAGACCAATCATTTGCATTTCTAACAAGTTCCCAGGAGCTGCAGCTGCTGGCCCTGGAACCACACTTTGAGAACCACTGCTTTAGACCAAACCCCAAAGGAAGATGCAGCCACCCTCCTTTATAAGTCACAACGCTCAGGGTTCACGAGTACCTCGGGCTGTCCAGCTGAGCTCCACCTGCAGCAGCCGAGATTCCCGACTCACTCCACCATTGGGGGCCGGGAGTGAAGCATGTCACCACGGTCAGCTCACGGCCAGCCAGGAAAGCCTCTCTGCTGTGCATCTGTGCAGTTCTTGCTCTTCCCTGGAGGACTCTTGGATCGCCTGTGATCTTGGCCAGGAGACCAGGTGCCTGGGTCCCTTCCTGGAATGGGACAAGTTACACACCCCAGCCCCATTTTCCCACCAACTTCTACGTGCCTTGGGAGAACCTGCTACATTCTGGCTGCCCCCTTCCCCTATTTCAGCAGTGCCCAGTCCTGCTCATAAACCTGAGGCCTGCTCCCCATACCCTGCCCTGTGCAAGTGCCAGCCGTTATTCCAGGCAGCCCAATGTTGGTGAGGCCAGATGGATTCCTGGAAGCAGCTGGCCCATGGATGTGAGTCATCACAGTATTCTAGAAACAGAGAAGATGTCTTAACCTAATGCGTATAGAGAAATTGTTCTCATTGTAAACATACCCCTGTCCTTAGCTGATCTCGGTGGAAGCCCAGCTTCATGTGCTAGGGGGCATGATAATGCTAATAAAGGAATTGTATCTAGGACTACCTTCTGTTGAATTTTTTTCTCCTCTGCAAGGAACCCCCAGGCCATCAGTTCATTAAATGCGCTGTGACCCACTGCTACATCGTGAAGCTGCTGTGTTAGCCACGGCTCCCCTATGAGTAAACCATTGGCCACATTGGATAGGGTCCTGCTTACCCTTTTTTTGTCAGCCCTCGTCACTGATGTGTTTGAACTGACTTCTCCTGCTCACAAGTGTCATTAGCTCCTGGCTGCAAAGGACAGCCAGGCTCAAACACATGTACTTAAATTGTATTCCTCTTCAGGCTTCCTCCCTTCGGTCAGTCCATGTTTTCATACCATTTACCATGACGCACAACCAGCATCTGTTCATGAACCTGCAGTGAGCTCTTACCACTGCAGGCGCCACCCTCTGCTTGGCTGCAGCAGATGCAGAGTGTGGCAAAAAGTCAGGAGCAAGGGGGCTCTGTCTGTTGAGACATACACTCCTACTGCAAGCCGCACCCCCAGACCAACTCACTCTACTGTGACAGGGTTTCTCCACCGTGGACCAGCTGATTTGTCCTCATCCCCAAACCTGGAGTTGGACACATTCTCATTGCAAATGCAGAAAGATGAATCTTTGCTGAGGGGACCAGTAGTTGCCCAGTCCAGAGCTAAAAGGAAGTACATGTTTTTGTCTTCTATGATATAAAACGGTCATATTATTTCATTCACTGTTCTGTCTAGAAAACTTGCTTGAGAGGTGGTGTATTCATCTGTATTCACATTGCTAAAAGGAACTACCTGAGAATGGGTAATTTATAAAGAGAAGAGGTTTAACTGACTCACAGTTTCACAGGCTTAACAGGAAGCATGGCTGGGAGGCCTCAGGAAACTTGTAATCATGGCAGAAGGCAAAGGTGAAGGGGAAGCAGGCACCTTCTTCACGTGGCGGCAGGAGAGAGAGAGTGAGGGGATAGGTGCCACACACTTTTAAACAACCAGATCGCATGAGCACTCACCTTCATGAGAACAACAAGGGGGAAGTCCGCCCCCATGATCCAATCACCTCCCACCAGGCTCCTCCCCCAACATTGAGAATTACAATTTGACATGAGATTTGGGGGACACAGAACCAAACCATATCAGGCAGTGAGGAGCCTGAAGAGTACCCAGGTAGTCTGGGCTCAGGGGGATCCCCAGACAGAGGGATGGGGGTGGTCAGGGAGGCAGCTGAGAGCCGACCCACACAGCTGCTGTGAACCCAACAGGGCCCTGCCACTTGCGGTGTAAGCACATTGATCCACCCGGGGAGGTCCCCAGGCAGGGACCCACTTTGCAGGGGAGCTCCAGTCGCTCTTTGGTCAAGGTCCAGTTGTTCACTGAAAGGTCATAGCAGCGGCCTTCTGACTGTTTAGATGTTAGGCAGGGGAATGGAGCCAGCCTAGGGCATGCTCACGGTCATCTGTCCCACTGGAGTGAGTTGCCTGCTCCCCTCCACCATCACTATGAGTGTGTGCATGTGTGTGTGTGTGCAAATCATCCAACACGAATGTACCAAGAAGGGACAGGTGACCTCCAGGCCCTTTCCTGCGGCAAATAGGCAGTGCTGTTACTGGCTTACAACTGCTGCCTACACAGCCCCAACAGCCAACAAGAGCCTTGTCAGCCAGGCAGGCAGCATGATGCCATTGCTGAAGCTGTGCCTTTGGTGGCTGCTGGCTGGCCTGCCAGCTGCCACTACTTCCCAGCAAGTGCTGATGCCTCATGTCAGCCCCAAAGACCAAGTTGTCATTGCTGCCTCTGGGTGGGGACGCTGGTTGCCACTGCCTCTCCACGGCTGAAGAGAGACAGGCTGCCCATGGGAAGGAGAGGACATGGGGCAAAGAGCCATTTTCTTCTTAAAAGCAAATGCATGAGAAGCCGCTATTTCCTTTTCCCTCTGGCTTCAGTCTGTAGCTGAAACCCTGTCTGGCAGTGACTTGAGCAGAAAGGGGAGGATCCTGCCAGGCACCTGGTGGGGGCCTTTGCATCAGGCCAGAGGACAAGAGGGAAAGAGTGAAGCGGGAATCCAGCCCTTTCCATCAGCAAGGAATGTCACTGCAGTAAGGACATAACAAAGCCAGCCAGAGGCAAGAACATTAATGTTCCCGTGATGGGGACGAGGAGCAACTTCCACTGGACTTTTAAAACACACTGTAGTTCACGAAGCCCAAATTCTACTTCAAAGAACCCTGAGTTAGGGGCCAGAGGTCAAATTCAACATCCTCTCCCCAAGTTGCCCGTTGGCAAATAAGAAGGTTGGGTCATTTTAGGAACTGGGGTGTCTCGCCAGAGAAAAGAAATATATTGAGAATATACAGATGCTTCTCAACATATGATGGGGCTACATCTTGATAAATACATCGTAAGTTAAAAATATTGTAACTAAGTTAGGCGTGGTGGCTCACGTCTGTAATCCCAACACTTTGGAAGCTGAGGTGGGACGATTGCTTAAGTCCAGGAGTTCTAGGACCCATGTCATATATATATATAGGGATATATATATATATCTAGGACTCATGTCATATATATAGGGAGACCCCGCCTCTATAAAAAAATAAACAAAATTGGCGGGGCATGGTGGCACATACCTGTGGTCCCAACTGCTATGGAGGCTGAGGTAGGAGGATTGCTTGAGCCCAGGAGTTCAAGGCTGCAGTGAGCCATGTACTGTGTGCCACTGTACTCCAGTCTGGACGACAGAGCAAGACCCTGTCAACCAAAAGAAAAGAAAAAAAGAAAAAGAAAGAAAGAAAGAAAAAGAGGAAAGAAAGGAAAGAAAAGAAAATATCAAGAAAGAAAAGTCAAAAATGCATGTTAAATACACCTAACCTACCAAACATCATAGCTTAGCCCGGCCTACCTTAAACATGCTCAGAACAATTACATTAGCCTACGTTTCAGCAAAGTCATCTAACACAAAGCCTATTTTATAACAAAGTGTTGAATGTCTCATGTAGTTTATTAAATACTAGTTTGAAAGTGAAAAACAGAAATGGTTTTTGTATGGGTACTGAAAGTACGGTTTCTACTCAATGCATATGGCTTTTACACCATCATAAAGTTGAAAAATCGTAATTTGAACCATCATAAATAGGGGACCATCTGTCTTGGGATTCCAGAAATTTGCCCACTGGTTGGACTGGCCCTGCTCTGGATGATGGACATGGGTAAGTTCCAGAACTCAGTAACCAGAAGAAAAATTTCTCAGCAACAGGTACTAACCACAGGCCACTGTGCAGCCTTCCTCTACAAGTTCACCTCTCTCCTCTCACAGGGCCAAGGGAAACCAGGCAGTGTCCAGGTCTGTCTCCGCTGGCTCTCCGCTATCTGATAGTCTCTGGAGCCACAAAGGGGAAGTTCCGAATAGCAGCATCAATCAGGAGAGCTTGGCTCAAGTGTGCCCTGTGGAGTGTTGTTACTCTTTGTTAGCTTGAGGAGACAATAGGCTGTCTCATGGCTGCCATTAAACTCAGCAAAAGCAAGATGGCTAAATCAATAGCCTCCCAATTGATGAATGCTTTAAGAAGGGACCATCCCAATGCCAATATCTTTGAGTCCAAAATGGCATTTATTTAATCTGGCTTCCCCCTTGCTTCTGTGGAATATTGAGTGCTGCTGCTGAGCTAACCCAGAGCAAACTGAGGCATGGGGAAGCTTGTTCCCTGAGCTCCTGCAGGCAGCAGCTCACCCACCTCCATACACCAACTCCCCTTCCCTGACCACCCGCTTCCCACACCACTCTCCTGTATCCCTGGCTTTCAGCCTGGAGGATGCTCTTCCTTGGGGACCTGATTTTAATTTTTTAGGGACTCATGTCCAACCAATGTCCAACCAATGTCTTGCCAAGAACTATCCTGTTCTAGGAACAAGCTGGATGCCTCTATACACATGCTTTTATTTAATCCCCACAGCAACTCTGTAAAATAGGCATTATTCTCATTTTGCAGATGACAAAACCAAGACAAGTTCAATGACTGCCCAAGGTTCACATGGACACCAAAGGCAGAGTGGGAATTTAACCCAGGTTCTCCAACTCCCAAACCAGTGCCCTTTCCATCCATACCACAGTTCATGTCTAATGGTGAAAGTTCAAGGGTGGTGACGGCTGATAAGATAGTTTTTGTCTGGAGGAACCTCGATAATGTTTTGCAAGCTATGGAGCTCAATACACACAAAAGAAGAGGTTTAATTACACCATGCTGGTCTCTGCCCTCTCCTGCACAGGAGCACTGAGCCCAGAAAATCCATTCATCCATCCATTGGGTACAAACAATAAGTCATCTTCCTGTTTATGCTGGATAAATAGCAAAAATGCTCCCTCTCCCACCAATAAATCTAGTTAACCACAAAGGCTGTGCATCTCTCAGATCTGCTGGCTTTGTCTCCACTCCACTGCCCTTCCCTGCGGCTCTATCATGTCTCACCTAAATCACTGCAGCGCCTGTGCCTGATATCCCTGCAGCCTCCCCTGTCCCTCTGACCACTCTTCACACTGTAGCTGCAGCCAACTTTCTAAAGGCCAGATCTGAGCCCATCACATTTGGGCTGAAAGCCTTTCCATGGCTCCTGTTGCTCTCAGCCTAAACTGCAAGCTCCTTGACCAGGTTTTCAAGGTTGTGATCTGGCAGTGTCTCCAGATCGTCCCCCTTCACCCTCTGTGCTTCAACTCTGTGGACCACGTCCATCCACAGGACACATCTCCTTCCACTCCTTGCCAGGTTAATTAACACATCCTGTCTTCAGCTCTTAGCATCAACATCACCTCCTCTGAAGGGCCTCCTTCTCCCCAGGTTGAGTCACTGCCTCTCCCACACAGCCAGCCAGCATCCTGTGAATATAACCATCAGCACTGACCTGCAATCATATTCACTCTTGTGGGGGTCCCCACTGGACAGTTGGCCCTGCAAGCACAGGGACTGTGTCTGCATCTTCCTTGACTGTTGTCTAGGTGCTTGGCATGAGTTACTTGAGTATTCAGTAAGTCTGAGCCAATAGACATTTGTGTGTGCCGGCACCAGTGTTAGCCACTTGAAGGGCTGGCAGGGTTCTGCCACAGCTCATGAGCCACCCTTTCTCAATTGTGCTTTGCTGAGCACCAGTGGGGAGGCAGTTCCCCCACCACATCGCACAACAGTGAGGGGGCTCCCAGAGTCATCCCAGCCACTCCCATGGACTGAAGAGCCTGGATCCATCCCAGAAGGCTCTAGCCCAGTCACCAGATGTTCCCAGGGAAGGAAGATGACCCTCTCATATACAGCCAATGCAGCCTGCGTTCCACGGCTCCGCTTGTGTGACTGGGGCCCAGTGCTAAGAGAGAGGCCGATGTTTTCCACTGCCCTGCAAGCCACAAGCACACAGGTGGGTCCACAGACCTGGTGGCAGGAGCCAAAGCAAGAACAAGCAGAGACGGTGGCTTCCACCAAAATTCCCATGACTTGGTTGGTCTTCCACAGATGATGGGGGTCACCTGCCCCTCTAACCAGTCCACATCCTGCAGCCACTGAGTCTCTCTCGGTAGATCTCCTGGGGAGGCTCTCAGGGACCCTGCTCCAGTGGGACCTGTGTCAGAGGGTCCCTTCAGACACAGAGTGGTCTCTGCAGGCTTTGGGACATGGCGGCTGCAGGATGGGGCCCTGGAGGCTGATGCCTTGGGACAATTCCATGTGGACCTGACCACCCCCTTGAGGACAGGAGGTAGACCTCCACACGCAGAGGGGTTTCAAGATGCCCACCTCCAACTGCTGTCAGACCCACGTGCACACTCGTTCTTTATGCCTGCCTCCTCTCCGGGGACATATGGCTTAGCAATGACCCAAGACAAGGGGAATTCTCAGCTGCTGTCACCTACCATGTGTCACTGTGACTGTGACAGCCAAGGAAACCCCATACACCAGGACCCAACCAAGGCCACTGCGAGACTTCTAGTGCAGTAGGGCAGTGGGATGCCTCTCAGGCCCCGCCTCCTCAGAGTGCCCGTTTGGAGCAGGGACCAATCCTGGACTACTGCCTCACTGCAGCAGAGGGGCAGGCCGGACTCTGAGGGTCTGCGGGACAAAGAATGGACCCCAGGCACCGGCACCCAGCTCCCATCCTGTGCCATGTCCCTGCTAGTTAGCACCTCCACCTATATAGGGGCCGGAGAGGAAGGGACAGTCACTTCCATCCACCTGAACTGCTCTTTGACCACCAAAACCTGGAGGGATGGTCATCTAGTTTCAAGTCAAACCAGAACATCCACAAGACGTTCTAGGGCAGGGCAGCAACCTCCCCAGAGAGCCCAAGATGCAGGCCCATGTTGGAAGGAGAGACGGTGACACCACTCCAGCTGGGGGCTGCGGGGAGGAGACTTGCACCCTGACACCCATTGCCAGCCGCGCAGACGCAGTTCTCACCCCCTGCCTGCTCATCCCCTCTGTGAGATGGCTGCAAAGAAATGCTGAGTCCACATCAGACATCCCACTGTGATCATCTACAAACTCAAAGGGATTTTCGGAGACAAGTTTGTAAATTGCTTGCATCAGACCTGATTGAACTAACTCTGATGTTGGCAAGGGAAGCAGAGAGTGAGGGAATTCACTCGGGAATTCTGCCCCAATGAGATAATAGTCAGGAGACACTGAGGAGAGACATTAGCCACCTTCACTGGCATCACAGGATGTGGCCCTCTGGGAGGTGTGGGGACCGTTCTGCAGGACAGGCAAGGAGCTTGGAGGAACATCTCCTCTGTGCATGGAGACTTCCACCCAGTGTAGACTTGGCCAAATGATGAAACTGCCAAGCACTGGGTGAGCCAAGAAGGCAGTTTGAGGACCTGTGAACAAGACTCTGCAAACAGACAGATGAGGTGGGGGGTGGCCGGGGGAGCAGACACTGCAGCAAAGGCTCCGGGGCCAGAGGACACCCCTAAAGCACTCCAGAGACAAGACTTTCAGGGAGGCCACACGTCTCCCAATGCACTGGACTGTTGCTGTTGATATTAACAAAAACTAAAAATTGCATAAACAAACCTACCCAGCCCACCCACATCAGAAACACATGATGCTCCAGGTCCCACTGGGTGACTTGAGCACTTGTTTGGTGAGCATCTGTCTACAGGAGTGTGTTTTCTCTGGAATCTGCACTTTGGGGTTCCCGGGGAGGACTCCTTACCAGGAAGACCGGCCAGAGGACTAGGGAAGGGCAGTTTTGCTCAAATGTGTGCCTCTCTCATATTCCATCAGCACCATGGCTCCTGTCTCAGAGAAGCTGTCTTTACCCCATCCAGCACCCTAAGACCAGCCTACTCTCCACTCCTGCCTGCCAAAAATATGAATCCTGAACACATCAAAAGTGACCCTGCCTGTTCATCTCACACGTCCGGTTGTGTGCATGCCACAACTGCAGCTCTTTCTTCCTGGGGCTATGGTAGTCTAGGGCCAGTCTGATCTCTCTTGGGCTTTCTGTATTTCTTCTCTTTGAGATCACAGAGGATGTGACTGCCACCCACCCACTGCTGATGTCGATGAATGCTGGGAAGGAGATAGAGATCGTAGGACCAAACTGGACATCTTTCCCTCCCTCCCAGCAAGGCAACCTATGGCTCGGTGAAGCCGGCAGGAACAATCAGGGGCGCCACTTCCACTTGCCCACTGGGGTCCTCTGTCGCTGTCCGAGTAGCAAAACTTAAGGACAGCTTCCCCACCCAGAAGCAAGGGGAGAAAGTGAGTAGCATCCACACTAGAGAGAAATTTGAGAGTTTCTAGCAGGAATGTCTGTGAAAGGAACTGGGGCGTGCAGAGCCTGTCTCGAGACGGCCCGCATGTGGTGGAACGGGCGCCTCCCATGCAGTGGAGGGCAGGAGGAAGGAAGAAGGAAAAACCCAACAACTGCTCCTCAGTGAAAAGCACAGGGACCTGCCAGCTCTGCTGCATTTCTGGCAAAGCGCTTCACCAGCCCCCAGGGGACCCCCACTGCTCTGGCATCTGAGCTCTGTTAGCAAACACCATCACCCTGTGATGAGTTGCCTCCAGCCTCCTTCCCACTCCTCTCTCCACCTGCCTCTCCCAGGCTCCTGTCCACAGATGCCAGGACTGGCAGGACCCCTGTGTCCTCTCCACGCATTCTGAGAGAAGGCTGGTGAGTCTCATCTGAGAGCCTTGTGGGGGTTGCATAGTGATTTATCCTGACTGAGACTGAATGGGTGTCCTGTATTCCCACCCATCCCCCACACTTAGGGAAAAAAGAAATTAAACCATTAAAGAAGTCAACACAGTAAAAAGTTATCAATCAGAGCACTAACCCTTAACTTACCTCAGAGGTAGTATTCCTGAACAACTAATCACAGTAAAATAAAGTTAACAAGTTACACTGTAAGGTATAAAAAGCCTGGCGAGGTGTTCCAGGGATCTTGCCAGGTGGCAGGCAGACTCCACCCCACCAACTCCCCCACGGTGGCCACGGACAGCAGCAGCCTCCACGAGGGTAGTCTCTCCACAGGTGGAAGCACTGTGCTCCCTACCCCATGGGGGGACAAAGTGTCAGTGTGAGGAAGGGCAGGGGACAGACACCCATCAGTGCTGGGGGGTTCCTCCAGAGCATACCCCCGGCCCACCCCATCATCTCTGGCAAATATGCAGACACAGATGCAGGCATCCAGGTGCCCCGTGCCCCAGGTCTCCGTGTGCCGACAACTCCTCCCTGCCTCTCCACCACGGAGAAGGCTGAGACTGGGGCAGGGGTGGGTGGGCGCAGGAGTCATATCTGGAGAATGCAGGCTGGCAACACAAAGCTCAAATCCTCTGCCTCCACAGAGCATCCAGTAGAGGAGCGGGGAGTGGGGAGGGGCTTGTGGGGACACTCCTGCCAGCCCACACACGCGTCCTACTTCTTACCAGTCCAGTGGATGTGCTGGGTGATGGTTATGGAGAAGGCCAAGCCCAGGATCTGAAAGACACACGGAAGGGCCTTGGACAGGAGCTTCAGCACTCTGGGTCTGACCTCCGCCCCACGAGTTGGGGTGTCACAGGGCTCCTAGTGCAAGTGGGGGTAGCTACTGGTGTGGTGGGAAAATGTCTATGGAATGGAGAAAATGGTGAGCAGAGGTCACCCTGGGTGTGGCAGGAAGGGAGAGGGAGGAACAGGGCAGGAGGACGCTCAGTACAGGAAGGAGGCAAGGCCTGTGGTAGCACAGCCAAAGCTCAGAGCCAGAGAGCTTAGATGGTGGCATTCAGGAAAATTCCCTTTCAAAACCACAGAGTTGTCTCAGTGGACATGGCCGAGCTATCATCTAGTCCATGGCAGGAGAATCTAGGGCGAGGCAGGGTGACTCAGGGGATCAGGCCCCAGCCAATGTCAGCACCAACCAGCCAGAAGTCGCCAACCACCCCGGTGTGGTCCAGGCCTGATCAGTGCCCTTCTCCGAGCAGGGGCAGGCCTAGGGGCCGGCCTGAGTATCAAGCCTCCCCTGTCCACTTCCCCAGCTGAGGGCATTTCAAACTAACCTTAGTTCAGGGCTCCAGACAGACCCACGTCAAAATTTGAGAAGATGAACTCCCATCCTTGCATTTGCTGATGGCCTCCTCAAGGGCCAGGATTTCTGTCTGTTGTACTTGTGGTTAAATCCTCGGACTGGGGCCTTACCCTTCGCAATGCCTTTGGGTTGTCCTCCTAGGATGATCCTGTCTGGGCCCTGCCTGACTCTGCAGGAAGGAGAAGGTGCAGGCCCCTGGCATAGAGAGGAGTCCTGAGCCAATGGGCATCTCAGGTCTCCCTCATCACCACGGGCCCATTCAACACATGCACAGCAGGTAAACTGAGGCCAGTCAGGCTATGGCTGTATAGTGAGCCCACGCTTCAGACTTCTCATTTATTAATTCTTGTAATTAGCCTAGTATCCCTATGGCATTTTTTTTCTTGTTTTGTTTGAGCCATATTGACTTGCAGTTTTAATATGTTTCTGCCATATGCATATTTCATGCAGACATCCCATTTCTCTGGGAGTGGGGCCCACAATTTCCCCTTCAAGCTACCCTCCCTCCTGAGCTTCTACCCGCACTTGCACACTGCTTAGGACCCATGGACAGCCACTGCCCATAGCCGTTCATAGCTGCCACCAGTCTCCCATCGGTGTAGGGGTGGCCCCTCCCCAGGGGTGACCTCTTGTACTGGGGCTGGGCCCAGAGCAGCACATTAGGAACCCTCCTAGGCTTCTGTGTAGACTCGCTGTCCACCCTCTCTAAAAACACAAGCATTTCCAAGACCTGGGTTCATATCTTACCCATTTTTTTCCCCACTGTAAGGTCTAGAACATGCCTGGAATACCAGATAAATATTTGCTTGAGGAATGAATAAATGAGTGATGGGGACAGGTGGGGGTTCCTGAGCAGACCACAACCCAGGAACAGGGCCACACCCAGACCCACAAACCCACAGAGAAAGCCCTCTGTGCACCCTATTTTCCCCATTCCCAGAAACCCCAGGGCCCCCAAATTACTCCCCTTTCAGCCACCCTTGGCTCCTCACTGACCTGGGGTAGGTCGCCTGCCCTACCTGCCCCAGACCCCATCATAGCCCGTCATATCCCCTGGCTATTTTAATCCCCACTGCCTCATGCCTCTCTGTGGAGACAACCAGTCTCCTGGGGTTGGGCGTCACTGGTGGCCCCCACCCCGACCCCTTGGCCCCTCTGCCACCCTCATCCCCTCTTTGCTTCCAGGAGATTTTCAAATGCTAGGGCTCAGCACTCCCTGATGCTTTCTGTCAGCCAGGGCCAGGCCCAACATTTAATAACATTTAATAAATTAGTGAATTGGAAGACTTTTTTTTTTAAGGCTTTAATTTCACAGCCTGACATGCCTGCTAGTAATGAACCTGCCAAGAACTTCATCTCGGGGAGCAGGGACAACATGTCAGTTCCAGAAGTGCCCCTGCTTTGTCTTTCAGCGCCCCTTGCCCCCAGGGACCCCACAGCTCTTTCATTCTCACAGCCATAGAGGGAGGGGCCAGGGAGGAGGGAGAACGGGATGGTGCTTCCACTTCCGCATGGAGAGACATGAAGGGGCAGAGACATCTTTGTCAAAGTTACCCTGTAGGCAGAAGGGCCGCAGCTCCAGAGGGGCAGGTGGCCACACAGGGTCTCCCAGGATCTGAGTGTTCACCCTCCAACAACTTATTCCATTTCTTTTTTTTTGCATAACTTTAGTCAAGAATCCTTTCTTATTAACTCAAGAATCTACTTCCCTGTGGCTAACACACATCAGTCCTAGTTTGCCCAAGAAATCTACCAAGAACAAGTAAAACAAGCCTTTAAATATTTGAAGGTATGCATGGAACAATTCAGGTTCCTCTGCTGAAAGCTGCCTGTCCACAGGTTCCCCAGAGAAACATGTCCAAAGTCACAGAGCTCCTCGTGGTACAGCCATGCCTGCTCCCCGCAGCCAGAGCCCCCTTCCCTGTCCTTCCTCCTTGGTGCTGTGCTGCTGTGGGTGGTGCCTGCAGCCCCAGGCTAAATGCCCCAGGCTAAAGAGACCAGGCTGAAGCAGGGCAGCCATGAGTCAGGAGCTGGTAGTGGAGAGAGGTGAGGAGGTCCTGCAGTTGCCCCGGCTGCTCCGGCCCCAGCCTGCACACCAGGGGGCCACTCTGCTGGCCTCCCAGAGCCCCATCCACCCAGGACCAGCAGCAGCGTCTGGCCAGACAGGCTCTACTCCCTCCACCATATTCCTGGGAGGCCACCCACTTTTCCGATTTGCAGGCATGCTTTCTTTTGGCAGGGAGCTGCTGCCATCTGTGCTCTGGACCATAAAACAAGTTTTCATCAATAAATTAAGATAGTGACTGAGATGGGAAGCTATTTTGCAACACAGAAGGGGCCAATGCGAATCTAAAGCAAGACTGGGTTCCCACCCATTTCCCTGAGTTCCCTGTGCGCCATTCGACCCAGGCTTCTAAGAGAAGGAGAGACTCGGAAGGTCACCTGCCTCCCTCTGGCCCCATTACATACTTGAGATGGGTAAGCCAAAGGTCACAGTGACAGGTAAGCCAGGCTTTCAGCAATGCTCTGAGCCAAAATAATGACCCCAATCGCTGTATTAGACGAGCTAAGTCACTCAGACACTGCCTGCCCAATGACTAACACCGTAAAACCTCCCTGCAAATCAAAATGCTCTTCCCCCAGCGCCTCCTCACTCTTCAGCATGAACCTTGGTTCTCGCAAATGCGCCTTCCACACCTCTGCCTCCAGACCCTGCTCACAGCACGTCTTCCTACCCAAAAAGCCTTCTTTGTCTTCTCTGCCCTGTTCTCAATCCAATCCACGGCCTTCAAGGCCAGCTGAAGCCCCACCTCCTCCTCCAGGCCTGCCAACCCCCTATTGCTCTACAGTGGCTCTGACTGTCTGTACCCCTCATCAGCCTCAGAGCATTCTCCCGCCCTGTGAGCACTGACATTTTGCTGGGTACCTGTTCTGCCTCCAGATGGCTGCACAAGGTCAGGAGCCTCTATTCAGGCTTCTCTGTGCAGTGTCCTAACATCAAGCATGATGCTGGGCGCAGAGCGAATCTCATTCATAAACAGCCAGATACGGGCTGTGTGAGCCGCGAAAGAGGGCAGCAGCAAGCGAGACACGTTTTCAGCCCAGCAACAGAAGTGCCTCCCCACCTTGGTGCAATGATACATGACCTCCTTCAGCCCGGCTTGTACAGGCCAGAGCAGATGGCAGGAGAGGGGCCATCTGTCCGTCCACCGCCACACACAGAGAGGTGAGCCCCTCTGCATATGCTGATGAGTTCACAGACAAGTAGGCCTTTAGACGAAGCAGTGTCATGAGACCAAACAGCACGGCACCCTGACCACATGCTGCTAACGGGCCGCGTCATCCTGGGCATCATTCACTCCTCTAAGCCTCGGTTTTTCCATCTATAAAACAAAAAGTTGAAACTAATAATATCCAAAGCCCTTTCCAGCCCTAAGAGCCTATGACTGCTCTTCTATTTAGTCCTCCTTCTAGCTGTATGAGATAGGGGCTCATAGACAACTGCTCAAGACAACTGCTATTAGTTTATTTTACAGATGAGCAGGCTGAGGCCTCTGAGGCTAAGTGACTTGCCCGCAGAGCTAGGAGCTGGAACCAGGCACTTCTGCCTCCGTAAGAGTGGCCCCACTTCTTTCAGGGAAGGGTGCAGGAAAGAAATGATGTCCACAAAGTGCTATGTGAGCTGGGCCTGAGAAGTGCTGTTATTTGCCCCTCACCCCCTTGTGAGATGACATCATGATCCAAATCCCCTGGTGCAGGAAACCAAGGCTCAGAGATGTGACTTGCTCAGGGACCCCAGGGTCAAGGTCTGATGCCAATTCACCACCCTACCATGGGAGCTGACCATTTAAATACACACAAACAGAGACGGAGAAGGTGGCAAAGTTTCAGGCCACAATGACATTAAATCACAACTGCTAATTATATCCCAACCTGGATATAAATCAGAATCAATTACTTCTGAGTTCAGGCACTTCCCATATGTGGAGTGAACAGAGTCGTGTGAGGCCTTTGGTCAAGTGTAGGCTGGGGTAGGCTCAAGGTGGGCAGCTTTAAAGCAGATCTCAGGCTGGGCACGGTGGCTCACACCTGTAATCTCAGCACTTTGGGAGGCTGAGGCAGGAGGATCACTTGAGTTCAGGTGTTTGAAACCGGGCTGGGTAACATAGTGAGACCCCATCTCTAAAAAGAAAAAAAATTTTTAATTTACTGGGTGTGGTGGCACGTGCCTGTAGCCCCAGCTACATGAGAGGCTGAGGTGGAAGGATCCCTTAAGCCTGGGAGGTCAAGGCTGCAATGAGCCATGATTATGCCAATGCACTCCAGCCTGGGTGGCAGAGTGAGACCCTGTCTCAAAAAAGTAAATAAAATCAAAGTAGATCCCAACAGGCCCTCCTTCCACTCCTCCAACCCTTCATGATAAAGATAAGCACTCCCACCACCAAGACCTGGAGGTAGGAAATGATGTTGTATTATAAAGATTGAACAGAGGGGTCAGGAGAGCACCTACGTTAAACTGTGAGCTGGCAAGAGGAGCTAAGAACAAAGTTCAATGAACAGAACAGAAATAGATTGACAACAGCAAAAAGAAACACTTACTATACATTTTCATATGAGATCTGAGGAATACATTTGTTCTTGCTCTTGCTTATTCAACAGAAACAACCAGGCCAGGTGCATTGTGGCTCATGCCTGTAATGCCAGCACTTTGGGAGGACGAGGAGGGCAGATCACCCTCTGAGGTGAGGAGTTTGAGACCAACCTGGCCAACATGGTGAAACCCCATCTCTACTGAAAATACAAAAATTAGCCAGGTGTGGTGATGCATGCCTGTCATCCCAGCTACTCAGTAGGCTGTCTTTTAGGCAATGCAGAACAGTCATGACTTATGTAGTCCCCCTGAAAGACTTAACCTGGCCTCCAAAGTCAAGATCAGGGGTGCCGCTGGGGAGCTTCTCTGACCTCCTGAAGGAATTAGTATCCAACTCAAGAAATGCCAATCAGCCAATGAGGCCACATTTAACCACTTCCATCCCTCCCAGCCCTAGCCAAGGCACTCCCAAAATCAAAAATTACACTACAGGCAACTCTCACTGCAGCCCAGCATCAGCTACTTACAACCCACTCGCCTCCTGCGGGGAACCAGACACCTCCCATCACAGCGCATGCCAGGCACCAGGCCTATGGCATTGGCCTCAGGGATTCTGTCACACTGCCCACACCTGCACAGGACCCCTGTGCCACCAAAAAAAAAAAAGGAAAACCCATTGGTGATTCCATGAAACTAACACAGGCCCCCATGCTGTCCTCCCTATACCACCTTACAAAGGCCACAAGCCTTTGGGGTGGCACAGGGACAATCTCAGGTATATGGTGGCCAAGGCTTGAGAGGGAAGAAAGTGCTAGAGAAAAGTTTAACAGAGCTGGGTTGGGCTCCTTTTTCAGTTGCCCTGATCAGCTTCTCCCATTACTTGATGTGGGCTGTGGGCAGGGCCAGTCAGCTGCTGGAGAGATTCAAGCCCAGGTCAGTCCGGGATCCCCGTCTCCTTAGACCACCTCTGCAAAGGGTTGGCATGCCACAGTCAGATGAGGTCCATGCACAGCTCACTCCAGGCTCACCTAACACAGCCTCTTTATAAAAAGCCCGGAGCTGGAGGGACAGACAGAGCCAGGCCTGAGGGCCCAAGGCTGACTGTCCCTGCACCATCAGCCCTCCGGCCCAGCCATGTGCCTTGCTCCTCATTGTCTCTCCTGGCTGTGCACCGCTATTTTGGCCTCTGGGGTACAAAGCAGAGCTGAAGACTTGTAGCAGGGAACCCCCAGGATGCGGAGGCTGGCGCCAGAGCAGCTCTCCTGGTGGCGGGACAGCTGCTGCCCTCCCTCCAGCCTCTCCCCTGCCCCTTGGAAACCAATAAACACATTTCACTCAACAGTCAACACACATGGTGCATGATGCATCCACCCCATGCAGTGGTCATAAACCAGAGAGAGAAATGTCCACGTGAAACTATGTGCTGCATGCTGGCCATCACTCATGGATCATTAATGAAAACTAACTTGGAATCACTATTTTAAGGACAGGATGGCGAGGAGGCATGCTTGTAAACAGAGTCCTTGGCGACTCAATTCATCTGCAACTCATTTTTCGTATATGTTAAATGTATCCCTTCAAGATCATTGCAAAGAAAAACTAAGTTAACATAAGAAACAGTGCCTGGTGGCTAGTGAACATTCTACAGGTGCTGGATGCTGTTGTCATCATTGTCATCATTATCAGAATGGGCAAGACGGAACCCCACAGTCATTCATTTCAGCTCCCTTTTTGGTGAAGAAATGTGTTGAGCATTTAGCTGGAAACCTGGCACTCAGGCACAAGGTTGGTGTAGAGGGCACCTGCAGACCTGACCCAGGGGCAAGGCTAGGCACCCTTGTCCAGTTCTCTGCTGACTTATAGGCAGTTCTCCCTCACTGCTCCTCACCTGCAGAATAAGGAGACTCCTTCAGCTTTGAGGATGTGGGAAGAACAGGGGTGAGGGCAAGGAAGAGGGTGTCTGAGCATTGAGAAGGCCGAGAAAAGAGGCTGGAGCCCTGAAGGCAATCAGCACCTGCTCCCAAGAATGCAAGGCTGGGCCTAGCAGAGAAGCGGGCCCCTGTCCAGCCTCAGCTTCAAAGGGAATGACATGACTCCCACTACTGCCCTTTCCAGAACCAGACCTGGGCTCTAGGCTCTGCGCTGGGTGCTCCCAATGCTCTATTCCATTTAACCTCACACCAGTGGCTCATGCAGGTGGGCGCTGCTGTCCAAGACCCATACTCTTGCCAAACAGGAGTGCTCTGTTTCTGGTTGCACACCATGAGATGCTGAACGAGGGATGCGTCCCAAATCAGCAGCTGCCTCCGGCCATGGTGACAAGAGGATCCTGCATGAGTCAGTCAGGACCCACTTGGTGGCAGGCTCCCCACATATGTACAGCAGGAGGGCTCTGTCCCCACCCCCAGAGCTCTGGGAGGGCAGGAATGGCTAGATAAGGGCATAGGGCTGGGGGCTCCCAGGGGCTGGGATTTCTCCCTGGCCCCAGGGTAAGCCCCCGCTCACACAGGCCTGTGCATACACCTGCCACAGATGAACGGCCATTCCTGCGCCATTCCCTGGCCTGGACTGCACTTCCCTATCTCACTGCCTTCACCATGCCCTCCAAACGCCACTCCAGTCTCACCTACTCCACAAAGCCTGGCTACAGGCTCCACCTCACTCTGGCTGCACCAGCACCAGGGCATGTGGAAATCATATTCCCCACAGGAACTGGGTGGAAACTGGAGCTGCCTGGCCTGAGAGGACTTGAGGGATGTGGCAAGGAACACAGAAGAATGCAGAGTTTTAAGTGTGAGAGGGATGGCCAGGTTTACAGTGTCTGGGCTTACTCCATGAGGCTCTAGGGGACAGAACAGGGACCAAGTGCTAGAACCTACAAGGTAAAAACCAGTCTCTCAACCTCACTCACCCAGGGACTCAGAGCTGGCCAATATGACAGCTGAGCAGTGAGGTCCTCGCCATGAGAAGTCTTGGTGGAAACCACCTGGCCCCCTGCCAGGCCTCTGCTCTGGGGAGGGTTGTGCTGTGAGCTTTGGTCCCAGCCTCATCTCACTGCTTGCTCCCACATTGTACTAGGAGCTCCCGGGAGCAGGGTCCCCCTTCCAGGTTGGCCTCCCCTCCCAGCTCCAAGCTCAAGCATGGCGCTGATGGGCTGCCCAGTCTCCAGGGGCTGGACAGCTGGTACTGACAGTCAGAGGAAGGAGGGCTAAGAACCCACCATTCTCTGCGTAAAGAAAAGGTGTCCTTTAAGCTAAAGGTGCAACGAAAGAACTTCCTCCCCAACACGCCTAGGAAACTCAACAAAAGATGAACGCTGGTTACCCCCGGATGATGGCATTGTAAGTGGTTTTAATTCATGTGATTTTCATGCCTCTCTGTTCTTTCCAGTACTCTCTGGTGACTATATGCTAGTTTTATAATCAAATAAACTTTTTTTTTTTGAGACAGTTTCATTCCTGTTGCCCAGACTGGAGTGCAATGGCACAATCTCGGCTCACTGCAACCTCCACCTCCTAGATTAAAATGATTATCCTGTCTCAGCCTCCCAAGTAGCTGGGATTACAGGTGCTCGCCACCATGCCAGGCTAATTTTTGTATGTTTAGTAGAGATGGGGTTTCACCATGTTGGCCAGGCTGGTCTTGAACTCCTGACCTCAAGTGATCCATCTGCCTTGGCCTCCCAAAGTGCTGGGGTTATAGGCATGAGCCACCGTGCCCTGCAAAAATAAACTTTATTTTTAAGAAGCAACTTCCTTCTCCCCTCTCAGACACATCCATCATCTGTCAAGATCAGCCACTCAGAGCCCTCAACCTTGCCCCCTCCTCCTTCAGACCCCGTGGTACACTCACACCAGGGAGGGTGTCACAGTGCAGGGGGTTCATCTCCAGGGCAGCTCATTGCTGGGAAGGCCACATCACCCAGCTCCCTGTGCTGCCAGATTCCAGGCCCTATGGACAGCGTGTGTCACACAGCAGGTGCACACTGACTGTCATCTCCCTTCCTTAGTCCTGGAGGTGGTCTCTGCTGTGGCTCTGCATGCCACCAATGCTCTCTGACCATCTCTAAAGACAGACTTTGATCTCAAAAATGCCCCAGCCTCTAAGTAACCCATGGCAGTATGAAGCCAACAATGAGGAATTTCTTCCGAGCTCTCCCCTGGAGATGGGGTGGTGGGAGGGCATGCCTGCAACTGAGATAACTCCCAAAGCACAGCGGGAAAGGAAGAGGAGAACAATGAGGAAGAAAGGGAGCTGAGAAGGGAGGGGAAGCAGACAGGAGATGAGGCAGTGCATGGAAGAGAACCCGGTGCCACCCCCATAGGCCACCCTATCACCTCAGTCCCTCCCAGCATCCAAGGCCCTTCTTCAGGGCTGCTGTGCCTATCACGGCCACTCACCTGGCTGCTCCCTGAGCCTAGCAGTCAACAATTACACAGAAGTCCAAGAGCCCAGCTCTGCACACCTCCAGCACTCCTGTCACAGCAGCGGGAAAGGGTTCTGGTGTCACGGACCTGGTGCCTTGAGCCAACCTGGGACGGGCAATGTCTGTGGCCACTAAGAAGCTGACCTCAGCGTGGTCCGGCTGGGACTAGAATGGGAGCAGAGACGGGGCTTCTCGAGTCTATCTGTGCGGCGGGAAGGTCTTCCTGTGTGTGTGGCTGCGGGTGGATCTAGGAAGGGGGGAAAATGGCCCTGCCTTCAGGGCACCCCAACTCTACTGGAGAGACTCACTCTGACACATGAAACACACCAGACACCCAAAAGGCACATGAAATGGTGAGACATGACGGGTGAATACAAAAAGCCAGGAACTCCATTCTGGAAAAACAGGACTGATGGCATTGGATCAAGTCTGCAAAATCACAAAGGACAATAAAGAGAACTGACACAGACCTGAAACAGAACCCCAGGCATCCCTTGAAGCTCAAAAGAATGATCTGAGGACAAATAAAGGGCAGTTGAGTTTTACACAACGGGCAAAGGCAAGGAGCTCCTTACCGTGCGAATGACACAGGATAAAACATGGCTGAGACCAGGAGAACGCAGATAAACTCGTGGGAGAACCACAATGTGCTGTGGAGGGGAGCAGGCACGCAGGGGCGCTCCTGACCTCCACAGACGGCCCCTACCACCAGGCCTGATGGAGCTGCCTACCTAGCATGGGTAGGCCTCATTCCTTCAGAGAAATGAAAGAAATTTTAATTTCTTTAAAATAAAATTCTTTAATTTTAAGAGACTTAAAATGAAAACCTTTAAGCCAGCCCTGCCCTTGTGTGTGCTGAGTTCCAGAACCAGGCACTGCCAGCGAGCAGCAGAGGGAATGCACCTGCCTAGGCTGGAGGGGAGCAGGGCCTGGGGGCGTGAGTGGTGTTTGCTATTCTTCCCAGGATCACTGAGCACCTAGGTGAGCTGAGCTACCAGAGTCCTTGGAAAGACCCAGTGCCCTTCTTCTTAGGGCCAAGAAATAAGGCACAGAGAGGGAGAGAGGCTCGGCAGAAGAGGCCCCTAAGCTCCCACTGCAGGCTGCTGGATGCTGCAAGATGAGGCCAGGTCAACTGCCCTAAGAGGGGAAGGGGAGGGGAGAGCCCTGGCAAGGAAGCTCCCGAGGCTCCTGACTCCACAGGAATTGTTTCCTGAGCCTGGCTGGGGTGGTGTGAGCCTAGTGAACCACACGCCCTCCTTTCTCTGCTACTCCAGCAGGAACTGGCCCCTGTGAACCCTCTTCCCACATTACCCAGCTCTCACACTGTGACTAAAGAGACCAGCCACCACACAGTCCCAGTTACAGGGGCAGCTGGGGCCTCGCCATCTGGCAGGACCTGCTGCCACTGGCGTTCGCTGTCTGTGAGCACAGGGTCTGGTGGGCAGGAGGTGACTGGAGGGCATGTTTTCCCAAAGGAGAGCTCGCCGGGCCACTCCTCAGACGCCCCAGCCCAACACCACAAGTTGCTTCCGCTCCTCCCATCTGTGCACCTCATGCCATCGAGGGAGGGCTGGGACCCAGCTCCAGGGCTGCGGCTGGCAGAGAAGGACCTGGCCTCCTGCCCACGGGACAGGTAGCGGGTGGGAATTCTACCTTCCTCACCTCCCGAGATGTCCACAGGCTTTGAGGAAATGGTTGAGGGGCTTTGGAAGTTCAGGGAAAGAAAAGGAGGCCCAGGAAGAGGATGAGGCCAGCCTGGACTTGCTCACCACAGGGACCAGGGTCCATGTGGCTGATAGTCTCTTGGGGAGGGGACAGGACTCTGGGTCAAGAAGGCTAAGTCACAGACATAGTCATCTCCCTGCCTCTGCGCAGACTGTTGGGGTCAAAAACAGCATCACGTAAGCACCCTCCACCTTGGAGTGCACTGTTTGGGGCAAGGTGCCCCTAGACAGGCCCTGTTGCTAACACTTACACCCAGCAGTCCCAATGGACAAGCTGTAAGGACAGCCTCGCCCCGGATGCCAGGCACCAGAGAGCTCATGACTGACAGCCAAGGCCGGCTGGTAAGCCCTTGGTTCCCAGCAAGAGAGCCTGTGAGCGCAGTGGAGCCTCAGGACAGCACGATCACAGCTGGCTTCTCAAAGGCGGTGCCCTTGAGCTCAGTCACCTCTCGCCCCTCTGCCGCCCATCACTGGCACCCAGCTTGGGCTCTCCGTCTGCCCAACAGCTCGTTTCAGAGGAAACAGGAAACCAACGGGGCCTTCACTGCCCTCCTCAGCCAAACCCGGGCAAGGCCAGCCCATGGAAAGGGAGCCAGGGAGAGTGACAGTGGAGGGGCAGAGGCCTGGCTGTTTCTCCTGCCGTGATCTGGGTGCACACTAAGCTGCTTAGCCAACAGCTCTATCTCCTGGGCTCAGGGCTCAGCCATGTGAGGATGAAGGGATCCATGTAGCCCTGAGGGAAGAGTGAGGGACTCGAGTCAGCCAGAGCTGGTGCCCTGCAAACTGCTGTGGAACCCGAGCAAGTTACTTAACTTCTCTGAGCCCCCTTATGTGTAAAATAGGAACAACAAACAGGAGCCCCCACCTCCTGGGGTTGTATCGGAAATTCAGTGGGGTGGTAAAGCACCCCGCTCCACGCCTGGCCTGCGAGAGATGCTCCACAAACGATAGCTGTGATGGCAGTGGGGCCACCACCACATGATGGCTGAGCCCAGCAGACGACAAGACGTGGAAATCAACCACTGTGCAGCCACTCGCAACAAGGAAGAAGGTGGAAAAGCTCATGAGAAACAAGCATCCTTATGACAGGCTTGCAGGGACGCCTCTGTATTCAGTTATTTTTTTCTGCTTTGGTTTTTGTGTTTGTTTGTTTGTTTGATTGATTTTCTGAGATGGAGTTTTGCTCTTGTTGCCCAGGCTGGAGTGCAGTGGCACAATCTCGGCTCACCACAACCTCCACCTCCCAGGTTCAAGCGATTATCCTGCCTCAGCCTCCCAAGTAGCTGGGATTACAGGCATGGACCACCACGCCCGGCTAATTTTGTATTTTTAATAGATATGGGGTTTCTCCATGTTGGTCAGGCTGGTCTCGAACTCCCGACCTCAGGTGATCCGCCCGCCTCAGCCTCCCAAAGTGCTGGGATTACAGGTGTGAGCCACCATGCCCGGCCTCTGCTTTGGTTTTTAAGACTCATCAATGATAGCCTCCTTCATTCCCCCAAATATACCACCCACACCCCAGCTTTCTCAGGCTGATTCAGAGGCTGTGCTACGAGGCCTCTGGGGACCCAGTTCTCCACAGAACTCCTGGCTGAATACCCTACCTCAGAGTTCCTCTAGGACAGGCCCACACTTCACTTCTGCACAATTGGGAATGTGTGTGAGGTACGGGTGCAGCCGCCATAGAGGGAAAGGCCCCGGGCCTGGGTCAAGCCCAGTGACTACTGGAGCCCCTTGTTCATCTGTTACATCGTCTGCTGGCAGGCAAAGGGGAAAGAAAACTCCTGGCCATCGGGGCACCCAGATATTACTCTGGGCTCTTTCCAGAACTGGCCATGGGAGCTTGGGCAGGCTGTGTCACATGTCTAGGCTGTTGCTCCTTATCTGCAGAATGGGAGCTGTGCTCACTGGTGGATAGAGGAGGGGACAGGGGACAGGCTGGGTGGCATCCTAGAACTCCAGGCATTGGACAGAAGGCATGTCCAGGGCCTGGGCCATGCCCACAACAACCTAGAGCAGGGCAAGTGGCAGAGCCTCTCCCAGGCTGCTGGCAAGGGCCCCCTGGCCCTAAAGCAGCCCATCCTCATCCCACCCCAGCTAGTGACTTTGAAAGAGCAGCTTCTAGGTGCTCAGCCAACTACACATGAAGGCTTCTCCCTATTGGGAACAAAGTAAGAATAGCGCCACCCTCACGGGACCAAGGAAGCTCTGAGAGGGGATCCATGAAGCCAGCCTCGGAAACCAGAGGAGGCAGGGGGCGGCAAGAGGGCTGGGCAGCAGAATGTTGGCTCCCCTGATTAGCTGACCCCACCCAGAAGAAGATGGAGGATTCTAGTTCTTTAGGGGAACTGGCAGACTTCTTCTCTAGGAGCCCCCTGCCTCCTGGGCCCCAACTCTGAAGCAGCTGCCTGGCAAAGATGGTGAGGAGGGTGCAGGGAGAGGACTTTGCCATCCACTGCTCTCCAGCCAGGACACGGCCCCGGCTGGCAACCTTTCATTCTATACTGAGCCAAGAGACACACACCAGAGCCCCAGGCTGGCTATGCCTCACCGCCTCTCCAGCCCCACTGGGCACACTGGCAAGGCTGGGGCCTCTGCCCACAGTCAGGGCCTATCGTGGCCTGGAGCCCACACCTACCACACTGACTACAGTGGGACTGAGGGCATTCATGGTATCTCAGGGAGAAAAACTGAGGCCCAGAAGGAAAATGTTTGTTTAAAATTTTGCACGCCATTTCTCCAGGGCCACTAAGCCAGGCCCACTTAGTATGATCACTCTTTAGTGCTCTCCTTCCAGCTATATGAAGAAAACATGTATGTTTTCAAAACTTAGGAACATACTGTATTCTATTTTTCCTTACTTGAAATTACATTGACACACCTGCAACTGTATGTATTTTTTAAAACTCCAAGAACTGTACACCAAAAAGGGCAAACTTAAAGCTGGGAGTTGTGGCTCATGCCTATAATCCCAGCACTTTGGGAGGCTGAGATGGGTGAGTCGCTAAAACCCAGGAGTCTGAGACAAGTCTGGACAACATGGCGAAACCTGTCTCTACAAAAAACACAAAAATTAGCTAGGCATGGTGGTGCGCACCTGTAATCCCAGCTACTGGGGAGGCTGAGGCTTGAGTCCAGGAGATTGAGGCTGCAGTGAGCTGAGATGGTGCCATTGCACTCCAGCCCGGGTAACAGAGCCAGACCCTGTCTCAAAAAAATAAATAAATAAATAAAAAGAGCAAACTTTAAGGCATGTATGTTGGTAATACAATACATAACATAATTATACATATATACATAGTATGTAAACTTCACAGTGCATTGAGAACATTTTCCCTGTATCATTGAGTGGTTTCCCAAACCCACTCATCCATGCACATACCATACTTTATTTAAAATGTTCCCCTAATGGGCCAGGTGCAATGGCTCATGCCTGTAATCCCAGCACTTTGGGAGGCCAAGGTGGGTGGATCACATGGTCAGGAGTTCGAGACCAGCCTGGCCAACATGGTGAAACCCCATGCCTACTAAAAATACAAAAATTAGCTGGGCATGCTGGCACGCACATGTAATCCTAGCTACTCAAGAGGCTGAGGCAAGAGAATTGCTTGAACCTGGGAGGCAGAGGTTGCAGTGAGCTGAGATCACACAATTGCACTTTAACCTGGCAACATAGTGCGACTCTGTCCCAAAAAATAAAAAGTAAATAAATAAAATGTTCCCCTAATGTAAGATATTTAAATTGTTTTTAATTTTCCTTTATTATAAATTGCTCCTTAATGAACATTCTAACACATAAGATATTTGATAGCTTTTCTTATTATTTTCTTAATATGGAGTTTTAGAAGTGTAGTTACTGGTCTGAGGATATGCCTTTAGCACCCTTAGCCTTAGTTCTTAAGGATTTTAGTACCCTTTGCAAAGAGGTTTTCCTCAAAGGTTTTGACATGCTATACTCCACCAGTGCTGGAGTAGAGGGCTGCAGCATATTAGCAGTAATCAGCTTAAAAATCTGTGCACATCTGGAAGGCAAGATGGCATGCACCTGTAGTCCCAGCTACTAGGGAGGCTGAGGCAGAAGAATCACTTGAGGCCAGAAATTTGAGCCTGCAGTAGCTATGATTGCACCACTGCACTACAGCCTGAGCAACAAGGTGAGATCCTATCTCTATAAAAAAAAGAATAATAATAAAGAAAAAAGAAAGGCAAAAAATAGCATACTACTGTTGCCATAATTTGGATTTCTTTGATTACTAGTGATGTTCTGCATTCCTTCTCATGTTTATTGATTGCTAATATTTCTTATACAAACCTAGTTACAGCAACAGCCAGCAAGCCACAACTCTCAAACATCCTTGCCATCTTAGTGCCATTGCTGTAATATATAAAACACACATTAAATCACAGCAGTTAATATTGTGCTCGCGGTTAATACCACAGTGCAGTAGAGACAGGCTGGCATAGCGTGAGGAGCAGAGGTTTGAAGCCAGACAGGCCTGGGTTTAAATGTCTCCTCCCTCATGGACCAGCCATGTGACCTTGGCAAAGTAACTTAACCGCTCTTACCTTGGGTGTCATCTGCTGTGGAGCTGTAAAATGAAACAGTCATCACTTCCTTCCAGGGCCCCATGAGAATCAGGTGAGGATGACACAGGGGAGGCAGGTACACATGGCCACATACCTGAGGGGACTCAGCAGGGGGCAGCAATGACCACAGGGGACATTACTGAAGGGCCAAGTATGCAGAGCTCCCATCCCGGAGAGAAGGAGGGAAGAGGATGACGCCAGTGATACTGGGCTGTATTGTTAGGTCACTAAAGTCCAGTGTGCCATCCAAAAGTGCACCTGTCAGACCGAGTCTTCCCGTCGAGTACACTTTACAGAGGGCCTCATTCTCTGAGGGCTGACCATGGGAAGGCAGGGAACTGGACCCAAAGAGCCTGGCTTTTCCTCCCCAGGAGACCAGGGATAAGCTCCGCATCCCCATACGCTGAAGGCAGCAGGAGGCTGGCTGTCTAACGCCTCTCTTGCTTTGTAAGAGGGTCCATCCTAATGCAGAGCTGGGGAAAGGAGAGATGCTGGGAGGGGCTAGCATGACCCACCAGGGAAAAGGCTGGTGCTCTCAATGGTGGCTGGCTCTGGCTGCAGCTACGGGACTGAGAGGAGAAAGTCATTCAGAGAAATCCCAAGACACAGAGAGCAGCATCGTGGCTTAGATCCCTCTTGCCTCCCTTCTCCAAGGGCTGGCAGTGGGGAGTGTATATACCTCCAAAAATGAGAGCTGGCTAATAGCAGGAAGCCCAGGGCCTCTGCACCTACTTACCTCCCACCAGAAGAAAGCACCATTCCTCAGCACAGCCCCCACCAACTCAGGCCCAGGAACAGGTGAATCCACCCAGCCAGACACAAGCAGGCGGGGAAAGATGCAGGGAGATACCCCACCTGGGTACTTCCTTAAATCTGCTTTAAAATGTTCCAGGAGGCTGGCAGATCATTTGAGCTCAGGAGTTCCAGACCAGCCCGGCCAACATGGTGAAACCCATCTCTACTAAAAATACAAAACTTAGTCGGGTGTGGTGTCGCGCCCATAAAAATTCCAGCTACTTGGGAGGCTGAGACACAAGAATCACTTGAACCCAGGAGGCGGAGGTTGCAGTGAGCTAAGATCGCACTACTGCACTCCAAACTGGGAAACAGAATGAGACCTCAGCTCAAATAAATAAAATGCTCCAGGAGGGAAAACAAAAGGGGTGAGAGTAGATGGAATAAAGTCACAGTAGAATGTGGCATCAGGTGAGGGTGACATAAGGGTTCACTACATTATTCACCATATTTTTGTGCATGTTTAAAAATTCCCACAATAAAAGCTAAGAGGAAAAAGGGGAGTAATAGAAACAGGAGGACTACATAAGGTCATGATGCCTGTCCCTCTTTGTCAAACTTCTCTGTACCTCTCATCTTGGCGATGCCCTCCCTGTTCCTGCCCTATAGCCAGCATTCTTTTGCCTTTATTCTATTTCGAAATTTCCACACCCTTGGCTGTTTTCCTCGCTCCCAGTCAGCTCCTTGCTCATCTCCTTCTTCCTCACCCTCCCTGTCAAGACCCTGTCAGAAGCTCTGATAACCCTCCAAGAAGACCAAGTCCAGGAGAGCAGACCAGGAACCAGGACTCCTGGGTTTCAGCCCCAGTGATGCCACTGTGGGCACCTATGCAACTAACCCCTACCCAGTTCACATCACATGAAAGCCCGGCAGAGCCAGCAAAGAGATGTTCAGAAGTCAATGCTGCTGCTACTTCTACAAGGCAAAAAAAGGAAAGCCCCCGTCCCTCGGAACCTGTTTGCTGGGATCCACCTCAGGCAGCAGAGCGGGGACACGGTGGCTGCCTGGCAGGGCACCACGGAGGGCTGGGGAAATGGGAATATAGATGCCATGATGATCATATGGTAAAAATTAGGACCAACAGGGGATGTCCCCTCTGCACATGTGTACAACTGTGTGCCTTTCATAGGCAATAGAGGCTGAAGTCAGGGAGGCAGCATGCACAAGCAGGCCTGGCTCAGACAGGGGCCACATCCCAGCCAGACAGTCTCCTGCCACGTGTTCCCAGCAAGGATGTGAAAACAGCCCTGCCACTCGCTTTCCACCCACACCCCTCCATGCCTTGCCTTTCTCCCTCTTTTTCATGAGGGAGGAGAGTGTGCTCACCCTCTTCTCTCCCAGGATGACAGTCAGGCCTGGAAAACAGAAGGCAGGATCAAGGGACAAATCAGGGTGGCCTCAGGTCTAATGCCAGCCATGTCCTGCCATATTGGGTGCCTGCGGAACCCGCCTACCCCTCTCCAGGCTAAGAAGACAGCCACCTGACCTCCTTTGGGAGGTCATTCCTTTGGGGCGGTCATGTTTTGGGGGAAACCAGAGAGAACCTGAAGTGAGGAAACAGCTTGGGGATGAAGGTGCTGTACAGACACTGGGCCAGTCCCACCAGCCACTCATGTTTACTATGCACAGCCAGCACAGCCAGCACAGCCATGGGCGAAAGGCCTTCGGGTCTTAGGCCCCTGCTCCTAAGAGCTAAGCACTAAACAGTGCGTCCGCTGCTGCTCTCGGATGACCCCTGCTAACTCTCCCAATGGACCCTCACGCTGCCCCACTAGGGACTGGGATTTGAAGAGGTAACCTTTACCTCCGTTCTTGAGTGAGGAAATGAGGGCAAGGGATTTTACCCTAAAACAGGGAATATAGACTAGTTGGCCTTGGGATCTAAACCCAGGAGTCCCGACTCCCCAGCCAGGGCTCTCCCCATGAGACATGCGAGAGTTGGCCAAGTTTTCTGGGGAAGAGCACCATCTGGGGTTCAGTTTTCCTAGCTAGCCAAGGAGAAGGAGCCGGCCCTGATAAACTCAATGACATTCACAAAGGGCATCGTGGGAACAAATGACAGCCACAAACCACAATTCAGCACAAAGCAGGCTGGCTCCTGGCAGCTGCAGACTGATCAGCCCGATATGTCCCAGGGGTGGAGCAGGAGAGGACTCTGAGATGCCCAGGAAGGACGTTTGTCATGCCAGCCAGACCAAGGCTGCCCCGCAGAGTGAGGGCAACAAAGGATGCAGACCCAGGACCAGGGTCACAGGCTTAGCTCAGCTGCTTCTAACCAGGAGCCTTGGACAGATCACTTGGCCTCTCTGACTCTCAGTTTTTCTACCTATGGAGTGGGGATAATGCATCTTCTCTACAGGAACAATAGAAGTGCTTTGTAAACCATAAACAGCATAGGAAAATGAGGGAATATCCCAGTCCTCTTGAGGATTAGAGGGGGAGGGAAGAGGAGGGAAGGAAGAGAAAAAGGTAGGGAAGGATCCACAATGAGGCTAAGATTTTGAAACCCAACCTGCTGGCTTTATAGCCAAGATTTCATCATCACTGGAAACTCAAACCTGCAGCAAATATATGCTGAGGTCATAAATGTGATTAAAAAGGTTGTTTGCAAAGTTGATTCCAGGGAAATGAGCTGCAGATGGCGGCAGCATCAATGTCCTTTTGCAGCAGGCATCAGCTGGCTGTGTGGACCCAGGGCCAGCTGGAGGGAGTTGTACTAATGCCCACCCCCAGCTTTGGAAGGCGGGGGCAAGCTGACTGCCCTCTCTGTGCCTGGGGACAGGCGAGACTTGCAGAGAGCTGAAACCCTAAGCCATAAAGCTGCCATTTGTTCCAAAGAGAAAAGCCAGTTTTTCAATTCCAGCCCAACCACGAGGGCGGGCCAAGCTCAGAGAAAGAAGAGTGGACTGAGAGCACGAGCCCTTCCACGGAGGCCTGCCTTGGGCGGGACAGGCTGCAGCGGCTCTGGCTGTCCACTGGAAGTGTCCTTGGTGAGGGAGGAAAGAAGGCAAAGCCATATCTGAAGT
Source organism: Pongo abelii (assembly GCF_028885655.2). Taxonomy (NCBI): domain Eukaryota; kingdom Metazoa; phylum Chordata; class Mammalia; order Primates; family Hominidae; genus Pongo; species Pongo abelii. Next base: position 32,358,416 of record NC_071995.2, read on the forward strand.
CTCTCGGCCAGAGGAACTCTCTGTTCTGAAGCCAACGGGTAGCCCTGGTATAAGAGAAGGTGGAAAATACAGGCACCAGAACCTTCTCTGCTGCTTGTGGCTTCATAGAATGCTTTGCAGGTGACATTTCACATAAGTGGGCACCAGCCTGTCTGTCTTTGATGGAAAGACATCAGGAGGCAGGACCCAGGTCTCTGTCAGTGGCTTCCTGTCAGAGTGGCCAACACAGAATACTTAAAAATGTGAAGAAGGAGACGTCGATCAGGATAATACAATGAGCCTTGGCCCAAATTTGGGAAGGGCCCTCTCTTTCGATGTATCTCACTACCTCAGCTGCCATCCCTCTCCTGGTCACTTCTACCCATGCTTCAGCTGCAGCCCCACCTACTCCAGGAAGCCCTCCCTGATGGGTCACCTGCAGCAACCGCCTGTCCTGCAGATCCTTACCCCGCACTGCTCACTGCCTTGGCTGCTGCTCCCAATCACTCATATGGGTGCCCATGTCTGTCTGACAACTGGACGTTCCCTAATGGCAGAAGCACATCCGTATGACATTTCTCAAATGTTCCCTACAGTACACGGAACCCAGAGCACGTCCAATGACGCTGGGATCTGAGCCTGCAGAGCTTTTCACAAATTTGCAGAACAAGCTGTGACCTTCAGTATCATTACCTGCCCTCCCCCTCCGACTGAACCTGGAGAAGAGTCAACAGCCTGCTACCAAAAATCCCCGCACAGCCCGGACTCTTGGATGATTCGCCTACAAAGGCTGGGGAGCACAGTCCCAGGCTTACTAGTCTCCTCTCTACCCCATCCCCATTTTTTCCAGTCCCCAGAAAGTCCCAACCAATCTCTCAGCAAATTCCACAGGATCTGTCAGATTCAGATCCAGTCAACTGCAGGCCAAGTGCTCTTCGCATCTCGTCTTATCTACTGCAGGAAGCAACCTGAGGGCAGCAAAGAGGAAGACAGCTGGTATGAACGGGCTCTGCAACCTACCAGCTGTGCGGCCCAGAGCAAGCTACCTAACCTCTCTGAGCTTCAGCTGCTTCAGCTGTAAAATGGCAGGTATACCGCCTTTCTCAGGTTTACTGTTGAAATCATGTTTGTAAAGAGTTTATAAAGTGTTTGGCACCTTAGAAAGTACTCGATAAATGGTAATTAACATTAAATTATCATACCAATCTCTCCAGGTAGGTATTATTGTCTTCTCTCTACCAGTGAGAGTGAAGCTCAGAGACATTAAGCAACTGGTTCAGAGTCACACAGTATCTGTTCAGGAGGCAGAGCTGGGGGTTCAGACAGAGCAGCAGAGTGTGCCCTCAGCCCTGAGGAAGTTTGCAACCTCAAGTCACAGGGACAGAGTAGCTGTGGGAGCTTGGGTCAGCAGCTCCCCAGGAATCCTGGAACATGAGGCATGGCCTCAGCAAGTCTCCATTTGAGAGGATCAGCTGGGATCTCCCAGATTTAGTGTTGTTGCAGGCAGCTGGGCCAAACCGCCTGCCCCGGACCCTAGAGCTCATCAGATTGGCACCTGCTCTTCCCACACAGGCAAACCCGGATGGTGCCACTGGCCGAAGCCCGCCATCAGCCTTCACGCAGTCGAGCTCACCAGGAAAGCAGAATCTCTAAAATTCCAGCTGCAGTGCAAGCCCAGCCCACAGGGACACTGCCGTCCCCATCTGAAATAGCTGGTCATCATCACAGGGTGGGAGACAGGATGCAGTGGGCACCTTCCACATTAAAACCCACTCAATTAAAACCCCACGTGTGGGGGACAGACACACACGTACCCATCACACCCAGTCTTACGGGTCCACTGAGACCCTGGTTACGTTAGACATGGCCTCAAAGGAAGTAGGTACTTTCACAAACATCACCTCGTCTGATCTTCTCAACCACGCTGAGGAGTAAGTACTTTTGCCCCACTTACAGATGAGGAAACTGAGAAGACATCAGGCAATTTTTCCAACGTCACACAAAGAGAAAGGAAAATGTCAGGATGCCAACCCCATGTCTCCAGGTTTATTTCCACTACAGCATGCTGTTCATTTGTGATCTCGTTCATTCATCCATCCTTCCTTCCACTCATGCCTTCATTCACTCACCTATATTTTTTTCTAAACAGCTACAGGTCACGACTGTCTGGGTTATTTGCTACTACCTGCTCCTGCTGCCTGAGAAAACCTGGGAGACTGCGATCATATTTTTTTTCATTTAGAGCTGCCAGAATACAGCTCTTCTCAAAGCCTTGCAGCAGAGATGATACAGCCATCAGCAGCTGATCCTGGAATGACTGTTGAGAGCAGCACAGACCACTCTATGTTTCTGCTCTGACCACAGGTCTGGACTAGAATCTGCCCCTCCACTGCACAATGCAGCTAAAAACCTTTAAAAAAATAAATAAATGGTCTCTGAGCCTCCCAGAAATACAGCACTTAGAATGTTGTTTTTGGAGGGGGCATGTGTGATAAAGAATGGGAAAGATAATAAAGTAGCCTGTCACCCGGCTCACAGGCAGGTGCATGCGGCTGTGGGGGATGGTTTAGACAATTTAATGAACATATTTGTCGAGTATCTATTACTGTGCCTCATACGGGATGGAGTGGGGCAGGGAACAGGGAGGGCACAAAGGGATTCACAAAAGAGTAAAAACAAAGCCCTGCCCTCAAAGGGCTGATGGTCTGGTTGAAGGAAAAAGACAGGAACCATTTGCTTAGACAACACAGATATAAAGTGTACTTGAGAAATTCAGAGGATGGTAAGGTGCCTGCAAGTGGGGACAAAAAAAATTTCATTCAGACCATGGAATTTCAGCTAGACAGGGAAGGATGGCCAGAATTTAAACCTGGGATGGTATAGGAGAAAATTACCCAGGCCAGGCGCAGTGGCTCACGCCTGTAATCCCAGCATTTTGGGAGGCCAAGGCAGGCAGTTCACCTGAGGTCAGGAGTTCAAGACCAGCCCCGTCTCTACTAAAAATACAAAAAATTAGCTGGGCCTGGTGGCGCACACCTATAGTCCCAACTACTCGGGAGGCTGAGGCAGGAGAATCACTTGAACCCAGGAGGCAGAGGTTGCAGTGAGCTGAGCTCGCACCACTGCACTGCAGCCTGAGTAACAAGAGTGAAACTCCATCTCAAAAAAGAAAAGAAAATTACCCAAACTGCCTTCTCAACACCACGGCTAATGAAAAAGGCTGCCTTGGTCTCTCCTTCCCTGATCTTAGCTTTTCTTTCTATCTCTGCAAAGCCTCGGTATAGAAATCTGGTTTTATTGTGCCTGGTAAGGGTCCTAGTTCAGTTCTAAAACAATAGACAACCATGAAAGGATGAAAGTCCGAAGTGGGCATCTCGCCTATGGCACATCAGCCTCTAGTCATAGTCACCCTCAGACCCCATCTAGCAGCTGCCCGAATTATTTCATTCAGGGATCTGTGTGTTTGGCTGCCAACCAGGCACCACTGGCCCGTGGGGTGCTAGGACTATTGCAGTGTTAAAAACAAGGCACTTGGCTGGGAAGACGTCTGCCGTTAAGTGGCAGGCTCATGGACAATAGCCTCAAGGTATTTTTCCTTCAGACATTTGGTCCCACTTTGGCAAGACATCTTGGCATTGCTTGGGCAAGATATTACGCTCTGCTTCTTCAGAGCGTTGGGTGGGAGATACCCCATAGACAGCTGAAGGGATTGGGACCTTGGGAAATCATATTTAAAATTTTTTGACTTGTTTAAAATTGTTTGACTTGGTTTAAACACAGTTTAAAGCCCAGCTGAGGCATTAAGGGTTTGTCACCTAAGGTTGTCATCTAAAATGGGAAATGTGCGCTCTATTCCTCCTTGTGGCCCAGTAGGATGTATTCTGCAGAACTGGGCTGCTTTTAGCTTTGAACTTGTGAAAAAGAAAAACTTTTTTTTTATTGCAATGCTTCCTGGCTATTATATTCCCTAGGACCTGGGGAATGGTAGCCAGGATTTGGATCTTTAATGTAAAGCCAAGAGCTAAAGAAAATTTTAGTGAGTTGTTAGTCATGGTGGACACAATTATTGGACAGGTGCCAAGCCTTTCCCTGCCACACTGAGAGGGTTTCAGAAGCCTTACTGAAATAAATTGTCCTCGGATTTGGGGTTCCATTCCCCATACACAGTGATAACGAGAGTGCCTTTATTGCCACTTTTTTTTTTGAGACAGGGTCCCACTCTGTCACCCAGGCTGGAGTGCAGTGGTATAATCACAGCTCACAGCAGCCTTGACCTTCTGGGCTCACAGGATCCTCCCACCTCAACCTCCCAAGTAGCTGGGGCTACAGGCACACACCATGTCTGGCTAATTTTTTTTTAATAGAAATGAGGTCTCGCTATGCTGCCTAGGCTGGTCTCAAACTCCTGGGCTCAAGCAATGCTCCAGCCTCAGCCACCCCAAGCCTGTTGATTTCACCACAATTAACCCACTGTCTAATTTTTCATTTTCTGACTCAACTACAAAATATTGCATAAGAGAAAAATACCATTATATGTCCCTTGCTTCTAGGAGCTACCTTGATCAAGTTTGCAGAAGAAGGAATCATATGCCTCCCCTTTGTTTAGTTTACTATCAGACTGACAGGAATTCTAGATGCCCTTACTCTTATTATTGTCATTCGCTAACAGCCTGTTCAGGAATGCCTCCAAGCTTTATCTTGGATTGAGTTAAATTCAGCAACTCCTTACTACAAAGCAACACTCGGAAATAGACCTACCAGGTCCTTGGTTTAATCCAATCCACGAAGCCCTGCAACAAGAATATAAACTTAATCTAAACTTAATCTTTCTGGGTTCCTCTGTGCATCCTCAGAATATCTATTTGTTTGTAGGGGATAACAAGAAACCCTCTGGACGTATGCATATATTGACAGCTAGCATATAAGAGGAACTCGCCTGTAAGGATGCTCATTTATCCCAGTTTTCTACACATAAAACTGCTGAAACCAAGCACTGAAAAACTCCCTAAAATTACTTGGTAAAACTAAACGGTCCACAACTCACTTTCGAGATATACAGATTCATACTTGCCTGGTACCAAGAAGACAGAGCTGAGTATTTCTTCAGATAAACTTTGTTACCTTGGCGGAGAACGGTGCCCCATGAGCGCAGAATTAGAAATCTCTCGCTTTATGAATTCTTGTCAAGGAAATTGCAATTGCAGCCCAGCAGAGAGGAATTAATGTATTGGGTCAGGTTGTCTTAGATAATAGAATAGTCCTAGATTACATCTTAGCGGAGCAGGGAGGAGTATGTATGGTTGCAAATACCACGTGCTATATTTTACATAAACGAATCCATGGAGGTAGAAACCCATCTAGGAAAAGTTAGAGAGCAAGCCACTTGGGTACAACAGCCTCCCAGACTGTCTCTGAAGACTGGTTTTCATTTTTGTTTTCTTGGATTCCTCGTGGAAAACAGTCTATGTTTTCTGGGTGGCTAAAACTAGGCATGTCAGTCTTGTTAATTGTGCTTATGCTTTCTATTATGACCAAATGTGCATTAAAATGTTGTAGTGAAGCTGTGACTAAAGCAACTAATACAATGATAGTTCAGCACCACGGTGCCATGCCTGGGAGTCGTGAATATTGTGGACTCCATGCTATTATAGAAACTTTCTCTCTCCATATCCTAGTCCCCAATCTTTGCCCCGATTCAGCAGAAGTAGCCAGAGTGGTCTGTTCCCCTATACCCCTCAGGATTGTGGAGTGACAAGGATGGAATTGAGCTGCAACAGGGGCCCCTTTCTTAGGAGCCTGAAGACCCCAAGCATGAAAATAAAGAAAAACCCTGAGTTCCTTCAAGAGAAATTCCAGGCACCTCACTAGCCCCAGAAGTAAATAAGAAGGCAATAGTAGCCTAAAACAAGAGCCAAGGATGTTTGAGTTCCAGAGATGTTTGCTTTCCCTGTAGGAACTAAAGACAACATCTGAACATACGTCCTTGAGTTGTCTTTCAGAAACCCCCACTGAGGACCCACACCGGACAGATCCACTGGCATTTAGACCTCAGATAAGGGGGAAACTGAAGATTAAACTTCTTCCTGATGGGGCTTAGAGAAAGTCACACCCCATCCCAGCCAGTTAACATTTTTCTGCAGACCCCAAATTTTTAAACAAAGCTTCTCTTCTTTAACCAGTTGCAAATCAGAAAATCTCCGAATCTACCTATGACCTTGTAAGCCCCCCTCAAGATATCCTACCCTTTTAGGCCTAAGCCAATGTGTAATCTCCATGTATTGATTTACGATTTTGCCTGTAGCTTCTGCTTTCCTGAAATTTACTCCTGCCTTTAAAAACCCTTGCCTGCAAGCCATTGGGGATGTCAGGATTTGAGCATTTAACTGCTTGGTCCTCTTTGCTTGGTGCCCTGCAAATGAACACTTTTCTGTCATTACCTCAGGGCAGATGTCTGGTTTTACTGCACCAGGCAAGGAGACCCCAATTCACTATAACAGAAGGCCGTGAGGAAGAGCTTAGGTTTTTATTCTGAGTTTAGCGGGAAGCAGAGGCTATTAAGCTGAGTTATGACATAGTCTCACCATTTTAGTCCAAGTCTTAGTCCTAGCAAAATCCTTTTGCTGCTGTGTGGAATAGTGATTATAAGAAAACAAGCATGAAGCCGAAAGGGAAGTAAGGGGCTGGGCGTGGTGGTTCATGCCTATAATCCCAGCACTTCGAGAAGCCAAGGCGGGAGGATTGCTTGAAGCCCAGGAGTTCAAGACCAGCCTAGGCAACACGGTGGGACCCCATCTCTACAAAAAATTTAAAAGTTAGCTACACATGGTGGTGCGTGCCTGTGGTCCCAGATACTCAGGAGGCTAAGGTGGGAGGATTGCTTGAGCCCAGAAGGTTGAAGTTGCATTAAGCCATATTCACGCCACTGCACTCCAGCCTGGGCAACAGAGCAAAACCTTGTCTCAAAAAAAAATTTTTTTAAAGACAAGTAAGGGAAATCCTCCAGTATTCTAGGTGAGGGGTGATACTAGGTTGAAAGCACTGGTAATAAAGAATAGTGGATGGACTGGGGATATATTTTGGGAGTAGGGCCAAAGAATTTGCTGAATGCCTGGATGGGGAAAACAGGCACCAGGCAGAGCTCATGAGTGTCTAGCTGGAGCTACGGAAGAAGATGGGAGAGGGGCAAGGCAAAGGGTAGAAATCAAGAGTTCTCTTTCGTTCAGGTAAATCCAAGATGAAATTAGATGTCTGCACAACAGGCCAAAAAGAAGAAAGAAAAGAAAAGAGAAATTAGATATTGAGGTGGAAATGCCAAGTGGGCAGATGGATACACCCATCCTGAGTTCTGGGGAGAAGCCTGCCCTAGAGGCTATGGACAAATCTACGCAAAGATGACACTTAGCATCCAAGAATTGCAGAAGATTAGCCAGGGAGGGAGTGCAGGTGGGAAAGAGGACCCAGGCCTGCGCCCAAATGGAGGGGCCTGGCAGAAGCGGAGGGGCCAGCAGCAGAAACGGAGGAGCAGTTGCCACCAGGGCAGTTCTGCAGAACTAGCTGAACTTGACAAAACCCCAGAGGCAGCAGTAGAGAGCCATAGATATGACTGAGATTAAGCTTCATACCTGGGCTGAATGAAGGCTGAGTCAGAAATGTTCCCTGTTACAGAAAAATTTTAAACTTGTACTTCTTGGCCAGGTGTGGTGGCTCAGGCCTATGATTCCAACACTTTGAGAGGCCAAAGTAGGAGAATTGCCTGAGCCCAGAAGTTCAAGACCAGCCTAGGCAACATAGGGAGACCCTGACTCTACAAAAAAATTAAAAATTAGCTGGGTGTGGTGGTGCACACCTGTGGTCCCAGCTGCTCAGGAGGCTGAGGTGGGAGGATCACCTGAGCCCAGAAGGTCAAGGCTGCATTAAGATGTGATCATTCCACTGCACTCGAGCCTGGGCAACAGAGCAAGGCCCTGTTTAAAAATAATAATAAATTTTTAAAAAATATATTTGTTTTGAGACAGAGTCTCACTCTGTCACCCAAACTGGAGTGCAGTGACACGATCTCTGCTCTCAGCAACCTCCACCTCCCAGGTTCAAGCAATTCTTCTGCCTCAGCATCCCAAGTAGCTGGGATTACAGGCATACACCACCACAACCGGCTAATTTTCTTTATATTTTTAGTAGAGACAGGGTTTCACCACGTTGGTCAGGCTAGTCTCAAACTCCTGACCTCAGGTGATCCACCCGCCTCAGCCTCCCAAAGTGCTGGGATTACAGGTATAAGCCACCGTGCGTGGCCTAAAATAAAAACTTTAAGTTGTACTTCTTGCATACCTGAGTCTGAGGAATGAGATTTATATCCACCACTCATAAAAATAATTACATAAAATTTTATATATGCATAATTAACTAGGTTATGTATATGTCTTTATATGAGTGTCACAAAATAATCAGTGCCCTGAAGGCAAAGAAAGAACTAGCAAGGAGAATGGGAAGGGGCTCAGTCAAGATACAGCCTTCAGGGGAGGCGTCTCTTAAGAAGTCTTCATAGTATTTCTCCTTTCCAGTCAGACCTCTGCTGCAAACATCCTCCACCAGCTCCTCGGCCAGGCCAAGAAGCTTCCAAGCTTGATCCTCCTCTTAATATTTATTGGAGCTGGAGGTCCTGGAGCAGCACTGTATGTCTTGCATCTGGTACTGTTTGATCAGATGTTAGTAGGGGCAGAAAGAATAACCCAAAAACCCTGAGACAAACTGGGTGCCAATGATCAGTACAAGTTCAACTCAGTGAATGTGGATTACAGCAAACTGAAGCAAGAAGGCCCAGATTTCTAAATGAAATGTTTCACTCTAAAGCTGCTTAGAATGAAGGTCTTCCAGGAGCCATCCGCACCATTTCCCACTTAACCAGGAAACATTTCTCCTCTAAAATACATGAAATCATCTTGATGTATTATTTTGGAGATTACACTAATTAATACATATCCAAGACTTAAAAAAAATTAAAAAGAAGGTTTCATAAATGGAAGACAATTCAAGGGAGTTCTTGTGATCCCAAAGGGAGGAAGGATTTTTGCCAAAGGGTGAGAAAACAGAGAGATGAAAGCTATGGAAAGGACAACAGTGCAATTTAAAGCTTGAGAAACCAAAGGTAAATGAGAATGGCAACAACAACAAAAACTAAACCTGAGATTTGAAGGGGAACTGAGTCTTCAGAGGAAAGAAGGCAGAGGAAACATTGTTTGAAAAGTTAAGGATATAGGTAGCTTGTAACTATTCTCAACTGGGCTTCCTCAACTGAGCAGGGTTCCTTATTCCTCATCTGACCCAGAACACATGACATAATTTGAGTGATTATTTCTTAATTCCCATAAGAATGGCAAATTGGCTGGGCACAGTGGCTCACATTTGTAATCCCATCACTTTGGGAGGCTGAGGCGGGCAGATCACTTGAGGCCAGGAGTTCGAGACCAGCCTGGCCAACATGGCAAAACCCTGTCTCTACTAAAAATACAAAAATTGGCCAGGTGTGGTGGTAGGCGCCTGTAATCCCAGCTACCCGGGAGGCTGAAGCAAGAAAATCCCTTGAACCCAGGAGGTGGAGGCTGCAGTGAGATGAGATCGTGCCACTGCACTCCAGCCTGGGTGACAGAGCAAGACCCTGTCTCAAAAAAAAAAAAAAAAAAAAAGGCAAATCTGGAATCCAGAAGGATGGCACTGATCTAGATGCATGGAGGGTGAAGTTGATCAATTCCATACAATAGATGACATAGGGCACTGGGGCTTAGAATCCAGATTTTAAAAGGCCTGCTGTAAAGATATCTGTTTGATAAAAAATCATAATACCAGAAAACCAGAATCAGCAACTAAAATTTAAAATAAAAATAGAGATCTCACCCAGGGGACTTTCAAGCTTCACTGAGGCAATGTGGTATGATTCTGGAGTGGAGTGAAAGCCCTTCCTGACCCAGATATCCTGTCATTAGTGTTCACAGCCAACGCGCTGTCAGTTGTACCTACCTGGCTTGCAGCGCTGGGCTCTGCCCCCCGGCCTCTGTTATGGGGACCCTATCATCCCCATTGCTGGCAGCGAGCCCAGCGCTATAACAGCATCTCCTGCCATCAGCCTGCCCTTCGGAATGCTGGACGGCAACTCCAGGGCTTCTCGGTGATGCTGGGCCCTCCTCACCAGGCCATGCCTTAACACGCCAGTAAACGGAGTATGCTCTGGGCCCTCCCAGGGAACACTGTGGAGGGTGGGTTTTCTGGCCTCTATAGTCTAACCAGTTTGGCATGCCCACTGCTGTGGACATTCTGATTCCTTCCTTCGCCATTTGCTGTGGCAGTTCTTCCAATTCTACCTCACTGAACGTGGGTCAATACTTTTCCAGGCCTCTAAGAGGCGACCTCTTAGAGGGTGTAATGGAGTAGTATGTTGGCGCCATCTCCTGGGGTCCTCGTCAGGGTGTAAATTCCGTGCCGTAAAAGAAAGTTCTCCCTTTTCCAATTTGTATTTTGTTTCCTTTGGTTCAGCACCCTCAGGATCCAGTCCTGTACATATTCCCCCAGTTCCTGATGGTTCACATTGACCAGGCCTACAACGACTTTTTTTTCTTAGCAGGTTTCTTTTTTTTCTTAGCAGGCCCAGCACTTCTGTGGCTGGGTTATGTTGTAACTTGCCCTTAGCTTCGGGTCTGTTGGCCAAGAAGGGAGGTAGAGCTGAATCCTGAGCAGAGCACAAGTTTTCTTGCAAGACAGGATCCTCCGCATGATCTTCACATAAGCCGGAGGCTCTAGCCTTTAACAGAGAGGAGTGGATCACTTCTGCAGGCCCTCTTCCCCACTTATTACCGGCAGCCTTGCACTCACAGGAATGCCTTTCTTCACAGGCTTCCATTCCAAAGATCTTATTATCGAAACCACAAATATGTCGCATACCAACGTCTGAGCCCTTTTAATTACTGTCATTGCTGCCTCCCTAACACCACCTGAATTATTTTCTTTGCACTGTTAGGACAACCTCACTTCATGGCTGTAATTATCATCAACAAAAACAACCCCTTCCTAATCAATTCAATCAAACGCCTAACAATTGGTAGTATTTTTGCTGGATTTTTCATCTCCAACAATATTATTCCAATATCAGTTCCCTAAATGACTATGCTCCTTCACCTAAAACTCACAACCCTCAGCGTAACTATTTTAGGCTTCTCACTAGCAATAGAACTTAACCTTATAACTAACAATCTCAAACTCAAGCACCTATCACAAATATTTAATTTCTCCAACATATTAGGATTTTACCCAATCACAATACACCACACAACACCACACTCAAATTTACATGCAAGTCAAAACCTAACCTCTCTTCTACTAGACCTGATTTGATTAGAAAAATCAACACCAAAAAATACAGTCCAGGTTCAAATGATAGCCTCCACCATTGTATCTAACAAGAAAGATCTAATTATGCTCTACTTTTTCTCCTTCCTTATCCCATCTCTCCTAACTCTATTCTTAATTATTTAACCCTATTCCCTCACATAATCTCAATCGCAATAAAGATACTAACAGAGATCAACCAGCAACCACCACCCACCAACATCCATAACTGCACAAGGCAGCTACATCCATAGAATCCTCACGAAGTAATTCTATTTACCCAACCTCAAAAGTCACCCAGTTTTCCATATTTTAAAAATCAGTTACAATTCCCACCTCATAATAATCAATTAATCACATAATTATCACCAACTCTAACAGCAACCCTAATAGTAAGGCATCCCAAATAACAACACTGATCCTCAGGTCTCAGGATACTCCTCAGTAGCCATCACCATTGTATAACCAAAAACAACCATTATTCCCCCTAAATAAAATTTTAAAACTATTAAACCAGGCCAGGCACGTGGCTCACGCCTGTAATCCTAGCACTTTGGGAGGCCGAGACGGGTGGATCATGAGGTCAGGAGTTCGAGACCAGCCTGACCAACATGGTGAAACCCCGTCTCTACTAAAAATACAAAGATTAGCCAGGCGTGATGGCACATGCCTGTAATCCCAGTTACTCGGGAGACTGAGGCTAGAAAATCGCTTGAACCCAGAGGGCAGAGGTTGCAGTGAGCCGAGATCGTGCCACTGTACTCCAGCCTGGGCAACAGAGCAAGACTCCATCTCAAACAAAACAAAACAAAAAAACTATTAAACCTACAAAAGCCCCACCAAAATTTAACACAGTACTGCAACCCACACCTCCACTAATAATTAATCCCAAGCCTCCATAAATAGGAGAAGACTTTGAAGAAAATCCCATAAAGCCTATAATAAGAATAATACTTAATAAGAATACAGTGTATGTCGTAATTCTTACATGGGATATAACCATAACTAATGACATCAAAAATCATCATTGTGCTTCAACTCTAAGAACTCTAATGACTAACATCCGAAAAACACATTCTCTATTATTAACCACTGTTTATTGAGCCACCTGCACAATCAAACATCTTGGCATGGTAAAAATCTCAGCTCGCTTCTAGGTATCTGCCTGGTCCTTCAAATCATCACAGGGTTTTCTTAGCTATACACACGTCAGATACTCTAACCGCCTTCTCCTCAGTCACTCACTTCTGCTGAGAGGTAAATTATTGCTGAATTATAATTATGCTACATGCTAATGGGGCTTCGATAGTCTTCATCTGCCTGTTTTTACATGTAGGCCGAGGCTTATACTACGGGTCATTTACTTTCCTAGAAACTTGGAATATTGGCAGTATTCTTCTATTTGCAGTTATAGCAACAGCATTAATAGGCTCCATACTTTCATGAAGCCAAATATCATTCTAAGGTGCAACAGTAATTACAAATCTGCTATTAGCCATCCCATATATTGGAACTGACCTTGTACAGTGAATCTGAGGTGGATTCTCATTGGATAAAGCCACTTTTACATAATTCTTCACTTTTCATTTCATCTTACCTTTCATTATTACAGCCCCAGTAGCCATTCACCTCTTATTCCTACATGAAACGGGATCTATTTAACCCCTCAGGAATTTCATCAGATTCTGGCAAAATCCCTTTTCACCCTTATTACACAATTAAAGATATTCTAGGCTTAATTCTACTTCTCTTGCTCTTATCAATTCTGCTGACCTCCTAAGAGACCCTCACAACTACACCCCAGCAAACCCCCTCAGCACTCCACCCCAGCAAACCCCCTCAGCACTCCACCCCACATCAAACAGGAGTGGTACTCTTTATTCACCTACGCAATTCTACAGTCCATCCCAAACAAGCTAGGGTTTTCTTGCAAGACAGGATCCTCCATATGACCTTCAAATAAGCCAGAGGCTCTAGCCTTTAACAGAGAGGAGTGGGTCACTTCTGCAGGCCCACAGGTCCAGTGGAACCTGATGATTCAAGATTTTTTAGTGCTTGGACCCAAGTATCCCCATCCAAAGTCTCAGAATCTTACTGCTTCCAAATCAGCACCCTGACCTACATATAGCAGAACTGGCTGGAGTTGAGAATTAAGAATTCAACAATTTCTGGAACTTTGCTATTCATATAAGTCCTTAGCTGTACTGCCCTTAGGCAACCGGAGATGAGATTCTATTTATATACAGCCAAATTCTGGCTTCACACTTCCCCTCACATGATTAAGTAACCAACCCAGGCAGTCATTGTCTTTCTCCAATGCATGGATAGCCTCCAACAACAGTCATCTAATTCCAAAATTCTTGTATTTATTTAATTTCCCCTGAAACTCTCAACCTCCTATATGTGACACTTGCCAGCCTATCCCCTTCTACCAGTTTCGTGTCCCAGTTTGCCACCTGTAAACATGTGAACACTGGCACTGGCATGGATGCCTGGGGCAACTAGCGCTCCACCTATGATGGGGGCTAGTGCTCTACCAGTGATGGGGGGGCCTTATTACAGCCAGCCAGGTGCAGCAACAACATCCTATTTTAGAGTCAGTTCCTAGGACCACATCCAGTACCAGCTGTCACAGGTGGAGTTCACTGGGAAACATACTCTGAGACACTGAGATTTCTATACAGAAGTTATTGGAGAGTAATCACAGAAATAGCACCCGTAAGCGTTGAAAGACAAAGAATTTGGCAGATAGAAAAGTCGAGCTGAGCCTCAGTGGCTCCATGGGGAGCTCTGGATCTGGGATGGCCCTTCTGAGATATTGCAAACTGAGGCATGGTGGACAAGTCTTGGTACCTCACAGGAACCAGTCATTGGATGTGCACGGTCCCTAGGGAGGGAGCTTAATCTTGGGCAGTTCTTTCTTTGGCTAAAAGCAACACTGGGAAAGCAGCACAGGTGAAAGGTGCCAGGCAGCGGCTCCCCCAGCTGCTGGAGAATGAGCAGTGCCTCAGTCCTGGAGGGGAATCCGGGCAGCATCCACAGCATCCACAATGCCCTGCAGCACTGGGAGCAGCACTCACCTTTCTGAGAATGTTTCCTGACCTGCAAAATAAGGGAACACAGTTGGTTCTTGAGCAGTGTGGCGGCTAGGGGGCACTCCCAAAAAACCTAAGAACCTATTGTTGACCAGAAGCCTTCCCACAGAAACAGTCTATTAACACATATTTTGTATGTGGTGTGTATTATATCCTGTATCTTTACAATAAAGTAAGCTAGAGAAAAGGAAATTATAAGGAAGAAAATATATATTTACACTGGGCACGGTGGCTCACGTCTGTAATCCTAGCACTTTGGGAGGCCAAGGCGGGTGGATCGCCTGAGGTCAGGAGTTCGAGACCAGCCTGGCCAACATGGTGAAACCCCATCTCTACTAAACATGCAAAAATTAGCCAGGTGTGGTAGACGCCTGTAATCCCAGCTACTCGGGAGGCTGAGGCAGGAGAATAGCTTGAACCCGGGAAGCAGAAGTTGCAATGAGTTGAGATCACAGCACTGCACTCCAGCCTGGGCAACAGAGATTCTGTCTTAAAAAAAAATAGAAAAAAATAGAAAATATATATTTACTATTCATTACATGGAAGTAGATCATCATAAAGGTCTTCATCGTCATCATCTTCACATTGAGTAGGCTGAGGAGAAGGAAGAGGAAGAGGAGGAATTGGTCTTGCCGTCTCGGGGTAGTAGAGGTGGAAGATGGGGAGGAGGTAGAAGGGGAGGCAGGAGAGGCAGGCACACTCAGGGTAACATTTGTTGGAAAAAATCCACACAGCCTAGGCAACAATGCAAACCTCTCTATAAAAGACAGAAAAATTAGCTGGGTGCGGTGGTGTGCACCTGTAGTCCCAGCTACAGGAGAGGTTGAGGCAGGAGGATCACTTCAGCCCGGAAGGTCAAGGCTGCAGTAAGCCATGATCACGCCACTGCACGCCAGCCAAGGTGACAAAGGGAGATCCTGTCTCAAAAAAAGAAAAGAGAAAAAATCCGTGTAAAAGTAGACCCACACAGTTCAAACTCATGCTTTTCAAGAGTCGACTGAAATAGCTACCTCAAAGATGTCCAAAAAAGCAAATGCAAAAACAAATGCGAGCAATTTGTGAACTGTTAACAAGGTTATTCTTTTCATCCTAAAGTCTGAAGCAATCTCATCACCATCTTTCTATTACGCCCCACACCCACTTCTCGTCTCAAGAAGAGTCAGTATTTTACTTTTCTACCAGGATTTAGCTTTACTGTCCACTTCACTGCTTCTCCAAAAAGTTGCAGTGATGATGTTGAGAAGTGAGTAATTCATTAGGTATAGCTTTATTTTTCACCATAAATTAATTTCTAAAATAGGCTCTATAATAACCAAAAATCTTCTAGTCTATAATCGGGGGCTCTATAAAACATAAAATTACAGGATTTATAGTTCTTTAAAATGGAAAACCGCTCTCAAAAAATGTTACTAGTTCAAAGGAGATTCATAAATGAATCATGTAATTTTAAACAATTCTCACTAGATGGAGCTAGTTACAAATAAATACTTTTTAAATATTTTTCTTCTTTCTTTTCTTTTTTTTATTTTTATTTTTATTTTTGAGGAATTAACAGTCTGTATTGGGCTAAGACCAGGAGTCCGTGGGTCTTGAGGACCTCTGTGTATTTGTCAATTTTCTTCTCCACGTTCTTCTCGGCCTGTTTCCGTAGCCTCTTGAGCTGTTTCTTCTTCCGGTAGTGGATCTTGGCTTTCTCTTTCCTCTTCTCCTCCAGGGTGGCTGTCACTGCCTGGTACTTCCAGCCAACCTCGTGAGCCAGGCGCCCCAGATAGGCAAACTTTCTTGTAGGCTTCAGACGCACAACCCTGAGGGCAGCAGGAACCACCATCCGCTTTTTCTTGTCGTAGGGCGATGGGATGCCGTCAAACACCTTGAGGCGTCCAGAGCGGCCTGGCCTCGCTTGGTCTTGTGGGTCAGCGTACCTCGCACGGTCCGCCAGAAGATGCGGCTGGGGGTCAGCATACCTCGCACGGTCCGCCAGAAGATGCGGCTGGGGGTCAGCATACCTCGCACGGTCCGCCAGAAGATGCGGCTGGGGGTCAGCATACCTCGCACGGTCCGCCAGAAGATGCGGCTGGGGGTCAGCATACCTCGCACGGTCTGCCAGAAGATGCGGCTGTGGGGCAGCATACCTCGCACGGTCTGCCAGAAGATGTGGCCGGGGGCCCGGAAGTGGTAGGAGCCTCGGGAAGGGTTGGTGTTCATCCGCTTGCGGAGGAAAGCCAGGTACTTCAACTTGTTTCTGTAGAAATTGCCAGAAATGTTGTTGCCTTCGCAGCGTACGACCACCACCTTCCGGCCCAGCAGTACCTGTTTAGCCACGATGGCCGCCAGGCGGCCCAGGAGATGGCCTCGACCATCAAACACCAGGACCTGCACCTCCGCCATCTTCGGCAGCCGCTTGGGAAAGGCTTTTCTTCTTTTTAATACAGGAGTATTTTAATTCCTTGTAAGGAAAATTTCCTGGATAATTCCATGTATTTTAATAATCACAGAGATAGTCTTATTCTTACTCATTCATTACCAAAAATAAAGACTTCAGTAACAATTTATATTCCATAGAGTATACGATCTCATCTATTTTGACAAAAAAAAAAAAAAAAAGGCAGAAAGATAAAACACAAATTCTGAGGCAGAAATTAAGAAAATATAACATTCTTATTTTTTATTTAATTTATTGTTTGTTCCGCTGTTTGAATATTTATCTTCCAAGAGCCTACAGAAGTGAGGGAAAGTATCTGCAGGCTGATTTTAAATAACACGAGACAGAGATTAAACATTAAATATAAAAAAAAAACTTTTAGCTTACTTATTAAACTAGGAAGAATTTTCCTTAAGCACATCACTCAAATTGGTCTGCAATGCATCAATAAATGGAGAACATAGATCTCACCTAGGAAATATTTTAAACATTGTGGACACTACAAAAAAGCTCATCAGAATATAAAAATTTTCAAGTCACAATCCCCTAAGCAGACTTTAAAAACAAGTTAGCGTTTAACCTGAAATCAGAAGTGCAAACTCTGTAAAAATAAAAATATTGCCATTGTTCTCAGTAATCTATGAATAAATTCTACGACTCCTTAAAGTCTTTTCAATAAAATGAACCATGATCTCCCGACAAACTCCTTGCTTAAATGGCAGGTAACTTTTGAAGCTGGACTTCTCAATCTGTCAAGAGAAGCGAGCTGCATCGGCAGCATTGCTCGCTTTTGAAAATCACCTTCTGAACAGAAGGTCCAGCAAAGACCTTCAATGTAACACTCCCTGTATATGTGCAAGTCTGCATGAGACGTCCTCTTGCAGGTGCAACTCCCAGCCAATGAACCAGAAACAGATGAAAGACAAAAGGGGAAAGTCGAGGTCAAATGTTTCAGTTTACCCATGCTATCCCAGATAAAATGCCAAGGGCTTTTGGAATAAAATGGGCAATATGCAAAGATGAGGTGACCAGATGTCAATAATGCTGGGAATTTAAAATGCATGTACCACACATAAACACAGAATTCTTTAAATGCAGCTGCAGGAAGTTCCGTTTGGGGGTCATCCTCTTTGGAACTCCCTTCTGGGCAGTACTGCTTGTCATTTCTATCATCTGATACATCTATACTTCCAAATAATCCTAACTGATACTCAAAGTGATGCCTTGACACCCTCTGAGGTTCTACAGGTTCTTCCAAATCAAAGAGAGGTCACATCATGCATAGTATCATTTGGGGGTTAGCATACATTTTGTAATAATTATGTTAAAATTGGTAATCCATTTTGGGGTTCAATGATAGCTCTATTAATTATATTGTCTTGTTAACTGAAATATTCCACTCTGTCAATGGGATTAATGATTGGAGATTATGATACAACCAAAACCAAAGCTGGGCAATGGGCTCTTGGAATGGAATCACCCATTATGAACTATCCATCTGACCAACTCTTTAACTTTCTTCCTAAACGTCAGATCACCAGGGCGTTTCAGTGCAGCCTGCACAATTCAGAGAGTAGGGTCCAGATTAAAGACCTTACATTTTTGTAGAATTCAGAATCATTTTTCACTCAGCAAGCCCTATATTTGCTCACTCTCTTCTACATGTAATTGTTCAACTTTGGTTGACTGTTGAGTCCTCATGGAAGAATTCCCATTCTGCCACTGAGCCTCTCCTTTAGGGACTTGAAATGGAAGGTAGTGTAGTTCTTTCTGACCATCTGCCAGGCAAGGAGCCCCGGGCTTCTAGGGGTAAGTTCATTCCTTTTCCCAAGTCTTTCACTTTGCACTCTTCATTCAGAGTTAAATGGCATAAAACTCGGATTTTCAAAGCCAGTTGATTTAATCTGGGACACGTAAGACTAGGATTAAATAAGTGAAGTAAATGATTCAAATGCAATGACTTCTGTTGTTTTTCCTAAAATTCTTCTATGGCCTAATTTTCAGAAACTATTTTAGGACAAAAAAGAACCAAAAAAAAAGTTCTACTAAAAAAAATAAAGAGAGAGACTAGTAATTTGCTTGGTCAGAGCTTCTTTTTAAAAATATAAAATTAAGTCAAAGAGGAAAACAAATATAACATCAAACTATTTGCAAAATAATGAAAATTGGCTGGGGGCAGTGGCTCACTTTGGGAGGCTGAGGCAGGTGAATCACCTGAGACAAGAGTTCAAGACCGGCCTAGGCAACATAGTAGGTAGGACCTCATCTCTACAAAAAATACAAAAAATTCATGGGACATGGCAGTACACACCTGTAGTCCCAGCTACTAAAGAGGCTGAGATGGAAAGACCACTTGAGCCTGGAAAGTTGAGGCTGCACTGAGCCATGAGCATGCCACTGCAGTCCAGCCATGTCTAAAAAACATCATAATAATAATGAAAATGAGAACAATGCATAGAAAACTTAGTTTAGGGGTTGTAGCCAAGCTACAGCGTAACTCATAACCTTAAATGTTTTTCTTCTTAAAAAAAAAAATCTAACTCTTCAACTCAAAAAATTAGAATAGCTAAAACAAATCTAAGAAAAGAGAAAATGAAAATAAATTTAAAGAAAATAAAAACAATAAAAATGATAAACCCAATAGCAGATGTTTTGGGGGGGGAATACAAATGAAATAAGCATCTTTCTGTCAAATTCATTCTACAATAACACACACACACACACACACACACACACACACACATGAAAAAAAACATAAGTAAAATAAGAAATCAGCAATAGTCTGGAAATTTTTAATGATAAAATAACAATTATTCGTATATGCAGATAAAACAGAAATCTCAGTAAACTAGATGATTAACAGAAAGATATAATGGCCAAAATTGACTCAAGAAGTTGAAAACCTAAAACTTATGGCAAAAGAAAAAAACATTTAAGTTATCAAAGAAATATTTGTTAGACATTTCCCAGGCTCAGATAGTTTTACTGTTTAATTATTTTAAACTTTCCATAGCTGGACAAAAATACACAAAAATATGAAGACTAATTTATGGGCCAAATATTGTTTATGCAGCAGAACTCATCTACATCATATAGTTCCCTCTTTCTTCCATTTATTCTTAGAAGTCTGCCTCTAACCTGCCTCTGATAGAACACTTGATTGGATTTTTCATTTCTTTGCCTCTTAGAATATTAAAATGTTTTTTTCTGGCCGGCTCCACAAAACTCTGATTTTGATGAAATTTTGCCTTCTTTCATATTTTTTAGTGACAGGCCACCCAACTCTTAAACATTTGATTGCATTCTGGAAAACTCTGTGGCTCTGAGACACCATGAGATCTCCTTCCTTCTTTCCTTCCTTCCTTCCTTCCTCCCTCCCTTCCTTCTTCCCTCCCTCCCTCCTTTCCTTCTTCCCTCCCTCCCTCCTTTCCTTCTTCCCTCCATCCCTCCCTTCCTTCTTCCTTCCCTCCCTCCCTTCTTTCCTTCCTTCCTTCCTTCCTTCTTTCTCTCTCTCTCTCTTTCTTTCTTTCTTTCTTTGTTTTTTGACAGAGTCTCACCCTATTGCCCAGGCTGGAGTGCAGTGGCCCAGTCACAGCTCACTGCAGTCTCAACCTCCTGGGCTGAAGCAATCCTCCCACCTCAGCCTCCTCAGTAGCTGGGACTACAGGCATGCACCACACCCTGCTAAATTTTTTTGTGTTTTTTGTAGAGATGGGGTTTTGCAGTGTTGCCCAGGCTGAAAGATCATATTTCTTAGAGTCATTCTGCTAACTAGTCCTTCCAGTTATTACAAATTATAAATCTGCAATAATTAAGATGGAGTCATTTTGACACAAGAATAGCTTTCAGTGAAATAGAATAGAGAGCACCGGAAGTCACAAGATTTTAAAACAACTCAATATATAATAATTACCAATCAACAGGAAAGAAGGAAATTGTTCTATTTGTTGCGTAAATAGCGTTGTAGAAATTGGCTTGCTATTTGGTGATAAAATAAATAATAAGTCGAGTACGGTGGTGCACGCTTGTAGTCCCAGCTACTCGGTAGCTGAGGCAGGAGGATCGCTTGAGCCCAGGAATTCAAGGCTGTAGTGTGCCATGATCACACCTGCGAATGGTTGCTGCATTCCAGCCTAGACAATGTAGTAAGACTCTGTCTCTAAAGATAAATAAATAAATCCCAGATTAGAGATCCAAATATAAAATAAAACCAAAAACTATATCATGAGCATTTATCTTCTCTTCAAATGAAAGCACGTTCCAAGCTTAAACACAAAAGAAGATATCATAATCCACTGAACTGCAAAAAATTTAAAACACCTATATATAAACATGACACCAAAAAGCAACAACCAATTGGAAAACAATATTTATAACAAACATGACAAATGATTAATGCCTTTCATATAAAAACAACTTATGCAAATCACTAAGAAAAACACTAAGACCCCAATAGAAAGTTGAGCAAATTATAAAGAGGTTTCCCAGAAGAGGAAATATAAAAAGAAACATGAAAAAAAAATTAACCTCACTAGAAAACAAATAAAAGCAAAACTTTTAAATGGCAAAATGCCCTAATTTTTCTATGAATTATAAAGGTTACAAATATAAATACTCAATGGTAATGAAGGTATAATACTATAAACATTCTCACATACTACTTTTCTTTCTTTCTTTCTTTCTTTTTTTGAGGCAGGGTCTTGCTGTGTCACCCAGGCACAATCACAGCTAACTGCAGCCTTGACCTCCCACCTCAGCCTCCCAAGTAGCTAGGACTGTAGATGTGTGCCACCACGCCTGGCTAATTTTTTTATTTTTTGTATAAATGTGGCCTCACTATGTTGCCCAGGCTGGTCTTGAACTCCTGGGCTCTAGCAATCCTCTTCCCTTGGCTTCGCAAAGTGCTGGGATTACAGGCATGACTATAATAGACATACTTCTATAAGAGTTAATTAGTATAACATTTCTGGAAAGCCTTTTAACACTATCAAGCATGTTTAAATACTCTACCTTTTAACCCAGTTTATCTATGTATTACTAATATATTGCTACATAATAAAGAACCCTAATATTTAGCAATTTAAATATTTTAAAGGACCATAACATTTATTATCTCACATAGTTTCTACTAGACAGGAATCTGGGAGCATCTTGGCCTAGATGGTTCTGGCTCAGGGTTTTTCATGAGGTTTCATTCCAGCTGGTGGCCAGGGCTTCGGCGGTCTGAAGGCTTAGCCAGGGCTGGAAGATCTACTCCCAAGGCAGCTCATTCACGTAGTAGTTGGCGGAGGCCTCAGGTCCTTATCACATGGACCTCTCCAGAGGAATGCTGAAGACTTCTGCCAGAACAAGTGAACCAGCACGGAGAGATCAAG
Organism: Pongo abelii; assembly: GCF_028885655.2. Classification (NCBI taxonomy): domain Eukaryota; kingdom Metazoa; phylum Chordata; class Mammalia; order Primates; family Hominidae; genus Pongo; species Pongo abelii. The sequence continues at coordinate 32,380,663 of NC_071995.2, forward strand.
AAGAAAGCCACAATGGCTGGCCGTAGAAATCACACTTCATCATTTTTGCAATATCATACTGGTAACACAAAAAAGCTCTGTTCAGTGGGAAGTGGGAATGGGGGTGGGCTCAGGCGGTGGTACTTACACAACAGCAGTAATAACAGAAAAGGGGACCATATTGTTGGAGGCTGGTCAACAGAATCTCTTTGTAGGAATCTAATTTAACCAAATAATCTGAAATGCAGATAAAACTTTATGCATTAAGATATTCATTATAATAATATTTGTAGTAGTAACAATTTGTAAACAATACTCAGTAATGGAGCTGATTAAGTAAATCATGGCACATCTCTCCAATATTCAATTGTATTCTATATTGCCTCTTATATAGTCACGTCAAAAATACATGTCATTTTCATATTTCCATATATACTTACATGTGTAGAAAAAGGATGAGAAGAAAATGGACTAAATATTAACGACTACTACCTTTGGGTAATGGAATAATTACTTATTATTTACTTTACTTTTCATGCTTTTCTCCATTTTTAAACTTTTCTATAATAGGTGTATATTACACAGATAATTAGAAATAATTCTTTCAAGGAATTATAAAGACCATTGAGACATTGTGCCTATAGTCTAATGGTAAGAAGAAAGAAAACAACAGAAAAACTCACTGATCTTGGAAGAGTGTTACCAAAATTATTTCATTTTTCAGTCCAACAAATTGCAAAGTCATTTTGAGGAAGGTGTAACCTATTAATCTGTATGTATTATGTACACGAGTTAAAAAACAGAATGACAGTTGGGCACGGTGTCTCATGCCTGTAATCCCAGCGCTTTGGGAGGCAAAGGCAGGTGGGTCCCTCGAAGTCAGGAGTTCGAGACCAGCCTGGCCAACATGGCAAAACCCTGTTTCTACCAAAAACCACAAAAATTAGGCAGTTATGTTGGCACATGCCTATAGTCCCAGCTACTCAGGAAGCCGAGCATGAGAATCACTTGAACCCGAGAGGCAGAGGTTGCAGTGAGCTGAGATTGACCCACTGCACTGCAGCCTGGGCGACAGAACAAGACTCTGTCTCAAAAAAAAAAAAAAAAAAATTGAATGACAACAGATATTTTCAGAGTATCTTGTAGTTTACAAAGCACATTCACATAGTTATTCGCTTGATACATCAGAGTACTTCTGCAATTAACACTCTTTCCAGCTATTTATATCACTCAAGATGTTTGAAAAATGCCTTTTGTGAATTGTAACTGAATGGAGCCAAATTCTTCTGGGGCATATGGCTGTACAGCATTCACTGGGAAAGGCAACTAACTGTATGTGTGTACACGTCAGGGAAGAATTTGTTTAAGATAACTGAAATATGTTTGAGTTGAATCTTTTCCTACTCCAGCTAATGGTCATCACTTTAACTGTGTTCTTTCCAAAGCTTTATTTATTTCACGCTATGAAAATACTGAGCTTGAGCCTGCTGATGGGAAGCAAGTAATCTCCCCCTTCTTTAAAGGTGCATTCATTCTTTCAGGTCAGTAGGGTCACATTGCAAGATCCTGAAAATCAGTGTGCAGTTGAGTCAGAAAGTTTATAATTGAATTTGCCTAGCTCAGTATCTTAGCAACTCAGTTCACGTCAGCGGAACTTTGTTGAAGGGTATATTTTCATCATTTCTTGCCAGATTTGTAAAGCATGACATGTTGTGTTACTAAAACTAAGTAATTCTTCCAGGGGGAGGAAGCAGTAGTGGCTATTATATACCTTCCACTTTACTTATTTAAGAAAACATAAAAAGCCATTACCGGGAGAATAGAATGCATTGTTCTGAATCTAAATGACAAAGCAATCTTTGTTTGTTTGTTTGTTTGTTTGTTTTGAGACAGAGTTTCACTCTTGTTGCTCAGGCTGGAGCGCAATGGCATGATCTGGGCTCACTGCAACCTCAGAGTCCTGGGTTCAAGCGATTCGCCGACCTCAGCCTCCTGAGTACCTGGGATTACAGGCAGCCGCCACCATGCCCCGCTAATTTTTGTATTTTTAGTATAGATGGGGTTTCACCATGTTGGCCAGGTTGGTCTTGAACTCCTGATGTCAGGTAATCCGCCCACCTTGGCCTCCCAAAGTGCTGGATTTACAGGCATGAGCCACTGCATCCAGCCCAAAGCAATCTTTTAGAAGGTGTATAATCAAGAAAAAGAAGAAAATTGGGGGTTTTTTTAGGGATTCAGGGTATGCTTATGAGCACAGGAATAAAGGAAAAAGGCAGTAATCTAAGTTGCATATATAATGCCTATAAAACAAAAGGCACCGTTTGACAATGTGTCTGGCTGATATAATGGGAAAACCAAGAATTCACCCTTCAAAGGAGATTTTTTAATGCTTAAATGATGTGGTTTGTCTGATTTAATTATATAATCAGCAGCTTTCCCCCTTTATGTTAAAAAGTGACCAGGTACCACAGTATGGCCTAGAAAGCACCATCCATATACGTCAGAATATGCCCGGCGGGGTTCCATTGGTGTGACTCTCTGACCGGCTGCCAGCCTGCTGTCATGTGCTTCATATTTCTTTCAGACCATTGCAGTAGATGGCAAAGAATAAATGGCCACAAATTATTTGTAGCAATTTCCACCAGGATATGAACTCTACTTCCCCACCCCTTGAACCTAGACTGGCCTTGTGACTTGCTTTGGACAATGGGACATTAGCAAATGAGATGCAAGCAGAGGCCTGAAAAACATTTATGCAATGGGGCTTGTCCTCTCTTGCTCCTTTTGGAAATCAGCTGCCACGTGGGGCAGAGATTTTTCTTCCACTTCAATAACCCTTGAGTTCAACCTTCCCGGTAAAACTATTGGTTTAATTTAAACTTTTTTTTTTTTTTTTTTAAGAAACAGAGTCTTGCTCTGTCACCCAGTTCAGTGGTGCAACCCTGGCTCACTGCAGCCAGAACTCCTGGTCTCAAGCAATCCTCCCGCCCCCACCTATCCCATGTTGGGATTACAGGTGTGAGCCACTGCACCTGGCCAAATGTTGTTTTTGATAGCTATTTGGCAGATATTTATATTTACTTGACAAAGAACTAAGCAAGGAGATTGATGAAAGTCATGAAAATGAATACATTTCTGTCTATGTCTTGCAGGAAAATAAAGAAAGTCAAAAAGAAGGCATAACCTTATATATAATAGGGTCCTAACTTATAAATAGGTTATATTGTAACAGTTATCTATAAGCCAGCTGTCTGGATCTTAGAACATGTATCCACACATCTGTAACAGTATCTGGCACATAGCTGGTGCTCAAAAAATAGTTCTTGAATAAATGAATGAACAAATGGAAAGTGCAAATGGCTGTTATATTCCCTAACAACGAGAAGAAACTGAATATGCTTTGTGATGGTTAGTTTTATATGTCAGATTGGTGAAGTCATAGTACCCAGTTTATTCAATTAAACACAAATCTAGGTGAAGGTATTCCATAGATATGGTTAACAGCTACACTTAATTGACTTTAAATAAAAGAGATAATCTTTCATAACCTAGGTGGGCTTCATCCAACCACGTTTAAATTTTTTCTCAAAGTAAAAAATATTTTTAAAGGAGGGTAAATGGCTGGGCACAGTGGCTCACACCTGTAATCCTAGCACTTTGGGAGGCCAAGGCAGGAGGCTTGCTTGTGTCCTGGTGTTCAAGACCAGCCTGGGCAACATAATGAGACCCTGTCTCTACAAAAAATTAAAATATCAGCCAGGTGTGGTGGCATGTGCCTGTGGTCCCAGCTACTTGAGAGGCTGAGGCAGGAGGATCGTTTGAGCCTTGGAGTTTAAGGGTGAAACAAGCCAGAATCGCACCATTGCACACCAGCCTGGGTGACACAGCAAGATCTGGTCTCTAAAAAGGTTTTTTAAAAAGAAGGAGGGTAAATGGAGTGAAAGTGTTTAAAGCCCCCACATTGTCCAGAAACTGGTGACAATACTTACATTACAATTGTAATTAAGCAAGGATTTGTATTATAATCTCTTGGATAACCATTAAAAGAGTAGTAAAACAATGAATAACAAGCTACTGGCAGGGACATGGGGGATAGAATAATTTTAAAAACTACTCCAAATAAAGGCAAGAAAAGTGAGGAAAAGTGAGCATACAAAACAGATGGGATAAAATAGAAACAAATAGTAAGATGGCAGACAAATCCAAATATGTCTGTTTACACTCAATGTAAACAGATTAATCAAATGAGAATAGTTGTCAGACTGGATTTTTAAACGATTCTATTTTGATACCTATAGTAAGACATTATTTGCCTTCTTCACTCTTGACAAGTGCACTCATGGTGGGGAAAGTAATGGCGGGATAAACTGCCGGCACCTTAGCCCAAATCAAGGTGGTAGCACCAGATGTATTAATAACCATTTTACTTGTCAACACCAGAGACTCATACACACAAAAAAAGTCAATTTCACTTAAGACGGTCCTTGATGGGCCAGGCGCAGCAGCTCACGCCTGTTATCCCAGCACTTTAGGAGGCTGAGGCGGGCAGATGACTTGAGGCCAGGAGTACGAGACCAGCCTGGCCAACATAGTGAAACCCCATCTCTACTAAAGATACAAAAATTAGCCGGGTATAGTGGCACACTCCTGTGATCCCAGCTACTAGGGAGACTGAGGCAAGAGAATTGTTTGAACCCGGGAGGTGAAGGTTGCAGTGAGCTGAGATCGAATTACTGCACTCCAGCCTGGGCGACAGAGCAAGAGACTCTGTCTCAAAAAAAAAAAAAAAAATGTCCTTGATGAAGCATTAAACATTAATTTTATCAATCTCAAGTACAGTTATTTTTAGTACATAAAGAATTTCAGCAGTCTTCTCCTACTGCCCTGTCTTCATATACAAATTGCCTCTTCAGAATTCTAATAAATGGTCAATTCATTTTAGCCTGAATGGTACAAGGAACAGGGAAGGTATTCTTACAGTACAGTTTAACGTGGGGTCACCTGCCCCTACTGTCCTCTTCATACCCTGACCAGCCTCTCGGTACCCCCAGAGAACAGACGCTTACTTCCATGCAAGGAGAATGGTGTCAACTTTGACCATGTTAGTTGTTAAAGGCAATTTTTCAACAACATTCTAATATCTTAGAAAATATTTGGCTAACAAAGTGGGAGATTTCATAAAAGTTATAAATCAGATAATACTAAAGAGTTAGGAGTTCTGGCTGGGCACAGTTGCTCAGGCCTGTAATCCCGGCACTTTGGGAGGCCGAGGTGGGCGGATCACCTGAGGTCGAGAGTTCGAGACAAGCTTGACCAACATGGAGAAACCCTGTCTCTACTAAAAATACAAAATTAGCTGGGCATGGCGGTGAATGCCTGTAATCTCAGCTACTCAGGAGGCTGAGGCAGGAGAATCGCTTGAACCCGGGAGGCGGAGGTTGCAGTGAATTGAGATCACACCATTGCACTACAGCCTGGGCAACAAGAGCAAAACTCCATCTCAAAAAAAAAAAAAAAAAAAAGAGTCAGGAGCTCTCCATGTTTAAGATAATCAAATCCACATTTTATGGTTGTATACATTTTATTTAACCACACAATGAGCACACAAAAATTAATAAACTACTATGGCTCACTCCACAATTTACACACATACACATATACATATATTTTAACACACTCCCTAAATTTATTTTCAGAAAGTGTAATGTGTACCTCACCAATGCTAAGCATGGTGGAAAATGCAATTAGATTTACAACTGCCCTTGAGAAGCTTAGAGAGAGTGTTGTGCCTTTCCCACACACTAGGAATTTTGCTCTGTGACTAAGAAGGAAACTGAATAAGAATATGCCTCATCCTCTTTGTTTTTCTAGCCGGGATGCCTGGTGGCAAAGAAGAACAAGCGAGTTACAGAAAAAGAGGAGCCGGGAGCCGTGGCTCACTCCTGTAATCCCAGCACTTTGGGAGGCCGAGGCAGCGGACCCCATGTCTACTAAAAATACAAAAATTATCTAGGCGGGGTGGCAGGCACCTGTATTCCCAACTACTCCGGAGGGTGAGGCAGGAGAATCGCCTGAACCCAAGAGGTGGAGGCTGCAGTGAGCTGGGATCACCCTAGTGCACTCCAGCCTGGGTGACAGAGCGAGAATCCGTCTCAAGAAAAAAAAAAATAGAGCCAAGAATAAAAGGGTTGACCCTCTGTTTAGACTGACACGATGTGAAAATGCCTGCCATGTTTAATATTAGTCACAAAGACTCAAAGAGCCAAAATACTATCCGATGGTCTCTAGGGTCATATTTTTGAAGAGAATAATTTCTGACGAAGTTGCATTTCTTAAATTCCAACTAGTTACCATTACCAGGGATGTTCAGGGTAAAAACCTGCTGACCAGCTTCTCTGGTAGATCTTATGCAAACAATGTGTGTTCCACCATCAAAAAGAGACAGATTCAAATGCATACATTGATGTCAAACAAGCAGTTTGCATTGTTTATATTGTGTCGGATTTGCCAAAAAGCACAAGAGATTTCTAAAGCCTCTGATGGCTGGTGTCATCCATCGGTATCCATTAGGTGCTCCCAACTTGGAAAATGATGGGAATCATGTCACAGGAGGTATTTTTTAAATGACTTCTATAACTAGTCAATAAACTTGGCAATGACATAGAAAAATCTAGTCAATCTACTTAACATCTTAGAAAAGTAAAAAGGCTGGGAAAGCCCAAGTTTGAAACCATCTGAGGAATAAAAAGTATGCCTACTCTAGCAGAAGGAGATGGATTTAAGCTACCAACCCAAGAATTTTAAAAACGGAACTTTTAGGCTGGGCATGGTGGCTCACGCCTGTAATCCCAGCACTTTGGGAGGCCAAGGTGGAAGGATCACTTGAGCTCAGGAGTTTGAGACCAGCCTGGGCAACATAGCAAGACCTCATCTCTAGTAAAACTAAAAAAAAAAAAAATTAGTCAGGCGTGGTAGTGCGGGCCTGTAGTCCCAGCTACTTGGAGGGCTGAGGCGAGAGGATGGCTTAAGCCTGGGAGATCGAGGCTGCAGTAAGCCCTGATTGTGCCACTGCACTCCAGCCAGGGTGACAGATCCAGACCTTGTCTCAAAAAAATAAATACTGACAAAGAAGAATTCTTATGGAGGGGTGTGTGTGTGTGAATGAGTGGTTAAGAGGATACGACATATAACACTGTTTAAATACTAAATAAAATTGTCCTCACAGAATGTACTATCTTCACATACACTTTCTCTTCTCTTCATTTTCTTGTCTCTAACTTCTTTGCCAAATGCTAGCCAATATTTGTTTAAATTTTTCCTTCATAGATATACATCAACAATAAAACTTTTATTTAAAATTTTTAGTCAGTATATACACAGTCTTACATTTATATGCCAGTAGAAAATGATGGTGGAAACCAAATCAGGAATGAGAAAATAGCAGTGACCAAAAACAAAACCTCATTTTATAATAAAAAGCCGATCAGTCACGTAATGCCAGTGATAGTAGTCACTGAAGCCTTACTGTGTGCCAGGCACCGTCCAGCATTTTCATGTGCTGTCACACTTGTGGCTTATGGCACACCTAAGTGTGTCAGTTGGGTCCTCTGAAAGCAGATGGAGCTAGGAGTACAAGAGGTTAACCGTGGGACAGCACTGGTGAAAGATAAAAGTCAGAAAAAGCAAGGCTGGGCAGGGAAATTCTTCAGACCGTGCTGCAGATCTGACACCTATTAAAGGAAAGGGGGGAAGTGGGTTTGGGCAAGGAGAGTCTCAGACTGCGCTGCAGACCTGACAAAGCCTGGGCCAATCTGATCAGCAACTCGGGACAAGAGCTGGCCAGTAGAGGAGTCTCATCTTAGGCTGCAGTGCCCATGCTTGGAAGCCACTGAGCCTCAGTCACTAGCTGGGGGCTACCTTAGGAGATCAAGGTCTCACCTCCAAAGGTGAGTAAGATTCCAAAGGTGCTAATGGCTGAAGGCATCTGCTCACTGCACTCCTTAACAGCTGAACAGCAAGCCCTTTCTTGAAGGGAAATGTGAGTGCCGCTCCTCCATGGCTACCTCAGTAAGGCAGGTTTTATTATGATTCCCATTTTTCGGAAAGAAACAGAGGACACAAAAGTTATGTAAATTTCCCAAAGTCACACAGCTAGTAAAGAGCTAATAAATGTCTCCTATTTGCCTTGCAGCTGATAGTAAAAGTAACTTTTTTTTTTTTTTAAGATGGAGTTTCACTCTTATTTCCCAGGCTGGAGAGCAGTGTTGGAGAGAGCTGGAGTTGCAGTGGCACGATCTCGGCTCACTGCAACCTCTGCCTCCTGGGTTCAAGTGATTCTTCTGCCTCAACCTCCCGAGTAGCTGGGATTACAGGCGCCCGCCACCACGCTCAGTTAATTTTTGTATATTTAGTAGAGACTGGGTTTCACCCTGTTGACCAGTCTGGTCTCAAACTCCTGACCTCAGGTGATTCGCCCACCTCGGCCTCCCAAAGTGCTGGGATTACAAGCGTGAGCCACCGTGCCCAGCCGTAAAAGTAACTTTCTAATTTATTGGGAGTTTTTAGAAATGTTCAGCTTTCATCAATAAGTCATTTAAAAATGCTTTTTTAAAATATTAAGCATTTTATATTGTTTTTAAGTGTGCTAAGTATACCATGAAAAAAGAAAATCTATCATGTAAAAGTTCTCATTTTAAAAAGCAAAATGATATAGGAGAATATATTCCAAGTTCCAGAAATGTTTAGTCTTGTTTTTCTCTTTCTAATCAAAAGGGTTATTTTTAACAGTTTAATCTCTGGACTGCAGTCAAAGGTGCTAAGTTTCGGTGTTGATGCAGAGTTTACAACATAGTTTTAAACATGTGAGAACTGGATTGTAGGAAAGTGCTCGGAGACCTCCAATTACAGTAGCATTCCCAGGTGTGGCCATAACAATTTTATTACCAACACGCTGGCCCTTTGCACCTCTTTCACCAGGAGAAGTAGAAGGACCTTCAGGAAACAGTCAAGCAGCAAGTGGTCGAGCAGTTTAGGTGCTATTTGCCTGATGATATTTTCTAAATTGATTTCTTTATTACCTAGAGATCTTTCTCCTTTCCTTCAATTTTCTCCTTTCCTGACACAGAAGAAAACACAGCTTTGAACAAGCAGAGAGTTGAGGTGGCACAGATCTTCAGAATATCTCATCTCCTCCATGCTAGCCAATTATTTCACTATTATCTGTACGGAAAAGAAGAGGAGAGGAAACCTGGGGAGGGAAGTCTTAGAGCTACAGTCGGAAGCACCTTTCCATTGCAAGATAAACAATCCTTCTGGATTCTTAAAAAGTTTGTTTTTAACATAATGTTTTAAAAACACAGTTTAAGTTTATTGTAGAAAAATCAGAAAACACTAAGACAGAAAGAAAAGGAGAGCCACCATCCAGGGGTCCCTAACATTACATTTATTTTTTATTTATTTTGAGATGGAGTCTCACTCTGTCATCTGGAATGGAGTGCAGTGGCACGATCTCTGCTCACTGCAACCTCTGCCTCCTGGGTTCAAACGATTCTCCTGCCTCCACCTCCTGAGTAGCTGGGATTACAGGCGCCCACCACCACACCCGGCTAATTTTTGTATTTTTAGTAGAGACAGGGTTTCGCTATGTTGTCCAGGCTGGTCTCGAACTCCTGACCTCAAGTGATCTACCTGCCTCTGCCTCCCAAAGTGCTGGGATTACAAGTGTGAGCCACCGCACCCGGCCTCCCTAACATATTAGTGTATGGACTTCCACTCACTCCTCTCTAGTGTATTTTGGTTTTTTTCAAAAAATAGGATAATTCCTTAAATATTACCTTAGAACTGGTTTTTCTTCACTTGATATCATAAACATCTTTTCACATCAGTAAGTTCATTTCTACAAATGTATACATACAACTCTAGCACAATTTATTCAAGTAATACGCTACTGAACGCTTCAATTTTTTCCTTCCTTTTTTTCTATATGAGAAACAATTTAGTGAACATCCTTGTAGCTAAATCTTTGTTTGCAATATTCTGAGATAAAATGCATAAAACACAAAATTTAACATTTTAACCATGTTCAAGTGTACAGTTCAGTGTTTTGTGTATACTCATAAGGTTGTACAAACATCACCACCACCTAATTCCAGAACATTGCCATCTCCCCATAAAGAAACTCCATACCTATTAGCAGTCATCCCCAATTCCTCCCTACCCCCATTGTCTGGCAACCACTAATCTAGTTTCTGTCTCTACGGATTTGCCTATTCCGGACATTTCATATAAATGGGATCATATCACATTTGTTCTTTTGTGTCTGGCTTGTTTCACTTAGTACATAGTATTTCCAAGATGCATCCATGTTGTAGCATATATCAGTGCTTCATTCCTTTTTGGCTGAACTATTTTTTATGCCTGAATTAGTAGTATTCCACTCTTTGGATGTACTACCACATTTTGTTCATCTATTCATCAGTTGATGGACATTGGCTTGTTTCTACCTTTTGGCTGTTGTGAATAGTGATGCTGTCAACATTTTTGGACGAGTTTTGACGTGGGCATATATTTTCAGTTCTCTTGGGTATACAGCTAGAAGTGGAATTGCAGATTCACTCTACGTTTAACATTTTGAGGAACCACCAAACTTTTCCACAGCAGCTGTGCAATTTTCCATTCCTACCAGCAATGTATTAGGGTTCTAATTTCCATCTGTGCCAATACTTATTTTCCTTTTTCTTATTATTATTGCCATTCGATTAGGTGTGGTTCTGATTTGCATTTCTTTAATAACTAATGAAGGTGAGCATCTTTTCATGTGCTTATTGGCCATTTATATATCTTCTTTGAAGAAATGGCTATTTAAATCCTCTGCCCAACTTTTTTCTTTTCTTTTCTTTTTTTTTTTTTTTTGAGATGGAGTCTAGCTCTGTTGCCCAGGCTAGAGTAAAATGGTGCAATCTCAGCTCACTACAACCTCTGCCTCCTAGGTTCAAGCATTCTCCTGCCTCAGCCTCCCAAGTAGCTGGGATTATAGGCATGCACAACCACGCTCGGCTAATTTTTGTATTTTTAGTAGAGATGGGATTTCACCATGTTGGTCAGGATGGTCTCGAACTCCTGACCTCAAGTGATCTGCCTGCCTCGGCCTCCCAAAATGCTGGATTACAGGCATGAGCCACCGTGCCTGGCCTTTTTCTCTTTTTTTTTTTTTTGAGATGGAGCCTCACTCTGTCACCCAGGCTATAGTGCAGTGGTGCAATCTTGGCTCACTGCAACCTCTCCCTCCCAGATTCAAGGGATTCTCCTGACTCAGCCTCTTAAGAAGCTGGGATTACAGGCATGGACCACCACATCCAGCTAATTTTTTTTGTATTTTTTTAGTAGGTACGGGGTTTCACCATGTTGACCAGACTGGTCTGAACTCCTGACCTCAAATGATCTGCCCGCCTCAGCCTCCCAAAGTACTGGGATTATAGGCATGAGCCACCATGCCCAGCCCTTTGCCCAATTTTTAATTGGGTTGTTTGTCTTTTCATTGTTGACATATAAATGTTATTTATGTATTCTGGATAGTATGCCCTTATCACATAAACAACTTACAAATATTTTCTCCCATTCTATAAGTTGTGTTTTCACTTTTTTTTCTTTTTTTTTTTTTTTTTTTTACTTTTTCTTAAATAGAGATGGAGTCTTACTATGTTACCTAGGCTAGTCTCAAACTCTCAAACTTCTGGACTCCAGCAATCCGCCTTCCTTGGCCTCCCAAAGTGTTGGGATTTCAGCTGTGAGCCACCAGGCCTGGCCCTTCACTTTCTTGATAGTGTCCTTTATACACAAAAGTTTTTAATTTTGATGAAGCCCAATTTATCTTTTTTTCTTTTGTTATTTGTACTTTTGGTGTCATATTTAAGAAACTGTTACCTAATCCAAGGTCATAAATATTTATACCTATGTTCCCTTCAAGAGTTTTATGAGCTCTTACATTTAGGTCTTTGATCCATTTTGAGTAAATTTTTTTATATCATGTGATACTTTAAGTATCTACTTTGGATAGATTCCTAAAAAGTGGGCATACAATGCTTCAGGGGTTGTTTTGATTTGGGTTTTTTTTTAAGAGACAAAGTCTCAAGTCTTGCTGCATCTCCAAGGCTGGAGTGCAGTGGCACGATCATAGTTCACTGCAGCCTAGAAATCCTGAACTCAAGCAATCCTCCCACCTCAACCTCCCAAGTAGCTAGAACTACAGGTGCATGCCACTATGTTCAGCTATGTTTTTTTATTTTTTGTAGAGACAGGGTCTTGCTATGTTGTCCAGGCTGGTCTCAAACTCCTGGCCTCAAGAAATCCTCCCACTTTGGCTTCCCAAAGTGCTGGGATTACAGGTGTGAGCCACCACACCAGGCCCAGTTTTAAACACAGAAGCTGAATTTCTAATTCCAGTCACAGTTCCATCATCAATGAGGACAAAAGAAGTAAGAATGCATGTATTTAACAAAACATTATATTTTTCTTTGTAAGCAAATGACTAAAATTAACAAGAAATTACTGGATAACTGCCTCACTCATTTGCCATCACTTTTTCCAGCTGCTGCTCCTACTGTCTTAATTACTTTTGTCTGGTGCTTTGCAGAACTGTCACTGTGAGGATTCATTTTGGACCTTAACTGTCAGATCACTTAAGCCAGCTTTCATCTCCTGCTAAAGATTCCACATGAAGAGATGGCATAAAAGAGCTGGTGGGTACAAGGCTCTTCACAGACATGCAAACCTGGAGAAACCATTTGTGGCCAGCATTCCTTGTTCATCTAAGAAAATACATGTTCCTTTATATTCTAGTTTTCAAAACATGGATCACTTCCTCTTCCCCTAAATTTTCTTTCCTTGTAGCTACACAGATGAAACCACTCAAGTTCCCATCTCTTCTCCCTGCCAGTGTTTCATCGGGCTGATAATGCCGGACGGGAGAAAACAAACCTCTTTGACTCTTCCGCCATCTACTGACATGGAAAACTGCCTATGCGGCAGTGAAACATAAAGCACTACCGAAAAAGAGCAGGACCTAGATGCTGAGCCCTGAAGTGGAAGACAAAAGACCAAGGTTGTTACTGAACTGGGGAATGGGGATGGAGAGCTGGATTTACAAGTGATGTCTTTTTTAAAAAAAAATATGTTAGGCTGGGTGAGGTGGCTCACGCCTGTAACCCCAGCACTTTGGGAGGCTGAGGTGGGCGGATCACCTGAGGTCAGGAGTTCGAGACCAGCCTAGCCAACATGGTGAAAACCCATCTCTACTAAAAATATAAAAAATTAGCCGGGTGTGGTGGCGCATGCCTGTAGTCCCAGCTACTTGGGAGGCTGAGGCGGAAGAATCCCTTGAACCCAGAAAGCAGAAGTTGCAGTGAGCTGAGATGGCACCACTGTACTCCAGCCTGAGCGACAGAGTGCGACTCTGTCTCAAAAAAAAAAAAAAAAAAAATATTTAAAGCTAGACATGTTGAATTTTAGCTATGGTTATTTGGTCTGGTATAAAGAGGGTCATGTTTAATGCATGAATCCCTTGCACCCTACATAACATGAGAATAATATTCACAGTCAAGGAAAACTGTGTGAACTAATTCATCTATATATATGTGATATATGTATTTTTTTAATCATAAAAGAAGAAACCCATATCTAACCAAGTAGTGACTAAGCTCTCACAATGTGAAAAAACTAAAATGTGATCTTTAAATCATTAAGGCCTAAAAACTCTCTTTCTCAGCTATATAGGTGAGTAAAGAATCAAACAGACTGGGTGCGGTGGCTCATGCCTGTAATCCCAGAATTTGGAGAGGCTGAAGAGGGAGAATCACTCGAAGCCAGGAGTTTGACACCAGCCTGGGCAACATAGGGAGACCCCTGTCTTTACCAAAAAATAGAAAAAATTAGCTGGGCATCGTGGCACACGCCTGTAGTCCCAGCTACTCCAGAGGCTGAGGTGGGAGGACCATGAGCGCCCAGGAGGTCAGGGTTGCAGTGAGCTATGATCTTGCCACTGCACTCCAGCTTGGGCAACAGAGTGAGACTCCATCTCTAAAAAAGAAAAGGAAAGAAAAATATTCAAGCACTTGGTTCTCCAAGCTGTCTGGCACAGCTGACAGCAGGAATATGCACTACAATAAAGGTCAAAGTACAATAAGTTGGCAGTATTTTCTGTGGAGGGCACACTTTGCAGTTTCACTTTATATTGTATAAATCTCAAGCAATACTGCTTTTCTGACTTCTGATTGGAAAGAGACCATTCCACACTATACTACCTGTACTTCCTATCATTGGCAACCCTCCTTTTCCTTGCATATGAAGCCCATTTAACAGTATATCTTGCAGCAAAGATTTCTTAACAGGATATAAAAACATTAGCCATAAAAGGAAAAGGTGAAGGATTAGCCTATCCTAAAATTAAGAATATCAGGGGCTGGACATGGTGGCTCATGCCTGTAATCCCAGCACTTTGGGAGGCCAAGGTGGGAGGATCGCTTGAGTCCAGGAGTTTGCAATCAGCCTACGTAACATAGGGAGACCTTGTCTCTATAAAAACTAAAAAAAATTCGCCAGGTGTGGTGGCACATGCCTGTAGTCCCAGCTACTCAGGAGACTGAGGTGGGAGAACTGCTTGAGACCAAGAGGTCGAGGCTGCAGTGAACGGTGATTGCACCACTGCGCTCCAGGCTGGATGAGAGCAAGACCCTATCTCAAAAAAAAAAAAAAAAAATTTAAGAACATCTTTTCAAATGATACCACTAAGAGTTCTAATAGGCAAACTATAGGTAGAAGAAGAAATCTGCAATAAATGTATCCCTCAAAGAATTCATATCCAGAATACATAAAAAACTCTGATCATGGCGACCTAAAACCCTCTTCCCCAAGAATATGACAGTGATGATGACTCTTACAAAGTGTTGTAGGTCACGGAGAATGTAAGAAGACACCAGTGGTGAAATCAAGTGTTTGGTCCCAGTTGGGGACCTGTGGTAGAAAAATATTCAGTGGCTACCCAGACTGTAACGGGTGGTGTTACTGGCTGGTGTGCCGGATCTGTGTTCCAGAAAGTTGGAAAACACAGCAACTGCAGTAGGAAGTGGCTTTCTTCTCCTTCAGATTGCTAGTCATAGTGGCTACGTGCAAATCGACTGGAAGAGAGTTGAGAAAGATGTAAACAAAGCAAAACGACAGATTAAGAAATGAGCAAATAAAGCAGCACCAAAAATCTACAATATTAATTGAAGGAGTCACAGAATTTATCAAACAGAACATCATGATATCCAGTCGATTTGCGGGAGGTTTTTTGCTAAGACATGCATCTTAAGGAGATGAATATTCTCCCATAGTGGATTCTACTCTGAGAAGAGAAGTGGCAGCAACAAGGTGGTCTCTCAACAGTACATGCTGCCAGGGTCTCTAGGGCAAGGAGAAGCAACTCGCTGTACAATACTGAACTCACAACTTAGCATTTTGCCATCTGAACCTTGCCAAACTAGTATCTGCTGTCAAACAACCTATGTGGAATGTGAATAATAGTATTCTTGAGCAAAATATGGCTTTCATATTTTTTTTAAATTCACCTTTTAGAAATTCACCTGTAAAATATCACCACTGGATGTAGACCTGGAGAGTAAAGAAATATGTTGGATTTATTGCCCAGTGAAATATTATCTTTCTATTTAAATAACATGTTCTTCATTGTGCTTTATGGTATAGTGCTAATAATTTAAAATTTTTATTATAGCTTCAATATTAGGGCTGACTTTTTAAAAAACAGCTATGTTTGCAATACACTGAAGAACTGTAATGTCCTTTTGTGAAAAGCTTTAGAAATGATATAATTATTGGCTGGGCACAGTGGCTCACACCTGTAATCCCAGCACTTTGGGAGGCCGAGGGGGGTGGATCACCTGAGATCAGGAGTTTGAGACCAGCCTGACCAACATGGAGAAACCCCATCTCTACTAAAAATACAAAATTAGCTGGGCATGGTGGCACATGCCTGTAATCCCAGCTACTCGGGAGGCTGAAGCAGGAGAATCACTTTAACCCGGGAGGTGGAGGTTGTGGTGAGCTGAGATCGTGCCATTGCACTCCAGCCTGGGCAACAAGAGCAAAACTCCATCTCAAAAAAAAAAACAAAAAAAATGGCCGGGTGCGGGGTGACTATTATAAATGTAGAACTCAATGGATTTTAACAACTGAGCATTTCTATATAACCTGCATCCAGTTTAAGAAATGGAACATGGCCGGGTGTGGTGGCTCACGCCTGTAATTCCAGCACTTTGGGAGGCCGAGGCAGGTGGATCACGAGGTCAGGAGATCAAGACCATCCTGGCTAACATGGTGAAACCCCGTCTATACTAAAAGTACAAAAAAATTAGCCGGACATGGTGGCAGGCGCCTGTAGTCCCAACTACTCGGGAGGCTGAGGCAGGAGAATGGCGTGAACCCAGGAGGCAGAGCTTGCAGTGAGCCGAGATGGCGCCACTGCACTCCAGCCTGGGTGACAGAGCGAGACTCCGTCTCAAAAAAAAAAAAAGATATAATTCTTAAAGATATTAAACAGACCAAAAAAAAAACAAACTTACAAATCAATAAGAAAAAAGACAGACAATTCAATGGAAAGACAAAAGACTAGCAGATATTTCACAAGAGGATATACTAACAGTCAATAAAAGTATGAAAAGGTGTTCAACTGATCAGTCATCAGGGATATGTGGATTAAAACTAAAATTTTTATTTTATTTTAAATAATACAGACGTGTTCTCACTATGTTGCCAAGGCTGGTCTCAAACTCCTGGACTGAAGCGATCCTCCTGTCTTGGCCTCCCAAAGTGCTGGGATTACAGGTGTGAGCCACTGGGCCCAGTCTAAAATGTTATCAGAATGGTTAAAATGAAAAGATGCAAAATATGAAGAGGTGGCAAGGATGTGGAACCACTAGAACTCTCACACACTGCTGGTGGAATATAAAGGGGTATGAACACTTCAGAAAATCATTTGCCAATGTCTCCTAAAACTGAACATGTTTATACCCTATGATGTAACAATCCACTCCTAGAACTCTACCCGACAGAAATGCATCTATATTTAACAGAACACCGGTACTACAGTGTTAATTGGAACTACCCAAATGCCTTTGAAAAAATTATGTTACATTTGGCCGGGCATGGTGGTTCATGCCTGTAATCCCAGCACTTTGGGAGGCCGAGGCAGGCAGATCATGAGGTCAGGAGATGGAGACCATCCTGGCCAACATGGTGAAACCCCGTGTCTACTAAAAATACAAAAATTAGCTGGGCATGGTGGCGCGTGCCTGTAGTCCCAGCTACTGGGGAGGCTGAGGCAGGAGAATTGCTTGAACCTGGGAGGCAGAGGTTGCAGCAAGCTGAGATTGCGCCACTGCACTCCAGCCTGGGCAACAGAGCAAGACTCTATCTCAAAAAAAAAAAAAAGAAAAAAAGAAAAAATTACATTACATTCACATGATGAAATACTATACAGTAAGAAGAATGACCTAAAACTATTTGCAAAAATATGGATGAATCTTACAAAAAAATAGGTTTAGCAAAACGTAAAGAGAAAAGAGTACATGCTATACAGTTGCATTTACATAAAGTACAAAAATGGCTAAATTAATCTATATTGTTATAAGTCAGGACAGCAGTTGCCCTTGGGAAGAAAGTTAGTGACTGGGAAGGAATGGAGCACAGGTGAGTGGGCTTCTGAAAATTGGTAATGCTCCACTTCTTTTTTTTTTTGAGGTGGAGTTTTGCTCTTGTTGCCCAGGCTGGAGAGCAATGGCGTGATCTCGGCTCACTGCAACCTCTGCCTCCCGGGTTCAGTGATTTTCCTGCCTCAGTCTCCTGAGTAGCTGGGATTACAGGCGCCCACCACCACACCCGGCTAATTTTGTGTTTTTAGTAGAGACGGGGTTTCTCCATGATGGTTAGGCTGGTCTCAAACTCCCAACCTCAGGTGATCCGCCTGCCTCGGCCTCCCAAAGTGCTGGAATTACAGGCGTGAGCCACCACACCCGGCCATGTTCCATTTCTTAAACTGGATGCAGGTTACATAGAAATGCTCAGTTGTTAAAATCCATTGAGTTCTACATTTATGATAGTCACTTCTCTGCATGTATTATACTTTGACAAAAAGTTTGAAAATAATTGTACACAAGACAGCTTAAAATTTTGGTGGCTAAATTGTTTCTTTTATCTATAGATACTTTTCAAATTATTTTTCAGTTTCTCAGCTTTCTTCTTTAAGAATTGTCAGTATTCGCATCAAATTACTTTCTTACTGGCCAGGCACGGTGGCTCACACCTATAATTCCAGCACTTTGGCGGGCTGAGGCTGGAGGATCACTTGAGCCCAGGAGCTCAAGACCAGCCTGGACAACAAAGTGAGACACTCGTCTCTACAAAAAATTGAAAAACTAGCTGGGTGTGAGGGCACTACACCTGTGGCCCCAGCCACACAGGAGGCTGAAGCAGGAGGATCACTTGACCCCAGGAGGTCGAGGCTACAGTGAGCCAAGGTCATGCCACTGCACTCCAGCCTGGGTGGCAGAGCAAGACCCTGTCTCAAAAAAAAAAAAAAAGTTTCTTACTAGTTAGCCTTTCTAAGCCTCTTTCCTGAGCCTAGTTTTTAAAGTACAGTGCCTAGCACAGTGTCTGGCACAAAATGCTCAATAAATGGTAAATTTATACCTTCTCCTAAACAAGTGGGACAGGTTTAGGAACCTTTTCCACATACTAACACAGCACTCTGTACTTCTCCCTGTCTTAGCATTTCTTACTACTTTCCAGGACTAGAAGTCATTTGAGTGCAAGAATACTGTGTCATCTACCATAATATTCCTAGCACTGAGTTCAGCATCTGATGTGGAATAAGATCTCAATATTTGTTAAATAGATGGTTGAATAAATAAATAAACTTCTAGTACTTTGCAACATCTATTACTGTACTGCTAGGTTATGGAATCACATTTGTTTTCCCTGAAATTAGTTTTCTTGGCTTCTCCATCCACTGATAATCTCTCCCACAATATCGTGACTTGATTCTATTCCAGGTGAACCTTTTCCTAGTATTTCTTGTATTCTTTATTATCTGTCATGTTAGGGCAGCTGTGGAGCTTCATTTTTACAACTGCTGAATCTAAACTTAACTGCTGATTTTCTACCATCCATTTTCAACCTTCTTTAAAAAGCCTGGCGAGTAACTTTATCTGTCATGGCCCATTTCAATGCCCTCAATAGTAAAACCGACAAATGTGGAGACCCATCCTTAATGAACAGACCAGTTTGGTCATTCTTACTATTTTCTATGGATTTTCAACATGATTAAGAAAAAATAACCTGAGGCTAAGAATTGTAGTTACCCAGCTGAATGGAAGGCAAAGGGAGAAACTAGACGCTCCCAGGTAACTGCCCAGTTTTTGTTTTTGTTTTTCCTTTCCACCAATGACAAGGCATGCTCAATAACTTTACTCCCGAGGGAGGATATCCCATTCTGAAAAACACACCACTGTATGCGATAAAGGCAGGGGGAGGAAACATTACACTGTGGGAGAGGAAACAAACGTTTGATAAGCGTGTAACAGAAAACAGTTCTGGCAACTATTATTTCTTCTTCTCCCTCAAATCCAGGAAAGGTCCATAGCCCATTTTCTGTAATATTTCACCAACCAAAATGATCTCTTGGAGTTGAAAATAAACGCCCCCATTTCCAACCCTCCATCACTCTAAAATTATTAGTGATCTTCAGGTACTTGAAAAAGTAAACTTCTGGCCAGGCGCAGTGACTGATGCCTGTAATCCCAACATTTTGGAAGGCCAAGGCGGGCGGATCACTTGAGGTCAGGAGTTTGAGACCACCCTGGCCAACATGGTAGAACCCCATCTCTACTAAGAGTACAAAAATTAGCCGGGTGTGGTGGTGCACACCTGTAGTGCCAGCTGCTTGGGAGGCTGAGGCAGGAGAATCGCTTGAACCCGGGAGGCGGAGGTTGTAGTGAGCCAAGATCACACCACTGCACTGTGACAGAGCAGGCTCCATCTCAAAAAAAAAAAAAGTAAACTAAACTTCTTATTGAAATGTAATGCACAGAGAAGTATACAGCTCTCTCCAAACCTTTTTTATCTCTCTCCAATTATTTTTTTAAAAAAAGTATATGTGCTGCCAGCATGCTTCCTTGTTATGAACTGTGCACAGGTAGGATTCTGCTAATATTGTGTAAATTATAAAACATATACAAACAGGACAGGAGAGAAAATGAGGAAAAATCAACAGAAATAGGAGTTCAAATTTTTACTTTGTACACTTCAATGGGCCAGTCTTGCATAAAACTTTAGGAATCACAGCTTTAAAGACAGTGGCAACACGCTGCATTCACAACCAGATTGACTGGAGGCTCTAAGAAAGGTTTGGTAGCTTCTGGCCTCAATTGTATGACATCAACTCAATCTCCAAAAATACACTGGACAGAAATCCAGCTGTCCTAAAAGTTTAGAAATGTGGCCACCGTGTCTGTGATATCCAAGGGTTGCAAATCACATTGCATGTCTTTATCCGCAACGGCAGTCTTCTAGGAAAATGGCATTTGGGGAAGGAAGGTGGATACAAATATACTTTCTTCCTCCTTTGTGATAATATAAAATTAATTGCAGAAAAAGTAACGGTTGGCTCTTAGCTGTTATCAAAGATTAAAATTATCTTGGTCAAAGGGAAATAGAAATTAGGTTCTCCAAACTTTTAAAACGTGTTTCTAAGGTTTACAGTTGAGGTGAAATAATTGTTTAGCTGACTGTGGATGAAGCAATGAAATAACTCCAGTTTTAACTCACTGGGTAACCATTAGGTAAGCTTCTGCATCTGTAAACTGTGACACTGGAGGTGCCTACAACACTGAGTATGACGTGTGACTAGCACCACCTAGTGGACATTCATGTGGCAATACGTGATAAAGGAAGCTGCATGGCCAGGATGGAAAAGTTGCTGGTCACAGTAGCAGCAAAGGGCTTAGCTAGTTCTTCCTGGCAGCCTCCTCAATAATTCATAATTTACTGGGAATCATATATCAAATAGTTTTAGCTCTTCACAAGAAAATGAAATTTATAATTAACTGCATTGCCCGGGTGCAGTGGCTCACACCTGTAATCCCAGCACTTTGGGAGGCCGAGGCAGGCGGATCACGAGGTCAGGAGTTCGAGACCACCCTGACCAACATGGTGCAACCCCGTCAAATACAAAAATTAGCCGGGCATGGTGGCACACGCCTGTAATCCCAGCTACTCAGGAAGCTGAGGCAGGAGAATGGCATGAACCTGGGAGGTGGAGGTTGCAGTGAGCCGAGATCGTGCCATTGCACTCCAGCCTGGGTGAGAGACTCTGTCTCAAAAAAAAATTAACTGCATTATGACAGACTTTTTTCCTTTTAACAATTGAAACTGGCATACCAAGGATGCTCTAGATACAGTCATAAAGATAATGCTTACTGCATCTCTCACCACTAGCTTACTTGGAAAAGAACAAAAAAAAAAAAGTTATAAAGAAAATCTGCCTGGACCAGGAGTGATAGCTCACATCTGTAATCTCCGCACTTTGGTAGGCCAAGACAGGAGGACTGCCTGAGGCCAGGAGTTTGAGGCCAGCCTGGTCAATATAGCGAGACCCCAGCTCTGTTAGAAAAAAGAAGAAGAAGAAAATCTGCCTGATAAAGAGCTAAAGAAGCAGCCTCAAGCTGCTAGAGCCACAAGCGCCCTTGGAACTGTGCACTCAAATGGCATTGTCTTTAGCACTAGCATAACTGGGCAAAAGGAGCACCATCTCTGTAACCTATAACTTGAATGGTGCTTGCTCCCTTGGAGTTGCTCAAGGAGTCTAGACTGGCCAAAGCAGGCAACCCGCCTGGCTTAAACTAACTATGCTTGGAACTTTGGGCCTTGAGGCTAAGAGGTGTGTTGTACTATTTCAGCATGTTCTATGAATTGGTTCCACAGAGCTGTTACAGCACAGCCAAATTTTACCCTTCAAAAACCATCCTAGGTAGGCCTACCCGAAAAAAATTAACGCAGGAACAGAAAACCAAATACCACATATACTCATTCATAAGTGGAAGCTAAACCTTGGGTACTCATGGACATAAAAATATGGCAACAACAGACACTGGGGACTACTGGAAGGGGGAAGGTGACAAGGGTTGAAAAACTGTTAGGTACTGTGCTTACTATCTGAGTGACAGGATCATTCACACCCCAAACCTCAGCATCATGCAATATACCCAAGTAACAAACCTGCACATGTACTCCCTGAATCTAATATAATCATTCCTTCAAAAAATCATCCTGAGAGCCTATCTTGGCCACCCTCTGGATTTCAACATACTTTCTGTGCAGCTTAATTATAGCTGGCATAGCTTCATGCCCTCTATACAATTTCCCAATCCTGGGATTCACGTGCTGCCAAAGCATAATAATCTTGTAGTGAATACATATTCTCCTTTAAGCACTGAAACCTAAGAAAGCTTTGAGCTTTTTTATGGGGGCAGAGGGGTGGTTGCTGATGTGAACTGTTTAAGACCTTTCCCTGTGTTCATCATAACTACAGATCAAAAAAGTTTTCATTCTTAGCATATCCAATTAGACTTCATTGCTAAAGATTAAAGAACAAATGAGGGAACAAGCTTATCATTAGGTGCTTATCACTGTGCACCTATTATAGGCCAGGCCCTCTATGATCCTCATTTTACTCTTACTACAGCTGTGTTTGGTATTATTTCCTCCACTTACAAAGGAAATGAGCTCAGAGAAAAATTATCAAAGATCATAAAGCCCGTAAGTAGCAAAACCAGGATTTAAATTCAAGTCTCCTGACTCTAATTCCATTGTTTATTCATCTATGCCCTGGTGATATTAACTAATAAGCTCACGTGCCAAACATAACCCTTACCCCCTATCCACTACATACTTACTTCTGAATAGAAAATAAAAGTCACACGCAATAGAATGACAAGAAAAACGCCCCACAATCTCAGTATGCTACGATTCTCAAACAGGACTTCACGATTCTAGACACATGATTTCTCAAGCATCAAGGGACTACTTAGAACACTTAGTAGGGCCTTGTACGTAGGTGCTCAATGAAAGGTTGTTTTAAAAGTCTCGCAGTATTACCCCACAGATTATTTTGTTCATTTACAAAAGAAAAGATATATACTTTAAAATGGAAAAAGATCTGGCGATCTTAACCCAGCGATTAATCTTAGCATCACCAACAGTGGGACAACCTGACATTGTGTGCTTCTTGACATGATGCAATAACAGAGGCACCACACAATCTATGCTATATCCTTGCCAAAAGTAAAATCCACATCTACTAAGAAAACAACCAAGCCTGGACAACATAGTGAGACATCATCCCTACCAAAAAAGAAGTTAGCCAGGCATGGTGGCACAGGCCTGTAGTCCCAGCTACTCAGGAGGCTGAGGCAGGAGAATTGCTTGAGCCCAGACGTTCAGGGTTACAGTAAGCTATGATCATGCCACTGCACTCCAGCCTGGGAAAAGAGGGATATTCTGTCTCAAAATAAAAAATAACAATAATAAAACATAACCAGAAAAATACAGGATAGGGGATATTATACAAGACAATTGGCTCGGACACTTCAAAATGTTCATTGCCATGGGGGGAAAAAGCAGAGGACTATTCTAGATTAAAAGAGGAAAGATATAACCAAAAGTATGCCTGAACCTTGGACCAGACCCTGGATGAGGAGAAAATGTTTTAAAAGACGCTTTGGGATGATAGGGACAATTTATTCCACACAGATCTATCATATTGGATATTGAGTTATTATTAATCAGCTCAGATATGGCAATGACATTATGGCTAGGGAGGAGAATATTCTTATTCCTAGATGAATGTGTATTTAGAGGTGAAGTATCATGGTGTTACAATTTACTTTCAAATGATTCAGCAAAAGAAATTAGATAAAGCACATATGATAAAATGTTGCATTTGTGGATCTAGGTGAAAGCTATACTATTTTACTATTCTTTCAACTTTTCTGTGTACTTAAAATTTCTTCAAAGTATTTTTTAACATTCTTGAATAAAATTCATCAAGACAGTTGGGATAAATTCAACTCTTCTATGAATATGATTTCTGAAAATACCAAGTTGTAAGCAATCAATCAATATAAATATTTATTGTGACCCTGCTATTAATATATCCTAATCAACCCCTCTGGGAGCTGTAGTGGTGACTAAACAGACATGCTTAATGCTCTCTTGGAACCCATGTAGCATGTTATTTTGTACGCGTGTGTGTTGGAACAAAGAGGAATTATTCTGGAATGCTTCCCCAAGTGATGCCTCAGCTTAAACCTGAAGGATAAATAAGTAGGTGTTGCCTAGTTATAGGATGGTGGGGAAAAGGGTCAGAGAAAACGAACAGGTGTGAAGGCACTAATGATGGAGTTGGCCAATCTGGAGAGTGAGAATATTTACTTACTCCTACTGCTTCCTCCAGGCCCCCACTCTTTTTAGATAGCCTGTTGGTCTCCTGGTTCCATTAACCAACTCCCTGTATTCAATCTTCAGACCCAGGAGTAGTAGTAACAGGACTCCAATGTTACTAGTCTCAAGAACTATACTCACCCTGAGGTTTCCCTATACCCTACATACAACTTTGTAAAGGTCCCTTTATTAAACTTTCCTCAAATTATCCAATTTCAGTAAGCCATCTATTTCCTGCCAGCAGGACTGATAAAAATCTCTAGAGACAGATATGGGAGATGTCTGCACATTTCATATGGTATCTAGGACCATGGAATGGAGATGATCTGGGAAGAAGGCTGAAGATGAAGCCTGGGCCAGTGAGCATCTGAGGTCCAAGGAAAACCTGGAAAGTGTGTTTTCAACCAAGAGTATTTCAAGAAAGAAACTGTCAGTCGTATTAAGTACTGTGGAGAGTCTGGGTAAACAAGATAAAGGCTTTGGAATGTCCCATGAAGAAGCCATCAGTGACAGATCAACATTGAAGAGATTTGTAAAGTTAACTGGAGGCCAAGTATACACTTACTTGAGGGAAAAAAAAAAAAAAACAGTATGGCCAGGCATGGTGGGTCACACCAGTAATCCCAGCACTTTGGGAGGCTGAGGCGAGCAGACCACTTGAGGTCAGGAGTTCGAGACCAGCCTGGCAAACATGGCGAAACCCTGTCTCTACCAAAAAATACAAAAATTAGCCAGGCATGGTGGCACATGCCTGTAATCCCAGCTACTCAGGAGGCTGAGGTGGGAGAATCCCTTGAACCCAGGGGATTCACTGCAGAGGTTACAGTGAGCTGAGATTGAGCCACTGCTCTCTAGCCTGGTCTACATAGTGAGACTCTGTCTCAAAAAAAAAAAAAAGAAAAGGAAAGGAAAAAACAAAAAAACAGTATAATTGTTCAGGTTTCTATTTTAACTCTACCAGGAACTTACTAAATAATTTGAGATTTTTTAGTTTTAATTATTTTGAGATTTAAATATAAATTTAAGCAAAAACAATCTTTCTCTTTTATTTGCAAAAAGCCAATACCGGCTGGGCATGGTGGCTCACGTCTATAATCCCAGCACTTTGGGAGGCTGAGGCACGTGGGTCACCTGAGGTTAGAAGTTCAAGACCAGCCTGGCCAACATGGTGAAACCCTATCTCTACTAAAAATATAAAATTGGCTGGGCGTGGTGGCGGGCACCTGTAATCCCAGCTACTCAGGAGGCTGAGGCAGGAGGATCGCTTGAACCCAGGAGGCGGAGGTTGCAGTGAGCCGAGATCACGCCATTGCACTCCAGCCTGGGCAACAAGAGCAAGACTCTGTCTAAAAAAAAAAAAAGCCAATACCTGGAGATACAGTTAAGCTAACGTAAGCCATAGAAGTTTAGAGAATAAATGCTGTAAAACAGAATAAATCATTTTCCCCTTTCAGACAAAGAGCAGGCTTTCACAAAAAAATCTTTTGTCTCTCCCTAAACTGAATGACTAAGTTCTTTTACGCTAAAGCTTGCAACGAAGTTTGTCTAAGACCCCCTAGTCAACATACAATAACAAGCAGTTTCTAACCAGGGTGTAAGGTATTTGATACCTAAAGCATTCTCATGATACAATGAGTAACCAAACTCCACAGCTTGAGAAATTGTTAGACAGAACCCGCAGATCCCTTTCTTTGAGAACATGAGCCTGTGAAATTATCTATCTTTGATCCAATTTGGCTTTCTCCTCCCTTCCAAGTTCACTGAACATCACACAAAAATGATTGCCTGGCCACTACAATGCTAAATCTGGGGCACTAGGAACGCTGAATAGAAAAGGCTCCCAGAGTACCTTTTATTGTTCACTGCAGAGCAGCTACCTTGATGAATTGTTTTAAGATATCGTTTCACTAAACCTCCAGCAGTTTTCTCCACAAAAAGACAGATAATAGGTACTTTGAACATTACCAAAATTAAAAAAAAAATTTTTTTGATTAAGTTAAAGATCAACATATCTGCAAGAGCTAAACTTGCCCCTCATTTCAGCCTTCAGAAAGAAGGGAGGCAAGAAGAGACCCAGGGAACGGTTTCCAATGAGGGTTAGGACAGCATTACTGTAGCAGACAGTTTAGGGAACAAAGGCTCTCAAATAAGAAAAGCAGATTCTTTCATTCAAGTTACATGACCTCCTGGCACCTCCTACCTGTAAATAGATTTTTTTTTACTTTGCGGGGTTACTTAAACAATGTTTAAAAGTGCCTGGCCCAACAGTAGGTCTTTTCCTTTCTTTTTTTTCTTTGGAGATGGAGTCTCGCTCTGTCACCCAGACTGGAGTGCAGTGGCCCGACTCGGCTCACTGCAACCTCTACCCCCCGGGTTCGAGCAATTCTCCTGCCTCAATCTCTCGAGTGGCTAGGACCACAGGCGCCTGCCACCATGCCTGGCTAATTTTTTTATTTTTAGTAGAGACGGGTTTCACCATGTTGGCCTGGTTGGACTTGAACTCCTGACCTCAAGGGATCCACCCGCCTGGGCCTCCCAAAGTGCCGGGATTACAGGCATAAGCCACAGTGCCCAGCCAGGGTTTTTCATATTGTGAGAGCCATTTTTCTTTTTACTTGCTAGACAAAGCATTTGCATTGTAGGGCGAGAGGACCAATTTAAAGAGATTCAGTTAAAAAAAAAAATGCTGTGACAAACTCTGGGTGCCTTCCCATTAGCCCCACCCACACCTCTTGGTATCCAATCCTTCGTATGAGCCTCTCCCCTTGGATATGGGCAAGACCTGAAAAGACCCCTCTTGCTGGCAGCTTGGCTCTCGTCACTTGCTGGTAGTGACAGTAATCATGTCTGTGGTCCAGTCAGCAGCCAGGCCATGCAGGGAGCACCCAGCTGGCAAGGAACTAAGGAGGGCCTCCAGCTGACAACCACTGAGAGGTCTGGGCACTCAGTCCTGCAGTGGCAAGAAATGAATTCTGCCAGCCGAGTGAGGCTGAAATGAGTTCTTCCCAAATCACCAGGTGAGAATGCAGATGAGACTATGAGCTTTCTAAAGGACCTATCTAAACCATGCTCAGACAGAAACTGAGACGCATTTGTTTTAAGCCACTGAATCTGTGGTAATTTAGGACGTAGCAATAGATAATACAGGTACTGTCAACTTCCTTAGTTACCTTGTTAATTTCATAGTAACTGTATTAGGTGGCATCCGGACTATCCCAAAGCAAATTTAAATACTAACAGTAGTATAAAAAGTCTGGCCCTTTATTACCTTTCCCAGGTAATAAAACAATTGGTTTCTAAAAGTTTGATATGGATTACACCTCTTAGGATTCCTCATAATCCTGAGAAGTAAATATTCCCATTAATTATTTAACTCAAATGACTAACAAGGGGCAGAGCTAGGAACTTGAGAACCAGGGTCCAACCCCTGATGCCACCACCCTTCCGACTTTTATAGTTTCCCTAAAGTCTCAATGATGCTTCCCACTATGCCCATAGACAGTAATAAAACCACAGACAGTAAAAAGTACTGGGAACATTTTGTTCTTCCTTTTAAATCCATCTTATCCACTAGATTAATAATTGTGCACATCAGTTAAAATGTCTTTTATTCCAAAGTCTATGTCTCAGTAAAGAGGAATTTATTCCCTTCATGGCTTGTTATTAATACTAAGCACTTAAACTGAGTATATGTGAAGGCCAAAAACATTATTCTTACTGAAGACCTGTCAAACAAAGCCACAAAACAGCTCCTTTTATTTTCTAATAAGACTAGATTTATTCAATACCCTAGTAAAAGTTTTGATTATAAGTATCCAACAGTATAAAAAGTACAAAACAGATCCGTAGATTTCTAATATATTAATACAAAGTGCATGACTACATACAGTACATCCTACAGGCAAAGAGAGGTGGAAGGGGAAAAAGAAGACTGTGGTTGAGGTCTAGTAATAAATAAATAAATACAGAAGTAGAGATGATCCATATTATAGTATATTCTACCACCAATACTGCAGCCAAAATGTACAAAAAAAATCATTTCAAAATAACTCAGGAGGATGATAATGGCTGGACTTTTGTAATTCGCCTCAAAGACTGTGGGAGAGCCAACTCAACTCACTGTATAGTCTGTGCATATGGTGATATGGTGGCTTGTAGCATGTAGGTTTTTTCCAAAAGAAGGAAATATAAGATGTTTAGATTAAGAACTATAAAACTACAGGGTGCCTATAAAAGGTGGCTTACTACTTATTGTTATTATACTATCCAATTTTTAAAATGCAGTTTAAAAAATAAGCACTGAGTCTTGTTATTATAAGGCAGGCAAATGTTTCTCCCTCATTCTGAAAAGACTGAACTGGCGATGCTTTTCCTGAACATTTAGAAAAGAGGCAGTAAGAGTACTCCGGTTTGGGTTCAAGTGAGAGGCTTTTCATGAAAATCTTAGGATTGAAGAGCTCTAAGTTCAGGATATCTCAATGTTCAGAAAGCCTGACTAAAAGAAGCCAAACCAAAACCATTTAATGTGAACACAAACCTCTTTTCTTTTAGTAAGTTTTACTTTTAATACAGAGTGAAAGAAAATAAAAACTTAATAGGCTAAAACAAGTCAAACACCCATTCTACACAGATAAAAAACCTTCACAAAGGTCAACTGAAGTAATCCAGAGCTGAAACTGAATTGCGCAGATTTTCAATGAAGTCACAGAAGTCATGTAACACAAACAAAAGTCGATTATATTTACACACTCAGCAAGCCCTCTAAGAAATGTGCCCCAAGAAGCATTAACCTTT
Source organism: Pongo abelii (assembly GCF_028885655.2). Taxonomy (NCBI): domain Eukaryota; kingdom Metazoa; phylum Chordata; class Mammalia; order Primates; family Hominidae; genus Pongo; species Pongo abelii. The sequence goes on from NC_071995.2 coordinate 32,409,982, forward strand.
GTTTTGTGCCATCCTGAAGACTTGCACATTTTATTTTTCAGATAGCTTAACATTTTTAATCGAGTGTGTTCTCCACCATGTGGTAATGCTTTGGTACTATTCACACAGGGTCTCGCCTGTCCTAAAGACTTGCCATTTCCCCAAGAGGAGCTCTGATTCTGCTTTAGAAGTTTTACATAAATTAAAATCTTTATCAAATATTAATATGAAGGGAGACACTGGATGCAACATATATAGTCAAGTTACCTCTCTGTATATTTAGAAATTACTTTCTCCTCCAAGGTATTTGCAACAGAAAGCTCAGTCTGTCCTGCTTAATAATCAGTAGTACAGGTTTGAATCATCAGAAGCTTGGCAAGACCTTAATATTTCAAAATTATTAACAACTACCTCTAGGGGCAAGTTCATGTTACTGAGTTATGACAAATTTATTATCATGAGGGAAAACAAGAGTAGCCAGCCATCTTAAAAATGCCCCAACCACTGCTTCTCAATACAGAAAGACTAAAAACTACATACAGTTTATCATACAACAAATCCCATCTCTGTCCCCTGAAATTCCCCTAGTTTCATTCATTAGAAGGGGATTAAAAAAAAAAAAAAGACTTAAAGAGCACTTTACAGCAGCATTCAGCTTTCCTATGAAATACTCAGCATCTTAAATATTATGTACAACTCTTTTTTTAGTAAGCTAGACACTGGCTTCAGAGTTTGTGGGACTGGGGGAAATCAACCCATTCAAAACTACTCTAGAAATTGTCTTTTGGCAGAATAGCAGGTATCCAAGTTAAAAATAAGAGGGTCATTTGAGACCAGCCTGGCCAACATGGTGAAACCTCGTCTCTACTAAAACTAAAAAATTAGCTGGGTCTGGTGGCGGGCACCTATAAACCCAGCTACTTAGGAGGCTGAGGCAGGAGAATCACTTGAACCCGGGAGACGGAAGTTGCAGTGAGCCAAGATCACGCCACTGCACTCCAGCCTGGGTAACAAGAGCAGAACTCCGTCTCAAAAAAAAAAAAAAAAAAGAGGGTCAGTTTGTTGCTTTGTGGTCTTTTCAAAATTCAGATTTTTTTTTTGTTCCCCTTCTACATAAAAACCTCAGTCACCACTCCTGAGTGGAGATGGGCAGAGGCTCTGGCCCCTGCTCCTCTGGCTTCTCGGCAGCTGCTTTCTTATTGCTGCAGCAAGGCTTGAAGAGATGTGTGTCAATGAGGACTTCCCCAAAACGGCCTTTATAGATGATCCCACAACATATCTTCTGTCTAAAAGAAAAAATGGAGAACAAGATACATTAATAAGGAAGAAAAATAGGAATACAAAAGAAATCTACTCACTATAATAACTAGTCCAATATAACTAAAGAGTTGTGCTTCTACAATCTTGCACATTCCAAGTGAAAGGGCTCCTAGAGTAACCCCAATTAGCTAGAGAAGGGGAATTACCCAGTTGCCTTAAAGGCCACACTGGAATCTTCTCAAATATTGAGGAAGATGGCATTTTGAAAGACAGCAGTCAGTTTCAAAGGCTGCCCCTGATGTTGTTAACTATTTCCTCCAAAATCACCAACTCTTGAAAAAAAAATCAGCCACCATAAACTGGCTGATGCAGCTAGCAATTTTTTATATATATTTAATTTTTTTTTTCTTTATCAACTCCTAAGTGCTTGAGTGGTAGTTTTTAATTAAATACTGAGTAGATAAAAATACATGTGTGGGCCGGGTGTGGTGGCTTACACCTGTAATCCCAGCAGTCTGGGAGGCTGAGGTGGGCAGATAACTTGAGGTCAGGAGTTCGAGACCAGCCTGGCCAACATGGCGAAACCCCATCTCTACTAAAAATGCAAAAATTAGCCAGGCATGGTGGCACATGCCTATAGTCCCAGCTACTTGGGAGACTGAGGCAGCAGAATCACTTGAACCCAGGAGGCGGAGGTTGCAGTGAGCCGAAATCACACCACTGCATTCTAGCCTGGGAGACAGAGCAAAACTGTCTCCAAAAAAAAAAAAAAAAAAAAAGTGTGTGTGTTAGCAAAGGCATCAAAAATGACAACACAGTAAGAATGCCTACAGACCACATACTCTAAGGGAAAAAAAGATCATTTCCTATGAAGCTCCCTGCAGGCCCCTCCACAGTCCCATCCTACCTCATCTCATCCTCCCCCCACTTAATTTTAGGTTTATCGCTCCCTTTTCTTTATACTTCATGGTTTCACCGTGTGTTGGCATCTCTAATCATACTGCACAGTTATCCATTACACACACAAACACACACACACACACAGAATCACAATGTATTCTGCAATGTTTTAGTCAACATTAATTGAGATCCATACATATTGTTATAGAGCTTTATTTCATTTTAACATGTATAATATTCTACCCTGTGAATATATAACACAGTTTTATTTATCTACTCTTATTTTAATGTATAAATCAGTGGACACATCCTAAAGGTTTTTACTAGTTTATATTGCTGGCATATAGGAATGGGAACATCTTCAACTTTACTCAAAAATGGCCATTTATCTACATGGTTATAACTATTTACACCTATAACTGACAGTGTTCTCATCATTCCATACCCTCTCTCCAACATTTGGTAATAGACTTTATTTTAGTTTTTCCACCAATCTAATGAGTATAAAATGGTATCTCATTGAAATTTTACTTTGTATTTCCTTGATTTTCAAAAAGTTTGAACACATTATCATTTAATTTGTTATTTCATGATTCCTTTCTAAGTATGTCCATTTTTCGGTTGGTTTATCTTTTTCTTCTATTATAGGAGTTGTTTGTATATTCCAGATACTAATCCTTTGTCAGATATATGTGCTGGATATCATTTCATTTTCTTTATGGTATTATTTGATGAATTTAAGTTCATAATTATAATGTTATCAAACCTGGAGGTTTTTTTAAATGCTTAGTACTTTGTCATAAAAAAATCCTTTCCCACTCAAAAGTCATAATCTATTTTCTACTTTAATGCATCTGTAATTGGTGTTTGTCTATGGTGTGAGGTAGGGAACCCAAGCCCAATTTTTCCATATGAATAACCATGTTGTTTTTAATATCCTAGCAACACTTATTGAACAGACCATTTTCGCCCACCAATCACCCCCACATCATGTATCACATAACAAGTGCTATATACATATGTGGGCTTGTTTCCAGGCTCTCTATACTATTCCATTGGTTTATTTTTCTATTCCTAGTCCCAAAACACATTAATTACCATGGCTTCATAATATGTCTTGATTTCTGTTAGGGCAAGTTTATCCACATCTTTCTTTTTCTTCTGAAGATGCCTATTTTGGGCCCTTTGCTTTTCTATATAAATTACAAATTAGCTTGTAAAGTTCCATAAGTATGTTGGGATTTTGACTGCAATTACCCTGAATCTACAAGGTGATCATCTCCCTAACAGTTTAATAATATCTATGAATGTGCTATACCTCTCAATTTATTTAGGTGTCTTTAAATGTTATTCAATGGCCAGGTGCGGTGGTTCATGCCTGTAATCCCAGCACTTTGGGAGGCCGAGGCGGGCAGATCACCTGAGGTCAGGAGTTCACTATCAGCCCGGCCAGCATGGTGAAACCCCATCTCTACTAAAAATACAAAAATTAGCAAGGTGTGGTGGTGCATGCCTGTAATCCCAGCTACTCCAGAGGCTGAGACAGGAAAATCGCTTGAACCCAGAAGGCGGAGGTTGCAGTGAGCCAAGATCGCACCACTGCACTCCAGCCTAGGCGACAGAGCGAGTCTCTCTCTCTCTTCATACACATATATTTATTTATATATATATACACACATGCATGCATGCGCACACACACACACACACATATATAAATAAATGTTATTCAACAATATCATATGATTTTTACATAACTCCTCCAAAGGGCTTTTGATATTTTACTACTACATTATTGTATATTTCCTAACACTATGATAAAATGTATCATTCTAATGCCAAACTGCCTAGATTTAAATCCTGCTCTACTTACTGTGTAACCTTAAAGTACTTCCTCTTTGTACCTGTGTTTTCACATAATGCTTCACAGAATTGTTATAAAGACTAAATAAGGTCAGGTGCAGTATCTCACACCTGTAATCCCAGCATTTTGGGAGGTCAAGGCAGGCAGATCACTTGAGGCTAGAAGTTCAAGACCAGCCTGGCCAATATGGCGAAACCCCATCTCTACTAAAATACAAAAGTTAGCCAGGCATGGTGGTGCATGCCTGTAGACCCAGCTATCTGGGCGGCTGAGGTGGGAGAATCGCCTGAGCCCAGGAGGTGGACATTGCAGTGAGCCAAGATAACACCATTGCACTCCAGTCTGGGCTACAGAGTGAAACTCTGTCTCAAAAAGAAAAAAAGATTAAATAAATGCAAACTTAAAGTGGTTTAAAGTATTTTAAAGTATTTACACTATGCTCTAGGCACTGTTCTAAAGTGTTTACTACTACTGGTACTACCACTATCACTACTACTACCAATATTGTATTGGTTAGAGCCTTCTGTATAATGCTGAATAGAAACAGTGATAGTCAACACTCTTGATTTGTTCCTGATCATAGAGAAAATGCTTTCATTTTATCACAATTATGTATTATGTACTTTTGTACTTTTTGTAAGATACCTGTTGTCTAAGTAAAAAAGTTTCCTTCTATTCCTATTTTGCTAAAACTTTTTTTTTTTAAACCTTAAAGGAATGTTCAAATTTGTCAAACTCCTTCTTTGCACCACTAAGAAGACAACACCTTCCTTTAGAAACTATCAATGTGGGCTAGGCACGGTGGCTCACGCCTGTAATCCCAACACTTTGGGAGGCTGAGGCGGGTGGATCACCTAAGGTCAAGAGTTCGAGACCAGCCTGACCAACATGGTGAAACCCCTTTTCTACTAAAAATACAAAAATTTAGCCAGGCGTGGTGGCCATGCACCTGTAATCCCAGCTACTTGGGAGGCTGAGGCAGGAGAATCACTTGAACCCGGGAGGCAGAGGTTGCAGTGAGCCAAGATTGAGCCATTGCACTACAGCTGGGGCAACAAGAGCAAAACTCCATCTCAAAAAAAAAAAAAAAAGAAAAGAAACTGTCAATGGGGTAAATTATATTAGTTGATCGTCTCATGTTCAAACCAATCTTACATACCTAGAATAACCCTAGTTTTGGTATCAAACTTATATCAGCCTTAAAAATGCTTGGGGCCTATGCCCTATTTTATCCATAGTCTGGAAAAGCCAGTGCATAGGCCCCAATCATCTGTTCCTGGATGTTTAGTACAACTTGCCTATTGTGTTTTTGTTTTTGTTTTTTTTTTTTTTTTTTAAATAGAGTCTTGCTTTATCACCAGGCTGGAGTGCAATGGTGCAAAAATAGCTTACTGCAACCCTAACCTCCTAGGCTCAAACAGTCCCCTCACCTTGGCCTCCCAAAATGCTAGGATTACAGGTGTGAGCCATCACGTCTGGCCTGAATCAATTTATTATGAGATTATCTCGGTTTTTCACTTTTTCTTGAGACAGCTTTAGCAAGATGTCTTTTTTCTAGTACTGTACCTGCTTCACCTGTATGTTCAAATTTATTGGCATAAAGTTGTCTATAATATCCTATTATTCTGCTTTATCTATACCTAAGTCTCTTTTCTCTTTCCTAAAATTGCTTATGTGTATTATCTCCTTTTCCTGATCCACTTTATCTCCAGTATTTTTTTGGTCACGTCTTTTTGAAGGACCAACTCTTAGTTTTACTGATTCTCTCCACTGCATATTGTCTTTCTACTCCATTTATCTAGCAATAGGCAATGTAGGTACCTTGATGTGATTTTTATTTTAAATAAATTTTAATAGGAAGAACATACAAAATCCCACTTCCCTGCTCAATTCCTGCTTAATCCACTGCAATCGTGTGTTACCAACTGTTTGCCAAATGCCATTTAATTGCTAAGGAAGTAGAAAAACACTGCCCATAATTAAGATGGTCTGCTGGTTAGAGAGATACTTTCTGTTTCTTTTACCTTTTCCAGTATGTGAGATCTAAAAAGGAAAAAACTGGTGTTCTGTTAGAACCAGAAGCCATCTCTGTATCTGAGCCGTCATCTGACTGGTTACTGTAACAAGGAGATTGAGCTGGGGAGGCACTTGAGGTGGTACTGTGAGCATCAGAATCTGCAATAAAGATTAAAAGAAAAAATAAAATTTTCAATTTCATTACATGTAATTGCAACTAAACCTCAGCATAAGACACTGTGAATGAGTTGGTAAAAAAGAAAAAGTAAAAAATAATTCATTTTCTATGCACTACTGATATTTGAAGATATTCAGACTAACATGTTTTTTAAAGAAGTGAAGAAGATGGAATAGACATACTTTTTCCTTTTCCTCCTGCTTATACCACTAAAATCCCTGGATTATTATATATAAAACAAACCTAAGATTCCAAAAGTTGATGATCATCTAGGGAGCTCAAGACCCAAGGCAAGCCATGGTGGTAGGTTCCTTAGTTTTTCTGGATTTTCCTTTTGCCTCATAATCCCCAGCTTTGGAAGTGAAGCAGCAGCCACCCAGAAATGCCAATGGGTACAGACAACCAAAACAACAACAACAAAACAAAAATCCAAAACCCCAATTAAAACCTGATCTCTCTAGCAAAGAACCAGGAAAAGGGCAGCCTAGCCAGACAGAAAACGTTTCTAAACACTAACCTTCCTGTTCCAGCCAAAGCCAAACCCACGGAAAAAACTGTGGACACCTTTCCTAACCTCAGCAGAGGCTAAGGTGAAGAGCCTTACATTTCCACCCTCACAAGACTTAGGAAGCACCCCAACACCTACACCAGTGTGGTGTCAGAGGAAGCCTTGCGAAGTCAGGATTTTCGTTATGGCCCACTAAGTACAAGGCCACCCTCACCAGGTGGTAGTCTGAACTCTCTCCTGACACCCAGTAGTAACAAGGAGCCTCCCCCTCCCCCCGACCTCAGATGTCAATGGAGGTTGAGGGAGAAACCGGAATTCTAACACCTGGCGGTAACAGGGTGGTGATGCCCCTCCCTCTTTCTCTGCTCTGAGGGGTGTCAAAAAAGCCAGTTAAAATAGAAGGGTTAATAAGACCCAGAGTCTCACAACATAATCTGAAAATGTCCAGGTTTCAATAAAAAATTACGTCAGTCCAAGAATCAGGAAGATCTCAAACTAAATGAAAAGGCCAACACTAAGATGACAAAGACAATAGAATTATCTGACCAAGATTTTAAAGCAGCCACGACAAAAATGCTTCAGTGAGCAATTATGAACATGTTTGAAATAAATGAAAACATAGCCTTGGCAAAGAAATAGGAAGCCTCAGTAAAAATAAGATAGAAAACTATAAGGAAAAAATAAATGAAAAATTTGTAACTGAAAAAAATACAATAAAGAAAATAAAAACCACAGTGGATGGGCTGAGCAACATGGAGGGGAGAGAGAAAACAAACAGTGAACTGAAAGAAAGAACAACAGAAATTACCCCATATGAACGACACAGAAAACAAATGAACAGAGCAGGAGAAACCTGTGGAGCTTAGTCAAACATGCATCTACATTCATGTCATTGCAGTCCTGGAGGGAGAGGAAAAAGAGAACAGAGGTGAAAAAGTACTCAAATATAGTGGCTGAAAACTTGTCAAATTTGGCGAGACATAAACCTAAGACTCAAGAAGCTAACCAAAGCCCAACAGAATAAACCCAAAGAAATCCATGCCAAAACACATCATAATTAAACCTCTATAAACTAAACCAAGAGAAAAATCTTGAAAGCAGCCAAAGAATAATGACATTATACCTATAAAGAGAAAACAAAAGATCCTGATTTAATAAGGAATAAAGGCAGTTCATTAGATGCAGAGCTAACCCTGATTTAATACTCTGCCTGTTTATGTGAAGATGTCATATAAATGTACAAGCCAGAAAGTAAGTTTCTTGGTTAACAGTCATTGTGCTATAAGGCTGTTGTACTGCCACGTCACAGCAAGAGCAGTATTATAAACCTCATAAACACAGGTGGGGCCTACCATACACCTTGCCTGTCCCAGGACACGTGGACAGAGCAATCCTTCAATTCAGATAACCAATCAAGTACTTATTAAATATTTATAAGGCATCAAATCCTGTGTTACATGCTGCATGGAAAGAAACAGACTAAAGAAAATTTTGGGGTTTTTTATTATTTTTATCTTTTGATTTTCCTTGAGACTGGATCTCACTCTGTCACCCAGGCTGAAGTGCAGTGGCATGACTACAGCTCGCTGCAGCCTCAACCTTCTGAGCTCAAGCAATCCTCCCGTTTCAGTCTCCTGAGTAGCTGGGACTACAGGCACACACCACCACACTCGGCTGGTTATTTTTTTAATTTTTAGTAGAGACAAGGTCTCGTTATTTGCCCAGACTGGTCTCGAACTCCTAGCCTCAAGCAATCCTCCCACCTCAGCCTCCCAAAGTGCTGGGATTACAGGCATGAGTCACCACACCTAGCCAAGAAAATGTTTTTGTTTTTGTTTGTTTGTTTGTTTAAAACAGAGTCTCACTCTGTCGCCCAGGCTGGAGTGCAGTGGCTGGATCTCAGCTCACTGCAGCCTCCACCTCTTGGATTTTCATGCCTCAGCCTCTCGAGTAGCTACAACTACAGGTGTGCACTACCACACCCAACTAATTTTGTTATATTTTTAGTAGACAGGACTTCGTCATGTTTGCCAGGCTGGTCTTGAACTCCTGGCCTCCCAAACTGCTGAGATTACAGGTGTGAGCCACCACACCCAGTCAAGAAAATGTTTTCTGAATAGAGCTCACAAATATTTTATATTAACAAATATTTACACAAAACAGCATAAAATTAGGTATCCGAAACAAAGAAAGCACCGTTAATTTTTTAATATGTTAACTTAGCAAACAAAATCCTCAAGAGTAGCAGGTTTTAAAAGAATGAGTCTAGTGGGATGTTTAAGACTTCCTAAATAATTAACATCAATAGACACCTCTATGCTGCTGAGGAAAACTCACTCTCCTAGAAAGTGCTTAATACCTTTAAACTATTTGAAATTTCAATTATCTGACCATTTTTGTTTTGTTTTGTTTTCGTTTTTGGAGACAGAGTTTTGCTCTTGTTGCCCAGGCTGGAGTGCAATACCACAATCTCGGCTCACCACAACCTCTGCCTCCCAGGTTCAAGCAATTCTCCTGCCTCTGCCTCCCAAGTAGCTGGGATTACAGGCATGCGCCACCACACCCAGCTAATATTGTATTTTTAGTAGACACGGGGTTTCTCCATGTTGGTCAGGCTGGTCTCAAACTCCCAACCTCAGGTGATCCGCCTGCCTCGGCCTCCCAAAGTGCTGGGATTACAGGCGTAATCCTCCATGCACAGCCCAAACTGCAATTTTAAGTCTTAAAAATTACATAGGATTTGGAAGGCATCAAGGAGTGATTAGATGGCATCAAGTCGGTAGGGACAATGGGCAAAGTCAATGAGCAAAGTGTGGAAGCCAAACACACTCCAGGAACTGACTCAGCTCAAACAAAAATAGGACCTTCAAACACTTTCTAGGAATTCTCAACCATATTTTATAGCAAGCAGAAATCACTGCAGATTTTGGAAAGGATGACACAAAAAGAATAGCTAACATTTATAGAGGAATTTATTTTGTTTTACAAAGCCATTTTTTACTTGATTATCCCCAGTTCTCTGATTAGAAAATTATGGTTAAACGTCAAGTGACTCCAGAGTCACACATTTGCTAGTGACAAGAGCCGAAATTCAAATCCAGATCTGTAACTCTAGGTCCAATGCCTTTCCAGTACACCACAAAATGTCTTGAAAAGGGAATACAGGGCTGGGCACGGTGGCTCACGCCTGAAATCCCAGGACTTTGGGAGGCCAAGGAGGGCAGATCACCCGAGGTCAGGAGTTCAAGACCAGCCTGGCCAACATGGTGAAACCCTGTCTCTACTAAAAATACAAAAAATTATCCGGGTGTGGTGGTGGGCACCTGTAATCCAAGCTACTTGGGAGGCTGAGGCAGGAGAATCGCTTGAACCCAGTAGGGGGAGGTTGCAGTGAGCTGAGATCGTGCCACTGCACTCCAGCCTGGTTGACAGAGCAAGACTCCATCTTAAAAAAAAAAAAAAAAAGAAAGAAAGAAAGAAGAGAATACAGGCCAGGTATGTGCAGGATGCACAGAAGCAAGCACATAACCAGAAGCACAGACCATTTAGTGGGTGATATATAAAAATTCACATGTCTCCCAACTGCTTCAATGCACAAAGGTGCCAGCAATTTATAATGTACCTGGTGAACACCCTGTTTCAGTTTGAGCCTCCACAATCTACACACCTTATTATCAAAGGAATTTATTTTCAGTCTCTAACTACTACACAGCACAGTTTCATAATAAAAATCTAAAATTACACTGAATATATTCCCTTAAGTAAGGCAAAAGTGAGGTATCACTTTCTCTATAATTAAGGGAAAGGGCTAAGAATATACATATGAATAATCAGTTCCTCTGCCTTCAAGTGATAAAAGAAAATTAATGTTTCCCAAATGTTCATTAAAACATCTAGTGAGGACTGGGTGTGATGGTTCACACTTGTAATCCCAGCACTTTTGGGAAGCCGAGGTGGGTGGATTGCTTGAGCTCAGTTTGAGACCAGCCTGGGCAACATGGCAAAACCCCAACTCTACTAAAAATACAAAAATTAGCCAGGCATGGTGGTGCATGTCTGTAGTCCCAGCTACTCAGGAGGCTGAGGCACAAGAATTGCTTATACCCGAGAGGCAGAGGCTGCAGTGACCCAAGATCACACCACTGTACTCCAGCCTGGGTGACAGAGCGAGACCCTGTTTCAAAAAAAATAAATAAACAAAAGAAAACATCTAGTGAGAATGTAAGGCAGAGTTAAATCTTTAGGGAGATGGGGGGTTGAGAGCTGGTTAGGAAAGGTAAGTGTATAATTAAAATACATATACAAATTTATATTACCTAAATATTTTACTACATCTCTACCACTTATTAAGTGGCCCAGATCAAGTTTAAATCACCCCTTTGTGCCTCCCATTCTGAGCTCTAAGATGGAAATAACTGAGATCACATATGTAAAGTGCTTAGTATACCAAAATGCTCAAAAAATGTTGAGTTCTCCTGCACTCCTCACTTTACCGTCACTAAACTTTGATGTCTTTTTCCATTATTCTAAAACAAGATTATAACCATTTGTCTTGATTGATAATGTTCTCTCTAACAGGGCCCTATAGATTTTTTAGAAGTACTGAGAGCTCCAACAGAGATCCACAACCCCTAGCTGCAATTCTGAGAAAGATCTAGAAACAGAAAGTATATTCCTAACCTATTTGGCCACAAAATCTGGCATGACCTAAGCTATGATTATAAGCAGACAAACCTGACTAGCCTATGTACCATCTATTTATTCCACTAAATGTGAATACTGCTACTTTTTGCTGTAAAAATACTAATGTGTTTGGTTCAATAATGCTCTTTCAAACCCCAAGGGTAATAGAGATATTTATTAGACAATAACATTATATGCAGTTTATTTCCTTTTCAAAATCTAAAATCTCAATTCCAAAATACAGATGTGCCATTACAGCAACCCCCCCCCAAAACTTCCAATAATAGCATGTGACCTGACATTAATTAGACATTCCTTTCTCATTCTATCACACAACACACACTGCCCCTTAAACCTGAAAGAAGCCCTGAGGTTGGCTGTATTTCAATATGTGAGTTATGATTTCTAAAGTTACTTTCCAGAAAACCTGGACTTTGGTCTCAGATTGTCCCCTAATTATTTACGTACCTTCTTGCACATCTGCAGGACTCAATTTCCTTATGGATAAAAATCAAGTAAACGAGCTAGAAATGCACCTTCTAGAAAATTAAGATGTCAATAAAGACATCAGGGTGGTTTCAGCACAGTCTGAAGTGGTTAGCTAGTAGAAATACTCTCTTAAGACATCAAAATCAGAAAGAGTACCAAGATTTCATAGAAATAAGATAACATCTCTACCAAGTCAACATTGCCTTCCAGTGCTCTCTATAAAAAGCAATAAAAGAAAAAATGATCCACACACGCCATACACCACCCCCAGCCAAAAATAACAAAACAGTTATTAAGTACTAATGTTGTAATATCAAACTTACTATGACGTTTAAATTCCTTCTGCAGTTTACTGATCTGGTTGCTTTTTATCCTGTTCCCAGATAGAGTTTTCACTTTCTTTGGTTTCAATGTAGTCTTTAGACTGGGTCCAGCCCTTGCATCTACCACCTGGAAGAAAATACTGAATATTTAATAATATTTTTTAAATGACACCAGTGTATCCCTTTGGGTCAGATTCGTGCCTATTTGAGAACCACAGTTTTAATACTGAAAAGAGGATGAAGCTCCATGTGCACCTTTAATCATCACATGACATAAGGGAATAAATAATATTTATCTACTGGGGTTTTTTAAGATATTCTTTCCTGTGAAGTGGGTAATAGTGGGAGTCTATTGGAAAAAAATTTAAATAGATTTGTATATGGGATAATCGTTACTGGATGACCCAACTAGGTTAAAGAATCAAACCTAAAAACAACTCCATTTCTACAGGATAATGTTTTGCAGTTTACGAAAAGCTTTCATATACTTTTTATCTTCAGTACAAAGCAAAAAATGGGGCTATTTTTGTTACTCCAATTTTAGACGGAAGGAAAACAAGGCAAAGATAAATTATGCATTTTGCCTTATTTCACCAAGTGAGTAAATGGGTAAGAGGGGTGGAGAGGGGAAAAGATTGGAATCAAGGTCTTCAGGCCTATTCTTTACGCTTTTTTCACTATACACCTTAATCTCTGAGGTAAGTTACACGACAGCAATAGCATGTTCTCCCACAGTCTAGCCCAGCCATTGATCTCGCCCCATATGGTCCTGTTTCTTAGGTATTCATTCACATTTATTAGTTGCAGATTTCTACCCCATGTAAAAAGGAAGGTTGTTATCATCTTCAAAATCATGACTTATTATAATAACATAACACTGTCATCAAAGGACAATGTAAGGCTAGTGTGAACGATAACTATGTGTTATACTTTCTATACACCATCTCATCCAGTTCTCACAATAGCTCTGTAAGAGAGCTATTATCTTTGCACTTCATGAATAAATATAACCTGCCCAAAGTCCACAACTAGTAAGTGGTAAAGGCAAAATTCAAATTCAAGTCTGATCCTAAAATCTATGTGTTCATTAGTACCAACCTGAGTTCAAAGGATCATGTTATCCAAAGAGATTTAAGAAAAAGGATTCATGTCTAATTAACTCTGGGAATTACTAGGTTAAACCTAAAAATAGGTGAATGCTTACTGTGAATCTCCAAAAGGGGGATATTGGATACAGCCTTAAGGAAATGCCACACCAGGCTATTCTGTTCTAAAGATGCCAAAATGTTAGGCAATTATATCTGAGCAGCAGCTAGTGTTTTTCTTTATTCTTTTCAGACTTTTCTACCCTAGGGATATATTACTTCCTAAATTAGGGGAAAATTAATGTTACTTTAAATATAATAGAGGTATAATTGAGAAAAAAGAAAGATGGACTAACATGATTCCAGTTTTTTTTTGATCCTGCTGGCAACTTCTTCCATCTTTTCACAAGCAGGACACAGGCATTGCAGATGTCTCCTGAACGAGTCTCATGCAATCTGATAAGAAAACAATCAAACTTTTATCAGTCTCCCTTACCTTAAAGAATTCATGCAAGCACATTTCTTTTGGGGAAAAAACTGTATCTATGTATGGTTTATAGATACAATTTAATCATCCTGGATGATCCCATTCCATTGTTTCTATAGAATATTTCAGAAATAAAATTATCTTCTAGATTCAACAAACCAATTCTATGTACTGCAATTTGGTTATTTTGAAATAACAAATGCTTTTAAAATTAAATAGGCCAGGCTGGGTGTGGTGGCTCACACCTGTAATCCCAGCACTTTGAGAGTCTGAGATGGGTGGATCACTTGAGGTCAGGAGTTTGAGACCAGCCTGGCCAACATGATGAAATCCCGTGTCTCTACTAAAAATACAAAAATTAGCTTGGCGTGATGGCGTGCACCTGTAGTCCCAGCTACTCGAGAGGCTTAAGCAGGAGAATCGCTTGAACCCGGAAGCAGAGGTTGCAGTGAGCCAAGATCGCACTACTGCACTCCAGCCTGGGCAACAAGAGTGAGACTCCATCTCAAAAAAAAAAAAAAAATTAAATAATTAAATAGGCTGGTGCAGTGGCTCACACCTGTAATCCCAGCATATCGGAAGACCAAGGTGGGAAGATCACTTGAGTGCAGGAGTTCGAGACCAGCCTGGGCAACACAAGGAGACCCCATCTCTACTTTAAAATTTTTTTTTAAAAAAATTTAATTTAAAAAAATGCTTTTAAAATTAAAGAGTAAAACTCAAGACCTAAAAGAGATTCTGATTATCATGGTTTTAAACAATGCTGTTTAATTAATCTTTCTTGAAATGTGTAGATATATTTCTTTTTTGGTGGGGGTGTGGGGGTGAACAGGATCTCACTCTGTCACCCAGGCTGGAGTACAGTGGTGGGATTATGGCTCACTGCAGCCTCAACTTCCTAGGTTCAAGTGATCCTCCCACCTCAGCCTCCCTAGTAGCTGGGACCACAGGCACGTGCCACCACGCCTGGCTAATTTTTCTATTTTTTGTAGAGACAGGGTTTCGCCATGTTGCCCAGGCTGGTCTCCAACCCCTGGGCTCAACTGATCTGTCCGCCTTGGCCTCCCAAAGTGCTGGGATTACAGGTGTGAGCCACCACACCCGGCCTGTGTAGATATTTCAGAAGTATCCAAATGCTAACTTTGGCAAGTAAAATAAGGTGCCATAATATTCCAGTTTCGCAGCAAACAAAACCAGAGAGGCATTGTAGTTTTAAAAAATGAAAATGGCCAGATGAGGTGGCTTATGCCTGTAATCCCAGCACTTTAGGAGGCTGAGGCAGCTGGGAGTTCGAGACCAGCCTGGGCAACACGGCAAAATCCTGTATCTACAAAAAAATAGAAAAATTAGCAGGGCATGGTAGTGCATGCCTGTAGTCCCAGCTACTCAGGAGAGAGAGGTGGGAGGATCACCTGAGGCCAGTGAAGTCAAGGCTGCAGTGAGCCATGATAGTGAGTGACACCAGTTCTGCTTGGGTGACAAAGTGAGACTCTGTCTCAAACAAACCAACAAACAAACAAACGATTATATTGCTGGGTAAGGTGGTGCACACCTGTAGTCCCAGCTGCTCGAGAGGCTCAGACAGGAGGATCACTTGAGCCCAAAAGTTCAAGGCTATGGTGTACAATGATCACACCTGTGAATAGCTACTGTACTCCAGCCTAGGCAACGTAGGAAGACATTGTCTCTTTAAAAAAGAAAAGATAAAAAGAATGATTTCCCATGTTAGAAATTACTTTCACCACTTTTTCTTATCAAAACATTTGTTGATCATTTATTGTTAATCCTGGACTTTGTAACTATTCTGAAGGTGTCAAAAAGGTCTGTGCCAACCATGCCTTTTTAAATTTTATTTTTATTTTAGTATTTTCATTTCCTCAACCTCCCAGGCTCAGGTGATCCTCTCACTTCAGCCTCCGACGTAGCTAGGACTACAGGCATGTACCGCCACGTCTGGTGAGTTTTTTGTTTGTATTTTTTGTAGAGATGGGTTTCCCCATGTTGCCCAGGCTGGTCTCAAGCTCCTGGGCTCAAGTGACCCACCTGCCTCAGCCTCCCAAAGTGCTGAGATTACTTGCGTGAGCCACTGCACCTGGTCAAGGGTAATTTTTTTTTTTTTTTTTTTTTTGAGACGGAGTCTCACTCTGTCGCCAGGCTGGAGTGCAGTGGCATGATCTCGGCTCACTACAACCTCTGCCTCCTGGGTTCAAGTGATTCTCCTGCCTTGGCCTCTGGAGTAACTGGGACTACAAGTGTGCACCACCACGGCCAGCTTATTTTTGTATTTTTAGTAGAGATGGGGTTTCACCATGTTGGCCAGGATGGTCTCAATCTCTTGACCTCGCAATCCGCCCGCCTCGGCCTCCCAAAGTGCTCTCAGATTACTGGTGTGAGCCGCTGCACCCAGTCAAGGGTAATTTTTTTAAAAGCCTTTTTAAAAATTAACCACAAAAGGAAGCCAACAACAAAAGGGTTTGTCTAGCTACAACTATAAGGGGCTTCACAATTAATGTGGTAGCTCCTTATAATCTGGAAAAAAGTAGGCTGTCAGCATTGTTTGATTCATTTAAAAAGCAGGAAACTTAAACAGCCTAAATTAGAATAAGTGATTTTTCTTATTAGCACATTGTTCCAATCACCTTGCTTACAAATATTTCTGTATGTTGTGGTATTTTTTCACTCTAAGAATAGTACAAACATCAGGTGATCTTACCCAAAACAGCTCTGGAAGTCCTTTTCATAGCGTTTACTGTCAGTGAATCGAGAACTGGAGGACTTAGCTCTGCAAATACAGCAGCCCTCTATACTTCGGTACATCTTTGGCTTGTGAAAACCAAACATCTTTTCTTCTGGGCAATAGTCTGTAAAGCCAAGGGAATTGACATATCTTTGTTGAGGGCTGTGACAAGGAACCATTAAAGAGTTCTCTCTGCTCCACCCCACCCCCAAGCAACTTGGTGTTATATGACCAAGACAGGCAGGCAGCTCAGGGGAAGACCTTCTGGATCTACCTCCATTCTTGGCACTATCAAGGCAAGCGTATAAAACACAAAGAAAAGCCTAGTTATTTAAGGAGGACTCTACTACCTCCTAACTCGCCTAGCAAACATGCACTCTAAAAATGGGTAAGAGAAGCATTTTTTTAAATCAGGTTTTTAAGTAAGAAATGCCACAAACAATCCTGTAAAATAATGAAGCTGTACACAATTAAGGATGCATCCTTAAATTTAAGACACACCTTTTTATTTTGCACATTTGCATTATGTGATTCCCCTCCGGGGAAGTTTTGAGCATTTACCATGAATACTATTTGATACTAAGCACACAACTAGCTCACTATGTATCAGCCCATACTACTTTGCCTAATGGGAATTCGGAGGGGATTTCTTCTGTGATAAATGGGAAGTTCTAAGCAGTCAAGTTTGCCCCTAAATTGAAACTGCTGAAAAGAAGATGTAAAATTCACAAAAATCCAAGGTTAGAATTTAATAATAATAATTCCTTATTATCATTAAGACAAAAAAAGAACGAGCTCATGTTGTCTGACCGTTGATCTGCCCCTTAGTTGTTAGAGGTTTGCGGACCTCTTCTAGGAGGCTTTGTGCCTGAGAGTGGTAACAGTGGGAGGCAAATGTCTCAGAGATGTAGAGTAAAATAAATTGCAGTCCTCCTGTTAAAAAAAAAAAAAAAAAATCTCAACATCAAGGAAGGAATGAAGAAAACAGCTCTGGGGCTGGATGCAAATATGTAGCTGGCAGTAAATCTGTACCTTAGGAAAAGTAATTTGGAATATCAAAATCAAGGGCCAGCTCACCAGAACATCTGGACTAAGAGAGGTGATGAAAAGGCAATGAATATAGAAACTAAACTCCAATGGACAAGTCAGAGGATGTGTGTATGTATGAGGGTCTAACTATAAATTATCACAAAATTATCATGTAAAGCAACAATACAAGAAAAAAAAAATTTTTTTTTTTTTTTGAGACAGAGTCTCGCTCTGTCGCCCAGGCTGGAGTGCGGTGGCGCGATCTCGGCTCACTGCAAGCTCCGCCTCCCAGGTTCAAGTGATTCTCCTGCCTCAGCCTCCCCAGTAGCTGGGACTACAGGTGCCCGCCACCACGCCCGGCTAACTTTTTGTATTTTTAGTAGAGACAGGGTTTCACCGTGTTAGCCAGGATGGTCTCGATCTCCTGACCTTGTGATCCGCCCGTCTCGGCCTCCCAAAGTGCTGAGATTACAGGTGTGAGCCACCGTGCCCGGCCAAGAAAATTATTAATACCACTTTCGTGTCCATAGTTTTAGGAGTTATTACCACAGAACACTATGTTTTTAAAGTTGTTTTAGAAATAAACTTAGATGAGTAAACCTAAAGCTTCAGTACAGTCATGTGTTGCTTAACAATGGGGACACATTCTGAGAAATGCATCATTGGGCATCCTTGTGCAGACATCAGTGTCCTCACACAAACTAAGATGGCAATAGCCTACAACACCCCTAGGCTATATGGGATAGCCTACTGTTCCTAGGCAACAAACTTATACAGCGTGTGACTGTACTGAATGCCGTGTGCAACTGTAATACAATGGTAAGAATCTGTGCATCTAAATATAGAAAAGGTACAAAAAAATATGGTATTATAATCTTTTGGGACCACCATTACATATGCAGTCTGTGGTTGACCGAAACGTCCTTGTGTGACATATGGCTGTATTTGTCTTTGGATTATCTCGTCTGATCCCATTCCATTCCAATTCTGGTCAGTATAATATAGCAAGTATTAATGAAAATGATTCAGAAGTAACCAAATATCCAGGCTTTTTTGTGTATTTTTTTGGTATTAGGGGTTTTGAAATATAGACAGAGGTTTTACAACTTTTAAAAGAAATTTTTTTAAACTTTTATTAGCAAATAATTAGCTAAAAACTGAAGCTTCCCTTTCAAACAGGCTATTGTTGATAAACTGTTCCTCTGCAATGTTTTTGTTGGTGAGAGAGGCAGGCAAAAGAGTGGGATGGGGGCAAGGCAGAAGGCCTTGATGCATTTCAATAATTAAGTCTAAACAGTTACCTCTAAGAATTGCTTAAAAAAAACATTTTTAGTTGATAATAATTTTAGTTAAATGCTTGGGAATTTGATGTCTTTGAGAGGAATAAAAACGAGGAAGTAAGCTCTACACAGTCATAAGAAAAGATCTAGAGAGGCCTGCTCAAATGAGGCAGATTTTTTTTCTCAATCCAACAACAAACCCATATGATAACTGAAAAGAAAATCCTGAAGAAAATGGTCGCACGTTGCTTTGGAAAAAACAATGTCAAATGACAGAAGATTGCAGAAACAAGAAAGCAGAGTAGCAGTTATTGCTTTAATTTGTATATTTCTGTTTTAAGGCAAAATGTAATACGGCCCTCGTCCTCACACCACCCTGCGCTCTTCTCCAAACTCGCCCAACAGCTTGCATTACCATCAAGAAGGTCAGAGAACAGTTCCTCTAATACTCTCCAACTTCATCCATAACTCTTGGAAACTTCAGCCTCCCTTCTCAGCAAGGACAAAAGAAGCAGAGCAAAAAAAGGCCAGTTCATTCCATTAATACACAGACCAAATCCTATTACGACAGATAGATTCCTATCTCTACCTTCACAATCTCTTTCCCTTCCCCTAAATAAACAAGTCCTCAAAGCTATCAGCATTCAGCTCATCTCCAGAATGTGAACTACCTTCACTGAGGTTGGATTTGACCAAGACGCCACAGTTTGTGCCAGTTACCACACTGGCAAGCTGTTAAGGATGTTAGGGTTATAGGTGAATACTGAGGCTTTCTTTTTAATCAGCAGCCATTGTGAATTAAGTGTTCCTCTTCAATGATTTTTTTCTGCTGGTAGGGACCTCCAAAAAACTTACCCACCACCCCCTAGCAAGACATTCCAGTCATAAGCTGAGGAATATTCTTCTTAGACATAGGGGAGAATAGGCTGATGTCTTAGGATTCATAATCCATTTTTATATAGTTCCATGACCTTTTGTCCTGACAAAATTATTCTGCCTGAACATCTGAGAGGGACCTAAATCCTAGGGCTTACCCTCTCCTAGGCAATGCTCAGTGAGAAATGCAATGAGGTGGCAGACACCTGTCCTTATGCAACACACAAGGAGCATGTGAACCTTTTAATGGATGACAACTTAATAAACCTATTAAGCCTTTTCTGAGCTTATCCTCACACTTAAGAGGCACCTGGGAATCTGCAGCAAATACACAGGGGTTTCATTTTGGGCTTTGTTTACAGCAACCAAGTTAAGCAGTGGTTGGTGTTTAACCATTTCGAGGTTTGGGAAGCCCTGAGATTAACTGAAAGTATTTTCAAAAATCTACAAACCCATGAAATGTTTAAAAAAACGACAAAAAAAACACTACTGAATCTCTAGAGCAAAACCAAGGACACAAAATGGTCTCTGAAACCAAGTTACTTTATATATTTAACAAAGTAGTGGGTGGGCGTGGCATAATTTGATTTTAAGCTGGAGATTTGTTTTTTCAAGCAACCTGGTGGTTCTTTAGAATACTGCTTTCCTAGTACCAAATTTGTGCAATATTAAATGATTCCTCCAGTACAATCTATCTTATTTGTTCAAATGACACCATCAGCTATGAAACCATCTGTGAATTTTGCCTCTATCCTCATAGACATCATATCACTCAGCACTATGTTTTAAAGGAAGAAAGGTAATACTATCTGCTTTCTAATTGATTAATAGTTACAGCTGAGAACAGACCCCATACACTCTCACCCTTAAGCGTGTGTTTGGGGAAAGAAGAGGAAAATTAAGCTGGGAGATAAAGCCAAAAATCAAGAAAAACTTAAAATACTGATTATGAACTGTCATTTGTCTTCTAAAATTAAAGAGTGGTATGGTTGCAAAACTCTGAGTATACTAAAAGCCACTGAATTGTACACATTACAAGAGTGAATCTTATAGTATATAAATGAGTGAATTTTATGGTACGTGAATGATCTCAGTAAGCCTGTTTTTGAGATATTTAAAAATAAAAATAACTGAGTTAGGAATTCACTTGTCTTTATCATCTTTGTAAACTCATCATCTAGGATGCCAGTCTCATAGTAGGTGTGTCAACCCAAATTGAGAGACCAAGATAGGAATCTCAATCAAACAAGGTTTATTAGGCCGAGCTTGAGGATGTGTGCCCAGGAAGCACAAGTTCCAATAGGTTATAACCTGTGTTTCAAAGCAGATTACATGAAGCACGGTATTCATACATTTTTTTAAACAGGGGGATACCTGCAGTACAGTGAAGCAACAATTACATTCTTGTCGATTTGACTGGTATTCAGTGATGTTACACATAAGGTAAAGTAAGTATGTGGCTGAGCGGGTAGGAGAGAAGGGTTAATAATTGTGTAGGCATCTCAGGGTCTGGCGGAAGGATGATTGATTCCATCCTGCCTTTGTTCTATATCTGATACACAAGTTTACAACCAGTACCTGTTAGTAAAATATTTAACAAACTCCAGTTACAAATGCACAAAGGGTCAGCCTTAGTTAATAGGCCATGATTTTATTACCCATATGTCCAAACTGCAGCCATCTTGGCTCACTTTTCTCTTTTCTTCTGACACTATCATCATCATCTGTCTATCTACAGTATGTTTTCTTAAGGTCCTTGAAATAAAAAAAAAATCATTTCAAGATGTTTTTCAAGATTTGAGGGATTACAGTTAAAACATGCCTATTTATGGGAGGTTCTAACACTGATCTAACTGACACAGCTGCCTTTGCACGTACACATTCTTCAGCCAGAACAAATATTTAGAACAGGCTGTGTCAACCCATTTTTCCTTGTATTTCCACATTTTCTCCCTTTTGATCAAAACTTCTCTTTAGAGAACACAAATGATCATACTTTATGTCCTTTTGTCCCTCTGCATTGGGAAGGCTCATTCCCAGGAAGTCATGTCCCACGTTGGAGGGAAAGAGGTGAGACGACGTTGATGTAGGCCTGAGGCGGACACTTCAGGGGTATGTAGTAGAATCTGCTGCTACGCTTACAGGATAATTCTATCTACACTGTGCTACCATAATGGGGGGGAGGGTGGTGGTGTTTTTTTTATCAAGATAGGGTTTCACTGCATTGCCCAGGCTGGTCTCAAACTCCTAGCCTCAAGCAGTCTTCCCACCTTGGCCTCCCAAGTGCCAGGATCGAGTGTGAGCCACTGCACCTGATCTATAATTCTGGTTTTAGCAATAGACTTACATAAGTTGGTTATAAATACCATGAGTAATTTAAGTGATAGTAAGAGAAGTATGATAGAAACTATATCAAGGTTTGAGATCCTTTTGTCATTTATAAGTGTGATGATTGGGCATTCACACGTGTGAGATGTGCCTCCCTCAAACCTTGTTATGACATCGGCACTTTACCCATGAAAAAGGGGTTGAATTGCAGACTGGAAGAAATAGGAAGCCAATTAAATAGATCATTGAGAAGATCGGTAGTTTGCGCCTCTTGTAACCATTTAGCTTGCTTGGAAATTCTTTCTATGCAAGTCTCTACTTCACCTGAGGTGTTGATGTAAGTGCAGCAGGCAGTGGGAGCTACTGCACAGACTCCTTGTCCCAGCTACTCGGGAGGCTGAGGTAGGAGGGAGCCCAGCGAGGTCAAGGCTGTAGTGAGCTGTGATCACACCACCACACTCCAGCCCAGGCGACAGAGCAAGACCCTCCCTCCAAAAAAAAAAGCGCCCTTCAATTTGCCAGCTATTTTGCCAGCTATTTACACTATGTGCCCATCCTTGAGTTGGTGGGTGTGGCCCAATGCCACATACCAAAATGTATCTCTTAACTATTCATTCATAATAGTTTGAATAGGTAAGTTGTTTAAAACATGAGTGAGCCATGGATTGGTTTTACTGCAGGCCTTACAAAAGCCTGCACAAGCACGATATATAACAAATGAGACGGCCGGGCGCAGTGGCTCACGCCTGTAATCCCAGCACTTTGGGAGGCCGAGGCAGGCGGATCACGAGGTCAAGAGATCGAGACCATCCTGGCTAACATGGTGAAACCCCATTTCTACTAAAAATACAAAAAATTAGCCAGGCACGGTGACGGGCGCCTGTAGTCCCAGCTACTCGGGAGGCTGAGGCAAGAGAATGGCGTGAACCCAGGAGACGGAGCTTGCAGTGAGCCGAGATGGCGCCACTGCACTCCAGCCTGGGCAACAGAGCAAGACTCCGTCTCAAAAAAAAAAAAAAAACAAAAAAAACAAATGAGACGTGCTGGCACAATTTGCTTTGCTTTTTCTCATTTGGACATTCAGTTGCCAGTTATGACAGTAACGGTGGGAGACCAGGAATGTGCAGG
Source organism: Pongo abelii (assembly GCF_028885655.2). Classification (NCBI taxonomy): domain Eukaryota; kingdom Metazoa; phylum Chordata; class Mammalia; order Primates; family Hominidae; genus Pongo; species Pongo abelii. The sequence goes on from NC_071995.2 coordinate 32,433,129, forward strand.
GACAGTGGCCTGGAAAAGATGAGGAATTAAGTTTGTGTTCTAGATAAGTTAGAGAATTTGTCCCTGATTGGCTTACTGTTAGATAGACCTGGGGGCGGTGGGGAGGGGTGAGACTTAGGGGATATCACTAGGCACAGAATGAAAATATGGCCTGGCTTTAGAAGCTGAATTTGAGTTTGGAAAGTGACACTTGGAGGGAACTGATGTAAGTATATGGTAACATTTGGAGTGTCAGAAAAATCAATCTCTGGTGCAACAAGTAGCATGTAATGATCCTGAATGGCCCTTGGAAGCTGGTGACAAATCCAGCAATCTGAGAGACTGCCTCCATCTGCCACACTTTAGGAGAGTTTAGCTAATGAACTATTTTTCCATCCCCAGCAGAGACCCTGAAAGTCAAGTGTACATATACAGGTGGCCATCGTGTGTACAGAAACATTAACCAGGTTATATATCCTATAATCTGAGTCAAAGCAGACAAGGCCAATAGTCCTCAAAGTAAATATCATACTCTAAGAATGTTTAGACAGGAGATCATACAGGCCTGGTCTGAAGTCTTGGGTCAATTAGCTGTCCACTCAGATGTTGTCAACTTCTCGTCCTAGTTTCAGGGTTGAAGCTGTTTGGTGAATCAGAGACAGGGATCTTTGGTGGGAGTCATGGTCCATTCAGGTAGTTGTGCCTTTTTAAGGTGAGAGATATGGATCCGTGAGTCTGCAACCTTTAACTCTGCTGTGCATGGATTAGTCAACAGTACCTGGTAGGGGCCCCTCCACCAAGGCTGGCGGGAGTCCTTTACGAGATGTCTTTTCCAACAGACAAAATTTCCAGGTTGGAGGTCATGACCAGAATCTTCATCTCCCAGGAGCACACTGTGGGACATGTCTTGCACTAAGGTCTGGCTTTTCATGAGTTGGTGAACGAGTCCCTTACAATAGTGCAAGATGTCCCCATTCAGCAAATTTGGATCAGTCATCTTGATTCCCATGTGCCTGGGTCTTCCAGTTACAATTTCATGAGAAGAGAGCTGATAAAGGGATGGATCAAAGGTTGAGCAATACCAAGGGGAGTGCCTTCGGCCAGCAGAGGTGAAAAGCCTCCATAAATTTAGCCAATTGTGTTTTTATTATTCCGTTGGTCCATTCTACCCATCCAGAGGAACTAAGAGTGGTAGGCACAATCAAAATACTGAAATATAGGCCAATTTTTTTTTTTTTTTTTTTTTTTGAGACCAAGTCTCACTCTGTCACCTAGGCTGGAGTGTAGTGGCGTGATTTTGGCTTACTGCAACCTCCGCCTGCCAGGTTTAAGTGATTCTCCTGCCTCAGCCTCCTGAGTGGCTGGGACTACAGGCGTGCGCCACGATGCCCGGCTAATTTTTGTATTGTTAGTGGAGACAGGATTCACCATGTTAGCCAGGCTGGTCTTAAACTCCTGACCTCAGGTGATCCGCCCGCCTCAGCCTCCCAAAGTGCTGGGATTACAGGCATGAGCCACTGCGCCCAGCCCCAAATTTTACAAATGCTCAATGACCTGGGCAGTAAAATAAGTTCCCCTATTGCTGTGAAGTTCAAAAGGGGACTCCCCATAATGGGGTAATCCCTTCTAATAAGATTTTACCCACTACCATTGCCCATCAGCAGGATGGGCAATTGCATTACCCAATGCAAAAACATGCATATCATTACCAATACATGTTTATATGTTTAAGATGGTGGCAGCTGGATAAAATCAAGATGCCACATCTCAAAAGATCTAGGTAGAAAAAGAAAATGACCCTGAGCCCCATAAAGGGGTTTTCCAGGATTGTGTTCTGGGTAGATGGTACACTGTGAATCAATCTTCTGTGCCATGATGACAGTCTCCAATAATATTGTTTATAATAGGATATCATTTTATCTGAATTCTAATGGGTCAAGCTGTAAATGTGTTCCATGAGGGGTATCTGATACCCCACTAGGATAATGGGTTTATCATTAGGTCCATACCATAGTTCAGTTTGGGGGAAAAGTACCCCCCCTTTTGTTTCCAGGTAGATCTTTCTTCGGTGAAAGCAAGTCTTGGGTTTCCTTTAGCTTAGACTTAACTGTTTAAGTCTCACAGTCATTCCAAGGATCGGACTGGTGTCTCAAATGCAGCTCTCTTAGCTACTGCATCAGCAAATTGATTACCTTGACTCTGTGTTGTGTTTAATTCAGAGCAGCCTGGAACCTTTATAATTGCCAAAAGCGAGATCCAAGACTAGTCCATTTTTTATGGGTTGCCCTGAGAAGGTTAAATACCCTCTCTCTTTCCATAGCATTCCAAAGTCATGAGCACCACCAGATGCACAGGGGCATAATTTTTGCTACTTTATTCTTTGCTAGTTAACAAGTTTGAGTAAGGGCAATCAGTTCAGCCAGTTGGGCTGACTTAGCCTGAAGAAGACCAGCTTCAATGACCATGGCACATCCTGCTTTAAACTTACCACCTTCTCCCCCCAAGTAAGATACATCTGTAAACCATTCTGTCTCAGCATTATCTAGTGGTGATTCTTGTAGGTTTGTCCTTGAGGTAAAAAGTTGGGTGTGTCATCAGGATGAAGTCATGAGAGGTCTTATCAGAAGACTGGCCAGGCCTGGTGCAGTGGCTCATGCCTATAATCCTAGCACTTTGTGGTCTGCTAAATTGATATTTCAGTATTTGGGAAGTAAGTGGGGCACTGTATATCCCTGTGACATCACAGTGCAAGTATACCGTCATCCTCTCCAGGTAAAGGCAAACAAATACTAACTACCTGGATGTATAGGGATGCTTAAAAAGGCACTACAGAGATCCACAAGTGCCACTCAGGGTGGGCAGACCGCTTGAGCCCAGGAGTTTGAGACCAGCCTGGGCAACATGGTAAGCCCTGTCTCTATAAAAAATACAAAAATTAGGCAGGTGCAATGGTGCAAACCTGTAGTCCCAGCTACTCGGGAGGCTGAGGCAGGCAGATTAACTGAGCCCAGGGGGTCAAGGCAGCAGTGAGCTGTGATCACGCCACTGCAGTCCAGCCTGGGTGACAGAGCAAGACCCTGTCTAAAAAAGAGAGAGAGAGAGAGAGAGGCCAGGTTAGGGTTATTGCAACAAGAGATGGTAACATTCGAGGATAATAAAATTAACACCTAATAGGAAGTTAATCTATTGAAAGATAAGTGTTGAGTTATGATGGGAATTCAGAAGTAGCTCAACTGAATGTGGAATGAAGGCGGTAAGGGAGAGGACCCCATGACTATCTCTCCAAGAGTTTTATATAGAAGGGCTATAGCTGATATTGCCCTCATACAAGGGGGCCATCCTCGAGTCATTGGATCTAACTGCTGACTACAATAGCCTATAGGTATTTGCTGGTCACCATGTTTGAGTCAACATACCAAATGTGTTCCCCCCATCTTCATGAACAGAAAGAGAGAAAGTTCATAGTTTGGGTGTCTTATTGCTGGGGCATTTATTAACCTTTTTTTTTTTTTTTTTAAAAAAAAAAGACTCTTGCTCTGTCACTTAGGCTGGAATGCAGTCGGCTCACTGCAACCTCTACCTCCCAAGTTCAAGCGATTCTCCTGCCTCAGCCTCCCATGTAACCGGGACTACAGGCGTTTTGCCACCACATTTGGCTAATTTTTATATTTTTAGTAAAGACACGGTTTCCCCATGTTGCCCGTACTGGTCTCGAACGCCTGGCCACAAGTATCTGCCCGCCTCAGCCTCTCAAAGTGCTGGGATTACAGGCGTGAACCACTGCACCTGGCCTACTAATCTTTCTTTAATTTGTTGCACAGCTGGTTGTCCCTCACGAGTCCACATGATGGGATCAGGCTGGTCATTCTTTAAACGGGTACAAATGGGTTGAGTCACACGATAAAAATTTAGTATCCAGCTTCTACAATAGCAAGCCAACTCCAAGAACCCTCTAAGCTATTTTTTAGTAGGAAGCATCAAAAAAGCTAAGATTCCTTTGATTCTATCAGGATTGATGCTCAATCCTTTGGCTGACATGACATGTCCCATATGTTTGACTTGAGAAAGACAAAATTAAAGTTTACCCTTAATGTAATGGCCAATTGTTGAAGTAAGTACAAGTTTTCTTTCTTCAGAGGAAGAAAGTGTGTCAGAGCAAAGGAGGAGTTATGCACACACTGGATGAAGGATGAGGATCCCCTGAGAGAAGTCCGAGTCTGCTAAATTCATATTTCAGTATTTGGGAAAAGTAAGTGGGTCACTGTATATCCCTGTGACATCACAGTCCAAGTATACCGTCATTCTCTCCAGGAAAAGGCAAACAAATACTGACTATCTGGATGTATAGGGATGCTTTAAAAAGGCACTACAGAGATCCGCAACTGAAAAATATTGTCAGGGACAGGCACAGTGGCTCACATCTATAATTCTAGCACTTTGGGAGGCTGAGGCGGGTGGATCACTTGAGGTCAGGAGTTCGAGACCAGCCTGGCCAACATCATGAAACCCCGTCTCCACTAAAAATACAAAAATAAGCTGGGTGTGGTGGTACACATCTGTAATCCTAGCTACTTGGCAGGCTGAGGCAGGAGAATCACTTGATCCTGGGAGGTGGAGACTGCAGTGAGCTGAGATTGTGCCACTGTACTCCAGCCTAGGTGACAGAGTGAGATTCCGTCTCAAAAAAAAAAAAAAAAAACACTATCGTCCTTGATATTTGGTATGGCAGACAGGAGTATGAAGGTTAAGAAGCACTGGATAACTAGGTATTATAATACTGTCTACAGCCCTTAAGTTTTGTACAAATCTCCATCCTCTTCCCATTTGGTTCCTTGACAAGGAAAATGGGGGTGTTGCAGGGACTGATGCAGGGAATAATAAAACCTCTCTCAAGATAATCTCATGATTGGGGCAACTCCATCTATGGCTTCTTGCCATAGTGGCTATTATTTTACATTAAGCAAGAGATTCTTAGTGTTAATCTCAACCTTTATTGGAGTAGCTAAGAGTATCTTTCCTATGTCTGTGTTAGACTGGGACTACAGCTGGTAAGAAATAGTTTCAAGTAAAAGCTCAGCTTCTGGCATTAGTAGAAAAGTTGACGTTTAAAAGGAGCCTTATGGTTTCCTCCCCTTTATTATATTTCACTTTGTTTTCTCATTTTCCCAATCACATGAGGGTGTCTTTACACCACTAACATCAACTTGTGATTTTTTTTTTTTTTTTTTTTGAGACGGAGTCTCACTCTGTCGCCCAGACTGGAGTACAATGGTGTGATCTCGGCTCACCGCAACCTCCGCCTCCCAGGTTCAAGCAATTCTCCTGCCTAAGCCTCCGGAGTAGCTGGGATTATAGGAATGCACCACCACGCTCGGCTAATTTTGTATTTTTTTAGTAGAGACAGGGTTTTTCCATGTTGGTCAGGCTGGTCTCAAACTCCCGACCTCAGGTGATCCACCTGCCTCAGCCTCCCAAAGTGCTGGGATTACAAGCATGAGCCACCGTGCCCGGCCAACTTGTGATATATTATGAGGGCATCTGTTGGTTTGCTTTCCCCAATCCCATGGTTTCAGTTCCAGAAACATTTCCCACTTTGAGGAAAAAGAGATGAGCATTATGGATGTCATGGAAATTTCAATCCAGAAGGTTAAACAGGCACTTCTGGGCATATCAGGAAAACATGGGATTGGCTGAGGGTATCACATTCATAGCCCTTGGGAAGAAGCCAAACCCAATGAACCACTAAAGCAAAGATGTGAACTTAAGGCAAGAGATAGGTTTATTAGGTATACCCACCATGTTAACTTCTTCATTCCTCTGAGAAACGGGGTTTTCAAGTAAGGTGGAATTTATAACTGATACAGCAGCTCCTGTGCCTATTATTGTGTTAATTTCTCCCAAAGAGTGAGTTAAAGCAGCATATTGGGAGAAATGAAAACCCCCTATTTCCTCAGAGGAGTCCTAGTTTTCCAGTTTATCATCCTGTTGTTTCCATTTCAACGTCCTGTAATTCCTTTTAAAATGCCTAGTTTCTTGTAGTAGTGACAGACAAGGGGAGAAGAGTTCTTAGAACCAAGAGTTCCTGGCCTGGGAGTTTTAAGAGGTTAACTGTTACCATTGTTAAATGTACAGCCTTTTGATTTTCCTTTTTTATCATTGTGCAGGACAACTGGTCAGCTAGTTGACCAGTCATTAGTTCTGGCCATCACCTAGTCAGTCATGTGACATTTGACAAGAGTGGGTGGTGCATCATCCAAATTGTTTGTGAAACTTTAATAATGTGTCATTTTTATTGTTTTCAAAGTTGTCCACTGACATCTGCAATACTGTTTTCATGTTTTATCAAAGTGGGTAAAAAAAATCTACAACAGGTCCATCTGCATTCTGGCAGCATTGCTGGATTTTAATCCAATCTACGATCTTTTTTTTTTTTTTTTTTTCTGACAGAGTCTCACTCTGTCGCTCAGGCTGGAGTGCAGTGGTACAATCTCAGCTCACTGCAACCTCCGCCTCCAAGGTTCAAGCAATTCTCCTGCCTCAGCCTCCTGAGTAACTAGGATTACAGGCGCCCACCACCACAACTGGCTAATTTTTGTATTTTTAGTAGAGATGGGGTTTCACCAGTTGGCCAGGCTGGCCTCGAACTCCTGACCTCGTGATCCACCTGCCTTGGCCTCCCAAAGTGTCCGGCTGTAATCTACGATCTTTTGAAAAAAACAAGCGAATGGCATTTAACAGAGAAGCTGCTCATACCCACGCATCTTTGAACCATCTTCTGAAAGTTGGGGAGTTGGCTAGGGCAGAGGTCATACTGGATTTTCAGGAACAAGATCTATTAGGGGATCCAACCACACTGTGCTTTTTCTAGCTATTCCCTAGCTTAAGCAGCTGAAACCAGCATGTAGACAAGCCGATAAATGTCAGAATGACCTGGGTCATAGATTTTAATTGTGAGTTCAAATTCTTTGGTAAAGCAAATCCCATCTTCATAAGGATCAGGAAATTCCTTAACTATGGCCCATAATTTGGCCTTCGACTAGGGTTGATAGAGAATCAGGACTCCAGGCAGGCCGGGCATACACGCTGCTGGTACTGGAAGTGAACCACTGGGACCGAGCATGAGCAAGCCAGTGAGTGGGTCCCGCAGCCCCCTGGACCCAGGGCCAAGCATGGTGGCTGCCAAGGTGGCTTTAACTGAGAGAGCAGATCCAACTGAGCTTATGCCAATATTTCTGAAGTATGCAAGCACTGAGAAAAATGGTGAATTTTTCATGTCTCCCAATGACTTTATCACTCCATACTTGAACATTTCTGGAGAAAGCCGGCCTAACCCAACGACTGTGGAACTTTTAAGTGGGGTGGTGGGTCAGACCAAAGATGGGAGGAATTTTGTCCCAGCGTTGACGATGCTAAGTTTGATCACTTGATGACGGTGGCATCCACCAGATATTTCCATTTTAATGACTAATATCTTTTCAAGAATGTGTGGGCTTTTGATTGGTCCTGGGTGCCCCTGATACTTTGTTTATGGTAGCCTTTCAGCTGTTTGACAAAGCTGGCAAAGGAGAAGTAACTTTTGATCAGAAAGAGGATGGTACCAGCAGTCTACAGGTCTCATCCTAGTCACTGTTCCCTGGTACCAATGGTAACAACTGACATTTATCACCATCAATTGGTTTTGCCTGTTTTTAAACTTAATTGGAACTATGCAGAATGTACTCTTTCAGTCTGGCTTCTTTTGTTCAACATTTGTGAGATTAATCCATGCTGTATTTTTTATTTTTCTTCACTGTATAGAATTCCGTTGCGTGACAGCATATCCATTCTAGGGTCGATAGACATTTTGGGACATTTTCAGTTTTGGCTACTACAATCAACATTGTTTTATGTATTTTTGGGGTGGGTGGGTGTGTGTGCATATGTGTGTGTGTGTGTGTGTGTGTGTGTGTGTGTGTGTGTGTGTGTGTGTGTGTGTGTGTGTGTGTATTTCTAGGAATAGAACTGCTGGGTCATAGAAAATGTGTACATTTACCTTCAGTAGATCTTGCTAAACTGTTTCCTAAAATGATGGTACCAGTTAACACTCATACCATCATTGTATGACGGCTCCATTTATTTCAGATATTTGCCAACACTTGGTATCAGTCATTTGTTATTTCAGTGATATCTCAGTGTGGTTTTGATAAGCACTTCCCTGATTCCAAATGGGTCCTAGAACTTATTGGCCATTTAGGTATCCTCTTCAGTCATGTGCTTATTTTCTGGATACAAGACCTTTGGTGGTTCTATGTTCATAGATGTCTTTACTCTGTTCACTGTTACTCATTTAACTGAGTTTTGAGGAACTTAAGTTCCTAATTTTAATGTAGTACGAATTATCAGCATTTTCTTTTGTAGCTAGCTCTTTTTGCGTCCTGATTAAGAAATCTTTGCTTTCCTCCAGGTCGGGAAAATAATCTCCTTTATTATTTTCCAGAAGTTTATTTTCCTTTCAAATTTAGATTTTAATTGTTTTAGAATTTGTGATATTTTTACATGGCATTAAAGGTAAGGGTCGAAGATTCTTCCCTTGCCCTCTCCTCCATGGATATGTAGATCACCCAGCACCATTTAATGAAAAGATAACTCTTTTCTTTTTTCTTGAGACCCAGTTTTGCTCTTACTGCCCAGGCTGGAGTGCAATGGCACGATCTCGGCTCACTGCAACCTCCACCTCCCGGGTTCAGGCGATTCTCCTGCCTCAGCCTCCCAAGTAGCTGGGATTACAGGCACCCGCCACCACGCCCAGCTATTTTTTTTGTATTTTTAGTAGAGACAGGGTTTCACCATATTGGCCAGGCTGGTCTCGAGCTCCTGACCTCAGGTGATCCACCTGCCTCGGCCTCCCGAAGTGCTAGGATTACAGGTGTGAGCCACCCTATGCAGCCAAGATCACTCTTTTCTTTATTGCACTGCAGTGGTACTGCTGTCATAAATCCACTATGGGGCTGTATCTGAATGCGCTATTCTTTTTATATAATTGTATATTATCCACTAATACTATACTATCTTAATTACTACAGCTTTATAAGTCATACCTGATAAGTCTTTCAACTTTATTCTTTAAGATTATCTTGGCTATTCTTGGCCCTATTCATTATCAATACAATTTCAGAATAAACTGTTAATTTCCACAAACATCCTGCTGGGATTCTGAATGCTATTGCATTGAATATGTGTAATATCTGTGCGTATGTGTATAATTAAATGTTTTTTTGTTTGTTTGTTTTGTTTTTTTTGAGACAGAGTTTCGCTCTTGTTGCCCAGGCTGGAGTGCAATGGCATGATCTCGGCTTACTGCAACCTCCACCTCCTGGGTTCAAGTGATTCTCCTGCCTCAGCCTCCCAAGTAGCTGGGATTACAGGTGCCCACCACCTCGCCCGGCTAATTTTTTGTATTTTCAGTAGAGATGGGGTTTCACCATAATGACCAGGCTAGGCTGGTCTCGAACTCCTGACCGCAGATGATCCACCCCCCTCAGCCTCCCAAAGTGCTGGGGTTACAGGCGTGAGCCACCACGCCCGACCAATTAAATGTTTTAATCCCGTAAAAAAAGAGAAAGAGAATTAGGAGTCCCCTACCTATCATAGGCTGTTCCCAGAATGAGGCAACCACAGGAAGCATTCCTGGGGAGTTCCTGTCCCTCACTTCTGAACAAGAGCACAACAAAAGCAGGGGCCTTTGGAGCCGTGTTTCCTGTCACAGTCTGTTTAACAAGTGACAGACAAGGAGAAAGAGATGGCAGAAGAAAAATCAGATCCAGCCTGGGGAGTTAGAAAGATGAAGATAGAGTGGTAGGGCACGGTGGCTCACGCCTGTAATCCCAGCACTTTAGGAGGCGAGGCGGGCGGATCACGAGGTCACGGGATTGAGACCATCCTGGCTAACACGGTGAAACCCTGTCTCTACTAAAAATACAAAAAAAATTAGCCGGGCGTGATGGCGGGCGCCTGTAGTCCCAGCCACTCTGAAGGCTGAGGCAGAAGAATGGCGTGAACTCGGGAGGCGGAGCTTGCAGTGAGCAGAGATCGTGCCACTGCACTCCAGCCTGGGCAACAGAGCGAGACTCCGTCTCAAAAAAAAAAAAAAAAAAAAAAAAAAGATGAAGATAGAGTGAAGGTGGAGGTGGTGAAGGAGGCACCAAAAAGAGGTATTTCTGAAGATTTTTTTTTTTTTAATAGGAGAGTATATTTAAGAGCTATCTGTTAACACCTCTAAGTTGTTTATCAGCATTCTGTAAGGAAGAAAGATCATATCATCCTACCCACTTTTGCTACTTTCAAGATACCACTGGAAGTAGCTTCCCCATTCTGGTTGCTTAATTTTTGCACTAGCACCTTCCATCCTAGTCTGCATATATCAAAGGATCTGCATTTAGGCCACTGTGATGTGCAGTCATTCTTAAGTCATCCTGGTCCATTTGTTTAAGGAATTACACAATGAGGCACCCCAAGTACTGTATATTAACCCAGCTGGGGTTTCTAAAGGTGGAGTCAGATGTTCTGCAGTTGCAGGGGATTTGGTCGATTTAGAGGCTTTGTTCTCCATAATTTTTAATACCTTCTCATTAGATTGACTAAGTCAGGAGGTGTTCTGAATCCGAATGTGCAGCTTGCAAACACAAAGCTTGAGGATGCGCACCCAGGAAGCACGAGTTCCAGTAGCTTATTACCTGTGCTCTGAAGTAGACTGCATGAGGCACAGTCTTTATACATTTTTTAAACAGGAAAATATGTGCAGTATGGTGAAGCAATAGTTGAGAATTTGGTTCATATTCAGTGATGTTATCCCTAAAGTAAAGTAAATATGTGGCTGAGTGGGTAGAAGAGAAAAGTTAATAATTGTGTAGGCACCTTAGGGTCTGGTGGAAGGATGATTGATTCCATCCTGCCTTTGTTCTGTATCTGATAAACAAGTTTACAACCAGTATCTGTCAGTAAAATATTTAACAAACTCCAGTTACAAACCCAAGGAGTTAGCTGTTTGTAGGCAGTGGTTTAATTATGCATATGTCCAAACTGCAGCCATCTCGGGCCAGTTTTCTCTTTTCTTCTGACACCATCTATCATCATCTATCTGTCTGTCTACGGTATGCTGTCTGAAGTTTCTTCAAATAGGACAAACATTTTGAGAAGTTTCTCAGGATTTGAAAGGTTACAGTTAAAACATGCCTATTTATGGGAGTTTGTAACGCTTATCTCTGACATAGCTGCCTTTGCAATATACACACATTCCTGGGCCAGAAAGAAATTTAGAGGAGGACTGTGTTGATCAGTTTTTTCTTTTATTTGCTTTCACAGGTGTAATAAATGTGTTGCTTAAATTTTAAAAGTTGTCATTTGTATAGCACTTTACATTTTATAAAGCACTTTCACTGGCATTCTTTCTTTGACTACTATTAGCCAAAAACCCAAAAATTGTTTTAATACTGTAACAGTTAAAAACAATCAACCATGGCCGGGCGTAGTGGCTCAAGCCTGTAATCCCAGCACTTTGGGATGCCAAGGTGGGTGGATCACCTGAGGTCAGGAGTTTGAGACCAGCCTGACCAACATGACGAAACCCTGTCTCTACTAAAAATAAAAAAATTTGCCGGGCGTAGTAGTGGCAGGCGCCTGTAATCTCAGCTACTCAGGAGGCTGAGGCAGCAGAATTGCTTGAACTCGGGAGGCGGAGTTTGCAGTGAGCCGAGATTGTGCCACTGCACTCCAGCCTCAGGGACAAGAGCAAAATTCATCTCAAAAAAAAAAAAAAAAATTCAACCATGCTATAATTATAGCTCTGACCAAATAAACTGAATATCCCAAAGTTAAAAAAGATTAAAGGTAATAACTAAGTCAGCAAAAGCAAAAGAGGTAACTGTAATTATATGGACAATATATATAAACAAAAAATAAAGTTTTAAAACACAACAATCAGTTCTAAACATCTGTTTTGGTTGATTTGTAGGGTTTTATTCTACTTTAAAGCTGTGGGTTTCATATAAATTTAATGATCTTAATGACTGTAACTTAATGAATCTAACCTTAGTGCTGACGAGTCAAGAAGGGGATGAGATAACCACAATATATCAAAGATACAAAAGGGACAATTCTAATCTCATCTAATGAAATTGGGAAGCCAAAGATCAAGAATAATGTCTAATTTTACATCTAATTAAACACATAAGTTTACTGAATAATATACATAGGAAACAAAAAGTGTTTCACAGTGATAGTTTATATTAAAGACGCTATTTAAGAAAAGTTTTCTGATAAATAAAGATTATCTCTTATAAATCTCAGCAATACCAAATACTTGTTCATTTTAAGCTCCAACCAGGAAACAGAATGAGAAATACTGAAATGCAAATTTTAGAGCTTTAGTACCCTTTTTAATATGGAATCAGGAGACAGTGAAAAGGTGATGAATTTAATTCAACTATTTTCTTGTCTTTTTAAATCTTATAAGGGTGTTAACTCACATTTAAGGATATGGAGAGGGTTCTTATGATGATGAATTTAACATATGTTAAGCTCACCTTAGTTGGCATGCATGCTTTGAAGGACATCATTAGTTACTCTAATATAACCCCCAATTCCACTTTCTAGATTCCTTCTTCTGGCTTTTTTATATATTCAGAAGTAAAGCGTTTTTTAATATTCAAAAGTACCTTTCAAAACTCAATAATACCACTGGGTGGACTAGATGAAAGAAAATTGAGAGCAGTAGTCAAACGTGGTAAATAACAGTTAACTTCACAACTGTCCAAGTCATCTTGGGAACTGAAATTCTGATATGCACAAATTAGGGGAACAACCTCCCAAATGAAACTATCCTTAAGTTTCCAATAAACCAAAACCCTAGCTTCTAATTATCATTTTTTTCTTTCTAAAAATCAACTGGCCTAAGTCTTTAAAAACAAAAAAAAACACAAGATAGTTGAAGTGACTTAAATGTCAGCGAATTTTCAGACTGGTTAAATTATGGTTGAAACACCACAGAATGCTGTTTCGACCTTTAAAGCAAGTTGAACAGTAGTAATACAGTATAATCTCACAGGATGTTTTTAAAATGAGACTGTAAGTACACAAACTTCTTTTTAAATTGGTTCTTAAAAATAGTAAATAGTGGTTGCCTCTGAGGAGTACAAGCATAAAAGAAGCTTACTTTCACTTTACTACCTCCTGCTTTTTTTTTTTAACCAAGAGCATCACTCTCCAATAACCTTGGTTATCAAGACACACCTTAACAGTAATCTAAAAAAGCACAGAGAGCTTAAATAAACTTCCTCAAAGACATACAGATGGAGAGACACAAATTAGAAAATACACTCCATGGGAGAGACTACGAAATAGACTGGTAAGATCAAAATACACACAGAGCAGAATGGGAAGGAAACTGCAGACAGGAGACAAGCAAAAGATTTGTAAAGTGGGAAGGAAGCAGCAGTGAACAAAGACAAAAAGAACTAAGCAACCAAAGACAACTTTGAAGTGAAGGAGATGCATTTCTTTAGAGCCAAACTAGAAATGGCAGGATGATGGGAAAGGAAAAGAAATAACATGAAAAAATACTCGTGATCACAAACTGTGGGGATACTTGAGTTCCTGTAATTGGTAATGCCACCACTGACACCATTTTAGTCAATCATATGCTATCATTAATCACATTTAAGTACAGCATCCAGTAAACACTAACAGTGTAACTGGAGCAACACTTTTCACAAACGGTCAACAGGACTAAATGCTTTGTATTCTCCCGCTGCTAGGTCATTTGGCTGCAGTATTCCCCAACAATGAGACATGTTTCATCAGCAGTTAAGGAAAGCCGTGGAGCAGTAAGACATTATTTCCTCTAACCTGCTTCTAGATACCAGCCTACATCTCAGCAAAATTCCTGAATTTAGCTAACTTTAAGAGACAAATGTAAATCTGTCTGGAAGAAAACTGAGAAAGGGGTAGCAGACCCCACTTGTTTGCCAACAGCCTTTCCAAACACGTGCCCTGTCTCTGAGAAATTATATGGTAAAGCGTAAAGCATTTATAACTGTAGCTGTCTGTGGAATCCACACTTGGCTGAAGAGCCTAAAACTCATCCTATATAGGAAAGAGGTCAAACTCAGAAATAAACAAGTCTTCAACTGAAATGGCATAGGTTAAAAATAAAATTACAAATTCAAGTCTCTGGGCTTTAGATAGTGTAAAACACCAGGCCCCTCCAATTTTGGTAGAGTGAAAAAAAAAAAAAAAACTAGGTCTCCCAATTCTAGATTAAGAGGAATTCCAGTGGATGAAAAAAAAAATTGAAAGTGTCAGAAAGAATATTTATTTGCTTTTAATGGATGATTATGAGTTAGAAAATATAACCATACTTGAGTCTGCAATGAGTCAATTTGGAGTCTATTTCTGCTTCTGTCTTTACAACTAAATAGGAAGTCACTCCTAATTTTATTTGCCCTTCTGTAACATTAGGAAATTCTGTTTATTTCCTTGAATTTATAAGAGTTACACATTACAGAAAAATAAATGCTATCTATCCCAAGATATATACAACAAATTTAATTGAAGGTAAAATTCTGATTACTAAAGATTTTCTTTTAAGCCCAGGTCTGTGGGAAAAGAGGAACTTAGCCTTTTCAGGGAGACTTTAAGGTCATGAAAAGCCCCATATACTCCTCTATGAAGCTATTCTCCCATTTTCAAACTTGATAAAAATGTTAAGAAAATGGATACATGATAGTATACACACCTGATTTGACCCAAACCTCAGGAAAGTTCCTTAACCTCACTAATCCTGTTTCCTCATCTATAAAATAATGACAGGCCGGGCACGGTTGCTCACGCCTGTAATCCCAGCACTATGGGAGGCCGAGGCAGGTGGATCACCTGGTCAGGAGTTCGAGACCAGCCGGGCTAACATGGTTAAACAACGTTTCTACTAAAAATACAAAAAATTAGCCCAACCTGGTGGCGCGCGCCTGTAATCCCAGCTACTCAGGAGGCTGAGGCAGGAGAATTGCCCGAACCCAGAGGCAAAGGTTGCAGTGAGCCAAGATCGCGCCATGGAACTCCAGCTTAGGCAACAAGAGCAAAGCTCAGTCTCAAAATAATAATAATGACAAATCCAAATCTCCTGAATAGTATCTGTAAAGCATCAACACAACATCAACACAAAGATCGGCACAAGGTATGCACTCAGCTCTGACAATTCTTTTTACTCACAAATCTTTCTTCTTTCTTTCTTTTTCTCCTCTTACATTTCAGGTATCATTTTGCTTTCTGTCTTTGGGCAATCCACTCGCAGGAAGTTACTAACCAACCTTATTGGTAATACCTATTATTCATTCCCTGGTCCAATCTCTCCCCTTAGCTCTAGGATAAATATGGCCAACTGACCACCAATCCATTCCAATCTTTAAATACCCTGAGAATTAATTATATAATCTTCCCTCCAAATCTGCTCTTCCTCTGTTTACCTATCTTGGTTGTCATCCGCAGTCACACAAAAACAACTTGGAAGCCAGCTGAGCTCTTCCTTCACCCTCTGCATGGCCCTCCATCAAATTTATCGTGAAGTCCTTGGAAATTCTGTTTCTTCCTTCACTTCCATCCCCACTGCCTGTTCCTCATCATGGTGCATGAACTCCTGTCAGAACCTTGTAACTGACTTCCCTACATCCTTTAAACATGTGATATCTTCCTAAAGTTGAACTACTAATCTTCCCTTCCAAGGTACCAACACTGGCTTCATGATAGTATCTAAACTCCTTGGCAAGGAATTCAAAGCTTTTCAGGATCTGCTCCTGCCTACCAGCTGTTCCCAACTTGGAATTCTGATATTCTAAGAGTGTCAAACCAACTTTAATAACTAGCCACCCTCTACTCAGGCTGTTATTTCTGTCTGAGACAGCTTACCCTCCATCCCCTTGACCT
Organism: Pongo abelii; assembly: GCF_028885655.2. Taxonomy (NCBI): domain Eukaryota; kingdom Metazoa; phylum Chordata; class Mammalia; order Primates; family Hominidae; genus Pongo; species Pongo abelii. Next base: position 32,449,062 of record NC_071995.2, read on the forward strand.
GGGAAATTCTCTTAAGAATTACTTATTTTACAAAACCCTTCCCTACCTTTATTAGAACACCTACTACGTAAGATTTCACTTCGTTTACTGCATTATCTCCTCTACTCAATAGTAAACTGCTGTAGAGCAGAAACTAAAGTCTTGTATTACAACCAGGTGCTGGCTGTACACAGTACACAAACGGGTAGAATTTGCTAACTACTCAAAGAGTGGGGCAGCCAAGATTAATATAAACAGTATATTTAAGGGCATGGAATGGGAAATGGTGTCTACAATAAAGACGTGAATTTTAAAAACTAATGTTTTGAAAGGAGTCATTGTTTGCACTATTGATCATAGAAATCTTTTTAATGTTTTTTTAAAAGGAGTCATTTTTCTTTAACATTTGGTCTATAGACTTTTGTAGGAAAAAAACCCTGAGGTTTTAAAAGCTATAGGAAAAAATGTTTCTTGCTTATTTCAAGCAGGAGCAGGGGGGAGGAATTAGACTAGTGCGGGGAGAAATGAGAAATGAGAGCTACTTCAACTCAGCACAGTTAACATTTACCAAATTAAAATAACATTAAGCCGAACCAAACTTATAATAGGTGGAAAACAACTAAATACAAAGCTAGAAAAAGCTAGAAATAAATTCTTTTAGTTCAACTGTAACAACTTGAATATGTAACAGCAATATGCCTGTGACATTAGTATTTCTGAGGCAAAGAGAAAACCTCCCTACCTTGAAAACAAACTCCCTTTTTGGACTAGATGCATTTCCACATTATTTCCATAATACAGAAAAATCCTAGTTGCAGATTCAATAAAAAAAAAACTGGAGAAACAAAAGACAACAAAAAAGTCTCAATTTATAACACCCCAAAATCAAAACATAAGTGTGGGAAATACAGGACAATCTTGTGGACAAGAGAAATCAGAAAGAAAGAAAAATGACATTTTCCAGGTTTCCACAGGACTTTCTGATGTAAAATGGTTGAATCAGAATTGAAAAGACAACCAAGAGTCACGGGCAGTGTCTTCCCAGAACTGCTTTCATAAGGTAGGGAGGGGACCCAAAGACACTCATTCTTTCCACTAAAAATTTACTTAATGTTTCCCCAGAAACGATAACTGACCCAGCCCTCAGTTTTATCTTCTATAAAATGTCTATTTCCCAGTGTTGTGAGGACAACAGCAGCTTATATTTATCAATCATGTCACTTGCTTAATTACAACTTATTTACAATAGGTATTACTACCATTTTACAGATGAAAAAAACTGGATCACAAAGTGACTAGAAGATGATGACAGCTTTGAAACCCAAGCATTACTAACCCAGAAACCTCTGAACAGCAAAACTTCGTGCCTCAATACATGTGTTCCTTTTCTGCTCAACCAATTATATTCCTACCATCTCTTAAGAAAAAATGAAAATGACATACTTTTAAAGCAACCTACTATGTGCCTGGCATGGTAAATTGATTAATTTATCCTCATAAGAGCCCTGTGTAGTTGGTTTAGATTTAAAAGTTTATGCTTTCCCCAGTGAAAAACTTTTATTTTACATGTAAAATGATTCTTAAATTGCTTCTCTGACATAAATATGTCTGAGTTTGAGCACTATGAGTCAGGATTTCCCAGGACTTGATAACCATTCCGGGGAAAAAAAAATTGACCATTCACATTCCAGATATACAGAATTAAGAATACTGTGCAAGGACAGACAGACTTGGGGCCTGCTGTCCACCAGTGATCTAGAATATTCTACCAATTGAACTTCGTATCTCCAACCTCCCACAAAAGCAATACAAAGAGAAGGCAGTAGAGACCTTGTCTGCGGGCCTTTCCCACCCTGAATTCATTCACATTGATAATCCAAATCTCTGTTTTACATCATCCAATTAGTAAAACAAAAACCATTAAGCTCTGTATGTAGTATATGAAATCTGCTAGGAAATGGAAATTCTAGCCATAACTTAGCTATGAAATACTAATTAAGAAAAACAACTCAAACAATCTCAGCGTATTTGCAAAGCACCTCATATGCATTTTAAATACAGGACCCAGAGAAACAGCTGCCAAAGGAAAGCCAAAGTTATTAAATCCAAAGTTTTTCATTTTCTTGACATGCTCTTTCTATTTACTACAGAAATGTACTAATATTGGTTGCCTTTTGGTATTGTAATTTGGTCAACCAAAACTTGGGAAAAATAGGTTTATTAATAACAAAATAATGAAAAAAATGGATTTCAACTAGTATTGATTTTTTGGTGTGTGGGGGCAGGCGCATTCAAGGGTATTATTTCCTAGTAATGATCACTTAGATTCTAGGCCTTAAACGTGATTCAAATGCAAGAGAAATCAGGAAAGAAGCAACAGATACGGTGGTGGGTATCGGATGTCTAGACTACAGGCAAACCCCAAATACCAAAGAAGCATCCATGTGTCAAACCAGCATAATTTTTGAGCTATGCCTGGGTCCACATACAAAAAAAAAAAAAAGGTTAGTTTGAAAATAAAAATCTAGGAGAGGTAACCAGAAGGTCAACCTCAGTTCAAGGGATCTAGAAAGAAGCTAGCCGTTACCCTGTGTCATCTTCCTGAGCAGCTTCCTCCCCAGCCAGCTCCTCAGCCTCCTTACAATATGTTTCCAGAAGGCCCAACTCCCTAAACATTTGCTTCTTCAAGGTCATCCTAAGATAAGGCAGTGAATAACCACCAAACACTGAGTCACGCATACCTTTCGGCTAAAAAAGATCCCCCTTCCCAAAATCATTATATAAATACTTTAAATGCCATGAGGGTTTTCTCCGGAACTCCACCAGAAACAAACTCCCAGACTTTAATTTAGATTGGGCAACTAAATGTGTTCAATTTTGCGACATAAAATATTAAAAGGCTTTTCAAGTCTGGCAAATTCCAGTTCAAAAACAGGTGCTTTTAGCGTACTCTGAATAACAAGGTCAAATTCATTTTTAAATTATTAAAAGAAAAAGAAAAGCTTTTCTTAACCCTCCTTAGGACAACCTAAGGAGGGGGAGAAAGGATTGCTGGGGTAAAACTGTCTCGGATAGGGTCCCTGTTTAACTCAACAGTAATTCCTAATCTTTCGAGTGCCTGAAGTAATGGAAGGTTACAGGAAGAAAATAAAAACAAAGAAACTGACTAGGGTCATAGTTACCAGAACAAACTGCACCGCCCTACCACCTCAAGAAACCAACTCCCCCCACACCAAAACAAACCTTGCCCCTCCCCGCTCCCCCCACCCCCTAGAAACACACAAAGAAACTGGTCGCACGAATGATTCGCCCACAGTCCTCACTTCCCTTAGTAGGGCAACTGGGATCCCCGGAACTTCCCCACGGTGGTTTATCGGGCGTCGTCGGAGCTGGGTCCCCTGGACTTGCGGGCCACAGCTCGGCTGGGGAGGAGGTGCTCGCCGCCCTCGCCCGTTTCCCCGAAAGCAGTAAAATGCCTCCCCGCTCCTCCCAGGGCCCTCGGGTCCCCACCTTCCGTAAATCGCGCTTCCCCCTCGGGCACTCCGGTGACTGCCGAGAGAGACGCCGAGCCAGCAAATAAGAATGCTCCCTGGTGGATTTGTTGGTAAATAAGACATCTCGCGTCGGGAGGAAAGTTCCTGCGGGGGCCGCTCGCCGGGGCAAGGGCGAGGGCAGCGGGAGGTGAACCGCGTCGCTCGCCGCCGCCTCCCTCACCTGCGCCGGAACAACGGGCCCCGCGCCCGCCCGGCCCGGCGCCTCCCGCAGGCCGCGCCTCCCGCACGCCGCGCTGCCGGGGCTTGTTCCTCCTCATGGCTTTGCCCTGACGTAATTCAAACATGGCAACAGTTCGACTTCAAAGGCGAACCCACAGACCTCCCAGACACAGGCTCCCGGGCCACGAGAAACCGGCCGAGGAGTCCGGACCAAGCTCTCCGGACCCCTCGGCCGTCGCAACCCCCGACGCCAGGGCTGAAGCGCCGGGCACTGCCGCCTCCCTCGCCCGCCCGCACGCCCGGAGCGGGGAAGCACGCCGCCTCCCTACGCACCAGCATGGCACCTCGCACAAGTAGCGCCGCCAAAGTTTCCCCACGAGGGGACTGAGGGACAAAAGCCCCTCCCGAAACTCGCCCGAACTTCGAGGGCCTCCGACCTGCACGACCCTACGCCCAGGCAGCGGCCCCGAGCGCCGGGGGCCCGCACGGGCACATGCAGCCCTTTGTTTTCTGTCCAGCCGGGCGCTGCCTACGTGCAGCATCAGGGATGTCGGAGTGTTTCGCAGGGGCCGGACACTGGACGATCACCCTGGGTAGGGGTCCGGACCCCGCGCCCCGAAGAGTCCGGAGCCTGGCCCCCCTGCCCTTCCCTCGGGAGCAGGCCCATTTAATCAAAGTTTTGCAGTGTCCTTGATGAGAAACGCCCGGAGTACCCGCCCCGCACGGGTGGAGAGTTGGCGACTTTCACTCTGCTTTTTAAACTGGCAAGACGCCATCATCAGCAAACCACATTGTCCTGCCGGCCGGACCTGCCCGACGGCGGCCGCATCCCACGGCTCACGCGGGGCTGGACGTTCGGACAAGGACCAGGGTCGCAGCCCGAAGCACGTGGTCTGTCACGTAGAGCACAAAAAGCAGTGCCCTGCGGAGTTCACTGACTCCCGCGGCGTAGACAACGCCGCCGCCTCCGTCTCCAGCCAAGTTGGCTTCCCTGGCCATCTTACAGCGGGGACGGCCGCCCATAAACGGGAAGCCCTCGCCGTGTCGCCCACACCTACGCTACAGGTGAACGCACCGGCAGCAAAACTTCGGGCTCCGAAGGCACCCTGGACACCAGACGCTCTTGGGCGCGGTCCGAAGAGGGTAGGCGAGTGGAAGACGGGTTGTTTTTAAGCGACCGCGTGTTGCTCTCATTGTCGCATCCGCATCCCTCCGGAGTTGAGCAAACAACGCCACGCAGCGTGCGCTCCGGCAGAGCCCAGCACTGACCCCCAAAGGCCGATTTAAAGACCCTCGGCCGCCAGCTCGGAAGCGGATGGCAACTTAGTTTCCGAGCGAATGGCGTTTATTGTCCACCCTAGTCCGGGGGCTGCAGTCAACTAAACCACGAGGTCTCACAACGGCGCCCGACCCTGCCCGCGCCTCGCGCCCACTCGGACTCACCGACCCCGGCCGCTGCGCGGTGGCCAGCGAGTCGCTTTCCTCTCGGGCCTTTCGGCCGCCGGGCTCCTTTCCGCGAGAGAACACTGCGGCGGAGAAAAGTCATTGTCACCTTCAACGTGGATCCCTCAACTCCGGCGACTCCTCAATTATGCCCAGGCTCCACTCACTTCCCCCGCCCCGAGACTTTCGGTTTGCCTCAAATACCCTCCCCAATTAATAAATACACATTAAACACGAGCGTACCAAAAAACCTGGGGTCTGAAGATCACGAAAACAGCGCTCCCAACAATGCCACCTCCAAGACAAAACTTCCTGTGTGTATGTGGAAGGACGGGGGGAGGTGGGTGGAGGTGAAAAGAGAGAGAAAAAAAAAAACACTCTGAAATCAAAGCCTCGTGAGACAGTTTTGCACTAGAAGCATGGTGAGAGTCACTCACCTTCCAAAAGCAGCCGTTCCACGCGCAATAACGTCCCCGAGGTGCGGAGTGCACGCCAGGCCAGTCCCCCTCGAGCGCTCCCTCCTCCTCAACTGCCTTGTCTAGAAAGATTGTCTCCTGCAGTTCTGCAGTTGCTACCGCTGGCCGGGAAGGTGTAGATTCCGCTTTCCCTCTGCGCACGCGCGGCTCCCGGCACAAAATTCTCTTGAATCGAACTTATTTGCATACGGGCGCGCGCACGTCGCTGGCTGGGAGGGGGAGAAGTCCCGGCGACCGCGCGCGCTCCCGAGGCCTCTATTGTCCTTTTAAGGGGAGAAGCTCCGCGGCGCGGGAAACGCGGCGGCCAGAGGGAGACGGGGGCGGTGACTGCTTACTACGGCGGACGTCACATAAACAAACGCCCCGCGGCTGCAGGCCGCGGCGGAGAGGGAGTGGCGAGGTGGGAAAGGGAAAGGTTAGCAACGGAGGGGAAGGCTGCGCTGCTTGGCGTGTTTTCCGCCCCCGAAGTTGTTAGGGGCACCATTGAGCGCTGAAAAATTGTTCTGAAAGCTGCTTTTGCAAAATTCTCACACCTGTCCCCACTTTCGGTGACAGAGGAGGTGATCTTGTAAGCACCCAGACTGAATTTATACTAATCCCACGTTTCCTAAATTTTGTTTGAAGTTAGGTTTTTGAAGCTTGTAAAAAAAAATCCTCTGGGGCCAGCAAAGGTTTAGTTTTTGTGCAGTTGTAATGAGTCGTTTAATAAAGTCCCATTTTAACACCCTATCCATTCGCTAACTCCCGCTTGCCCTTCTCAAATAGTAACCCAACCCATAACCAGTTTTTTTCTCCACTTCGGCCTTAAGATTTCAAGTCTCTCCGAATTGAATGATTGTTAATTTCCGTGGGAACAGTGCCGCTTTCTTTAAAAGACTAGGCAATGGAAAGCCAATAACCTAGGGACAGGCAGGCATACGTCCTCTAGCAGCTTGTAAAGGGTGTTCCACTCACCCAGAAATAATTCCACTAACTGGTGGTCTTGGGAATGGAAAAAATAACGAGTGACGTACAGACTTTTCAATGCAGAATATGTAATAATTCAACAATCTAAGCGCTTTCTAGACTCCAGAAGAAAAAAAAACTGAAGTAACTCTTCTCAGATTGATAAGAGGAAAATGAAAACCGAATGATTGATTCGCCTTTGTCCCAAGGACACACTTAACACCAACAGGCAGAAACCCGGGGTTAATGATAGAGGGTGGGGAGAGAGGAAGGATGTTTTTCCCAGAAACTTGATATTGGTCCCAAGCTACAAAAGTGTGAAAATCAACCATAAAACTTAATCATCTGCTGACAAGTTTCGCTGCTTTCACTGCAGTGTCAACAATACAGATTTAAATAGTTACTTCTGAAATGTTAATTTAATTCAACAGGCAATTCCTAGTATATTATATACAGTATAAACCCACTTCTGAACTCCTCAACGAATACTTCTTTTTTTTCTTTAGGTTCTGTAACATACTATTCCTGTAACTGTATGTGAAAACTATATTATAAATACCTGAAAAGATAGCCTGGCGTGGTGGCGGGCACCTGTAATCCCAGCTATTCGGGAGGCTGAAGCAGGAGAATCGCTTGAACCTGGGAGGCAGAGGTTGCAGTGAGCAGAGATTGCGCCACTGCACCCCAGCCTGGGTAACAGAGCAAGACTCTGTGTCAAAAAAAAAAAAAAAACCAGAAAGAAAAAGGACACCTCTCATTAAAATATGAGCTCCTTAAAGACAAGGATTTTATGCCTTTCTTACCCATTTTTGTATTCCAGTGCCTGAAACAGTGCACATCAGATAATATATACTGACATCTTGCATGCATTCGTTGGCTAGGAAAATTTTTTTTTAAATATAATAAACGGCTGAGTGCAGCGCCTCACACCTGTAATCCTAGTACTTTGGGAGGCCAAGGCAGGCAGATCACATGAGGTCAGGAGTTCGAGACCAGCCTGGCCAACGTGGTGAAACCCTGCCTCTGCTAAAAATATAAAAATTAGCCGGGCATGGTGGCTCACACCTGTAATCCCAGCACTTTGGGAAGCCAAGGCACGTGGATCACCTGAGGTCAGGAGTTCAAGACCAGCCTGGCCAACATAGTGAACCCCTGTCTCTACTGAAAATACAAAAATTAGCGGGGCATGGTGGCACTGTAATCCCTGCTACTCGAGAGGCTGAGGTGTGGTGGCACATGCCCGTAATCTTAGCTACTCAGGAGGCTGAGGCAGGAGAATCGCCTGAACCTGAGAGGCGGAGGTTGCAGTGAGCCAAGATCACACCACTGCACTCCAGCCTGGACAATAGAGCAAGACCCCGTCTCAAAAAAAAAAATATATATATATATATATAAATTAGCTGGGTATTTTCATGCAGACCTGTAATGCCAGCTACTTGGGAGGCTAAGGCACAAGAATCGCTTCAATCTGGGAGGCTGAGGTTGCAGTGAGCCGAAATTGCACTACTGCACTCCAGCCTGGGTGACGGAGTGAAACTCTTGTCTCAAAAAATAATGATAATGGCCAGGCGAAGTGCCTCACGCCTGTAATCCCAGCACTTTGGGAGGCCAATGTGGGTGAATTACCTGAGGTAGGGAGTTTGAGGGCAGCCTGACCAACATGGAGAAACCCCGTCTCTACCAAAAATGCAAAATTAGCCGGGCGTGGTGGCACATGCCTGTAATCCTATTAGCTACTCGGGAGGCTGAGGCAGGAGAATCCCTTGAATCCAGGAGATGGAGGTTGTGGTGAGCCGAGATCAAGCCATTGCACTCCAGCCTGGGCAACAAGAGCTAAACTCTGTCTCAAAATAATAATAATAATAATAAATATATAAATATAATTTTAAAAAATTAATGAACATTTTTAAGGTTCTTATAGGTTTATCACTAATCAAAACTTTAGTTTAAAATTTTTGCATTTGACCTAAAGTGAGTTTGGAAGTTATAGTGGTCACATTGGTTGATATGATGCCATCCTTGTCCTTATGACAATAAAAATGAATAAGCTTAATAGCTGTTTCTGTGTTCTGCTGGTGGCAAATTGGACCCTAATCATAAATTTCTGCCTTCATTCTAAAGAGAATTTTAACAGTTGTCATGGGTTGTCTCAAATATTTATTTGGCTTATGACAGATCTTCCAAAAATAATTTCAAATTATTATATGCCTCTGAAGGTATGAAAACTGCAAATACTGGCCAGGCACGGTGGCTTATGCCTGTAATCCCAGCACTTTGGGAGGACGAGGCGGGTGAATCACAAGGTCAGGAGTTCGAGACCAGTCTGGACAGCATGGTGAAACCCTGTCTCTACTAAAAATACAAAAAATTAGCCGGGCATGGTGGTGCACGCCTGTAGTCCTAGCTACTTGGGAGGCTGAGGCAGGAGAATTGCTTGAACCCAGGAGGCAGAGGTTGCAGTGAGCTGAAATCACACCACTGCACTCCAACCTGGGTGACAGAGCGAGACTCCATCTCAAAAAAAAAAAAAAAAAGAAAAGAAAGAAAATTGCAAATACCATAACAATATTTTTTAAACTCCAATTATGGTTTACAGGAGTATATATATACATATATATAAGTATGTACACACACACACACATATACCTTGAATGCTTTTTCTCTTGAAAGTTTATGTAAAGAATATTTATTGCAGCCGAGCGCGGTGGCTCGTGCCTGTAATCCCAGCACTTTGGGAGGTTGAGGTGGGTGGATCACAAGGTTAGGAGTTCGAGACCAGCCTGGCCAATATGGTGAAACCTCGTCTCTACTAAAAATACAAAAAAATTAGCTGGGCATGGTGGCACATGCCTGTAATCTCAGCTACTTGGGAGGCTGAGGCAGGAGAATTGCTTGAATCCGGGAGGCAGAGGTTGCAGTGAGCCGAGATCGCCACTGCACTCCAGCCTGGGTAACAGAGTGAGATTCCATCTCAAAAAAAAAAAAAAAGAATATTTACTGTAATACAGGGATGGAATAATAAACTCAAATGTGCAAGCAATGCAGGAATTACAGTACTTAGGATATACTGTTCAGGTAAAAAAGTACCTAGAAGTTGCAGAGCTACTGAGTTAATGTAGCTAGACTTCCTCTGCTCTCAAAGTATAGGTCAAGAAGTAATCTGGGTAAGTTTTTTAGGAAGGGTAGCTACAAAATTCTTTTTTTAAATTTTTTTATTATTTTTTAATTTTTCTTTGATAATCCTATTGCAATAAACAAAATTCTTAAAGAAAAATCTGAATTCCATAGTCTTTTTTTTTAAAGCAACCACCTGCTATTTTTGAACAACCAAGTGCATTCCAAAGGTTCTTTTGTCCATTTTTTTGCTTGAACACGTCATTACGGATGGCCCTACCCAGGCCCAATAGCTCATGTATGGGCTACTTTTAAATACTACTACCTAAATTGCCCAAGTGAATTTTTCAACGTGAAAAAGGAAAGAAAGAAATATAAGAAGTAATTTATAATATATCAATTTGTATTACAAGAGATTGAATTACATCATGCTAGGAAAATATCTGCGGGTTTTTGTTTTGTTTTGTTTTGTTTTTGTTTGTTTTTTTGAGAAGGAGTTTTGTTCTTGTTGCCCAGGCTGGAGTGCAATGGCATGATCTCGGCTCACCACAACCTCCACCTCCCGGGTTCAAGCGATTCTCCTGCCTCAGCCTTCCGAGTAGCTGGGATTACAGGCACGAGCCTCCATGCCCGGCTAATTTTGTATTTTTAGTAGAGACGGGGATTCCCCATGTTGGTCAGGCTGGTCTCAAACTCCCGACCTCAGGTAATTCACCCACCTTGGCCTCCCAAAGTGCTAGGATTACAGGCGTGAGCCACCACACCCTGCCCTGAGTATTTTTTAATGACTACAATGCTATGTTGAACTCATAAGTAGTTTTCAAACATTTTGAAGTTGAAAGCTAACTACTTTGCTTATAATGTATGTCTTACTGTAGAATTATCCCTAATGCTTGAATTTTCATCCCTCTAGCAAACATTTAATGATCATCACTATGTGCCAGATAGTGAAATCATTTCAGAACTCGAGGGGCTCAAGCCTCTCTAATTCATTTCTATATAATTCTATTTTATTTGCTCCTTTTTCTTCTGTAGAATGTGTTGCCTTCTTTTGAGATTTATTGTCAGCAACTTTAGAATTTAATATTCTTGGAATGGAGGATAAATTATATATAAAGGATTGTAGAAGAGGACAAATCTTGCTTGATTATGAAGGACATTGCTAGCAATTTAGTCATGTTTGTAATGACAAACTAATGATTGTTTTTAAAATAAAGGCAGATACCCTCATCAGCGGCTGGTACCAACCACATGAAAACATGTTTGCCAAGCCCAGGAAAGAGCTGATGATTATTATTAAGCATAGGGTTTGGTTCCTCTTTTTCTCACAACAAAACAAGTACAGTGTTTTATTAATTTGTTTAAATCTCTTTGAAGTTCAAATAGCAAGCGGTCAGAGCAAGACAGATAAGTTTACACTCGAAGGTATAGCCTGGATTATGCCACCTAAGTTACCCCAATCCTCCAACAAGTGTCAACAGCTGCCAGAAAAAGTTATTTATTACTTAATCAGAATTAACTTTTCAAATTTCTGGACATAAAAGCTTAAAGAATTATCAAAAACTTATTCTTAGAGTATCCTGAACTTATAGAGATCTTAAGTTTTATAATAGTATCTTATGACATTTGAACAGCATGATTTTATTTTATTTATTTATTTTTATTTATTTATTTATTTATTTATTTATTTTTGAGACAGAGTTTTGCTCTTGTTGCCCAGGCTGGGGTGCAATGGCATGATCTTGGCTCACTGCAACCTCTGCCTCCCAGGTTCAAGCGATTCTCCTGCCTCAGCCTCCCGAATAGCTGGGACTACAGGCGCGCGCCACTAATTTTTGCACCTGGCTAATTTTTGTATTTTTAATAGAGACAGGGTTTCACCATGTTGGCCAGGCTGGTCTCAAACTCCTGACCTCTGGTGATCTACCCGCCTCAGCCTCCCAAAGTGCTGGGATTACAGGCATGAGCCACTGCACCCGGCCAGCATGCTTTTAAAGAATAAAATTACCAGTAACAAAAATAGTTTTTCGTTAAGAAGAACATTGAAAAACTAGAATGAGTTCACAGGAGGGTAAATCAGGACAATGAAGAAGGATGGAAACCATAGCATAAAAGCAATAATAGAAGGAAGGCTGTGTTTCGATTAAGAGGGCAATCTTTGACTATCTGAAGGATTGTCCTTAGTAGAGGGATGGACTTGTTGTTTTATCCTTTGGAACAAAATTAGTCTTGAAAATCAAAAGAATGATGCTAAACATGATAACATTTCCCAAATATACAAATAGTCCAAGGATGGTTCAGGATACTTCCAAAGGCAACTCCTCATCACTAAACAAACAGATAAAATCAAGATAATCCTTTTAAAAATTCATTCAATGAATTGCATTACTTACAATATGAAGCTAGCTAACCTCTCTAAACTCCTGTTGAATTTTATGAATCTTTGATTGCACGGAATAAACTAGTGGTACCATCAATAATGTCTCAAGGTCATGAGGTGTTCACATTACTGTGGCCACAGAATAAAGTGTGAGAAATAAAAGAAAAAAAAGTAAGTACCGGGGACTTAACCATGTACGGCAAGGGGATCAGATCTAATCTGGAAGTAAGAGAAGGCTTCTTTGAGGAAGTGACATTGAGATATTAGTAGGATTCGATGGAGAAGTGGGAGAGAGGGAAAGAGTGTTGAACCAGTGGCAACTTCAGGAACGACGGGTGTTAGAAAAAGACATGACTAAGAGAAAAAAACGTGTCTTTGACTAAATAAAAGTCAGAATAAAAGATTGCAATTGAGTCCCGTTTGAGGGAAAAGATGATGTCAGGTGTTGGAGACAGAGATTTAAGCCCTGTGAATTTGGAAGTTACATTGGAGTTGGACGTAATTGCATGCCAAAAGCATACCTCAGAGATGAACCCCTATAATTAGGTTACAAATGGTTTAATCAATGTATGTTTCTTCTACCAAAATTTAGTTTTCTAAATGTCAGTAAGAAGTTGATCCCCACCGCTATCCTAGGCCAGGTGCAATGTCTCAGGCTTGTAATCTCAACACTTTGGGAGGCCAAGGAAGGAGGATCGCTTGAGCCCAGGGGTTTGAGGTTGCAGTGACCTATGATAGCACCACCACACTTCAGCCTGGGTGACAGAGCAAGACTCTGTTTCAAAAAAAAAAAAAGAAAAAAAAGGAAGAAGTGGAAGAAGAAGAAGGAGAAGAAGAAGAAGAAAGAAAAAAAGAAGTTGATCCCCCAGACATAGAGTTCACTTCCTGGAAAACCCACTGTTCTAACTATTCAAGGCATTACTAAAGGCAAGCATGCTACAATCATCAACAGATGATGAACAAGTGAACGAGTGGACACATAATAGTCAAAGAAACATGCTGCATTGCCAGTTCTAAAAGCTTTGGTGATAAAATATTGAGGAATCTGGAAGAATTTATTTATTGATTTAATTTTTTTTAGTGACAACATCTCACCCTGTCACCCAGGCTGGACTGCAGTGGCACAATCATAGCTCACTGCAGCCTCCAATTCCTGGGCTCAAGTGGTCCTTCTGACTTAGCCTCCAGAGTAGCTGGGACTAAAGGCACGCACCACCACACCCAGCTAATTAATTATTATATTTTTTGTAGAGACGGGATCTTGCTATGTTGCCCAGGCTGGTTTCCAACTCCTGGCCTCAAGCAACCCTCCCACCTCAGCCTCCCAAAGTCTTAGGATTACAAGTGTGAGCCACCATGCCTGGCCAGGAGAACTTAATATATTGCTGACAGTTAATTTAAAAACTTTCAGCCAGGCATGGTGGCTCACACCTGTAATCCCAGCACTTTGGGAGGCCAAGGTAGGCAGATCACTAGAGTTCAGGTGTTCGAGACCAGCCTGGGCAACATGACAAAATGCCATCTCTACAAAAAATCCAAAAATTATCTGGGTGTGGTGGCACATGCCTGTAGTCCCAGCTACTCGGGAGGCTGAGGTGAGAGGATGGTTTGAGCCCACAAGTGCAAGGCCAGCTTGGGCAACATGGCGAGACCCTGTCTCAAAAATTAAATATTTATATCAAATAATGTTTTTAACATGGAGTGAGGGAACTCAAAGGACTTAAAAGATTAATAAATTTAACTACATAAAAATATAAAATTTGTAAAATAGGAGAAAATACCATATAAAGACCAAAAAGTCAAACGATTAAAAAAAAAAACACACTGCAAGATAAAGGGATAATTTCTTAGTTGTTGTTGTTGTTGTTTGAGACAGAGTCTTGCTCTGTCACCCAGGCTGGAGTACAGTGGCGTAACCTCGGCTCACTGAGGCCTCTGCCTCCCAGCCTCAAGTGACCCTTCCACCTCAGCCTCTGGAGTAGCTGGGACTACAGGTGTGTCCCATCATGCCAGGCTAATTTTTGTATATTTTGTAGAAACAGGTTTTCCCATGCTGACTAGGCTGGTCCTGAAATCCTGGGGCTCAAGCAATCCTCCTGCCTCGGCCTCCCAAATGCTGGGATTACAGTCATGAGCCACCACATCAGACTCAATAATTTCTTAATATCAGTAAAGTAGAAGTGATAAAGTATCAGTGAAATTAGTTTACCCAAAAGAATATAAATGGAAATAAACATGTAAGAAGATGCTGGACTTTATTCATAATAGTTCTGGCCAGGCGCAGTGGCTCACACCTGTAATCCCAGCACTTTGGGAAGCTGAGGCGGGCAGATCACGAGGTCAAGAGATCAAGACCATCCTGGCCAACATGGTGAAACCTCGTCTCTACTAAAAATACAAAAATTAGCTAGGCGTGCTTGCACGCGCCTGTAGTCCCAGCTACTTGGGAGGCTGAGGCAGGAGAATTGTTTGAACCCAGGAGGCAGAGGTTGTAGTAAGCGGAGATTGCACCACTGCACTCCAGCCTGGAGACAGAGTAAGACTCCGTCTCAAAAAAAAAAAAAGATGCTGAACTTCATTCATAATAGTTTTAGAATAATAAAATTGTTTCTAAATGCATTATTATTATTATTATTTTTTTTTTTTTTTTTTTTTTTTTTTTTGAGATGGAGTCTTGCTCTGTCTCCCAGGCTGGAGTGCAGTGTCACCATCTCGGCTCACTGAAAGCTCCACCTCCCAGGTTCACTCCATTCTCCTGCCTCAGTCTCCCAAGTAGCCAGGACTACAGGTGCCTGCCACCACGCCCAGCTAATTTTTGTATTTTGTTTAATAGAGACGGGTTTCACCATGTTGGCCAGGATGGTCTCAATCTCCTGATCTCATGATCCACCCACCTCGGCCTCTTCCAAAGTGCCGGGATTATAGGTGTGAGCCACCGCACCTGGCCACTTAATGCATTATTTTAATGTAAATTGAATTGACCACTTTTTAAATGATGGAACACCTATAAAATGGAATTCTATACTGCTGTTACAGAGAATAAGTCTGCTTTATATATGCTGACATAGAAAGATAGTCACAATATATTAAATGGATAAAAAACAATTTGCAGGCAGGGCGCGGTGGCTCACACCTGTAATCCCAGCACTTTGGGAGGCTAAGGTAGGCAGATCACCTGAAGTCGGGAGTTCAAGACCAGCCTGACCAACATGGAGAAACCCCGTCTCTACTAAAAATACAAAATTAGCCGGACAAAGTGGCACATGCCTGTAATCCCAGCTGCTCAGAAGGCTGAGGCAGGAGAATCACTTGAACCCGGGAGGCGGAGGTTGCGGTGAGCCGAGCTCACACCATTGCACTCCAGCCTGGGCAACAAAAGCAAAACTCTGTCTCAAAAAAAAAAAAAAGCAATTTGCAAGCTGGGCATGGTGGTTTGTGACTGTAATCCCAGCACTTTGGAAGGCCGAGGTGAGTGGATTGTTCGAGCCCAGGAGTTCGAGACCAGCCTGGGCAACATGGTGAAACCCCATTTCTACATGGCGCAGGCCCATAGTCCCAGCTACTTGGGAGGCTGTAGTGGGAGGATCTCTTGAATGTGGGAGGCGGAGGTTGCAATGAGCCATGATTGCACCACTGCACTCCAGCCTGGGGGACAGAATGAGACCCTGTCTCAAAAAAAAGCAAAACAAAACAAAAAAGCAATCTGCAGAACAGTAGGTAAAGTGTGATTTCATTTGAGGGGCAAAAAGGAATACATGTAATATATACATACAGGTAATATATGTACACATGCATATATGTCATGTGTTTGCACATAAAAAGTGATTGCAGAGAGGAGACATATCAGTGTTAATCACAGTTGCTTCTGAGGATAAAAGAAAGAAAGTGGGAAGGAGTTACTTTTATTTCATATAATTTTACCCACTTCGGGTTTTTGTTTGTTTATTTATTTGTTTTGAGACAGAGTTTCCCTCTTGTCTCGCAGGCTGGAGTGCAGTGGCAGCAATCTCGGCTCACTGCAACCTCCGCCTCCCAGGTTCAAGTGGTTCTCCTGCCTCAGCCTCCCAAGTAACTAGGATTACAGGCGCCTGCCATCACACCCGGTTAATTTTTGTATTTTTAGTAGAGACAGGGTTTCCATGTTGGCCAGGCTGGTTTCAAACTCCTGACCTCAGGTGATCTGCCCACCTCGGCCTCCCAGAGTTCTGCGATTACAGGCATGAACCACCACCCCCGGCCCCCTCTTTGGGATTTTGTGGAGCTTTGGTCATTTTGGTAATATAATTTTTTTTTTCTTTTCTGAGACAAAGTTTCACTTTTGTTGCCCAGGCTAGAGTGCAGTGGGGCAAGCTCAGCTCACTGCAACCTCCGCCTCCCAGGTTCAAGTGATTCACCTGCCTCAGCCTCCCAAGTAGCTAGAATTACAGGCACCTGCCACCACACCCAGATAATTTTTGTATTTTTAGTAGAGATGGAGTTTTGCCATGTTGGCCAGGCTGGTCTCAAACTCCTGACCTCAGGTGATCTGCCCGCTTCGGCATCCCAAAGTGCTGGGATTACAGGCGTGAGCCACCACACCCAGCCAGTAATATAAAAATACTTAAAGGTAGAAAAAACCCTATTAAAATATGTAGGCTGGGCGTGATGGCTCATGCCTGTAATCCCTGCACTTGAGGAGGCTGAGGCAGGAGGATTGCTCGAGGCCATAAGTTCAAAGACCACCCTGGCCAACATAGTGAGACCTTGTCTCTATTAATTCAAACACACACACACAGAGCACATTAGGAATACAAGCAACAGTATTTTTTTTTAAACGGTGTTTGTATTAGTTTAACAAATGAATTACTAAGGTAATGTTAGCTTCTTGAACCCAGGATTCACATCTGGTTTGGCTTTAAAGCTTCCACAGTATCTTGTACACTACCTGCTCATGTAAATAGTACCTACTTATATAAATAAATATGCAACCAAGAAGTCCATAAAAGCTCTTCTTTCCTCTACCCAGAACTCTCTTCCCCCTCATCTTTGAATGTTTAAATCCCACCCATCCTTCGAGGCCTGACTCGAATGCCAGCTCACGTCAGTAATGGTCATGGATTGATCGCCAGCTCTGGATCCAGCATCACTCTGCGCACCCACATATTTTATCTTCCTTCACAATAATCTTCACAAGAATCCTGACATAGATGCTGGTCTTTCCTATTTACATAGGAAAAAATGGGCCTTTACAGTTACGAAGCTTATTCAGTGTCACATGTGTCATAAATTAGTGATGGAGATGAGATAAGAAACCTCACCTCCTGACCTGGTTCATTCTGAATTCATTCCACTTTACTCCATGGACTTCGCCCTAATCGCTCAAACAGGAAGCAATACTTTCTTCCTCTCAACTCTTCTAACACTTGGTGAGTGCCTCTGAAAGCACATATTAGTTTCTACTTTATGTTTCATTTATCTGTGTATAGCCTCACATCTCTATATGAGAATGAGAGCTGACTCTAATCATTTCAATCCATAGATGGCATAAAAACCACCTGTGAACTTTTAAAACACATTTATGTCACAGACTGAAGGAATCTGAATTTCTACACTTGGTACCTGGCTATCCGCATATTTTTAAACCTGCATAGTTGTTGCCGATGCACACCAAGGGCTTAGGACAGCTAGCTTCATCCAAGCTTGATTCATCTTTGAATTTCCATAGTGCCTTCAAATAGCAAATGCCAGGTGGGGCACGGTGGCTCACGTCTGTAATCCCAACACTTTAGGAGGCTGAGGCAGGTGGATCCCTTGAGCTCAGGAGTTCCAGACCAGCCTGGGCAACATGGTGAAACCTCGTCTCTACAAAAAGCACAAAAATTAGCCGGGCATGGTGGTGCACACCTGTAGTCCCAGCTGCTTGTGGGGCTGAAGCGGAAGGATTGCTTGAGCCCAGGGGATCGAGACTGCAATGAGCTGTGATGGCATTACTGCACTCCAATGTGGGTGACAAAGCAATACCCTGTCTCAAAAAAAAAAAAAAAGCTGGGCGCGGTGGCTCACACCTGTAATCCCAGCACTTTGGGAGGCCGAGGCAGGCGGATCACGAGATCAAGACCATCCCGGCTAACACAGTGAAACCCCCGTCTCTACAACAAAATACAAAAAAAATTAGCTGGGCGTGGTGGCATGCACCTGTAGTCCCAGCTACTCGGGAGGCTGAGGCAGGAGAATTGCTTGAACCCGGGAGGCAGAGGTTGCAGTGAACCAAGATCGAGCCACTGCACTCCAGGCTGGGTGAAAGTAAGACTCTGTCTCAAAAAATAATAATAAAAAATTAAAAAGAAAGAAAAGAAAAGAGAAAAAGCAGATACCTTATAAGTATTTGTTGACTTACCCATAATCATTAATTATTTTTATAAATCCAAATATGGAATCAGAGTGCCTTTACTGGAAGAAAAGTCTAAGTGTAAGTGTTTGGGTAATGGAGACACTATGAGGATCAGGTAGTTTAAGCAATGTGGGGGTGGCTAGTGGGTGAACTACGAGGATTAAAGGTGCCGGCTGGGCACTGTGGCTCACGCCTGTAATCCCAGCACTTTGGGAGGGTGAGGCGGGTGGATCACCTGAGGTCAGGAGTTCAAGACCAGCCTGGCCAATGTAGTGAAACCCCGCCTCTACTAAAAATACAAAAATTAGCCAGGCGTGGTAGCAAGCGCCTGTAGTCCCAGCTACTCAGGAGGCTGAAGCAGGAGCATCGCTTGAACCCAGGAGGCAGAGGTTGCAGTGAGCCGAGATCCACCACTGCGTTCCAGCCTGGGTGACAGAGCAAGACTCTGTCTTCAAAAAAAAAAAAAAAAAAGGTGCCACAAAGGTGTGCTCAGAAACAGCCGTAAGAAATGAGGAGACCGGGCTTATCAGGTCATCCCTTAGGCTAGCAGCTGCCCTTTCAGGATAGCTCTGTGCTTTCTTTTCTTTTTTGTTTTTTTTTCTTTTTAAGACAGGGTCATGCTTTGTCATCCAGGGTGGAGTGCAGTGGCACAATCACGGCTCACTGCAACCTCCACCTCCCAGGCTCATGAGATCCTCTGACCTTAGCCTCCCAAGTAGCTGGGACTATAAGCATCATGCACCACCATGTTCAGCTAATTTTTAATTATTTTTTGTACAGACAGGGTCTTGCTATATTGCCCAGACTGGTCTCGAACTCCTGGGCTCAAGCAATCGGCCCACTTCGGTCTCCCAAAGTGACTGGAGTGGAGTTACAGGCATGAGCCACCAGACCCAGCCTGGCCTTTCTTTTTCTTTGAAGGTTACTCTAATTTTCTTACTTTTTTTTTCTTCTTTATTTTTTATTTTTTTGTTTCTAATAAACATTGAGACAGCCTTCAAAGTTACCCTAATTTTATCCAGATTACATCTGCTTAAAAATTGTACGATATATTGGAAGGATAAAGAGTTTGCCTTGGCTCCCTCAAATTCTCTCTAACTTGTAAGATAGTAAAACAGGACTAGATCCTACTGGCAGTGCTTTGAGAAAGAATGAATTGATATGTGAAGAGGAAGGAGACTTAAGGGGGCCACGGCTGGAATGTGGTCAAACAGGACAGACCACATATGCACCATAAAGGCTGATATTCCTAGTCTGAGGAATTGCCTGTTCAAGGAATCATTTTTGGTGATATATCTGCCTAGTAGCCAAATACGCTTATAAGATCAAAAACCCGTGTGTGTGTGTAAGATTAGCTGATGCTTCACTTTTCTCAATGTTTTATATTGCATATTATCATAAGAAATCTCACTGGATCAGGCCAGGCGCCATGGCTCACACCGGTAATCCCAGCACTTTGGGAGGCTGAGGCGGGTGGATCACCTGAGGTTAGGAGTTTGAGACCAGCCTGTCCAACATGTCGAAACCCTGTCTCTACTAAAAATACGAAAATTAGCTGGGCATGGTGGCTGGCACCTGTAATCCCAGCTACTCAGGAGGCTGAGGCAGGAGAATCGCTTGAAGTCGGGAGGTGGAGGTTGCAGTGAGCCGAGACTGTGCCACTGCACTCCAGCCTGGGCAACCAAGCGACACTCCATCTCAAAAAATAATAGTAATAAATAGATCAGTTAATAGGGTTGAAACAAACAAAAATGGAAATAAATAAAAAGAAACAAAAACAAAAGAAATCTCATTGGAAATCTCACTGGAGATTTTTGCATAAATTTGATCCAAAATGGACTGCTCTTATTACATAAGGATTATAGAGCTGACCCACGATTAGTAAAGTATATGCTTGAGTTGTTTTTCATAATAATATTATTTCATAATATCATTAATTAATATATTTGTGCACATACTCTGCTATATGATAAGGTTATACAATATTATAAAATATACTTCCTAGACTGGGTGTGTTGGCTCACACCTATAATCCCAGCACTTTGGGAGGCCACGGCAGGAGGCCGTGTTTGAGAGCAGCCTGGGCAACACAGAGAGACTGTGTATCTACAAAAACTTTAAAAAATTATCAGGGCATGATGGCATGGGCTTTTAGTCCCAGCTACTCAGGAAGCTGAGGGGGGAAGACCCCCCTGCTTGAGCCCACAATGCAGAGGTTGTAGTGAGCTGTGATCGTGCCACTGCATTCCAGCCTGGGTGACAGAGCCAGACCTTGTCTAAAAAATAATAGAGTAAAATATACTTCCTACCCTTAATGGGCTTCCAGCCCCAAGAGGGAGACATAACAGTTACATAAAAAGTAAATACCAGCTGGGCACAGTGGCTCACGCCTGTAATCCCAGCACTTTGGGAGGCTGAGGCAGGCAGATCACGAGGTCAGGAGTTCAAGACCAGCCTGACCAACATGGTGAAACCCATCTCTACTAAAAATACAAAAATTAGCCAGGCATGGTGGCGACCACCTGTAATCCCAGCTACTCAGGAGGCTGAGGCAGGAGAATCAGCCGAGATCGCGCCATTGCACTCTAGCCTGGGCAGCAGAGCAAGAGTCCATCTCAATTTAAAAAAAAAAAAAGTATGCATAAGGTACTAAGGGAGGCCAGCACGGTGGCTCATGCCTCTAGTCCCAGCACTTTGGGAGGCCAAGGCTGGCGGATCGCCTGAGATCAGGAGTTCAAGACCAGCCTGGCCAACATGGCAAAACCCCATCTCTACTAAAAATACAAAATTAGCCGGGCGTGGTGGCGCATGCCTGTAATCCCAGCTACTCAGGAGGATGAGGCTCCAGAATCGCTTGAACCCAGAAGGCAGA
This sequence comes from Pongo abelii, assembly GCF_028885655.2. Classification (NCBI taxonomy): domain Eukaryota; kingdom Metazoa; phylum Chordata; class Mammalia; order Primates; family Hominidae; genus Pongo; species Pongo abelii. Next base: position 32,470,354 of record NC_071995.2, read on the forward strand.
GGTTGCGGTGAGCCGAGATTACGCCATTACACTCTAGCCTGGGCAACAAGAGTGAAACTCCGTCTCAAAAAAAAAAAAAAGAAAAAGAAAGAAAGAAAGGTACTAAGGGAGCACAGAGCTGGAATACTTGGGCCAGCTAGTATTCAGAGAAGGTTTGGAGAAAGTGCTGCTTGAGTGGATCTGGAAGGATGAAAATGAAGTTGTCAGGTGAACAAACATGGGCAGGGTTTTCTAGGCTGCAGGAACAGCAAAAGCAAAAGCCCATAAGTGGAAAAATGTTAAAAAGCATGCCATGTTCAAGAAACATGCAGATTTATTACAGTGTCAAGTGCACGATTGGATTTGTGGAGGATGAGTCTGGTCAGGTCATGCAGGGCCTGTAAGCCACGTTAAAGAACTTGGACTTAAGCTGTAGGCAGAGGAAGCTGTTAAAAGCATTTAAGCAGAGGAGTGACATGATTTGTTTCATGTGTGTAAGTAATTCTAGATGCAGTAGGGAGGACAGATAAAAAAATAAGACTGCAGGCAAGCAGATTCCTTAAAATTGTATTCCTATAGTTTTGTCAAAATACTATTGAGGGCCATAACTAGATAAGGATAAAGAGGACAGATCTAGGAAACCAAGGCAGATTTTTAAGGAGGGAAAAGAAGGAGGACTTGTTATTGACTAAACATATATGAAGGAGGGCAAGAGATCTAATTTCCGTGGTTCTAATTTGGTTTTTGTTTGTTTGTTTGTTGGCTGAATTTTTTGTTTGTTTGTCTTTAGACAGCATCTTGCTCTGTCACTCCAGGCTAATGTTTTTGTTTTGTTTTGTTTTTTGACACAAAGTCTAGCTCTTATCCCCCAGGCTGGAGTGCAATGGCGTGATCTCGGCTCACTGCAACCTCCACCTCCCAGGTTCAAGCGATTCTCCTGCCTCTGCCTCCCGAGTAGCTGGGATTACTGGCGCCCACCACCACACCTGGCTAATTTTTGTATTTTTAGTAGAGACAGGGTTTCACCACTTTGGCCAGGCTAGTCTCGAACTCCTGACCTCAGGTGATTCTCCCGCCTCGGCCTCCCAAAGTGCTGGGATTATGGCATGAGCCACCACGCTAATGTTTTTTATGTAGAGACAAGGTCTCACTATGTTGCCCAGGCCAGTCCCTAACTCCTGGCTTCAAGTGATCCTCCCACTTCCCGTGTTTCGAATCTTGATGGTGGTCACATGAACTAAGTTTGAGAAGCTAGGAAATGAGCAGGTTTCGGGAGGAGGATGATCAGATCTGATTTGGGGAAGGGAATGAGAGAGAAGAGAAGCTAGAGAGGAATGAAAGATCAAGGAAAGTTTTTTGTTAGTGTGTTTGTTACGTTTTATTGTGTAAATAACTTGAACATGTTCATAGGCTTGTATATAGGGTTGTATTCTATTCTGCATGGTAGGAACTCAGTAAATATTTTTTGAAAAAATGAAAAGATTGGGAAGCTGATGCAGGTAGATCATTTGAGGTCAGGTGTTCAAGACCAGCCTGGCCAACATAATGAAACCCCGTCTCTACTAAAAATACAAAAATTAGGCAGTAGTGGCACGCACCTGTAATCCCAGCTACTCGGGAGGCTGAGGCAGGAGAATCACTTGAACTCGGAAGGCAGAGGTTGTGGTGAGCTGAGATCACGCCACTGCACTCCAGCCTGGATGACAAAGTGAGACCCTGTCTCAAAAAAATAAAAGAAAGAAAAAGAAAAAATGGAAAGGGTTGGGAGGAAGAAATTAGAGATAAAGAGAATATGACTGAAAAAGCAAGATCCTCAGGAAAACCACATGCGGTCGTGTCTTAGTCTGTTTGGGCTGCTATGACATAATACCGTAAAATACTGGGTGGCTTATAAACAATAGAAATGTATGGCTCACAGTTTTGGAGGCTGGGAAGTCCAAGATCTGAGAGCCAGCTTTGTTGGGTTCTGGTGAATGCTCTCTTCTGGATTGTGGACTTCAGACTTCTTGCTGTGCTCTCACATAGTAGAAGGGACTAGCTAGCTGTCTTGAGCCTCTTTTACAAGGGTCAGGATTTCAACACATAAATTTGGGGAGGACATAAACATTCAAACCAAAGCCAGTAGAATTAGGAGCAAAGGTGGATGACTTGGTCTTGGTCTTGAGCAATAGAAGGATATTTCAGGCCTGGCACAGTGGCTCATGTCTGTAATCTCAGCACTTTGGGAGGCCGAGGCAGGCAGATCACTTGAGGTCAGGAGTTCGAAACCAGCCTGGCCAACATAGTGAAACCCCGTCTCTACTAAAAATATAAAAATTAGCCAGGTGTGGTGGTGTGCACCTATAGTCCCAGCCACTTGGGAGGCTGAGGCAGGAGAATTGCTTGAACCCGGGAGGCAGAGGTTGCATTGAGCCCAGATCGCACCACTGCACTCCAGCCTGGGAAAAAGAGAGTAAGACTCAAAAAAGCAAACAACAACAATAAAAAAAGAGTAGTGTGGGCTGGGCATGGTGGCTCACGCCTGTAATCCCAGCACTTTGGGAGGCTGAGGTGGGTGGATCATGAGGTCAGGAGTTCGAGACCAGCCTGACCAATATGGTGAAACCCTGTCTCTACTAAAAAAATACAAAAATTAGCTGGGCATGGTGGTGCACGCCTGTAATCCCAGCTACTTGGGAGGCTGAGACAGGAGAATTGCTTGAACCTGGGAGGCGGAGGTTGTAGTGAGCTGAGATCGCACCACTGCACTCCAGCCTGGGCAGCGGAGTAAGACTCCATCTCAAAAAAAAAATAAAAAGAGTAGTGCGATGTGTGTCTTTCAGGGTTTTCCAAAGAAACAGAACCAATAGGAGTACATATACACTCTTATTATATATCTATATGATATATAGAGTAAGCAATTGTAGGAGCGAACGAGTCTAAAATTTGTAGGGCAGGCCAACAGGCTGCAAGCTCAGAACTTGGGCAGGAGGTGACACTCCAGTCTTGAGGTCTCAAGGCAGAATGGAAACCTCAGTTTTTGCTCTTAAAGTGTTTTTTTTTGTTTTTGTTTTTGTTTTTTTGAGACAAAGTCTCACTTTATTGCCCAAGGCTGAAGTGCAATGGCACGATCTCAGCTCACTGCAACCTCTGCCTCCCTGGTTCAAGAGATTCTCCTGCCTCAGCCTCCTGAGTACCTGGGATTACAGGCATGTGCCATCACGCCCAGCTAATTTTTGTGGGTTTTGTTTGTTTGTATGTTTGTTTGAGACGGAGTCTTGCTCTGTGGCCCAGGCTGGAGTGCAATGGCAGGATCTCGGCTCACTGCAACCTCCACCTCTCGAGTTCAAGCAATTCTTCTGCCCTCAGCCTCCCGAGTAGCTCGGATTATAGGCGCCTGCCACCACGCCCGGTTAATTTTTATATTTTTAGTACAGACAGTGTTTCACCATGTTGGCCAGGCTGGTCTCAAACTCCTGATCTCAAGTAATCTGCCCACCTCGGCCTCCCAAAGTGCTGGGATTATAGGTGACAGCCACCACACCCAGCCCATTATCACAAACTTTCTTATCTCCTGTTTGTTCTCCTGAAAACCCATTTAGTTTTCCAAAATGGTCATTTGTTTTCACACAAGTGCCTTTCTCTCCTTCCCCTTCACCAATTAAGATGGCATATAAGCCCCAAATTCTAGTCACCCCTTTGAATTAGTCATCACAAAATTCTCCCATCTGTATACACCTTGCACATATGAGTGTGAACTTTTTTATTTTTCTCCTGTTAAGGTATCTTTTGTGAGTTTAATATGCAGGCCCTAGCTACTGAATCTAAGAAACTGAGAAGTGACTGGGTTGGGGGGCTCATGCCTGTAATCCCAGCACTTTGGGAGGCCGAGGCAGGCGGATCACCTGAGGTCAGGAGTTCGAGACCAACCTGGCCAACATGGCAAAACCCCATCTCTACTAAAAATACAAAAATTAGCCAGGCGTGGTGGCGAGTGCCTGTAATCCCAGCTACTCAGAAGGCTGTGGCAGGCGAATCGCTGGAACCCAGGAGTTGGAGGCTGCAGTGAGCCAAGATCGTGCCACTGCACTCCAGCCTGGGTGACAGAGGGAAACTGTGTCTCAAAAAACAGCAGCAACAACAAAAACAACAATAAATGAGCCAGGTATGGTGGTGCGCACCTGTAGTCCCAGCTACTTGGGAGGCTGAGGCAAGAGGATCCTGAGCCCAGGAGGTTGAGGCTGCAGTGAGCCATGCCTGCACCACTGTACTCCAGCCTGGGTGACAGAGTGAGACCATGTCTCAAAAAAAAAAGAAAAGAAAGAAAGAAAAAGAATGTCCAAGGTTTTTAGGCTTGGAGGCAGTGTTTTGCAACTATCCATCCACATTCTTCTTTTGTCCTTCCATTAACAATTGCACACATATTTCTAACAACTGATTGGGGTTAGGGATGCAATGTGTGGCTATGTAAGGAAGGTCTGCATGGCGATCACCAAAGACCTTGGCCCTATACATGCAATGCATTAGATAAAAGTAATCCCAATGAAGTATTACCCTGCCTGTTAGACAGAGCAGTCTGTTGACCAAGAAATGAATAATCAGTCACTGATAAGAGCAGAAAAAAGAGCAAGAGGCCAGGCACAGTGGCTCACGCCTGTAATCCCAGCACTTTGGGAGGCCAAGGCGGGTGGATCACCTGAGGTCAGGAGTTTGAGACCAGCCTGGCCAACATGGTGAAACCCTGTCTCTACTAAAAATACAAAAATTAGCCGGGTATGGTGGTGCATGCCTGTAATCCCAGCTACTGAGGAGGCTGAGGAAGGAGAATCACTTGAACCCGGGAGGTGGAGGTTGCAGTGAGCCGAGATCACGCCACTGCACTCCAGCCTGAGCAACAAAAGTGAGACTCCATCTCAAAAAAAAAAAAGAAGAAGAAAAGAAAAGAGAAGAAAAAGAAAAGAGAGCAAGAAATGATGTGAGAAATTTTTCTGAAACATGAGAGAACTGCCGTCTTCCTTTGGGCAGGGACATGCTGACTGGTTAATGCACTTGCTTCAATCAATCGAAATTTAAGCAATTAATGTAACCGCGAGCACAGATTTACAAGCTTTCTCCATTTGACCTAAGATTTATTTATCTGGGTTGGTGTTTACCTGAGTTTCATTTCTATTTTTAGGTTTGAGTTTCTTTCTAAGGGACATGTGGATACGACTTGTAAATTATAAGCTTGGCGTTTTGGCAACTGCAATAACAAAAACCTGAAGCATGAAGATTAAAAACCCCGCCTGGCCTGGACGCACTTCACTTACTCTGTTAGACTGGTAACTTCTTGCCAACAGAAACTTAAAGAAGCACTTTCTGCAATTAATATGGTAACTACCATTAATGGCTTTGTTTTCTCCAGACAAGCCAACAGCACTGGCATTAGTCTTTAGTCTCGATGAACTGGTTCTGAGAAATGAAAAGCATGGGAAACAGAATAGCACCCAGCAGCGAATCTAGCTGCAAAATGCTTTTTGGTCCTCCAAGGTGAATTAAAACCTTGAACTTAGAAGCCGATATGACAGACTTTATTTAATGTGTCAGAAATGACTGATGACACAAGCTTTGTAACCTCCAGTCCAAATCTTACTAAACATGCAGACCACTCTCCATAGCCCCTGGGGCACCAAGCCTCAAGGACGCCCACAGCTCCCTGGCTCTCCAGATCCAGATCGGTGGCACTTCATCCTCTCCCAGAATACTTCCCTTGGATTCTTCATACCTCAGGGGGTCTCTAACCCACTTTCCTACATGCAGCTGCAGACCTACAGCTAAGGTGGGACTGAGGAAGGGAGAGAATGAATGTTCGCTATTGGGCTCAGTACCAAGTACGTTATCTACTTTATCTCCTTACCTCACACTATCCCTGTAAACTAAGCATTATTCTTATCATCCTCATTTTATCACTGAGCAAAATGACCTTGAGAGAAATGAAGTAAGACACTGCCAGTCTCACAGCTAGTAAGTGGTGGAAATGGGCTCCTACTCAGGTCCTTTTGAATTCAAACATGGCAGGCTTCATTAATCTGCATTGTAAACCAGGATTTTACCACTTAGTTTATACCAGATAATTTCCTGAGAAAGGGTTGCCTCTTCCCAGTTTGTCTGTACTAAGTGTGTGTGGAGGAGTCCGACAGCTTAACCACGCAGTGAACATCCCCCAAGACATTTTGTACTTAGTGCCAACAAGGGAGGATCAACCTGGGCTTTAATCTCCTTGGTGTGATAAGAGAGACATGGAGCATTTAATAAGTGTAGTGCTGAAGTTAGGGGGTGCAGGTAGGCACAGCAGCCCCAGAGGAGATGAGGTCCTGGCTCACAGGTCCTGAGTTCCCAGATAGCACAATGAGCTGCCAGTTCCCTTCCAGCACCAGAAGTAACATATCACAGGGCAATGTGGCTTTACCCTTCTCCAGGGGAATTTCATACCCATGGTCTCACTTAAACTTCAAACACCATACTCAGAAAATAAAGTTGCAAGGAAACATTTTTTTTCTTTATTTCTTTTCTCGTTTCTTTTTTTTTTTTTGAGACGGAGTTTTGCTCTTGTTGCCCAGGCTAGGGTGAAATGGCACGATCTCAGCTCACTGCAACCTCCGCCTCCTGGGTTCAAGTGATTCTCCTTCCTCAGCCTCCCAATTAGCTAGGATTACAGGTGTGCACCACCACACCCAGCTAATTTTTTGTATTTTTTTTTTTAGTAGAGACAGGGTTTCACCATGTTGGCCAGGCTGGCCTTGAACTCCTGACCTTGGGTGATCCACCTGCCTTGGCCTCCCACAGTGCTGGGATTACAGGCATGAGTCACCGCACCCAGCCTGAGCCACCACGCCCAGCCTTATTTTTTTCTTTATTTTTGAGAGTCTTACTCTGTTGCCCAGGCTGGAGTACAATTGCACAATCTCAGCTCACTGGAACCTCCGCCTCCCGGGTTCAAGCAATTCTCCTGCCTCAGCCTCCCAAGTAGCTGGGATTACAGGTGCCCACCACCACGCCCGGCTAATTTTTGTATTTTTAGTAGAGACAGGGTTTCACCATGTTGGCCAGGCTGGCCTTGAACTCCTGACCTTGGGTGATCCATCTGCCTCGGCCTCCCACAGTGCTGGGATTACAGGCATGAGTCACCGCACCCAGCCTGAGTCACCACGCCCAGCCTTATTTTTTTCTTTATTTTTGAGAGTCTTACTCTGTTGCCCAGGCTAGAGTACAATTGCACGATCTCAGCTCACTGCCACCTCCGCCTCCCGGGTTCAAGCAATTCTCCTGCCTCAGCCTCCCAAGTAGCTGGGATTACAGGTGCCCACCACCACGCCCGGCTAATTTTTGTATTTTTAGTAGAGACAGGGTTTCACCATGTTGTCCAGGCTGGTCTCAAACTCCTGACCTCAGGTAAAGCCTCCCAAAGTGTTGGGATTACAGGTGTGAGCCCGGCCTGAAACTTTTATTCTAACCTTCACTCTGTGTGCTAGAACCAGAAGAGTCATCTTATCAGCCTGTTCCTGGCTAATTGCAGTTAATAAATGCATAATACTAGTCTGAGTGTCCACAGGAACCAGACTGTTTCTTAGTTTCCCTTGAACTTGTGAGGACATGAGCTGAATAATTTGGAGTGACAATTGATCTATGAAAGATTCCTAAATGACAAATTCAGGACACTCACTCACAAGCGCCATTTGGAGATGGTGGTACCTCCTCCACTCCACTGAGGAAGCTCTTGAACGGCCATCAGAAGCACTTCTGTTGGCCAAATCCAATAAAAATTTTTCTGTTGATTTATTTATGTTTTTTTGTTTGTTTGTTTTTTGTTTTTTTTGAGACGGAGTCTTGCTCTGTCGCCTAGGCTGGAGTGCAGTGGCGAGATCATGGCTGATGGCAGCCTCAACCTCCCAGGTTCAAGCCAACTTCTCACCTCAGCCTCCTGAGTAGCTGGGACTGCAGGTGCAAGTCACTACACTTGGCTAATTTTTTGTAGACGTGGGGTCTCACTATGTTGACCAAGCTGGCCTCGAGTTCCTGGGCTCAAGCATTCCTCCCATCTTGGCCTCCCAAAGTACTGGGATTACAGGCACAAGATACCATGCCCAGCCCAATAAACATTTTTCTTGTTTTTTTTGGGGGGGGACGGATTTTTGCTCTTGTTGCCCAAGCTAGAGTGCAATGGCACGATCTGGGCTCGCCGCAACTTCTGCCTCCCAGGTTCAAGCGATTCTCCTGCCTCAGCCTTTCAAGTAGCTGGGATTACAGGCACGTGCCACCATGCCTGGCTAATTTTGTATTTTTAGTAGAAATGGGGCTTCTCCATGTTGGTCAGGTTGGTCTCGAACTCCCGACCTCAGGTGATCTGCCCACCTTGGCCTCCCAAACTGCTGGGATTACAGGTGTGAGCCACCGTGCCCGGCAACATTTTTCAATCTTCATCGTACTGGAGGTTAGCAATTCACACATGTGGCCAGTGGCTCCTTATAACACTCTCTTTGGTACCCGTGACAGTATACTCTCTTGGATTTTCTGCCACCTGTCTGGCTGTACCTTTTCCGTTTTCTTTGTTAACTTGTTGGCTTGTACAACAATTAAATGTAATGAGTTCCTCTGATGTCCGTCCCTGGGTCCTCTTCTGTTCTCATTGTATACTTTCTGCTTGGGCAGTCTCACCCCTTCCTATTGGTTTTTTCAGTGATTCACAGATTTATACCACCAACCTTGTTTTTTCATATATCATGAGATACATATATCCGACTAGTGTTTAATATCTCCACTTGGAAGTCCTACAGGCATCTGACGCCTAACATGTTAACACTGAAGCCAGTCTTTGATCTTCATTACCCTTCTCCTTGCAACATCCTTCATTATTTCTCAACTCAGCTAATGGCACCACCAACTCCCAGAAGCACAAGCCAGTAACCTGGAAGCCATCCTTGATAGCGCTCTCTCTGTCATCTACCGCATCCACACCATGTCTAGTGTCATCGGTTCTATCTCCAACATGTCTCAAATCCATACTTCTCTGCCATCACCTGGTCCAAACTAGCATCTTCTCTCCCCTAACCTATCGCCTATAACCTCCTAACTGGTCTCTCTTCTCTTTTGTCCTTCTTCCATTAATTCTCTTTTTTAAAGGTAATTTAGAACAAGAATTAAAATTCTTCAGTAGCTTTCCATTGCACCAGGGTAGAATCTAGAATCCTTACTCAGGCCTTTGCCTGTTTCTCTAGGCTCTTTTCAAGCCGTTCTTTTCCTTCCCTAACTATGCTTCAGCCACACTTCTCCTTCATTTATAGTCAAGCTCTTTCTGACCACAGGGCCTTTGCATACACTGTTTCCTTTGCCTGGAATTCTCTTCCCTCCTCTTGCCTTGCCTTGCCATTCTCCTTCCCCATACACTAGTTGCCTGGCTAACTTCTACTCGCCTTCAGGCCTCCATATTCTCCCCTCAGAGAAGCCTTTCTTAACCTTCCAATCTAAAATAGGTCCAGCTGGGTATGGTGGCTCATGCCTGTAAACCCAGCACTTTGGGAGGCTGAGGTGGGAGGATCACTTGAGGCCAGGAGTTCCAGATCAGCCTGGGTTACATAGGAAGACCCCATCTGTATAAAAAATAAAATACATCCCTCCTTGTCCTTGTTTCTCATAACTTTTCATTCATAATGTTTACTACAGTTTGCAATTATAATTGTACATTCATTGATATATTAATTTGTTCAGTATCTTTTTTCCCCATAGACCGAAAGTTCCCTGGGAGCACAAATCACATGTCTTTTGTGTACTGCAGTATGCCCACCGACACTTACCAACGTGCCTGAGACATAGTAGGCCTTTAATAATTGTTGAATGAATAAATTAATATCCTCCTGATGGCATACTTGGTGGTGAAACTACACATCAGAGCCTGATGCCAGTAAGTATTTAAGTCAGTTATATAGTTTGGCTGTGTCCCCACCCAAATCTCATCTTGAACTGTGGTTCCCATAATCCCTACATGTCGTGGGAAGGACCCAGAGGGAGGTGATTGAATCATGGGGGCGGTGACCCTCATGCTGTTCTCGTGATAATGAGTGGATTATTTTCCCCGGCTTTGCTCAGCACTTCTCCTTGCTGCTGCCTTGTGAAGAAGGACACCTGTTTCTCCTTCTGTCATGACTGTAAGTTTCCTGAGGCCTCCCCAGCCATGCTGGAACTGAGTTAATTATACTTCTTTCCTTTATAAATTACACAGTCTTGGGTACGTCTTTATTACCAACATGAGAATGGACTAATATAGTCAGCTTGTTTAGATCCCTCTGGCTGGGATTCTAGGCTCACCAATCAGCTTTTTGATAATTTGCCTTTTCTTTTCCTTTTTTTTTTGAGACAGCATCTCGCTCTGTCACCAGGCTGGAGTGCAGCGGCGTGAACTCAGCTCACTGCAACCTCCGCCTCCCAGGTTCAAGCGATTCTCCTGCCTCAGCCTCCAGAGTAGTTGGGACTACAGGCGCGCACCACCATTCCCAGCGAATTTTTGTATTTTTAGTAGAGATGGGGTTTCACCATATTGGCCAGGACGGTCTCGATCTCTTGCCCTCATAATCTGTCCACCTTGGCCTCCCAAAGTGCTGGAATTACAGGCATGAGCCACCACACCGGCCGATAATTTGCCTTTTCATTTTTAATTTAAATAGCCTCAGGTCCCACAGAGGCTGTAATTGAGCTTTAACACGCAAATTCCTGATATGTTGGCTCTCCTAGAGAGCCACACACCTCAGCTCCTGAAGGATCCCCAACTACTTCTCACGGTCCACTTCTCCACCCAGCCCTCTGCTCCGCTGGAAAGATGTATGTCCCCAGGGGCTCTCCTCAGGCTTTCCCAAATGATAAAGCCCTCAAGGATCCACTGAATGCTCTGTCCCTTTCATCCTCACTATGCAAATGTTTCTCCTAGGGCCCTTTTTGTTCCAAAAACTCAGTTCAAACTAGTTGACCACAAAGGAGACCTGGTTAATTCTCATAACCCTGGATGCACCAGGGCCAAACCTTAAGGAAAGCTGGAATCGAGAACCTCTAAGCTATCCAGCTCTTGCCCTCTGCCTCTCGTCTCAGCTCCTCTCTTCCTGTTGGCTTCATCTTCTCTTTTTTCAGACAACTTCTCTCCATGTTGTATTTAGGGACGTAGCTGCTGCAGTTCCAAGGTTTTGTGCCCAAGTCCCACATCCCAGACAGGAAAGAGCCTTCCTCCACCAGGTCTATTTAGAAAAATCTGAGGGAAGGTCATTAATTGACCAGTCATATGCCCAGCTTGGGTTACCTCTCAGTCCTGTGTGGCCAAGGGTGTGGATTCACAGGTTTGGAATGGTGAGGAAGAGTTTCCCGTAGGAAGGGAGGAGGGAGGTACAGTACCAGAAGAAGAGAAAAGATGTGAGGCACTGTTAGCAGATGCCCACTACACTATCGTTCATGCAGAAATAATGAGATTGCCTTTATGGGTTGAATTGTGTCCCCCAAAAAGATATGTTTAGGCCATGTGTGGTGGCTTACACCTGTAATCCCAGCACTTTGGGAGGCCAAGGCAGGAACATCACTTGAGCCTAGGAGTTCGAGACCAGCCTAGGCAACATGGTGAGACCCCCGTCTCTACAAAAAATTTAAAAATTAGCTGGGTGTGGTGGCAGGAGCCCATGGTCCCAGCTACTCAGGAGGCTAAGGAGGGAGGATCATGCGCTCAGAAGGTCGAGACTGCAGTGAGCCATGACTTTACCATTGCACTGTAGCCTGGGTAATAGAGTGAGACTCTGTCTCAAAAAAAAAAAAAAAAAAAGTATGTTAACTTCGCTGCTAATTAGTTTAAGATTCTGAATTTGCAAAGGCAAAGACCAACCTTCCTGGGCCTGTCTGGAGGTGTCTAACAGAAAGTTGGATGACTAGATGATATCTGCCTCCATGATATCAGCTTGTTCCTTTCCATGGATAAAATGGATTCAGGGGCCGGGCGAGGTGGCTTATGCCTGTAATCCCAGCTACTCGGGAGGCTAAGGCACGAGAATCGCTCGAACCCAGGAGGCAGAGGTTTCAGTGAGCTGAGATGGTACCACTGCACTCCAGCCTGGGAGACGGAGTGAGACAGTGTCTCAAAAATAAAAAAATAAAAACAGGCTAGGCACGGTGGCTCACACCTGTAATCTCAGCACTTTGGGAGGCCGAGGCAGGCAGATCGTGAAGTCAGGAGTTCAAGACCAGCCTGGCCAACATGGCGAAACCCTGTCTCTACTAAAAATACAAAAATAGCTGGGCGTGGTGGCAGGCGCCCGTAATCCCAGCTACTCGGGAGGCTGAGGCAGGAGAATTGCTTGAACCTGGGAGGCGGAGGTTGCGGTGAGCCGAGATCGTGCCATTGCACTCCAGCCTGGAGACAGAGTGAGACTCTGTCTCAAAAAATAAAATAAAATAAAATGGATTCAGGTGATACCACTCTTTCCTGCCTGTGGACCCTGTCTCTCTATCCTAAGAGGGGTCCTCTGATTGAGGATTAGGACTAAACATGGCTGTCTCCCACTTTATCACTCATGGCTGCTGTAATTTTTATGTTATCTTTATTTATATCCTACAGAAAGTAAAATACTCCCAATAGATTAACTCTACTATTACGTAGTTGTTGCTTCAAATGCCCAAGAATACTTGTCCTTGGGTATAATTTTTTTGTACCCCTAAGTCATTATGAGTGTCTGTTTGTGTGCATGGATGCTTTGCTTCAAATGAGTTGCTTTTACAATGTGATAACCTTGTGCCATATGTTGGGCAAATATCTTGGCCATAATTCACAGGCAACTGACACATTAATAGATTCTCTGCCCGTTGTCATTGTGGAGATTCTGTGTTAGTGGCCTTTGTCTTCCATGGAACTGACAGAGGGGCAGGATTAGCTCACTGACGCTCGGAACACAAGTGACGAGGGATTTCATGAAAACAAAGCCAAACAAACGAGGCAGCTTCCACGGGCACCTGGCTGAATAAATTAAACTTGATTGAATCCTCTATTATAATGACGACAGAAAAGGAGGTAAAATATGCCTTCCCTAATGAGTTTCTTTACAGTCATTTACTATTTAAAACTTGCTATTCCAGGAAAGCAGCAATCGCGTAAGACTGCTTTGACTGGGTCTTGAAGGCTCTGTAAAATCTGTGGGCTCACAGAAGGATTTTGCATACTTCCCGCAAGCATAGTTACTGGACAATGTTGCTTCAAAGCCAAGCTAGCAAGGGAACCCTACACTCTCTTCCTCTTGGCCTGCCCTAGGTTCTGAGTGGTCACATGAAGATGGCCTCAAAGCAGAAGAAACTAAATGTGCCAAGCAGGGAAAAGTCTGAATCGAAGTAACAGTCTAAAAAGGGCTATAAAAATAGGAACAATGTAGGTGCAGTTTTTACATGAAAGAAGAAGAAACAGCACCAAGATTTACTAATAAGCTTGGCACAGAGAAACACTGCTGGCCAGGTGCGGTGGTTCACAGCTGTAATCACAACACTTTGGGAGGTCGAAGCAGGAGGATCATTTGAGGCCAGGAGTTCGAGACCAACCTGGGCAATATAATGAGATTTGCCCATCACTACTTAAAATGTAAACATTTAGCTGGGGATGGTGGTGTGCTCCTCTAGTCCCAGCTACTGGGGAGGCTGAGGCAGGAGGATCACTTGAACCCCAGAAGTCAAGGCTGCAGTGAGCTAAGATCATGCTACTGCACTCCATCCTGGGCGAAAGAGCAAGACCCCCGTCTCTAAGGAAAAAAATAGAAACTGCTGTCATTGAATTTAACATTATCTATGGGTCTTTAGTTTGCCATGAATTGTCATTAACAGTCAGTGTGAGGTACCCAAATACAAAAGTACAAAGGAAAAAATACTTTTCACTTTGTAAAACTGAACGCACTCAGCATCACAAAAGTGCCCTTTGAGGGCCGGGCGCAATGGTTCACGCCTGTAATCCCAGCACTTTGGGAGGCTGAGGTGGGCAAACCAAGAAGTCAGGAGTTTGAGACCAGCCTGGTCAGCGTGGTGAAACCCCGTCTCTACTAAAAATACAAAAATTAGCCGGGCATGGTGGTACACACCTGTAGTCCCAGCTACTCGGGAGGCTGAGGCGGGAGAATCGCTTGAACCCAGGAGGCGGAGGTTGCAGTGAGCCGAAATCGCACCACTGCACTCCAGCATGGGCGACAGAGCGAGACACCATCTCAACAACAACAAAAAGAGTGCCCTTTGGAAAGGTGAATGTCTACATAGTGTGAGTTTAATGGAGTCACATTTGTCTAAATAGAAATTCCCCTCAACCTGTCATTGCACTCTCTAGCCACCGTGAACATCCACCAATAGTCTCCCATTTGAAATATACAAAGGCAGCAATGTAGGCCCCAGAGAAACAGGGTTAAAATATACTGGGATTAAAATGTTACCGAGGAGTCAAATGGGTAACTGAGGTTAGCGTTGACCCATTAGTACATGTTAAGCAGAGAATTTGCTACTCACCTTGGTGCAGAATTGATGTTTGATTTCTTTGTGGGATTGGAGGGCCCACCCCTAACAGGAAGTGACCAAGGGTCATATAGAGTAGAATAAACAAAGCATGTGAAACAGCATGAGAGGCACAGAGAGGCAGCGTGTGTGGTGAGAACACTTACTGAACACATTACAGAAAATTATTATTACTGCTGCTTCCTAAGCTGTAAACTTTTCCAATAAATTAACTAAGTTTTATAAGCCTCAGTGTCCTCATCTGTAAAACTAGGGTCACCATAGCACTGTCTTGCGATTGTTGTGGAAGCTAAATACAAAATATATTACAGAGCTATTTTGCTGTTGAAAGTAATGGCAAAATCCACACTTACTTTTGGACCAACCTGAATATATAAACATGGGCATAAAAGACCTGGAATGCACTTTAAAATGTGTACTGCCAAAGCTGGGCACAGTGGCACGTGCCTGTAGTCCCAGCTGCTTGAAAGGCTGAGGTGGGAGGATCGCAGGAACCCAGGAGTTCTGGGCAGCAGTGAACCGTGACTGTGATTGTGAGTAGCCTTCACTACAGCCAGGCAACATAACAAGATTCTGCCTCTAAAGAATAATAAACATAAAATTAACTTCCTACACACTCTCTTTCAGGGCAAGCCATAACTGTGAAGGGAAACAAGTTAAGGAGGACAACTGAGTGCCTAAGGAAGGTTCTGGAGTGTGGACAAAGGTGGAGATGGCTACTTTAACTGTTTAATAAAAGCCTTCTAGGCCAGGTGTGGTGGCTCACGCCTGTAATCCCAGCACTTTGGGAGGCTGAGGCAGGCGGATCACCTGAGGTCGGGAGTTCAAGACCAGCCTGACCAACATGGAGAAACCCCATCTCTACTAAAAACACAAAATTAGCCGGGTGTGGTGGCACACTCCTGTAATCCCAGCTACTAGAGAGGCTGAGGCAGGAGAATCACTTTAACCCGGGAGGTGGAGGTTGTGGTGAGCTGAGATCACGCCATTGCACTCCAGCCTGGGCAACAAGAGCGAAACTCCATCTCAAAAAATAAATAAAATAAATAAATAAAATAAAATAAAATAAAAGCCTTCTTCATGTCACTATTATAAACAGTACAAAACCTCAGCTGGGACTTCTGGCAAACTTTTTTTTTTTTTTTCCTGAGACGGAGTCTCCCTCCGTCACCCAGGACTGAGACTGGCCCAATCTTGGCTCACTGCAACCTCCATCTTCCAGGTTCAAGTGATTATCCTACCTCAGCCTCCCGAGTAGCTGGGATTACAGGCACACGCCACCACACCCAGCTAATTTTTGTATTTTTAGTACAGACGGGGTTTTGCCATGTTGGCCAGGCTGGTCTTGAACTCCTGATCTCAGGTGATCTGCCCACCTCGGCCTCCCAAAGTGCTGGGATTACAGGCGTGAGCCTCCGTGTCCGGCCTTGGCAAACTTTTGTAAAGGGTCAGATAGTAAATATTTTTGGCTCACTACAACCTCCACCTCTGGGGTTAAAGCAATTCTCCTGCCTCAGCCTCCTGAATAGCTGGGATTACAGGCTTGTGTCACCATGCACGGCTAATTTTTGTATTTTTAATAGAGACAGGGTTTGACCATGGTGGTCAGGCTGGTCTTGAACTCCTGACCTCGTGATCTGCCCACCTCGGCCTCCCAAAGTGCTGGGATTACAGGCATAAGCCACCACGCCCAGCCTAATTTTTGTATTTTCAGTAGAGACAGGCTTTGCCATGTTGGCGAGGCTGTGTTATCACCTTTAAATAAAGCTGGGGTTACATTGTACATCCTATATTGTAACCTAAATTTTCACTTACCACAGTAATGAAGGTCTTCTCCCCTTCTGAGGTCCTAAACTTAGAATTGCTGGTCTCTGACTTCCATTATTCTAGTTTAACTTCTGTCTTCCCACTGTCTCACATCTACTCCCATAAGGGAGACCGCACTGACCATCTGCTCCTCTTGGCATTATATTTCTTACTATAAAACTACAAATTGGCACCTGGCTTGCACATCTGTCTCTTAGGAGTTTGGTTACTGTTAGCTCTGTGAGCCTGAGTGATCACCTCAACTATCCTGGCAAAATAGGAGAGTTGGGGCCCTCCAAAGCTGAGAATTTGGGCATCCTGACCTAAATAAAGCAACACAATGCTGTCTGAGCAACTAGTCAAACCCAACCAGCCTCCTTCTCTGACAACTTTATTTTGCTTTCTTTAAGTGCCATACCAATTATTATAAGTGATGACTAGTATTTATCATTTTAAATGGCAAACAACTCGAAATGGCTTGGTGGAGGGCAAGCTCAGGCATCGTCCTAGAGACTGGCTGAGAGTAGAAGCCCCTCTGCAGTGTTCTTTGAAGTGCTGATTTTAGTTATATAAAATGCTAAATTGCCTCTCCCACTGTCAAAATAGCCTTTTATTTATTTATTTGAGACAGAGTCTCGCTCTGTCACCCAGGCTGGAGTGCAGTGGCGCAATCTTGGCTCACTGCAAGCTCCGCCTCCTGGGTTCACGCCATTCTCCTGCCTCAGCCTCCCAAGTAGCTGGGACTACAGGCGCCCGTCACCACGCCTGGCTAATTTTTTTTTTTTTTTTTTTTTTTTTTTTTGTATTTTTAGTAGAGACGGGTTTTCACCATGTTAGCCAGGATGGTCTTGATCTCCTGACCTCGTGATCCGCCCACCTCGGCCTCCCAAAGTGCTGGGATTACAGGCAGGAGCCACTGCGCCCAGCCCAAAATAGCCTTTTATACCTCTCCCTGTTTATGTTATCAGGAAGTCAGTATGTAGACTTCAGAACTCAATTTTGATCTGCTCTTGATTAAACCTTGGTTTACAGAACTATGGTAGTTTTTCACATTGTTGAGAAAAAGTTGAACTATTGTAATAATGGATTTTCTGTGTGTATAGAAACTCCTACAATTGATTTAATTTTTTTTTTTTTTTTTTTTTTTTTAAGACAGATTCTTGCTTTGTCACCCAGGCTGGAGTGATCTCGGCTCACTGCAACCTCCACCTCCCGGATTCAAGCGATTCTCCTGCCTCAGCCTCCCAAGTAGCTGGAATTACAGGCACCCGCCACCACGCTAATTTTTGTAGTTTTTAGGAGAGATGGGGTTTCACCATGTTGCCCAAGGCTGGTCTCCAACTCCTGACCTCAAGTGATCTACCCTCCTCGGCCTCCCAAAGTGCTGGGATTACAGGCGTGAGCCACCACGCCCAACCTTGATTTAAATTTCTAAAAATCTCAACATAATGTGTTTGGCTCCTATTCTTATTATGCTTAGAGTTAGGCACTAGCACATACTAGACCTAAACTTGACTGATTTGAAAAGACCACTGAAATCCATGATTTGCTGCGAATCCTCTGTGTCTGCTGTGGCCAATATAAAGAAACTTGGATGCACTTAATTTATGAAGACAAGCGTTTGTTGATCTGGAAGTTGAATGATAAATGTGAATCCAATGACGCCGTACCCCTGTGGATAATGGCAGGCTGGATGTAGCGTGTTAGCTGTCATATTCTGTGTGCTCCCTGTGATGTGGGCACTTCCTTTCCATCGTGGCGAGGCCAAAGCAAAGGCACAGAGACCTGAACACAAACATGAAAAACACCTTACCACCTGGGAGTCAGGGGCAGGTTCAGGCACATCCATTCCTCTGGCATTTGAGCAGCTGTTTTCCACAGCATTAACTCAGCACAGCAGGGTAAGTCAGATTAAAAACCAATAAAAGAGTAGTCTCCTCATACCACCCTCAACCTCTTCCTGCTTCACCAAAAAACCAATAAAAGACTGAAAGTGGCCCTTTATCAGCTAGACCTCAAAGTCTTCTTTGCTTTATATGCGGATTTCCAATAAAAAAGTACAAGGATTGTTAAAAGTCATTTATTATTTATTTATTTATTTATTTATTTATTTATTTTTAGAACCAGGGTCTCACTCTGTTGCCCAGGCTGGAGTTCAGTGGTGCAATCATAGCTCAGCGCAGCCTCCAACTCCTGAGCTCAAGTGATCCTCCCACTTCAGCCTCCAGAGAAGCTGGGACTACAGGTGCATGCTACCATGCCAGGCTAATGCTTTTGGTTTTTTAAGAGTTTTGTTGAGTCAGGGTCTTGCTATGTTGCCCAGGCTGGTCTCAAATTCCTAGCTTCAAGCAGTCCTCCTGCCTCAGCCTCCCAAAGGGTTGGTATTACAGGCATGAACCACTGTGCCTGGCCTTAAAGTCCTTTTGAAACATAAGACAAGAAACATTTGGCCGCGCATGGTGGCTCATGCCTGTAATCCCAGCACTTTGGGAGGCCAAGGCAGGCGGATCACCTGAGGTCAGGAGTTTGAGACCAGACTGGTCAACATGGTGAGACCCCATCTCTACCAAAAATACAAAAATTGCTGGTCGTGGTGGCTCATGCCTGTAATCCCAGCACTTTGGGAGGCCAAGGCAGGTGGATCACGAGGTCAGGAGTTCAAGACCAGCCTGGCCAAGATGGTGAAACCCCATCTCTACTAAAAATACAAAAAATTAGCTGGGCATGGTGGCACGTGACTGTAATCCCAACTACTCGGGAGGCTGAGGCAGAGAATTGCTTAAAACCCAGGAGATGGAGGTTGCAGTGAGCCGAGATCTCGCCACTGCACTCCAGCCTGGGCAACAGAGCAAGACTCTGTCTCAAAAAAAAATAATAAAAATACAAAAATTAGCTGGGCTTAGTGGCATGTGCCTGTAATCCCAGCTACGCAGGAGGCTGGGGCAGGCGAATCACTTGAACCCGGGAGGCGGAGGTTGCAGTGAGCCAAGATCACACCATTGCACTCCAGGCTGGGCAACAGAGCGAAACTCAGTCTCATAAAAAAAAAAAAAAGGAAACATTTATTGAACACCTAGTACATTCCATGCACTGTAGTATGTGTGGTTTTATTTAATTTCATCTCCGCACAACGCTGGGAAACGGTCTGTTAGCAGACCCAGAGGATAAGTCACAGGACGATCAGGTAACACACCCAGGGCCAAATATCATAAGTGGCAGAATTCAAATTAAAGCCACCTTCCAAGCCATGTCCCTCCCATCATCACAATACTGCATGTCTACAGCACAGATGATGGGCATAACCCTTCTTAGCAACAGCAAGCAGCTGAGCAGAAAGTAATTGCAGGAGGCAGAGCCAAGAGGAAAACTGCTGAGAGTGCTGACAGTAGGTGGAGAGAACAGAAGCACACACCGTAGGGTGCAATCTTAGTGAGCTTTGTTTTCCTTCAATAGAGGTGAGTTCAGACCCAGGCGTGTCTCTCAAACATTCATTCCCCCTGCTTCGGCACCATAGACTTGAAAGATTGGACTCAGGAGTGGGGGAGGACATGGGGGAAGTTGCCTTCCTAGTGGTGAGGACCCCGACCACCATGGTAGTGTACAGCAAGTACAGAGTAACAGAAGGGCCAGCAGGAGGACACGGTGCAATGGTGTACCGAGGGACAGGAGAGTGAATCAGAGCCACAGGACAGAGCTCCACCTGTTTCCAGGGAAGTGCCTGGAGGGCTCCCGGAAGCCAAAGGCAGCACCCAGAGGCAGTGTGAAGAGGTCTTCCTCAGACCTCAGGGTTTCAGCAGGGATAGTGGGTGACCTGTGTGCTGGCTCTCCAGAAACTGAAAGCAGCAAGAGACACTTGGGCTCCATTTTTAGTTTTTCTGGTTTGTTTTGTTTTGTTTTTTGCAGGCACTCGGTGGTTAGCTGGAAATAAAGGTGGAGGAACTGGGCAGTTCAAAGGCAGAGACGGCTTCCCCCACCCCCACCTTACCTCTCCTTTCATTCGGAAAAGCCACAAAAGCGTGGCCCCAGGGTGTGTGTGAAAGGAGGGAGGAGTGACTCCACCTAGCTCCTCTGGAGTAGAGGGAGGCAGTGGACCTGGTGTCGTGCGTGCATGCCTGCATGTGCCTGTGTGTGTGCATGCTTGCCAGGTGCTCAAGGGTCAGGGGAAGCTGGCTGAGAAGACTGAGGAGATGGAGGGAGGTGGAGGGAAGTGTAATAGAAGGAGGTGGAGGAAGGTGGCTGCCATGGAGCTTTGGCTCTGGCTGGCCTGAGACTCAGTCTCTTCCTGAAGTTGCAGCTGCACTTTGGGGCCAGGCGCTGTTGACACTGTGGGTATAAACGTGTGGCCAGCAGCAGAATAGAGACTCAGAGTCTTGAGAAAGAAAGTGGTGACTTCCCCCTCCTCCTTCCTTCTTTCCTGTACAGAGTCTGCCGTCTGGGGGCAGAGATATGGGCAAGCCCTCATTATAATACTAGCAGTGAAGGGCTGGGCATGACAGGTGGAAACGCCATTGACTCTAGAACTCAGAGCATGGAATTTGGTATGGTGGCAGGCAGGGGTCCAGAGGTAGTATTTGTTATCTATTGCTGTGTAATGAATTAGCTTAAGGTATAGCAGCTTAAAAGAATAAATGTTTATTATCTCACAATTTCTTTGGGTCAGAAATACAGGTGTGGTTTAGCTGAATGCTTTCTGGCTGAAGGTGTTTCAGGAGGTTATAGTCATGCCACCAGCTGGGGCTGCCAACTCATCTGAAGGCTCAACACTGGGGGACCAGAGTCCAAGCTCCCTCACGTGGTCACTAGCAGGATTCAGTTCCTCGAAGGCTGTCATTTAGAGGCCTCCCTCTGTCCCTCCTTACAGGTCCTTCTCACAGGGCACTTCATGACATGGCAGCTCACTTTCTGGAGACCTTCCAAGTGAGAAAGAGCCCTTAGAAAGAAGTGACAGTCTTTATATAACCTAATCTCAGAAGTGACATCTCATCCCTTCTACAAGGTTCTATTATTCAAAATTGCATCTGTAAATCCAGCTCACTCAAGGGAAAGGGATTACTAGGAGGTAGGGGTCACTGGGGGCCATTCTAGAGGCTCCCTGTCACAGCATCCAAGCTGAGACCTACAGAATGACAGGAGTTCACTAGGCAGGGAGGCAGGAGGGAGTTGGGGGACGGCAGGTGCAGTGAACCATGGCTGTAACTCAGTGTGGCTGCACAGAGAGCACTGCCTGAGGGTGAGCAGTGCTGTGGAGAGGCCAGCAGGGCCCAGAACTAGTACTATCTTTTAACCCGGGTTTGCAAGGGTGGACTTTATCCTCCAAGCATGAAGATCCTAAAGCTGGAGGCTAACGGTTAAGATTTGGCTTTAGAAAGATTACACTGCTGGCCCAGCTCGGTGGCTCATGACTGTAATCTCAGCACTTTGGGAGGCTGAGGTGGGCGGATCACCTGAGGTCAGGAGTTCGAGACCAGCCTGGCCAACACGGTGAAACCCTGGCTCTACTAAAAATACAAAAAAATTAGCTGGGCATGGTGGTGGGTGCTTGTAATCCCAGCTATGTGGGAGGCTGAGGCAGGGGAATCGCTTGAACCCGGGAGGTGGAGGAGGTTGCAGTGAGCCGAGATGGCACTGCTGCACTCCAGCCTGGGTGACAGAGTGAGACTGTATCTGAAAGAAAGGAAAGGAAAGAAAAAGAAAGAAAAAAAAAGAAAAGAAGGAAGGATATCACTGCTGTGGGGAGAATGGATTGAAGAGAGTAAAAGAGCAGAGGAAGGCCAGCTGGCGGGTGCAGCAGGTGGGGGAATTGAACTGAGGTGCTGGAGAGGCTGAATAGCTGGCGGCAGCGCTGCTGCAGAACTGGCGTCCCTGGGTGAAGGAACTGACTGCTTATGTCTGTCTTCTTCCTCTGGAACATAAGCTCAATGAGGACAGGGATTCTTGTTTGTAGTCTCTGGTATCCCCAGTGTTTAGGACAGTGGTGCTGGATGAATGACTAGGACACCCCCAGGTTTCTGGCTTAAGTAACTGGGTGGAGCTATTCTCTAAGCTGTGAGGCACAGAGGGCAAACATGGACAGGAACTTAATATTTGAGAAATACTGAGTTTGAGGTGCTTTGTAGGCCATCTGAGAATAAATGCTTAGTAGGCAGTGGACATGCGGGGATCTGGAAAGCCTCTTAAAGAAATGGTGAGAGATGGAGACTTGAAAATCCAAGCACCCAGACGCCCGTGATGGGAGTAGTTAACATGGCCCTGGGACCCTTTCCCAGAGTTTCTAGGACACCTTACGCAGCAACCGTGCTTGCTTTGAAACATAGTAAAGGAAGAAAGTCTTGCCAAGTGTCATTCACAAAATAAAGTAAAAAATATGTTGCCAGAGAGGAGAGGAGAAAGCCAGGAATCACAGGAAGCCAGAACAGAGCTTCGGGTACTATGAGAACAGCACAGTAGGTTAGGTAAGGACTGAAAGGAGGCCAGTGAGTTGAAGCCCACTGTGGGTGGGGAGGAAGGAGAAAAGGAATGTTTTCCAGAAATGCAAAGCATTACTTAATATTTATTTTATTTTATTTTTTTGAGATGGAGTCTGGCTCCGTTGCCCAGGCTGGAGTGCAGTGGCACGATCTCTGCTCACTGCAACCTCTGCCTCCCAGGTTCAAGTGATTCTCCTGCCTCAGCTTCCAGAGTAGCTGGGATTACAGGCGCCCACCAACATGCCTGGCTAATTTTTGTATTTTTAGTAGAGATGGGGTTTCACCATATTAGCCAGGCTGGTCTCGAACTCCTGACCTTGTGATCTGCCTGCCTCAGCCTCCCAAAGTGCT
The DNA here is from genome assembly GCF_028885655.2 of Pongo abelii. Taxonomy (NCBI): domain Eukaryota; kingdom Metazoa; phylum Chordata; class Mammalia; order Primates; family Hominidae; genus Pongo; species Pongo abelii. The sequence continues at coordinate 32,493,474 of NC_071995.2, forward strand.
GAGATTACAGGCGTGAGCCACCATACCCGGCCTATTTTATATAATATTATATTTATTTTATTTTATATTTTTTGCTCTGTTGCTCAGGCCGAAGTGCAGTGGTACAATCATGGCTCACTACAGCCTCCACCTCCTGATTCTCAAGCAATCCTCCCACCCCAGCCTCCCAGAGTGCTGAGATTACAGATGTGAGCCACCACACCTGGCCTCCATTACTTAAAAATGTTTTAAATTAAAGGCTGGACGCAGTGGCTCACGCCTCTACTCCCAGCACTTTGGGAGGCTGAGGCAGGAGGATCACCTGCGGTCAGGAGTTTGAGAGCAGCCTGGCCAGCACGAGGAAACCCCGTCTCTACTAAAAAATACAAAAATTAGCTGGGCATGGTGGTGGGTGCCTGTAAACCCAGCTACTTGGGAGGCTGAGGCTGGAGAATTGTTTGAACCTGGGAGGCAGAGGTTGCAATGAGCGGAGATCACGCCATTGCACTCCAGCCTGGGCAACAGAGTGAAACTCCGCCTCAAAAAAAAAAAAAAAATTAAAACTGTCACTTCCAAACACCATTAAAAAACAAAGTGCCTGCTTCGGCCGTACATATACTAAAATTGGAACATCGGAATGGTAACAGAGAAGATTACCATGGCTCCTGCACAAAGATGACACACAAATTCATCAAGCATTCCTTTTTTTTTTTTTTTTTTTTTTTTTTTGGAGACAGTGTTTCACTCCTATCACCAAGGCTGGAGTACAGTGGCGTGACCTCAGCTCACTGCAACCTCCACCTCCCTGGCTCAATGGATTCTTCTGCCGTAGCTGGGACTGTAGGCATGCACCACTGTGCCCGGCTAATTTTTGTATTTTTGGTAGAGACGGGGTTTCACTATGTTACCCAGACTGGTTTCAAACTCCTGAGCTCAAGCGATCCAGCCGCCTCAGTCTCCTAAAGTGCTGGGATTATAGGCGCGAGCCACTGTGCCCAGCCTCATATTTTTTATATTCATTTTGAAAAAAACAAACATACAAAATATACATAAGCATTTAGATCACAAGTTCCCCAAATTGGTCTTTGTAGCAGCAATTTAGGAATCACCTGGGTGGTTTTTAAAAATACATATTCTGCCGGGCACAGTGGCTCACTTTGGGAGGCTGAGGCGGGTGGATCACGAGGTCAGGAGATCGAGACCATCCTGGCCAACACAGTGAAACCCCATCTCTACTAAAAATACAAAAAAATTAGCCGGGTGTGGTGGTGGGCGTCTGTAATCCCAGCTACTAGGGAGACTGAGGCCAGAGAATGGCATGAACCCAGGAGGCAGAGCTTGCAGTGAGCCGAGATCGCGCCACTGCACTCCAGCCTGGGCGACAGAGTGAGACTCCGTCTCAAAAAAACAAAACAAAACAAAACAAAAAAAAACAGATTCTGGGTTTGCCCTAGTTCCATAAAATTAACCTCTCAAGGGTGAAGCAGGAGAAACTATTTTTTAATGTGCCAAGTGACTTTGAAGTGTGACAAGCTTTTTAAACATTTTATTTGGAGTTTCCTGCTTTTATTATTTTTAATTGACACATAATAATTGTATATATTTATGTGGTACCATGTGAGATTTTGATATAGGCATACAATGTGTAATGATCTAATCAGGGTAATTAACATATCTATCACCTCAAAGGGTTTTGACATCACTCATTTAAACCTCTAAGAAATACTTTTCCGCTGGGCGCAGTAGCTCATGCCTGTAATCCCAGCACTTTGGGAGGCCAAGGCGGGTGGATCACCTGAGGTCAGGAGTTCGAAACCAGCCTGACCAACATGGAGAAACCCCATCTCTACTAAAAATACAAAATTAGCTGGGCGTGGTGGCACATGACTGTAATCCCAGCTACTCGGAAGGCTGAGGCAGGAGAATCACTTGAACCCGGGAGGCAGAGGTTGCGGTGAGCCGAGATCATGCCATTGCACTCCAGCCTGGGCAACAAGAGCAAAACTCCGTCTCAAAAAAAAAAAGAAATACTAATTTTTCTTTGACTTTAAGCCCTTTTAGAATAAATAAAGCGGTACAAAATATTCATAGATTACTAAACTGTTAGAAGCCAATTGTTAAATTTAAGACTTTAATAGGGAACTTAAAGCAATCAAGAAAACAAAGTCTCCACAAAGTTTTAAAAAACAACTATAAAATACATCCTGTAGGCCGGGTACAGTGGCTCAATCCCAGCACTTTGGGAGACCGAGGCAGGCGGATCACCTGAGGTCAGGAGTTCGAGACCAGCTTGACCAATATGGAGAAACCCCTTCTCTACTAAAAATACAAAATTAGCCAGGTGTGGTGGCACATGCCTGTAATCCCAGCTACTCGGGAGGCTGAGGCAGGAGACTCACTTGAACCCAGGAGGTGGAGGTTGTGGTGAGCTGAGATTGCACCACTGCCCTCCAGCCTGGGCAACAAGAGCGAAATTCTGTCTCAAAAAAAAAAAAAAAAAAAAAAAAGATCCTGTAGGTTTGTTATCAAGAAAATGCTGATGACTATAATTAGGACTATAAATTTAGTTGAGAGTGAGAGCTAGATTAGTAAATAAAATTGTCTATAAACATCTGTAAATCAGTCATCCTCCTGGGTATGGTTTGTAAAAGAACCCAGTGCTTAAGGGAAGAGCAGGGACAGCTCCTGGCTCTGGATGGGGGAGAAGTCTTCCTTGTTTCACAGTCAAAGAAAGCTCCCAGCTGACCATCACCCTCTTCTCTTGGAAAACGTCACAGCTACCCTCTTGCCATTCCTAGAGCGATTTTCCGGCCTGAGTTGTACGACTGCTTCCATTTCCTCACCACTCTTGTTTGTCCCTGGCAGTTCACTTTGATTCTCAAAAGTCCATTAAAAACCCCTTCCAGGTCCTCGGGGATCCCTGGCCATGTAAGCTCTGCCACCAACAGCAGCCTTTCTAGTACAAAGTCTCTAGAGCTTTCCACAGCCTCTGGCTCAGTCTCTCCCTCTCCAGGATGGCCACAGGCCCCCAGGGACCTATCTGCCATCTCTTGGAAGTATCTTTCTAAATTCCCTGCTCCCCCTCCTGCCTTTCCACGACTTTGAGTTGCAATAGTTCGCCCAGTTCCCCTTTTCCTTGTAGTCTTTAAAGATAAGTCCACAGGTTTTTCATTTGTTTATAAGATTTACTCTCCATCAGGAAATGAAAATAAACATAGGGAAGCTGATAAGTCACAGCTCCCCACCCCCAGCCGTTGTTCGGGGAAGCCTCTCTAGCAAGGCTCAGATGTTTCCATCTTAACGTTAAATCACACCAAACAATAGACGCCCTTTGGTTTCACCTCAGTGGGCGGGATGTGCCTTGTTTCATGGATCTCCTGCCCCACACAGGATTTCTCTGGACTCCTTAGAGTGTTTCTTCAAAACTAGTTCAATCTCGATCTAATTAGTCCCCAAAGAGATGCAAACCAAATGAGATACGATTTTTGTTCTATCAGGAGGGCACAAAAATAAAAAATAAAAATTAAGCCTGATAATAGCCTGTTTGGGCCAGCTTGCTGGGAAGCGGACTCGTTTTTATATTGCTGGAGGGGTTCGGAATCAAGAGTCTTAAATATGTGCATCCCCTTCAATCTAGTAATCCCACTTCTAGGAAAATATCCTGAGGAAATAATCAAGATGTGCAGTCAAGAATTTATGAACAAAAGATACTCACTGCAGAGCCATAATTGAGAAGAACTGGAAAGGACTTACATGCCTCCCAGGTGGGGCTTGGCTCTGCAAATCCTCATCTGACTCTATGATGGAATGGGGTGCATCCGGTCATGCAGTCATCCGTGCGACAAGTAGTTTATTCAGTACCTACTCTGCGTTAGGTAAACAATGCAGAGTATTGTTAACTTGGCTGGGTAAACAGGTAAGTTCTCAGCCCCCCTGGAAAATCCATGATCTCCTAAAGTAAAACAATTTAAAATTGTTCACATTATTTGTGTGTGAGTGCGAGGGGGCGCTTTATCACCCTCCACCTCTCATCCTCCCCACCACAAGCATTTGCCAAATTCAAATAATTTTTCCTTCAATGCCTCTCCCGTGTGGCCTCTCCTTTTCTTTCAAAAGCAAATCCTAGGTCTGGGAGGTAACCCGATAACCGCGGAAAGAACGCCGACATGGAAATCTTCGGATTGGTTTCTCGTTCCAGGAAGTTGCGCTACTTTGGGCAAATCACGTCACCTCTGGGACTGTTTCTAATCAGAAAAAAGAAAGGGCTGGACCAATCTTTCAGATCCTTTGAATCCAATCGTTTTTGGCCTTATGATGGAACCGTCTGTAGATGAGGGCATCTGAATCCTAGTTAAAGGGAAGGGACAGTGAAGCCCTTGAAGATCTGGGGCATATTTCCTGAACACCAAAACGGCAAAAAGCTGTCTAGAGTGAAAGTATAAGACAGACAGGCCCTGTTCCAGGAAGCTCCCTGCACTCTGCTCTTCTCCCCAAGCCGACCCCAAACTCACAGCCAGCTTTAGCAAGCAGGCCCGTCATCCTTCCAGGTGCTATGTAATATTAAGAAGCAGCAGCTAACAATTATTGGTGCTACTAGGGGCAGGAGATTTGCGGTTCCCTCGCTTTCACACAAAACTATGAGGTCTGTTTTATTCCCATTCTAAAGGCAAAATGGAAGCTCACGGAGATTACAGAACTTACGGGAAGTGACAGGGCTATTTGCCACCTTTATACTGGCCAGTCTTCCTCTTTTTCTCAAAGGGCGGGGTGGGAGAGCAGCCTCCCGTGTTATCACCCTTTCCTGCGGCAGAAGACAGAAGCATAGGTCATTTTGGTAGTACGGGTTTGTTGATTACCAACTGGGAGACAGAGGTGAGGTAAATCACAAGCATGTAGGTTAGCAGGGCTGCAGAAGTTTATAAATAAATGATCTCAGAATCTCCTGCAGCCCCATTCTTTCATTTGGTAACCGGCCTCCTCCCTGCCCTCATCCCTGTAGCGCCCTTCCCCCATGAGGGTGAAGGGTCAGCTCTAAAAATGCAGTCAGGAAGGAACAATGAGAGTCCTCTCCCCGCCTGGGAGAAATGCAATTTGCATCTCGGATGAGCTCAGATTGGTGAAACCTCGTTTGGACTCTGATCCTTGCAGTAAGGATCTGCTCTGGGAATCTCCTGTGACCTGTTGAGGTTTGCTGCTCCAAAGGAATAAGGAGTCTTTGACATTAATGTCCATTTAACTCAGGGATCTAAGAAGGCAGGTTAGTGTTAGAGTTCTATGGGCACCCCAAAATTGTACCTAAGAGTGTGTGTGTGTGTGCATATGTGTGTTTTCCTGGGGATGGTGTAGCTTTCCTTAGATTGTCAAAGGAATTTATAGCTGCCCAAAGGTTAAAAACTTGTGTGACAAGTGAGTGTGATAAAGGAGGAACAGTGGTGCAGATCCTGTGGGAGGGGAGAATGACTTAACAAACCCAGAGGTGGGGGTGGGAGGGAAATACAGGTGAGATTGCACTCAGAGGTAGGATTCTTTTTTCTTTTTTGTAGGTAACATTTTTTGTTTTCTTACTGTGTGCCAGGCATTGTTCTAAACTAAATATACAAGGCCAGGCGCAGTGGCTCACGCCTGTAATCCCAGCACTTTGGGAAGCCGAGGTGGGTGGGTCACTTGAGGTCAGGAGCTCGAGACCAGCCTGGTCAACACAATGAAACCCCGGCTCTACTAAAAATAGAAAAATTAACCAGGTGGCTCGTGCCTGTAGTCCCAGCTGCTCGGGAGGCTGAGACAGGAGAATCTCTTGAACCCTGGAGGAGGATGTTGCAGCGAGCTGAGATTGCACCACTGCACTCCAGCCTGGGCAACTGAGAAGACTCTGTCTCAAAAAAATAAATAAATAAAGATAAATACATAAACTAAAATCTATGAGAATTAGGTAATTCTCTCTTTTTTTTTTTTTTTTTTTTTTTTTTTTTACAGAGTTTTGCTCTTGTCGCCCAGGCTGGAGTGCAGTGGCGTGACCTTGGCTTACCGCAACCTCTGCCTCCCGGGTTCAAGTGATTCTCCTGCCTCAGCCTCCCAAGTAGCTGGAATTACAGGTGCGCACCACTAGGCCTGGCTGTTTTTTGTATTTTTTTAGTAGAGACGGGGTTACACCATGTTGACCAGGCTGGTCTTGAACTCCTGACCTCAGGTGATCCACCTGCCTTGGCCTCCCAAAGTTCTGGGATGACAGGAGTGAGCCACCGTGCCCAGCCTAATTTTTTTTTTTTAGAGATGGAGTCTCACTCTGTTGCCAGGCTGGAGTGCAGTGGCGCGATCTCGGTTCACTGCAAGCTCCACCTCCTGGGTTTAAGTGATTCTCCTGCCTCAGCCTCCCAAGTATCTGGGACTACTGGCTCGCACCACCACGCCCAGCTAATTTGTATTTTTAGTAAAGATGGGGTTTCACCATGTTGGCCAGGGTGGTCTCCATCTCTTGACCTCGTGATCTACCCGCCTCGGCCTCCCAAAGTGCTTGGATTACAGGCGTGAGCCACTGCGCCTGGCCTAAATTTTAAACTATTTGTAGAGACAGGGTCTTGCTATGTTGCTCAGAATGTTCTCAAACTCCTGAGCTCAAGCAATCCTCCTGCCTTGGCCTCCTGAATTGCTGGGATTAAAGGCATGACCCACCGTGTCCAGCCTTTTGTGGGCTTTTTGACATCCTTTTATGTTTTTCTTTGGTGAAGTGCCTATTCAAATCATTTGCCCCCCCCCCCCCTTTTTTTTTGAGACGGAGTCTTGCTCTGTCCCCCAGGCTGGAGTGCAGTGATGCAATCTCGGCTCACTGCCAGCTCCGCCTCCTGGGTTCACGCCATTCTCCTGCCTCAGCCTCCCAAGTAGCTGGGACTACAGGCGCCCGTCACCACGCCTGGCTAATTTTTTTTTTTGTATTTTTAGTAGAGACGGGGTTTCACCGTGTTAGCCAGGATGGTCTTGATCTGCTGACCTCGTGATCCGCCCGTCTCGGCCTCCCAAAGTGCTGGGATTACAGGTGTGAGTGAGCCACTGCGCCCAGCCATTTGCCCTTTTTTTGTTGTTGGGCTGTTTATCCTATTATTGCATTTTGAGCGTTCATTATATACTCTGGATACAAGCCCTTTGCCAGATATGTGTGTTGCTAATATTCTGTACCAGTCTGCAGCTTATCTTTGCATTCTCCTAAATTTCTTTCAGAGAGCATACATTCTGGCAGAAGAGTACTTAGTCCTGGGCCTGGCAGATTTATTTCTTTCAGGACCCGAGGCCTCTGCTGCAAACATGTTGATCTTTGTTATGGTCATGACTTTTGTATCCCCTCAAAATTAGTACGTTGAAACCTAATCTCCAATGTGATAGTATCAAGAGTTGGGGTCATTTGAGAGGTGATGAATGGGCTTCGTGCCCTTATAAAAGAGGGCCAAAGGAGATTGTTTACCTCTTCCACCACGTGAGTGCACAGCTGTAAGGCACCGTCTGTGAGGAATAGGCTCTCACCAGATACTAGCACCTTGCTCTTGGACTTCCCAGCCTCCACAATTATAAGACATAAATGTCTGGGTTTTTTTTGTTTTTTTTTTTTTGTTTTTTTTTTGAGACAGAGTTTCGCTCTTGTTGCCCAGGCTAGAGTGCAATGGCACAATCTTGGCTCACGGCAACCTCTGCCTCCCAGGTTCAAGCAATTCTCCAGTCTCAGCCTCCCGAGTAGCTGAGATTACAGCCACCCGTCACCAAGCCCAACTAATTTTTGTATTTTTAGTAGAGATGGGGTTTCATCATATTGGTCAGGCTGGTCTCAACCTCCTGACTTCATGTGATCCGCCCACCTCGGCCTCCCAAAGTGCTGGGATTACAGGCATGAGCCACCACACCCGACCTGTTGTTTATTCTTTATAAGTCATCCCACATATGGTATTTTTTTTTCTTTTCTTTTTTTGAGACAGGGTCTTGCTCTGTCACCCAGGCTGGAGTACAGTGGCATGATCATGGCTCATTGCAGCTTCAACCTCCTGAGTTCAAACAATGCTCCCACCTCAGCTTTCCAAGTATCTGGGACAACAGGTGCGTGACACCATGCCTGGCCAATTTTTTGATAATTTGTAGAAATGGGGTCTCCCTATGTTGCCCAGGCTGGTATTTTCTTATAGAAGCCTGAATGAACAAAGACACTGTCCATCTTTTTCTTTTTTTTTTTTTTTTGAGACAAAGTCTTGCTCTGTCACCCAGGCTGGAGTGCAGTGGTGCTGTCTTGGCTCACTGCAACCTCCGCCTCCTGGGTTCAAGCGATTCTCCTGCCTCAGCGACCCGAGTAGCTGGGATTACAGGCACGCGCCACCACAAACGGCTAATTTCTGTATTTTTAGTGGAGATGGGATTTCGCCATGTTGGCCAGGCTGGTCTTGAACTCCTGACCTCAGGTGATCCACCTGTCTTGGCCTCCCAAAGTGCTGGGATTACAGGTGTGAGCCACTGCGCCTGGCCCATCTTTCTTTTTCTTTTTTTTTTTTTGTAGAGAGAGAGACAGAGTTTTGCTGTGTTGCTCAGGCTGATCTCACACTCCTGGCTTCAAGTGATCCCCCCACCTTGGCCTCCCAAAGGATATAATCCCATGCCTGGAATTACAAGCATGAAACACCATGCCTGGCTATTCTTAATTTTATGACGTCCTCACACTTGTAATCTCAGCACTTTGGGAGGCCAAGGCAGGTGGATCAACTGAGGTCAGGAGTTCGAGATCAGCCTTGCCAACATGGTGAAACTCCGTCTCTACTAAAAATAACAAAAATTAGCTGGGTGTGGTGGCTAGTGCCTGTAATCCCAGCTACTCCGGTGGCTGAGGCACAAGAATCACTAAAACTGGGAGGCGGAGGTTGCAGTGAGCTGAGATCACACCACTGCACTCTAGCCTGGGAGACAGAGCCAGGCTTTGTCTCAAAAAAAAAAAAAAAAAAAGTTTTGTGAAGTTCACTTTATCAAGTTTTTATTTTATGTACTGCATTTTCTTGTTGTATCTAAGAAAGCTTTGGTGAAAAAGACTTTCCCTGTGTTTTGTTTCAGTGTCTCGCTCTGTCACCCAGGCTGGAGTGCAGTAGTATGATCTCAGCTCAATGCAACCTCCGACTCCTGGGTTCAAGTGATTCTCCTGCCTCAGCCTCCTGAGTAGTTTGGGATTACAGGCCCTTGCCACCACGCCCAGCTAATTTTTCGCCTACTTTTTGTATTTTTTGGTAGAGATGGGGTTTTATCACGTTCACTAGGCTGCTCTCAAAAGTACTGACCTCAAGTGATCTGCCTGCCTCGGGCTCCCAAAGTGCTGGGATTACAGGCATGAGCCACTGCGCCTGGCCTGACCAATCTTGATAAATGATTTTTGTGTACTTGGAAAGAATGCATATTCTGCTGTTGTTTTGTTGGATTTTTTTTTTTTTTTTTTTTTTTTTAGATGGAGTCTCACTCCGTCACCCAGGCTGGAGTGCAGTGGCACGATCTCAGCTCACTGCAACCTCTGCCTCCCGGGTTCACGCAGTTCTCCTGCCTCAGTCTCCTGAGTAGCTGGGACTACAAGCGCATGCCACCATGCCTGGCTAATTTTTGTATTTTTAGTGGAGATGGGGTTTCACCATGCTGGCCAGGCTGGTCTTGAGCTCCTGACCTCGTGATCCACCTGCCTCAGCCTCCCAAAGTGCTGGGATTACAGGTGTGAGCCACTGTGCCCGGCCCTGATTTTCTATTCTATCAATTATTGACAACAGGATCTGACTATAATTGAAGATTTGTCTATTTCTCATTGATTCCATCAGGTTTTTTTCCTTCTTCATGTTTTGAAGCTTTTTTTTTTTTTTTTGAGATGGAGTCTTGCTCTGTCACCCAGGCTGGAGTGCAGTGGTGCCAACTCGGCTCACTGCAAGCTCCGCCTCCCACGTTCACGCCATTCTTCTGCCTCAGCCTCCCCAGCAGCTGGGACTACAGGCGCCCGCCGCCACGCCCAGCTAATGTTTTTATATTTTTAGTAGAGACAGAGTTTCACCGTGTTAGCCAGGATGGTCTCGATCTCCTGACCTCGTGATCCGCCCAGCTCGGCCTCCCAAAGTAGGGGGGTTGCAGGCGTGAGCCACTGCGCCCAGCCTTTTTTGTTATTTTTGAATAGGATATAAGTGAGAAATTCAAGAAAGTTTTGAGGCATTTAAGAACACAGGTTGGCCAGGCACAGTGGCTCACGCCTCTAATCCTAGCACTTTGGGAGGCCGAGACAGGTGGATCACTTGAGGTCAGGAGTTTGAAACCAGACTTACCAACATGGTGAAACCCTGTCTCTACTAAAAATATAAAGAAAATTAGCCGGGTGTGGTGGTGTATGCCTGTAATCCCAGCTACTTGGGATGCTGAGGCAGAAGAATTGCTTGAACCTGGGAGGCAGAGGTTGCAGTGAGCTGAGATCATGCCACTGCACTTCAGCCTGGGCGACAGGGCGAGACTCCATCTCAAAAAAAAAAAAAGAACACAGGTTATGGGTTAAGCAAATGATAGACCTCAGGATTATATTGTTCTAGGGAACAGGGAGCATCTGGCCCACACGCCAGCCCTCATTAGAGTGACTTATTTTTAGGCTTTGCAACCCACATTAATTGCTCTTTTTTTCCCCCTTTTTCAACATGTTCTAAAATCGTACGTATTTGAATCGAAGTACAGTACATGTTAAGATAAAGAATAAAAAGAATTATCAAAAATATTAGGTTGAATCCTATGGAGTCGTTAACATTTGCCTTTGACCTTTAAAAGAGGTAATTTCTAGGCCAGGCGCGGTGGCTCATGCGTGTAATCCCAGCACTTTGGGAGGCTGAGGTGGGCGGATCACCTGAGGTTGGGAGTTTGAGACCAGCCTGACCAACGTGGAGAAATCCCGTCTCTACTAAAAATACAAAATTAGCCGGGTGTGGTGGCACATGCCATAATCCCAGCTACTAGGGAGGCTGAGGCAGGAGAATCGCTTGAACCTGGGAGGCGGAGGTTGCGATGAGCCGAGATCATGCCATTGCACTCCAGTCTGGGCAACAAGAGCAAAACTCCGTCTTTAAAAAATAAAAATAAAATAAAATAAATAAATAAATAAATAAATAGAGGTAATTTCTTACAAAATAAGGATATTTGTTCATTATAGTTTTTTTGGAATAGAGAAACATTGGGAGCTATTTAGATGTCTTCCTTTTCTATTTATTTATTTATTTAATTTATTTATTTAGTAGAGAGACAGGGTCTTAGTATGTTCCCCAGGCTGGTCTTGAACTCCTGGGCTCCAGTGATCCTCTTGCCTCGTCTTCCCAAAGTGCTGGGATTACAGGTTGAGTCACCATACCTGTAACGTTTTTCATCGTAACATTGTTCAGAATAGTGAAAAAAATGAGAGTAATTTAAATGTCAAACAAATAAATCATGCCACATCCATATCACAAAATTAAAATCAATGTTTTAGATTTAATAACTCACTCCCTTTGTGTTCTCATGAACACATGATTTAATATTGGTTTCATGACATTAAGTTCCATTTATACATGCTGGAAACTCACAAATTTATATCTAAAGTCCAGCTATAGCTCCCCAAATCCAGACCAAGACATTGAATTTCCTCTGTGGTGTCCCGGCAAGTTCTGGAGTATGTCACCTCCTCATGGATGTGTCCTTGGCACCTGGGGGCAGATTCCAAACAAGTCCACTTCTTTTAAATGTCTCAGTAAACTTATTTTTATTTTTTTGAGGCTGGGTCTCACTCTACTGCCCAGACTGGAGTGCAGTGGCACGATCTCGGCTCACTGCAACCTTCACCTCTGGGGCTCAAGCAGTCCTCTCACCTCAGCCCTGCAGGTAGCTGGGAACACAGGCATGTGTCACCACAACAGGCTAATTTTTTGTATTTTTAGTAGAGACGGGGTTTTGCTATGTTGCCCAGCCTGGTCTGGAACTCCTAGGCTCAAGCAATCCGACTGCCTCAACTTCCCACAGTGTTGAGATTACAGGTGTGAGCCGCTGTGCCCAGCCTCAGTAAACTTCTTTGCCACCCAGAGAGAGGGTTGTACCCTCTGTCAGGGTCTGGTTCAACCTCAGGCAGAGGGGGCTCATTTAGATTTGCCTTGACTCTGGCCTATGGTTTTTGTTTGTTTTTGTGGGGGGACAGAGTCTCACTCTGTTGCCCAGGCTGGACTGTAGTGGTGTCATCTCTGCTCACTGCAACCTCTGCCTCCCGGGTTCAAGTGATTCCCCTGCCTCAGCCTGCAGAGTAGCTGGGACTACAGGCACGCGCCACTATGCCCGGCTAAGTTTTTAAATTTTTAGTAGAGATGGGGTTTCACCGTGTTAGCCATGATGATCTCGATCTCCTGACCTCGTGATCCGCCCGCCTCGGCCTCCCAAAGTGCTGGGATTACAGGCGTGAGCCACCACGCCCAGCCGACTCAGCCCTATAGTTAATGGCTGCTCCCTATAAATGCTTTTCTTATATTCTTTAACAGTTTTGTTTTCATCACCTGGCATCAGATCCTCCATTATTCCAATTTCTTGTTATTGTTTGTGATAGGTAATCTTAGGTCAACTTAGCTGGGCCAGGGTGCCCAGAAACTTGGTCAAACATTATTCTGGATACTACTATGAAGGTGTTTTTGGATGAGATTTTTTTTTTTTTTTTTTTTTGTGATGGAGCCTTGCTCTGTCACCCAGGCTGGAGTGCTGTGGCATGATCTCGGCTCACTGCAACCTTTGCCTCCTGGGTTCAAGCGATTCTTCTGCCTCAGCCTCCTGAGTAGCTGGGATCACAGGCGTGTGCCACCATGCCCATCTAATTTTTGTATTTTTAGTAGAGGCAAGGTTTCACCATGTTGGACAGGCTGGTCTCGAACTCCTGACCCTGTGATCCACCCACCTCAGCCTCCCAAAGTGCTGGGATTACAGTGCCCGGCGAGATTAACATTTTAATTGGTGGACTTCGAGTAAAGCAAATTACTATCCGTAATATGGGTGGGCCTCATCCAATCAGTTTAAGGCGTTAATATAAAAAAGACTGACTTCCTCCTGAGCAAGAAGAAATTCTGCCAGCAGACTGCCTTTTGGCTTGAACTGTCTCTTCCCTGAGTCTCCAACCTGATGGCCCACAATAAAGATTTAGACTCCCCAGGCCACCACAATTGTGTGAGCCAATTCCTTAAAATGTTTCTCTATCTATACATGTCCTATTAGTTCTGTTTCTCTGGAGAACCCTAATACATTATTCTTTTTTTTTTTTTTTTTTTTTGAGACAGAGTCTCTCTCTGTTGCCCAGGCTGGAGTGCAGTGGTGTGATCTCGGCTCACTGCAACCTCCGCCTCCCGGCTTCAAGCGATTCTCCTCCCTCAGCCTCCGGAGTAGCTGGGGTTACAGGCACGCGCCACCACGCCTGGCTACTTTTTGTATTTTTAGTAGAGACAAGGTTTCACCATGTTGTTCAGGCTGGTCTCGAACTCCTGACCTCCTGATCCACCCACCTTGGCCTCCCAAAGTGCTCGGATTACAGGCGTGACCCACCACGCCCAGCCTACATTATTCTTTACATTCAATTACCCCAGTTCAAATTGCTGTGTGGTTTCTGTCTCCTGATTGCACCGTGATGAATACACTATTATTCTCTCCTGAACTCCCAATACATATGTGCAGATGCTTACCCAGCATCTCTATCTGGATGTCTAACAGGTATCTCAAAAGCATCGCAAATTTGTTATCCCCAAAAGTAGCTCTTGATGCTCCTCCCACAAACTTTTCTTTTTTTTCTTTTTTTTTTGAGATGAAATCTCGCTTTTGTCCCCCAGTCTGGAGAGCAAAGGCGTGATCTTGGCTTATTGCAACCTCTGCCTCCCGGGTTCAAGTGATTCTCCAGCCTCTCGAGTAGCTGGGATTACAGGTGCGTACCACCATACCCAGCTAGTTTTTTGTATTTTTAGTAGAGACGGGGTTTCACCATGTTGGCCAGGCTGGTCCTGAACTCTTGACCTCAGGTGATCCGCCTGCCTTGGCCTCCCAAAGTGCTGAGATTACAGGCGTGAGCCACTGCGCCCAACCAAACTTGTTTTCTCTTACAGCTTTTCCAATCTCAGTTAAAGGCAACTCCATTTTTCAGTAAGGCCTTCCCTAGCAACCCATTAATTGTAGTCAGCAGCCCCAAGTATACTTTCAATCCCTCTTCTCTGCTGTTATTTTATTTTTTATTTTTTTGAGCAGATTCTCACTCCATTGTCCAGGCTAGAGTGCAGTTGCCTGATCTCGGCTCACTGTAGCCTCCGCCTCCCATGTTCAAGCGATTCTTCTGCCTCAGTCTCCCCAGTAGCTGGGATTACAGGCACCCACCAATAAATCCGGCTAATATTTGTATTTTTAGTAGAGATGGGGTTTCACCATGTTGGTCAGGCTGGTCTTGAACTCCCGGCCTCAAGAGATCTGCCTGCCTCAGCCTCCCAAAGTGTTGGGATTACAGGCATGAGCCACCACATCCAGCCCTTTGCTATTATTATTATTATTATTATTTTTTTTTTTTTGAGACAGAGTCTTGCTCTGTCACCCAGGCTGGAGTGCAGTGGCACAATCTTGGCTCACTGCAACCTCCGTTTCCCAGGTTCAAGCAATTCTTCTGCCTCAACCTCCCGAGTAGCTGGGATTACAGGTGCATGCCACCACGCCTGGCTAATTTTTGTATTTTTAAGTAAAGACGTTTTCACCATGTTGGCCACGCTGGTCTCGAACTCCTGACCTTGTGATCCACCCTCCATGGCCTCCCAAAGTGCTGGGATTACAGGTGTGAGCCACCGCATCCCGCTGCTATTATTATCTACTATATTTATTACGTATGTTTATTATGTAACTCCTCCACTGGAATATAAACTATGAGAGCAATAATTTAACGTGTATTTTAGGGCCGGGCGTGGTGGCTCACACCTGTAATCCCAGCACTTTGGGAGGCCGAGTTGGGCAGATCACGAGGTCAGGAGATCGAGACCATCCTGGCTAATATGGTGAAACCCCATCTCTCCTAAAAATACAAAAAATTAGCCAGGTGTGGTGACAGGTGCCTGTAATCCCAGCTATTTGGGAGGCTGAGACAGGAGAATCGCTTGAACCTGGGAGGTGGAAGTTGCAGTGAGCCAAGATTGCACCACTGCACTCCAGCCTGGTGACAGAGTGAGACTCCGTCTCAAAAAAAAAAAAAAAAGAATTTCATGGTTCTTTGTTTTGTTTTGTTTTTTTGAGATGAAGTCTCACTCCTGTCCCCCACGCTGGAGTGCAGTGGCATGATCTCAGCTCACTGCAACCTCCGCCTCCCAGGTTCAAGCAATTCTCCTGCCTCAGCCTCCCAAGTAGCTGGGATTACAGGCACCTGTCACCACACCCAGCTAATTTTTGTATTTTTAGGAGAGATGGGGTTTCGCCATGTTGGCCAGGCTGGTCTTGAACTCCTGACCTCAGGTGATCCACTTGCCTTGGCCTCCCAAAATGCTGGGATTACAGGCCTTCTCCTTTTTAATGATATATTTTGATGACCAGAAATTCTTAATTTTTATATAGTCAATTTTTTTTATAGCAAAGCACCTGTGAACATAGTCAAATTTATCACACTTATCCTTTATAATTTAAATGTCTTACTTAAGAAAACTTCCCTTTCCCAAGTTAATAAGTACATTTTGTATTTTCTCCTAAAAATTATGTTTCATCTTTCACATTTAGGTTGTTAAGCCACCAAGAATTGATTTTTTTATATGGTGTGAGGTAGGGTTCAAATTTTCACCCCTTACTCAGAAGGCTCTATTTTTCTACATAATGGTTTTGGTTTGATCTCTCTGCTTTCTGAAGTCTCTATGAAACACTATCACGATTCTACAACAATGAAGCAAAACAAAGTATCAATCCCACAGTTTTATTTGTAAAGAACAAAGCATGAAAAGTCATATTTAAATGTACTCCCAAACCTGAAAAACCCACGTCAGTTTGTCTGATATGTATGTTAAAGTGCTTAATATCACAATACTCTTTTAAATTTATATTATGTTCAGATGAGAAAAAAATCCAGTTCTGATGCATTTTGTTAACAATACAAAGAAAAACAATATAATTTAAATTCAGAAAAGCTAATTAAAAAAATGATACACAGGGTACATTTATACATGGTTCAAGTGTAACACAGAGCATTCTAAATGTTTCACACCCTCATTTGATTGACAACAGGAACTCCTTACTATACTTCTCTATTGTTGACAAGATTTGGTGTTTAGAATCAAGATTAGATTCACACACAAGTATATTCAGGTAAATTAGAACAAACATGATTCCCTCCTACATAACCCAAGGATACCCTGGATCTCTTCGAATGAGGAAAAATTTTATTTGAGGTTTTTTTTTCCCTCTAGCTTGATGTGATATATCTCTGAAGCCAATCTTTATCTTGTCCTTGAGAGGGTGAACAGCTCTAATCAGATTTTGGAGATGAGGTTCTCCTTAGATTCTTTTGATCATACTACATCAGCAACCTCTTCAAAAAGCTTAGAATTCAGTTGATTCAAGGGATTTACAAATTTATTTTAATAGGAATAAAGGACCTAGAAGTTTATTATCCTTTTCTGTCTCCTATTTATGCTAAACAGTAAAGTGATAAATACTTACATAAGAAACAGACTTCAAAAGACATGGATGACTTGGAAATAGGATTCACTTTATAAAAGTAGAGAAGGGCTCAAGACTCTCAATCAGTGAAGGTGTGTTAATACTGAAATATAAATAGCTAAAGTTCAGATTGTCTTTTCAACATAGTGAAAAGGATAGACTAGTTTCTGTAAACCTCACAGAAAATATTCACAGTTCCCTAAATGAAAAATCATAATTTTTAGCAGAAAGAAGATATTTCATTATGAAGAGCTACACTCCTAATGTTGTGAAATAAATATTTCCCTGGAAATTTGAGGTCCTTGTCTGTCACCTCATGTTTCAAAATACCTTAGGGATGTCAACATATACTACACATAAGCTGTTGTATAGTCTTGAACCTCTTTTTCACTTACATTTACATATAACAGTGCTTTATTGCCAAAAAGGAAATATGAGCAGTTCAGTATTTCCCCCGTATCATTCATACAGTGTGATAGAAGTTCATTAAAATAATTTTTTACAAAGCCATGTGAAAGTAAATACCACAAGGTTACAAAAGGTACAAAAATGTGTGAAACATTTAAATTTCAGAGGGAAATCCACACTTCGGCAAGGTTTAAGTTTCTCATATCAAATTCTCATTCCCAGTGGAAAACAGGGTGGGGAGGGTTGGGAGGTTTTTGTCCTCAGTAGCCTGCTTTTTCCCACGTAGGACTCCACTTTATACTACTTCACACTGACTCGCAGTCATTTTTAAGGCATATGACTCCCGACCAGGGCACAGATCTCACACATGCTTCCAACATCAGTGTAATGCCACTGTGTCATAAAGGTCAAGATTAGGGGTTTCAGGACATATGAAAAACATTGGGAAAATAAATTTTTCAAGAGGTAATACTTTTGGCAATTTAATTTTAAAACAACTTCTTCACCAGCTATTACTATACAAAAATAATCACTATGGTCCCAGGCATTTAATTTATTTGCAGGAAAAAAAAAACAAATTAAAAATTGATTTTTTATTTACTTTGAGACGTAATCCTAAAGCAATGTATTAATTTAAAAAATTACCACAGGAGAAAAGATGCCTCTATGTGGGTATGGTCCTTCCAAAAGTCAGCTTAAAAGTCAAGCATTTATTCTAAGCATTCTGCTACTACTGTTGTGCTCAAACTTTTGGTATAACTTAGAGACACTTATGAGCCACATAAAAACTAAGTCCTTTGTTTTGTTTTTTTGAGATGGGGTTTCCCTATGTTACCCAGGCTGGACTCAAACTCCTGGGTTGAAGTGATCCTCCTGCCTTGGCTTCCCAAGCAGCTGGCACTACAGGTGTGTAATGCCATGCCCAACATGTCTTACTGCTTTATAACTGCACTTCTTATGTGACCCCAAATTCAGCTTTAGCAATCAAACTTGGATCCTAAGGACTATTTCCAAATATTTAAATTTATTCTTAAAGGCCAAGATTGACTGCCATTGGGAATATTCAAAAGAATGGGGGTACTGGCCATTCAAGCAGCTCACACAAGGAGGGCCCCACATGTTTATAGCACAGGCTGTATCAACGGAATAAGTACATGGGCTCACAAGGTGACTAAAGGACCCATCATCCAAGAGGATGTGTCAGTTCTGATGTGTTTTTTTTTAAAACACCATTTCACCATTATAGTAATATTACACAAAGGCATGAAGATGAAACTTCAGGTGTAACTTTTTTAGGGGTATTACTTTTTAAAGTAATGGTTTTATTCATAGGCCCCAAATCCAACTTTGCTCACAGTTTTGTTTTTTTTTTTTTTTTTTTTTGAGACGGAGTCTCGCTCTTGTCGCCCAGGCTGGAGTGCAGTGGCACAATCTCGGCTCACTGCAACCTCCACCTCCTGTGTTTAAGCGATTCTCCTGCTTCAGCCTCCTGAGTAGCTGGAATTACAGGCCCTGCCACCACCCCCCGGCTAATTTTGGTCTATTTTTTTTTTTAGCAGAGATGGGGTTTCACCATGTTGGCCAGTCTGGTCTTGAACTCCTGACTGACCTCAGATGAACCACCTACCTCAGACTCCCGAAGTGTCAGGATTACAGGCGTTAGCCACCGCACCTGGCCTGCTCCCAGTTTTTACAAGATGTTAATTCCCAATAATCTGAGAACAATGTGTTAATATGAATATTAATTCTTCTAAATGAATATTCATCCTTATTTCCTACTTGTATAGGTGGATGAATAAAGATCCAATAGTATAATAGAAAGACTATTAGTAAGAATGCCGGAAGGTCAGTCTCATGCAGTCTGGTGAAATAAAACAAACAAACATGAATTCTAGAGCTTGTGTTGTCAGTAACCAGCTGTGGGGTAAGTGTAAGATTTAATCTCTCTATTCCTTATGTGTTCCCATCTACAAAGTAAGAAGGCTGGACGAGGTGTGTCAATCCTAGCACACTAACCTAAGTCATCCCCCTGGTTACCCAGACCTGTCAGGAGCATGGCCTTACGAAGATACAAGCATGAAATCCTGGGTTGGACCCCTCTATAGTTTCTGATCACTAAACACAGTAGGAGCCCAGTGTAAAACAGGTTCTGGATATCTCCCACGATAGACTTCCCATGTCCCTGGAAGAGCTGTACCATTGTAGACACACTTTAGCTACAGGCAAACAAATTTCTGGTCTACCCAGAACCATCTTCTTAAACCATTTCCATGGGTTTTTATTTTTATCTATTTTTTTTTGAGATGGAGTCTTGCTCTGTCGCCCAGGCTGGAGGGCAGTGGCGCGATCTCAGCTCACTGCAAGCTCTGCCTCCCGGGTTCACGCCATTCTCCTGCCTCAGCCTCCTGTACAGGCACCCGCCACCACGCTCGGCTAATTTTTTGTATTTTTAGTAGAGACAGGGTTTCACCATGTTAGCCAGGATGGTCTCAATCTCCTGACCTCGTGATCCGCCCGCCTCGGCCTCCCAAAGTGCTGGGATCATAGGCGTGAGCCACCGCGCCCGGCTCCATGGGTTTTTAAATACAGCTGTCAACTCTCCTTTTCCTCCAGTATGAAGTCACATGTTAAAAGAGGCTGTCCTTGGCTGAATACAGTGTTTGATAAAGGGAGTTAGGCACTTGTTTCATTTGTTTCTTCCTCCAGGAAATAAGGTTAACAACACAGGTGGTGAAAGCCCAGCACCCTCCGACTGCACAAGGATACTGATGCCATGGCTTTGCTTTTCAGCCACAACTGGGAATAAAACTCGGAGCTCTGCTGAGGCAATTTTGCTGCTAAAAATGTACAAATGCCTAATTAGAGTTACAGGACCTACCAGAAGATGAGGACTTACAGTAACTAGCCAATACTACATTTACTTAACTTCTTTATAAACTATCAAACTGGAAAGTTACTCACAACTTTTGGTCTTTCAAAATTGTTGCCACCTCTTGTTTTGCTTCCATTTTGTCAGCCTGTGCCACCAAGTGGCTTTTAGCTTCTCTGGGTCAGTTGTTTTACATTATTACTCCCCTTCCTACAAAGGAACGTAAAGCTTGCCCTGAAACACCCAGAAAGGGTTCATTCTCTCTCTCCTTCTGTTATTTGCATTATCATGGTCAACAAATGCTTTCACAAAAACATTCCAAGCCACACAGAGCCCTCCTCCTCCTTAGACATTCCTTCCATTTCCCGAGGGGGGGATGGGCCCTGGAGAGGTGGGTGATTAGACCCTAACAAAGACAGGGCTCATGGTTATCCTCAAGAGGTAGACCACTGCAGAGTTTAGATGGCCAAATTAAAAGTACAGAATCAAATTGCTGTTTGCAGTTCTTATCACTATGAATCTAACACTGAAATTCACATCTCCCCAAAGTACCTCAAATAACAAGAATAAAAATGCCAAGAATGAAGTTAGTCTAGGCTAATCTTTCCGAAGTGTAAAGAAGTTATAATCCCACAATTGAACACACTTCTCAGAGCTTTGTATGTTCTCTTTCCAGTTCAGCCAAGCTCCTGGGGTCTAGTGTTTAAAATACTCCAATTACATCATCTTGTGCGGACTGAAATTTTTTTCCAAAAGACTGGAAAAGTGACTGCGATTCAAATATATAAAACAGTTTGTAACTTAAAAGATACAAGTGAAGACTACCAGTACAGTAGGTAAAGCTGTGTGCATCCACAATACAAAGGATCAGACTCCAAGATGGATGGCTACTACATAACAATGCATTCTGGGTTTCTTTGTGATACCTGGAGAAAAAAAAAAGCCCGACTGGGTTGCACTATATTTACATGTTTACTGGCTTCTTCCTGGCTAGCACCACTCTTCCCCCCAACCCCCAACATTTTTAAGCTACTTATTTTAAGTCACAGGAATATTCAATCTAACAAAAGCATCTTATTAGAGTAATATAATTTCTTAAAGAAGATAGCATATTTACACACATCTAACACATGAAAATACTCTATTTTATACTAAATTCCAGGTTCAAATGAACTACAATACAACATTTTGCCTTGTCTGTAGAGTGAGGATTGTTCCAAATGGGCATACGTTGGGCTGCCCCCTGCAGTGACTCACTACTGTCAGACAAGTCCAAATCGGCCCCCAGTTGGGGAAGGAGCAAGGTTTGGACAGAGACTTTCTAGCCAGTTGGGTTACACATCTACTCCTTTGATAAGTGATCCTTCTAGGACTATGGTGAAGTCCTGAATGGTCTGCAGAATTCGGATAAGGGAGTTGACAGTCATGCGGTCTCGCAGGAGAGCGCTCTCTTCATACATTCGAGTGATGGCAGGACACTCAGCTAACAATGGAATCCACTGTGGGAGCAGGCGATCCCTACAGACCCAAACAGAAACAATTCCTGAGCACTGCTGGCCTCGCTGCAGAACAAGGCACACAGTGGAGCCTGTATGAATGGGAAGGTGTGGGACTTGATGGTACAAAGTCTATCCAAGCTAAGAGGTCAGGAGAGAGGAAATCAAAGCCAAGAAGTTGAATATTTTCTGGTAAAAAGACAGTGATGAGACAGTGTAAAGCTAAAGGGAAAACCCATTATTTAAACCCAATTTAATGTACTTTAAGAGTTTAAAATACATTAGAAAGTCTATGCACATTAAAGACATTCTCTGTTCTGATTTTACCACCTTTAGAAAGAGGCAGAATGTCATTTTCTATGTCTTTTTTTTTTTAATAGGAGTGTTACTCTGTGGCAAGGCATGCCACAGTATACCGACCTTTTGGAAGAAAGTACACTAAACTGTAGGGACTTGCTTTTTTTTTTTTTTTTTTAACTTATATAACATAACAGGGTGAGGAACAAAATCAAAGCAGAAAAACATTAAGTAGATTTTATAAACCAGGTGAGAGTTTGCAATGGTCTAATAAATCAGAAGAGTATAGAGATAAAAGGAGATAAAGATCATGCTCAAAAGAAACTTTAAAAGCACAGCTACAACTGGGCTCCTTTTATGAAGAAGAAATACAGAACTTAGTTCTGTAAACCAGCTGTTTCAGGAAGATAAAACCTCACATCTTCAATGTTTCCTGATCAAACCTGACATTAGTAACCCATTGCTAAGTTCCTAAGACATCCTTATTGAGCATCCCCAATCAGGCCATCTTTAGTCTCAAGTTGGGGCTCTTAAGGTTCAGGAAAAAACAAATACTACATGGGTAACTTAAAAAAAGAAATCTAAAGGTCGGTATGTTTCATTTCTTACAATTCTGAGATCTGTTTTAAAAGTAATGGATTGTATCGCTCCTATGTGTCACTTTCAAAAAATAAAGGGGTAGGAAATAGTCTTAAAGAGAAGATGATATTTATATAGCAGGAATCCCATAATGTTATTAAATGTAAATATAGTGGTATATATACACTATATAAGGTTTACCTAGTAAATATGTACGGTGTATGTGTCTAATTATCTAGCAACCTCCCTAATACCTATCTATCTGTCGAGCCAGTATACAGTCATGGTGGAGAGCTTGGGCTCTGAAGTGTGACAGGGTGTGAACTTGGCTCTGTCTCATTTTTCTGTGTGATCTTGGGAAAGTCTGCTAACTTATGTGTGCCTCATCTATTTTCTACTTTCTCATCTTTAAAATGAGAAAATCGGTTGCTACCTCATGTAGTGGTGGTGGTGAATTAAAGAAACCCAAGGGAGGAGGCAGAGGTTGCAGTGAGCCAAGATTATGCCACGGTACTCCAGCCTGGGCGATGGAGTGAGATTCTGTCTCAAAAGAAAAAGTAAAAGGAAAGAAACCCAAAGGAGAGCTCTGGAAGGGGTATGATCTGGTATAACCTTTTCTGGACTCTAGTTCAACATGTGACAAAGATAGGGAAAATGAAAAACTGGTTTTGTACCTTGTTCCAAGGCAAACTAAAATCTGGAATTTGCCATCCTTCCCAATGTTCCTGGGTGCAGTATTAATAGCATTTACATAGTGGCAGAACGTTTTGCAGGATGATTTCTGAATAAGGACATCATCTTCATTATCTAGAATCTGGTCAGTTGTTTCAAAATAAGCAACCACTTTCTCTGAGGAAAAAAGTCAGAATTATGTCACAATATATGTCAACACTTCATATATAGAAAGATTCATCACTTAATTTATTATGGAAACACTAACGATGCTTTGCATACAGTCAGTCCTGAAGCCAATATCATTACTTTATCATTGATTTTAGGGGTTGATGTTTCATGGTAGAACAATAAATATGCTCCCAGGAATTTATTTTCTAATCTAGACTGCATATTCCAGAGGACTAGAAAGTTTACTCCCTTTAAAATACCTTCATGAAACAGAAACTGGCAAAAAAAAAAAAAGAAAAATAGCATCTTCTGTTAAGACTGGAACCTTCTAGGAGTAACCAGCAATGAGACGGTAGCCATTGAAATAATACCCCATGTTCTAGTTATAGAATGACTTGCTAACACTTTGCAACAAGATCCTTGAAATGTACCTGAATAAGTTTCTGACAAGAGAGAGATATGTATATACACATGAGAAGCAGAAGCAGTAAGATTCTAGGCATTCCAGAAGAAGAAAAAAATCACTCCTGGGGGCCTATCTCTGTCAACTTTCCTTTTTTTTTTGTCTAAGTTAGATGAAATAAACTACTTCATCTAGGCCTTATTTAGAAAACACAAAATGATTAATTGCCCATCTAAAGAAACTAGGAATTCTAGAAGAGCTGCATACCAAAAGAAAGATTACAAAGCTTAGCAAGCTAGAACAGAAACACTCCAAAAGAGCTTTCTGTGATGATGAAAATGTTCTCTAACTACAAGGTCCAATTTGGTAGCCACATGTGGCTACTGAGCACTTGAAATGTGGCCAGTGTTACTAAGAAAATGAAATTTACATTTGATTTAAATTAGATTTGGCCAGGTATGGTGGCTCATGCCTGTAATCCCAGCACTTTGGGAGGCTGAGGCAAGCAGATCACCTGAGGTCGGGAGTTCAAGACCAGCCTAGCCAGCATGGTGAAACCCCGTCTCTATTAAAAATACAAAAATTAGCTGGGTGTGGTGGCAGGCACCTGTAATCCCAGCTACTCAGGCTGAGGCAGGAGAATTGCTTGAACCCAGGAGGCAGAGGCTGCGGTGACCCAAGATCACACCATTGCACTCCAGCCTGGGCAACAGAGCGAGACTCCATCTAAAACAGAAAAAATAATTAAATAGATTTAAAATTTAAATAGCTATATGTGGCTAATGGTTACTATACTGGACAACACAGAGCTAGAGGAATCCTTTTACAAAAATTGGCCAGGCACAGTGGCTCACACCTGTAATCCCAGCACCTTGGGAGGCCAAGGCGAGTGGATCACTTGAGGACAGAATTTGGGACCAGTGTGGCCAACACGGCAAAACCCCATCTCTACTAAAAATACAAAAATTAGGGGTGTGGTGGCAGGTACCTGTAATCCCAGCTAATCAGTGGCTGAGGCAGGAGAATCGCTTGAACCCAGGAGGCAGAGGTTGCAGTGAGCTGAGATGGGGCCACTGCACTCCAGCCTGGGCAGCAGAGTGAGATTCCGTCTCAAACAAACAAACAAAAAAGTTCTATCATGTCACTACTTAGCTCAAAGCCTTCCAACAGCTTCCAGTTTCATTCAGGATAAAGGTTGAAGTCATTCCAATGACCTATAAGGCCCTACACAACCTGTCACTGGCACTAAACACCCCCTCCCCCAATCTCCTACTCTCTTGCTGTGCTCCAGTCACACTGGTCTTGGAGTTCCATGGAAACACTTCCGCCTTGGGGCTTAGCACTGGCAGTGCTGTCAACCTGGAGTCCCTCCTCCCAGATATCTACATGGCTCACTTCCTCACCTACATGAAGTCTGTGCTCCAATGTACCTTGACATTCAGCAGAATCTAAAACCACCCCATTTAAAAGACCACTTCCCACTTTATTTCCTTTTATACTGCTGTTTCTTTCCAGATCAATGGTCAGATTTCTGACATACCATATGAATTACATATTTGTTATGTTTTTGTGTATTGTTTGTTTCCCACACTGACCTGAGTATAAGTTTGTCAACCATAGGGATTTCTGTTTTGTTTACTAATGTATATCTTGAGCAACTCAAATAATATTTGGAATATTGTGCATACTACAATTTGTTGAGTGAATGAAAAACCAAGACAATACTTGATATTTATTTATTATTATTATATATACTTTTTGAGACAGGGTCTCACTCTGTCACCCAGGCTGGAGTGCAGTGACTTGATCATGGCTGACTGCAGCCTTCACCTCCTAGGCTCCTGGGCTCAAGCGATGCTCCTGCCTCAGCCTCCCAGGTAGCTGAGACCACAGGTATGTGCTACCACACCAAGCTAATTTAATATTTATTTTAAAAAATATATATCCTTGCCGGGCACGATGGCTCACTCCTGTAATCCCAGCACTTTGGGAGGCTGAGGCGGGTGGATCACAAGGTCAGGAGTTCAAGACCAGCCTGGCCAATATGGTGAAACCCCTTCTCTATTAAAAATACAAAAATTAGTTGGGCATGGTGGTGCGCACCTGTAGTCCCAGCTGCTTGGGACTGAGGCAGGAGAATCATTTGAACCCGGGAGGCGGAGGTTGCAGTGAGCCAAGACTGCGCCACTGCACTCCAGCTTGGGCAACAGAGTAAGACCCCGTCTTAAAAAAAAAAAAAAAAAGAAAAAATATATATATACCCTTATCACTAACCCTTATTCACTCAGATTCCTGGGTCTTTGAGTTCCTAAGGAAGGCTTCAGTGACCTTAATGTAATACACATCTGCTTTATTTACCTATGAAGTCCCAGATGAAGACATTCTTGTGAAAGATGCGGGCAGATTTGAACCCATGGTGGAAAACTTGCTCAAGGGCTGCAACCAGGCCATTTTCTCCACACAGCAACACGGTGAGGCTTCCTCTCTGTGGGGCATAACACACAGTGCCAAAGAAAAATTTCCTGCATCTATGTCTAAGAAAAACACTAGAGAGGCAAGTGCTGAAGGTAGCTATATGAAGCATGTTTTTACAGCTACCAGAAAGCTTACAAATGAAAATTCAAGCACCCCATATTGCCTCATGTATCACATATAAAAGCATCTTTAAAAGTCCCACTATACTAAGTTTTATAGCCCATAAATACCTCTTTTTCAGGTTTATGAAAATGTTTCACAATATTGTTCACAGCTTCTCCAATTCCTTCTTGTATCTGCCCAGCATTGGGTTCTGTAAAATAATAAACAGTGGCTGCATTCTCATGGGAGAGAAATAAACCAAAGTACTATGGGACATCGACTGTGTCCACCTAGGCAGGAAATACGTCACCAGAGCAGGCTGGCTTTGCCAGGGGCTCCACAGAACTTGCCTCTGGCCAGTTTGGCCAAGGGGGAGGCATCCTGGCAAAATGGAAAATAATCCAAGCGATCCCTAGATTCATATCCCAGCATTACCATCTGCAATCTATAACCCTAGCCTAGTGTCTAACTTCCTCTGAGCTTTCAGTTTCCTCAACTGAAAATAGGGAAAATACACACCTCACTGGGAAAACTGGTAAGTTATAGGAGTAAATAACTAGCATGGCACCTGTCACAAAATGCTAGCAAGCCCCCAAATATGAGAAGCAAGGTTGAGAAGTCCCACCATCACTCCTCAAATGTTCCCTTATGCTACCTACCTACGAGCCTGTTAGTGAAATGTTCCCTTATGCTACCTACCTACCAGCCTGTAATGTTCCCTTATGCTACCTACCTACGAGCCTGTCAGTGGGCATAGACTAAGGCTTGACGTGCTCTGGATAGCTAACCTGGAGTTTGAAGATTTGCTGTTGTGTTTAAAATAAGGGGAAGATGCCAGGTACCCTGTGGCATCTGGGCCTGAAGCCCAGAACTCCCTCCCTTCCTGGCTAGTCAATCTGTCTCAGCACTGCTTCCCTCTGCCAGCCAGTACTTGCTCTTCCAGGCCACTTTCCTGACGGACAGGTTGGTGGGCTGCTTGAATGGGACCTAAATCACTTTTGTCCACCAAACCCAAGGAATGGTTTGTTTTTTAAAAAAGGTGGTAAACATTTCAGAAGTAGGTAACAACAGAAAAGGTATATAGTTCAGATTTTATTGTAGTTCTAATTTACTTAACACGCTATAAAGGAAAACCCATACATCCTCCTGTTTAAGAATCTCTGAATTCATACTGCTCAAGGATTTCTTGCATGAACATTTCTTTTTCTTTTTTTTTTTTGAGATGGAGTCTCGCTCTGTCTCCTAGGCTGGAGTGCAGTGGTGCCATCTCAGCTCACTGCACCCTCCGCCTCCCAGGTTCAAGCAGTTCTCCTGCCTCAGCCTCCCGTGTAGCTGGGACTACAGGTGCCGGCCACCATGCATGGCTAATTTTTTTGTATTTTTAGTAGAAACAGGGTTTTACCATATTGGTCACGCTGGTCTCGAACTCCTGACCTCAGGTGATCTGCCCACCTCAGCCTCCCAAAGTGCTGGGATTACAGGTGTGAGCCACCACGCCCGGCTAACATTTCTTTCAGTAAAATTCAAGTAGGTTTTTTCTACACTAATGCATAAAAACTGTTAAAATGAAAACCTCTTATAATCGAAGTACTGGTACCATGGCCTCTTGTTCCTAGTAGTTTCTTTACCCAGTAGTTTTTTGTTTGATTTTTTTACCTTTACCTTTCTCTATTTTTTCTTTTAGACATCAAGTCTATTTTGAAAACTGTCACCCATTCCAAAAGAGCCTTGATCAGTATTATTTTAAAACTGATTTTAAAAATTTTCAGTTCTCTGAATACCATTTTACATATAACATACTGTGAGAAAATACCCTGTTATCCATTTCTGAGTCTTGGGTCATTTAGACTTTTCTGCTTATAGAGTGAGAAAAGAAAGTATGATAAAAAAAAAAAAAAAAAGGGGGATAAAAGCCTCTCAGATAATACCCCCATGAAATTGGACTGACTCAGATGTTATAATAATTAGGATGGATTGGGCTGAAACCTACTTTTAAATTTTAAATCAGCATAATTAAAATTCACCATGTAATAAAAGTCACCAATTTTGATGAGCTTTGACAAATGGATAGTCATGTAACCACCACCACAATCATGATACAGAACATTTCCATCATCCCCAAAAGTTACCCTGTGCTCTTTTTTTTTTTTTTTTTTGAGACGGAGTCTCACTCTGTCGCCCGGGCTGGAGTGCAGTGGCGCGATCTTGTCTCACTGCAAGTTCCGCCTCCTGGGTTCACGCCATTCTCCTGCCTCAGCCTCCCGAGTAGCTGGGACTATTGGCACCTGCCACCACGCCCGGCTAATTTTTTGTATTTTTAGTAGAGACGGAGTTTCACCATGTTAGCCAGGATGGTCTCGATCTGCTGACCTTGTGATCCGCCTGTCTCGGCCTCCCACCGTGCCCGGCCTATCCTGTGCTCTTTTCAGTTACCTTCCTTAGCTCCTAACTCCCGGCAACCACTGATCTACTTTCTATTATTATACTGCTTTTATAGAGATCTAATATATAAACAGATATATATCACTATCTGTTTATCCTTTCACCAGCTGATGTATATTGGGGTTGTTTCCATTTTTGGCTATTATGAATAAAGCACTAAGAACATCTGGGTACAAGTCTGTGTAGATATATGTATTCATTTCTCTTGTGTACATATCTAGGAGTGAGACTGCTGAGCCCAAGCGTATGGTAAGTGTACATGTATCTTTATAAATGCCAAGATGTTTTTTATTTTGTATTCCTACTAGCAATGCATGAGCTTTCTGTTACTCCACATCCTCACCAATATTTGTTGCTATAAGTGCTTTAAATTGGTTGGGCACAGTGGCTCACGCCTGCAATCCCAGCACTCTGGGAGGCCGAGGTGGGAGGAGCACCTGAGGTCAGGAGTTCAAGACCAGCCTGGCCAACATGGTGAAACCCTGTCTCTACCCAAAATACAAAATTAGCCTCGCATGGCAGTGCATGCCCGTAATCCCAGCTACTTGGGAGGCTGAGGCAGGAGAATTGCTTGAACCTGGAAAGTGGAGGTTGCAGTGAGATGAGACCACACCACTGCACTCCAGCGTGGCCAACAAGAGCGAAACTCAGTCAAAAAACAAAACAAAACAAAACAAAAAACAAAAAAACTGCACTCATAGTTAAAACACAATCATGTGCTAGCAAATGGATAGAGACTAATATAATCTAGGGAAACTGCTTTGTTAATAAACTAAGGACCTATTAGGTACCTTTGTTATTCTACTTGGGTTATAATCTATAGCTAAAAAGTCCCTTCACTGATAAACTTCTGTAACTTTTCCCTAAATATTGCCCCTATATTCATGTTCTGTGGCTGCCTTCTGTGGCGCTGTAATAGACTCACAAAACTTGGTGGCTTAAGTGACAGAAATACATTTTATTGCAGTTCTGGGGGCCAGAAGTCAAAATTTAGTTATCACTGGGCAAAAAAAAAAAAAAAAGCAAGGTGTCAGCAGGGCTGTATTCCCTTGAAATTCTAGGGGAAAATCCCTTCCTTGCCTCTTTTAGCTTCTGGTGGCTGTTGGCATTCCTTGTTTTTTTGTTTTTTTTTTTTTTTTTGAGACAGAGTCTCACTCTGTTGCCCAGGCTGTAGTGCATGTAGTGCAGTGGCACGATATTGGCTTACTGCAACCTCTACCTCTCAGGTTCAAGCAATTCTCCTGTCTCAGCCTCCCAAGTAGCTAGGATTACAGGCGCACACTACCATGCCCGGCTAATTTTTGTATTTTTAGTAGAGATAGGGTTTCGCCATGTTGGTCAGGCTGGTCTCGAACTCCTGACCTCAGGTGATCCACCCACCTCAGCATAATGACCGGCCAGCATTTCTTGTTTTTTTTTTCTTTTCTTTTTTTTTAAGACAGAGTAATGCTTGCTTCGGCAGCACATATACTAAAAAACTGGAACAATACAGAAGATTATTAGCATGGCCCCTGCACGAGGATGGCAAGCAAATTGGTGAAGCATTCCACATTTTTCTCAATACTTGAATATGGAACATATGCACAGGGGAAGGAAATAACATTGCACTTTATAAACACTGTATTGTAAGTGGAAAATGCAATGTCTTAAATAAAACTATTTAAAATTGGCACCAAAAAACCCCCCAAAAAAGACAGAGTGTCACTCTGTCACTCAAGCTGGAATACAGTGACATGAGCTTGGCTCACTGCAACCTCACCTCTACCTCCTGGGTTCAAGCGATCCTCATGCCTCAGCCTCCTGAGGAGCTGGGATTACAGGCATGCACCACATGCCTGGTTAATTTTTGTTTTTTTAGTAGAGACGGGGTTTTGCTATGTTGGCCTGGTTGGCCTCAAACTCCTGATCTCAAGTGATCTGCCCACTTCGGCCTCCCAAAGTGTTGGGAAAGAATACATATGATTGCATTTAGGGTCCACGTAGATGTGATCCAGGACAATCTCCTATTTCAAGATCCCTATCACATCTGCAAAAATCCTTTTTCCAAATAAGGCAACATTTACAGATTCTAGAGGTTAGAATTTTATATTTTTGGGAGACATTATCTAGTCTATTAAAGCCTACATAGTAATTTAGTCTATTAAAGCCTACATTAGTATAAATTAGAAGTTTACTATATTACTAAAAATGGCATGTGAACATAGTATAATATTCATAAAATTCACTCCTTTATAGTATTTTGTTTCATCCTTACCATAGGAAGAAAGTTGGGACAGAAGGGGTAGAAGGAAATTTTAATCTCTTAGAATAAGAGACACTGGGGTGGGCGCGGTGGCTCACGCCTCTAATCCCAGCACTTTCAGAAGCTAAGGCGGGTGGATCTCAAGGTCAAGAGATTGAGACCAGCCTGGCCATCATGGGGAAACCTTGTCTCTACCAAAAATATAAAAAATTAGCCAGGTGAGGTGGTGGGCACCTGTAATCCCAGCTACTTGGGAGGCTGAGGCAGGAGAATTGTTTGAACCCGGGAGGCGGGGATTGCAGTGAGCTGAGATTGCACCACTGCACTCCAGCCTGGGTGACACAGCGAGATTCCATCTCACACACACACAAAAAAAGGCTAGATATGGCTATCTGGGAGTACTGTAATATATAACTATTATTATTTCTCCTTTAAGTTTCAGGCAAGGCCAGGTGTGGTGGCACACGCCTGTAATGCCAGCACTTTGGGAGGCTGAGGCAGGCAGATTGCTTGAGCTCAGAAGTTCAAGACCAGCCTGGGCAACATGGTGAAAGGCAGTCTATCAAAAATACAAAAATTATCCGGGTGTGATGTTGCGTGCCTGTAGTCCCAGCTACTTGGAAAGCTGAGGTGGGAGGATCATTTGAACCCAGGAAGCAGAGGCTGCAGTGAGCTGAGACTGTGCCACTGCATTCTACCCTGGGTGACAGAGTGAAACCTTGTCTCAAAAAATAAAAGTTTCAGGTAAAATATTTACTGATATTTCCACAGCTTAATAAAAACAGAGCATGCAGTTTTTTTTAAAAAAATTAGATTTTAACATCTAAACTCTTCCCGCTTTTGAATATTTATGAATTTTCCTCAACTTTCTTGTTTAAATCTCCTCACTACATTCATTAACACAACTGTTTTCTATCAAATGGTCACATGAAGCCTACATCATAGGAGCACATAAGAAAAATTTAAATAAACTTACTGTTGTTTTTTCCTGTCAGTGAAGTGATGCTCAATCTCCTAGCCGTGGTGGGTGACTTCTGCTGGGGTGGAGTCCGACACTGCTTTACTAGATCTTCATCTGATGCTGATGTCATCAATTCTCCAATAAGAATTCTCTCCAGGCTCCCATCATCAATGCCCTTCCCCAGCCACCGCCCACATGGGAATCTGGTAGGACAGAAAACAAGTTTGTTATTATTTTTTTTTGAGACAGGGTTCTCGCTCAGCCCCCTGAGTAGTTGGGACTACAGGTGTGCACCACCACACCTGGCTAATTTTTGTGTTTTTTGTAGAGAGAAGGTCTCATTACATTGCCCAGGCTGGTCTTGAACTCCTGGCCTCAAGTGATCCTCCCATCTCAGTCTCTCAGTGTGTGGATTACAGGTGTGAGCCACTGCACCCGGTCAGAATATTTTCAAACTAGAAATTAATTTGGGAGTTCAGGCACAGAAGAAAAGAGGACAATGTTTCCATAGAGTAGTGTTGGCTGTGACTAGTGGTATCCAAGAGATCTTTTCCTCCCACTGAAATTATTTTAGGCTTCTTTTTTATTTTCTTTTTTTTCTGAGAGTTATATTAATCTTTCCAACACTTGTGGACTAAGCAATAGCAGCAAACATCTGTTGTTTTAAAAAGTTTTCTGAGGCTGAGCATGGTGGCTCATGCCTGTAATCCCAGCACTTTGGTAGGCCAAGGTGGGTGGATCACTTGAGGTTAGGAGTTTGAGACCAGCCTGGCCAACATAGCAAAACCCCATCTCTACCAAAAATACAGAAATTAGCCGGGCGTGGTGGCAGGTACCTGTAATCCCAGCTACTCGGGAGGCTGAAGCACAAGAACTGCTTGAATCTGGGAGGCAGAGGTTGGAGTGAGCCAAGATTGCGCCATTGCACTCCAGCCAGGGCAACAAGAGTGAAACTCTGTCTCAGACCAAAAAAAAAAAAAAAAAGAGAAAGAA
Source organism: Pongo abelii (assembly GCF_028885655.2). Lineage (NCBI taxonomy): Eukaryota > Metazoa > Chordata > Mammalia > Primates > Hominidae > Pongo > Pongo abelii. Next base: position 32,526,246 of record NC_071995.2, read on the forward strand.
AAGAAAAAGTTTTTTGGGGGGCAATTTTGTATGACATAAACAAAAAAAAATTGCCCCCCTCCCCTGGAAAAAAAAAAAAAACCCTAAAATTCAGAAGGCAGTGGAAGAGCTCAAACAATTCTTTTTTTTTTTTTTTTTTTTTGAGATGGAGTTTCACCTTGTTGCCCAGGCTGGAGTGCAATGGCACAATCTCGGTTCACTGCAATCTCCCCGTCCTGCGTTCAAGGGATTCTCCTGCCTCAGCCTCCCAAGTAGCTGGGATTACAGGCGTACACCATCACGCCCTGCTAATTTTTTTTATTTAGTAGAGATGGGGTTTCACCATGTTGGTCAGGCTGGTCTCAAACTAATGACCTCAGGTGATCCACCCGCCTTGGCCTCTCAAAGTGCTGGGATTACAGGTGTGAGCCACTGTGCCTGGCCTACAATTCTTAAACCTTTTCTTATCTGAAGAGTCTTAAAGAATTCTGAGTTCCCAAGGCCATTTACTTACCTGTATGTATGTCCTGTGATTTCATTTCTGACCATGACACAATCCACTAGCCATTTGGCTAACAGTCCTGAGTTATCGTGACCAATCTGAACAGTGGTCAGCTTCCCCAAGTTCTGGCACTGTAGGGACAGGACCTTAGGTTATTTAGTACCCAATCCCATCCTGTTACATCTCAGCTTTACAGGTACTTTGGTTCCATCTAATTTAACAACTGCAGAGACAAACCCTGCATAATGTATTCAGCTATGCACTAGAGAAATATATTCACATGTATTCCTTGCTCTTAGGGAGCTCCCACATAATGAGATAGGAGACATATGGACATTAACTATCAAATGAGGGGCACTGCACACAGTGCTAGATTAGAGATGTAAAAAGTGCTAGAAGAATGCTGGGGAAGGAACAGTTACTTCTACTTGGGGAACCCACAAACAACACTGAGACAGTGACTTGTGCCTTGAAGGATGAGAATAATTTCTAAAAACAGACAAAAGATGCTATTTAGATTTCGTTACAAAGAGGTCAAGAAAACAATTATAGATTTTAAAAATCACTGACACTGATATTCTTTTTTAGAAATTTTTTCGTGGGCACACAGTAGGTATATGTATTTATAGGGTACATGAGATGTTGATATTTTTCTGTTCCAATAAGATACTAAGGCAGAACTGACCTCAGACCTCATATACTAGAAGTCTTTGAAGCTATTTTTTAAAAGGCATAGTTATCAGTAAGTTATCTTCACTGGCCCTTTGTGGACAAGTACAAAATAAAGCAATGATAATAGGAATAGTAAAAATGAATACTAATTAAGTTCTGACTTCTAAAATTTGATAATGAAAAGATCACTGACCCCAACTATGTGCTGGATGAGAACATCAGAATTGTAAGTTTTTTTTTTTGGTTAATTTTAATTTTTAATTTTTATGGGTACCTAGTAGATATGTATATTTATGGATTAATTGAGATATTCTGATATAGGCATGCAATGCCTAATAACTGTATCAGGGTAAATGGGGTGTCCGTCACCTTAAACATTTATCATTTGTGTGACAATCCAATTATACTTTGTTATTTTAAAATGTAGAGTTAAATTATTTTTGACTATAGTCACCCTGCTGTGCTAGCAAATACTAGGTCTTATTCACTCTATTTTTTTGTACCCATTAGAGCTACGAGTTTTTTTTTTTTTTTTTAGACGGAGTTTCCCTCTCATTGCCCAAGCTGGAGTGCAATGGCGCGTCTCGGCTCACCGCAACCTCTACCTCCCGGATTCAAGCGATTCTCCCGCCTCAGCCTCCCGAGAAGCTGGGATTACAGGCATGTGCCACCATGCCCGGCTAATTTTTGTGTTTTTAGTAGAGACGGAGTTTCTTCACTTTGGTCAGGCTGGCCTCAAACTCCCGACTTAAGGTGATCCGCTCGCCTAGGCCTCCCAAAGTGCTGGGATTACAGGCGTGAGCTACTGTCCCGGCCAGAGCTACGAGTTCTTAAAGCACTTTATTCTTTGTATCTCAGTGAGAAGGCATCACCATGCTCTAACTTAGGGATGATGGCATCTTGAATTAGTTGTGCAGCAGAGATGGAAAGAAGTAGGTAGACATGAGAGAGACAGCTTAGAAATGGCAATGATGGGGGTTTTAATGTACTTTCATTATTGGTAGATGAAGAAAAGCCAAGGGTTTTAATATTTTATATACAGGTGGTTTTGAGTCTACTGTATGGATAAGGCCAAACTGGGCTCCTGGGGGCGGGGGGAGCATCATGACTCTAAGTGGAAACTGCTATTTCCAGACCCCAAGGAACATGAGAATGGGACATTCAGTTAGTACCATTTCCTTCCTCAAACACAACATTTATTTGTCCTCTTCCTCCACCAAGATCAACCTGTGTACAGGCTTAACCACATGGAACTATTTCACCAAGTAAGACTGAAAATTGACTACAATATTAAAAGGTTGTTGTTTGTTTTGTTTTCTTTTTGAGACAGAGTCTCGCTCTGTCACCCAGGCTGGAGTGCAGTGGCACAATCCTGGCTCACTGCAACCTCTGTCTCCTGGGCTCAAGTGACCTCAGCCTTGCAAGTACCCGGACTACAGGTGCATGCCACCATGCCCAGCTAATTTTTGTATTTTTTGTAGAGATGGAGTCTCACCATGTTGCCCAGGCTGGTCGTCTCAAACTCCTGGGCTCAAGCAATCTGCTCACCTTGGTCTCCCAAAGTGTTGAGATTATAGGCATAAGTCACTGCGCCTGGCCAAAAGGCATTTTTATAGAATCGTTCTATAAATGTCATCATGTGGTCTAAAACCCGTAAGCAGATGCTTGAACCCAGGAGGTGGAGGTTGCAATGAGTGAAGATCACACCACTGCACTCCAGCCTGGGCGAAAGAGCAAGACTCTGTCTCAAAAAAAAATAAAAAATAAAAATCCATAAGCATGAATATCAGCTCTCCTCTCCTTTTGCCAAAGGATGACCAGGTTTGGGCAAAAAGCATTTTACAGTAGGGAGGAGAACCACTGTGGGGAAAACATTTATTTGAATATTTCCTGCTTGCTAGGATCTGTGCTAGACCCTGAAAATAATGGGAGAAGACCTGGAAAGCCCCAAAGCACATCATTACAAGTGAAAAATAGAGCTTAACAATGAAAATGCAAAACAAATTAGTATAAGCTGCTTAAGACAACTTTAGACATATAATCACAAAAATGATCCTGCACGCTTTGAGTGTTCCTCTATTTTATTTGATTCAAGGAAAAATGAAAAAGCCAGACAGAATCATCTGTAAAACTACACGTGATACAGTCTTCTAGGAAAGGTATTAGCTGAACCTACCTCGAAGGTCATTTCGAGGAGGTTTTTGGGAATCTGCATTACTCCTGTGTCTCCTAGCTCTCCTGATACACAGATCCAAGGGTTTGATGTGATTATTGCATTGCTCAACTTTTTGATTGGGATGATCACTGACCTATATGGAATCACTGAAAGAAAAATGCAGAAATTAATTAAAAAGCGGGAATAAAATTCTCCTTATAACAAAACATATATTAAGAACTCTTGTTGGTTTTCATTGATAATTTGCTTTTTATGATCTATCAAGATGTACTTACACGAAAAGTTGAGATCATAACCTTTCAGTCTAGAAAGATGAGATCTAGTTTGCAAACCAGAAGTCTCAATACTCGCAGCAGTGGTTTTCACAGCATGTATATCATCATGTATGTATGATGCATATATCAACATTAAATGAACAATCTCAAGCATTAGTATGAGAATACCTAAAGATGTGAACATTGACTGTGTATATTGTGTTTTCATTGCTTAAATTTTCTTAAAAATTAATTTTGTACCAAAATTGAATAGAAATGAACATGATTACTGATATAGTTTTATATAAAAAGAGGGGTGAATGACTTTTTGGACAGTATTGAGTTTCTTGGGCAATGCTTTAAAGCACTGCATTTCAGAACTTTCCCGTCCCAAGTTTACAGAACAATATGCAAAAACCACAAATAATAAACAATGGCACCTCCACTCCGGACATATCGTGAAGTCTATAAACCACAACTTGGAAAGCTATTAAGGTGACTCAACGTGCAAGAGGAGCCGAGGGAGGCTCTTCCACAGACACACCACTAGATGTCACTGCCCTATCACTGTCCTTTGCTCAAATGTGGAAGCACGAGAGGTTAGACGTTATGCATGTCCTCCCTTCTTTTTTTTTCTTTTTTTTTTGAGACAGAGTCGCACTCTGTTGCCCAGCCTGGAGTGCAGTGGCGTGATCTCAGCTCACTGCAACCTCCGCCTCCCAGGTTCAAGCGATTCTCCTGCCTCAGCCTCCTGAGTTAGCTGGGATTACAGGCGCCTGCCACCACACCCGGCTAATTTTTGTACTGTTAGTAGAGATGGGGTTTTGCCATGTTGGCCAGGCTGGTCTCAAACTCCTGACCTCAGGTGATCCACCCGCCTCAGCCTCCCAAAGTGCTGGGATTAGAGGCGTGAGCCACCGTGCCCATCCCTCACTTCTTTTTAAAAAATGGGGACAGGGCCGGGCATGGTGGCTCAGGACTATAATCACAGCACTTGCACTTTGGAAGGTAAAGGCAGGTGAATCACTTGATGTCAGGAGTTCAAGACCAGCCTGGCCAACATGCTGAAACCCCATCTCTACTAAAAATATGAAAAAAAATTAGCTGGGTGTGGTGGTGTGCACCTGTAATCCCAGCTACTTGGGAAGCTGAGGCAGGAGAATCGCTTGAACCTGGGAAGCAGAGGTTGCAGTGAGCCGAGGTTGCACCACTGCATTCCAGCCTGGGCAACAGAGTGAGACTCTGTCTCAAAAAAAAAAAAAAAAAAGAAAAAAGAAAATGGCTGGATGTGGTGGCCTGTAATCCCAGCACTTTGGGAGGCCGAGGTGGGTGGATCACAAGGTCAGGAGTTCGAGATCAGCCTGACCAACATGGTGAAACCCTGTCTCTACTAAAAATACAAAAATTAGCCAGGTGTGGTGGCACACACCTGCAATCCCAGCTACTCAGGAGGCTAAGGCAGGAGAATTGCTTGAACCCAGGAGGCAGAGGTTGCAGCGAGCCGAGATTGCGCCATTGCACTCCAGCCTGGGCAACAGGAGTGAAATTCCGTCTCCAAAAAAAAAAAAAAAAAAAATGCAGACAGGGCCAGGCACGAGGGCTTATGTCTGTAATCCTACCTAGCACCTCGGAAGGCTGACGTGGGCAGATCACTTGCGCTCAGGAGTTCAAGACCAGCCTGGGTAACAAAGTGAGACCTTGTCTCTATACAAAACAAAAAAAATAATTAGCCAGGTCTGGTGGTACACATTTGTAGTCCCAGCTACTCAGGAGGATGAGGAGGGGGGATCCCTTGAGCCAGGGAGGTCAAGGATGCAGTGAACTCTGATCCCACCACTGCACTCCAGCCTGGGCAACAGAGTGAGACCCTGTCTCAAAACAAAAAGGGGGGAGATGGTTTAAGCACTAAGCATTTTTGTCCATCACAGCCATACATTTCTAGTTTTTTGTTTGTTGGTTTTCTAGAGATAGGATCTAGCTCTGTTGCCCAGTCTGAAGTGCGGCAGCCCAATCAGCGTTCACTGCAGCCCTGATCTCTGGGTCTCAAGCAATCCTCCCATCTCAGCCTCCCCAGTAGCTGGGACTACAGTTGCACGCTACCACACCTGGCTAACTTTATTTATTTATTTACAGTTTCACTCTTGTCGCTCAGGCTGGAGTGTAGTGGCACGTTCTTGGCTCACTGCAACCTCTGCCTCCTGGATTCAAGTGATTCTCCAGCTTCGGCCTCCCAAGTAGCTGGGATTACAGGCGTCTGCCACCTCGCCCGGCTAATTTTTGTATTTTCAGTACAGAAGGGGTTTTGACATATTGGCCAGGCTGGTCTCGAACTCCTGAACTCAGGTGATCCACCGGCCTTAACCTCCCAAAGTGTTGGGATTCCAGGCGTGAGCCACCGTGCCCGACCCCTAGCTAACTTTTTTTTTTTTTTTTTTGAGACAGAGTTTTGCTCTTGTTGCCCAGGCTGGAGTGCAATGGCATCATCTCGGCTCACTGCAACCTCTGCCTCCCGGGCTCAAGCGATTCTCCTGCCTCAGCCTCCTGAGTAGCTTGGATTACAGGTGCACACCACCACGGCCAGCTATTTTTTGTATTTTTAGTAGAGATGGGGTTTCATCACGTGGATCAGGATGGTCTCGAACTCCTGACCTCAGGTGATCTGCTCACTTCGGCCTCCCAAAGTGCTGGGATTACAGGCATGAGCCACCGTGCCCGGCCCCTAGCTAACTTTTTAATTGTTCTTTTGTTGAGACAGGATCTCACTATTTTGCCCAGGCTGGTCTTGAACTGGACTCAAGTGATCTTTTTGCCTTGGCTTCTCAAAGTGCTGGGACTCCAGGCATGAGCCACTGCACCTGGCCTGATTTTAAAATTTTAAAGTGTTTTTTTTTTTTGAGACAGGGTCTCGCTCTGTCACCCAGGGTAGAGTGCAGTGGCACGATCTCAGCTTACTGCAATCTCCACCTCCTGGGCTCAAGTGATCCTCCCACCTCAGCCTCCCCAGTAGCTGGGACCAGAGGTGTGCACCACTACACCCAGCTATTTTTTGTAGTTTTAGTAGAGGCAGGGTTTTGCCATGTTGCCCAGACTGGTCTCAAACTCCTAAGCTCAAGAGATCTGCCTGCCTTGGCCTCCCAAAGTGTTAAGACTACAGGCATGAGCCACCTGCCATGTATGTATGTATGTATGTATGTATGTATGTATGTATGTATGTATTTATTTTTGAGGCAGAGTTTCACTCCATCTCCCAGGCTGGAGTGCAGTGGTGCAATCTCGGCTCACTGCAACCTCTGCCGCCCGGGTTCAAGTGATTCTCCTGCCTTAGCCTCCCAAGTAGTTGGGATTACAGTGGCTTGCCACCGTGCCCGGCTAATTTTTGTACTTTTAGTAGAGACGGGGTTTTATCATCTTCGCCAGGCTGGTCTTGAACTCCTGACCACGTGATCCACCCACCAAGGCCTCCCAAAGTGCTGGGATTACAGGTGTGAGCCACCGCACCCGGCCAATATTTATTTATTTTTTGAGAAGAAGTCTTGTTCTGATGCCTAGGCTCAAGTGCAGTGGGGCAACTTCAGCTCACTGCAACCTCCGCCTCCAGGGTTCAAGCGATTCTCCTACCTCAGTCTCTGGAGTAGCTGGGATTACAGGTGTGCGCCCACCATGCCCAACTAATTTTTGTACTTTTAGAAGAGACAGGGTTTCCCCATGTTGGCCAGGCTGGTCTCGACCTCCTGACCGCAGGTGATCTGCCACCTCTGCCTCCCAAAGTGCTAGAATTACAGGTGTGAGCCACCATGCCCAGCCTTTTTTTTTTTTTTTTTAAGTAGGGTAGAATCCATATTTGTTGTTATCCTTGGAATTTCTGCCCATTTGATCATAAGAGGAGGTGTTAGAAGCCCTCCTTGAAAGATCTACAAGTAGGATGAAAAACATTTACTGAAGAAGGTGCCTAGATACAGCCTCACAGTATGAGCTCATGGTTCAGTGCACTCTTAGATGAGGAAAACAGATAATTGGTTCATTTCCCTAATTTTACATAAAAGACTTTCTTTATGTTAGGTGAATAGTCTCCCTTTGTGTCCTTTTATTTTGGCTTTAGGATAGGAAAATGTCACAGAAAAGGCCATACTTTCATGGTTTAGTAATCATCAGAATCAAATGGGTTTTGAAACTGAAAGCAGAAGAGGTCAGTGTAAGACTTTATTTTAGGTGCCAGAGGCTTTTCTCATTTCTTGCATTGATAAGAAAATCTGCAGAAAAAGGCATGTTTAGGGTCAGTAGTTCTGTGGCTGCAAAAAGCCCACAGATGCACAACAGTGATTTCATAGTTTAAGTATGAAAAAGCAATATGATTAAATTTAAAAATTTCTTTCATGAAGAATTCCTCAAATTGAAAGAGTTACTCAGATGAAGAGAAATCTACAGATATAAGAAGGATTTTAGGAATCCTCTACTGCTGCTACTTCTTATTTATTTAGAGACAGAGTCTCATCCTGTCACCCAGGCTGGAGGGCAGTGGTGTGATCTTGGCTCACTGCAACCTCTGCCTCCTGGGTTCAAGTGATTCTCCCACATCAGCCTCCTGAGTAGCTGGGACTACAAGCGTGCGCCACCACGTCCGGCTAATTTTTGTATTTTTTGGTAGAGATGAGGTTTCACCATGTTGGCCAGGTCAGTCTCAAACTCCTGACCTCACGTGATCCACCCGCCTTGGCCTCCCAAGGTGCTGGGATTACAGGTGTGAGCCACTGTGCCTGGTCTCTTCGATTTTATTTTATTTATTTATTTTGAGATGGAGTCTCGCTCTGTCGCCCAGGCTGGAGTGCAGTGGCGCAATCTCGGCTCACTGCAACCTCCGCCTCCCGGGTTCAAGCAATTCTCCTGCCTCAGCCTCCTGAGTAGCTGGGATTACAGGCGCCCGCCACCACACCCAGCTAATTTTTGTATTTTTAGTAGAGACGGGGTTTCACCATGTTGGTCAGGCTGGTCTGGAACCCCTGACCTTGTGATCCACCTGCCTTGGCCTCCCAAAGCGCTGGGATTACAGGCTTGAGCCACCATGCCCGGCCCAATTTTAAAACTGTATATAACTTTTTAGTTTCTTATACCTGTAGTAACCTAATCAACGAATAGTAACTTGACAGGCGTTACAGGATGGCCTAATCCCCATTCCAATTCCCTTTTCCTTTGTCTGCCGTTACCAGAGATTGGAAAGCCAAAACTTACATAATTCTGGCCAGTGAAATGTTAGTGATATTTATTGAGATTTTTTGGAAAATTATGTCTTTCTAGCACAGATCCTGCCCCTCCTTGGCACTCTCTCCTTCCTGCTGGAAGGTATGCTGAGAACAGCCATGTTGAAACCATGAGGTAACTAGCACACACAGAGCATGTCTAAGGGGAAAAAGACAACGAGCCTGGGTCCGTGATAGCACTGCCCACTGCCTACTTTGAGACCTTTATTATGTAAGTGAAATTACTATGCTGTAAACCACTGGTTTTCAAGTTTCTGATACTTGCAGCTAAATGCAATTCCTAATTGACACAAGTAAAAATTCTCCAAAGTAAAGGAAGAGGTCCCACTGCAAATAAGAATTAGCAATGAAGGAAAGAATAAATGCTATCATTCGGCTTTCTATAAAAAATACGTCTCTTAGACAGGCTCAGTGGCTCACGCCTGTAATCCTAGCACATCGGGAGGCTGAGGCGGGTGGATCACCTGAGGTCAGGAGTTTGAGACCAGCCTGGCCAACATGGTGAAACCCTGTCTCCACTAAAAAAAAATTAGCTGGGCATGGTAACACACGCCTATATACAGGTGTGTGATTTGGGAGGCTAAGGCAGGAGAATCGCTTGATCCCAGGGGGCGGAGGTTGCAGTGAGCCGAGATTCCACCACTGCACTCCAGCCTGGGTGACAGAGCCAGACACCATCTCAAAAAAACCAAAAACAACAACAACAACAAAATCTCCAGGTCCAGCGTGGTGACTCATGCCTGTAATCCCAGCACTTTGGGAGGCTGAGGCAGGTGGGTCACTTGAGGTCAGGAGTTCGAGACCAGCCTGGCCAACATGGTGAAACCCCATCCCTACTAAAAATACAAAAATTAGCCGGGTGTGGTGGGGCGTGCCTGTAATTCCAGCTACTCATGAGGCTGAAGCACAAGAATTCCTGGAACCCAGGAGGTAGAGGCTGCGGTGAGCCGAGATCGTGCCACTGCACTCCAGCCTGGGTGATGGAGTGAGACTCTGTATAAAAAAAAAAATCTCCAATCAGCATTTCCTTCCAAAGTTGAATGATGTCCAATTGCATAAGTTTATTATTATCACACAGATACTTTGAATTTATGTGTTTTCATTAAGATATTGAAATATTTACTTAATAAAACATTCCTTTTCACATCTATTGTAGGTAACATTTCCTATCAAAGACTGGGTTTCTTGGGAAGAAATCTCTGAGTCAGAGATTAGCATGGACAATGCTGCTCCTGGGACCAACATGTGAGAAGGAAAGCAGGATTGGTTAAGCAAGATGTTAAGCTTTGATGCAGTCTCAATGAAGTCCTCATCTATCTAACCCCCACGGTGAGCTCCGGGACAGCCCTTTGTTCAGTCATGGGATGCTGGCTGGAACTGGCAGAAGGTATCATCTCCAGTGAGGTACTTTTCTTCAGTAAGGCATTCTCCACAGCCTGACAGCCAAGGGTTTCCTGTAGCACTCCTAGCATTTGGGGAATATCCTTTACTCCTAAACAGAGATCTGGGGGTATGTCACAATGTCACATGTACTATGGCATATCTTGCTTTAAAAAATATAAATGCTTTTATTCCATTAGTCACCTCAGTAACCCTTAACAGTCAATTCTCTAGACTTACTGATAGTGGTGAACACACTGGTGAAGCAGAAATAGTCCACAGCATTGAGAGAAAGAAGGTGGTAAAGAAACTGCTCTCTTTCTTCTTCGCAACGTAGAAAAGCATATCGCTTATAAAGCTTCCTAGGAAAGGGTAAGACAAGCACAAGACAGTAGTATCAAAGAAAAAAAAACAAACAAGACAGTAGTGTCATGTATTTTTCATGCTTTTCATTATGTCTTTTTTTTTTTTTTCAAACAGAGTTTCTCTCTTGTTGCCCAGGCTGGAGTGCAATGGTGCAATCTCAGCCCACTGCAAACTCTGCCTCCTGGGTTCAAGTGATTCTCCTGCCTCAGCCTCATGAGTAGCTGAGATTACAGGCATGTGCCACCACGCCAGGCTAATTTTTGTATTTTTCGTAGGGATGGGGTTTCACCATGTTGGCCAGGCTGGTCTCAAACTCCTGACCTCAGGTGATCCCTCTGCCTCGGCCTCCCAAAGTGCTGGGATTACAGGCGTGAGCCACCGTGCCCGGCCATTTTTTTTCTTTTGTTTCTTTCTCATTATGTCTTTTTTCCAAGATGGGGTCTCGCTATATTGCCCAGGCTGGTCTTGAACTCTTGGACTCAAGAAATCTTCCTGCCTCAGTCTCCCAAAGTGTTGGGATTATAGGCATGAGCCACTGGGGCTGGCCCTCATTAAGCCTTGACTAAAAATAAATAGCTCCTCTTAGACAAACACCTTTAATCTTGAAAAAATAGATTCATTCTATTTCAATTCATAAAAATGGATATACAAACAATTAATAAAACACTTTTAACCTAAATAATAATTAAGGAAAAAAAATGCATCTATTTTATCTATCAAACTAATAAAGACTTAAAAGTGATGACCAGTGTTGACAAGGAAGAAATGAATGCCATTCTCACAGTTGGTGAGACTGAAAATTTCAGGAAAGCAATTCAGGTAACAATTATTTTAAACCAATCATACCCCTTGACTCATCAATTTTACTTTTAGGATTCAGTCCTAAAGATACAGATGAAATGGGGCAAAGATTTCATTAAACGCTTACATTTAAGCACTTTCCCAAGTGTTTTATAGGTATTAATACATTTAATTCTCACTCTGTGAGGTAAGTCTATTAGTGCCTTTTTATTTTTTATTTATTTATTTATTTTTCTTGAGATGAGGTCTCGTTCTGTAACCCAGGTTGCTGGAGTGCAGCGATGCAGTAACAGCTCATTGCAGCCTCGACCTCCTGGGCTTGAGTGTGCCTCCCACCTCAGCCTCCCAAGCTGCTGGGACCACAGGTGCATGCTACCATGCCCAGCTAATTTTTTATTTTTAGTAGAGATGGGGTCTCACTATATTGCCCAGGCTGGTCTTGAACTCCCAGGCTCAAGCAATCCTCCCACTTTGGCCTCTCAAAGTGCTGGGTGGGATTACAGGAGTGAGCCACCACACCCAGCCTAGTGTCATTTTACAGATGGGGAAAAGAGAGATACAGGAAAGTTAAATATCTTGTCCAAGGTCATTCAAACACTAAATAGAGAAGGCAATATTTGAACACAAGCATTCAGACTTCAGATTTTAAACTCTTGTGATACGGTGAAATGTTTATGGTACACTGTTAAGCTAATAAAAAGGATGATATTGAATTGTAAATATAGTATATCTTAATAAGAGAACATGCATAGAAGAAAAGTACAGAAGAAAACGTGAAATACTTAGTGTTCTTTATATAGCAGGATTGTAAGTGATTATCATTTTCCTCTTTGTACTTTGGCCACTATGAGCATAAATCACTTTTTTTTTTTTTTTTTTTTTGAGACAGTTTCGCTCTTATTGCCCAGGCTGGAGTGCAATGGCACGATCTTGGCTCACTGCAACCTCTTGTCTCCCAGGTTCAAGTGATTCTTCTGCCTCAGCCTCCAAGTAGCTGGGATTACAGGCATGTGCCACCATGCCTGGCTAATTTTGTATTTTTAGTAGAGATGGGGTTTCTCTATGTTGGTCAGGCTAGTCTCGAACTCCTGATCTCTGGTGATCCACCCGCCTCGGCCTCCCAAACTGCTAGGATTACAGCCACGAGCCACCGTGCCTGGCCATTTTTTTTTTTCCTTTGAGACAGAGTCTCGCTTTGTTAGCAGGCTGGATGGAGTGCAGTGGCGCGATCTCGGCTCACTGCAACCTTCGCTTCCCGGGTTCAAGTGATTCTCCTGCCTCTGCCTCCCAAGTAGCTGGGATTATAGGCATGCGCCACGACACCCAGCTAATTTTTGTATTTTTAGTAGAGACGGGGTTTCATGTTGGCCAGGATGGTCTCGAGCTCCTGACCTCGTGATCTGCCCGCCTCGGGCTCCCAAAGTGCTGGGATTACTGGTGTGAGCCACTGCGCCCGGCCAATAACTTTTTGTAATTGAAGAAAAAAAACCACACCAGTTTTAAGAAAACAAGGTCAGATTCACAGGCTATATGCAACACTTCATTCTTTATCAAACCTACTCTTTGGACATTAAGACTCATCTGAAAATGTTCCAGGGGGTATGTAATCCAAGTGTGATATGTACAAATACAAAACTACAAAAAGCACTGGAACTCTAATAGGCTATCCTGTTTGAGGTCTTTGTTAAATTCTCTGCCTAACTTTGCTCCTGAGAAGTCAAAGTCCTTAGCCTTCAAATTAGCACTAATGTAAATATAAGGGCAATATATTTCATCCAAGACAGCTTCTTTTTTTTGTTTTTGTTTTTTGAGACAGGGTCTCGCTCTGTTGCCCAGGCCGGAGTGCAGTGGCCCAATATTGGCTCAAGTGATTCTTCTGATTCAGCTTCCAAGTAGCTGGGATTACAGGTGCATGCCACCATGCCCGGCTAATTTTTGTATTTTTTGTAGAGACAGGGTTGTGCCATGTTGGCCAGGCTGGTCTCGAACTCCTGACCTCAAGTGATCTGCCCACCTTGGCCTCCCAAAGTGTTGGGATTACAGGTGTGAGCCACTGCACCTGACCTCGAAGAGGGTTTCTTGATAGAGTAAACAGAAGAAATTAAAAGTTAACAATTAATTGACATGTACTTGACTGGTTTCCCGGCTCTGAACCAGTGGTTCCCAACCTTTTTGGCACCAGGGACCTGTTTCATGGAAGATAATTTTCCCATGGCTGTTGCAGGGGCTGGGGAGGGGGAGGTGGATTCAGAATAAAATTGTTGCACCTCAGATCATCAGTCATTAGAGTCTCATAAGGAGCATGTAACCTAGATCCCTCACATGCGCAGTTCGCAATAGGGTCTGTGCTCCTTTGAGAATCTAATGCTGCTGATCTGACAGGAGGTGGAGCTTAGGCGGTAATGCTTGCTTGCCCTCGGCTCATTTCCTGCTGTGCAGCCCTGGTTCCTAACAGGCCACAGACCAGTACTGGTCCATGGCCCAAGGACTGGGAACCCTTGCCCTAAACTACTGAATGCAAGGCTCTCAGAAGAAGCCCTTTACTGGGACCTCCTCACAGAACTTTATTATTTCTTTCTTTTTTTACTCCAGGTTTTATCTGTGTTTTTTATAATATAATATAAGGTTTATATAAATTCAACCTATCTTTTGGATGTTACTGTCAGCTTGTGTGAACTAGCCAGCTTTTTGCCTGATTCTGGCAGAGCAATCCGGCCTTTTTTTTTTGAGACAGTCTTGCACTGTCGCCCAGACTAGAGCGCAGTGACGTGATCTCGGCTCACTGCAACCTCCACCTCCCAAGTTCAAGTGATTCTCCTGCCTCAGCCTCCTGAATAGCCATGACTACAGGTGTGCGGCACCATGCCCTGTTAACTTTTGTATTTTTTGTAGAGACAGGGTTTCACCATGTTACCCAGGCTGGTCTTGAACTCCTGGACTCAAGTGATCTGCCCACCTTGGCCTCCCAAAATGTTAGGATTACAGGCAACGGCCACCACACCCAACTGCAATCTGGCCTTTGGCTGTTAAATTTGGTGTGTCCTCCCCGAAATGATCAAGTATTACATCAATACAGCGTTTTCAAAGCACACGCCTGTTAGATAAAGAAGAATGCATGTGCACAGGAAACAACACTTCATACTGAAGAAGCCAGTTTGTCAGTTTATGCAACTTGCTTTGTACGCACACGGGTTATAGAAACAGAAATGTATCAAAGATGGTATCTTACTTGGTGAGTGGCTGGTTAGAAAGCAACTGCTTAAGATGCTGGGACAAGAGCTTCTTTTCTAGAGACAGTCTTATCCATGCCCGAGCTCGTCCAACATCAGTCTTGATCTCACTCATGTTTTGAATATGCCTAAAGAATAGTGGCAACAGCAAAGATGTAGATTTTAAGGATAACCCTGACTAGAAAAGAAGTAAAGAGTAAACAGTACTGGGCACAGAAAGGTTTATACTTAAAGGGAGCAACGGATAATATACAATTGATGCTAATTAAATCTTTGAAGGTTCCATCTGAATCATGAAGTTAGTCTCACATCATAATTGCCATTACAACACAAGCACACGGACAATGTCGTAATATAAAGCATTTAACACTTATTCACCCTTTCAGGCTTTATTATGTCCTTGTTGCAGACTCATAGATACCTGTAAATAAGAATTTGGTTATTCCTGATGCTCCAAAAAAAGTAATGAAACAGGGTGAATACTCAAGTTTCTTTTCAAAATAACTGTTCTATAGCATAATTAAGTATCAGTCACAACTTTAATCCACTGAATTACTTTTCAAGTTGCACTGGACAACATATGGAAAATATGAAATCTTACTTTCTATGGCATTGAGAAAATAAGCCAGACTGCATTGATAATCTTTAATTGGTTAATTATTTTAAATATTTTAAAATACAGGGTCTTGCTATGTTGCCCAGGCTGGTCTCAATCTCTTGGTCTCAAATGATCCTCTTCCCTCAGCCTCCCAAAGTGCATGACCCACTGCACTTGGATCTTATGACACTGCTTTAAACCCATACATTGTAAGAGTTGACTAAGTATTGTACCTAAAATATTTAAAAGATAAAAGCCTCTGCCTTCCTCATTCAATAAATCTGTGTTAGATATCTTGAAGTCTTCTAAAAATTTCTTAACAGTAATTGCAAGTGATGATTCTCAGATCTGTATTTGCTTCAAACTAAATCTACCTGATTGCAATTGTTCTGCCACATATCCTGCCATTATTTGCAGAATTTTTCTTCTGTACCTTCTTCGGTGGGCAGCAGGTATTTAAGGGAGTTTTTAAAACTGAAAAAACGAAGCTATAAAATAGTTTAGGATGGGCACAATGGCTCACGTCTATAATCCCAGCCCTTTGGGAGGCCGAGGCGGGAGAATCACTTGAGCCCAGGAGTTTGAGGCCAGCCTGGGCAACATAAGACCCCATCTCAGCCGGGCACAGTGGCTCACGCCTGTAATCCCAGCACTTTGGGTGACTGAGGCAGGTGGATCATGAGGTCAGATCGAGACCATCCTGGCTAACATGGTAAAACCCTGTCTCTACTAAAAATACAAAAAATTCGCCGGGAATGGTGGCGCATGCCTGTAGTCCCAGCTACTCAGGAGGCTGAGGCAGGAGAATTGCCTGAACCCAGGAGGCAGAGGTTGCAGTGAGCTGAGATCACGCCACTGAACTCCAGCCTGGGCAACAGAGTGAGACGCCATCTCAAAAAAAAAAAAAAAAAAAAAAAAAAAAAAAAAAAAAAAGCCCTTGTCTCTACTAAAAATCAAAAAAATTAGCTGGGTGTGGTGGCAGGTGCCTGTAATTCTCGCGACTTGGGAGGCTGAGGCAGAAGGATTGCTTGAGCCTGGGAAGTTGAGGCTGCAGGGAGTGGTGATTGCACCACCGAATTCCAGCCTGGGTGACAAAGCAAGACCCTGTCGCAAAAGTAAAATAAAATAAAAAAGTTTAGAGATGCTTTAAAACTCTTCTCAGCTGCATCTTCCATTTGGATTTAATGTCAAGAAACACTACAATGGTATAAAAATAAAATAAATGAAATCATAAAAAATGCTTTCTTCAGAATACCTAAGCCAAAAATAAACATAGCCATAATTATTTGAGCAATTTAGTTAAAAGCCACAAAATACTTCAAAGTTATCACCACATGCTAACACATGTATTAATAACAAATACCTCATGTCCTGAATAAGAGAGACCCTGAGCGTTGGCAACATAACTCCTGAGTCAGATTTTCTTCTTTCTGGTCCGAGGGCAACTATGTAGAAAAATATCAACAAAATATTAGAAAAGTAATAAAAAATATACATGGTTCATACTAAATACTTTGAAACTGCTTTGATAAGAACAAATTTTAACAATACATATCATCTAGCCCAAAATGTCAAAAAACAAATTTTAAAGAAAATAGGGTCTTGCTCTGTCACTGAGCTTGGAGTGCAGTGTGCAGTGGCATGATCGTGGCTTACTGCAGCCTCAACCTCCTGGGCTCAAGCGATCCTCCCAACTTAGCCCTGTCCAGAGTAACTGGGATTACAGGTGTGCACCACCACACATGGCTCATTTTTAAAATTTTTTGTAGAGACGGGGTCTCCCTATGTTGCCCAGGCTGGGCTATATTATTAACACAGTAAATCAGCTATTTTCTTTTCTTTTTTTTTGAGACGGAGTTTCGCTCTTGTTGCCTAGGCTGGAGTACAATGGCACGATCTCAGCTCACCGCAACCTCCACCTCCCGGGTCCAAGCAATTCTCCCGCCTCAGTCTCCCGAGTAGCTGGGATTACAGGCATGCACCACCACACCTGGCTAATTTTTTGTATTTTTAGGAGAGACAGGATTTCTCCATGTTGGTCAGGCTGGTCTTGAACTCCCGATCTGAGGTGATCTGCCTGCCTCGGCCTCCCAAAGTGCTGGAATTACAGGTGTGAGCCACCGTGCCCGGATCCAGCTATTTTCTTTCTATATAATCTGGAACTGCTTTTGGAAATTTTAAATGAATCACAAAAGACTACCTAGCAAACAATGCAATGTGTACAAATTTTGGCCATAAGGACCAGGCACTTTTTTTTTTTTTTTTTTTTTTTTTTACATAATCTTGCTCTGTTGCTCTGTTGCCCAGTCTGAAGTGCAGTGGCGTGATCTTGGCTCACTGCAACCTCCGCCTCTTGGGTTCAAGCAATTCTCATGCCTCAGCCTCCCGAGTAGCTGGGGCTACAGGAGTGCGCCACCACGCCCAGCTAATTTTTGTATGTTTTAGTAGAGACGGGGTTTCACCATGTTGGCCAGCTGGTCTCGAACTCCTTAACTCAAGTGATCTGCCCGCCTTGGCCTCCAAAGTGCTGGGATTACAGGTGTTAGCCACCACGCCTGGCCAGTTACTTTCTAGTTACTCATTCTAATAGCTCTAGATAATTACACATGAAAGCAATGTGTATAAATTAAGCGACTAAAAATGTGAAACATCTCTGGGCTCATGAATTGAAGTCACACAATTAAACTCTTGAGTGTTTGAAAAAAAATCTAAGCTGTGTACAGTGGCTCACTCCTATAATCCCAACACTTTGGGAGGCCAAGGCAGGAGGATTACTTGAGCCCAGGAGTTCAAGACCAGCCTGGGATACATAGGGAGACCAGCCTAGACTACACAGAAAGACCCCGTTTTTGCAAATAATTATATGGGTTTGGACAATGGGAAGCTAAATATATATATGTCTTTTTTTTTTAATTAGCTTTTTTTTTTTTAAATTAGCTGAGCATGGTGGTGTTCATCTGTAGTACTAGTTGCTTGGGAGGCTGAGGTGGGAGGACCACCTGAGCCCACCACTGCACCTCCAGCCTGGGCAACAGAATGAGACCGTCTCTAAAAAAAAGGCCAGGCGCTGTGGCTCACGCCTGTAATCCCAGCACTTTGGGAGGCTGAGGCGGGCGGATCACGAGGTCAGGAGATCGAGACCACCCTGGCTAACACGGTGAAACCCCATCTCTACTAAAAAATACAAAAAATTAGCTGGGCGTGGTGGTGGGCGCCTGTAGTCCCAGCTACTCGGGAGGCTGAGTTTGCAGTGAGCCAAGATCATGCCACTGCACTCCAGCCTGGGCAACAGAGCGAGACTCTGTCTCAAAAAAAAAAATCTAAGATTTCAGGCTCTTCAATCTGATAAGTTTCTACCTTAAACTTCAGAGTCCAAACTACAGTAATTACAGCATGCAAAGTGAGTAATCTAAATAGACTAAGTATAATGTCCATGAGTATTCTCTTATGAAGCCTGAATAGCTAACATTTATTTAAGAATAGCTAACATTTATGAAAGCTAACAATTATGGGATTACAGGTGCGTGCCACCACACCTGGCTAATTTTTGTATTTTTTTGTAGAGACGGGGTTTTCTCTCTATGTTTATGTTGCCCAGGCTGGACTGAATCTCTTGGACTCAAGCTATCTGCCTGCCTCGGCCTCCCAAAGTGCTGGGATTATAGGCATGAGCCATCACACCCGGCCACATCTTTCTTTTTGAGGACAAAGTGAGATGGCTCAGAGAATGCCTCTACACTCCAGATGATTAGACAGAATGAAAGATGGCCACACAGGTGGTAAGAAATAGGTTGACAGAGGAAAAAAGGGGAGTTGAAACCATAATTAACAAGTTGGCTAGAGGGAGACACGACAACCAGAAGTAATCATGCCTCTTAAACTAGAGAACAAGTGAGAAACTTCGTTTTAAATAAGAGATGGGGGTCTCACTATGTTGCCCAGGCTGGTCTCAAACACCTGGCTCAAGGAATCCTCCCATCTTGGCCTCCTAAAGTGCTGGAATTACATGTGTGAGCCAGTGTGCCTGGCAATTCCTGTTGTTTAAACCGCACAGTTTGTGGTACTCTATTATGGCGGCCCTAGGAAATGAATGCGGTAATTTATTAGTGACTCGGGAGAGAAGAGTTTAAAAGCCTGTGAGCAGAGGGCAAATTAGGGGTTAGGAAATGGAACTACTTCTTTTATCTAGAGACCTAAAATCTAAGAAGGTTTCCATGAATCCTACTCCAGCTAGAAGAGAATTTTATAAACTATGTAAATGTATACTTCCATTACTATTTCTTAATTGAAAATACTCAAACAATAGGCCACTTTCTCCTTCAAAATAAAGATTCATGGATTTAACTCTTGGCTACGAGAATTTGCTCATCTGCCTGAATCAAACTACAAAATTAGCCAGATGTGGTGGTGCATGCCTGTAATTCCAGCTACTTGGGAGGCTGAGGCAGGAGAATCTCTTGAACTCGGGAGATTGCAGTGGGCCGAAATCATGCCATTGCATCCAGTCTTGGCAACAACAGCGAGCGAAACTCCGTCTCCAAAAAAAAAGAATGAACACAAATTAAACATTTTATTTATTTTCTATTTGGAGTGGTGAATTTTATAAATGTAGCACAGACAGCACATTTGTAGAGGGCAGAGACTGTATGTTTCTACAGAACCATGTACAGTCTATAGGTAGGTAAGTAATTAATAGAAAATTTCTGATGAAGATAAGATGAAGAGTGAGTCAAAATTCCTGGGTTAGATCCAGAATAACCACTTAAAAGCAGCATTTCTGGCCAGGCACAGTGGCTCACACCTGTAATCCCAGCACTTTGGGAGGCTGAGGCAGGTGGATCACCTGAGGTCAGGAGTTCGAGACCAGCCTGGCCAACATGGTGAACCCCGTTTCTACTAAAAATAGAAAAATTCACCAGGTGCAGTGGCACACGCCTGTAATCCCAGCTATTCAGGAGGCTGAGGCAGGAGAACTGCTTGAATCCAGGAAGTGGAGGTTGCAGTGAGCCAAGACTGTGCCATTGCACTCCAGCCTGGGCAACAAGAGCAAAACTCCATCTCAAAAAAAAAAAAAAAAAAAGGAAAAAAGGCAGCATTTCCACTCCCTTCAGTGGAAGGGCTCTACCCCTACCCCCTGCCAAAATCCATTTCCAGTTTAGTAGAACCTTGTCTGAAGGTGCAAAGTTTAAGAATTGGCTCAACGTTTTTATTTATTATTATTATTTTTTGGAGACAGGGTCTTGCTCTGTCACCCAAGCTAGAGTGCAGTGGTGAGATCACAGCACTCACTGTAGCCTCAACCTCCTGGGCTCAAGTGATCCTCCCACCTCAGCCTCCCAAGCATCTGGGACCACAAGCGTGTGTCACTATACCTGGCTAATTAAGAAACAAAATTTTTTTGTTTTGTAGAGACTGGGTCTCACTATGTTACCTCAGCTGGTCTCAAACTCCTGGGCTCAAGTGATCCTTCCACCTTGGCCTCCCAAAGTGTTGGGATTACAGAACTGGGTCACCACATCCAGCCTCCCAACAATTTTTTTTTTTTTTTTTTCTGAGACAACATCTTGCTCTGTTGCCCAAGCTGGAGTGCAATGGTATGATCTTGGCTCACTGCAACCTCTGCCTCCTGGGTTCAAGAGATACTCATGCCTCAGCCTCCTGAGTAGTTGGGATTACAGGTGTGCACCACCATACCCGGCTGACTTTTATATTTTTAGTAGAGACGGGGTTTCACCATGTTGGCCAGGCTGGAGTTGAACTTCTGGCCTCAAGTAATTTGTCCTCCTTGAGCTCCCACAGTGCTGGAATTACAGGCGTGAGCCACCACACCCAGTCCTCCCAACAAATTTAAAGGTTAAAACTTTTGAGTGATATGTCAAGAACAGTCTTTGTTCTAGGACCAATTGTATTCTGAAATTCTTTCTCTGAAATAGGATTTCAAACTACTAGGTGCAGCGATCACTAGGTCAAAATTAATACTGCCTACCCACTATGGTCCCTATCTTTCCATTCCGCTGCAACTCTTAAAATGTCTCTGACTCCTGTTTAGTGCTGCTTCTGAAGACTCATGATAATAATCCAGCATCTAGTCTCATCATGATTCAATGCTAGTAAGAATAATGTTCAAACCCATCATAAATTTTTTTTTTTTTGACATGGAGTCTCACTTCATTGCCCAGGCTGGAGTACGGTGGAGCAATCTTGGCTCAATGCAACCTCCATCTTCCAGGTTCAAGCGATTCACCTGCCTCACCCTCCTGAGTAGCTGGGATTACAGACACCTGCCACCATGCCTGGCTAATTTTTGTATTTTCAGTAGAGAGTGGGTTTCACCATGTTGGCCAGACTGGTCTCGAACTCTTGATCTCAAGTGACCCATCCACCTAGGCCTCCCAAAATGCTAGGATTACAGGCATGAGCCACCGTGCCCGGCCCATCATAAATCTTTAAGGATCTTTCCTAAATATGACAATGCAGACTGTTTATTGCCATTAATTAGGAAGCTTAATAATTGGCAAAAAAAGTATTTGGTAGAAAACCAGATTTTAAAAACTGTTAATTTTTGCATAATTACAACTTATTCCTTAAGAATGAGAGATTTCAATTTAAACTGATGTTTTAATATATATTTCATATTTTTATAAATATATATATTTTTTGAGACGGAGTCTCGCTCTGTTGCCCAGGCTGGCATGCAGTGGCGCAATCTTGGCTCACTGCAACCTCTGCCTCCCCGGTTCAAGCGATTCTCCTGACTCAGTCTCCTGAGTAGCTGGGATTACAGATGCACACCACCATGCCTGGCTAATGTTTTTTAATTTTTAGTAGAAACAGGGTTTCACCATATTGACCAGGCTGGTCTTGAACTCCTGATCTCAGGTGATCCGCCTGCCTTGCCCTCCCAAAGTGCTGGGATTACAGGCGTTGAGTCACCACGCCTGGCCTCATTACTATTTTTTTAACAGAAAAACTGGCAGAGGAGATGGACACTAGAGAATGCTTTTAAACTTGATCTGAATCTTTATAAATATAGTTACAGCCAAGGACAACAGAACCTTGGCATTCTGATTACAGGAGCTCCAGGGCAATGTAGTCAGCTTATATTCCTAGCTGTCTGATTAAATACATTTAAACACTAGGTTTCTAACAATAAATACTACATTTAGGGTACTGTTGCCCTCTAGGGGCAGTGAGGGAAAAGAAATTAGGATGAATAAAAGGATGACCTTTAAGGTCAGGCACGGTGGCTAACTCCTGTAATCCCAGCACTTAGGGAGGCCGAGGCAGGTGGATCACGAGGTCAGGAGATCGAGACCATCCTGGCTAACACGGTGAAACCCCGTCTCTACTAAAAATACAAAAAAAAAAAAAAAAAAAAAAAAAAAGCTGGGCATGGTTGCGGGCACCTGTAGTCCCAGCTACTCGGGAGGCTGAGGCAGGAGAATGGCATGAACCCGGGAGGTAGAGCTTGCAGTGAGCCGAGATTGCGCCACTGCATTCCAGCCTGGGCGACACAGCGAGACTCTGTCTCAAAAAAAAAAAAAAAAAAATAGCCGGGCATGGGATATGCACCTGTAATCCCAGCTACTCAGGAGGCTGAGGCAGGAGAATCACTTGAACCTGGGAGGCAGAGGTTGCAGTGAGCCGAGATCGCACCACTGTACTCCAACCTAGGTGACAAGATCGAGACTCCATCTAAAACATTTCTGAATGTCCAAAGTCATCCATACTTTTTGAAAAGGTTCCGAAATGGCTGATTCAGTATAAAGCATTTTATCTCAATTAGCTTCCCACGGTTACTTCTACTTTTTTGTGAAATAGATGGTTATTTTACATAAAGAAAAGCATGTGTTGTGAAAAATACAAAGTAGGTAGAACACTTAGCTTAAAAAACCCTACATAATTAGCTAAAAAATTATGACACTTCTAACGTGTTGTATTTTCTATAAATTGAAGAGAGATTCAACTCCTGAAATTTTTGAGACATATGTACATATTTTCTCCCTGAAAGATCATTAATGATGGTTATAAAAACTTTTTTTTTTTTTGAGATGGAGTCTTGCTCTGTCACCCAGGCTGCAGTGCAGTGGCGCCTTCTCGGCTCACTGCAACCTTTGCCTCCTGGGTTCAAGCGATTCTCCTGCCTCAGCCTCCCGAGTAGCTGGGACTACAGGCACCTGCCACCACGCCCAGCTAATTTTTGTATTTTTTGTAGAGATGGGGTTTCAGCATGTTGGCCAGGCTGGTCTCAAACTCCTAACCTCAGGTGATCCGCCCACCTTGGCCTCCCAAAGTGGTGGGATTACAGGTGTGAGCCACTGTGCCCAGCATAAAACTTTTAAGAAAAAAAAAATTCTAATGCTAGTGAGAGTAATGTATCCTTGTATGGCCATTTACAATTCATTGGGGGTTTTCACATGATACCTTATTTGATCAGCATGACCGTTCCAGCCTAGGTAATCTCATTTTCCCTGTTTTACAGATGACGAAGCAGGACTTCAGAAAGGGCAAGTAACTTTTCCCAGGTCTCACAGTTAGTAAGTAATATTGCTCCTTTTACTTTATCCCATTATTGGCAGAATGAGTAAATTTTAGCTTGAGAGAAAGAGATCAAGACAAGGCCATATAGTATTGAGTCTTCTCAGAGTCCAATGCTGCTAGTTCTTTACCAATGATGTCATACCTGGTGATTCTGCAAGGTGCTCTTGTTTCTCTTCTCTGTCCTGAAATTGAATTAAATGTGACCACAAAGCCGATTTCCCCTGAAAGTACAAGGTGTGTAAAAATTTCATTTTATAAGAAACAATTCATCAAAAAATAGTTTCTCATCCAAATCATTCATATTCCAACAGCCATTTAGAAGTTTGGTGACCCAAGCTCACTCATTCCTAGTTGTATGACATTCTGAGCATCTTCTGCACGTATCATAAAGGTCATCCTGTGCCTCACTGAGAAGACTAGCAAGAGCCTGGGAAAAGGAAGCCGCTAAGCAAAGGGCCAGCATGGCAGGCAGAAGGTTTCTGATGTCTGCTAGGTTGTTACTTAGTTGTATGTAATTAGGGCTGTCTACACGGGCTACATTAGTAACCATGGAATTAAAATGCTCTAGCAGCACAGAATGTACTTGTGTACATCTACATGTAAAATATGTTTGGATATATGGAGTGGCGATAAGAGAAAAAAATCAAGGTGAGAGGAGAAAGAGAAAAAGGGAAGAAGAAAGAAACATGCACACGTCAGAAAAAAATCGGAAAGGGAGACTAGAGAGACAAAAGCAGAGAGACCTTTGAATGATTTCACCCTGAATTATTAGATAACTTAAAATAGTAAGGAACTGTTAATTCTGGACAGTGACAAAGGCAAACATTTAATGGAACTTACTAGGGATACAGCCTCTGCAATGATGTGCTATTTCACCCTTTCCTGCTTAGCAGGAAAGATCCCCAAACCACCTCCTGCTCAAGGGTTATATTTTCTTTTTCTGAAATTAAAATTCTAGTCCCCTTGTGACAAAAGAGCCTATTTTTTTTTTTAAATGACATATTTGTCTCCTTGTTACATTTCTTCACAGGGCTCTTAACTGGCCATGTCACCAGGACCTCCTAAAACTGTTACCTGCTTGACCTGCAAGCCATGGCTCCATATCCTCTCCAGCAGGTCACAGAGGCTGGCGATCAAGGTGTTCTCCTCCAGGCCGGTGATGTTTGCTTCTCCATGGCCAAGTTCCACCGCTTCATGTCCCATCTTCTCCACCAACATGCGCTTTGTCTAAGAATATCACGTGTAGTCATAAGGCACCCCAGCAGTGAAACCAAAAACCAACAAGTCAATTACTGAAGTAGGAGACTTGGTTTCCCTTCATTGTACTTCTATTTCCAGATTTGTAATCACCTTGGGAAAAAAATCTCTTAATCTTGATGGTCAACAAACTGGACTAATATAATTTATATATTACTATTTTGTCAGAAAAATGGCGTGTGACTAAAGAGAAAATAAGATAATATTTGTAAGGCATCCCCATGTTGAAAAGATGCTTATGTACAACAGTTGTCAAATTATTAACTTCTGTGATATTGGGGAATTACAGCAGACCTAGAAAATGTACTGTCAGGGCTGGGCATGGTGGCTCACACCTGTAATCCCAGCACTTTGGGAGGCCCAGGCGAGTGGATCACCTGAGGTCAGGAGTTCGAGACCAGCCTGGCCAGCATGGTGAAACCCTGTCTCTACTAAAAATACAAAAGTTAGCCAGGCAGTAGTGGCACATGCCTGTAATCCCAGTTATTTGGGAGGCTGAGGCAGAAGAATTGCTTGAACCCAGGAGGTAAAGGTTGCAGTGAGCTGAGATCACATGCCACTGCACTCCAGCCTGCTGGGTGATAGAGCGAGACTCTGTCTCAAAAAACAAAAAACAATAAAAAAAGAAAATGTACTGTCAGAATATGGAACCCCATCCTGCCACCACAACTTGCCCTATCACTGCCCCAGCATCTTAGTATACTAAAGATTCTTGCACTTAGTTTGATTGCACTAAGGTAAAAACCAGAATACAAATGGGGAGCTCTAAATTTTCTGAGAACTCTAATTTGTGAATGAACCAGGACTTTCCTTCTCCTTTTTTATCTTTCCTTTGTTCACCAAGCATGCACCAAAAAATGGAAAGAAAATGGAAGTCAGTTTCATGTAAGTTAATTTGCATCAGTCTTAGTAGCTTTTATAAAATGTAAAAAGAGAGAGAATCTAGCTCTTTTAGGCAAGAACTTTAAATCACCACTATATACTGATGCTGAAAATAGTACATTTATTGAATATGCAGAGAAGGTACTCAAGAAATGACTGTCAAATAAATAAATAAAATTATTAGCTAAAATGATGTTTTAAGTTTTGTCAATTTGTACTGCTACCTCCAATAAACACAGGTTTCTGAGAGGACAATGTTGTGCAATATACACAAACCTAAAACACAGCTAAGGTATTTTTCCTTATGGGGACAAAAACCATGTACAGGCACAAATAAGGTTGTACACAGGTGCATACACAGACACAAAAGTGTTGCCTTTCACATAAGATGACAACATTCCTGACGCAAATTGAGTGGCTTAAGACATCCGTTCATGTTGGTGAGGAGGAGAGCAATGTCTGAAAAGGTGAGAAAAATGGTACAAGGTTCTCATGTCATCGATTCTGTGGGCAATGAAGAACCCATGGAGGTTCAATACCCCAGTAAAGAGCACATGAGGTCAATGCCACAGTAAACGTTTTCTTCTAGCAAAATTACATGCTTAAATGGGGGTTAACTCAGTTCATCTTAGCCTCACACATGGTGTAAACATGAATGCACACTGTCTGGCATCAGTGAATAATACATACCTTCATTCTACATTCTTTTAATAAGCCTTCTACGAATTTACAGTTGGTCTGTGCAATAACTGCAGGAGAGAGGTCTGACAGTTTGGGTTGCCTCAGGTTTTTTCCTAAACTTCGTGCCTCTTGCATATATTTCTAAAAATTAAGGAGTATTTTTAATGCATAAACATTAGCTATTCTTCTAATCTTCTTAACCTTATACAAACAAGTGCAGAGACAAAGAAACGCAAAAAGGTCCGTAAGTGTATGTGCATATAACAACAATTAATGTTTTAGTGTACTAAAAGACAGAGGACACTCATATGCCACCCCATAACAACTGTTAACTCCTGTGAGAAGTAAAGTGACAGAAACCCCATCACGTTAAAACTCATTCAAAGTGAGAAGACATTTCACTTCGTTTAGTCTTTTTATTGGGAATACAAAAGGTTGTGAAGTCAGGATTGTGGTTGGGACAAAAAAATTTAGGTGTTTAGATCACAAATCCAAGGTTCTGCAGGAGCCCAGTGGTTCTCAGATCACTGATTTCCTCCACTCCTTTCCCCATACAGTAAGACTTAACATACCTCTAGGCTCTTGGGCAGTGCTCTCCAATCTAACCCTTTGCTCTATAATCAAGTCACAACAGTAAAATCAGGAGCTTTCGAATCTGGTTGTAACTAATTTTATGACTCAGGCATATCAACTAATGTTTGTGCATCTCAGCTTGTTAAATAGGGATAAAACATGCCCCCCTACCTCCCCAAAAGGCTATAGGATCACTCTGAAAAGCACGATGTGCTCCAAGTGAAGGTGGCCTCTTTCTGTGATGTTTTTGCTAAAGCCCTACCTTGCTTTGTTCTATAATCAAGAGAAAGTGAATTACAGTGTTACTTTTGGAGTTTGTAGTAACGCTAAGGTATCACAGAAACTTAACCAAATGCTCTTGTGCTTTGGTTAGTGAATTTCTATTAAAAAAATCACTACATGTGTTTAGTGCAAGACATGTGCTCTCTCTCTTCTTTCTATGCTGTCTATAAAAGTTCATCCAGAGGCCAGGTGGTGGCTCATGTCTGCAATCCCAGCACTTTGGGAGGCCGAGGTGGGTGGATCACCAGAGGTCAGGAGCACGTGACCAGCCTGGCCAACATGGTCAAACCCCGTCTCTACTAAAAATACAAAAATCAGCCAGGCGTGGTGGTGGACGCCTGTAATCCCAGCTACTCGGGAGGCTGAGGCAGAAGAATCGCTTGAACCTGGGAGGCAGAGACTGCAGTGAGTGGAGATGGCGTCACTGCACTCCAGCCTGGGCAAGACTCCATCTCAAAAAAAACAAAAAACAAAAAACAAAAAAACAAACATCTGGATACCTTATGTTTACATCAGGATCACAGGGCAGAATTTTCCAAAAAGTCCAAGTGACTTAGGACCATATTTAGAGAATAACTGCTCTACATTATATAGTAAAAGTAGCAGTTTATTGGCAGCAGGGAGACTGAGACGGCAAGCCAGCACATCCTCCCACGGGCACATATGTGA
This sequence comes from Pongo abelii, assembly GCF_028885655.2. Lineage (NCBI taxonomy): Eukaryota > Metazoa > Chordata > Mammalia > Primates > Hominidae > Pongo > Pongo abelii. Next base: position 32,554,344 of record NC_071995.2, read on the forward strand.
AATCTATCCTTACTATCTTCAGAGGAGAGCTTGATATTATAAAAGAAGATGTGTAAAATCCTTTGCATTCTTTAAAAAAGAGAGTTTGTACATTTAATATATTTCTCCTTTGGAAAAAAAGTAATCTGCTAAGTCTGGTACAAATAAAAAAAAATCCCACTGATTAGGGATTCAACTCATCAGTTTACCCGCTACCTCCCAACCTTTGTGACGAAAGGCAAAATTAACAAAATAATGTTTTTTTCCAGTCTAATCATTTTAACAGTTGTCTCTAATTCTCAATTTTCCCTTATTTCTTTGACCCTCTTAAAAATGTTTGAAGCAGAGACCAGGCATTCGAGACCAGCCTGGCCAACATGGTGAAACTCTGTCTCTACTAAAAATACAAAAATGTGGCGGGCGCCTGTAATCCCAGCTACTTGGGAGGCTGAGGCAGGAGAATTGCTTGAACCCAGGAGGCAGACATTGCAGTGAGCCAAGATCGTGCCATCACACTCCAGCCTAGGTGACAAAAGCAAGACTCCATCTCAAAAAAAAAAAAAAAAAGTTTGCAGCAGAAAGAAGTATACATAAATGTTATGAGAACTGCAGAGTTTATTATTTTATTTTTTGAGACGGAATCTCTGTCACCCAGGCTGAAGTGCAGTGGCGCAATCTCAGCTAACTGCTACCTCTGCCTCCCAGGTGCAAGCAATTGTCCTGCCTCAGCCTCCTGGGTAGCTGGGATTACAGGCATGCGTCACCATGCCCTGCTAATTTTTGTACTTTTTTTTTTTTTTTGAGACAGAGTCTCAGTCTGTCACCCAGGCTGGAGTGCAATGGCGTGATCTGGGCTCACTGCAACCTCCGCCTTCCAGGTTCAAGTGATTCTCCTGCCTCGTCCTGAGTAGCTGGGATTACAGGTGCACATCCCATGCCCGGCTAATTATTTATTTATTTATTTTTGAGACGGAGTCTCGCTGTGTCGCCCAGGCTGGAGTGCAGTGGCGCCATCTCAGCTCACTGCAAGCTCCGCCTCCCGGGTTCATGCCATTCTCCTGCCTCAGCCTCCCAAGTAGCTGGGACTACAGGCACCTGCCACCACGCCCAGCTAATTTTTTGTATTTTTAGTAGAGACGAGGTTTCACTGTGTTAGCCAGGATGGTCTCAATCTCCTGACCTCCTGATCCACCCGCCTCGGCCTCCCAAAGTGCTGGGATTACAGGCGTGAGCCACCGCACCCGGCCATGCCCAGTTAATTTTTATATTTTTAATACAGGCAGAGTTTCACCATGTTGGTCAGACTGGTCTCGAACTCCTGACCTTGTGATCCGCCCACCTTGGCCTCCCAAAGTGCTGGGATTACAGGCGTGAGCCACCATACCTGGCCGTAATTTTTGTATTTTTAGTAGAGACAGGGTTTCACTATGTTGGTCAGGCTGGTCTCAAACTCCTGACCTCGTGACCCGCCCGCCTCGGCCTCCCAAAGTGCTGGGATTACACGCATGAGCCACCCTGTCTAGCGAGTTTATTTGATTTTTAAACTCTATCAACCATTACCAGCAGAGAAGTCAAATGTAACAAGGTCTATAGAAATGGTCTGAAGGTTATTTTTATTTATTTATTTATTTATTTTTTTTCTTGAGACGAAGTCTTGTTCTGTCACCCAGGCTGGAGTGCAGTGGCTCCGTCTTGGCTCACCGCAAACTCCATCTCCTGGGTTCAAGCAATTCTCCTGCCTCAGCCTCTCGAGTAGCTGGGATTACAGGTGCTAGCCACCATACCCGGCTAATTTTTATATTTTTAGTAGAGACGGGGTTTCGCCATGTTGGCCAGGCTGGTCTCAAATTCTTGACCTCAAGTGATCCACTCACCTTGGCCTCCCAAAGTGCTGGGATTACAGGCGTGAGCCACCATGCCCTGCCTGTTTTTTTTGTTGTTGTTGTTTTTTAAGACAGAGTCTTGCCCTGTTGCCCAGGCTGTAGTGCAGTGGTGCAATCTTGGCTCACTGTAACCTCTGCCTCCTGGGTTCAAGCGATTCTCCTGCCTCAGCCTCCCAAGTAGCTGGCATTACAGGCACGCGCTACAACACCTGGCTAATTTTCGTATTTTTAATAGAGATGGAGTTTCACCATGTTGGCCAGGCTGGTCTCGAACTCCTGATCTCAAATAATCTCCCCACCTCAGCCTCCCAAACTGTTGGGATTATAGGCGTGAGCCACCGCCCAGCCTGAATACTTTTTTGTTTGTTTGGTTTTTGTTTTTTTGAGACAGAGTCTTGGTCTGCTGCCCAGGCTGGAGTGCAGTGGCATAATCTTAGCTCACTGCAGCCTCTGCCTCCCAGGTTCAAGCAATTTTCCTGCCTCAGCCTCCTGAGTAGCTGGGACTACAGGCACATGTCACCACACCCGGCTAATTTTTGTATTTTTAGTAGAGGCGGGGTTTCACCATGTTGGCCAGGCTGGTCTCGAACTCCTGTTCTCAAGTGATCTGCCTGCCTCGTCCTCCCAAAGTGCTGGGATTAAAGGTGTAAGCCACTGTGCCTGGCCCCTGAATACTTTTTAAAGTCAATTACTGGATTAAAAATTAACCACTGTCGGCTGGTCAAGGTTGCTCATGCCTGTAATCCCAGCACTTTGGGAGGCCAAGGTGGGAGGATCACGAGGTCAAGAGATCGAGACCATCCAGGCCAACATGGTGAAACCCCGTCTCTACTAAAAATACAACAACAACAAAAAAATTAGCTGGGCGTGGTGCGTGCCTGTAGTCCCAGCTACTTGGGAGGCCTAGGCAGGAAGATCAGGAGGTGGAGGTTGCAGTAAGCCAAGATCACACCACTGCATTCCAGCCTGGTGACACAGCGAGACTCTGTCTCAAAAACAAACAAAAAATTAAGCACTGTTTAAAGTTTATGTCCTGTTTTACATAAAGGAAAACAAGCTAGATGGCAGCTGTCCTATGAGTGACCAATTTACTGAGCCCCCAGTACATATGGGGCAGGTACAGTTATTAGCCAACAGTGGATTCCATAGGGCCATGTGCAAAGTCTCCTTCTGGGCATCTCTGCTGGAGCCACAGAACTAGCAACATTCCATGGACATGCACAGAAAGGATACAGGGGGCAGCAAAAGGCCTCTCTTCACAGCAAGAAGGGAGGCTGCCTCTGCAAGCTGCAAAAACAGAGCAACTGCCTTTAAAATAAACAAGTGATGATAAAAATAACATCTGGAGGAAAAAACATATTTCAAGATGAAAAATACAGAAGAGAGACTGACTTTTCACAAGAAATGCTTTTATAATACAGTCTAGAAGTAACCCCAGATTTCTTCTGAGATTACTACTGTGCTATTCTTTATTTCTGCTTAAGACAAATGAAACAAACCACTAGGAACTACCTATGAAAATATATCCTATTATTCAACAAACACTGAACTAACTGCTCTTTAATACAGGCTCTCCCAGAATTTTCTAATAAACACCCTAGCTCTTTAGCTGGTGTTCAAATTGTAAAGAGAAGACCACTGTAAAATAGATTTAAGCTAGTATGACATAATGGGGGAAAAACATAAGCAAGATTTCTAAGTTACTTGTTGCCTCAAGTGAACAGCAGTTAGTGCAAGCTGGCATGCAGGGTAAATGGAAAGAATATTGGCCTAGAAGCCAGGAGTCTTGGGCTATAGGTCCAGCTCTGTCTTTGCATGCTTTTAACTCTGGGCAAATCTCTTGGACTTCAATTTAATCATGTCAAATCGGACAAGATGACCTTAAAGATTCCTCTTGGCACTGAGATTCTATGTTGATGACTGAATTTTCTGACCACATAAAATACAAACCAGGAAGGGGAAATTAAAATTCTGTGGAGATAAAACCCAGCAAAAGAAAGGCTATTTGAAATTCAATCACATCTGTACTTCTGGAAAACGCTTAAATAAAGGGGAGTTTGTATATTTAATACATTTCCCCCTTTGAAGTAAGGCAATTTGCTATCTAGCACACACAAAAAAATCCCACTGAGTAGAGACCCGAATGATTGGTTTTACTTGTCGGCAGCATAATACTCATATTAGCACACACAAACACAGAAAGGGACTAAACATAACAAGAAGCAGAGAGCAAAATCGGGAGCGTGAGTTCACATCTCAAGGTCATGTGAGGCATTCTAGAGCTATGTGCACTCACACATGTGTAACATTCAAGTAACACCAAAGACAAGATTGGGGGCACATCTGGTAAAGCACTTTCAAACAAAGAACATACCAGGCAGCACTCAGAGAAGGATTTTTTAGGAAGTCGTGCAGGAGGAGGTGGACCCTGATCCCACTCCCAGAATGCCATGGAGTTCTGACAGACCAAAAGTTCCCCGGAAGGCTAAGAGGATGGAGAAGTGCCAATGACAGGAAAGCAAAAAAGAAAAGGAGAGGGAGAAAGAGACAAGCAGAACAAGCATGCATATGATAAAATCACAGCAAAAGAGAGGGAAGGGAAGAAAATACAGTAGCCAAAAAAAAGCACTACACAGGTGATGCTTCAGTTCTTAATAAAATGTTTAAAATCACATATGTATGAACACAACAAAAACAAGACATGTTTGGGATGATGTTTTCTGCTTTATTTTTACAAATTTGATTCTAGAAAACAGTTAACAAGTCTTCTGACTGCATTTCTCTTTTGATCATAAGAAACAAAACAATCAGGCTGGGCATGGCAGCTCACACCTGTAATCCCAATACTTTGGGAGGCGGAGGCAGGAGCACTGCTTGAGCCCAGGAGTTCAAGACCAGACTGGGCAACATAGCAAGGCACTATATATATATATATATATATATATATATATATATATATATACGTATATACACACACACACACACACACACACACACATATATGCAGATTTCACACAGAAAAAAATCAAAACTTACTTGTTGTATAATTATGGTCTTATTTTCAAAGAGTACAAATAAAGTGTAAGGATCTTAATTTAAAAATAGTTTTAAAACACTTTCAAAAATATAAAGTAGATTTAGAGATTCAAGAAAAAAAAATGGTGCCAGCAAGCCAAGAACAAAGCATAGGCAAGTACATCACACTACTTATTATAATTATGCTTGAAACTCAGAAATGTCTAGGCTTCTCATGTAGACAATTTTTCTCCTATAGGAGACATAGTAACTAAAAATTTATCCTAAACTTGATCTTTACTTGATGTAATACACAGAAAGACTTGTTTTAGAGCCTTATTATAGATGTCTTGAAATTACAAAAATGGAAAAAAGGGTGTTTTCCGCTATATGTCCATACAAAAGGATTAATATTTTAAACTATAACTAAACAGTTTTTTTTTTTTTTTTTGAGACGGAGTCTCGCTCTGTCGCCCAGGCTAGAGTGCAGTGGCGTGATCTCAGCTCACTGCAAGCTCCGCCTCCCGGGTTCACGCCATTCTCCTGCCTCAGCCTCCCGAATAGCTGGGACTACAAGCGCCTGCCACCGCGCCCGGCTAATTTTTTTTTTGTATTTTTAGTAGAGACGGGGTTTCACCGTGTTAGCCAGGATGGTCTCGATCTCCTGACCTCGTGATCCGCCTGCCTCGGCCTCCCAAAGTGCTGGGATTACAGGCTTGAGCCACCGCGCCCGGCTTAAACAGTTTTTTTTTTTAAAGAACATTAAGAATCTACACAATGACATCTGCTGGAAGTTTTATAAGCCTAGTTCATGGCGCTTGCTGTGAGGCACCCCAAGCAGGTAGACCACATACCTCCCTCAAGTCGTTGTCCAGCCCAACATGCTCAGAATGCTGGCGAAGGCGTTCTTTCCTGCGCTGTGCAGTGGCACTCCGACTTACCCAGCGACTGAAACAATCAAATTATTTAAAAATGTGTTCCTTATCTTTAAAATAGAAAGCATTAACCATTCAACACAAAAGACTGACACACACATTTTCAAGTCAATTATTTAAAAAATATATAGCAGCTTTGTTAAAATATAATTAAAATACCATACTATGCACCCATTTAAAACATACAACCAAACGGTTTTTAGTATCTTTCCAGATATGTGCTATCATCACCACAATCAGAATTTTTAAAAACTGAGGTCAAAAAGGCACAGTATCAATACACTTTAGATACTTACATACATAACAATAAGTCAAATCTTAACTGAGTTAGTCCTTGATTATATTAAGACATATAATAGTAATGCCTTGACTTGCTCAAAGTAAATATTATGAATATTTCTTAATACAAAGGAGAATATTCTCAAAACCCATAATTTAGAATTACTTAATTCTAGCATCCTAAAAGAATAGAAATGTATGAAGCTTCCAACTTTTTAAGGAAAGATTTCTATCAAACTTGACTAAGTGCAATGGCTTACACCTGTAATCCTAGCACTTTGGCCTGATCACTTGAGGCCAGGAGTTCGAGACCAGCCTAGGCAACATAGTGAGACTGTCTCTACAAAAAATTTAAAAAATTAGCCTCCTTAGCTACTTGGGAGGCTGAAGTGGGAAGATAATTTGAGCCCAGGAGTTTGGGGCTGCAGTGTGCCATGACTGCACTCCTGCATTCCAGCCTGGATGACAGTGACATCCCGTCTCAAGATAAATAGAAAGATTCAAACTCATAAGAGTGAGTCCTCATCTGTAAAGTCTAAGGGTTGTGCTCAAAGACCACTGTGATTCCTTTTTGCTCTAAAATTTCATGATTGTGTTTCTGAAGTGATAGCTTGTGTTTATCAGTTGTTTTAGAAAATATTTATAATATAAACTCAGTATCAAAATATGCAGGACAAATGAGTTTAAAATAAAACCTGAGCTCTTTTCCAAGGCCTATAAAACTCTAAAGACCTCTGCTTCATTCTGTCTGATCTTATATCACTTCTCCCCTAATTACTATGTTCTAGTATAGTAACCTCCATTCTGTTTCTAAATGATTAATAAAATCAGTGCTAGTTCTGTAATAATCTTCTCCGCTACTAAACTGCTGGTATCAAAACTGCCTTTCAGATGAGATCAGGTGCGTTCAAGGTGGTATGACTGAAGATGTAAGTTGCCTTCCAGTACAAATACCTTTGTTTTTAGTTAATAATGATTCAACTCATGTGCCCTAGATGCAGACCTGCCCTAGATGATATGAGGGGCTTAAAAATATATAATGTTTCCCTTATTCAAAGGTCCTTTTGTGGCCAGCCTAGCTACCTACAGGCTCCAGCTTAGTGTGTAAGACTCAACCACCCAGAGATTATCCTTAACCACTCCTTTCTATCATCTTCATTCAGTGAAGAATTTGGAACCTGGCTCAGTTTTCTTTTCTTCCCTGCTACGGGAAGTACAAAGACTATATAGATAACTTTGTCTTAAAATTCTGGGGTCGTCTAACATGCAACTTCACCTCCACTCAGCTTTAGACGCAACCAGGACATCACACTAAATCAAATGGTCATCCAGAACTCCTCTACAAATCCAATGGTCATCCAGAACTCCTCTACCTCAGAAATCCTGAACTCCACCATCTTAGCCACTGACCCCCATCTCCCATTACATTAGCCCTTCCATGCCTGGACTCTCACTTAAGACCCCTTGTGCTTTCTCATCTTTCTGTTATGAACATAAATTCTGTGGGAAGCCACCTAAACTACTCCCATTCTAGCACTCTCTCCTCTGTAATAATCCTCTACTTCCCTCCTTACCTGCCCACCAGAGCCCCAAACCCCAGATGAAGACTATCCCCTCATTTCCCTATTCCCGTACCCACACAGACTAGTTCCCAATTTCCCTCACGACTACCCATGAATCACTTCACCTGCCTTTTATCAACTCTTCCCCATTCTCCTCAAAGACTACTGCAAACTCTTCACTCTCAGGTACCCTTGCCTCCTTCTTCCTGCCCTCTACTTAGACAATGCACACACATAAACATCCTCATCTTTCTTCTAATCTCAAAGTATAAAATATATTAGTCAAGGCTCAAAACTGTGTCTTCCATCTGCATCCTTGACCAATTCTCCCGTCTTTTCAACCCGCTCCATTAGTCACCTCCTTTGCTGTACCACCAATCTTTCTCTCAGTGGAATCTCTCCAGCTGACAAGCATGTTGGTCTCCCTCGTGGCCCTCTGTAGTCATGTTAACATCTGTTTCTTCACACCTCTGATGTAAAAATTCTTAAAATATTTAGATGTAAGACTTCTACTTATTTACGTTTGGATCTTCAGTTCATTTCAAATCAGCTACTTCCCTTGAAAACGCTTTTTAAAGTTTTTTTTAGTTTGTTTGTTTGAGATGGAGTCTTGTTCTGTCGCCCAGGCTGGAGTACAGTGGCGCAGCCTTGGCTCACTGCAACCTCCACCTCCTGGGTTCAAGTGATTCTCCTGCCTCAGCCTCCCAAATAGCTGGGATCACAGGTACACACCACCACACCCGGCTAATTTTTGTATTTTTAGTAGAGATGGGGTTTCACCATGTTGGCCAGGCTGGTCTCGAACTCCTGACCTTCATGTGATCCGCCCACCTCGGCCTCCCAAGTAGCTGGGATTACAGGTGCAAGCCACCAATGCTCAGCTAATTTTTGTATTTTTTGTAGAGACAGGGTTTTACCATGTTGCCTAGATCAATCTTGAACTCCTGAGCTCAATGCAATCTGCCTGTTTCAGCCTCCCAAAGTGCTGGGATTACAGGTGTGTCTGTTCCCAGCTGCCTAAAAACCCTTTTTTTTTTTTTTTTTTGAGACAGAGTCTCAGGCTGTCACCCAGGCTGGAGTGCAGTGGCGTGATCTCACTGCAACCTCCGCCTCCCGGGTTCAAGTGATTCTCCTGCCTCAGCCTCCCAAGTAGCTGGGACTACAGGTGTGTGCCACCACACCCGGCTAATTTTAGTATTTTTTAGTAAAGACAGGGTTTCATTATGTTGGCCAGGCTGGTCTCGAACTCCTGACCTCAAGTGATCTGCCCGCCTCGGCCTCCCAAAGTGCTGGCATTACAGGCATGAGCTACCATGACCAGCCCTGAAAATTCTCTTGATGAAGCCACTGAAACCCCTAACTGCCAAGTCCAATGGCTATTATTCGATCCTTAGCTTACTCAAAACCTTTTCTACATTTAATACTGCTGATCGCTCTTTCTACTTTAAAGCTCCTGCAATTTTCTTTTTTTTTTTGGAGACAGAGTTTTGCTCTTGTCACCCAGGCTGGAGTGCAATGCCACAATCTCGGCTCACGGCAACCTCTGCCTCCCAGGTTCAAGCAATTCTCCTGCCTCAGCCTTCCAAGTAGCTGGGATTACAGGCATGTGCCAACACGCCCAGCTAAGTTTTGTATTTTTAGTGGAGACGGGGTTTCACCATGTTGGCCAGGCTGGTCTGGAACTCCTGAGCTCAGGTGATCTGCCCGCCTCAGCCTCCCAAAGTACTGGGATTACAGACGTGAGCCACCGTGCCCGGCCCAGCCCCTGCAATTTTCAACCTCGGTGTTTCCAATGAAATAAGTTCTCTCACCTCTGAGCCTTTCTCCATGAAGTTTTCTCCCAACTTTTATTCACCTTTCAGATAGATTAGAGGCCACTGCTTCCAGAAAGTGTTCTATGACTCTTCCAAATCTAAGTTAGCTACCCATCCTGTACGCCTCAATTATAGTATCTATCACAGAGTATTATAGTTACTTATCTCCATTTTCTATAAAATCTCCTCTAGAAGAGCCAATATCTTGTCTGTCAGCCGTCTTATTGGCAAAGTCTACTATATCACCTGCCCCCCCCTTTTTTTTTTTTTTTTTGAGACGGAGTCTCGCTCTGTCATCCAGGCTGGAATGCAGTGGCACAATCTTGGCTCACTGCAAGCTCTGCCTCCTGGGTTCATGTCATTCTCCTGCCTCAGCCTCCCGAGTAGCTGGGACTACGGGCACCCGCCAGCATGCCTGGCTAATTTTTTGTATTTTTAGTAGAGACAGGGTTTCACTGTGTTAGCCAGGATGGTCTCGATCTCCTGAACTTGAGATCCTCCGGCCTCAGCCTCCCAAAGTGCTGGGATTACAGGTGTGAACCACCATGCCTGGCCATCACCTGCCCCTTCTATAAATACAATTAAGTAAACAGAGATGCAGTCTAACATTCAGGTTTACAGATGTTCATCACAGCATATATATATTGTAATAACTAACTGTATTTCCTTTATTCCAAGACTCACATTTTGGCTTTTAAATGTTCCTGAAATTAGGATGCATCTTTCAGTCCATATGCATGTTTAATATATACCTTTTCCTAAAAGCCTTTGAGTTAATTGCAGATCTTACAACCAACAGTAGAATCAAGTAAATATACTCAAAACAACCGAAATGTTCAACAGTAGAGGGTAGTATACAATGAAATCTCATGCAGTCATTAAAAAATTCAAATTTCTAATAATAAATATGAGAATGCTCACGACACAGTAATAAAAAAGGTATAACATTCTATAAACATTTTAATTTTGTTTCAAAAACAAGATGTGTGCACTCCCGTTCTCCTGCTCCCCCATCCTTGCTATGTAAGAGCATAATATCACATTTTAACATTCCATGGTGATGGGATTCTGAGTGGTTAAAAATTAACCCCATCACTTTCTAATATTCCAGATTTTTTTTTTTTGAGACGGAGTCTCACTCTGTCACCCAAGCTGGAGTGCAGTGGCTTGATCTCAGCTCACTGCAACCTCTGCTGCTCAAGTGATTCTCCTGCCTCAGCCTCCCGAGTGGCTGGAATTACAGGCTCCAGCCACCGTGCCCGGCTAATTTTTGTATTTTTAGTAGAGATGGGGTTCCACCATCTTGGCCAGGCTGGCCTTGAACTCCTGACCTTGTTATCCACCTGCCTTGGCCTCCCAAACTGCTGGGTTTACAGGCATGAGGCACTGTGCCTGGCCAATATTCCAGATTTTTAAAGAGCAAACATTGTATCAATCTATTTTTTAAAATTTTCTCAGCTCTTACCTATCATCCTCATGAACTGTATTCATTACACTATCCTAAGAATACTTACTTTTTTTACATTGGTATCAAGGAAGGTAGCCCCTCTCAAAATAGTTTCTTAAGAAGAGGAGTAGCTTTATGGTTTATATCAGGGAAAAATGTGCAAAGATCTAGTTACAGATCTTTGAAATGGAATCCCTGGAAATGTCTCCAAAGCAAAAGAGCAATGTAAGACTGTAAAAAGGATACAAAAAGAATCGGGGGTGATTGAAAATTACGATCCACAAAAAACACATTAAGATTCTGAAACAGAATATAAACACAACCTGAAGATCTTTAAAGGTGAAGAATAGAATATAAATAACAAACAAAATGTACAAAGACCTGGGTGTAGATCTTTGATACTGAGGCCTTGAAAATAGCCCTGTAGCAAAAAAGGTCAGCATAACACAAAGTTTGCTCAGGGATTTTAAAAATTAGGGTTAATGGGCAAGGTAGTCCAAATAAATAGTAAAAATATGAAACAGAATATAAATACTAGCTAATGTACTTATATAATAAATGAAAAGAAGGCGCAAAAATATAAATGGCATAAAACTGTGTCCTTGGCAGGCAGAAAAGGATAAAGATTAACTTAAATATAACTAGCTCTTACTATACACTCTGTGGGACAAAATGGCCTACTTAATTTTATTTTCAAAACAGGGAAATGAGCACTGCTTAAGAAAATTGCTATGAAGTCCACACATTCCTGGTCTTGTTAAGTAATTAATTTATTCTTTGCATTATTAAACTTTATTTACTAAGCATAATTTTACCAATGATAATCACAATTGCTGAAATACTAAAGACTGCTTATTTGGTTCTGTCTTGTAAACAGCATATGAAGTTCTCTCTAACAGCTGATCCACAGGCATGGTTATAAATCCATTTACCCTGCAATTGTTCTGAGATCTTTTCTCTTGACTATATCTACCTGAAAATGTAATGACTGAGGCTTAGTGTGGAAATGGGAAACCGTAAGATTATATATAAGACAAAAGCAAGAAAATAAGGCTACAAGATTTCAAAATAAAACTCCTCCCTCCTAAGCACTCCCTACTTTTCTTTCCCACTTTGTTTTTCTTCATAACTCTTACCATCTGACACGTTATTTGACATATTAGGTTCCTTTTTTTTATTTGTACTTGAAAGCAGAGATTTTTGTTGTTTTGTTCATTAATAAACTCGTGGTGACTAGGACAGTCCTCACATATAGTAGGAGTTCCATAAATATTTGCCAAATGAATGAATGAACAATCTAATGCCATCAAAAGGAAACAAAAGCACCAGGTGCAGTGGCTCACGCCTGTAATCCCAGCACTTTGGGAGGCCGAGGTGGGCGGATCACCTGAGGTCAGGATTTCTAGACCAGCCTAACCAACATGGTAAAACCCTGTCTCTACTAAAAAAAAAAATTAGCCTGGCATAGTGGCGCATGCCTGTAATCCCAGCTACTCAGGGAGGCTGAGGCAGGAGAATCGCTTGAACCTGGGAGGTGGAGGTTGCGGTGAGCCGAGATTGTACCATTGTACTCTGGCCTGGGCAACAGAGCGAGACTCCGTCTCAAAAAAAAAGAAAACAAAAACTGTTAAACTAATAGTCTATCCAGATCAAAGTGATTCGAACAATTAGGATACTTCACAAATAAAAGAAAAAATAAACAAACTGATGGCTAATCTGTTTTTATGGAAAATTCTCTTAATTATCATCCACTTCTGAAAAATAGAATATTGTATCTAGTACCATTATCTGGAAAGTTTGAACCCTCACAACCATCAATATCTATTAGCACATTTTTTTCTTTTTTTAAACTAAAGATGAGGTCTCACTATGCTGCCTATGCTGGAGGTTATTCACAGACACAATCATTGCACATTGTGGCTTCCAACTCCTGGCCTCAAGGAATACTTCCTCCTCAGCCTCCCAGTAGGTAGTACTGGGGAGTGCCACCAGGCCTCGCTTCTTAGCACATTTTTTAAGTTCAGTGTGTATAAAAGCAGGGCCATCGCTTCACTGGAGGGTGAAACCCTGCAAACTAAGGCAAGTACAATAAAAATTTCAGTCATTAGTTATTTGCTTCTGTCTTGTAAGCAGCATATTAAATGCTCTTGTAACAATTTTCCTCCCCAAGACTTTAGTACAAACATGTGCATTTTCTACAAGAGGAGAAAATTTCATTCTGAATATATAACTTTTCCATATTTCTAGTGAATCATCCTCTAGTACTGTCTTCATTAAAGTTTAGACAGCCTTTTAAAATGAAAGGTCAATCAAACGAAGGGTTTTTTGTTTTTTTGAAAGAGGGTCTTTGCAAGGTTGACCAGGCTGGAACGCAGTGATGTGATCACATCATGGCTCACTGCAGCCTAGACCTCTCAGGTTCAAGTGATCCTCCCACCTGAGCCTCACCAGTAGCTGGGACTATAGTTGCATGCCTGACTGCCTCCCAGGCTCAAGTGATTCTCATGCCTCAGCCTCCCAAGTAGCTGGCATTACAGGCATGCACCACCACACCCAGCTAATTTTTATATTTTTAGTAGAGACGGGGTTTCGCCACATGGGCCAGGCTGGTCTTTAACTCCTGGCCTCAAGTGATACACTCGCTTAGGCCTCCCAAAGTGCTGGGATTACAGGCATGAGCCACCACGCCTGGCCTAATTTAAAAAAAAATTTTTGTAGGGGCTTGGCCTGGTGGCTCACACCTATAATCCCAGCACTTTGGGAGGCCAAGGAGCTCAGGTTGCTTGAGCCCAGAAGTTCAAGACCAGCTTGGGCAATAAGGCAAAATCCTGTCTCTATAAAAAAATACAAAAATTAGCTAGGTGTGGTGGCATGTGCTTTTAGTTCCAGCTACTTGGGAGGCTGAGGCGGGAGATCACGTGAGCCTGGGGAGGTCAAGGCTATAATGAACCATGATCGGGCCACAGCACTCCAGCCTGGGCAACAGAGCGAGACCTTGTCTCAAAAAAAAAATATGTATTTTTTTTAGAGACAGGGTCTTCCTATGTTCCCCAGGCTGGTCTCAAACTCCTGGGCTCAAGTGATCCTTCCTGCCTTGTACTAATAAAGTGTTGAGATTACAGGCGTGAGCCACCGTGCCTGGCCCAAGTTTTTTTTTTTTTGAGACAGGGCCTCGCTGTGTTGCCCAGGCTGGATAATAGTGGTGATCATAGGCCACTGCAACCTCCAACTCCTGGGCTCAAGTGATCCTCCCATCTCAGCTTCCCAAGTAGCTAGGGAAACAGGCATGTGCCACCACACCCAGCTCCAAATGAAGTTGTTGTTGTTGCTGTTTTTAATCCACAATTCTTTTTAATACTATTTTTATTTTTTGAGACAGGGCCTCTCTCTGTTCCCCATGTTGAAGTGCAGTAGTGCAATCACAGCTCACCGTAGCCTCAACCTCCCGGGGCTCAAGTGATTCTCTCACTTGAGTAAATGGGACTATAGGTGCACACCACCATGTCCAGATAATTTTTGTATCTTTTTTGTAGAGACAGGGTTTCGCCACATTGGTTAGGCTGGTCCTGAACTCCTGGGCTCAAGCTATCTGCCTGCCTCGACCTCCCAAAGTGCTGAGGTTATAGGCGTGAGCCACCATGCCTGGCCACAATTCTTTTACTTTACTGTTTGGTGTTCCTTTTCTAAATATTTAAAAGGATACTAATATGAAATTTTCTTTTCAAAAAATTTTCTCTTTAGCTCTTCAAGAGGGAAGATGGAGCCTAAGAATATATCTTGCTACCCAAAGTACTATCCTGTCTTCTCTGGAACCACTCCTCTTAACAGAACCCAGTTTAAGGCAGAGGTGAGACATCTGAAGGCTCTTTCATCTGGAAAGATCTCATTAGACTGGTGTGACAGGCTGTTGCTAAACTGTCTTATGTTCTCCTAAAAGCTGGAAAAGGCAAGGAAGGATCATTCCCTAGAAGCCTCGAAGGGAGCGTGGCCCTACCAATTCCTTGATTTCAAATTTCTACCTCCCAAAACTGTGGAACAATAATTTCTGTTGTTTTAAGCCACTGAGTTTGTGGTTCTTTGTTATAGCAGCCCTAGGAAACTAATACAGATGATAAAGGTCTAACCTTTCTAAATTCCATTAGATAGTATTATCATTATATTTAAATCGCCATTTAAAGTGTGGCTTTTCCAAGTGTACTTTGCTTGAAAAAGAAAAAAAAAATCTCTAGCCTTTGTTTTTTTTTTTTTTTTTTAAATGATGGATTTAAAGGTCAAGCACTCACAGAAGTGTCAATCCATATTCAAATGCATTAATGTGGTCTTGAAAAAAGTAATCAGATAGATGTTTAATAGTTAAGCATTGTCCATTTGAGTTGCAGAGCACCCCACCCTTCATTCATTCCTTCAACCAACTACTCAAGTGAAGAACGTGCTTACTTGTTATTGGTTGGTCCTGTTGCCAAGACATCGGACTGTAACTTTGGAAAGAACCCCTGCTCATATTTGCCTTGACCAATTTTCATATCAAGTAGATGTGGGTGGATTGCAGTGTGATCCATTTTCATCAGTCTCTGCTCAATTGATTGGGCTATAAATTAAATTTATAATAAATTAGAGACATTTCATTGCTAGCCCTTCAAAAATAATGCTTCCTCCACTCATGCACCTACAGAGAACCCAATCACTCTGACACTGAAACAGATATTGTGTGTGTGTGTGTGCACGCACGCACACGTGCGTGTTTTGAGACAAGAGTTTCGCTCTTATTGCCCAGGCTGGGGTGCAATGGCGCGATCTCGGCTCATTGCAATCTCTGCCTCCTGGGTTCAAAAGATCCTCCTGCCTCAGCCTCCCAACTGGCTAAGAATGCAGGCATGCGCCACCAGTTCCAGCTAGTTTTGTATTTTTAGTAGAGATGGAGTTTCATCATGTTGCTCAGGCTGGTCTTGAATTCCTGACCTCAGGTGATCCACCCTCCTTGGCCTCCCAAAGTGCTGGGATTACAAGCATGAGCCACCACGCCCAGTCCTGAAATAGATTTTTACAAGGGCTCTTCAGAAATTAGCATAATGTAAGTATAAAAAGTTAACTTTAAGTAAATATTGGATGATTAATTTTCATGGTATTTTCTGCCTTTGTCAAAATCAGGGCAGCGGGGCTGAAAAGCCTACAAGTTTGTATTGAAACAGTTTCCCTTAAGTGAGAAATTTAATATTCTTACACAAAAATACGGTTCTAAGTACAACATTAAAGAAAATGATAGTAAATAAAATATTTTTCTTGAGCTAAAATACAAGTTAAAGAGAAGACGCAAGCACAATGGCCTTACTAACTTTACTTCTTTGTACAAAGACCTGTTAAATATTCGTGGTTCTCCATCTGTAAAAACAAGGAACGGTGTGAAGTTTATTACCTCACTTTTAGCAGCAGTCACATTCTCATTAGTAGGAGTCATTTAGGAGTGTTTATTAGATCAAGAAGGTAATACAGCAAAAAGTCATATAAGCAGGTATTTAGAAAATGTCCAAAGGATAAGAAACTGGCCTTTTGAAGAATAAAATAGGTCAATGTTAAGATAAGATTACTAAACATTTCTGTTTTAAAACCACTAAGAGTCAGGGATGTTGGAAGATGTCTCAAAGTCCCCAGAAACAGTGATCTATTTCTCAGGTAAACAAACAAATAAATAAAACCTGATCTTAAACATTTTAATCAACTGAGTTGTCAAGAGAAAATATATTTTAGAAGCAAGACTAGGTCTCTGATCCTCTGCCTAGAGATTACTTAAAAGGGGAGAACAAACAGTAATGGTAGTTGTGTGATAAACAGAACACACTGTGGGAGCTGCTAATTTTGTGACTTAAGAACAAGATGCCTTTATAAATATTTCATAGAATCAGTTTATGTTGCCCCTTTTCCTTTTTTTTTAGACGGAGTCTAGGCTGGAGTGCAATGGTGCAATCTCAGCTCACTGCAACCTCCACTCCCGGGTTCAAGTGATTCTCCTGCCTCAGCCTCCCGAGTAGCTGGGATTACAGGCACCTGCCACCATGCCCAGCTAATTTTTGTATTTTTGGTAGAGATGGGGTTTCACCACATTGGCCAGGCTGATCTCGAACCCCTGACCCCAAATGATCTGCCCTCCTCAGCCTCCCAAAGTGCTGGGATTACAGGCGTTAGCCATCGTGCCTGGCCACAGTGGTATATTTTCAAGAGTATTATATAATTTCTGTGATGACAGTGGGAGTACCAAACTCTCTGAGAGGCTGAAAGAAAATCTATTTTAATTGGAAAGACTTTCTGGAAGCACACAATTAAGGTATTGGTGCTTAGTTCTATCTAAAAAATTCCATCAGGAAGGGAGAAATGGAATTTGCGCAACAAGGCATTATGCTATTCACATGGCTATTAAGGCACTGGAAGTCATTTTATTCTCTGAACAAGGATAGACAATTTCATTAATTCTACTTTCTCAATTTCCAAAACCACATAGGTAATTGCCACCTCCTGAAGGGGCTCCAAGGATCTACCCTGATTCATGGGAATACAACAGGGTGATGTTTCTATGGTTACATAAAAGACATCATTTACATACTTCTCCCTTACATATGCTAAAGCTTCAGCATCATCATTCCTGACTTTGATCTATTTAAGTAAAGTGGGAAAGGCAAGCAAGCAAGAGAGGCAGATCAAGGAAGCTCCACATTTGCTGCCTCCTTTTTCTCCAGAGGAAAAGTTGCTGTCAAATAACTCCAACATTTGAAGGGAAAGAAATAAAAAGGAGGGCCGTCAGGTGATAGGTAGCTGCTTATCTGGCAAAGAACAGGTTAGGGACCAGGCATAATCGTATAAAATAAGTGTGGACTAGTACGTTTTACATAGTTCTTTCTTGAATGAACAGCTAACATGATGTTAAGGCTTCCTGTGCCAGAAATCAGACCTGGATTCAAACCATGGCTCGACCAATCACTAGCTATGCAACCACCAACCACAGGCAAGTTACTTAACCTCTCAGTTTTCTCAATTGTAAAATGAGGGCAGTAATAAAACAAAATAAAAATAAGTATTCCAGGCCAGACATGATGGCTCATGCCTGTAATCCTAGCATTTTGGGAGGCCAAGGCAAGTGTTTTGTTTGAGCTCAGGAGTTCGAGACCAGCCCGAGCAACATGGTGAATCCCTGTCTCTACCAAAAATACAAAAAATTGGCCGGGCATGGTGGCATGCATTTGTAGTCCCAGCTACTTGGGAGGCTGTGGTGGGAGGATCACTTGAACCCAGGAGTCAGAGGTTGCAGTGAGTCGAGATGGCCCTACTGCACTCCAGCCTGAGTGACAGCGAGATTCTGTTTCAAAAAAAAAAAAAAGGGTGCTGGGCTCACACATGTAATCCCAGCACTTTGGGAAAACTGAAGCAGGTGGATCACTTGAGCCCAGGAGTTCAAGACCAACCAAGATAAGATAATAACCTGAGCAATATGGTGAAACCCTGTCTCTACAGAAAACACAAAAAATTACCCGAGGGTGGTGGCACATGCCTGTAGTACCAGTTCCCCAGGAGGGTGTGGTAGGAACATCACCTGAGCCCAGGAAGTTGAGGCTGCAGTAAGCCATGATGGCACCACTGCACTCCAGCCTAGGCAACAAGTGAGACCCGGTCTCAAAAGAAAAAAAAAAATTCATGAACACCTGGCATGATGACTGACATAGTAAATACTCATGTTGGCTATTAACATGATTATTTATTTAGTGGACTATATTACACTCCTAGACGAGACTGGCTAAGACTCAGATTTAACTGCTTTCTTTTTATTTTTTTGAGACAGAGTCTTGCTCTGTTGCCCAGACGGGAGTGCAGTGGTGCCACATTGGCTCACTGCAACCTCCGCCTCCCCGGTTCAAGTGATTCTTCTATCTCAGCCTCCCTACTAGCTGGGATTACAGGCACATGACACCACACCTGGCTAATTTTTGTATTTTTAGTAGAGATGGGGTTTCGCCATGTTGGCCAGGCTGGTCTTGAACTCCTGACCTCAAGTGATCCGCTGGCCTCGGTCTTCCAAAGTGCTGGGATTAAAGGTGTGAACCATCACGCCCGGCCTGAGTCAGATTTAATTTCAATAAATGAAGCCATTATAATTAATGGCACTACTAAAGCAAAGATACTGTTTTAGTATGTAAATTAAACAGAATCTAAGATTTACTGTTTTAAATAAATACTTATCCTTTCTTGGATATAGAGAAGAGGTGAGAAGTAAAATGAAACATAAGGCCGGGCGCGGTGGCTCATGCCTGTAATCCCAGCACTTTGGGAGGCCGAGGCGGGCGGATCATGAGGTCGGGAGATCGAGACCATCCTGGCTAACACGGTGAAACCCCGTCTCTACTGAAAATACAAAAAATTAGCCGGGTGTGGTGGCGGGCGCCTGTAGTCCCAGCTACTCGGGAGGCTGGGGCAGGAGAATGGCGTGAACCCGGGAGGTGGAGCTTGCAGTGAGCCGAGATGGCGCCACTGCACTCCAGCCTGGGCAACAGAGTGAGACTCCGCCTCAAAAAAAAAAAAAAAAAAAAAGAAAAAGAAAAAGAAACACAAGTAGCAAGACAGAAATTAACATTTTTTCCATTTAGGCAATAAAGAGAATAAAAACAAAAGTCAGGCTGGACACGGTGGCTCACACCTGTAATCCCGGCACTTTGGGAGGCTGAGGAGGGCAGATCACCTGAGGTCAGCAGTTCGAGACCAGCCTGGCCAACATGGTGAAATCCCATCTAAATAAAAAATACAAAAATTAGTCAGGCGTGGTGGTGCATGCCTGTAATCCCAGCTACTTGGGAGGCAGAGGCAGGAGAAACATTTGAACCTGGGAGGCGGAGGTTGCAGTGAGTCAAGATCGCGCCACTGCACTCTAGCCTGGGTGACAGAGTGAGATTCATCAAAAACAAAAACAAAAACAAAAATCGTAGCAACCTTCCAGACATACTTGATTCAATTTATTATTGTTTTTCCTCTTCTAAGAGAAGAGGAACGTCAAGTAGGAGCAGGACTCAGAAAGAAAAATTTACTAAGCATTTTGTGATATAGTACCAGGATTAGCCATGAAGTCTAAAACTGAAAATTAATTTTGTTGTACATAAGGCCAACAATTTGTGGGAAAAAAGCGATAATGGATTTTAATTTAATTTAAAAGGCATGGCAAATGTACCTGCTTCTTTTAAAGTGCTGCATTTCTGATATATAGATGTCCGCAAGGTGGGTGCCCTTACATTATACAGCCTTATCTTATCAATCCGAGTGTCAAAGACCCGAAGCAAAGGATCTTTCTCTTCCCACTGAGACATAATTTTATTATCAATAAAGGTGGCAAACATCTGTGTTTCAATGAAGCGTGAAAGAAATGGCAGGTAAGGCTCAGGCTGGTCAGACAGAAAGGAAGCCTGTAATGAGATAATTAGGAAATTATTAGTGCAAAGAGACCATCTCAACACTACATGATAAGCCTGAAAATTATGTTAACTCAGGACATTCCTTTTAAATCTTATAGAACTGACACTTGAAATTCAAAAATCCTTAAAAATCCACTTTTCTTTCCATTTTCCTAAATTCAGAGAATGTAGGTCACTTAGGTCTTTAGCACTGATCTTACCTTACAAAATTTACATTCTGATCCTTATGACCATTATGTAGCAGAGAGGGCATCAGTAATGAAAGATGGCAGAGAAGTTGCTATACGATTGTCAATCATCCACTTTGCTTGTAGTTAAAAATTTTTATCCCTTTCCCCAACGAGTTGTAATTTCGTTTTTTTTTTTCTTTGAGACGGAGTCTCACTCTGTCGCCCAGGCTGGAGTGCAGTGGCACAATCTCGGCGCACTGCAAGCTCCGCCTCCCGGGTTCATGCCATTCTCCTGCCTCAGCCTTCTGAGTAGCTGGGACTACAGGCGCCTGCCACCACACCTGGCTAATTTTTTTGTATTTTTAGTAGAGACGGGGTTTCACTGTTAGCCAAGATGGTCTCAATCTCCTGACCTCATGATCTGCCCGCCTCGGCCTCCCACAGTATTGGGATTACAGGCGTGAGCCACCGCGCCCGGCTACGAGTTGTCATTTCTTCTGTTCTCTATTCCTAGCCTATGAAATATACTTTCAAGCCATAAGGTAGTGAGATGATTAACTGATACAATAAAGATAAACACATCAGCATTAATCTTAAAAAAGACTTGGAATTTATGCTTATGGGTGAAGTTCTTTTGTTCTTCTTCAAGTGAATGCTTTTCTAGACTCTTTTAACTCCGTGAGAAATCAATAGACGAGTGTTAAGCCAAGGAAAAATTCCTTCCACACCTGTGCCGCCACAACAGTCTCAGCCTTAACAACTAAAAAAGGCACTGCCTGGAAGCTGGGCATGGTGATGGCCACCTACAGTCCCAGCCACTAGGGAGGCTGAAGCCGGAGGATCCTGTGAGCCCAGGAGTATGAGGCCAGCCTAAAGAAACATAGTGAAACCCCATTTCCAAAAAAACAAACTAAAAAAACAAAGCATTGCCTGAAAAACCATCAGAAGCAAACCTTTGGAGAACATGTACAATAAGCTGTACACCTTTCCTGTTACTAGCCTGTCTGATGCATGGGATGGTTCAGTACATCGTAATCAGTTCCTAATTAAAAGTGTCATTTTTTTTTCTGTTGTTCTTCCATGCTCATGTGTGTACAGGGATTCTACATTCAATGCAGTACTAAAATTTGGAAGTAAATTTGGAAGTAAATTCCTATTTTGGTTGCTGGGTTGGTTTTTATTTTTGTATGGCAGAAGCCAGAAGGGGAAAGGGGAAAGAGGAAAGAGAAATAAGTTCTGATATAAGGTGACTTTTAAAAATACTCATCAGCTTCTTGCTAGCATATTTACTTTCATTCTGAAATTTAGGAGGTCTTTTTAAAATTTCCTTATAGAAATCCACTTATTCACTTTAAGTAGTTCCATAGTTCAGGTGTATATACATAAATCCGAATAACCACAGAAAGATTCACAGTAGTCTCTAGAAATCAGTTCACCTTCACCAATAAACATCTTACTTTTCATATATCAAATAGCCTTTTTTTTTTTTTAAAAACGTGGGCCAAAGATCTGGCTTTTGATATTCAGACCCTCATAGACTATAAAATTTTAGGTCAACAAAGATTTGGCTTGTACGACTAGCATGTCCTGCAAATTTTCCTAGTGAAAGGTACTTACAAGCCTTCTGGAATCCAACAGAAAATTTTCATTTCTTTAGGGGTTATGTAAAAAGAATTCCATTTATATAGTTTGAGGCTACATAAAGATTAAGAAGGAAGGAAGTATCAGGGCTTGATTCAGGTAAGAATTTGAATTGTCCCAAGGATAAACCATGGATATACATAGATTAGATCTTTTTTTTTTTTCTTTTTTTTTTTTGAGACAGAGTCTCGCTGTCGCCCAGGCTGGCGTCCAGTGGCATGATCTCGGCTCACTGCAAGCTCTGCCTCCTGGGTTCATGCCATTCTCCTGCCTCAGCCTCCCAAGTAGCTGGGACTACAGGTGCCCACCACCACGCCTGGCTAATTTTTTTGTATTTTTAGTAGAGAAGAGGTTTCACCATGTTAGCCAGGATGGTCTCGATCTCCTGACCTCGTGATTCGCCTGCCTCGGCCTCCCAAAGTGCTGGGATTACAGGCGTGAGCCACCGCGCCCGGCCCACAGATTAGTTCTAAGCTAGATAGGAAAAAGCATGGAAAATGGTTAAGACTAACGAAAAAGGAACCTAAGGGCATACACTTAAAGAAGTGAAGTCTTGTTAATATTAAAGAAGTTTTCTCAAACATAAGTGCATCAGAATGCTTTTGTAGTTCATAAATGTAATAATTGGCTTTTCATGCTCATGTGTGAGATGTACCTTCCTCAAACTTTGTTACCATGTTGGAACATTACCTGTCTGATGTGGGGAAAAACAAAGAACACCAGAACATAACTGTTCAACATATAATATCATCCTCCAACAGAAAAAATATCTGATGAAGTCAAAAATTGTCTTTTATTTGTTTTTTTCAGACAGGGTCTCACTCTCTAGCCCAAGCTGGAGTGCAGTGGCATCATCTTGGCTCACTGCAGCCTCAACTTCTGAAGCTCAAGTGATCTCAACTCAGCCTCCAGAGTCATTGGGACCAGAGGAGCACACCACCATGCCTGGCTAATTTTAGAATTTTTTGTAGAGATGAGTTCTCACTATGTTGCCTAGGCTGGTCTCACACTCCTGGCCTCAAATGATCCTCCAGCCTCAACCTCCTAGTGTTGGGATTACAAGTGTGAGCCACCATGCCCAGCCACTATTATATACCTTTATGAAAATTTTCAATTATTTCCAAAAATTCTCCAATATTGTAGATTAGCCTCTTGGAATGTATCAGACCCTTTAGAAGGCCTTTCATGACCCAAAGAGGCCACTCAGTGAAACCCATGATACATTCTAATAGCAGTATTATACCTCAGCAATCACAGAGGTAAAGAACTAAACTGTACCCTGGTGACCTAAAAGAGTTACTATACAACCCTAAGTGCATCTATCTGAAAAATAAAATCTGGGAGATAGGTGAAAAAAAACTGGCAGAAGAATCCAGTACCCCTTAGAAATCACAGGACAAGGAAAGCTGGTATATTTTCTGACTTCCCTTTCCAAAATCTTTGGAATTGTTTTACACTTACAGCCATAAAACTTAATTTAGTCACTCTTTTTCTCCTTTGATCTTAAAATGAGACAGAGAAATTTGGCTTCTGAAACCAAATTGTTAACTTTACATGGACAAGTTGTGACTTCCTGATAGGATAAAGACTAAATAAATGATTTCTAGACTAAATAAATAGATTTCTTCAAAAAGGAGTAGGCTTATTTAACCATACTTGATCATAAAGTAAGAGTAAATAAAACTGTTATAAGGTCAAACAGATTTGGAAAACCTGCAAAATGTAAGAGTTTCTATAATTTCTTTTTTTTCTTTTTCTTTTTCTTTTTTTTGAGATAGAGTCTCTTTCTGTTGCCCAGGCCAGAGTACAGTGGCGTGATCTTGGCTCACTGCAACCTCTGCCTGCCGGGTTCAAGCAATTCTCCTGCCTCAGCCTCCTGAGTAGCTGGGACTACAGGTGTGCGCTACCATGCCTGGCTAATTTTTTGTATTTTTCGTAGAGACGGGGTTTCACCATATTGGCCAGGCTGGTCTCAAACTCCTGACCTCGTGATCCATCCACTTCGGCCTCCTAAAGTTCTGGGATTACAGGCATGAGCCACCGTGCCCGGCCTGAGTTTCAATAATGTAAGCATCTTTAAGGTAAAGAAAAATTGAAAATGAGATTACAGGCAATTTAACACACAATTTAATGACCAGTTCAATGAGCTGGTTTATTTGCTCTCTTGTAAAATTATTTTATCTAATGTAAAAATACTTGGTAAAGAAAAGTTCTTAATGGGCTGGAAGACAAAAAGTCTGCATTTAAAAAAGGTTAACAAAACCAATAATATATGGATAAGCAAAGGCACCAAAGAATAAAAAATTTAAAAATGTTAAAATCAATAATAAAGCCACTAATAACCACAAAAGGAAAACTATGGTTCTTTTTACTTTGTCAAAGTTCTGCATCTGTTCCCGGTTGGTCAGCCAGGATTCCATGTCCTGGGCAGTCTGAATGACAAATGCTTCGTAATCTGCAAACATCTGTGTAAAACGGTTAGCAAAGACCTCTCGGAGCTGTACATTGAGCTGGTAGTCCCTTAGTTCTGCCTCTTCACAATGCAGTTTTAAATCCTTGTCTTTTTCACCCAGAGAAGCAGAGAGGTCCATTTTTTCCACAGCCACACCAGTACGCTTGGCCAGAGCCTGCAAGCGGGCTATAGTTTCATTGCCCTTCAGTAACTCATACATGCTGATGTTATTAGTACAGACATTGCCGTTCTTTTTGTCATTGACCAAGTCTTTCATAACCATATTCTTCAGTTTGCCGGTACTCTCACTGCAATGTAGGCTGCCCTCAGGAGGGATCCCAAATTGAACAAGAACCTCAGAGAGTTCTTGGATAAAATCCACTTTATTGGGGAACTGTGGAAATTCTTCAGGCAACTCAATAAAATGGTTGTCAATGTCCACAAAACACAAATTAGCCTGAAAGAGAAAAGTGAAATACAAAGGTTTAAAATAAAGGAATTGTATGTTCTAACATATTCTTGCCAGCCAGCCACAGTGGCTCACACATAATCCCAGCACTTTGGGAGCCCAAAGCAAAAGGATCGCTTGAGCCCAGGGGTTCGAGACAAGACTGGGAAACACGGTAAGACCCTGTTTCTACAAAAAGAAAAAAAAAATTCTTGCCAACTATTACAAACAAAAGCATAGATTATGGTGCCTTTTATGTTAATTTTTGCAAGGTTTAGAATTTCTTATTCTTTAAAAATAACCTCTTTTTCCATCATTTTCCCCTATGCGAGTTTTTTATACCATACTTAATATATATGAATAATTTTCTCTGGGTCTCAGCAATATATTATAATCTGAATATGATTTTCTAACAATTGGCATCCATTTAGGCATTCCTATGTGGGTAAGCATGCCCAAACTCATAAGACCTTACCAATACATGATATTAGGTAAAATCCTCACTGAATGCACTTGAACTTTCTTTGCCACTCCACTGCTCTAACATCTGTAATTTAGAATTGACAATAATCACCAAAAACCAGCAGCTGTAGTATCTCCCAATAGGATGAAACTGGCAAAATCAATCCAATTCACAGATAATCCACAAATTTTAACTTTACTCAAAATTCACTAAGCCTCCTAGAGCAAAACCATTTCAGAAGTCATTATACCTAACGCAGTAGGCAGACAGAGGTGGTAGAGGCAAGTGCATATACAACTATGCACTTGATTAACCTTTGAATAATTAAGAGTTCATGCAAGATATTTTTGAGTTGAGAAAAAGAGGTGACAGAAATCAGAAGAAATGTTTTTTTGAGTTTGTTTACACTCATTTGGAATTTATTTTGAATAAATATTTTAAATATTTTTCAAGTAGATATAGAAAATTCAAGAGGCCAAGCATATGCATAAAGTTCTGATTATCCTTCAGGTATCTGTAGTAGACTCCAAACAGTATTTAACTTCTACTGTCCATACTCTCTTAATCAGGTCAAGGTTGTTAGTTAAAAAGAAGGTTGTGCTTCTAGATTGGGGGGTGGGGTGCCAAAAGTGTAGCCCATCACATAAAAATAATATTGATTACATCAATGGTTGAACACAAGACATGGGGTGGAAGTTAATAAACAAAATAGAAAGCTTCACTATGTGTTTCTCCCTGGCTCCCCCACCCCCAGGTCACCAAGGGGAAAATTCATACTGCTCTCTGATCCTAGATGGCAAAGTAAGGGGAAAGGGGAAAGCAACCAGTCGGTTCTTTGTTTTTCTCTTTTGATCCTTGCTCTTCATGTTAGACACCAATTAGCAAGCAGCATAGTGAAATTCTAAATTAAGCTCAATAAAAACTCAAAATGAGGCCTAGCATGGTGCCTCACGCCTGTAATTCCAGCACTTTGGGAGGCTGAGGTGGGAGGATGACTTGAGGTCAGGAGTGCAAGACCAGTCTGGCCAATATGGTGAAACTGTCTCTACTAAAAATATAAAAATTAGCTGGGCATGGTGGCATGCACCTGTAATCCCAGCTACTCGGGAGGCTGAGGCAGGAGAATCACTTGACCTCAGGAGGCAGAGGTTGCAGTGAGCTAAGATCATGCCACTGCACTCCAACCTGGGCAAAACACAGCGAGACTCTGGCCAAAAAAAAAAAAAAAAATCGATTTCCCTCCATTCAAAGCCAGATGATCAACAATGATTCCTAAAGCCTGATGTAATCTTTGAATCCAGCCTTTTAATTTTGCAGATGAAGAAACCGAGGCCCAAGAAATTAGGTGACTTCCTGGCACCTGTTCCAAATGTGCACCCTGAAACAGATTGGTGGCTTATGGCCTTTCCCTGCTATTTTTCCTCACCTCCAATGTCAGTAGTTTTCTCTAAATAAATTAAGAGCTGAAATGTCGCATCTTGAAGACAGTA
This sequence comes from Pongo abelii, assembly GCF_028885655.2. NCBI lineage: Eukaryota > Metazoa > Chordata > Mammalia > Primates > Hominidae > Pongo > Pongo abelii. Next base: position 32,581,365 of record NC_071995.2, read on the forward strand.
GCACTGCCTACACCATTCTTTTCTTTTCTTTTTTTTTTTTTTGAGATGTAGTCTTGCTCTGTCACCCAGGCTGGAGTGTAGTGGTTCGATCTCAGCTCACTGCAACCTCTGCCTCCTGGGTTCGAGCAATTGTCTGCCTCAGCCTCCCGCGTAGCTGGGATTACAGATGTCCACCACCACGCCTGGCTAATTTTTTTATATTTTTAGTAGAGATGGGGTTTCACCATCTTGGCCAGGCTGGTCTTGGACTCCTGACCTTGTAATCCACCTGCCTCAGCCTCCCACAGTACTGGGATTATAGGTGTGAGACACTGCACCTGGCCGGCCTACACAATTCTTTACACTGAAAGGCTTAAATGGAAGGTCACATAATTCGAATGGATGATTCAGTATCTTTTTTTTTTTTTTTTTTTGAGATGGAGTCTTGCTCTGTTGCCCAGGCTGGAGTGCAGTGGCACGATCTTGGCTCACTGCAACCTCTGCCTCCTGGGTTCACGCCATTCTCCTGCCTCAGCCTCCCGAGTAGCTGGGACTACAGGTGCCTGCCACCACACCCGGCTAATTTTTTTTGTATTTTTAGCAGAGACAGGGTTTCACCATGTTAGCCAGGATGGTCTCGATCTCCTGACCTTGTGATCCGCCCACCTTGGCGTCCCAAAGTGCTGGGATTACAGGTGTGAGCCACCGCGCCCGGCCAATTCAGTATCTTTAAAATGGAAGAAAAAATTTACTAATTTGCTAATCTAAATGTTAACCAGCAACCTCCCACCACTTAGATTTTGTACTATCACCTTCACTAATGCCTTCCTACTACCTTTTTCTATCCCTCTCCTCCTCCTATGAAAAGGGAAAATGATACATTTTCTGAAATTTTAAAGCTTATTATGGTCATGAAATCACTGCTGAGCTGAGTGTACTACAAGGTAGGAGTTCCAACACCACAGCTACTGGTCTGTCTTCATGATCCCACAGAAGTCTCCTATGTCTGCTTAAGAAGGGCCCAAGCTGGGGCTTTGATTATCTCAAAGTAGAACAGGAAATACAAACTGTGTTATGAAAATGTATTGAAGAAAACCAAAAAGCCCTTTCTCCAAAACAAACGAGAACTCTATAATAGGGCATTCTGATAAGTTGCTTCTCACTTTTAACACCATTAAATTAAAAAAAAAATTCAGAAGAGCTCAATAAGTATTACATGATAAAAATTTACTCAACACCTCAATCTGACACTGCTTTAGGACTAAATATTTCTACTGATCAACGCTGCTCACAAGCCTTCATGATATGTAACTACTTCTTATTAAAAACAACAAAAGTGGGCTGGGCATGGTGGCTCATGCCTGTAATCCCAGCACTTTGGGAGGCCAAGGTGGGCAAATCACAAGGTCAGGAGTTTGAGATCAGCCTGATCAACATGGTGAAAGCCCATCTCTACTAAACACAAAAAATAAGCTGGGCGCAGTGGCAGGCACCTGTAATCCCAGCTACTTGAGAGGCTGAGGCAGGAGAATCACTTGAACCCAGGAGGCAGAGGTTGCAGTCAGCCAAGATCATGCCACTGCACTCCAGCCCAGGCGACAGAGTGAGACTCCGTCTCAAAAACAAAACAACAACAACAACAAAAGTGGCCGGGCACAGTGGCTCATGCCAGTAATCCCAGCACTTTGGGAGCCTGAGGTGGGTGGATCACTTGAGGTCAGAAGTTCAAGACCAGCCTGGCCAACATGGTGAAACCCCATCTCTACTGCAAATACAAAAATTAGCCAAGTGCGGTGGCGTGCGCCTGTAATCCCAGCTATTCGGGAAGTTGAGGCAAAAGAATCACTTGAACCTGGCAGGTGGAGGTTGCAGTGAGCTGAGATGGCGCCACTGCACTCCAGCCTGGGCAACAGAGTGAGACTCCGTCTCAAAAAAAAAAAAAAAAAAAAAATTTCCCTCAAAAGTAAGAAAACAAAGGCTTAAAGCGTAATCATCTCTTCCATCATGAAACCCTCCTATACCCTTACCCTAAAGGCATTCTGATCTCCTCTGTTCATTCATTCCTCTTACTGACTTACTTTTTAACTTGTGTTATTGGTATTTGTAAATGACTTTTTTGAAAAGCAGAAATCATCTCTTATTTGACTTGATGTCTCCCACTGTATTCTACACAAATAGTGTATGAGACAACTGTTTGGCAAATGAAAGAATAAGCTCTGAGGAGATGGTCATTTGGGGAAACCCTAAAACTGTAGGCCAGGGCAGGAAGTATCCACAAATGAGAGACTAATGCAGCTCTCTTCATGTTTAGTAAGTGATCTCACTTCTCAGTGTCTGAAGTTAAGCCAGCTTGAGGGTAAGCCAGAGAGAGGAGAGCATTTAAAATATTCCCTCTGGGCCGGATGATGCTGGTAATCTTTGGGAGGCCAAAGCCAGAGGATCGCTTGAACCCAAGAGTTCAAGACCAGCCTGGGCAATGTAGTGAGACTCCATCTCTACAAATAATAATTTTAAAAAATTAGCTGGGTGCGGTGGCGTGTGCCTCTCGTCCCAGCTACTCATGAGGCTGAGGTGGGAGGATCTCCTGAGCTCAGGAGGTCAAGGCTGCAGTGAGCTGTGCCACCACATTCCTGCTTGGGTGACAGTGAGACCCTGTCTAAAAACTAAAATAAATTATTCCCTCAGAATCTCAGGGCCAGATATGACAAGAACAAAGTTGCAAAAGCAGCTCTGTTTCAGTTCTTCTCTTAACTTTTTGTCTACCAGTTACTGTGAAGATGAGTAAGAACAGTAGAAAGTGAGGTACATTCCATGCAATTAATCTTCAGTGCCTTCCTTCCACTCTCATTCTCTCTACCCGACTCCCTAAAAAACAGTATTACAAATGGCTACTTGTGGCTATCACTCTTAAATTATGAGGATAGCTAATTGGTGATTAATTTATAAATCTATGTAGTTATATTAGTTAGCTAGCAACTAAAATCATACCTTAAAATAATCATTTTGCAAATTTGTCATTTTTGTAACTATGTTTAGAAGCCTTGTCACTATTTTTAGCCATTATTTTAGAGTTTTCAGGGAAAGGTGGAGGGAAGTATTACTAGTGAGTGCATTTAAGTCATTTTTTTAAATGACTATTTTTATATCTACTTCCTCTCCAAAATTATGTGAAGCAGATTATTTCATCTCATTGTAAAATGATACCAGAACAAAGAGACAGGCTATTAGCCTTTTCTTATAAAACAATGATGTCCTAATTTATAGTTTCTACACAGAAGCACTGCTATTGCTATTTTCCTTTTTTTTTTTTTTGAGATGGAGGCTCGCTCTGTCACCCAGGCTGGAGTGCAGTGGTGCAATCTCGGCTCACTGCAAACTCCGCCTCCCAGGTTCACGCCATTCTCCTGTCTCAGCCTCCTGAATAGCTGGGACTACAGGCGCCTGCCACCACGCCCGGCTATTTTTTTGTATTTTTAGTAGAGACAGAGTTTCACCATGTTATCCAGGATGGTCTCGATCTCCTCACCTCGTGATCCACCCGACTCGGCCTCCCAAAGTGCTGGGATTACAGGCGTGAGCCACCGCGCCCAGCCAAAACACTGCTATTTTCACAGCTAATTCAGGTTATTTCATATTATTCTACTCTATGAACAGATGAATATATGTATTTATTAAGCAGTGTTGATCTCATGAATGAAAAATTAGAAAATCACAGACATTACTGTAGGAGCTTTCAGAATCCTTAAATTTGTTTATCTTTAGTGGATACAAACAGGCATAGAGATGGAAAGGTTTCCCAACTACAGATATATCAAGGTGCCATTTAAAAATCTCTCAACAATTGTTATGAAAAATGGAAAGACAATATACATATAAATTATCTTATAAAATATTACATGGATTAACATACAAAATAGATCAGTCATTCAACAAGAAACTAAAATATCATTAAGTCTTCAAAACAAAATGCATTTGGCTAGTCTATTTCTTTTTCCTTGAAAATTTAAAGGATTAACTTCTTGGAGCAAATAACATACTTGACTAATTTAATGAAAGCAAAAACAAGAACATTCAAGGAATAGAGAAAAGAGGTAAAACAGAGAAGAAAAACATGCACAAGCCCAAAAAGAACAATAGTTGTATATGTATCTTATGTGATCTGAATCATGCTATTTTCCTTTGAGCAAAAATGTTAATTTTTGTGGGGAAATATTCATTAGAATAAAAGTAAGCTGTGGATGATTATGAGAATCATTACAGGATATAATGGCTGTGGCTTAGTGCGTTAAATTCACTTATTAAAATGAGAATCTCTATGGGAAATAAGAACAAATAAAGGTGAATCTCAGCATGAGATTCTATTAAGAAAGATGTGAATTAAATAGCTAGTGATATAATGTAATTAATCATCTTATGTTTTGTAAAAGGCTGTGGCACACTCTCATCCGTATTTCATTTCAAAGACTTTACATGATAATCCTCAGTATCATTAACAATAAGTAACAATTAGGCCAGGCACGGTGGCTCATGCCTGTAATCCCAGCATTTTGGGAGGCTGGGGTGGGTGGATTACCTGAAGATGGGAGTTTGAGACCAGCCTGACCAACATGAAGAAAATCCGTCTCTACTAAAAATACAAAATTAGCTGGGCGTGGTGGTGCATGCCTGTAATCCCAGCTACTCGGGAGGATGAGGCAGGAGAATCACTTAAACCCGGGAGGCGGTGAGCCAAGATCCCACCATTGCACTCCAGCCTGGGCAACAAGAGCGAAACTCCATCTCAAAAGAAAAGAAAAAAAAAAGTAAAAACAACACCTAGGAGGTGTTATTATTCTTATTTTATAGATCAGAAATATGCTTTCAATAATTCTTGTTTATTTATTTATTTTTGAGACAGAGTCTCACTCTGTCGCCCTGGAGTGCAGTGGCACAATCTTGGCTTACTGAAACCTGTACCTCTAGGGTTCAAGCGATTCTCCTGCCTCAGCCTTCCAAGTACCTGGGACTACAGGTGCGTGCCACCATGCCCGGCTAATTTTTGGTATTTTTAGTAGAGACGGGTTTCATCATGTTAGCCAGGATGGTCTGGATCTCTTGACCCTGTGATCCGCCCACCTTGGCCTCCCAAAGTGCTGGGATTACAAGCACTTGTAATCCCACCGTGCCTGGCCTATTTTTTTAAACATTTGAAAGTACAACACACAGAAAGTATAACTTTAAGGTGGCATAAAAGCTAGGTGTTAGAATTTTTATCTCAACCACCAAGCCAAGTTGACATTTAGAACAAATAACTGGCCTTGTATCTGAAAACAGAGAATACTGAAGTGTTTGATATTTCCATTATCCCTAGTTTGCTGCAACATGTTACTTTTCATTTGATAGAGGTCAAAAATCAAATTCACCTCAATTGATACAATGATTTAAGGATGTTAAAATCTGGGCTGTATTGTTTAAAAACAAAATTTATAACATGAGTAAAGATAAAAAATATGTTACTAGAATAAAGCAATGAGATCATGCTACCACTGCTCCACCTTCACAAATTTATAGTAGTGAAAATCGGCCACTGTCTTTGTTTTAAACCAGGTTTAATGACTATGTAGTAGTCATCATCAAGAGTCTGCATTCTATAGCTCAGGCTCTCCCCTAGCCATACTTGGAGATTTAGGAGAGTCAAAGAGACAGATAAAATTTTGACAAAGACAATGCAATCTAACGAAAGTCGCCTTGACCTAAATCAGCAAACAGCAAATGCTTCATCATTCATTGTAGTTTTACCTCTTGAGGAAGTTCTAGTTTAGAACGGTCAGTTCCTTCTTTTGACTGAAGGCCCATCAGATAAGGGACAGGAGCATCAAGAAAATGTAGCAGAGAAGCAGGTAGAATGGGCACATAAACATGTTGCCATTGAAATGGGAACAAAAGTGTGGTGATGCCTTCTGCCACAGTCATCAGGCGTTGATAATCTGCACAGAACAAGGAAAAAGGAAAGGGAAGAGTCCAAGTAAAAACACAATCACTTCATTAAGCTGGAAAATGTGGATCTTAAGAAAAAAATTTCTGCATTAAAAGTAAATATTTCTTTATGATCATACAGAAAATAGGTCAATTCTATTCCACTATAATTAAAGAATTAAATGGTTTCATTTGAATAGTTTTAAGGGGGTGTGGGTAGGTGGGAAACATCACACTCTTTGCTTCTTAAAATCATGGGCAGATGAACTTATATTCTCTTAAAGTGTGGAGGAATCAAGAACTAATAAAACTGCTCTTGGCATTTATCCCACTAAAAATGTACAAGATACAGTGTAACGTTATTATTATTTTTGAGATGGAGTCTCGCTTTGTTGTTCTAGCTGGAGTGCAATGGTGCGATCTTGGCTCACTGCAATCTCCACATCTCAGATTCAAGCGATTCTCCTGCCTCAGCCTCCCAAGTAGATGGGATTATAGGCGCCCACCACCACACCAGGCTAATTTTTGTATTTTTAGTAGAGATGGGGATTCTCCATGTTGGCCAGGGTGATCTTGAACTCTTGACCTCAAGCAATCCGCCTACCTCGGCCTCCCAAAGTGCTGGGATTACAGGCGTGAACCACCACGCCAGGCCAGTGTAACATTTTTGATCATTTTTTTATACATGAATGCTCACACAATTCCCAATTCAGAGGCATTTTTCTTTTTTGTTTTGTTTTGAGACAGTCTGGCCTCGTCGCCCAGGCTGGAGTGCAGTGGCACGATCTCGGCTCACTGCAACCTCCACCAGAGGCTTTTTTCTTACACAGTATATATGACTGTGGCTATAGCTTTTGGTTAACTGATTATATTTATTTTAGCCTTTATTTTGGGGATACAAGAAGTCAAACAGATACATGCATTCATAGTCACACTTCCTATGTCTAAGCCCTAACCACAAAACTATCATATCTGGGTATTCTCGAGTTAACAGAAAATTAAGGATTAGTGTTTTTGTATTGTTTTATTTACATGAACTCACTAGTTTATCAAAATTAAAAGCTCCCCACAATAGTAAAGCAGCCTTTTAAACCACTCTGCAAAGGCTGCTTTATACTTACATATGTCCACAATTCCCATTTAAATGTTTGGAAGTAGATATGTTTTAGAATTCAGATTTTTTAATTTAGAAAAGCAGTATGGTGCATATACCACATATATGAACTATCTAGGGCAGTATCCTATAATCAAATACATTAATATTTCTGCAGCAAACCATATACGTCCCAGTAGGACAGATAATCAAAGAATATGAATAGGGTCACTTTGGTTCAGGTCTGGTTTTGCTGATGAATGAGTTACAAAAAGAATGTTTGGTTTTCAGAATTTTTTGGATTTGTAGAATTGAAGATAATGGATTGTGGGCTTGTAATAATCCTTTCACAGAACCCATTGTGAACAAATACAGTAAAATCTTTGGGAGGAAGAATTTAGGGGAGTCTTTTTAAAAAGGTTAAGGAAATGATCAGATGTTACTTGAGTCACATCAACTCAAAGACCTGACCAAGCATAAACAGGATGTTTTCCATTTAAATTTTTTGTGTCATTTTATAATTTTAAATTACTACCTTTTTGGTAATGAATCATCAGTTATCTACAGCCCAAGTTTACTTAAAATTTTCCTTATTTGATTCATAAAGATTCAAATTTTAGGTGAAAACCTGTTTATAGGAATAACTTCTAAAACAAACACCAGGTGGCCTAAAAGGTAAGGGTCAGTCATACGAGCACAAAGAGCTAACCTAATTACCTGGGGTGGACACACACATTTTATCAGCCAAGGCCCACTGAAGAAGCTAGGCTGAGACAGCTGGTACTGTGTGCAGATGAGGCGGGTAGTAGAGAGATCAGAAAATCAGTCCCTACCACTCTGCTAGGATAATCAGGCAGATGTTTGAACTGTAGGCAATATGGGTTTTATCCCAGGGGCGGGGGTGGGGTGAGGATGAAAAGCTGACCTGAAACCCCTGAGGTCGGCTGGATGGCCCCTAGATGTAGAAACTGTGCCCTAATCAGAACTAATTGAAGTTCTGCACTATCACAGGACTCCATTATGGCACTTGGCCCCCGTACTGTCTCTCCTCTCTGTGGGTTTCCTAAGGACAGAGTGGCATCCATTTTCTCTGATTTTACCCATAAAGCACAGGACCTACTTCACACCCAGTGCTGACTAAAATTTACTGATACTACTAAATGTTATGTTTTTTTCCTCTTAAGTTCAACAGAATCCTAACAAAATAAAAAAAAGGCTGGCCAGGCACAGTGGCTTATGCCTGTGATCCCAGTACTTTGGGAGACCGAGGTGGGTGGATTACCTGAGGTCAGGAGTTAGAGGCCAGTCTGGCCAACATGGTGAAACCCCATTTCTACTAAAAATACAAAAATTAGCATGGCGTGGTGGCAGGCACCTGTAACCCCAGTTACTTGGGAGGCTAAGGCAGAATTGCTTGAACCCAGGAGGTGGAGGTTGCAGTGAGCCGGGATTGAGCCACTGCACTCCAGCCTGGACAACAGTGAGACTCCGTCTCAGAAGAAAAACCAAAAAACAAAAATCCAAGCACGGTGACTCAACACCTGTAATCACAGCACTTTGGGAGGCCAAGGAGGGAGAATCACCTGAGGCCAGGAGTTCAAGACTAGCCTGCCCATCATGGCAAAACCCCATCTCTAGTAAAAATATAAAAATTAGACATAGTGGCACATGCCTGTAATCTCAGCTACTTGGGAGGCTGAGGTACAAGAATCACTTGAACCCAGGAGGCAGAGGTTGCAGTGAGCTGCGATCGTACCACTGCACTCCAGGCCTGGGTGACAGAGTGAGATTCTGTCTCAAAAAAACAAAAAACAAACAAACAAAAAACCCAACAACAACAAAAACCCACCAGGAGTAGGAAGAGACAGTTATTTACAGTTATAGACCATGAAGACCAAATCCAGAGAAATCTCCTTAGATCTCTGTGGCCATCATTTCAACCAAGGACTGGGGCCTTTTATATTCTTGTGACCTCAGTATTTACCACAGTATCTGACATATAATAGAGGCTAAAACAATATTTTTGAATTAATACATGATGGGATAATAATATATATAATTTTGCTAGATATCTATAACTTAAAAAGACATGCTTAGATTTTATTCCATCCATGTGTTGTGGGTGTTCTATGTCTATTCTTCTTTCTAGTTCTGCATTCTCTTCAGGACTGGTTGAAGTACCACACACATTATTATTTTTTTTGAGATGGAGTTTTCACTCTTGCTGCCCAGGCTGGAGCGCAATGGCTCAATCTCGGATCACTGCAACCTCCACTTCCCGGGTTCAAGCGATTCTCCTGCCTCACTCAGCCTCCCGAGTAGCTGGGATTACAGGCACATGCCACCACACCTGGCTAATTTTTTTGTATTTTTAGTAGAGATGGGGTTTCACCATGTTGGCCAGGCTGGTCTCGAACTCCTGACCTCAGGTGATCCACGCGCCTTGGCCTCCCAAAGTGCTGAGATTACAGGTGTGAGCCACTGTGCCCGGCCCACACACTTTTTAATAATGCAATTACTCAGCAGAAACAAGACAATTCTTTTTAACTGAATCAAGAAATAAAAGGCAGAGTTTTCTTCTTTAAGCATTTTTTTTAAACTTAAATATTTTAGGAAAGTCTTTTTATAATTGATACTCAAAGTGATGAATGTATAAAAGAAGTTATTTTAATATTTAAGACAGGCCTCAGCAAGGCACATGAGGCTCTTCATGATTTAGCACTTGTCTGCCTCATTCCTTATCATCACTCCATATGCAGTAAGACCACTTGCTTGCAGTCCATGTTTTCACAGGCCTTGCGCCCCTTGTATATTGTTTTCCTCTGCCCAGAATGTCCCTTCCTCTTGCACTGCCTGACTAGGTTCCACTTTTTCCTCAGGCAATTGCTTCTTTGGAAAGCCTTCCCTAACACTTCTTATTATCACCAGAGTACTATCTACATGCTTCAACAGTACCCTATCTTTATTTCCATCACAGGAATTATTCATCTCACTAAAACATTACAATTCTATCATAACTCTCTCTTCATGGTCTCTCCTCCCCAATACACCATCATCTCCTAGAGAGCAATATCTGTATTTTTCTTTTTATTTATTTATTTTTGGAGACAGGGTCTCACTCTTTCATCCAGGCTGGAGTGCAGTGGTGCAATCTTGGTTCACTGCAGCCTCTGCCTCCCAGGTTCAAGTGATTCTCATGCCTCAGCTTCCCGAGTAGCTTGGATTACAGCTGTGCACCATCTCGCCTGGCTAATTTTTTGTGTTTTTTGTAGAACGGGGTTTCGCCATGTTGGCCAGGCTGGTCTTGAACTCCTGACCTCAAGTGATCTGCCTGCCTCCACCTCCCAAAGTGCTGAGGTTACAGGCACGAGCCACTGTGCCTGGACATGTCTATATTTTTAATCTCAGAATTGTTAACATTCAACATATGACCTACTACATGATGAGTAGCCAGTAAATGTGCTTTGAGAAATTAATATGTTAACATCTAAGGCATGTAAAATGAAATAAAAGTAGACATTAAAAAATTATGCTTGACTATGTTATACAATAAAAACATACTGTCAAAAATTTGCCTAGTGGTGGCTCTGGCACAGATCCCAAGGTGGTAATGGCCTCTGCTGCCTCAGCCCCTGCCACGCTGTCCATTAGCATCACTGTGGAGAATAAGGTGAGCCCCTCAAGGGCAACAGAGGGGTCTAGGTCTGGACCTGTGGCTGGCTGCACAGGAACCATGGTGGTGCAGACCAGGAGCTGTGTCTAGCAAGGCTTATGCCCTGCCAAGCACTGCCAATGGAGATGTGAAGCTGCTGGTGGTATCCAGCATGCCTCTGATGGACTTCCTGATGTAGCTGGAGGATTATACACCTATGATCCTGGATGCTGTGACTGATTATTTTTTATTTTTATTTTTGAGATGGAATCTCGCTCTGCTGCCCAGGCTGGAGTGCAGTGGCATGAACTTGGCTCACTGCAACCTCCGCCTCCCGAGTTCAAGTGGTTCTCCTGCCTCAGCCTCCCCAGCAGCTGGGATTACAGGTGCACACCACCATGTCTGGCTAATTTTTGTATTTTTGTAGAGACGGGGTTTCACTATGTTGGCCAGGCTAGTCTCAAACTCCTGACCTCAAGTAATCCGCCTGTCTCAGCCTTCCAAATGCAGGGATTACAGGCGTTGAGCCATGCGCCTGGCCCAATGTGACTGAGCATTATGTTGGCTTTGAGGTCTCAGACACATGCATAATTGGGCTTATCTCCCTAGTTTCACAGAAATTCATCTCAGGTATTGCCAACAATGACCTACGGCACTAGAAAATGAAAGGCACAGCCTCTGGCAGCTCCTGAAGTAAGAGCAAAGACTAATCATGGAGTACTTGACCCCTGTCCTCAGTATGACATCAATGTGGAGCCACCACACCACCTAAGCCACCCAACCTAAACATGTTTGTCTGTAACAAGCTTCACTGTGACCAAAAAATGTCAAGGAAAGGGCTAATTGTAGATTAAACACAGGTAAAGAGAGAATTCATAAAGTAGGAGACAGATGTGGAGAAATTACCCAGAATGCAGCACAGAGACACACAAAAAATGGGAATGAGGCTGGGTGTGGTGGCTCACGCCTGTAAGCACTTTGGGAGGCCAAGGCGGGCAGATCACGAGGTCAAGAGATCGAGACCATCCTGGCCAACATGGTGAAACCCCGTCTCTAGTAAAAACACAAAAATTAGTTGGGCATGGTGGCGCACACCTGTGGTCCCACCTACTGGGGAGTCTGAGGCAGGAGAACCACTTGAACACGGGAGGCATAGTTTGCAGTGAGACAAGATCGCAACACTGCACTCCAGCCTGGCAACAGAGTGAGACTCCATCTCCAAAAAAAAAAAAAAAACAACGGGGGGTTGAGAGATAACGGAAGATTGAGCAAGATAGATTAACATGTTTAAGGCTGGACACAGCGGCTCATGCCTGTAATCCCAGCACTATGGGAGGCCATGACGGGTGGATCACTTGATGTCAGGAGTTTGAGACCAGCCTGACCAACATGGTGAAACCCCGTCTCTACTAAAAATACAAAAATTAGCTGGGCATGGTGGCATGCGCCTGTAGTCCCAGCTACTCAGGAGGCTGAGACAGGAGAATTGCTTGAACTCAGGAGGCAGAGGTTACAGTGAGCAGAGTTCGCACCACTGTACTCCATCCTGGGCGACAGAGCGAGACTCTGTCTCAAAAAAAAAAAAACAAACCAAAAAAAAAAAGAAGTTTAATTAGAATTTCAGGAGGATTAAAAAAAAGATACATGAACGCAATATTTACAAAGATAGTTGAGAATTTTCCAAAATGGGTAAAGGACATTAATTCTTAAATTTCAGGAAACATAATGAACCACAAGCAGAATAAATAAAGAAAGCCTCATTCAGATAAATCAGTCAAAATATTAGACACCAAAGACAGAAAATCTTAAATATAACCAGAGTTGAAAAGACAGATTTCTGGCTAATGAATAACAACGAGAGTCATTCATTAGAATGACATTAGAGGTGATAGCTGACTTCTCAACAGCAACACAGGAAACCACAAGATGATAGAATATTATCCTCAGAGTACTAAGAGAAAAAAACTTTTAACATAGAATTTAACATCCAATGAACTATTTTTCAAAAACAAGGACAAAACAAAATCTAATAGAGAAAGCTATCTCAGGAAAGGAACTTCCAAGAACACATGTTAGGAAGAAGACTGATCTCAAAAGAAATCTCTAAGATATGAAATAAAATGTGAATTTTCAAAAAATAATAACTGAGGCTGGATACAGTGGCTCACACCTATAATCCTAGCACTTTGGGAGGCTGAGGCAGAGGACTGCTTGAGCCCAGGACTTCACGACCAGCCTGGACAAGATAGTGAGACCCCCATCTCTACAAAAAGAAAAAAAAAAAGAAAGAAAAAAATTAGCCCAGCATGGTGGCGTGTGCCTGTAGTCCCAGCTATCAGGAGGCTGAGGCAGTAGGATCGCTTGAGCCCAGAAGTTCAGTCACATCACTGCACTGCAGCCTAGGCAACAGAGTGAGACCTTGTTTCAAAGAAAAACAAAATAAGGTCACTATGAGTAAATTTAAACAAAACCAAGTGCATAGAATAAAAATGTCTCATTTGAGGGATTATTAAAACTGAACAATCATAACAAGTAAGCCACGATGGGCATGGAGTTAAAGCATTTTATGATTATCTGTGAAGATTCTATAACATAAGAGTAACTGTTCATGTTGAAATCTCAAAATTTACCATTAAGAAAGAGAAAGAGCATATAACATCTAAACAGAAAAAACTGCAATGAGAAAAAAATTTAAATCAATTCAAAACACCAAAAACAGAGAGAGAGAAAAAACAAGACAAATGGCCAAAATAAATGAAATTTAAAAAACTTTTAGAACTAGCCAGGTATGGTGGCTCACACCTCTAACCCCAGCACTTTGAGAGGCCGAAGTGAAAGAATTGCTTGAGCCCAGGAGTTCAAGACCAGCCTGGGCAACATACAGAGACCCCACCTCTAAAAAAAATTTAAAAATTGGCCAGGTGTGGTGGCATGCACCTGTAGTCCCAGCTACCAGGGAGGCTGAAGTGGGAAGATGGCTTGACCCTGAGAAGTTGAGGCTGCCATGAGCTGTGATCACACCACTGCATTCCAGTCTGGGTGACAGAGCAAGACCCTGTCTCAAATTTTTTTTTTTTTTTTTTAAGAATTCAATGATAATGAAAATATCAGATACTAAGACTTGTGGGATGTAGCTAACACAGGACTCAAGTGCTTAAGATACTGGCTTTGGTGGGCAGGTGGGGAGAAAGAAAGGTTTAATAAGCCCAAAAAAAGTAGCAGAAAGAAGTGAATAATAAAAACAAAACCATAAATTAATAAAACAAAACAAAGGTACAATAGAAGATACCAATGAAAGTAAAAGCTGGTTCTTTAAAAAGAGTAATAGGGCTGGGCACAATGGCTCATGCCTGTGATCCCAGCACTTTGGGAGGCCAACGCAGGAGGATCGCTTGAGCCCAGGAGTTTGGGACTAGTCTAGGCAACATAGTGAGACCCTGTCATTTCAAAAAATAAAAAAAAATTAGCCAGGCATGGTGGCACACACCTGTAGCTCCAACTACATGGGAGGCTAAGGCAGGAGGAATGCCTGAGCCCAGGGAGGTCAAGACTGCAGTGAGCCTTGATTGTGCTACTGCACTCCAGGATGAGCAACAGGGTGAGGCCCTGTCTCAAAAAACCAAACAAACAAAAAGAAGTAATATAATTAACAAACTTCAGGTAAAAATAGCTGGGGGAAAAAGAGAATGCACAAACAGTATTAGGAATGAAAAGGAGGACAAAGCTACAGATATAACAGGGGTCAAGAAAATAAGGAAATATTAAGACTTTTTGCTAATAAATTGAAAGCTTAATAAAAATTTTCTTAGAGAAAATAGCAAGGAACAAAAATCTATTCAAGAAAAAAATAGAGGCGGCCAGGTGCACTGCCTCAGGTCTGTAATCCCAGCACTTTGGGAGGCCGAGGCAGGTGGATCACTGGAGGTCAGGAGTTCAAGATCAGCCTGGCCAACATGGTGAAACTTGTCTCTACTAAAAATACAAAAATTAGCTAGCTGTGGTGGCATGTGCCTGTAATCCCACTACTCGGGAGGCTGAGGCAGGAGAATCACCTGAACCTGGAGGCAGAGGTTGCAGTGAGCCGAGATCACGCCATTGCACTCCAGCCTGGGTGACAAAGACAGACTCCATCTCAAAAAAAAAAAAGAAGAAGAAATATAGAGGAGCTTCTGGAGTGGCAAATACATTTAGGTGCTGGGTAAGTCCAAGGAAAGCATAGCAGTTCTGCACCCACCCCTACACCTTTTACACCTCTCTTCCATTTGGCTGTTCCTGAGTTGTATCCTCTATAATAAACCAGTTAGCAGTAAGTAAAGTGCTTTCTTGAGTTCTGTGAATCATTCTGGGAATTTATAGAACTTGAGAGGTTGGGGGATGGTATTGGGGAACCCCTGATTTTGTAGTCATCCAAGAAAAAATGTATGTGGCCTGGTGCTATGGTTTGGACATGGTTTGTTTGGCCCCAATGTTGGAGGTGAGGTGTTTGGGTCCTGGGGGTGGATCTCTCATGAATGGCTTTGTGCCATTCTCATGGTTGTGAGCGAGTAGTTTTCACTCTTACTTTCCATGAAAATTGGTTATTGAAAAGAGTCTGGCATCTCCCTCTTCTCTCTTGCTTCCTTCCTCTTGCCATGTGATTCTGGCTCCCCTTCACCTCCTGCCATGAGTAGATGCTTCCCAAAGCCCTCATCAGAAGCAGATGCTAGCACATGCACAGAACTGTGAGCCAAATAAACCTTTTATTTTTCTTTGAGATGGGGTCTCGCTCTGTCACGAGGCTGTAGTGCAGTGACATAATCATGGCTCACTGCAGCCTCTAACTCCTGGGCTCAGGTGATCCTCCACCTCAGCCTCCCAAGTAGCTGGGACTACAGGCATACACTACCATGCCTGGCTAATTTTTTTTTTTTTTTTTTTTGAGATGGAGTTTCGTTTGTTACCCAGGCTGGAGTGCAATGGTGCAATCTCGGCTCACAGCAGTCTCTGCCTCCAGGGTTCAAGCGATTCTCCTGCCTCAGCCTCCCGAGTAGCTGGGATTACAGGCATGCACCACCATGCCTGGATAACTCTGTATTTTTAGTAGAGATGGGGTTTCTCCATGTTGGTCAGGCTGGTCTCGAACTCACAATCTCAGGTGATCCACCCACCTTGGCCTCCCAAAGTGCTGGGATTACAGGTGTGATACACTGTGCCCGGCCTTATTTTTCATTTTTTTGTAGAGATGGGGTTTCACCATGTTACCCAGGCTGGTCTTGAACTCTTGGGCTCAAGAGATCTGCCTGTCTGGGCTTCCCAGAGTGCTGGGATTACAGGTGTAAGCCACTGCACCAGGCCAAACTTCTTTTCTTTATAAATTAACCAGCCTCAGGTATTTTATAGTAACACAAATAAACCAAGACACTTGATACCTCATTTGTGGCTGGCATCAGAAGTGAGGACAGTCTTGTGAGAATGAACTCTTAAACCTGTGGAGTCTGACATTCAGTTAGAAATGAATTGAACTGTTGGGCATCCAGTTGGTATCACAAATTGACAGGTGTTGGGGAGGAAAGACGCTCTCACTTGGTGTCAGAAAAACTGAGATTTGTTATAACAGCCCAGGCTCATGGAAACCTGTGGTTTGGGAAGAGGGACAATGAGAGGGTGGGGAATTAGAAAACTTTAATTCCTGGGTGGCCACTCATGGCATGGAGCAGTAGCTGTGCTGAGACCATTTACTAAAGGTAAAAGTAACTAATGGAATTTAGAGATGAATCCACCTCCCAGGGAGTGGGGTTCACTGGATATATAAGGAAATACAAACCAATAGAAAAAAGTTAAATATAAAATCCCTTGGTTATTGTTCTATGTAAAAGCTAAAATGAAATTTAAAAGAGTGCTAGGTCAACCTCGATGCTGGACCAAGCTCCGATTTCTGCTGGTCGGGGCTTGACAACTAGCCTCAAAGCCATTCCCAACGGGAAAAATTATGTGGAAACCACCTGGGCATTTCCTCACCAACACTCTCAGGTATTCTGTAGTTTCTTGATTTTGTGGTTCCCCCATGTGGACTACCTTTCTGGTGACCAGAGATCTTAGAGACACTCTTTGTTGTTTCCACATAATTTTGTTGTGTTTGAGAAGGAGTCTCGCTCTGTCACCTAGGCTGGAATGCAGTGTCGTGATCTCAGCTCACTGCAACCTGCAATTCGCAGGCCTCAGCTTCCCAAGTAGCTGAAATTACAATCGCACACCACCATGCCTGTTTTTTTTTTTTTTTTGTAGAGACAGGGTTTCGCGATGTTGGCCAGGCTGGTCTCACACTCCTGACCTCAAGCAATCTGCCCGTCTCGGTCTCCCAAAGTATTGGCATTACAGGCGTGAGCCACCACACCGGGCCACAAGGGAGGTAGAGATGGAGTTTCACCATGTTGGCCAGGCTGGTCTTGAACTCCTGCCCTCAACAGAAACCAGGGGATGGTGTGAAGTCTCATTTTATAGATAAGTATCATCCACTTCCTGATGAATCTCTGCTACAGGAACTAATTTCGAGGCAGTATCTTTATTTTTAAATGCTGCAGCGTGGAAGAACATGCTTGGGTTGACACAGGGCCCACAGCTCACTATGGAACAATCACAGATGGCTATATGTGATCCAGATACAAAGGTGATGATTCAGTCAGAAATAAATTGAACTGTTTTATCCAATCCTTGAGGGAACAGCCAGTCTCAAGGACTGGATAAAAGCTACTCAAAGTCTATTTACCTTGAGAAGGGAGACTGCCCAATTCCCCCGATAAATTCCAAGTGGAACACCCCAGATGAAGCAGCTGATATGCGTTGCACAAAAGCCACATAGGACTGGCTTTATGATAATCGGGATATTCACCCGCTGAATACATCCGTTACCCAGGGCAAATGCTGCGGTTAGGGAGGCTCCTTTTATGTGGGCACTCCATGTAACTTTACTGCTTCAAAATCTAACATTATGAGAAGCCTTATTGAATTTGCTATCTCAGCTTACTCTCACCTTACAGATGCTGATAAAAACATTAATGAGTCAAAGGACTCAACCCAGCAGGGTGGAAATTTTTAAGTGTCTATTAAGAAATGGGGTGAATAAAACAGACCTTGATGGGACTGAAACAAAAGTCTTTTTTGAGATGGAGTCTTGCCCTCTCTCCCAGGCTGCAGTACAGTGGCACGACCTCAGCTCACTGCAACCTCCACCTCTTGGGTTCAAGCGATTCTCCTGCCTCAGCCTCCCAAGTAGCTGGGATTACAAGTGCACACCACCATGCCTGCCTAATTTTTGTATTTTCAGTAGAGACAGGGTTTCCCTATGTTGGCCAGGCTGGTCTCAAACTCCTGAACTCAGGTGATCTGCCCACCTCGGCCTTCCAAAGCATCGGGATTACAGACATGAGCCACGGCACCCAGCCTGAAATGAAAGTCTTAATATAGCACTACCAAAGGTCGCATGGACTATAAGGACCCTCAGATGGCTTCCCAAAATTACAGGGCTCAAACAAATCTGCTCTATTTGCCCCAGCACAGAGAAATTTAAAATGTAAGAAGGCAAAGATTACAATTAGAAACATGATCTGGAATTGCTTGGGGATATATAGTAAGGCAAATTAATCAAAATAAAGACTGACAAAAGGGCCAAGATACCTTGCTGAACACCCAAAACCTAATGCACAGGAGTGGGTCAAATAATCAAGGGATGGAGAAGTTTCTGGGACTAATCTGAGAGCCTTATACGCTGTTGCACCAAAATCTTCTAGCGAAGTCTTTTTTTAAAAAAAAGATAGGGTCTCACTGTGTCACCCAGGCTGGAGTGCAGTGGCACAATCTCAGGTTACTGCAACCTCCACCTCCCAGGCTCAAGCGATCTCCCACCTCAGCCCCTGTAGTAGATGAGACTACAGGTGCACACCACCATGCCTAGCTAATTTTTGTATTTTAGTAGAGATGGGGTTTTGCCATGTTGCCCAGGCTGGTCTCAAACTCCTGAGCTCAAGTGATCCTCCCGCCTCAACCTCCCAAAGTGTTGGGATTACAGGCACGAGCCACTGCCTCAACACAGTGCCTTACAGGCTTAACGCAGGCTACAAGTAGAATGATAATATATTAAAGTGTTAAGGTTGATAGGATTAAGGAGGAAGTTTGAATGAAATTGGAATGTTTAAACACACTTTACCTAAATGTTTTATGGGAGTGGATCTTATGTTTGACTGTTTCACCCCATTTCTCCTACCTAGTACAGTAAAACAGAGGGCACAGTGTCAATCTACCCTTCAAGAATTATTAATTGGACATGCTAAATGGGAATGAATTAGATTGCCTGAGCTCACGCAGTATGGAACTGAGAAGCTGGAGCACTGGTACAGACAAATTCTCTGTATGTGGAGTGTGGGCTAGGGCTTATGTCGAAAGCCTGCGAGTGCCTCCCAGTGACAACTATCAGGGTGCTGGACTACAGACTTCCATTTCAGAGGCAACTACTAGGTTTGTTATTGGATATTGGTTTAAAGTGCCCCTATGACTGAAGGACATAAAACAATGCTGAAACTTGAAATATCCATGGTATCTAGGACGATTTTGGAAAAACACTCTAATGGGAGCGGACAGTGCCCAAAATAATTCCCTAATGAAAAGGAAATGGTTTATACTGGATCTTGTCACCAGAGGAATGCAAGGAAGAGATTCTCACATATAGGGAGCCTCTTTTTCCCTAGGACTGACTTTGGAACTGCAGGAGAACCTTCTGCATTTAATTGTCACTTGGACAATGCCCTATAAACACCTCTCAGTTGACCAACAAAGTACTGTTTGGTTTATGGATGGCAGTTCCAAGGAGAACTATGATGTCCACTTGAGCATGCCTAGCAATTTGTGATGAGAAAGCTCCCAACTTTTTCAAGAAAACTTTAAGTAGCTTCCACCTTCTGACAAGGTTAATTCACATACAACTCACAGAGGAATGAAAAGAACAGAGGGATGGCAGATGAGCACCACAAAGGTACACAGGCATGCAGTGTGGTGTGGGTAGTGGTTTATTTCCACTATGAAGAACCAAAGGAGGTAAGCAAGGCCCAAAAATGTTCCTTAGACTTCAATTATTGGTATCAAAAGTTAGACAATGGTGTTTAAATTCCCCTTTTATTCTTCCACTAGTTCTTTGAAAAAAGAATCATACTCTGATTTTCATACTGTGCTGTTCCAGGTATTTCCCAATTGCAGAACAAAGTGCCCATTTCTGATCTGGGGTCCTAGAAAAGAGCCTTCACATCCTGGGTACATTTTCTCTACTTAGAATTTCTAGCTAGTTACCACTGCAAAGTGACAGTGATATATACACTTCCTAAATAACAGATTGAATTGGTTTAAATGGGCTGTGGATCAGAATTTCAAATCAGTCTAGAAGGACATTTTCATCACTGAAATCCATCTACTTTGATTCACTTTGGGTTTTCCTGGTAACTCTTCAGCACATGCAATGTTTTTAAATTTATGGCATAGCTTTATCAGTGAGTAAGAAATGAAGTATCACATGTTATTAAAACCCCCTTAACACAGTCAAGAAGAGTAAAGGAGGGCACCCAAGTACAAATCAACATAAGGACACCTATTTCATTCATTTACATGAAATATTTTTCTCTAATAGAAGAGACATTGTCAATATTAAAATCTAGATTTACACAGAGCTTTCATTTTATACTCTACAATTACTTCACATGACACCTTTACAATAGACCCACAGAATGAGTTAATCATTTAAAAATAAATATTGAGACAGATAAGGAGAGGTTAAGTGCAGTGCCCAATACAGTTAACACAGTGATTAAGCATCTGAAATAGGACTGATGAAACCCAATTCTTAGTAGTACTACGTTACTTACTAGCTGTATCATCTTGGGCAGATTACTTAGTTTCCCCAAGCCTCAATCTCCTCCTCAACAAAAAATGCACAACAGTACTCACTCACTACTGTTGAGAGGATTAAATGTAGGGAAAAGATCCAAAATATATAATGCCTTTTTGTAGCACAATTCCTAACATAGAGTGATTTTAGTGAATGGTTATAAATTTACTGTACGGCAATTTTTTTGGGTATGACACTTTAAATTTTTTAAAAATCTAGCTCTACAATCTCAGGATTCACTCTGCTGTTCTCAGCATACAGATTACAAAAAAATACTCAGAGTATAAAACCATATCCATAAATGCTTATTCTTCTTCATTTGAAACTGAAATAAATTGGTAGATATTAATGAGCTAAAACTCCTGAACAGACTCCATAAACCAAACGGGACAAGCTAAGCAGTGGCTCACACCTGTAAACCCTGCACTTTGGGAAGCTGAGGCAGGACGATCGCTTGAGCCCAGGAGTTTCAAACCAGCCTGGGCAGTGTAGTGAGACTTCATCTCTGCTAAAAATAAAAAACATTAGTCAGGTATGGTAATGCATGCCTGTAGTCCCAGCTACTCAGGAGGCTGAGGGGTGAAGGTTGCTTGAGCCCTGGAGTTTGAGGTTGCAGTGAGCTACGATCATGTCACTGCATTCCAGCCTGGGCACCAGAGTGACACCCTGTCTCAAAAAAACAAACAAAAAAAGAGCAGAAATAGGAGAGCTGAGGACAGACCACAAATGGTGAGACATAACGTGCTATTTAAAAGAGGAGGTGTGGGCCGGGCACGGTGGCTTACACCTGTAATCCCAGCACTTTGGGAGGCTAAGGCAGGCAGATCACCTAGGGTCAGGAGTTCCAGACCAGCCTAGCCAACATGGCAAAACCTCATCTCTACTAAAAATACAAAGAAATTAGCCAGGCATGGTGGTGCGCGCCTGCAGTCCCAGGTACTTGGGAGGCTGAGGCACGAGAATCGCTTGAACCCAGGAGGTGGAGGTTGCAATAAGCCGAGATTGCGCCACTGCACTCCAGCCTGGGCAACAGAGCGAGACTCTGTCTCAATAAAAAAAAATAAAAATAAAAAATAAAAGAGGAAGTGTGATAATGGAAGGTTTTGGGGTTTTTTTGCCTTCTAAAAAAAGCACGGTATACAATATAAAAGAACATTTATTAGGTTCTCAACTCTGGAATAAACTCTTGACTGTATCATTTAAAAAGGTTTTATGTTAAATGTAGTAATACATTGAACCTTCACAACTTAGAGATAAGAATAATTTACAGAACATTATATGGGACTAATAAAACTAGTAATTATTATAATAGCATCAGCTATCATTTAGTCAGTGTCAATTATACCCTAAGTATTTTATACATGTTTTCTTATTTAATTGTCATAATAAATCAGTGAGAAAGGAGAAAAAAAAAACCCAAACTATTATCCCTATAGAGATGCGGCAACTGTCACACAGGAGGATTACCTAACTCGCCCATGGGTGTAGTTAATAAATGACAGAGTAGATATTTGAACCCAGGATTGTTATGACTTCAAAAACCAATACTCTAAACCAGGCATGGTGGTATGTGCCTGCAGTCTCAACTACTTGGGAGGCTGAGGTGGGAGGATGGTGTGAGCTGAGGAGTTTGAGGCTGCAGTGTGCTATGACTGTGCCTGTGAATACGCTGTACTCCATTCTGGGCAACACAGTGAGACCCCATCTCTAAAAATTAAAGGCAAAACAAAAGAACCCACCCACCTCCAATATTCTTTCTAACCCAAATTGCTTCTCTAGGCAGAACACAAATAAACTGAACTTCAAGATTCAAGAAAATGGCCTTTAAGATTTCTTCTAAGTCTAGAATATAAAGTGATTTTTTTTGGCCAGGCACAGTGGCTCACGCCTGTAATCCCAGCACTTTGGGAGGCTGAGGTGAGTGGATCATGAGGTCAGGAGTTCAAGACCAGCCTGACCAACATGGTGAAAACCCTGTCTCTATTAAAAATACAAAAATTAGCTAGGTGTGGTGGTGCACACCTGTAGTCCCAGCTACTCGGGAGGCTGAGGCAGGAGAATCGTTTGAACTCGGGAGGTGGAGGTGGCAGTGAGCCAAGATCATGCAACTCCAGTCTGGGCAACAGGGCGAGACTCTGTCTTTAAAAAAAAAAAAAAAAAAAAAAAGTTATTTTTTTCTAATGGGCTAAAACACCATAAGGTATTAAGCTCCAAGTCTCTGCCCCTTCTAGCCATTCTCTAATCCCTACTCCATTCAGGGAAATAAAAGGAAGAAAGGAAGAAAGAATTACTTAAGGTAAAATTTTTCAGATACAAAAAGGTGATCTGTAAGTAATGATGGAAGGAATGAGTCCTCAGCTTCTGCTGGTGGGAAGGTTCATGCTGAATATTTAGCAGGTGCTCTCTCTAAAGAGAACAGTCACTACACTTATGGCAGGGACTTTTGCTGTCAGTAGCTCAAGAGGCAAAATGAAGTACAGACTGGGACAAAAGGTGTGAAGTCTCTCATTTACATAGACTGGATTCATCACAAATTTACCAGGTCAAGAATTCCATATAAAGCGTTTCAGCCTTCACTTGCAGATCATGAAAAATATGATGGAGATCCACGGAATCCTCAGAAACTGCATATTGTTACCAGAATAAAAAAGTACAAAAAGGTGTCCATATTGGGAAAAAGATACAATAAAGATGCTCTAATTAGAAAACACATACCCCTCAAGTTCACAAGCATATTGCCTCAGTGAATGCAAAACTGAAAGTGGTTAAACAGTCAGTAGGAATGAAGCCCCTGAAGTTGCCACAAGGACTTCCAACTGAGGAGGACATGTCTAAGCTCTGCCTCAAGAGCACTGGGGAATTAGTGCAGCGGCCTGAAATCTGTGGAGCAGAAAGCAATTAACTCCTAATGCCCAAGGAGCTTCAGATTAAAAAATTGATATTATTTTTTTATTTAAAGATGAGAAAGTGTTTCATTAAAATATATTTTAAATATATATATATATAAAAAGAAAGTGGGCGAAAGAAGGAAAGAATTTAGATTGGTCATTAGAGAATAACTTCCTGACAACAAAAATTGAGATATCAAACACATTATCAAAGAACATTATGTTGGATAAACTGCAGAAAATACAACCTTGTGAACGGCTGTCAACACACAAATAGTGTCAACATACACACAAGATGGGGAAGTACAAATATAGTCTACTTGGCTCAGCCCCACTTATAATTTAAAATAGAAAAATAAAAAAAGGAAAGTGGTAAAATAAGCTTGACGGCACCAGTCAGGATTGCACTACAATTCTGCCAGCTTAAATACAAGTTAGCAAAATGCTAACCCCAGTCGGGTGCAATGCTTCATGCCTGTAATTCCAGCACTTTGGGAGGCCAAGGCGGGAGGATCATCTGAGCCCAGGATTTTGAGACCAGCCAGGGCAAGACAGTGAGAGTCCGTCTCTACAAAAAATAAAAAATTAGCTGATGTGGTGGCACATTCCTATAGTACCAGCTACTCAGGAGGGTGAGGTGGGAAGACAGCTTGAGCATGGGATGTCGAGGTTGCAGTGACCCATGATTGCACTACTGCACTCCAGCCTGGGTAACAGAGTGAGAACTTGTCTAAAAAAAAAAAAGTGAATCCAAATATTTGTGCAACCTTTTTTGAAGAATCTATCAGTGTACAGGTACTATTTTATAATTTCCTTCAATTCACTATCCATTAAGACATAGCATCTCTATTTTCTCTACACATTCATATTCAGATGACAACTAGTATCCTAGTCTAGGCTCAACATTAGTCTTCACAAATGTACTGGTAAAATAAAATCCATAGTTTGTTATTTTCTTAATATGTGTTGGAAGAACTTTGAATGAAAGATATCACAAAGATAACTTCCTTCTGAGATTAAAAAACATAAACAAAAAACCACACACACACACACATACACAACTCTGGCAGAACTGTTAGACCTGGGAAAGTCATCTGTCTCATGCCTGCTCACCTTTTCTCTCACTCAGATGAAATGCTCCCACAGGCAAAGATCCAAAGTTGATTGCCTCAGGAAGCTGCAGAGTCAACAATTTCATTTATCCCTTTTCAATGTTCGCTGAGTTTTGATGTGAACCTTTACTAATCCATAAAGAATGGGAAGTCTACACGTTTCTGGTAGTAACAGAATTCTCTCACTCTCATTATGATGAATAAAAAATGTTTTCTTAATGAAGATTATATATTATCAGGAAAAAAGGGCTATTTCCATTAATAAATAAATATACCCAAATCAGCCAAGTTAACACTTGTGTTCCTTCCTATTTCTCTCTGCAGTCACTGACTGCCACCTCAAAGAGAAACAGCACAGTCTCATCTCAGCCTCTGGTCCCACCATACCTGCTCCCTTTACACACAACAGAAAAGACTGTGATCATTATTTATTCGGTTCTAATAATATACCCCATGAAAACACAGGAGTTGGGAGCAAAAGTACTTGTTTTTAGAAAATGTAAAATCCAACGAAAACCTACCTTGTGAGTAGAGAAGGATTTGCATCTCTAAAAGAACACAGGTAAACACCTGCACCAGGTTCTCTAATCCCAGGAGCTCAAATGCCTCCCGAAGTGGGTAATCAGAGAGGGGGAGTTCACTGGGCCCAGGCCTCTGGCAGATGACAGGTTCATAAACACCATAAAATTTCAGTGACCTCCCTGGAGGTGGAAGGGGTACTTCATAAAGAATATTGTGGATATAGCTTTCAAGTGGCAAGGGTGGTGGCTGCTGTGAGGTAACGGCCTTGTAAAGCTGGATAAGGAATTTCTTGCAGGCCTGCATGAATGGTAACGGTGTGATCAAGCATATACTTTTTGAAACATACAGGGTGTCTCTGCTAATATCATAGGAGTTGTATCGCTGGAGTTTCAAAAGAGAAGTTGTATCTCCTTCATCAAGACTACTTGCCAACGAGTCCATACTGCAGGAAGATGAAGCATACACACTGCTGTAATGCTCAGCGTTGTGCATCTGGTAAAGTGTCTGCATTGCTGTGCAGATTTGCTTACTTGTAACTTCTTCATAAAAAGTGAGAACAAAACCATAGGTGCGAGAACCATCTTCCCTGGTAATTATAAATGAGTGAAACTGGGGATCTTTATTGTCCGTTTGTGTCCTGAAAGATAGCCCTTTAGGCATGCACAACTGTGAAACAAAGAAAAAAAAGCATCAGAATGCAGTACACAAATAACTTCAAGCCAGAAATAAATGTTGTTTTTAAACATAACAGGATTCAAAAAGACAGGTTTTATCCAGATTTAACATTGGCAATAGGCTTAAATTAGAAATATATTATAAATTCCTCATATACACGTATATAAAATTATTCTTAAAAGGAGTACACACAAGGGAAAAACTTTTACTGTGTAATGTTACATGCAAGGGGCTTTACTAAGAACAAGACAATCACTAATTTAGTCCCAGAGTAAACCTCTAACCAAGCTTGTGGCCTTCAGCAAGCCACATAACTTCCGTGAGCCTCAGTTCCTTTATCTACAATAGCTGCTGTATGAATGACTTGAAGACAGAGTATGCAAAAGTATTTCACAAATATTAAAAAGCACTTCACAAAAATAGTACTTAAGTATTTAATACAAGGAAATAGGAAAAGGCTCATTTAGGAAGTGGAAAAAAGTTAAACAAAGAATAATAAAAACAACAGTGTCATCTTTGCTATTTTGAATAGTATGGTATTTTATCCAAGAAAAAGAAACTTTGGAAATTGAAAGCTTTTTGATCTACTAAAGCAGAAGCACAGAAACAAGGCATTTTAGATTACTGCTAGTAAAGATTATGCTCTAGTTCTTGGGAACTACCCAGGATTGAGTAAACTTGAGAACAAAATTACCCAGAGGAGCTAAAGATGCTATATTTAAGACACTTAAAATGCACAGAAAATTAGAATTGATTCATTAAAACATTTTAAATAAAAGAAGTGAAATTACAGAAAAGTTGAAATATACTAAGGAAAACAGAACTTGTAATTCAACCATCCTAACTAATAATCATTATTCATATTTAGATATTTCTATTTTTGTATTGCAATATGCTTTTTACATAGAAATAATTTAACCATACATTATTACTTTCTAGTTTTTTCTATATTTAATAACTGATATGGTACAAAATTTAGACTGTCTCCCACATCCCCATATTACCAAGAAAATACAATTCCTTTATTCCTTCAAACCATCAAAAAACGTTTATTAAGTGCCTTTTATGAGAGGAGCCCTATGATACAACGGTGGGAAGGACAGACATGGCCCATGCTCCTACGGTATTTCCAGTTGAGTAAGGATAACAGGTAAGTTTTAAAAATCATAAACTATAAAGTAAGGGAAGCGCTATGATAGGGTAAATAAGGGTTGCTATGGGAAAAATATATAATAGTAGGAAGACACACATTAGAAAAGAAGGAGCTACCAGGAAAAAATGAAGCCCAACTGAAACCTCAGGACGAGTATAGGTCTTAGTGGATAAAGAAGATTCTAGGCAGAGAGGACAACATGTGCAAAAGCCCAGAAGAGTCTGAGGAACTGCAACAGGTCAGTGTGGGTGGGGCACAGAATGCAAGGTGGGTGGACGTGAGAGAAAGCAAGAGAAATCATCAGGGGCTAGCCCATGAAGGGCCTTGGTAGGCCATGTTAGAACTGTGGGGAGGACAATGGGAAACCTCTGAAGGGTTTTTAGGAGAGGGACAGATTTAGATGTGCCTCTTGGCACATCCATCTTGGAACACTAAGGCGAGTGGTTTTCAAAGGGGTTCCAAGGAGGCAGCAGGAATGTCTCAGGGCCTTGGAAGGGAGTGAGAGGCTAGAGGAAGAAGCTGAAAGGGCCAGTGTCCCTCCTTCCCCTGTGCACATTCCACTTTCATTTATTTTGTAGAGTGGAATTCTTTCAGTGTTAAGATTTCTGGGTTCCCACTGCTTAAAAACAAAATCTTGATGGTGGGATAGGATTAATGCAACACAACTGTCATTAAGCATGAAGGTGGGTGTCCAAACTGCTCCTCACAACCATTTCAGATCATGGTCCTTCCCTTTACCCTAAAAACTATTGGCTTTGAAGCTCATGTCATGATTGTGCCACATTTTGGGTTTCTTTTCTATCCAAGTTCATTTCCGGAGTAATTTCTTCCATGATTTTAAATATACTCTTTCAACTCCCAAATCTGCAATCTCATGAACCTGACTCTTAACTGAGTAACTACTTGACAATCCCATCAAGATGTCTAATAGGCAATTCAAACTTACCATGTCCCAAACTGAAGTTCTGATTTCTTCCTCCAAATCGGTTTCTCCTTATATCAGTCTTTTCTGTAATTCCATCCATCTAATTTGCCCAGGACAAAAACCTTGAAGTCATCTTTAATTTCTTCCTCTCTTTCTCACTTACCCCATTAACCAATCCATCAGCAAATATTATCAATTCTATCTGCAAAAATATATGCAGAAACTAATTGCTGTTACTTCTTTTTTTTTCTTTTTTAGAGGTGAGGTCTTGCTCTATCACTCAGGATGAAGTGCAGTGGTACAATCACAGTTCACTGCAGCCTCAAACTCCTGGGTAAAAGCAATCCTCCCGCCTCAGCCTCCTGAGTCAGAAAGTAATTGTTTCGATCTTTACTCTTACCACTCTAATCTAAGTCACCCTCTTTTCTTGTCTGGATGTAACAGCCTGTTTCTGCCCTTGTACCCCGTAATCTATTTCCCTTATAAGAGCCAAAGCAATCCTTAAAAAATATGTTAGATCTTGTCACTCTTCCCAAAATTCTCCAATGGACTCTTATCTCACTAAAAGCTGATGTCCTTATAATGGCCTACAAGGAAGCCCTGCATGACTCAGCCCCCAGCAACCTCTCTGCCCTCATCTTGTACTCTCTAACTCACCCACTCTGCTCCAGCAACAATGGCACGTTACTGTTCTATGAACACACCCCACGTGCTCCCATCAAAATCTGCTCTTCCCTTTCCCAGCAACTTTCTTCCCCTTGGTATCCACATGACTCATTCCTTGCGGCAGATATAGCTCCAATAATATTTCTACTTTCACGCACTCTTCCAAACCTTGACAATTCCCCATTAAGAAGTGGAGCTCACTCTCCTTGAACCTGGGTAGGCTGCTGAGAGTGCCTATACCAGGATCTGGGAAACTTTTTCTATAAAGAGACAGATAAGTATTTTAGGCTCTGGAGGCCATACAGTCTTTGTCACAACTGCTCCACTCCACATTGTATTAGGTGAGTGCAAAAGTAATTGTGGTTTTTGCATTGTTGGAATTTGCCATTTGATATTGGAATACATTTTTAAATAAATGTGGTTATATTATAATCTTTTTTTTTCCAAGACAGAGTCTTGCTCTGTCACCCAGGCTGGAGTGCAGTGGCACGATCTCGGCTCCCTGCAACCTCTGCCTCACAGGTTCAAGCAATTCTCCTGCCTCAGCCTCCCAAGTAGCTGGGATTACAGGCGCCTGCCACTGCACCTGGCTAATTTTTGTATTTTTAGTAGAGATGGGTTTCACTGTGTTGGCCAGGCTGATCTCAAACTCCTGACCTCGTGATCCGCCTGCCTCGTCCTCTCAAAGTGCTGGGATTACAGGCTTGAGCCACTGAGCCTGGCCCATCATTTTAATGGGCATTTCTCGCTTTATGTTTTTTTGCTAATGACTTATTACTTGCTGTTTATTTTAGATTTTAGACTGAAAATGTTAGACAAAAAGCAAATTAGAGCAGTTTTCTTTTTTCTTTTTTTTTTTTTTTGAGATAGAGTCTCACTCTGTCACTCAGGCTGGAGTGCAGTGGTGCAATCTCGGCTCACTGCAACCTCCACCTCCCAGGTTCAAGAGATTCTTGGGCCTCAGCCTCCTGAGTAGCTGGGACTACAGGCCTGCACCACCATGCCCAGCTAATTTTGTATTTTTAGTAGAGACGGGGTTTCACCATGTTGGCCAGGCTGGTCTCAAACTCCTCACCTCAAGTGATCTGCCCGCCTTGGCCTCCCAAAGTGCTGGGATTACAGGTGTGAGCCACCCGACCCGGCCTCAAGCAATTTTCTTATTCAAGTTCAAAATGGGTCGTAAAGCAGTGGAGACAACCACAACATCGACAATGCATTTGGCCCAGGGACTGCTAACTAACGCACAGTGCAGTGGTGGTTCAAGAAGTTTTGCAAAGGAGATGACAGCCTTGGAGATGAGGAGCATAGTGGCCGGCCATCAGAAGTTGACAATGATCAATTGAGAGCAATCATCGAAGCTGATCCTCTTAGAACTACATGAAAAGTTGCTGAAGAACTCAACATCGACCATTCTATGGCCGTTTGGCATGTGAAGCAAATTAGAAAGGTGGAAAAACTCGATAAGTGGGTGCCTCATGAGCTGAGTGGAAATTTTTAAAAATCATCATCTTCAGCCAGTTGCGGTGGCTCATGCCTGTTATCCTAGCACTTTGGAAGGCTGAAGCAGGCGGACTGCCTGAGCTCAGTTTGAAACCAGCCTGGGCAACATGGTGAAATCCTGTCTCTACTAAAATACAAAAAATTAGCAGGGCGTGGTGGCATGCACCTGCAGACCCAGCTACTCAGGAGGCTGAGGCAGGAGAATTGCTTGAACCTGGGAGGCGGAGGTTGCAGTGAGCCGAGATTGTGCCACTGAACTCCAGCCTGGCCAACAGAGCGAGACTCCATCTCAAACAAAACAAAACAAAATAAAATAAAATAAAAGCATCATTTTCAAGTGTCGTCTTCTCTTATTCTACACAGCAACAATGAACCATTTCTCAATCAAATTGTCATGTGCGACAAAAAGTGGCTTTCATTAGACAACCGGCGACAACCAGCTTAGTGGCTGAACCAAGAAGAAGCTCTAAAGTACTTCCCAAAGCTAAACTTGCACCAAAAAAAGGTCACGGTCACTGTTTGGTGGCCTGCTGCTGGTTTGATCCACTACAGCTTTCTGAATCCTGGCGAAATCATTACATCCAGGAAGTATGCTCAGCAAATCGATGAGATGCACCAAAAACTGCAAAGCCTGCAGTGGGCACTAGTCAACAGAAAGGGCCCAATTGTTTTCCACAACAATACCTGACTGCACATCACACAACAAATACTTCAAAAGTTCAACGAATTGGGCTATGCAGTTATGCCTCATCCACCATGTTCACCTGACCTCTTGCTAACTGACTACCACTTCTTCAAGCATCCCGACAACTTTTTGCAGGGAAAACGCTTCCACAACCAGCAGGATGCAGAAAATGCTTTCCAAGAGTTCATCAAATCCCAAAGCACGGATTTTTTACGTTACAGGAATAAACAAACTTATTTCTCATTGGCAAAAATGTGTTGATTGTAATGGTTCCTATTTTGATTAATAAGGATGTGCTTGAGCCAAGTTATGATTTAAAATTCTGTCCAAAACCACAATTACTTTTGTACCAACCTTTAAACACATAAGTATGGCTTTGTTCCAACACAATTTTATTTATAAAAACAGTCAGCTGGACAGATTTGGCCTGGGGGCCATGTATGCCCACCCCTGGCCTAGTCAAGTAAAATGCAACAGCAGTGACAAGTGACAGAGTGACTTTTGAGCAGAGGCTAAAAAAGGCAATACAGCTTCCATCTCTCTCTCTCTCTCTGGTAACCTGGTAACACACTCTGGGAGCCCTGAGGCAACATATAAAAACTTTAGCTAGCCTGAAGCTGCCTGACTGGTGAGACCAAATGAAAGACCACACAGAGACAGAAGGAGCCCTAGCTATATGCCTGGTCCAGGAGACAGGCCTGTGAGTGGGTGAGCTTTCAGATGATTTCAGTCCTCAGACTTCAAACCTTCCAAACTAACACCGAGTAGAATACAGGCGCGGCCAACCAAAAGCTACCTACATTGCAGATATGTAGGCTAAGTAATGATTTTGTTGCTTTAAATCAAGGGTCAGCAAACAACAGCCCTGCTATGGGTTTAAATGTATGTGTGCCTCCAAAATTCATATGCTGGAACATCACTTCAGGGTGACGGTATTAAAAGGTGGGGACTTTTGGGAAGTGATTAAGTCATGCAGGCTCTGCCCTCATGAAAGGATTTGTCCTTCTTATAAAAGGTTGAAGGGAGCAGCACCCTAGTGCTTTCTGCCATGTGAGGATACAATATTTGTCCTCTCTGGAGTACACAATAACAAAGTACCATCTTAGAAGCAGAGACTAGGCCATCATTAGACCCTAAACCTACAGACACCTTGATCTTGTACTTTCAACCTCTAGAACTGTGAGAAATAAATTCCTATTGCTTGTAAGTTACTCAGTCTGAAGTATTTTATTTTAGCAGGAGGCATGGACAAAGAAAAACCCTTAGGTCAAATACAATCTGCCACCTGATTTGTAAATAAAGTTTCACTGGGACTCAGTCACAACCATCCATTTATGCACTATCTATGGATGCCTTCACACTACAACAGCAGAGCTGGGTGACTGTGGCAGAAACTGTATGCCCACAATACCTCAACTACTTACTATTTGGTTCTTCATGAGAAAAATTGCCAAGCCCTATTTTAAGCCATTAACTGGTAGGCAGATGGATTGTCATGCAGCGATAGATAATCAAAATACTTTCTTACTTCCCTTAAGTCTCTGCATAAATACTACCTTAGAGAGGTCTTCCTTTACCTTTCCATAAAAAATAGTGTTCTCTTCATCTTTTGCATGCCATAAAATGTAACTCCTCTAAAAAGTATTTATCATGAAGAAGCAACTAAAGTCTTGCACCACTGTAAACATATGTACATTATATAAACATACACATTACTAGTATTGTATAATTCTGTTTGATCTCTAGATTGCCAGCTACTCAAGGGCTAGTACTTCATTTCAATAACTTTAAACATTCAAGGGAACTGCAATGGAATAATATACCATTTGGGGCCATAACAGGTGGTGACTGATAACACGGGTAAAAAGAAAAAATTGTGAAGCTCAGCATTAGTGCACCAGTGAAAATGTCTTCATATTTCATATCACTGAATATGAGATGTGGAAAGGACTAAGGCAGATTTACTCAATTCTTTTACATATTAAATTACTATGTATATTTGGATAGAATGAGATATAGACTTAGGTAAAACCTATGAATACCTGGATTTGGTAGGGGGTAAAAGCCACTTATTCCCAGTCTTAGGAATAACTGTATAAGGAAAGGCTATGGCAGAATCTTTTAATAATTCTACCTTCAAATTAAGGCTGATTTCATCATAACAAGTTAATGGGTTGCTCTGCTGATAGCATGAATAAAAACTCATTTGGCCGGGTGCAGTGGCTCACACCCATAATCCCAGTACTTCGGGAGGCTGAGGTGGGTGGATTGCCTGAGCTCAGGAGTTCAAGACCACCAGCCTGGGCAACATGACGAAACCCTGCCTCTACTAAAAGTACAAAAAATTAGCTGGGCGTGGTGGGGCACACCTGTAGCCCCAGTTACCTGGAAGGCTGAGGCATGAGAATCACATGAATCCGGGAGGCAGAGGTTGCAGTGAGCCAAGGCTGCACCACTGCACTCCAGCCTAGATGATAGAGTGAGACTCTGTCTCAAAAAAACAAACAAACAAAAACAACAAAAAACCCTAAAAACCCAAAAACTTCATTTGACACATTTATTGTAGTCAATAAAGATTGTAGAAGGGATAATTTGAATTATTCTTGCTCCAGGCTAAATTCAAACTTGTTTAGCACAGTGCATGGCATATAACAATTGGTTGAATGAATAAATGAATGAACAAGAAAACAAACAAAAACAACAGCTGGGGGTAAAGCACCAGGCTTAGTTCACCTCTTGATCTGGTAATTCTTTTTTTGTTTTTTTGGAGATGGAATCTCACTCTGTCGCCCAGTCTGGTATGCAGTGGTGTGACTGATGTCAGCTTACTGCAACCTCCACCTCCTGAGTTCAAGCGATTCTCCTGCCTCAGCCTCCCAAGTAGCTGGGATTACAAGTGTGAGCGATTATAGGCGCGCATACCCGGCTATTTTTTTTTTTTTTTTTTTTTGTATTTTTAGTAGAGACGAGGTTTCACCATGTTGGCCAGACTGGTTTTGAACTTCTGGTCTCAAGTGATCCACTCGCCTCAGCCTCCCAAAGTGCTGGGATTACGGCGTGAGCCACAGTGCCTGGACTTCAGCTTGTAATTCTTTTTCCATCAAGTAGGCAATACAGAAACATAGTGACCACCAAAGTCAACATAAAGATTTAATTTAATTGATAGGCGTTCCTGTCATCCTAAATCACAAAATCATAGCTCAACTGCTGCTGAACAGCTGCCAAATATTCCCTTAAGGGTTTGTAGCTTTCTTGAGCGCACATTCAAACATTTACAGAAAAAGCTTGCCAAAAGTTGTACTCAAAGTGAAGAATGGCTTTCTATGCTACAGACAACAGATGTAAGAATTTTTCCTAAATGCTCTTCCAACAAATCAAAAAAAGTAAGAACTATATTTCTAATCGGGAAACATGAACTGCAAAATGCTATTATTTTTCCATTTTTAAAAGATATACAGTATTGTTTTATATCAGGAACTACAAGATACTTTCTCAGAAAACCTGAGTTTCATCAGAATTGTTAAACTGTCAGGAACTGCAAGAAATCGCAGAAAACCTGAAATATAAATCAAGATTTGTTTATCACGGTATTAAACATCTCTAATTAACCCTTAACTTTGCTATCTACTAACAATACCCCCTCACCATCCAACAATAAAACAACTAAAAATTAGAGGTGTCACTGATGATCAAATTACTACTAGTAACCAGACTACTTTAGCCAAAGCAGGCTTATAATGACAAGTGTGTAACTTTCCCAGTTTGAGTCAGCAAATGTTCTTACATTTCTCTAGACCGTTTCAGGCAGTTTGGCTAGAATTTTAAAATTCCTTTTTCCACATTTTGTAGTTCTATGACTTCCATGGCCTCTCCCTCATTATGCAAACACAATCATATACTGTATAACCATCTCTGGTCAACAATGGACTGCCTATAGGACGATGGCTGGAGCAATATGTTATACCATATAGCTTAGAAGTATAGTAGGCTATATCACCTAGCTCTGTGTATGTATATACACTCTGTGATGTTTGCACAATAAAATCACCTAACACATTTCTCAGAATGTCTCCCTCCCTCCCTCCCCTCTTCTCTCCCTCCTTCTATAAACACTTATTTTGTCCCATGTTTTGCATTAGATCTTGGTAACTCAAAAGACAAAGATAAAAATAATCCTTTCCTTTAGGGAGTTCACAGTCTAGTAGGAAAGACAGACACAGAAACCAGCAGTTACCAAAAAAATGTGATCAGTGTTGCTATGGACTCTGTTCGAGATATCATAAGAAAAGACAGAGTAACTACTGCTTAAGAGATGGTTTTGCAGTGGAGGTCACACCTAGTCAAGGACAGGGAAGAGAAGTATTGTAAGCAAGTAAGTATCACTTCATTTATTCAACAATTTGAACATCTACTATGCGCAAAGCTAGGGATATAGCAATGAATAAGAGACACTGCTCCTGTTCTCTTACATTAAGCACGAGATACACAGTTAACTACTAGCTAAGTAACTGGTTAATTGCAACTGAGATAGGTGCTACAAAAAGGTACAAGGTACTAAGAGAACCTAAGGTGACCTGAGTGCTGGGAAGATGGTGGAAGGTGATGGTCAGGAGCAGCTTCTCTACATAAATGTTTACAGTGAAGTCTGAAGGAGTAGTAAGAATTCACTAGGTGAAGGAGAGGTGGAAGAGCCTTCCAGAGAGAAGGAACAGCAGAAGCAGAAGCTATACTATGAGGAATGAAATGGACAGGTTAGTGCAGGAGTCCAGGTAAGACATCTTGATGGTTTGGACCAAGGTGAGTATACGGAAACAGAGAGAAGTAGACAGATAACTGATTATATATGGGAGAGGGTGAGTAAGTGAGAACTTTCAGGGTGATGTGTACATTGTTGGATTTGGCAAATAGGTGGATGGTTGTACCATTCACTGACAAACATTGGTGGGATGAATAATGAATTCAGTTTTGGATATGTTGCATTTGAGATGCCAGTGAAATATTCTGGCTGCAATGTTAAGGAAACGGGGGAGAGGATGAGGGTGGCGGGGGCAAAAGGGTCTTCCAGCAATGGTCCTCCAGCAATGAAAGCCCCATTCCTATAATTTTACTGTGAGATATGGCTAGGCATGGTGGATCACACCTGTAATCCTAGCACTCTGAGAGGCCGAGGTGGGCGGATTGCTTGAGTCCAGGAGTTCGAGAGTAGCCTAGGCAACACAGCCAAACCCCGTCTCCTCAAAAAGTACAAAAATTAGCCAGGCGTGGTGGTGCACACCTGTAGTCTCAGCTACTTGGGGGGCTGAGGTGGAGGATCGCTAGAGCATGGGAGGTCAAGGCTGCAGTGAGCCAAGATTGCACCAGTGCACTCCAGTCTGGATGACAGAGTCAGAGCCTGTCTCAAGAAAAAAAAAAATTTTACTGTGAGCTTGAACCTAAACTTGGCTCAAAATGAGCGCTTATCTTCATTCTAATGTCAAACCAATGAATGTAATTTGGGGTTATCCATTTCAAATTCAAGTAATTGCTAAGTCTACAAAAAGTATATATAGCCCTTTTTCCTTTTACTCTTACAAGATAAGCATCTGAATAGGTTTCTTCAGCCAACCTTTCACCGTTTACTCTTTGCTCTTCATTCCACTATATCCTTCTTTGTAATCAAAGTTAACAGCAAATTATAAAATAAGAGCTTTATAATAGTTATTACTCTTTAGTTACCTAAAATATATTTACGATGTTTCATTAGGACGGACATAAAAAATAGAATCCTTATATTTTCATACAGTTTGCTTAAAAGTTATTAACCATGTTTTCTTCCTATGAATTCTTAGATACAACACAGGCTTAAAGATAAGATCTATCAACTAGAATATTACATAGTCATGGATGCCAATAAGCAGATTACCTCAAAGAGATGTGAAAGTGGGGTGGGGGACCTTCAGCTCTGTTTGCAATGCTTTATTTCATTTAAAATGAAATGCAGACCAGACACAGCGGCTCACAGAGGTCGAGGCGGGCAGATCTTGAGGCCAGGAGTTTGAGACCAGCCTGGCCAACATAGGGAGACCCTGTCTCTACCAAAAATACAGAAATTAGGCAGGCGTGATGGTGCGTGACTATAATCCCAGCTACTCAAGAGGCTGAAGCATGAGAATCACCTGAACACTGGAGGCAGAGGTTGTAAGTAAGCCAAGACTGCACCACTGAACTGCCTGGGTGACAGAGTGAGACTGTCTCAAATAAATAAATTAATTTAATTAAATGTACTGCACTCCAGTCTGGGAGACACAGCGAGACTGTGGAAACAAGGGAAAGAAAGAAAAGAAAGCAAAGAAAGGGAGGAAGGGAAAGGGAAAGGAAAGGAAATGTAGACATCTGAAGCAAACATGTCAATGTTGACATGTTAGTTCTAGGTGATTAATACATACGTGATTGTTTATTGTATTGTTCTTTCTGTTCTGTGATATTTACTTTTTCATAAAAATCTCTGAATCAGCAACTGAGGAAAAAAAACTAATTCAGGAATTATTTCACCTGTCACTTGTATTTATTTTCTATTTTATTTGCACTGCACTCATACACATTAAACATTTTATTTAACAAAGTTCACTGCTTTGGGTACTTAATTTATGTATGAAATTAATGACCTTTTATTCAAAGCACTACTGTTGTTAGAGGAATGACTAATATTACAGAAGGTGATGACTCATTGCGGTGGAATTTTGCTAAAGGCAAGACAAAGCTTTATACCTTTAGGTGGGAATAAATTACAGCTTCATACAAACGCACTTACTAGTAAATCAAAGAGGAAATTAAAGGCAGTAAATCTGTGACCCGAATGCAAACTACTTTAATGGGATGCTTTTCAGAGATTTTCCAGGAGTACAAGCAAATCCTTTTAGATTTGCAGCAATAAAAAAAAAATGCTATGTGGTGCTTAACCATCAAAACACAGCCTTTGCAATTATTCTTCAGGGGGAAACTTTTGCTGCTTACATAAAATAACCTCAGGGGCAAGGAGTAAAGAAAATATCAAAGGTCAAGGAAGCTGATAATTACTTTAAAGATTAATGTTTTGCAGATAGAGGCAAAAGCTATCATGGATATCTCACTATTAATTCATTCACATGATTAAAAGAAAGAAAACACATCAAGGGTGGCATTTTGTTCCAAATGACTGTGGATTCATATACTAAGAACGTACTTGTACCCAGGCCCCAGTGATCCTCCCACCTCAGCCTCCAGAGTAGCTGGGACCACAGGCATGCTGCCACCACACCCAGCTATTTCTTTTTTTCTTTGTAGAGACAGGGCCTCCCTATGTTGCTTAGGCTAGAACCTCACTTTGAATACCATTCTGATTTCTCACAGAATAAGTTATATTTTGAAATATCTTACTAATTTAAGAAGATTAAGTATTGTGATCTATTCACATTCTTATCCAGTTTTCCATTGCTTGATTTAAACACTCTTTTCCTAAATGCCTTTCTATTAATTTGCTGCATAAGCAACTCATAAGTCATTTTTTTGTCACTGCTGTTCAACTATTTTAGTCAGATGTTTGTCTGGACTCTTCCAAGTCTTATAAAGATAACTAACAGTTGTGTTCTACATAATATCTATAGTAGAGTCTTCACCAAAGATGATGCTAGGCATCTACAATATTAACTTCCAGCAAAATGGCATCTCTGATTATTTTAGTATTGCAGAACAGTTTAGGAAAATAACCACATTGTACTCTGTAAGGAATCAAAGTCAAAGTGCCAAGTGCTTTAGGCATTTGTCCTTACAAAAAGCACCATGCTATCCCCTCCCTAGAGCGAGCCCAGGCTGGAAAGAGTTTACTGTGATACAAAAATATCACAAAGGGTCCAGTGTGACCCATAACATTTCCAGTGTAGAGCAAAACTAAGCTATACAGTTTTTCTTTTGGGAAGGCAGCAAGGCAGATGAGGAAAAAAAGTGAGCTAGAGAGTAAAAATGATCTGGATTTAACTTCTGAGTCTTACTGCCTAACTTTGGGCAAATTACTTAACCTTTGAAAATATAAGAATTCTCACTGGGTACATGTAAACATGTATGTGAAAATAACATGCATAAAGTACTCTAGCAGGCATCTAGTGAATATTAATTTCCTTCTGTTAGATTATCAGGTTATAAT
Source organism: Pongo abelii (assembly GCF_028885655.2). NCBI lineage: Eukaryota > Metazoa > Chordata > Mammalia > Primates > Hominidae > Pongo > Pongo abelii. The sequence continues at coordinate 32,620,235 of NC_071995.2, forward strand.
GGAGTCTTTTAACAATATCTTTAAAATACTAAAGAAGAGGCTGGGTGCAATGGCTCACGCCTGTAATCCCAGCACTTTGGGAGGCTGAGGCGGGTGGATCACTAGAGGTCAGGAGTACAAGACCAGCCTGGCCAATATAGCAAAACTCCATCTCTACTAAGAATGCAAAAATGAGCCAGGTGTGGTGGTATGTGCTCACAATACCAGCATTCTGGGAGGCTGAAGGAGGGCAGATCACTTGAGGTCAGGAGTTTGACACCAGCCTGGCCAACATGGTGAAACCCTGTCTCTACTAAAAATACAAAAGATTAGCTGGGCATAGTGGTGTGCGCCTGTAACCCCAGCTACTCGGGAGGCTGAGGCAGGAGAATTGCCTGAACCCAGGAGGTGGAGGTTGCAGTGAGCCAAGATTGTGCCACTGCACTCCAGCCTGGGCGCCAGAGCGAGACTATCTCAAAAACAAAAACAAAAACCAAACAAAACAACTCAAAAAGAGCAATGGCTATCACTGTGTCTCAGTTCACCTTTAATCATTTCTGTATCTTTTTTATTTTTTTTCCATTCTTACGTATTTACCCTATTCATTTCTATATCTATCATGCCTGCTATCTCCTTACTTTGGGGCCCTCTGAATTATATAATCACAGAGTTTATGAACATCTCAAATATTATTCAGGCTTCTAAGAAGAGCCCTTCCTAAATAATCTGAAAACTATGACCTACTTTATTTCTAAGAACCTCTCAAAGTTGACTATCTCTCTATCTTCTATCTACCTACCTACCTACCTACCTACCTATTTTGAGACAGGGTCTTGCTATGGTGCCCATTCTGGTCTCAAACTCCTGGGCTCAAGCAATCACACTGCCTCAACCTCCTGAGTAGCTGGGCTTATAGATGCACAACATCATGCAGGGATAAAAGAGACATTTAATCAGCACTGGTAACTCATTATGAGGCAGGAGAACAGGGTCTGGAGGCAGGGAACCTAAGGCCGATTCATGCTGACTTTCTAGAACTAAATCAAAAGGAAAACCCCAACTTTCCATGCCCAAGTAGCAAAAGGACCAGTGGCTACTCCCTTTGTACCTTCCCCCCACCCTTTTTCTGCATGGCAGACTAAAAACTGAAAGTACCTCTGATTGTTTCCCTCTCACAACCAATCGGGATGGTCGTGGGCCAAGTCTTCATTTGCATAGGAGTATAACTTTGTAACTTCACTTCAGCCTCTGATTGGTTGTATGTTTGTGTAGGGTGTAACTTTGCTTCAGCTTCTGATTGGTACCCTCCCACAACCAAACAGACTGATAGTGGGCCATTACTTCATTTACAGAACCAAGTAACCAATGGAAAACCTCTAGAGGGCATTTAAGCCTCAGAAAATTCTATAATGGGCTCTTGAGCTGCTTGCTCAGGCCTGCTCCCACCCTGTGGATTGTACCTTCATTTTTAATAAATCTCTGCTTTTGTTGCTTCATTCTTTCCTTGCTTTGTTTGTATGTTTTGTCCAATTTTTTGTTCAAGACATCAAGAAGCTGGACTCCATCCACCAGTAACAATTATACAAATTCAGATTTTTACTATATCTAAATAATGCAATTAAGTTGCTTTTCATCTTTACATTGTCTGTAAAAATGACAAATTATAGGCCTACCATACAATATTCCTTGAAACATGAGAACTGTAATCAGGCTCTTTCTATTAGGCTCCTCTCAGGTCAATAAAGTAATATCACTGTTTATCAAAGCTTCTACGTATTAATACAAATGCACAACACACTTTAATAGTAGTAAACTAAAATGGGCTTTTAGGATCTATTGTATAAACTTATCAACTATGGAAACCCTGCGCAAGTAACTTAGTTCTCTGAGCTTCTGCTTCCAGATCTTTAAAATGAGGAGAGTATCACATTTCTTTTTTTTTTTTTTTTTGAGACAGAGTCTCGCCCTGTTGCCCAGGCTGGAGTGCAGTGGCGTGATCACAGCTCACCACAACCTCCGCCTCCTGGGTTCAAGTGATTCTCCTGCCTCAGCCTCCTGAATAGCTGGGATTACAGGCATGTGCCACCACACCTGGCCAATTTTTGTATTTTTAGTAAAGATGGGGTTTCACTATGTTGGTCAGGCTGGTCTTAAACTGACCTCAGGTGATCCACCCACCTCGGCCTCCCAAAGTGCTGGGATTTCAGGTGTGAGCCACCACACCTGGCCTCACATTTCTTATAAAATCACTTAAAGAATAAATGAAATGAAATAAGGTAGACATTCAAAATACAGTTACTACCTTCATATTAATAAAGTAAAAACAAGGCTAAAGAGTAAATGAGGGGGAAAAAAACACATACCATGTTCACCGCATCTTGATCAAAAGGGTTCCATTCTATATTCTGAGGATAGTGGGCGAGAACTTTGGATTTGAATGTTCTTCTCAAAGGACTCTGGTCAAAATTTTCACCTACAACAAATAATACATAGTTAATATCTAGAACTTTTCCAAAAGCATGTCATAGTTTTATATTTATTTTACAGACCTACTACTGACTGATAATGTTGAGATCTGATTCAATTTCTGCCTCTAACCATCTGTATTGTAAAATCCCAATGGACAACTAAAAAACTGTTAACAACAGAGCAGCATTTAAAACTTCAGAATCTGAATTTTAAAATCCTGGCTACTCAACTGATACTAAAAATCAAAATATGGTAATATAATCATTGCTGTAACCTAATTATGGTCCACATTTCAGTGTGTGGTAATAATGAACTATATGAAAACATTTACTTCAGAAAAGCAAAGTCTTACATTAAGCTAATCATATGTCTTATGATCCTAAAATTTTATACACACTTAGACCCCCATGCTACAGTGCTCAAAGGAAGCAATTTTGCTTGAGTTTCCACAAAAATCTCTGAGAAATGTGATTGCATATCCAGGTTCTTAAGTAACAAAATTAACAGAATTAGAAACATCATTGCTGAGTCATCCTGTTTAGTAGACAGAACACATTAAACATACTAACCTTTTAAAATAAATGAGCTATCCTAAGTTAAATTCATTATCTGGCAAAATTCTGGAAACATAAAAGTAGGCTACATTTTAATTACTAAGAAAATTCAGGCCAGGCACAGTAGCTCACGCCTGTAATTCCCAGAACTTTGGGAGGCTGAGGTAGGAGGATTGCTTGAGCCCAAGAATTTGAAACCAACCTGGGCAACATGGTGAGACCCCGTTTCTTTTCTATTTTTTTTTAAATAAATTTTTTAAAAAGTAAAAAATTGAAAATTCAATAATAGCTATCAGATTAGTTTTTTTAACCTCCTCAACCAGAGTAATTCCCTTAAGACCTATTATCCCTAAATGTTTTAGTTTAATGAAATATTTTAAGGTAGACAGATCTTAAATTCCCAGTGTCAAAAATCTGGGATCAAGGAACTAGAAGACCTTGCAGCAACTTTATTGTGTTCTGTGTTTTCCTACTTTTAGAGTTCTAATTAAGTGCAAAATACTAGCTGTTACAGCAAAAGATAAATGTCACTTACCAGTATTTATACTATTAAAAATATCACAAAGCAATTTGATTTATGAGTTGTATTTGACTTCTAGTTAGACTCAGTTTCTATTTTGGGTAAAAATATGAAAAAAAAAAACTTGGAATGCAAAACAGATCGCAGAAGGAAGAAAAAGTCACACTCAAAAATCTTGCTGGAGACAACAATATAAAATACATAGGAATTTTTTTGAACAAGGACACATAATTTAAATATATTTGCTGAGGCAACTAAACTACTATTTCTAATTGAAGTCCTTGGCTAATGATCATTATTTTCTTTAGATTCCTCTGACTTATTTAGGCAAACATTTCATCTCTGTATTTTTCTACTCCATACTTCCATCTTCTAAGAGTTGAGAGCATTCATTTCTAGAAGAGAAATTGTCAAAGACATCCTTAAGGAGAGTTTATCAATTTTTGCACCAAGCTTCTAGAGTATGTAAGCATCAAAAAGTCAGCAGAGGAATGTGAAACTGTCCATGAGAGTCAATGTGTCTGAAGAACAGATTCAGGGCTCAGAACTGATTTCAGGAAGAGTCCATGATGTTTTTAAGCTGATGCTAGATTTTCCTGTGAACACTAAGAAATTTTAAATTATTCACTTCTTCATTTACAAAAAAGTTACTTGGCCAGAACGTGGTGGCTCATGCCTGTACTCCCAGCACTTTGGGAGGCTGAGGTGGGCAGATCACTTGAGACCAGCAACATAGTGAAACCTCAACTCGAAAGAAAGGAAAGTAAGGGGGAGGGGGGAGGGCAGAGGGGAGGGGAGGGGAGAGGGAGGGGAGGGGAGGGGAGAGGGAGGGGAGAGGGAGGGGAGGGGAGGGGAGGGGGGGAAGGGGGAGGGGGAGAGGGAGGGGGAGGAAAGAGAGAGAAGAAAGAAAGGAAAAGAAAAGAAAGATTTTTTAAAAGTTACTTTTCATTTCACTTTAGAGAAAAAACAAAATTCCTCCCAGTTATAGTCTAAGCTGCTGATTGTGTACTGACACAGCAACAGCGTATCTTCATGATAGATGGCCATCAAGAAACCGTCTCCTTCACCTACCCTCTAATACCAGAAATACTTGCTTTTATTATCCATAAATGTAAATAAAATATGAAACACTGCAGAAGCAGAACAAGACATAACCTACCATAAAACTCCTTGCAATACTTACCTTTTAATTCAGTCCTGCCTGTGTATAGTTAAAATAACATTACCTTCATTCATGTATCAAGTTATTAATGGGACAGGAGATATATCAGAAAGGTCATGAAAGTGCCATTCTCAATACAATTGTTCTGTTAACTAAGGAACACTGCACCTTCTTGACACACAAAGAATCAACAAGAAGGAAACCACCTCCAGAAAGAAATAATTTTACAAAAACAAAAAAAGCCACAAAACAGTAACAAATCTAACAAAAGAAAAGCAAAACCACCACCACCACCGCTTATTAGACTGCTTAAAAAAGGGGTAACAGGAAAGATCATTGCTATATATACACAGCTGTCTTGGCAAATATGATTTGGAAGGATACTAGGGGAAGAATCAACTATTTAGAAATTCTGGTATCATTGTTAAGAATTCAGAAATGGGCCAGGCGCTGTGGCTCATGCCTGTAATCCTAGCACTTTGGGAGGCTGAGGCAGGTGGATCACTTAAGGTCGTCAGGAGTTCGAGACCAGCCTGGCTAACGTGCTGAAATCCTGTCTCTACTAAAAATACAAAACTTAGCCAAGCATGGTGGCATGGACGTGTAATCCCAGCTACTCAGGAGGCTGAGGCAGAGGAATCAGTTGAACCCAGGAGTTGGGGGTTGCAGTGAGCCAAGATCACACCACCGCACTCTAGCCTGGGTGACAGAGTGAGGCTCCGTCTCAAAAAAAAAAAGAATTTAGAAATGACTGGATGCAGCTATTCCTACTAGCACTGGCCAAAAGAAAATAATCTTGGTGATGACTTTTGGGGATGAGAGATGGGGGAACAACCTATACTTCTCATTTTAAACACATGTTTTACCTCTAACTCAGAATTTACTGCTGGGAAAAAAAAATGGGAAAATAACCAAGTCTAAGAATTTGGATTCCCAGGAAATGAAAAATTACATAAGCATCCTGTACTTAAAATTTACCTTTTAAATATTATCTTGAAACAAACAAGGACTATAAATTTGTACGACTGCTACAACTACATATCAACTTAACTCCAAGTAATACTGCCAAATAACCTCCTACTAAATTGAAGCTGCAATTAATCCTTTCCTCCTAAGAAAGTAGGAAATATCTGCCAAGAGAGCTTAAAGACTACTGAATACATGTTTTCAAGGCTTGAAGCAAATGAAGTCTTTATGAAAATTAAGATGCAGATGAGAGAAGAGAAACATAAAATAACATCTATAAGTCTGACCAAGCAAAACTGAATAAAGAAACATTTATAATGGGCTTGCAGTCAATTAAAATAATGATTTATAATAGCCCATCCTTGTTCTTAATTTTATTTTTACCTGAAGTCGTATTTGCAGCACCTTGGCTCTTGCCATGACGATCTGCTTCTAGCCATTGGTACAAAACTACATAATGTAACAGAAACAAAAAAGCTTTATGAACAAATAAAAACAAACAAAAAGCAAAAATGACTTTGAAGAATGGAAAATGAGAATAATTAACCAAAAGCAATTACACAGAAGACATTAACATCAGAATGTAGCTTAACACCAATGGAATGTAGCTGATAAGGGATTAGTAATGAAAGCAAAGAGAATAGGTAATTTTAACAAAATAAGTGAAATGCTATTAAATATCTGTAACAGGTTTTGTATGGGAAATAGCACACATATTCTCTTCTTAATGCTTATTTAAAGGGGAATATTAGAAGAAAGCTAATGCTTCTATAGTCAGATATCATACAAGTTGAGTATCCCTTATCCAAAATGCTTAGGACCAAGAACGGTTTTAGATTTCTGACTGTTTCAGATTTTGAAATATTTTCATTATATTTACAGGTTAGCATCCTTAATTAGAAAATCGGAATACTGGCACTCAAAAAGTTCAAATTTTGGAGCATTTTAGACCTCAGATTTTTGGATTAGGAATGCTCAATCTAAAAAGTATGATAGTAAGACTAAATGACCGACTTTAAAAATTAAAGAGCATCCCTAATTAGAAAATTAGAATACTGGCCTCAAAAAGTTTCAAATTTTGGAGTATTCTGGATCTCAGATTTTTGGATTAGGAACGCTCAACCTAAAAAGTATGACAGTAAGACTAAATGACCAACTTTAAAAATTACATCCTGGATGGGCATGTTGGCTCACAACTGTAATCTCAGCACTTTGGGAGGCTGAGGCAGGTGGACTGCTTGAGGTCAGGAGTTCGAGACCAGCCTGATCAACATGGTGAAACCTCATCTCTACTAAAAATACAAAAATTAGCTGGGCATGGTGGTGAGTGCCCATAACCCCAGTTACTCAGGAAGGCCAAGCAGGAGAATTACTTGAACCCAAGAGGCGGAGGTTGTAGTGATCTGAGATCATGCCACTGCACTTCAGCCTGGGTGACAAAGTGAGACTGTCTCAAAAAAAAAAAAAAAAATTACATCCCAACCACTGCATATTGATTAGAATGGCTTAAGTCCCAAAAGCTGACAATACCAAATATTGACAAGGATATGAAGTGACAGTAACTCTCATTCACTGCCGATAAGAATGCTAAATTGTATGGCCACTTTGGAAGAGAGTTTGGCAATTCCTTACAAGGTTAAACAGTCTTATCACAGAACCCCATAACTCCAGTCTAATCATAAGAAAAACATCAAATTCCAAGAGGAGTAACCTACAGTATATCTGATAAGTACTCATCAAAACTATCAAGGACAACAAAAACAATGAAAGTTTGAGATTCTGTCATAGCCAAAAGGAGCCTAAGTAGACATGACAACTTATGGGGATTGGATACCTCAACAGAAAAAAGACTGATATGGTTTGGCTGTGTCCTCACCCAAATCTCATCTTGAATTGTAGTTCCCATAATCCCCACACATCGTGGGAGGGACCCAGTGAGAAGTAATTGAATCATGGGGGTGGTTACCTCCATGCTGTTCTTGGGATAGTGAGTTCTCACAAAATCTGATGGTTTTATAAGGGGCTTTCCCCCACTTCACTCTGCACTTCTCCTTGCTGCTGCCATATGAAGAAGGATGTGTTTGCTTCCCCTTCCACCACAATTGTTAAGTTTCCTGAGGCCTCCCCAGCCCTATGGAACTGTGAGTCAATTCAACCTCTTTCCTTTATAAATTGCCCAGTCTCGAGTCTATCTTTATTAGCAGCATGAGAACAGACTAATACAAGAACATTAAGTAAAAACTAAAGAAATCTAAATGGAGGCCAGGCGCAGTGGCTCATGCCTGTAATCCCAACACTTTGGGAGGCCAAGGAAGGCGGATCACCTGAGGTCAGGAGTTTGAGACCAGCCTAGCCAACATGGCAAAACCCTGTCTCCACTAAAAATACAAAATTAACCAGGCATGGTGGTGCATGCCTGTAGTCCCAGCTACTTGGGAGGCTGAGGCAGGAGAATCGCCTGAACCCGGGAGGCGGAGGTTGCAGTGAGCTGAGATCGCGCCATTGCACTCCAGCCTGGGCAACAAGAGCAAAACTCCATCTCAAAAAAAAAAAAAAAGAAAAGAAAAGAAAAAAGAAATCTAAATAGAGTGTAGACTTTAGTTAGCAATAATGTATCAATATTTATTCATTAATTATAACTAATGTACCATACTACTATGAGAGGTTAATGATAGGGGAAATTGTGTGTGTGGGGTGAGGCAAGTATATAGGAACTCCATTCTCAATTTTTCTGTAAATATAAAAGCAACTTTTAGTAATTACATTCCAGTATTTAAGGTAAAAACACCAGCAACATTATATCCAATCTTATAAGTAATCTACCTTTTATAAATCATGTTTATCAATGCAAACATAAGCTGAAATTTGCTTTATACTGATATCTCATTTAATCAATAATATTCCTAAGCATAATTATAAAGTGTCAACTCTTGGAGGAAAGTTTACTACTGTAACGACACAGGCTATAACTTAGCAGCTTTGAAGACTGTAAAAACTTCTGAATGTCTTTTACTGGTTACTCATTTGTCTAAAACTTTCAGATATCTTTAAAGAGATGTCAGAGTCTTTCTTTTAAATAGTCAATAATGATAATGTAGGGTACCAATGGCCAAGAGAGCTTGCTATCCACACCCCCAGCGTTTGATGATCCAAGGACAGCAACAAATATTAAGCTTCTATGCTGGGGGGCTACTTACCCACAGATACTGTGAGAACTGAATATCCCAAACAAGGTTTACAGAAACTTTTCATACTCTCCCCTCAACAAAAGCAACAACAAAGAGCTCAGAAAGCTGCCTACAGAACTCCTGGACTGGAGTAATAAAGGAATCGATTGATTACAAATATCTAAGAGAACCCTGAAATCATCAAAGTGATTACTTAGATCTCTGAGGAACAGCCAGGGCTGTGAACTGACATCCATGGTCATGGATAGATAGCTGAAAGACCTCTGAGCAAACATCCAAGTCCTTGGTTAAGGGTGCCCCAGAGGGCACAGAAGTCAGCACCCTCCTCCAGAAACACACTTCTGGGAGGCAAACAATTGTTACATATGTGACTAGCATGAAAGAATTCAAGAAGTAGACCTCAATAATTAAATATATACTACAGGTATTTCTCTTCCCTTTAGTTTACAGGGATAACAGCTACTCATTAGAGGAGGAGAGAGGGGAATTATACCATGACACAAAAATCTCCCCACTAGGAAAAGCAAGCGTGAGCTTTATAACTGACAATGAAGGCTGGGTGCAGTGGCTCATGCCTGTAATCCTAGCACTTTGCGAGGTGGAGATGGGCAGATCGCTTGAGTTCAGGAGTTTGAGATCAGCCTAGGCAACATGGTAAAACCCTGTCTCTACAAAAAATATAAAAATTGGCTGGGCGTGGTGGTAAGTGCTTGTAGTCCCAGCTACTCAGGAGGCTGAGGTGGGAGGATGGCTTGAACCCAGGAGGTGGAGGTTGCAATGAGCTGTGATCCACTACAGCCTGGGCAACAGGGCCAAACTCTGTGTCAAAACAAACAATTGACACTGAAAATCACTTCCACAAAATGAGATGCAAAGTAGGGAAACAAATCCATTAACTGGTCTAACAATTTTGCCCAGCTCCTATCTTAAGCCTATATTTTCCCCTGATTAAGGCAGAAACTCTTGGCTATGTTCAGGTTATCACTAGGAATATTTACCAATAGTTCCAATTACTTCACATAGCCCTCGTTTCCAGTTTTATCAGAGAGGTTTATCATGTTTGCTTTCATGTCTCATTGATAAAATCATAGTCTGTTTCTGACCAGAGACTTTCTCCAGAAAACAAAGCTAAGTCTCACACTATTTCCCTCTCTTCCTGTCCTGACAAGTAACCCCAGAAGCCTAGTTTTAAAGAAAATCATTAATAAAATGAGACATGAAAGCTATTCCAGGTCAATTTAACCAGTTATATAGAGAACTACACATAAGCAAAAATCATTTTAATAGATTTACATATTCAAATATTTCATCCTTGCCTCTAGATTACCAAAGTCCAATTAACTTCAGTTTAAATAATTCGGAGAATTTCCAGTGAAATAAGTGCATCTGATTCAAGTGCGCTATAATGTAAATCACCATTTATATAAAGTTTGGACTTTAAAGTCTACTTTATAGGACATATATTTAAAAAGATAATGTATAATTTAAAAGAAGTATGACTAATTTTTTAACTTAACATACTAGAACGTACATGGGCAGTTCTGGAAATACTGAACTCCTAAAATTTCTCAATCTCCATAAAATACATGAAATACAGCAGAAAAGTTCTGCTACTATGAATGTAGATGATGTTAGAATGCCAAGAACACATCTCTCTTCACCATAGGAACATGAGATCTGGCCTTCTGGTTGCTTCACGCTTCCTCTTAGTTGGCAGTGGAAATAGGGACCCCATCCCCAGCTCAAAGTTAGTTAGAGATTTCTATAGCATGTTTGTGGGGTTGTAAATGAAGAGAAAATTTTGAGATTTATGAACCTTGGGAGCTATTTTTCAGCCTGATCATCACGGTTAAATATTTCTTCACTGACTCTCCTCCCTAAATCTTCCCACTAGGAGGGCCCCAGTAAGTTACTTCCTGCACTATCCACTTCCATCATAGCCTGTTTGTGACCAGAGACTTTCTCCACAAAACAAAGCTAAGTCTCACACTATTTCCCTCTCTTCCTGCCCTGACAGATAACCCCAGGAGCCTAGAAGTTTTAAAGAAAATCTGCTTCTGGGTAGGGGTCAAACGACTAGTTCTTGCCAATGATATGTGGGCAGCAATGACATCATTTCCGGGTCAAGGCACACAATCTATCTTTCCTCTGCCATCTATCAGCTAAATGCAAAGGAGGCCTTAAAAGATGGACAGTTCCCAAAGTGGAAGAAAGTTGAGTCACTAAAAAATGTCTTTGTGAAGTAGAGTGCCTCCCACCTTGGCCTACATTACACTAAACGTGAATGAGAAAAACTTTTATTGTCTCATGCCACTGAAGTATTATGGGGTTGTTATTACAGCAGTTAGCTATTCATGTGTTTACTAGCCTGAGTTTTTGTGTTCGTTTTGACCTTCTGACTACAATACTAACCCCTGACTATATCGTACCTTCTATTGGTAACTCTCTACATTGCTTGTTACATGTTTAAATACATGAGTGCAGTTCTCCAAGTATAGGACAGAATTTGCTTTTTTTTTTTTTTTTTTTTTGAGACAGAGTCTTACTCTGTCACCCAGGCTAGAGTTTAATGTTGAGATCTTGGCTCACTGCAACCTCTGCCTCCTGGGTTCAAGCAATTCTCCTGCCTCAGCCTCCCAAGTAGCTGGGACTACAGGTGTGCTACCATGCCCAGCTAATTTTTGTAGTTTTAGTAGAGACAGGGTTTCACTATTTTGGCCAGGCTGGTCTCAAACTCCTGACCTCTTATGATCTGCCCGCCTCAGCCTCCCAAGTGCTGGGATTACAGGCATGAGCCACCATGCCCAGGCCAGAATTTGCCCATTTTTAATGCATGTTCTCCACCTTTTATAGAAAAAGCCATATATCCTACTAAGCTATTTATGAAGACCACAGGTTCTAGCCCATGACAAGCTTGTTATCCTTTCTAAACACACAACCCCCAAATCTAGTCAGCAAACTTGAAGGTCTAGGGTGATGGTCATGAAAGGAATCAAACAAAAGAATCTTGGAGGGGTCTCTGCAAATTCATTGACTCCACTGAGGAATATTCAACAACACAGAAACTTAAATCCTGGTAATATTAAAGTTTATTTTAATTAATTAAATTTTTTTTTGAGACAGGGTCTCACTCTGTTGTTGTCCAGGCTGGAATTCAGGGGCACGATCATGGCTTACTGCTGCCTGGACCTCCCAGGCTCAAGTGATCCCCCCACCTCAGCCTCCCACATGGCTGAGACTACAGGCATATACTCTCATGCCTGGCTAATTTTTAAAACATTTTTGTAGAAGCGGGGTTTCGCCACACTGCCCATGGTCTTGAACCCCTGGGCTCAAGTGATCTGCCCGCCTCAGCCTCCCAAAGTGCTGGAATTACAGGCATGAGCCACCTTGCCTAGCCTTAGTTAAGATTTTAGTAAGAGTACATCAACATCAATCCAGTAAGCTTTGAGTTTTTAAGAGAGTCACAATATCTTTCCTCTTGATTACATCAAAATTAAAGAGCCATGTTATATTTACCTAACACTAAATATACTTTCTAATTTATTATTTATTTATTTTTTTAAAGGCCAGTCAAGTGAAGCAGTGGGAGTGGAGAAGGAACAAAGAAATCTGTAACTGATTGTAATGAATTAGTTATCAACACCACTGCACTCGGACCTGCCTAAATAACACTTGCAATTACTAAAATTTATTCACTGAAAACCAAAAGTTCACAACACAGTTATTCTGTTTAAATCTCAACTGAGTGTACTGCAATCTGATTCTCTCATTAGCCACCCAAAGTTAGCACAGACCCCACAAGTAAAAGGGTATGCTCCCAAATAAGAGTCCCCTTATTTCAGACACCAGCCACACTTTGGAAGTCCCAGGCTACCTGCACTTCTAATAGGCTGGCTATAAATTTGAGAGTTTCCACAGGCCCCTCAGGTACGCTAAATTCACTAGAGCTTGCAGAACTCAGGAAAGTGATGTATTTACAATTACAGTTTTCTTACAAAGGACACAATCAGGACGACCAATCAACTGAAGAGATATATAGGGTAAGATCAAGGAGAGAATGCAGAGTTTCCATGCCTTCTTCTTGTGGAAAAAGGGCATGTCACCTACTTTCCCCTGCGCATACATCAATGTGTTCACCAACCAGGAAGTTCCACTAAATCTCAGTGTCCAGAGTTTTTACTGGCTTTACTACATATGTACAACTGATTAAATCATTGGCTACAAGATAAGCTGAATCTCCAATTCCTTTCCCTCTCCAGAGGCCAGGTTGGTTCAGAGTCCCAACCACATAGTTGGTCCTTCCAGAGACAGCTCCTATCCTGAAGCTATCCAGAGGCCCATCATTAGTTACCTGATTAGCATAACATTCCCATCATCACTCAGGAAATTCCAAGGGTTTGAGAAGTTCAGGAAACACAGACAAAGACCAGACAAATTCCTTTTTTTTTTTTAGAGACAGGCTGCAGAGCAGTAGTGCGATCATAGCTCAGCAGCCTCAAACTCCCGCCTCAGCCTTCCTTGTAGCTAGGACTACAGGTGCACGCCACCATGCCCAGATGAGTTTTTATTTCTATTTTTCACGGAAACAGAAAAATAAAAATGTTTCTTGGCCTCAAACGATCCTGCCTGGGCCTCCCAAAACACTGGCATTAAAATCATTTGCCACTGCACCTGGCCAAATTATTATACAACAGTTTTAGGTGCTGTGTAGCTTACCACCAATCAAAGAACACAACAGCAGATTATTTACTTGCAAAAATAACCTTAGCAATGAATTCAAGATCTAGAGTTCTCTGATAATAAGGAATAAACGAAGTTTTTGATCCTAGCCCATGTTTGTCATACTAATAATAAAATTTGAAGCAAGAAAAATATTTTTTTAAGTAATTTAAGTATTGTAACTGCTATGATGAAACTCTAAGAGGAAAGAGTCCATAATTTTTAGATTAATAAATGTCATGCACTTGCCAGTGCTTAGTAAATAATTTTTATTATTCTGAAGAACATCTAAGTGATTTTCAAATAATAAATACAGCCACGAAAACAAGGTTCTGGTTCTGGCTGAATATGCTGGTCTAGTAGCCTAGTGCAAATCACAATGTCTTTTAGCAAGGGTTTTCTCTTATATAAAACACATTATTTTATTACTAAATTAGAAACACATTATTAATTATTCTTAAGTATTTACCTTCTATGGAAATTATTTATCCAATGTATTTCTGGGAAAGCATATTGTTATCCATGTCACATTTTATTATTCAATATAAAACAAATCTTTCCCCGTTACTAAAGAACATATTCTTTGCTAAAGAGACACCAAGAGAGCCATGCTTTGCCTTCCGGAACAAAAGAAAGTAACTCAACATTAAAAAACTTACGGCTGACAAGTAACACTATGGAGCAACACTGCTGAGCTGATTCAAACAAACTTTCCTGCTGCATGACTCAAAGAAGCAGTCATTTGGTCAGAGGTAAAGTAGACCTTTCTCTCCGTTTCCATTAACTACTTTTGCTGCCAATATATACTACCACCAAAAAAATTTTTATAAGAAGTCAAAAACACAAGGAACTCAGTTAAGCTTACACAAAAATACCACTTTCTTCCTCCTACATTAGAAATCAACAAAGTTCTCTAAAAGAAAGATATAAATTACAAGGTAGAGAAGGGGGTACATTTGTTCTACTAATGTAAAATATCACATTAGTCAATGCAGTCTATTAGTAAATAGACCATCCTGTTTCATGGTCTACGAAATTATCCTAACATGAGCAAACAGGGCTAAACATGTTAGAAACAAGACTCACTGGGAAAGAGAATCTTCCTGTAAGAATCAAACAGAAGTCTCATTATTCTAACAATTAACTGAAGTTGTTGGAAGCTTAAAATGGTTCAGTTGATGTGATTTGTGCTAAACAAAACCAGTTATCTGAGTCTCTCTGCATTAGTGTGTGGCCTTTTATCTAAAGGCCTTCAAGGCCCTCCCCTACTATGTTTGGTGTTAGAAGATCCAGATTTTAAAATAGTATTGAGGTTCTGGCACAGACTGAAAATCACACATCACATGTATCTGGAGAAGAACACTGACCTATAAGATGACTAAGACCCTCCCAGTTCTATCAGAGACTGTGATTCTCAAAGCTACTACCTAACGAACTTTTTTGAAATAGAAAAAAGTCAAGTCACCTTTGGAAGAGGGGCAAGGTTGAGCCATTTGAACCACTTTTTGAAGTCTGCAAAATTAACATAAAACAAAGCAACCAAAAACAAAAAAAGTGAGGTGAAGGGAGCAGAATTTTCCTCTTCTCCATGGGAAAAACAAAGTCTTCCTTCCTCCCTCCATCAGAAAAACCTAAAAAGAAAATCCTCAAGATGATCCCCAGCCCTGAGTTTCAATTCATGACTTTTACTATCCACCAAGAATCTCCACTTGCTGTCTCAGACTCAGCAGCCTCAACATCAACGTTTACACAACTAAGCTCATTTTTCCCCTCAAAGCTTTTTCCTCTGTCGACAGCGCCACAATTCATGTAGCCATCTAAGTGTTATTATCCACTTATTCATCCCTAAAGACGAGTTAATTTGGCCAAGTGTGGCGGCTCACGCCTATAATCCCAACACTTTGGGAGGCTGAGGCATTCTAAGGGGAGAGACCCATAGTTTTGTATGCCTATAGGCCTGGCTACACTTGGGAGGTTAAGGCAGGAGGACTGCTTGAGCCCACAAGTTAGAGGTTACAGTGAGCTATGATTGTGCCACTGAATTGCAGAGCCAAGACTCTTTCTCAAAATAAATAAATAAATAAATAAATGAAAATAATTTTAAAAAAAGTTTGGTTAAGTGGCTAAATTTTGAGATGGTTTATTATGCAACAATAAATAACTGGAAAAAAATAGTGAACAAAATATCCAAAAAAATCCTTGCTCTCACAGTTTACATTCTAAGAGGAGGGAGACAATAAGTATAATAAATTATATAGTATGTTGGAAGATGAAAGGTGCAATGGAAAGTTAAAAAAGAATAAAGTGAGGAAAGCCAGCAGTACACAGCACAAGTTGCAGTATTAAGTAGGTTGATCAAGTTGGCCCTCATTGAGAAGGTGATATTTGAGCAAACTTGAAGGAGACAGAGAATTAATCTTACCTCCTTGGGAAAATCAATGTGAACTAAGATACCAGTGTCACAAATTCAGTCCCTGCCAACTAAGTCCAGATTCCTTAGATGGCATTTGAGGACCACCATGATCTAGCCGGACCTACTTTTCCAGCTTTAGTTTCAGAGGCTCCTGCACTTGAGCCACGCCAAATGACATGCAGTTCCCTTTTAAGTATGATATCTTATGGGTCCTTGCTAGACTTCGTGTGTCTGAAACATCTTTTCCCCTGTAATAATTTTCTATTGCCTCAAGTTATTATGACAAATTTAGCAGCTTAACACACCCCCATTTATTATTTCACATTTTCCATGAGCCAGAAGTCTGGCACAGCATGGCTCAGCTGATTCCTTTACTCCAAGTCTGACAATACTGAAACCATCCTGTTGATAGGGCTGCATTCCTTTCTGGAGGCTCTGAAAAAGAATCCACTTTCTTTATTCTTTTTTTTTTTTTTGAGACAGAGTCTCCCTCTGTCACCCAGGCTGGGGTGCAATGGCACAATCTTAGTTCACTGCAACCTCTGCCTCCAGGATTCAAGCAATTCTCCTGCCTCAGCCTCCCGGGTAGCTAGGACCACAGGCGCCCGCCACCACACCCGGCTAAAGAATCCATTTTCAAGCACACTGAGGTTATTGCTGGAATTCAGTTCCTTAAGGTTGTAGAGCTAAGGTCCCCGTTTCCTTGCAAGCTGTCAGCCAGCTGCCCTTAGCACCTAAGATCTCTCTTTGGTCCTTGTATGTGGCACCCAACATCTCAAATCAAACCATCTTGCACTTGAAATCTCTCTAATTTCTTCTCTCTTCTGCAGCAGCTGAGATTTTCTGCTTTTAAGGTCTCGTGATTATACTGGACACACCTGGATAATTCAAGCTACTCTCCCTATTTTAGGGTCAGCTAATTAGTCACCTTAATTAAATCTGTAAAATTCCTTAACAGCAGAACCTAGACTGCTCTTTAACTGAATACCCAGAAGACAATGTTTGGGAATATTTTAAAAATTCTGCCTACCACACCCCTCTTTCCATGTCTGCCTATTAGTCTCCTACACATCTTTAAGAATTCTACTCAGGGCTGGGTGTGGTGGCTCATGCCTGTAATCCTAACACTTTGGGAGGTCAAGGTGGGGGAAATAACTTGAGCCCAGGAGTTTGAGACCAGCCTGGCCAACACAGTGAGACTCCATCTCTGCAAAAAAAATTTTTTTTAAAAATTAGCCGGGCATGGTGGCACGCGCCTGTAGTCCCAGCTACTCAGGAGGCTGAGACAGGAGGATCTCTTGAGCCCTGGAGTTCGAGACTGCAATGAGCTCTGATTGCACCACTGTACTCCAGCCTGGGTGTCAGAGGGAGACCCTGTCTCAAAAAAAAAACCAAAGATTCTATTCAGAAGAGACCTCCTGGGGAAACCTTTCTTGATCTGTTCAGAAGAGAGGAGTTTCTTTCATAACACTACAAAAATCTACAAATCAGAACAGATTTTTATGGTCCAATATTTTCAAAATTCCATAGCTTAATTTTTAAATGAACCACTATCGTGCAAACACTGTACTAAACAAATATTAATTGATGTGTTAAAATAAAATTTTTTCTCAACAGTAAGGTTCAAGATAAAGCATTTATCTTCCTTTCTTGGTTATCTTACAGTACGTGAATATGATGTCACTTTTTTTTTTTTTTTTTTTTACAGAGACAGCACTGTGAAGTTCTTGGAACTTTGTTCTCATAATTGCTATGGCATATTGTTGTCTGCTTACCATATTACATTAACACTGCTAAATTCTATCCTCCCCTTTAGAAATTAAGCTCTTCAACATATTATTCACCCTTACATCCTCAACACCTACTTAATATTGTGCCTGGCAATAAAAATGTTTGTTGAGTAAATGGATAGATGAATAAAAATTGTACTCTTAGGTCTGAATTATATACTCCAAAATTTTTAAGACACTTATTTAAAAGACTGGTAGTTTTGAAAATGATTCATTTCAAAGCCTTGACTATATATAAACTAAAATATAATTTAAGAAATAAAAACATCCCCTCCACTGCCCTTTTTTTTTTTTTTTGTGACGGAGTCTCGCTCTGTTGCCTAGGTTGGAGTGCAGTGCTCGGCTCACTGCAACCTCTGCCTCCTGGGTTCAAGCGATTCTCCTGCCTCAGCCTCCTGAGTAGCTGGGATTACACGCACGTGCCACCATGCCTGGCTAATTTTTGTATTTTTAGTAGAGATGGGGTTTCACCATGTTAATCAGGCTGGTCTCGAACTCTTGATCTTGTGATCTGCCCGCCTCGGCCTCCCAAAGTGTTGGAATTACAGGCATGAGTCACCGCACCAGCCTCCACTGCACTTTTCTTTGACATAGGGTCTTGCTCTGTGACCCGGGTTGGCATGTGGTGGTACAACTACGGTTCACTGTAGCTTGGACCTCATGGGCTTGTCAAGCGACCCTCTCACCTCAGCCTCTAGAGTAGCTGGGACTACACGCACACACCACCACACCCCTGGCTAATTTTCTTTTTTTTTTTTTAATTTTTAGTAGAGATAAGGTCTTGCTATGTTGCTCAGGCTGGTCTCAAACTCCTGGGCTCAAGGGATCTTCCCGCCTTGGCCTCTCAAAGTGCTGGGATTAGAGGCATGAGCCACTGCACTCAGCCCATTTTCTTTAGAACATTTTATTCCTTTAATAATTTGTGTTGATTTGTAAATTAAAATTTGATACCTACCTTATTTCAAACATAGAGATGTTATTATTGTATTGCATATCCATCATGATGTCACATAATCAAAATTTTATTAACCTTTTCTTTGAATCCTAGATTTCATGGTTATCTTTTTTCTTCAGCTTTGCATTGGTCAAACGCATTTCATTGTTTTATGAAACTTTTTAAAAAGTAAATTTAATTTTTAGAATGGTTTTAGATTTACAGAAAAATAGGGAAAATAGTAAAGTTTCCATATACCCTAAAACTAGTTTCTCCTAATAGTAACATCTTATATTAGTACATTTATTAAAATTAACGACCAGTATTTGGTACATTATTAGCGAAAGTCTAAACTTTATCTAGATTTTCTGAGTTTTTACCTAAGATCCTTTTTGTGTTCAAGAATCTCATCCAAAATACCACATTACATTTAGCAGTCAAGCCTCCCTAAGTTCCTCTTGGCTGTGACAGTTTCTCAGATTTTCCTTGTTTTAGATGACCTTAATAGTTTTGAGTAGTATTGGTCAGGTATTTTGTAGAAGGTCCTTCAACTGGGATTTGTCTGATGTTTTTCTCATGATTACACTGAGTTTATAGGTTTGGGGAAGACCACACAGGTAAAGTGCCATTTTTATCACTTAATATCAATGATTCATACTGGCAATATGACATCACAGTTGATGTTAACCTTGATCACTTGGCTAAGATACTGTTTTTCAGGCTTCTCCACAGTAAAGTTCTTTTTTGTCTCCTTTTCTATATTGCAATCTTCAGAGAGAAATCACTCTACCCAACCCACATTTTAGGAATAGAGAGTTATACTTCACCTCTTGAGGGTAAAGTACGTATCTACCTCTATCATTTGGAATTCTTCTGTAAAGGAGATTTGTCTCTTCTCCCCCATTTACTAATTTATCTGATCATTTATTTACATCAGTATGGACTCATGCATATTTATTTTATATTTTGAGTCATGACAGACTTTTATTTTTCTGCTCAGTATGTTCCAGTTTTGGCCATTTACAACTCTTTTATTTGGCTCCTATGCCCGTTTGATGCACCCCCATCTACGTGTTGTGTGGCTTCTTTGTTCTGTTTTGGGTTTTTGAGCACTTCCTTAATTGCCAGCAGTATAAGGCTCATATTTCTTGCCCCATTTCTAGAAATCAGCCATTTCTCCAAGGACCCCCTGCTCCTTTAATTGGAAAATGGTATTAGAAATGAAGATCTCTGGGGTGTCATTGCTTGTAAGCCCCTCAGATAACATTTTTTTTTTTTAAGAGACAGGGTCTCACTCTGTCACTCAGGCTGGAATGCAGTAGCACAATCATTGTTCATGGTAACCTTGAACTCCTGGGCTCAATCAATCCTCCTGTCTCAGTCTCCCAAGTAGCTAGGATTATAGGAATGTGCCACCACACCTGGCTAATCTTTAAAATTTTTTGTAGAGAGAGACAGGGTGTCACTATGTTGCCCAAGCTGGTCTCAAACTCCTGAGCTCAAGCAATCCTCCCACCTCAGCCTCCCAAAGTGCTGTGATTACAGGTATGAGCCACTACACAAAGCCAGGATAACTTATTTTTACTTCTTACCTAAATATTCAGAAATAGAGGAAGGTTGGTAATACCAGTTTATAAATAAAATGTTTAAATATTTTATAACAATAACAGCAATAGGCTGTATCATATAGTCAAGGTTTGTAGTAGGCTATGCTGCCTAGTTTTATATAAGTATACTCTATGATGTTTGCACAATAACAAAACCTCTTAATAGTGATTTTCTCAGAATGTATCCTCATCATTAGGCATATGAGAATAAACAAACAATTATGAACATGGGCTAGTTGAAAGAACACAGGAATACTACTGACTTTGTGTAAAGATTTTTACCTTGTTTGTACAAATTCTAGAATAATGGGTTAGTAGGACTATGAAGGTTATTTAATAAAAATTTAAGGCTGGGCATAGTGGCTCACGCCTGTAATCACAACACTGTGGGAGGCTAAGGTGGGTGGATCACTTGACATTAGGAGTTTGAGACCAGCCTGGCCAACATGGTAAAAACCCATCTCTACTAAAAATACAAAAAATTTGCCAGGTGTGGTAGCGCGTGCCTGTAATCCCAGCTACTTGGGAGGCTAGGGCAGGAGAATCACTTGAATCTGATTCAGGGAGGCAGAGGTTGCAGTGAGCTGAGACTGCACCACTGCACTCTGTCTGAGTGACAGAGTGAGACTCCGTCTCAAAAAAAAAAAAAAAAATTTAAGATTTGTGACACTGGGTGCAGTGGCTCACGCCTGTAATCCCAACACTTTGGGAGGTTGAAGCAGGAGAATCACTTTGGACCAGCCTGGGCAATATATCAAGACCTTTTTCTCTACAAAAAAAATTTTTTTTTAAATTAGTCAGACACGGTGGTGCACACCTGCAGTCCTAGCTATTCAAGAGACTGAGGTGATAGGATTACTTGAACACAGAAGTTCAAGGCTGCAGTCAGCTCTGACAGTGCCACTGTACTGCAGCCTGGGCAACAGAGTGAGATCCTGTCTCTAAAAAGAAAACAGAACATAAGACTTGCGATTATAAGCCGAGTGTGGTGGTGCATGTCTGCAGTCCGAGCTATTTGGGATGCTGAGGTGGGAGGATCACATGAGCCCATAAGTTCAAGGCTGCAGGGGGCTATGATTGTGCCACTGCACTTCAGCTTGGGTGACAGAGTGAGACCTCATCTCTAAATATATACACATACATTTTTTTAAATTGCGATTATAATTATACTGAAATTATAAGTTTAAATTATCATTATTATTATTGTAACAGTATTGGATTCTTTCACAGTATGATACAGAAATAGATGAGAAATAACCAGGGAAACTACATTATTAATTTTGTGCTTCTATAAGACCATTTCATATACTTATAGTTTTGCAGATATACTTACATGGTGGGTAAATTTTATTGCCATAAATGTTTATTAAGTTGTACTTCTGTGAGAGACTACAGTATGTCAATTCCTTTCAGGATGAGTTCTAAACTTCCCATTTTGTATGAAGGAATGAACAAAAAAAGGAATGAACTTGAACTCTGTTCAATTATACACAATTAATCAGTAGAAAAATTGTTACACAGATATGCTTTTTGCACTAAGATTAAACTCATCTATTCACTAGTAACACAATATTACTGGTATAAATAGACTACTCAAAATTCTGTACTGCCAACCAACAAATATATTGAGTCTTGCTACAAGTTTAGCCAAGCATATTAGGAATATAGAAAATTTATCAGTAATGGTTTTTCCCTCAGCATTTATAGAAGAAATTCTTGAAAAGGCAAAAATTCAACTGTTAGAGACAATTATAGCACAATAGAGAGGCTTTAGAGCATATCTTAAAATAATTTAAATACATGCATTAAAAGCTACTCTTTCAGAAAAATGTGATTACACTTATCTTTCACATAGATGTATGGGTAGGAAAACTAGGTTGCCCCTTGTTTATTGGGCTGAACTTGCTCCTTTTGATAATTACTAAAGTATGTCATTTATTTATATTCATTTTTTCTAATGATGTACAGCATATTCTCTGTGTTAGTGTATTTCTCACCTAAACAAATTAAGCATGGGTGGGCACGGTGGCTCGCGTCTGTTATCTCAGCTCTTTGGGAGGCTAAGGTGGGCAGATCACTTGAGCCCACGAGTTTGAGACCAGCCTGGGCAACAGGGCAAAACCTTGTCTACACAAAAAATATAAAAATTAGACAGGTGTGGTGGTGTGCGCCTATAGTCCCAGACAGCTACTTGAGAGTTTGAGCTGGATCACCTGAGTCTGGGGATGGTGAGGCTGCAGTGAGCTGTGATCACGCCACTGCTCTCTAGCCTGGACAATAAGAGTGAGACCCTGTCTCAAAAAAAAAAAATAAAAAGTTAACTCCAAGCCATGAAGAAACCTTGGCCCATTATTTATTTTTTCCATTTCTTCATCACGTTTGAGCTTTCGTCATTGATGATAGCAGTCATTTTTCCGTTCTTTGGTTGCAGAACAATATACGATTTATGTGTTCCTTCAAGACTGATATAATATCTGACTGCCATTAACATCTACCTTTTCAAGAGCTGACCATCTGATCTATATATTATTTAAGTTCTTTCCTTTATCTCTTGGGCTGCTCAACTTTAATGCAATTTATTTTCCTGTCTGTAATTTGCAGGCTGGGCCCTGTGGCTCACACCTTCTAATCCCAGCACTTTGGGAGGCTGAGGTGGGAGGGCTGCTTGAGCCCAGGATGTTGAGGCTGCAGTGAGCCCTGATCGTGCCACTGCACTTCAGCCTGGGCAACAGAGTGAGACCCTATCTCAAAAAAATTAAAAAGAAGAAATTCGAGCATATAGAGAAGTAAAACAGAAATAATGAACACTGTGTGTAGATATCTTCCTCCTGAATTCAATAAATGTTAACACTTTGCTATATTCATTTCACAGCTTTTTAAAACAGAAATATGAATCTTAAATTCGGCTGGGGAAAAAAAAACAGAAATAAAACTTTAGATAAATGAAAATTCCCTCAGCTGGAGCTCAGAACATCAGCCTCCATTCTGCACATCCGTATCTTTCAGGACTGTTTCCTACATGTATAAATTACCCCACTACAACCCACGGTGATTCCTTTTTTCTCTAAGCCCTACCCACTTGATTATCTAATATAGGCAAATGTTTGTTTTGTTTTGTTTTCTGTGAGAATGTCCTCTATCCTGAGCTTAAAGCGGACTATGAGTAGTTAGCACCTTGTATCACACCCAGCTCTATGCCCTAATTCTGTATTGGCTGTTTGCTGCCTTTGTCTTGAGACTTAAGGTGAAAACCATCTTAGCTGAGGTGAAGGGCAGTGAAAAGTATAGCACAGTACTGAATGAGAAGTGCATAGAAATATGAATTGATAAAGGAAACGATCTCTCCATAACTATACAAGCTTCAGTTAAATTAACAGCTGTAGCCTTAGTTTTACTAATGATTGTATTTGGATGTTAGTCTGTAAAAGAATTCACCTCCCATAGGAACAATGTTATAAGATGATTAAGTTTCCTGATTTCCCAGCCCTAAACTAGTAGGGGTGCTTCTAATGATCCAAGACCGGGATCTGGGAAGGTCAGGGAGGAGAAAGTGACAGAGATCAAGTTCAGAAGCCCTTGAATCCAGAGTTGATGAAGGGCCGAGAGGTGAAGCACAGGGGTTCTGGGAGTCTAAGAAGTCAAATGACACTTTGGGGATCATCAATCACTATGAAGTTTATCCTTTACTGTGCCTTTCTGCCTCACACTAACCCTTCCTATAACTTGTTACCTGCAGCTATGTACTCTGCCTTTGCAGGTGGATGAGAAAGTGGGGGCTCCTTCCCTCAACTCAGCCTTGCACTGCTGGAATAAAAAGCCTGAGTTCCCAAAGGCAGATCTGTGAGCAGTCTCTGCAATGGGAGCAGTGCAAAGTGGAGAGGTAGGGAAAGAGCTTTATAAACTGAAGCTCTGGAAGTCAGAAACCTCTCACATTCAGCTTCTCTGATTACACAGCTCATCTTTCCTCCTCATCTAGACTGAATGTCCCACTATCAGAGACTATGAACACATAAAACTTGATTCAAATATTTTAGGAAATAACACTACACAAATAATTCAAAAATGTTAGACTTGAATTATCTTTAAGAGCCTGAGCAGTCCCTCTCCCTCTCTCATTGTTTACATTAGGAGAACACAGATGCTCAGCTAACATGGTTTGCCTAAGGTGAGAATTAAAGACAGAGCTGAGGCTTGAATTAAGAGTCTCCAGAAACCCAGTCTCAAAGACAATGTCTTTCTCTATTAAATGTCCACCTCTGTACCCTTGTGCCAGGACCAGGGCTAAGCATGAGGCACATACTCAATATAAATGGGCCAACAGACTTTTCTAAATGTAATCTGTGAGCTTTGAAGCACTATTCAAATATACCTTTTTTTTTCTCACTAAGATAGTTAGCAAGCAAATATCTTCAAGCAGCTTTTAATCAAGCTTTTAGTACTGTATATTACCTTCCCTTCTCAAACTAACTTAAAATCACCTTAATTCCACACTCACTGCATCATACTCAAAAGCATAGCTAATTTTCTGGGTTTTTTAAATCTTTTTTTTGCCTCATGCTGTGCTAATTTAACCTCATCTTGGTAACCAAGAAAATGGTCCTAGTTTGACAGACTCTAGCTGCAGCAACTGCAGCTGGCCTATATGCAAACCAATTTTGTTCATTCTTTATCCTGGCAGGGAGCCCTGCCCTAGAATTGTTTTAGGGCTAATCAGCATTAAACCTGTGTCAGAAATGTTGCTGAACGCAGCCCTAGAGCAAGACCACAGCAACAGGGCTCTTCAGGAAAGGGATGAAGACAAATGCAGCAGCTGTGTAAAAATCTATGAGAAGACTTTTGTTCATGAGAGTAAAAGTGGGGCCTAGCTTCTTTTCTGTGCTTTAGCACTTATCCTGTGGAAATGACTTCGAAAGGAGATACGGAAGACAAACGATGCACCAAATTTGCTCTATTTCTTTCTTTCTGGGTGCTTGGTGATTAGCCAGAAAATGTTACTAACTTCAGATGGTAGCAAATGGTAAAGAAATTAAATTTGCATCCTTTGCTACTCTCTGAAGTTGAAAACACTGCATGACTCGTCTTTGGATATCCTTGTGAGTTAGCATGATTTTCTATAGGATGAACCTGAGGTACAAGAAACAGATGTGCATAACAACACCTTGAGTAGATATAAACAACTCTGTCTAAAAACTTTGTTAATGGATAAATTCCTCAACAACAAATGATTAAATATTGGAGTGGTTTTCTTTCTACTCATCTGCTGGATTCAGTCTACACCTTTCAGTGTATCGCATTCATTTTACATTAGAATTTGAATGTATTAGCAATCTAATACATTGTTAGTAACTTTCACAACTCACAAAAGAAGGCCATTAGGCTTCCCTAAATGCCACCAGATCTGTGGGGCTCACACAGAAGTCAAAAAAGGACAGTCCATTTTTATCTGATCACTGTAGTTCTTGAACATATGGTTGCTTTCTGTGTCTGCTCACTTAACTCTCATTAAATGACCAGTAAATCAGTAACTGCAACAGATAAGCATGCTTCAGATTGAGTTTTTTTATAACAGCTTTATTGAACTATATTGCACATACCCTAACACTCACCCTTTTAAAGTATACAATTTAGTGGTTTTAGTATATTTATAGAGTTGTGCGAGCATCACTACTATCTAATTTTAGAACATTTTCATCACCCCAAAAAGAAACCCTGCACCTTACCTTAGCAGAGAGACTTTTTGATATGGCAGCCATCCCTGTTTGCTAGGTGTGTTTGTTACCTGTACAGGCATTTCTTGGCCTGTGTCAACTGGAACATGGCAAAAAAATTTTATAGTGTTTAGGCAATAAATGAAAACCCTCAAAATGTTTTTCAAATAAGCTTTTTCTCTAGTCCAATCCTATCCATGTACCAGCTTGGAGATTTTCATTCTAAGAAATAATTTATTTGCAGAAGAGTTAATAAACACTATCCAACTTACAGATATCAAAATTAATTGTGGTAACATCTACAAAAATCAGTTTCCTGTAGATATTCTGCGTTGAAGTTCTTACTAATCAACTCTAGGGTGCTATAGAACTTTTTAACCTTGTTTCCAAAATATGGGAAGACAATTTTGCATTATTGCAGTTTCCAGGCACTTACAATGAATTAAAATGAAACAGTTGTTAATCATATGCAGCAAATCTCTAGCTAGAAGTTAGGCACACCTAGCATAGAAACTAGACAGATAATGGAACTGAAATAAATTTAGTAAGCGAAGAAAGTAATAGAAAGATAATGTGAGCCATATATATAATTTAAATTTTTCTAGTAGCTACTTTTTTTTTTTTTTTGAGAAAGAGTCTCACTCTGTCATCCAGGCTAGAGTACAGTGGTGTGATCTCAGCTCACTGCAACCTCTGCCTCCTGGGTTCAAGCGATTCTCCTGCCTCAGCCTCCCAACTAGCTGGGACTACAGGTGTGTGCCACCACGCCCGGCTAATTTTTGGTACTTTTAATAGAGACAGGGTTTCACTGTGTTAGCCAGGATGGTCTCGATCTCCTGGCCTCATGATCCACACACCTCAGCCTCCCAAAGTGCTGGGATTACAGGGGTAGCTACATTTTAAAAATAGTTAAAAACAACAACAACAACAACAACAAAAAAAAAACAACAGGAAAAATTCATCATGACAATATATTTTACTTCTTGTATCCAAAATATTGCTCCAACATGTAATAAATATACAAAAATGTTAGTGAGATATTAAATCTTTGAAATCCAGTGAGTATTTTACATATATAGTTCATCTCATTTTGAACTAGTCAAGTTTCAAATACTCAAGTCACATGTGGCTAAGTGGCTCCCATATCAAGCAGCACAGCCTTAGATCATTAAAGTTAGTTTTTTTTTTTTTTCAATTCATCATAAGGGATTGCCTAGCTATAAGGATGCCAAGGGAAATAATGCTAATTGAATAAAAATAGGAGTCAAAAACAATAGAAAAGGTTATATCAATGTTATATATAGTAAGTTCAGAGAGAAGGCATTAGAATTCCACTGTACATTCTGTGGGGTGTGCAGATATCAGACATTCACTTTAGTACAAAAAAACTTTTTTTTAAAAAATATTTAGAAACAGGGTCTCACTATGCTGCTCTGGCTGCACTCAAACTCCCGGGTTCAAGTGATCCACCTGCCTCAGCATCCAGAGTAGCTTGGGAATACAGGCACACACCACTGCACCCGGCTATTCTACCAATACTTATTTTTGTAGACTGAACTATACAGGGTTAAGTAAAATTATAATTAGAAAATTGGTGATTGTATTTCAATTAAATTTAAGAAACAGTTTCATTTTTGTTAGTCTGTCCTATACAAGATGCCTACATAAAACAGAAATGTGTGTGGGTTTTTTTAGTGGCTTTTCTACTCCTGTACATCTAGCGTCAGCAAAGACCACCACCATCCATCCAAACCATTAAACCAAGGAATGATTCTTGCTTCCTCCTGCTTCCCCTAGCCATTTAAGTAACTGCCTGTAATGCTAAGTTCCTCTCCATCCCCATAACCTTAGTTTAGGTACACTTCATCTCTTGTCCAGACTACTTCAGTAGCCTCCTACCTGGTCTCCCTATCAACCAGACTCCATACTATTGCCAAAATCATCTTCTTAATATGCTAATCTGATCATTATAATCCCCTGCATAAAATCTTTCAGTGGCTCTTTATGGCTGGATAAAAATTCCTTAGCTTGTAATATAAATTTATATTTGGCCCTTGGCTACCTCTTCAATTCTATTTACTACCCTTCCTCTTCTCTCTCATGTTAGCTATAGTAAATTATTTGCTGTCATATCCTCACCCCTTTCTGCTTTTACAAATGTTTTCCCTCAGCTTAAGACATCCCCCCTCAATCTTTGCCCACTTAGCAAACATCTGCTCCTGGTGCAGAGTTACATTCTCAGTGAAACTTTCCCCATCTCCCACTAGGGAAAGTTAGATAAACACCTCTAAATGCCGATTTACAGCATCTATCACATTGTGCAGTAGAAAAGGCTAAGCTGAAAGTCAATTACCTTCAGAAATTTCTTAGGAAAGCAAGGCCATATCAGGAACTAAAATTTGCTGTACTCTGCAGTCCTAAATTCACGTACCTCCCTTTGAAAGCTGGGCTGATCCCAAATTTCATAGGTGAGGGAAATATCAAAGAGGTTCTAACTAGTTCAAAATTTTAAAACTATTAAAATTGCTATTATTATTATTATTATTATTATTATTATTTTGAGACAAGGTCTGGCTCTATTACCTTGGCTGAAGAGCAGTGGCATGATCTAGCTCACTGCAACCTCTGCCTCCTGGGCTCAAGCCGTCCTCCCCAGTTCAGGCTCCCAAGTAGTTGGGACTACAGGCACACACCACCATGCCCAGCTAATTTTGTATTTTTTGTCGAGATGAGGTTTCACCACGTTACTCTGGCTGGTCTCGTTACTCGTGAGCTCAAGTGACACACCTGCCCTGGCCTCACCCTGGGATTACAGGTGAGCCACTGCACACGGCCTTTTTTAATCTTTAACTCTCCAATAACTTACTGCATTTGTTCAGTTCTTACCTGATCCCAGTAAAGTATCCATGACAAAAACATCTAAATACCTTTCCTTTTTTAGGCAAGAGGGAGTGGGGCTTATATGCAGGCTCTGACTTCCAGTTTTATTGAGGGTGGCTTCATCCCTTAGAACAACTTTTTTGTTGTTCTCAGACCTAGAGTGGTGCTGTGAAACTCCCAAGTCTTGGGTTATAGGGGACCAATATGGGAGATTCCCTGAGGATGTTAGCATTCCCAGAATATGAGGGAAGGTGAGATAAATGTGCCTTTTTTTTTTTTTTTTTTTTTTTTTAAAGAAAAAGCCTCACTCTGTCGCCCAGGCTGGAGTGCAGTGGCGTGATCTTGGCTCACTGCAGCCTCCGCCTCCCAGGTTCAAGCAATCATCCCACCGGAACCTCCCAAGAAACTGAGATTACTGGCATGCACCACCACACCTGGCTAATTTTTGTATTTTTAGTAGAGATGGGGGTTTGCCATGTTGGCCAGGCTGGTCTCAAACTCCTGGCCTCAAGTGATCCGCCTGCCTTGGCCTTCCAAAGTGTTGGGATTACAGGTGTGAGCCACCACACCTGGCCTATTCTTGCAATTTTGGAAGATTTAGGGGGCTGGCAGGAGACAAGACTGAGATTGTTTAGGCCATCCTGTTGCTGACACAATCCTGGCACTTAAGCGGGAATGCAGTGGCCTAAGTGTAAGGCAACATATCTCTCATACCATTTCACCAAAACAAAACAAAAAACAAAAAACACTTCTGAGTGAATGTCTGGCCATCTTATTAGCATCTTATTAATCTGTTTTGACATTATCCTAAAAATATGCTTTTCCTCAAAAAAAAAAAAAGAGTTGTACAACACTGTGAATGTATTAAATGCCATTAAATTGTACACTTCAGAATGGTTAACTTTGTTATATAAATTTTGCCTCAATTTTTAAAAATGAAAAAAAGAGTATATGACAAGAAAGATAACTACAGGATTACCAAAGCCATTATATTTTCCCTCATTTGTATGTACATGACACACTGGTTCTATAATGTTTCCCAAGAATAGATCTTGAATCCTAAGACTGCTGTGATGGGGCTCTGAGAGAAGAGATTATAATGTCAGAATACTTAGCTCCTAGGATGTGATTAAGCTTATTTTGTTCATCACTAAAGTGGTATCATAGCATTCTTTCTACCATATTAAAGTAAATGAATCCTAATTAACATCTGTAATAGCTCAGTGGGCCTCTTTGTCTTTTAAGTGAAAACTACTGAGCCCTTTTTTTTTTTTTGGATCATGTCATAGAAACATTGGTGGCACAATCCAAGTGGTGAGGAATCAATTAATGCATGGAATAAAAAAAGAGCCGAAAAGACAGTAGTAAACATAGGGCTAATTTATGAATTATATTTTTAATGAAATTACCTTTTATTAGGAAACTCTAAGAGGTCTATTTCTCTCCTTTTGAATTTAGGCTTGCCTTGTGACCAGCAGAATATGGCAGAAATGTCACTGTGACAGTCCTAGGTCCAGCCCTTAAGAGAGTCCTGGCAGCTCCTGTTGTTTCTATCTTAGAATTCATTTAAGAAGCCTGGTTGGGATGGGCACGGTGGCTCACACCTGTAATCCCAGCACTTTGGGAGGCTAAGGTGGGCAAATCACCTGAGGTCAGGAGTTCAAGACCAGCCTGGCCAACATGGTGAAACCCCATCTCTACCAAAAATACAAAAATTAGCCGGGCGTGATGGCATGTGCCTGTAATCCCAGCTACTTGGGAGGCTGAGGGAGGAGAATCGTTTGAACCTGGAAGGCAGGGGTTGCAGTGACCCGAGACTGCACCACTGCACTCCAGCCTTGGCGACAGAGCGAGACTCCATTTCAAAAAAAACAGAAGCCTGGGCTGGGTGTGGTGGTTCACACCTGTAATCCCAACACCTTGGGAGGTGGAGGTGGGCAGATCACGAGGTCAGGAGTTTGAGACCAGCCTTGCCAACATGGTGAAACCCCATCTCTAATAAATATACAAAAAATTAGCTAGGCATGGTGGCACGCGCCTGTAATCTCAGCTACTCAGGAGCCTGAGGCAGGAGAATCACTTGAACCCAGGAGGCGGAGGTTGCAGTGAGCCAAGACTGTGTCATTGCACTCCAGCCTGGGTAACAGGGCGAGACTCCGTCTCAAAGAAAAAAAAAAATACATACACACAGAAGCCTGGGCTAACCTAGAATAAGAAGAATGACATGCAGAAGTGGGGAGAGGCCTGCCTGGGCCCCAGACATTACAGTCACCCAAATCAAATGACACAAGATATTGTGAAAATCCAGCCGCATCAGTTACCCCAGCCGACACCATGTGAAGCAGAACGTCATGCGAATTAGCATTTGATAAATCAGAATTTTAAGAAATAGTATCTCACTGGTGATTTAAGCCACTGTTTGGAGTAGTCTGTTAAACCTCAATAGGTAACTCATTTAAACCTCAATAGATAACAAATTTCTTAACAATTTTTGTGTAGAACCATAGATTTAGAATTAGAATTGTATCTCTGCTAGTAATAAACTGACCATCACTTTGATCCCCAAAGAATTTTTTTTTTTTTTTTTTTTTTTTTTCCTGAGACGGAGTCTCGCTCTGTCCCCCAGGCTGGAGTGCAGTGGCACAATCTCAGCTCACTGCAACCTCCACCTCCTGGGTTCAAGCGATTCTCCTGTCTCAAACTCCTGAGTAGCTGGGATTATAGGCGCATGCTGCCATGTCCGGCTAATTTATTTTTTATTTTGGTAGAGATGGGGTTTCACTGTGTTGCCCAGGCTGGTCTCAAACTCCTGAGCTCAGGCATTCTGCATGCCTCGGCCTCCCAAAGTGCTAGGATTACAGGCGTGAGCCACCGCGGCCGGCCAAACTTTTTCATGTTTGTCAGCCTAGTCATATTATTGAATTATACTGAGCTTGTAGTCAATTAATTCATTTTAAAGCCAATATATAACTACATGCCAAGTATATACTAGGAACTAGAAATACAATGAGAGTATACTGCTGCCCTCAAAGACTATGAAATTCCATGAGGAAGACAAACAAGTAAACAATTAGAATAGTGAAATAAGTTTTCTAAAAGAGGCATCTACGGTGTGATGAGAGAACATAGCAGAAAAGTACTTAACCTGGAATACACAGAAGCTTTCCTAACCAATCCCCCACCAACAACATGGACTGAACAACTGCTTTGTTTCCCTTATAATACATAATAGCTGGTGTCCACAGTGGACCAAATACTCGTGGCCAGTGCACTTCTGCTTCCTCTACTTGAATTTGCTTACCAAGAGCCACTCCTAACCCGTTTAAGCAGTTGTGTATGATACTGAACTCATAACTTAATTAATTCTAAGTAAACCTATGAGGCTGGATGTGGTGGCTCCTGCCTATAATCCCAGCACTTTGGGAGGCCAAGGTGGGGTTTTTGTAAGAAAGACCACAAAATATTAGCCAGTAAATCCTTATTCAAAGTGATGCAAGGTTCACAAGTCCCACCTCCTACCCCAAAAAGAAAAAGCCTTGGTCCTAAAACAAAAGGTTGATGAAAACACACATACATGGTAAGACAGTATGTTTAAAATATGCATGCGACCTTTTCTTTATAGTTCATCAGGCTTTTTTTCATTAGTTGGTATGGACTACAGTGGAAAAATGGACTTCAACTGCAACAGTCTCAGAAGAGAGAAACAAGAATGTCAGGGGGAAATTCAGGCTGCTGTTGTGTGAGGGATGCTTAACGATTAAAACATAAGTCTAGGCCTGTGTGGTGGCTCATGCCTATAATCTCAGCACTTTGGGAGGACGAGGAGGGAGGATTACTTGAGGCCAGGAGCTGGAGACCAGCCTGGGCAACATGGTTAAACCCAGTCTCTACTAAAAATACAAAAGTTAGCTGGATGTGGTGCACACGCCTGTAGTCCCAGCTACTTGGGGGGCTGAGGAAGGAAAATCGCTTGAACCTGGGAGGCGGAGGTTGCAGTAACCCAAGACTGTGCCACTGCACTCCAGCCTGGGCAACAGAGTGAGACTATGTGTCAAAAAAAAAAAAATAAAACAAAATAAATAAAACATATCTAAAAAGACAGAAGCTAAAATGGGCTATGACCCAACCCAATAAAATCATCAATAGCATAAACGAAGTAGACCCGGATTTGTTTACCAAATGCTAAAAGGCTGGGATAAAGGCAACCTTTAACGAGGCAGGCTTTTTTTTTTTTTTTTTTTTTTTTTGAAACAGAGTCTTGCTCTGTTGCCCAGGTTGGAGTGCAGAGGTGCAATCTTGGCTCACTGCAACCTCCCGGTTCAAGCAATTCTCCTGCCTCAGCCTACCCCCCACCAATCTCCTCAACCCCTCCACATCCATAGCTGGGACTACAGGCGCGCACCACCACACCTGTCTAGTTTTTGTATTTTTAGTAGAGGCGGGGTTTCACCATGTTGGCAAGGCTGGTCTCAAACTCCTGACCTCAAGTAATACACCTGCCTCAGCCTCCCAAAGTACCGGCATTACAAGAATGAGCCACCACGCTGGGCCATAAGACAGGTTTTTGCTGGTACAAAATCATCCTCCCTAGAAAATAAGCTCTATGAAAAGCAAGGACTTTGTCTCTTTTTGCTCACTGATCCGCCCCTCTCACTAACAAGGCCTAGAAGGCCTGGAATAAATAAAGGCCCTCAATAATTATTTAAAAGTTGAAAAGAATCAATTGAATGAGCTAGCCACGATACTCTGTGACATTTACAAAAGAAGGAATATCCTTGAAATTTAAGAAAAAATAAAAACCAAAAACAAAGAAAAAGAAAAAAAAGAAATTTGAGCAAGGTAAGCTTAGGATAAGCAGAGGACAGTGTGACCTGACACATCAACTTAGAGACCCAGTTTTCTATAGTCCTCTCTTAACTCCCATCATCTGAGAGCCCTACTCTCTTTTACTGATTCTCTCACCATTTCTCAGGCCTTTGTCCCTGTTCTTTTGCTCCCTTCCATTCCCCTTTCTTCATCTACTAAAATGATACGCCTCAAGAGAACATATACAAATGACCAATAGGCACATGAAAAGATGCAACATCATTAGTCATTAGGGAAATACAAATCGAAACCACAATGAGATACCACTTCACACCCACTTGCATGACCAAAATAGAAAAGACAGACATTAACACATGTTGGCTTAGATGTAAAGAAACTGGAACCCTCATCCATTGCTGGTGGAAATGTAAAATAATAACTGCTTTGAAAAAGTATGCTAATTATTCAAGTGGTTAAACATAGTATATACCCAACATTAATAAAAACATGTCTGTCCATGCAAAAATCTGAATGTTCATAGCAGCATTATTCATAATAGCCCAAAAGTAGAAACAACCTAGATTTCCATCAACTGATGAATGAAAAACTAAAATATACTTCTATAAAATAGAATATCTGGCCATAAATAGGAATGTAGTACTGATAGGCGCTACAATGTGGATGAATCTTGAAAATATTATGCAAAGTGAAAGATGTCAGGCACATACTGTACAATTCTATTTATATGAAATACCAGAATAGGCAAATTTACAGAGATATAAAGAATATGTGTTGCCAGGAGCTGAGTGAAGGGGAGAATGGGAAGTGAACACAGGCACGGTGTTTCTTTTGCGGCTCATGAAGATGTTCTAAAATTTATTGTGGGATGGTTGCACAACTCTGTGAATATATGCATAGCAATTGAATTGTTTGCTTTAAATGGTGCATTTGATATGTATACATTAATAATATCTCAATAAAGCCATTTAAAAAAAATTCTATGAGGTCAGGCACAGTGGCTCACACTATAATCCCAGCACTTTGGGAGGCCGAGATGGGTGGATTGGCTTGAGCTGAGGAGCTCATGACCAGCCTGGGCAGCATGGAGAAACCCCTTCTCTACAGAAAAATATAAAAATTAGCCAGGTGTGGTAGCAAGTGCCTGTGGTCCCAGCTACTCCAGAGGCTGAGGTGGGAGAATCGCTTAAGCCCAGGAGGCAGAGGTTGCAGTGAGCTGAGATTGCACCATTGCACTCCAGTTTGGGCAGTGGAAGTGAAACCCTGTCTCGAATAAATTTTTTTAAAAATTCTATTAATACTTTAAGGGCAAGTTTAAATGTGATCTTCTCCCTATTTCTCACCTCACCCAGTTAACATTAATAATTTCCTCTGTGCTATCAAACCAGCTGTTATTACAGTCTGTTAGTTATATATTACCTATATTAGAACCCAGGCTAGTAAAAAACTTATTCAAATTTCTTTACATCCCCCTTCACAAGCAGGAATTTGATACAGTTCATTACACAGGGTAGGTACCTAACACGTCTTTACTACAGAAATAATTACATTTACCCATTAAAATGTCACAAACAGTTAATGGTTATGCTAGGATTCACCTCTTCAAATGACAACATGAAAGGATTGGGAAGCTCTGATGGCAGAAGAGAAGACACTGGATAAACTCTGCATTTGACCCAGAAAATATGTCAAATCCTATGGATCTTGTCTAAAGTTCAACAATGCCCTGTGGCTATATATTCTAGTGCTCGTAAGTTTTACAACCTTTCTTTCCTTTAGAAATACTCACATGATGTGAATGCTAAGGCATAAATAAATAAAAGAAATATTCACTTGAGCAAATAATCCACAAGAATCTTTTAAGAAATAGCCTCTGCACAGATTAGGGGAGACTAAAGAGACATAACTAAATGCAATGTGGTATCCTGGATTGGACAGTGGAACAGAAAAAGGGTATTAGTGGAAAAAGTCATGAAATCCAAATGAAGCCTGGAGTTTAGTTAATAGTATTATTCCAATGTTAATTTCTTAGTTTTGATCAATGTACCATGGTTATGTGAAATGTTAACATTTGGAGAAACTGGGTGAAGGGTAAACAGGAATTCTACACCGTCTTTGGAACTCTTCTGCAAATCCAAAGTTATTTCAAAATACAGTTGTGACTCTACTGTGAATTAAGGCAAAGAAGGATATACTAATCTAAAGTATTTTCATATTCATCCATTCAACAAATTATTTTGTGCCTGCTATGAACATAATATCATGGGATGACTCTGGGAACAAAACAAAGATTCCTGCCACCATGGTGCTTATAGTTCAGTAGGAAAAGCAGGCAATAAACTTAATAAATAAGTTACACGGTATGAGAGAGGGTGATATGGAAAAACACGACAGTAAAGCAGCATTGAGGGATCAGCAGTGGGAAGCAGGTGGAGAATCACAATTTTAAAAATAGTCATCTGGAAAGGACTCACTGACACAGGGCACTTAGGCAGACATGAAGGAGGTGAGACAGTGAGCCAAAAGATACATGGGGGGAAGAGCTTTCCAGGCAACCAGAACAGCTAAAGCAAAGATCATAAGACAGGAGCATGCTCAGATTGTCTGGAAAATAACAAGACAAAAGCAATATAATGAGTGAAGAGGAGAGAAAGCTCCAGAGGTTACAGGTGGCCAGATCATATGAGGGATCTGGCTTTTCCTCTGAACAAATGGGAGGCCACTGGAGACTTTCAAACAGAGGAATGCTGCGCTTTGACTTAATGCTTTAAAAGAATCACTCCAGGCTGGGCGCGGTGGCTCATGCCTATAATCCCAGCACTTTGGGAGGCCGAGGCGGGCAGATCATGAGGTCAGGAGTTCGAGACCAGCCTGGCCAACATGGTAAAACCCTGTCTCTACTAAAAATACAAAAATTAGCTGGGCATGGTGGCCCGCATCTGTAATCCCAGCTACTTGGGAGGCTGAGGCAGGAGAACTGCTTGAACCCAGGAGGCGGAGGTTGCAGTGAGCTGAGATCATGCCACTACACTCTAGCCTGGGTGACAGAGCAAGACTCCATTTGGGGGAAAAAAAAAATCACTCTGACAGTTGTATTAATAATAGGCTTTATGCAACATCACCTATATGGTATTCTTGGAAAAAATGTTTAATGTGAATCTAATTATGAGGAAACAATCAGGTAATTCCACAACGTGGGATAGTCTGCAAGACAATATTCCTAGACTCTTTAAATTAAAAACAGTCAGTGTCATGAAAAACAAAAAAGGTGAGGGGGATTATTTTAGATTAACAAGGCCATAACAACCGAACACAATGAACAACCTTGACTGGAATCCTAAACAGGGGAATGTATTAATTTCCAACGGCTGCTGTAACAAATGACCTCAAACGATATGGCTTGAAACTTATTCTTTCACAGTTCTGGAGGCCAGAAGTCAGAAATCACTATTACTGGTCTGAAATCAAGGTGTCAGCAAGGCCGAACTCCCTCCAGAGGGTCTAGGGGAAAATTCATTTCTTGTTTCTTCCAAGTTCTGGTTGCTATGCGCATTCTTTGGCTTACAGCTGCATCACTCCAAACTCTGCCTGTCTTCACATCACTTCCTCCTGTGTGTGTCAAACTTCCCTTTGCCTCTCTCTAGAAGGGTGC
The DNA here is from genome assembly GCF_028885655.2 of Pongo abelii. Lineage (NCBI taxonomy): Eukaryota > Metazoa > Chordata > Mammalia > Primates > Hominidae > Pongo > Pongo abelii. The sequence goes on from NC_071995.2 coordinate 32,657,603, forward strand.
ATGTGATAGCATTTAGAGCCAACCAGGATAATCTCCGCATCTCAAGATCCTGAATCACATCTGTAAAGATATTTTTTTTCCAAATAATGTAACATTCAGGTTCCAGGTATTAGGACCTGACATTTAATCTACCTAAGAGGTAAAAGTATCTCTGACCAAGGTGTAGCAGTGGAGATAGTGAGATGTATTTGAATTCTGGATATATTTTGAAGGGTGAGGCAACAATACGAACAGACCAAACATGGAGTATGATAGAAAGAGAGGAATAAAGAAAGGGTGCAAGGCTTTTGAGAGACTGCACTGTCAACTGGCAAAGGGAAGAATGCATTTCTGAGGAAACAACAGGAATCCAGTTTTGAACATACTGATTCTGAGATGCCAATTCTAACTGGCGATGTTAAGGCAGCAGTCAGATAAATTTAAGTCTGGATTTCAGGAGAGAGGTCTGGGCTAGAGAGGTAGATTTAGGACTCATTTGTAAAGAGCTGATATTGGATCATATTAAAGTCATGAGGGTCAGGCACGGTGGCTCATGCCTGTAATCCCAGCACTTTGGGAGGCCAAGGCAGGTGACCACCTGAGGTCAGGAGTCCAAGAGCAGCCTGGCCAACATGGTGAAACTCTGTCTCTACTAAAAAACACAAAAATTAGCTGGGTCTGGTGGCGGGTGCCTGTAATCCCAGCTACTCAGGAAGCTAAGGTAGGGTGAACTGCTTGAACCCAGGAAGCAGAGGTTGCAGTGAGCCAAGATAGCGCCACTAAACTCCAGCCTGGGCAACAGAGAGAAACTCTGTCTCAAAAAAAAAAAAAGAAAGGCATGAGGTATTGGATGAGATAACCAAGGGAGAAGATGATGACAGCAATCTATGAAATCACAAGATGCCTGACAGGGCAGAAAAAAACTACAGAAAATCTTATAACCTCAGTCATCCTAAGATTGGATGGACCCAGCAGTTCTCTAAGAAAACTGCATCCAAAGGAGTCCACAGCACTCAAAGATCTTGGAAGATTTTCTGGTTCCCCTCAATTTAAAAATGTATGCAGCTAATCAAATGGCAGGTCCGGGATCCCTGAGATAGGAAACTTAGAACCAATATTCCACTTAAACATTCCACAAAAGCATTCCAAGTCCTACCAAAATAATTCAACAGCCATCACTCAAGAAAACATCCTTTAGGCTGGGCACGGTGGCTCACACCTCACTTTGGTGGATCGTTTGAGCCCTGGAGTTCGAAACCAGCCCGAGCAACATGGTGAAACCCCATCTCTACCAAAAATACAAAAATTGGCCAGTCTCATAACCCGGTCTCAAAATAAATAAATAAATAAACATTTAAAAGTAATTTTTTTTTAAAAAAGAAAACATCCTTTAAAAAATGCCCAACACAAAATCACGTCAGATTTTATTAAGAATCTTTTACATTTTTAAAACATAGAGTGATAAAAACTGCTATAATTGCCATATGAATAGCCACTGCTTAAAATTCTGCATTCTCCCAAAAATGCACTTAGCACAACTGCACTTTTTTATTTTATTACTGCTTCCAGAAGAAGGATCTAGAAACTTTGTGTTATACAAATTAAACACTATAGCACTATAAATCAATTTTAATGAAACCAAATACAACCGGACATGTTAACTAAATGAAAATATACTAGTCACATATCTAAAGAGGAGCAACATTTTAAAAAAATATATGCGCGGCTGGGCGCAGTGGCTCATGCCTGTAATCCCAGCACTTTGGGAGGCTGCGGCGGACAGATTACTTGAGGTCAGGAGTTCGAGACCAGCCTGGCCAACATGGTGAAACCCTGTCTCTACTAAAAATACAAAAATTAGCTGGGCGTGGTGGTGCATGACTGTAGTCCCAGCTACTTGGGAGGCTGAGGCAGGAGAATGGCTTGAACCCAGGCGGTGGAGATTGCAGTGAGCCAAGATCGTGCCATTGCACTCCAGCCTGGGTGACAGAGCAAGACTCCATCTCAAAAATAAAAATAAAAATAAAAACAATATATGAATCAGTTTCAGGATTATTTGTGAAAAGTGAAACACTGTATACAATATTTTGAATATGCAAACATTTTTCTAGAAAGAAGGTTCAAAACATTTTACTATATTCTCAATGGGACCCATTATTCCAACATAGTTTAAAACTCTCAGGTTTGAATTAACATTGCTAAAGACCTGAAAATGAAAATAAACCATAGTTGAATATGTCAGCACTGAAAAAATATTAAATTTTAAAAATAGAATACACATGTTCACACTCTTTAAAAATAATTATACTAAACAAAGAAGGGAAATTTGGCAAGTTAAAGAAATGTTCAGACATAATGAAAATTATTTAATGAAAAGAGTCTCCAAAGAATTTCCTTAACAAAATAAGTACATTTACTTCTGAAAGCTTTAAGCCTTAGAGGAACCCAAGCCTGGGATCTCAAGTTTAAGTTGCTGCTATCAAAGTTGCCAGTGAGGTAATCAGCTAAAATCTTCCTATTTCTAGTAATCAGCGAAGATTCATCTCCTATTTTACTCTAGGGATCTAAAAAGGGCTTTTAAATTATAATAAGAATGGGTAAAATTGAGAAAGGTCCGAAACACAAAAGGGAAGCAGAAACAGGCTAAGTAATTATTTTCAACACAGTTCATTATGCAGTGTTCAAAGAAATGCATGCTTTCCTGAATTAAAAAGTTCTTAATTCATTTAACATTAGGCATAATGTTGACTCAAAGTCTCTTTGGCTCTACACACATTACCTAACACTTTTATATCTTACTATGAGTTAGTAACTGTTCTTAGAACTAACTTCTTTTTTTTTCCTTTTTACTTTGAGACAGAGTCTCGCTCTGTCACCCAGGCTGGAGTGCAATGGCGCAGTCTCGGCTCACTGCAATCTCCGCCTCCTGAGTTCAAGCGATTCTCCTGCCTCAGCCTCCTGAGTAGCTGGGATTACAGGCGCATGCCACTACGCCCCGCTAAGTTTCGTACTTTTAGTAGAGACAGTGTTTCGCCATGTTGGCCAGGCTGGTCTCGAACTCCTGACCTCAAGGGATCTGCCTCAGCCTCCCAAAGTGCTGGGATTACAGGCGTGAGCCACTGTGCCCAGCCAGCACTAACTTGTATTAATTCATTTAATTCACATATACTATGGTAAAATGATTTTTTTTTTTTTTTCTGAGATGAACTCCTTGGACTGACAATAAGTACCACAGGTTTACTTTAGGGTTTGAGTCAGAAGTTACTTTCATAAGAAAAGCCTTTTAAGTCCTGATTCCTGGCATCATGCTATTGTGGCTATAGTCAACCTAGAATTACATTCCTTCCAGAATGAATTGAAGAATCTCATTAAGTTCAAAATTCACTTAAATACTGATGGACCCTACAACTGCCTTGATCCGTCCAGCAGAAACTGAGCTTATATCTCCATTCTACTCACTACAACAGAAAAGCTGGAACTGGCCTAAAAGTGAAATCAGAATAGAGAGATACTTGCAGGCTACTTATTTGGAGACATGAAGGTCTTCAGCCAGACCTTACAGAGAATTACTTCACTTACTCAGGTAATGTTTATGGAGCCATTTCACTGTGCTGTGTACTGGAAATATAATAGAAAATAAAAAAATACACCAGGGGACAAAAAATAACAAATGCCTGCTCTCATGGAATTTCCACTTTGGGGAGAAGACTGACATTAATCAAAGGATTGCAATTATGACTATATGGCTATAAACTGAGATAATTCTCTGAAAGAAAGAAGCACAGTTTACTTAATGTTGATTAAAATAAAGAGGTGGCATGGAGTACTCTGGGATGTCAGAGACTTCCCTGAGTGACAGATGCCTGACCTAGGACTTAAAGAATAATTAGTCATTAATTAGGCAAAGACTGGGGGATAGGAGGAGTAGGTAAGAAGCATTCCAAAATCAAAATAAGCCCAATGTGTCTGGAGGGCAAAGATACAGGAAGAGAGGGGAGGTTTAAGACAAGAGGGTGGGCAGGGCTTGCTAACATATTTAGGCTCATAGACCTCAATATAACAGCAATGGAAAAATCACTGAGGTGGCTTTAAGTGGTGTAGAAGAGACCAGGCAGGGAGGGGGGAAAATTCTCATTTAAAAAAAAATCATTTTGGCTTCACTATGGAGAACACAGATGGGAGAATGGTCAGGATAGACCTGTGAGAAAATTAGTGAGTTATATAGTAGTGAAATAGGGAGGTGGGAGAATGATAGAGAGAAGCAGGTAGATTTGAGACCTATATAGGAGATAAAATTGATGGTACCTGATAAGCTATTGAGGATAAAATTAGATATAGGGGATTGGGAAAAATGAAGTATTCAGAACTTCTAAGTTTCTGGCTTTGGCAACTAGTTAGATTGTGGTACTAACTTGTTCAAAAACGGAAGGCTGGAAGAGGATCTGGTCTGAAATGAAAGCGTGTTCCATCTCAGATATGTTGATGATTATTTCACTGGCTGAATTATTTTGTACAGTGAGAGAAAAGGTTACCGTGGGACCAGAAGACCTAGGATCAAGTTCTGGGTTCAGACATCACAAACAGGACTCTGATTTTAACAAGTCACAGTTTGTAGGCATTGGTTTTCTGAGGCTTATTTCACTGACTTGGACTACATCACCTGCAGTTCTTTCCTAAGCTTTGGAGACTAAGAGCTTGCACAAGTCATTGGATAATCATCCTTTTGATCTGATTAAAGAAACTACATGTAAATAAGCTCACATTAAATATTGTGAGCTATTAAATACTGTTAAAATACGAATGCTTAAATTTGCCCTCCTATTACAGTAGGCTTTCCAAATCCACAGTTCTGCATCTGCAGATATGACCAACTGTGGATTGAAAATATTTGAAGAAAAAAAAACAATTTAAAAAGCCAATACAACAACAAAAAATACAGTACAACAAATAAAAAATACAGTACATGCTATTTACATGGCATTTACATTGTATTAGCTGTTGTAAGTAATCTAGAAATGATTTTTGTTGTTAAAACTTATACTTTATTTTCTTGAATGTTTATATTATGCTTTTTGTCACTATCCATACTGTTTTTAAGCCTGAGCCACTTTGTGGTTTTAGCCTCAATATAATAATCATCCCCTCACTTTTAGAATTCCTTTTCCCTTATCACTTTGCTTTGTATGGTTTCTATAAAACGAAGACCTTGGAAAATCAACATTTCCTGTGAACTCAAGCGATTATGTAAGCAGTGCCCAAATCAGCAGGATTAGGCAAGTAAAACCAGTTGGATAGCAGATACACTATGATCTCTTTGACCACAATGTAGTTGTATGCATGTCTAAAAGGTCATACTGATTCACCATTAGAATAAAGATCACATGTAGGTTGACCAGGGAGGACTATCCACAGACTTGTGTGAACTGTGGTAGGGGAGGCAGTATACAACATTCATGGATGAAACACCTAGCTAACTGCTTTCCTAAAAATTATCTATTGTCTAAAAGACAAACATCTAGGTTTTTCGGTGTTTTTTTTTTTCTTTAACTTATGAAGATTCAAGTCACTAATATGTTAGTTCTTCTGGTTTAAAATGAAAGTAACTGGCTATGGTAATGTAGAGAAGACAGATGATTGCATCAGAATATTTAAGACTTACATTTTGAGTTACCTCAGCTTATAAAAATATATATCAATATACTAAATACTCAACAAAGATCCAGGATGTACAGTATTTAAAAATACATTTCTCTTGGATCGGCACCAAAAATAATCAGTTTCTGTTCAACCTGTGTCAAGTTTTTTTTTGTTGGTTTTTTGAGGCCAAGTCTCACTTTGTGGCCCAGGCTGGAATGCAGTGGTGCGATCTCAGCTTACTGCAACCTCTGCCTTCCAGGTTCAAGCGATTCTCATGCCTCAGCCTCCCAAGTAGCTGGGATTACAGACATGTACCACGATACTCAGCTTTTTATTTTTACTTTTATTTTGTATTTTTAGTAGAGACAGGGTTTCACCATGTTGGCCAGGCTGGTCTCGAACTCCTGACCTCAAGTGATCTGCCTGCCTCGGCCTCCCAAAGTCATGTCAAGTTTTAAGGTCTAGGCAAGTTAAAATTATTTCTGATAAAAATCACGAGCTCCACAAAAATAATTAAAGATATATCCAAACACCTTTCAAATACATTCTGATATCAGGTCAGGCATTTCACTTGAAAGAATGTAATGGTAACTACCTTACCACTGAATTTTTGTAGTAAGACATTTTAAGTCAACTTTGTCTTATGGGAATATTTTACATCTTGCACGAAGGAGCCACTGATACTTAGACACTTAAAATTACTAGAACCATTAAGACTGAGGTGAAGAATTTGTATAGCCTTCCACCATTACAAAGAAGTAGTGATAGATACTTGTCCTCCTGGCAATATCAAATGCCATTTCTTCGAAGTTGTTTTTCAGCCCTGGTTTGATGTAATGGTTCATTAGGAGGAGTTCTAGGTTATCTTTGCTGTCTCCTTTCCCAGCAGCAAGATGCAAAGGGGTCAAGACGCTTTGGTTTGATTAACTGGGTGTGGCGGCTTGTGCCTGTAGTCCCAGCTACTTGGGAGGCTGAGGCAGGAAGATTGCTTGAACCCGGGAGGTGGAGGTTGCAGTGAGCGCAGATTGCACCACTGCACCCCAGCCTGGGTGACAGAGCAAGACTCTGTCTCAAAAAAAAAAAAAAAAAAAAAGGCTTTTGTTTGGACATTGATATCTGCATCACACTGAGGTAAGAAAGAAGCCACTCTGGTACCACTTGCAAGTACTGTGCAGGGGTGTCCAGCCATCCACCATCACTGCATGAACATCTGCCTCTTGTGCTATCAGCTCAGGGACCTAAGTGTCCACTGCAGGCTACTCAATGAACACTAGGGATAAAGATATACTCATGGCTTCCAGTCTGACCCAGCACAGTCCCAGTGGTGGTAGCCACAGGGGTGACTCTGTCACCCCACCCCACCTCCAGGTGAATTAGCACAGAGAAAGAGAGAGACAGAGAGACACACACACACACATATATACACATACACACACACACACACACACACACTCTGACTCAGTTTGTTTGGGAGAAAGTAAGTGAAGAGAACCAGAGTCTCTGCCTGGTAATCCAGAGAATTCATCCAGGTCTTATCCGAAACTACCAAGGTGGTAACTCTACAAATCTGCAAGAACCACAGGTTACTGGGCTTGGGGTGCCCCCTAATGCAGATACGGCTTAGATCACAATACCCAAGTTCAAATACCTGGAAAGCCTTCCTAAGAAGAATGGGTAAAAAAAAGTCTAGACTGCAGACTACAGTAAATACCTGACTCTTCAATGCCCAGACACCAACAAACATCTGCAAGTATCAAGACCATCCAGGAAAACATGACCTCACCAAATGAACTAAATAAGGTAGCAAGGACCAATCTTGGAGAAACAGAGACATGTGACTGACATGGTTTGAATCTGTATCCCCACCAAATATCATGTCAAATTATAATCTCCAATGTTGGAGGTGGGGCCTGGTGGGAGGCGACTGGATCATGAGGGTAGTCCTTGATGAATGGTTTAGAGCCATCCCCTCGGTACTGTTCTTCTGATAGTGAGTTATCGCAAGATCTGGTTGTTTAGAAGTGTGTAGTACCTCTCTGCCCCCTTCCTCCTGCTTCTAATCATGTGAGACGTCTTGTTCCCACTTTGACTTCCACCATGATTCTAAGTTTCCTAAGGCACCCTCAGAAGTCGAGCAGATGTCAGAATCATGTTACCTGTACAGCCTGTGGAAACATAGGCCAATTAAACCTCTTTTATTTATAAACTTCCCAGTCTCAGATATTTATAGCAATGTGAGAATGGACTAATACAGTGACCTTTCAGACAGAGAATTCAAATAGCTGTTTTGAGAAAACTCAACAAAATTCAAGATAACACGGAGAAGGAGTTCAGAATTCTATCAGATAAATTTAACAAAGAGATTTAAATAATTAAAAAGAACTACGCAGAAATTCTGGAGTTGAAATATGCAACTGACATATTGAGGAATGCATCAGAGTTTTTTAATAGCAGAAGGATCAAGCAGAAGAAAGATTTAGTGAGCCTGAAGACAGACTATTTGAAAATACAGTCAGAGGAGACACAAGAAAAAAGAGTAAGAATGAAGTACACCTACAGGATCTAGAAAATAGCCTCAAAAGGGCAAACCTAAGAGTTATTGGTCTTAAGGAGGAGACAGAAAAAGAGATAGGAATAGAAGGTTTATTTAAAAAAAAAAAAGTTTATTAAGTTTATTCAAAGAAATAATAGCAGAGAACTTCCCAAACCTAGAAAAGGTTATCAAATATCCAAATATAAGAAGATTATAGAACACCAAGCAGATTTAACCCAAAGAAAGCTATCTCAAGGCATTTAATAATCAGATTCCCAAAGGTCAAGGATAAAGAAAGAATCCTAAAAGCAGCAACAGAAAAGAAACAATATACAACTGAACTCCAATACATTTGGCAGCAGATTTTCAGTGGAATCCTTACAGGCCAGAAGAGAGTTGCATAACATATTTAAAGTGCTGAAGGAAAAAAACTTTTACCCCGGAATAATTTATCTGGCTAAAATATACTTCAAGCATAGAGAAATAAAGACTTTCCCAGACAAACAAACACTGAGGGATTTCATCAACACCAGACCTAGCCTAGAAGAAATGCTAACAGGTATACTTCAATCAGAAAGAAAAGGACATTAACGAGCATTAAGAAATTATCTCAAGGTACAAAACTCACTGGTAACAGTAATTATATAGAGAAACACAGAAGAACACTGTAACTGTGGTGTGTAAATTACTCTAAGTAGACTAAAAGATAAATCAAAAATAACTATAACAACTTTTCAAGACACAGACAGTACGATAAGATATAAATAAAAACAACAAAAAGTTAGAAAGCAGGGGGATGAAGTGAAGGTGTAGAGTTTTATTAGTTTTCTTTTTGCTTGTGTGTTTATGCAAACAGTGTTAGGCTATTAGTGTAAAATAATAGGTTATAAGATAGTATTTGCAAGCCTCATGGTAACCTCTAATCAAAAAACATACAACAGATACGCTGAAAATAAAAAATAAGAAATTAAAATCATACCACCAGAGAAGACTACCTTCACTGAAAGGAAGACAGGAAGGAAGGATGGAAGACAAGATCCACAAAACAACCAGAAAATAAGTAACAAAATGGAAGGAGTAAGCCCTTGCTCATCAATAATAACACTGAATGTAAATGGACTAAATTCTCCAATAAAAAAAGAGTGGCTGAAGGGATTAAAAAAACAAAAAACAAACAAAAAAACAAGACTCAGTGATCTGTTGCACACAAGCAGCACACTTCACCTACAAAGACACACATAGACTGAAAATAAAGGGATGGAAAAACACATTCCATGACAATGGAAATCAAAAAAGTCTAGGAGTAGCTATACGTATATCAGACGAAATAGATTTTAAGACAAAAACTATAAGAAGAGACAAAGAAGGTCACTATATAATGATAAAGGGGGCAATTCAGCAAGAAGATGTAACAATTGTAATTGTATATGGACCCAACACTGGAGCACCCAGATACATAAAGCAAATACTGTTACTGCTAAAAAGAGAGACAGACCCCAATATAATAATAGCTGGTAACTTCAACATCCCATTTTCAGCATTGGACAGATCTTCCAGAGAGAAAATCAATGAACATCAGACTTAATCTGTACTACAGACCAAATGGACCTAATAGATACATACATAACATTTCATCCCAAAGCTGCAGAGTACACATTCTTTTCCTCAGCACATGGATCATTCTCAAGGATGGACCATATGTTATGTCACAAAACAAGTCTTAAACATTAAAAAAAACTGAAATAATATAAAGCATCTTCTCTGACCACAATAGAATAAAACTAGAGATCAATAACAAGTGCAATTACTGAAAATTTTCTTGAAATAAATGATAAAGGAAACAACATACGAAAAACTATGGGATACAACAAAAGCAGTACTGAGAGGCAAGTTTATAGCTATAAGTGCCTACATCAAAAAAGAAAAAAAACCTCAAATAAACAACCATTTAATGATGTATATTAAAGAACTAGAAAAGCAAGAGCAAACCAAACCCCAAATTAGTAGAAGAAATAATAAAAATCAGGCCAGGCGTGGTGGCTCACACCTGTAATCCCAGCACTTTGGGAGGCTGAGACAGGTGGATCACTTGATGTCAGGAGTTCAACACAAGCCTGGACAACTTGGTGAAAACCCATCTCTACTAAAAATACAAAAAATTAGCCGGGCATGGTGGTGTGCACCTGTAATCTCAGTTACTCGGGAGGCTGAGGCAGGAGGATAGCTTGAAACTGGGAGGCGGAGGTTGTAGTGAGCCAAGATTGTGCCACTGCACTCCAGGGTGGGCAACAGAGTGAGATTTCATCTCAAAATACAAAACAAAACAAAAAATAAAGATCAGAGCAGAAATAAGTGAAACTGAAACAAAAAAAAATACAAAACTTCAATGAAACAAAAGGTTTTTTTTTCTTTTGAAAAAAAAATTGACAAACTGCTAGACAGACTAAGAAAAAGAGAAGACACAACTAAGTAAAACCAGAGATAAAGAAGGAAACATTCAACTGATACCACAGAAATTCAAAGGATCATTAGTGGCTGCTATGACCAACTATATGCCAATAAATGAGAAAATCTAGAGAAAATGGATAAATTCCTAGATACTACAACCTACCATGATTGAACCACGAAGAAATCCAAAACCTGAACAAACCAATAACAAGCAACAACATCAAAGTCATAATAAAAAATCTCCCAGTAAAGAAAAGCCTGGGACCCGATGGCTTCACTACAGAAGTCTACCAAACATTTAAAGAACGAATACCAATCCTACTCAAACTATTCTGAAAACTAGAAGAGGAGGGAATAATTCCAAACTCACTCTATGAGGCCTGTATACCAAAATCGAAGACATATTACATATTAAAAGAAAAAAAATTACAGACCAATATCACTGATGAAAATTGATGCAAAAATCCTCAACAAAATACTAGCAAACCAAATTCAACAACACATTAAAAAGATCATTCATCATGACTAAATAGGATTTATCCCAGGGATGCAAGGATGGTTCAACATATGCAAATCAATCAATCTGATACATCATCATATCAACAAAATGAAGGACAAAAACCATATGATCATTTCAATGGATGCTGAAAAAGCACTTGATAACATTCAACATCCCTTCATAATAAAAACCTTAAAAAAACTTGGTATAGAAGAAACATATCTTAACATAATTAAACCATATATGACAGACTCTCAGCTAGTATCATACTGATGAGGGAAAAAAAAAAACCTTTCCTCTAAGATCTGGAATACAACAAGGATATCCACTTTCACCACTGTTATTCAACACAGTACTAGAAGTCCTAGCTAAAGCAATCAGACAAGAGAAAGACATAAAGGGTATCCAAATTGGAAAGGAAGGAGTCAAGTTATCCTTGTTTGCAGGTGATATGATCTCATATTTGGAAAAACATAAAGACTCCACCAAAAAACTATTAGAACTGATACAAAATCAGTAAAGCTGCAGGATACAAAATCAACCTACAAAAATCTAGCATTTCTATAGGCCAACAGAAAACAATCTAAAAAAGAAATCAAGAAAGTAATCCCATTTACAATAACTACAAATAAAATTAAATACCTAGGAATTAACCAAAAAAAGTCTCTACAATGAAAACTAAAACACTGGAGCAAGAAATTGAAAAGGACACAAAAAACTGGAAAGATATTCCATATTCATGGGTTGGAAGACTCAATATTGTTAAAATGCCCATTCTCCCCAAAGCAATCTACAGATTTCATGCAATCCCTATAAAAATACCAATAATGTTCCTCACAAAAGTAGAAAAAACAATTCTAGGCCAGGCGTGATGCCTCATGCCTGCAATCCCAGTGCTTTGGGAGGCCGAGGTGGGCAGATCACTTGAGGCCAAGAGTTTGAGACCAGCCTGGCCAACATGGTAAGACACCGTCTCTACTAAAAATACAAAAATTAACCAGGTGAGGTGGCGACTACCTGTAATCCCAGCTACTCAGGAGGCTGAGGCACGAGAATCGCTTGAACCTGGGAGGCAGAGGTTGTAGTGAGCCAAGACTGTGCCACTGCACTCCAGCCTGGGCGACACAGTGAGACTCTGTCCCGCCCCCCAACTCCCCCCGCCCCCAAAAAAAAGAAAAGGAGAAAAAAACAGTCCTAAAATGTACATGGAACCACAAAAGACCCAGAATAGCCAAAGCTATCCTAAGGAAAAAGAACAAAACGAGGAATTTTATTACCTGACTTCAAATTATACTACAGTTAGAGTAACCAAAACAGCATGATAGTGGCATAAAAACAGACACATTAGACCAGTGGAACAGTCTAATAAAGAATGCAGAAATAAATCCACACATCTACAGTGAACTCACTTTAGACAAAGGTGCTGAGAACATACAATGGAGAAAGGACAGTCTCTTCAATCGATGGTGCTGGGAAAACTGGCTATCTTTATGCAGAAGAATGAAGCTTGACCCCGTATCTCTTACCATATAAATAGAAATCAAATGAAAATGGGTTAAAAACTTAAATTTAAGACCTCAAACTATGAAACTACTAAAAGAAAACATTGGGGAACCACTCCAGAACACTGGAGTGGGCAAGGATTTCTTGAGTAATACCCTACAAGCACAGGCAACCAAAGCAAAAATGGACAAATGGGATCACATCAAGTTAAAAACCTTCTGCACAGCAAAGGAAACTACCAACAAGAGACAACCCAAAGAATGGGAGAAAATATTTTGAAACTACCCATCTGGCAACGGATTAATACCCAAAATACATAAGGAAGCTCATGCAACTCTACAGTAAAAAAAATCTAATAATCCAATCAAAAATGGGCAAAAGATCTGAATAGACATTTCTCAAAAGACATACAAATGGCAAACAGGTATACGAAAAGCTGCTCAACATCACTGACTATCAGAGGAATACAAATCAAAACTACAATGAAATATAATCTCATCCCAGTTAAAATGGCTTTTATACAAAGACAGGCAATAATAAATGCTGGCAAGGATGTGGAGAAAGGGGAACCCTTGTAGACAGCTGGTGGGAATGTAAATTAGTACAACCACTATGGAGGTTCCTCAAAAAAACTAAAAACAGAGCTACCATATGACCCAGTGATCCCACTCCTAGGTATATAACCAAAATAAAGGAAATCAGTATATCAAAGAGATATCTGCACTTCCACATTTATTACACCACTATTCACAATAGCTAAGATTTGGAAGCAACCTAAGTGTCCATCAACAGATGAATGGATAAAGAAAATGTGGTACTTATACATAATGGAGCACTATACAGCCATAAAAAGAACGAGATCCCGTTGTTTGCAACACTGTGGATTGAACTGGAAGTCATTATGTTAAGTGAAATAAGCCAAACACAGAAAGACAAACTTCACATGTTTTCACTTATTTGTGGGAGCTAAAAATTAAAACAATTGGTCAGGCACAGTGGCTCACGCCTGTAATCCCAGCACTTTGGGAGGCCGAAACGGGCAGATCACAAGGTCAGGAGTTCAAGACCAGCCTGGCCGGCTGAGGCAAGAGAATCACTTGAACCTGGGAGGTGGAGGTTGCAGTGAGCCGAGATCACGCCACTACACTCCAGCCTGGGTGACAGAGCGAGACTCCGTCACAAAAAAAAAAAAAAAAAAAATTAAAACAATTGAACTCATGAAAATTTAAGTAGAACGATAGTTACCAGAGGCTGAGAAAGGTAGGAGGTAGGATGGCGGAAAGTGGGAATGGTTAATGGGCACAAAAAAACAGAATGAATAAGACCTAGTATTTGCTAGTACAACAGGGTGACTATAGTAAAAACATAATGTAATCGTACATTTTAAAATAATTAAGAGTATAACTGGATTGTTTGTAACACAAATGATAAATGCTTGAGGGGATGGATACCTCATCTTCCATGATGGGATTATTACGCATTGAATGCCTGTATAAAAATATCTCATGTAACCCATAAATATATACATCTGCTATGTATCCACAAAAATTAAAATTTTTTTTTAAATGGGTAGGGCACGATGGCTCATGCCTGTAATCCCAACACTTTGGAAGGCCAAAATGGGTGGATTCTTTGAGCCCAGGAGTTCGAGACCAGCATGAGCAACATAGCAAAACCCCATCTCTACGAAAAAATATAAAAATTACCTGAGTGTGGTGGCATGCAACTGTAGTCCCAACAACTCAGGAAGCTGAGGTGGGAGGGTGGCTTGAGCCTGGGAGGCGGAAGTTGCAGGGAGCCAAGACTGTGCTACCATACTCCAGCCAGGACGACAGAGCCAGACCCTCTCTCAAATAAGTAAATAGTATTGAAAAAAATTTGTAGTGAGACAAAAAAGGTTTTTTTGGTAGACAACACTTAAATCTCCACAAAAAATACAAAAACTAGCCAGGCATGGTAGCCCATGCCTGTAGTCCCAACTACTTGGGAGGCTCAGTAGGCTAAGGCAGGAGGATCCCTTGACTCCAGGAGGTTGAGGCTACAGTGAGCGTTGACCAGGCCACTGCACTCCAGCTTTGGCGACAAAGTGAGACTTTGTCTCAAAAAACAAGAGAGATTTAATACCAAATGGTTCATAAAGATGCAAAACTGCTATGTAAAGTTTCCATATGTTTTATAACAGAAAATGTTAGGAGTAAGATGATGTGTGTGGTATCACTCCTTACACTCCAAGTCATTAGCTTGCTTCTTTGACAGTACCTGCTAAGATCTGACTTTTTATAAAAGTAATTTATGCTCCTTGCTTGTTAGCATAGATACCTTTTCAAAGTTTTTATAAGGTAAGGGTTATAAAAACTTTTAAAATTTTATCTGGAAAAAAACCTACTAGGCTGTTAATGGAAGTTTAAGATCAAACATACTGTGCCACCATTTTGAAAAAGGTGAGAAATTAGAAAAAGGTTAGTCCTATTAGAAATTCTCTTATAATGTTATGACAATCATCAAAAGTATAATAGCAGCACAGGAATAAACAAGTTGCTAGGAAAAAAAGAGAAAGCCCACAGACACTAGTATATGTAATTATTTAGCATGTAATAAAAGGAAAATTAGAAAACAGAAAGGGAATGTTTATTCAATAAACAGGGACTGGAACATGTGGCTGGTTTTTGAAAAATAATCTACTCAGATCCTTACCCTACAGCAAAATAAATACCAAGTATATCACATCTCTACCTACTCTCTATCCATAAGATACAAACAACATATAAAAAGTGATTTAAATTTACTAAATATGGCCGGCACAATGGCTCACGCCTGTAATCCCAGCACTTTGGGAGGCCAGCCAGATCACTTGAGGTCAGGAGTTTGAGACCAGCCTGGCCAACATGGTAAAAACCTGTCTCTACTAAAAATATAAAAACTAGTCAGGCATGGTGGCGCAAGCCTGTATTCCCAGCTATTCAGGAGGCTGAGGCACAAGAATCGCTTGAACCTGAGAGACAGAAGTTGCAGTGAGCTGAGATTGTACCACTGCACTCCAGCCTGGGCAACAGAGTGAGATTCCATCTCAAAATTAATGAATGAATTAATTAAATATGTAATAAATAACTTTAATACACATTAAAATACATTTTAAAAGTTAATTCATAAAAATATTTTAGAAGATATTATCAATGTCACATTTTTAATTTTAATTTTTATTTTTGAGACAGGGTTTCACTCTGTCACCCATGCTGCAGTGCAGTGGCACAAGCACAGCTCACTGTAGCCTCAACCTCCAGGGCTCAAGCAATCCTCCTGCCTCAGCCTTCCAAGCAGATGGAATTGCTGGCATGTGCCTCCACATCCAGCTAAATTTTCTTATTTTATTTGTAGAGACGGGGTCTCCCTGTATTGCCCAGGCTGGTCTCGAGGTCCTGGGCTCCAGTGATCCTCCCACCTCAGTCTCTCAAAGTGTTGGGATTAGAAGTGTGAACCACCATGCCCAGCCAATAACTATCAACTCTATGAATATGAATAGAGTGAAACTGAAATTACAATGAAATAAAAAGGAAAATATTAATTCAACTACAAAAAAAATTTAAATCTCCTGTGCATCAAAAGTAACACCACCAACAGTGGAAAGGCTAAGAATAAACTAATGAAAATATCTACAGCTTGAGACAATCAGACATTATGCCCTCCTGATAGGATGCACTATGAATTATATAAAACCACTAATAAAATATTCTTTCCCCCAAAAAATGTTGAACCTGAATCTAATTAAGACTTTAGAGGAAAGTTGTTAAGAAATCCAGGAGATAGAGAAACAAGTTAACCACCAAGAAATAGACAATAAAGAATCCAAAATATGGGACATTCTACAGGGAAAATAACCCAGTTTCTTGAAAAAATCAAAAGCATAAAAACAAAGGGAAGGGGAATCAGTTTTTAGACAATCGCCCCCACCACAGACACACAAAAGCTTCTCAGTCCATTCATAATAAACTAAAAAGTCCTTATCAGAGCCAGAGCCTATGTCCTTGGGATTTTATCCCGTGAAAAAGAATCCAAAAAACTAAAAAATTCATGTACAAAAAGATGATGTTAGCAGCATGTTTTTTTCATTTCCTTTCCTATTTATCTATTTTTATTTCTTTTTCCAACTTTTATTTTAGATACAGGGGGTACAGGTGCAGGTTTGCTACTTGGGTATATTGTATAATGCTGAGGTTTGGGGTACAAATGATCCCACATCACCCAAGTATTGAATATAATACCCAATAGTTTTTCAACCATTCCCCTCCTTCCTTTCTCCTCCATCTAACAGTCCCCAGTTTCTGTTGTTGCCATCTTTATGTCTATGAGTACCCAATGTTTAGCTTCCACTTACAAATGTGAAAATGTGGTATTTGACAGCATGGTTTTAACAGTGAAAAATTACAAATGACAAAAGAATGTTAAGCAAATTAAGGCATACCCAGAATGTAATATTATACAGCCTCTAAAATGTATGTAGTAATGAAAAGGATATATAATAATGAAAAGTACATATTTTAAATGTTTAGTGAAAAATCAGGATAAAAGGATATATGGGCCAGGCACGGTGGCTCACACCTGTAATCCCAGCACTTTGGGAGGCTGAGCCAGACGGATGTCTTGAGCCCAAGAGTTTGACACCAGCCTGGGCAACACGGTGAAACCCATGTCTACAAAACAAAATAAAACAAACATTAGCCAGGTATGGTAGTACATGCCTGTAGTTCCAGCTACTCAAGAGGCTGAGATGGGAGGATCACTTGAGGTAGAGGCTGCAGTGAGTCAGGATCACAACACTGCACTCCAGTATGGGTGACAGAGTAAGACACTGTCTCAAAAAAAAAAAAAAAAAAAAAAGTGGTGGGGGGATATATAACGTAACAAGAAAACCTACACAAAAGCACATTAAAAATGGAAAGGAAATACAGTGAAATATTAACACTGTATGGCTAGTGTTTGCACTTTCAAGTTATTTTTTCTTTGCTTTCTAGTTTTAATAACCAGGCATTTTCTGTGATTTTAAAAATTCTTTCTCAAATTAGAAACTATATATATGCTATATATATGACCCATATAATAACAAATCTAGGTAAGTTGGCCTTATATTACAGCATATTTGTTTTTCCCATTTCAAAATGTTATTTATTAAGCAAGGTGTCATTCTACAACCATTTTCTGAACATTTCCCCAAATCCTTACCAAAACAAAGCTCTCTTAAATTCTTTCTCCATTATATTTCTTTTCAACTCCTCCCTGAGTAATACTTATTTAGTGGGAATAAAGTTTTTATTTCGGCCAGGTGCAGTGGCTCACGCCTGTAATCCCAGCACTCTGGAAGGCTAAGGTGAGTGGATCACTTGAGGTCAGGAGTTAGAGACCAGCCTGACCAACATGGTGAAACCACATCTCTACTAAAAATACAAAAATTAGCCAGGCATGGTGGTATGCGCCTGTAATTCCAGCTCCTCAGGAGGCTGAGGCAGAAGAATCTCTTGAACCAGGAGGCAGATGTTGTAGTGAGCCGAGATCACACCACTGCACTCCAGCCTGGGCGACAGAGCGAGACTCCATCTCAAAAAAAAAAAAGTTTTTATTTCAAGGAGTATAAAATTATTCTGCATTTAAAAGCAACATTATAACCCCACATCTAAAAGACCCATGGAGGAGTGAAAAACATTTGTTGGAAGTGTACTTTCTGTATACTATTTTAAGTTTCTTTGTTCTATAAAAATATGGTAATATTTGTTTGATACATTCGACAACCGCAACCAAAATTTGAGTTTACAGTCTGCAACGTGAATTTCTAAAAATATCATACTAACATTCAAGTTTAATTGGCACAGACATATCTGCTATGTTTAACAGAAACAAAGAGTCACACATGGGGAATGACAGTTCTGAGTTTTTCTCTCTATCCAGCAAACATGCTTTATTAGCCATTACGCTTTTTTCCTCTAGAGTTTCTCTGAGGTCACTGCCATGTTGCTTCCTATCAGACAAGTTAACACTGAGGAACCTGTGCCTGTGTGCAATCTCAGCACATTTGCACTTATTGTTGTGTTACTTTTCTTTTTTTTTTACATACACATTTTTAAACATATACCTAAGGCCAGAGAAAAAGGGAAAAGTATAATGAACTCCCATGTACTCACTACCCAGCTTCAATAATTATCAATAGTTTACTATTCTTGTTTTATCTACTCCCCTCCCAACTTTTTAAGACAGGGAGCAGGCTTTGAAGTATTTTAAAACAAATCTTAGACATGATTAGATGAAAATTTCTGGCTAGCAAACTAAAAAGTTTTTTGTTTTGTTTTTGAGACAGAGTCTCGGTCACCCAGGCTGGAGTGCAGTGGCACAATCTTGGCTCACTGCAACCTCTGCCTCCCGGGTTCAAGCGATTCTCCTGCCTCAGCCTCCCGAGTAGCTGGGACTACAGGCGCATGCCACCGAGCTGGCTAATTTTTGTATTTTTAGTAGAGACGGGTTTTCACCATATTGGTCAGGCTGGTCTTGAAATTCTGACCTCGTGATCCACTCGCCCCGCCTACCAAAATGCGGGGATTACAGGCATAAGCCACCGCACCCGGCCTCAAACTAAAAAGTTTGTTTTGTTTTGTTTTTTGAGACGGAGTTTTGCTCTGGTTGCCCAAGCTAGAGTGCAATGGCGCAATCTTGGCTCACTGCAACCTCTACCACCAGGTTCAAGCAATTCTCCTGCCTCAGCCTCCCAAGTAGCTGGGATTACAGGCACCTGCCACAAAGCCTGGCTACTTTTTTGTATTTTTAGTAGAGGCAGGGTTTCACCATGTTGGCCAGGCTGGTCTCAAACTCCTGACCTCAGGTGATCCACCAACCTCGGCTTCCCAAAGTGCTGGGATTAAAGGCATGAGCCACCGCACCCAGCCTCTAAAAAGTTTTAAAGTCATTTGTCTTCTTTTGCTTAAAACGTAAGATATTAAAAATATTGAGATATTAAACTTAACATCTAATATAGTTCAAATTAGAATCCAGCCAGGCACAGTGGGACACACTTGTAATCCCAGTGCTTTGGGAGGCCGAGGCAGGAGGATCACTTGAGCCTAGAAGTTCAAGACCAGCATGGGCAACAAAGTGAAACCCTACCTCTACAAAAAAAGTTTTAAAAATTAGCCAGACATGGTGGCATATACCTGTAGCCCCAGCTATTCGGAAAGCTGAGGTATAGGATCACCTGAGCCCAGGAGGTCAAGGCTGCAGTGAGCTGTGATCGCTCTACTACACAGCAGCTTAGGCAACATCTGTCTCAGAAGAAAAAAAAAAAGAAAGTGACTATCTCACCAGAAGCAGAACCCACAGTATCTGATTCTAAGACCAGGTTCTTTTCCTCAGAAGACATACTGCCGCTTT
Source organism: Pongo abelii (assembly GCF_028885655.2). Lineage (NCBI taxonomy): Eukaryota > Metazoa > Chordata > Mammalia > Primates > Hominidae > Pongo > Pongo abelii. The sequence goes on from NC_071995.2 coordinate 32,677,609, forward strand.
AAAAACTTGACTACATCACAAGACCTCTTGGACTTCTGAACCTAGTTCAATAAACAAATAAATGTTTAGATCATACTCGTTTTGTCAAACAACAAGAAATAAATTTCCTGTATAACTTTTAACTCATGAGAACCTGACATTTTCTCAAATGTTGTGTCATACACCAGAGTAGAATCTGTAAATTAATCAAACCTCTTCCTGCCATGGGTAAAAGGACAGACCTTTCAACAAGTGTGCTTTCAAGGAGACCAATTTAATTAATTGACGGCTATGTATTTTTCTAAGGTCAGAACTACAGTCCCCATATGCAGAGAATACATTATTGGGTACAGCTGAAAACTGGGTCCTTTTAGCATAGCATCAATAAACAGAGTACTGAAAGCCAAGGGTTTTTTTTCCTTTAGAGACTGGGTCTTGCTTTGTCAACCCAGGCTGGAGTGCAGTGGTACGATCATAGCTCACAGCAGCCTTCAACTCCTGAGCTCAAGTGATCCTCCTGCCTTAGCCTCCTGGGTAGCTCGGGGTACCGGCACCTGCCACTATACCTGGCTAATTCTTTAAAAATTTTTTTAGAGACACGAAGTCTTGCTTTGTTGTACACGCTGTTCTTGAACTCCTGGCTTCAGGTGATCCTGCTGTGTGGACCTCCCAAAGTGCTGGGATTACAGGCATGAGCCACCATGCCTGGCCAAGTTCATTTTTAAATTCTTTAGTAAGAAAGTTTAGAAATGAGAGATAAAATGTAGCATCTGCCCCTATCAGCAATGATAACCAAGTCTTCTTGTTATCGTAAAAAGGCAATGACTTTTTCCCTAATTCTAAGAAAAGGAATCCTGATTTTTTTAAAAATGTGCATAAAACTTAAGGTTACAATTTTTAAAATTATTCTGAAACATATATTATTATTTTAATTACGATATCTATATGGCTTTAATTTTCTATTCTTTAGAAAATTATTACTTTCTTGGGTCCTATGGGTTTCCATAAAAGGCCATTCTTTTTTTTTTATGTGACTATTTCTTTTTTTTTTTTTAATTTTTATTTTAAGTTCCAGGGTACAGGTGCAGGATGTGCAGGTTTGTTACATAGGTAAATATGTGCCATGGTGGTTTGCTGCACCTATCAACCCATCACCTAGGTATTGAGCCCAGTATGCACTAACTATATTTTTCCTAATGCTCTCTCCCCACATCCCAACCCCCAACAGATCCCAGTGTGTGTTGTTCCCCTCCCTGTGTCCATGTGTTCTCACTGTTCACCTCCCATTTGTAAGTAAGAATATGCAGTGTTTGGTTTTCTGTTCCTGCGTTAGTTTGCTGAGGAAAATGGCTCCCAGCTCCATCCATGTCCCTGCAAAGGACATGATCTCATTCCTTTTTTATGGCTGCACAGTATTCCATAGTATGTATGTACCACACTTTTTTTAACCAGTCTGTCATCGATGGGCATTTGGGTTGATTCAATGTCTTTGCTACTGCAGATAGTGCTTCAGTGAACATATGCACGCATGCATCTTTGTAACAGGATGATTTATATTCCTTTGGGTATATACCCAGTAATGGGATTGCTGGGTCAAATGGTATTTCTGGTTCTAGATCTCTGAGGAATCATAAAAGGCCATTCTTTTTTTTTTTTAATTTTATTATTATTATACTTTAAGTTTTAGGGTACATGTGCACAACGTGCAGGTTTGTTACATATGTATACATGTGCCATGATGGTGTGCTGCACCCATTAACTCGTCATTTAGCATTAGGTATATCTCCTAATGCTATCCCTCCCCCTTCCCCCCACCCCACAACAGTGCCCAGTGTGTGATGTTCCCCTTCCTGTGTCCATGTGTTCTCACTGTTCAATTCCCACCCATGAGTGAGAACATGCGGTGTTTGGTTTTTTGTCCTTGCGATAGTTTGCTGAGAATGATGGTTTCCAGCTTCATCCATGTCCCTACAACGGACATGAACTCATCATTTTTTATGGCTGCATAGTATTCCATGGTGTATATGTGCCACATTTTCTTAATCCAGTCTATCACTGTTGGACATCTGGGTTGGTTCCAAGTCTTTGCTATTGTGAATTGTGCCGCAATAAACATATGTGTACATGTGTCTTTATAGCAGCACAATTTAGTCTTAATACAGCTAGCTGCCAGGATGATCCTTTTAAAACTAAGTCAGAGGTCTCTCCACCCTATTTAAATCGGGCAATGGCTCCCCCAGTTCTCTTAAAGTAAAAACCAAAGTCCTTCCAACAACATAAGGCCCTTCATGATGGGGCCTCCTGTGGCTTCCCCTTCTCTTATTCATTCCTCTTGTTCACTCCTCCAGACTCTTTAGGGTTACTTGAACTTACCAGGTGACCACCTGATGTTTACTTTGGGATACTTTTCCCAAATATCTACTTGGCTAACTCCCTTACTTTCTTAAGTCTTTGTTCAAAGATCACCTCTCAGTGAGGGCTACCCTGAACACCTTGTTTAATATTGCAACCAGCTCCTTTACTACCAAAAAGAGAGAGTAAACTATGCTTAGTGAACTCATCTCACCTAGCAGAGACCGTGAAAGAAAGTACTAAGATCAGAGGGAGTATTCTCACGAGAAAATAGAATAGATTTGCTGGAACCTTTGTCAAGATCCCAGTTATGTTCAGGGATTTAAAAAGAGAACTCCATATGTAAGGGATGAAGAAAAGAGGAGATCAGTTACCAAAAAGGATCTATACTCAGGATCTGTCCGAGTCACAGATACTAAGCTGCACCATACTCATGTACGCGTCTCAAGGGGGCGAAGCCCACCATTTAAAGCACAGCAAAGCATTTCCTTATCCACACATCGCAAAAGAGAAACAGCAAGAAAATATATCCCAGCTCAAGCACAGCATACACAAACACACTTCACAATAATTTCCTCAGCCAAGCATGGTGGCACACACCTATAATTCCAGCTACTTGAGAGGCTGAGGAGGAAGGATCACCTGAGCCCGGAAGTTCAAGAACAGTCTGGGCAACATAGTGAGACCCTGTCTCAAATAATAATAACAACAATTTATGCTCCACATGCCTGCAACAGTTCATCTCTAAGAAAAGGGGCTTGAGACTTGATGCTTACGTTAAAAATACATACACATATTTTGAAACCTGATTAGCCAACATCTAGCCACCTCAATTTATAGTAAAGAGGACTCCTAAAACTCAAACCCGTTTAGCATAACATAAAGTGACAAATAGAAAACCTTGCCATTTCCAGGAAGAACAAAAAATCAATAATTTATTCAAACATGCATTGAGCGCCTACCATTTGTCAGGCCTGTGACAGAAGCCAGTATGGCATTAAGAGTGTAGTAACTACAGTCAAAATGAGGTATAAATACCAAACACATGAGCATTTTTTCCCTTTGTAATAGATTCATCAATCATGCTGACAATGGCTATATATTCTGGAACTTTCTCCTTAAGTTTAAGCCACATCATTCATTCAACAAAGTTGCAGTGAGCATCTATTAAGTGCAAGCACTGTAGTAGATGCTGAAGGACTACAAATATAAATAACATGTTACATTAATTGGGTACTTCCCATATACCCCAGACTCTACACATTATCTCATTCATCAACTCAGCAACCATTATAAATTAAATACTTCCCTGTTTTAGAGATGATAAACTATTATGCTAAACTGTTTCCCTCAAGTAGCTTCAAGTCTAGAAGTCAGAAAGACATGCTTAGAAATCATATTAATACTCTCTGGCCAGCCCTACTTCATTACCACCCAAAAGTCCAATAAATAAAAATGGCAATTTATGTACCCAGAGGTAGAGTACACACATTTCATACTACAGAATTGCTTTCTAAAGGATAAATTTAAATTAAAATAAATGGGCTGGGCGCAGCGGCTCATGCCTATAATCCCAGCACTTTGGGAGGCCAAGGCAGGTGGATCACCTGAGGTCAGGAGTTCCGAGACCATCCTGACCAACATGGAGAAACCCCATCTCTAATAAAAATACAAAATTAGCTGGGCGTGGTGGCGGGTGCCTATAATTCCAGCTATTAGGGAGGCTAAGGCAGGAGAATCAGTTGAACCCGGGAGGTAAAGGTTGCGGTGAGCCGAGATCGCACCATTGCACGCCAGCCTGGGCAACAAGAGTGAAACTCCGTCTTAAAAAAAAAAAAAATGAAATAAAATAAAATAAAAGGCTTGTAGTTGTATATTATCTGTGTAATGATAACAATTTTGTAAGAAAAATAAAATGAAAGCAAATAATAGAAAATGAAAGCAACTAATGACTAATTTCTAGCTTCTTCCTTTCTAATCTAAAAAAGCTGCTCTGTAATAACTTTAATTACTTCAGTGACAAGACTTCTAATTCTGTCCAACTCATTTCTTCCTAACACATGAGAACAAAACCAGGTGACTTGTACAAAATGAAACTATTTTAAGTATTCATCTATAAACTGCTTTCCTTTTTCTTTTCTTTTCTTTTTTTTTTTTTTTTTTAACAAATTCTAAATACTTACGTAGATAAGGCTTCCTCTGCCCCCAAGCAAACTTTCTGCATGGTAACTGCACCTAGCTTGGTGAAACAGATGGAGAGCCTGCAAAGTCTACAAACTTTTTGTTTACAAGGTGGCAAATGAGTTCTACTGACCATCAAAGTCAGATAGGTTTCTGGGAAGTACTGACCCTAGGGCCATGTTTTTTCACCTTGCAAAGCCAAAGCAGACAATGGAGTCAAAGCTAAAAGAAGAGAAGCCAAAGGAAGACTGGACTTAAACATGAAAATCCATATCATACAAATTTATAACACAAACAGCCCACCTTTTTCAACACCGCCATCACAGTGTTAAACCACAAAAATGGAAAGACTGATCCTACTCTTTCTAAAACCTAAATCTATCACTCAACTAGGTAAAATCTCAGCATTTTTTTAATGAACTCCAACTGCTAACCTCCTTTGGGGGTAAAAACAAAAAAACTGAGGATTCCATTCCTGTGTAAAGCAGAGAGTTAATGTAAGAAGATCATACGTTAATTGTAAAGACAAAGCAGCAAAGTTTCTTCCTGAAACGGAAGCAAGAACACCTAAGTGAACTCAAGTTACTATTCAGTACAAAAAGCAGTCTTATGAACTTTGAGAGGAGTTTGTAAGACCAATTTTCAGAAACATTTTTGAAACCTAGATAAATCTAGTATCAATGATCTGAAGATAATTTAATTTTTAAAAATAAAAGGATTATTTACCGTCTCTCTTGATCTACATCCTAAATGATTTCAAGAGATCTCTTGGAAACTAATAAGAAACATGCAAATGCCTTTTGCAAATAAAAAAATTTAAGTTAACTTTTAATCATATGCTCTCTAAATAAAAAAAAAATTTCTTTAATGAAAGTGGGCCGGTTGTGGTGGCTCATCCCTGTAATCCCAGCACTTTGGGAGGCTGAGGTGAGTGGATCACTTGAAGTCAGGAGTTCAAGACCAGCCTGGCCAATGTGGTGAAACGCCATCTCTACTAAAAATATAAAAATTAGCTGAGCATGTTAGTGCACGTCTGTAATCCCAGCTACTAGGGAAGCTGAGGCAGGAGAACTGCTTAAGCCCAGAGGGGCAGAGGTTGCAATGAGCCAGAATCACACCACTGCACTCCAGCCTGGGCAACAGAACAAGTCTCCAGCTCAAAAAAGAAAAGAAAATGAATGTTACTGTTTAATGACTAGAACAGATTCATAATTCAGAGATAAAATATTATATATATACACATTAAAGCATAATAAAATGTAGTGATTAGCCATTATTTGTAAGTGAATTTGAGTATCCATAAACTTTACCTTGAGTATCTACTCTTTATTGATTACATCCTCAGCAACAAGAAAACAAAACAAGGGCAACCCAATGCAACTACAGACTGGCTGCCAGAAGGTAACAGTATGTGAGGATCTAGTGCAAACAAGGTAGGAACTGTTAGAGTCCATGAATATTTCAGAAGAATAATGAAAAAGTGTGCCAGATGGGTTCACTCGCAGCTGGCTAACAACATTTCTAACCAAAGCCTAATGCTTCCTTACATAATTTATCATGCACTTTTCAGCTCCCTTCCACTACCACCCCCCTCTTTTCATTCTACTTATTATTATTACTATTATTATTATTATTATTTTGGGACAGGGTCTGGCTCTGTCACCCAGTCTGGAGAGCAGTGGCGAGATCTCTGCTCACTGCAACCTCCAACTCCCAGGCTCAAGTGATCCTCCCACCTCAGCCTCCAGAGTAGCTGGGACTACAGGTAGGTACCACCTCCCTTGGCTAATTTTTGTATTTTTTTTAGAGACAGGGTTTCACCATGTTGGCCAGGCTGGTCTCAAACTCCTGACCTCAGGTGATCTGCCAGCCTTGGCCTCCTAAAGTGCTGGGATTACAGGCGAGAGCCACTGTACCCAGCCAAAAGCCACAATTTTTTAAAAGCACAGTGGCTCATGCCTGTAATCTCAGCACTTTGGGAGGCCAACGAGGGTGGATGGATCATGTGAGGTCGGGAGCTCAAGACCAGCCTGACCAACATGGAAAAACCCCATCCCAACTAAAAATACAAAATTAGCCAGGTGTGGTGGCACATGCCTGTAATCCCAGCTACTTGGGAGGCTGAAGCAGGAGAATCCCTTGAACCCAGGAGGTGGAGGTTGTGGTCAGCCGAGATCACACCACTGCACTCCAGCCTGGGCAACAAGAGCGAAACTCTGTCTCAAAAAAAAAAAAAAAGAAAAGCACATAAATCACATATTGCCTTTTGTTATTTCAAACCAATCATTTTATTTACCCTCACTCATTGTTGAGTAGCAAGAATGGGCCACGTAAACCAAAGTCCTACAGCTTCATTGTTACAAATCTTTCTGATGGTGCGTAAAACAGACATTCCTCAGAAAGTCCTATTAAAAATGTCTGAAACAGAGCAAATGCTTAATTTTCTTGATAATCTTGAAGATAGGATGTAAAACAATAACAAAATAAATATCAAATCCCCAAGCCCTTATTTTTGTCACTTTTACTCTTTCTCAAAAAAAAAAAAAAAACTCACGAGTTACTAACACATAGCCAATGAAATCAGTCTCCTTTCCTCTGTCCTTGTTTCTCTTCCTACTCTATTTTAGGCATCTGAAAAAGTATCTAAAAGGTGTTATCTAAAAAGTGCTTATTATAAGAAGGTTAAAGCACTGATTCTCTCTGAAAATAATCTCCTGCTCTTGTATGACACCCTCTGAATCTGGATTTTAACTTCTCATACCTAGAGACAACAAATAGGGAATAAACAGTTGAATCTCTCTTGGATTTCCTTATCCTAGAAAGCTCTAATTGTTAGCCTCTCCCAAAATATACCATTTTAGAAAACATAATTAAATAGATTTGGGGGACAGGAAAGCATTAAGGAAGAAAAAGACTTTTTAAAGAAAAAATATTTACAAAACTCATGCCAATTAAATCTGAATGTTCTCTTTAATTCTAAGAGCATCTTTTAAAGGAGCTTAAAGCTTTATATGTTGCTGTGTAAGGAAACCTGAGCAGACTGGAGAAAAGCTCAAAGGCCTATCTATAATCTCATCACAAAGTGACAGGGTCAAAAGGCAGAGGTCAGGGAACAGGGTACAAAATAGTTCCCACACTTGAAAGAAAACTGTATCTCATTAGTTCAGAGACATTAAAAAATATTCAATTGTATTACTAAAATAATATGACAATTTATACTTTAAGTCCCAAGGCAAATTTGAATATTATGAAATAATGTACTTTTAAGTGCAAAAAATGTAAGAAGTTACCTCTTCTACATTTGAAAAAAACACCAATCTCTCGCTCACACATATAACAGTGCTTCAACTGTCCCTCAAAGACTGATGTTCAGATAAAAGCTGTCACCTGATCTATTCAACAGAGTTCAATAAGGCACTGAAATAAATACTGAATGTGCACACACGTCAACAGACATTTCATATCTGGGCCGCTGCCTCATAATGATTCAACAAGGTATGTCTACTTCATGGCCTTATGTTCACATTCAGAAAAAGCTAAATTTTTATTCTTGCTTAAGAGATTTCATTCCAGGGAAAAGTGAATGTAATTTCATTCAATGTTCATTAAGTAGGCTCCACATTTGCGCAGGAGACTCTTATAATGACTCCATGATTCTTCAATGGACAATAAATCTACAGAAGCTCTGGGGTCTAGGGCATTTGCTGGCTATCCCTCTACCACTTCTCCTACTCTAACCACAAATTTTGTGTTCTAAGTGACAGAGAGGGTGATAGAGGTATCAATGAGATAAAGAGAATTCTGGCCAGGCACCGTGGTGCACGCCATTAGTCCCAGCTATCCCACGAGGCTGAGGCAGGAAGATCCCTTGAGCCCAGGAGGTTGAGGCTGTAGTGAACTATGATGGCCTGTTGCCTGTTAATAGCCACTGTGCTCCAGTCTGGGCAACAAACGGAGACTCTTTATCTCTTAAAAAAAAAAAAAAGGCACAGTGGCTCATGCCTGAAATCCCAACAGTGGGAGGCCAAGGTGGAAGAACCATTTGAGGCAAGGACCATTTGAGACCAGCCTGGACAACACAGTGAGATCTTGTCTCTACAAAAAATAAAAAAAAAATTAGCCAGGTGTGGTGGCATGTGCCTGTGGTCCCAGCTACTCGGAAGGCTGAGGCAAGAGAACCACTTGAGCCCGGGAGATCGAGGCTGCAGTGAGCTGTGATCGCGCCACTGCACTCCAGCATGGGTCAGAGAGTGAGACCCTGTCTCTAAAAAATAATAATAATAAAAATTTAAAAGGGAGGTGGCCAGGTGCGGTGGCTCATACCTGTAATCCCAGCACTTTGGGAGGCCAAGGCGGGTGGAGCTCTTGAAGTCAGGAGTTCGAGACCAACCTGAGTAACACAGCAAAACCCCGTCTCTACTAAAAATACAAAAGTTAGCTGGGCGTGCTGGTGCGTGCCTGTAGTCCCAGCTACTCGAGAGGCTGAGGCAGAAGAATCACTTGAACCTGGGAGGTGGAGGTTGCAGTGAGCTGAGACTGCACCACTGCACTCCAGCCTGGGCGACAGAGCGAGACTCTGTCTCAAAATAAAAAATAAAATAATAAAAGGGAGGTGGAGGGGGAATTTTGGAATCACCAGTATGGTTCTTAAGTTTTTGTTTTCTACCAACTTCTATCCTCTCCATACACTCAATACTTTAATTATTTCCCCACTGGCCCCATCCACCAGAAACAAGATGATTTACAAGTGGTTCACTGTAAACGAGTCCTATCAGTCCTTCACTATGAAGAATATACAAGATTTTACATTCTAGTACACACAGCTTTCATGTATTTAATTAAAATCAGATTGTAGCTAGAGCTGCCAATGAAAAAATGAAGCACTGCCAGACAGGAGTGAGAATAACCAAAAATAACCTATTTTCGCATAGTCACCTCAAGGGTACCAATGCCTGTGTTTTAATTAACTGTGAAATCACAGTCATTGTTCTAGTGAACAATGGCACAAAACAAGTTAAGTCCGGTGTGAAAGTTCATTTTCCTGGAGCTGAGCCAGAATATTTTGAAATCCTGACAAAAGTTTATTTATTAAGAAAATACATACACTTGAGACAGGAGATAGGAAATAGTTTTAAACAATCTGTTATCTTGTTACCCCAGCCATTTACATTTCCTTAAAAGTTAGAGTTGAAGTTGAGGATAACTTCACCTAAAAATAGAAAACACTGTGGTTCTAAAAGTAAATTACCTACAAGCTTTAAACCTATAACCAGCCATAAATTCCTACTGCTCAATGTATTCTTATTAAAGTTAGTATCTCATTCTCATAGAATTCCAATTGATAATGTTGGTGCTGATTCTTGCAACAAACGAGGACTTCTACATCAGGGAATTACGTAAGAGTAGATTGTGACTACCCACTACCCCCTTCAAAAACAAGTCACATCTCTGCCCAAAGGAAACAATTCCTTTTTGCTGTTTCAGTCCTGATCTACAGCAATAAAAAATTGATATAAATTTAATATCTAGAAAGAATATCGTTAGACTAGCAGATTGTCCCTGTTTTCTCAAAGGACCACAAGAGAAGGAAGAGGAAGAAAACTGAACAGATACCGGAAATAAAAGGTACTAAACCTGAAAAGGTGTGAGATATAAGAAATTGCCCAGTTTCAGGCTGGATGTGGTGGCTCACACCTGTAATTCCAGCACTTTGGGAGGCCCAGGCAGGATAGCTTGAGTCCAGGAGTTTGAGACAGCCTGGGCAACACGGTGTGACCCCATGTCTACAAAAAAAATTTAAAAATTAACCAGGTACATATCACGGCACGGTGGTACATGCCTGTAATATCATCAGCTACTTGGGAGGCTGAGGCATGAGAATTACTTGAACACGGGAGGCGGAGGTTGCAGTGAGCCAAGATCATGCCACTGCACTCCAGCCTGGGCGACAGAGCAAGACTGTCTCAAAAAATAGAAAGAAAGAAAGAAAAAAGTTAACCAGGCATGGTGGCACATGCCTGTAGTCCCAGCTACTCATGAGGCTGAAGTGGGAGGACTGCTTGAGCCTGGGAGGTTGAGGTTACAGTGAGCTATGACTGTGCCACTGCACTCCAGCCCGTGTGACAGAGCAAGGCTCTGTCTCCAAAAAAAAAAAAAAAAAAAGAAAAATGAGGCCGGGCACAGGGGCTCACACCTGTAATCCCAGCATTTTAAGAGGCCAAGGTGAGTGGATCATTTGAGGTCAGGAGTTCCAGACCAGCCTGGCCAACATGGTGAAACTCTGTCTCTACTAAAAAATACAAAAATTAGCCAAGCGTGGTGGCAGACGCCTGTAATCCCAGCTAATCGGGAGGCTGAGGCATCAGAATCGCTTGAACCCAGGAGACAGAGTGCGTTGCAGTGAGCCGTGATCATGCCACTGCACTCCAGCCTGGGAGACAGAGCAACACACCATCTCAAAAAAAAGTAATAATAATGAAAGATAAGAAAGAGACAGAGAAAAGAGAGAAAGAAAAGAAAAAAGAAAATAAGAAATTTCCCAGTTTCTGCTAGAAATGAAGGTAACTGGAGGATTGAGACAGACATTTCAAAGAGTTTTTTCAGGCCAGGCATGGTGGCTCACACCTATAATTCCAGCACTTTTGTAGTATGAGGAGGGAGGATTACTTGAAGTCAGGAGTTCAAGACCAGCTTGAGCAATAAAGCAAGAACCCATCTCTAAAAAAAAAAAAATTTTTTTTTAATTAGCTGGTCATGGTGGCACACAGCTGTGGTCTCAGCTTCTCAGGAGGTTGAGGCAGGAGGATCACTTGAGCCCAGGAGTTTGGGAGATCAAGTCTGCAGTGAGCTATGATCACACCACTGCACTCCAGCCTGGGCAGCAGAGCGAGACCTTATTTCTAAAAAAAAAAGAAAGAGTTTTTTCACTATAAGGTTTTACATAATGATACAAGAACTTTTTTGTCAAAAGAATATTTCTTCTTCTACAGGTTCTTCTCAAAAAGGGACAACCAAAAGAGCAATAAGAGATGGCATCATGAGGACCAAGGTGAAAATAAGGGTGATCTTTGAAGAAGGGATTAGAGAAAAAAGTACAAAAGCCTGGTCTATGAGCAATCTTGTGTCAAGCTGTACTGAGGAATTAAGATGATCAGAAATTTACTTAATTTACATTATCACTTCTACATTGATGTTTTCTCAAACTATAGGATAATTTCCTGTTTAAATAAATGACAGAGTATGTTGTACTAGAAAAGAGGAAGAGAAGGGAGGGGCAAGAAAATATAGTCTACAAAGCAGAAACCTGGATTCTCCAGACATGGACAGGAAAAAATTAAGCAAAATTAAGTGGATTTTCATCAGAAGGTCTCTGGGAATCTACAAAAATAGATTTAAACTTAAAAATATTTAAACTTAAAAATATCTTTAGGCCAGGCACGGTGGCTCACGCCTGTAATCCCAGCACTTTGGGAGGCCAAGGCAGGCAGATCACGAGGTCAGGAGATCGCGACCTTCCTGGCTAACATGGTGAAACCCCGTCTCTACTGAAAAATACAAAAAATTAGCCAGGCGTGGTGGCAGGCGCCTGTAGTCCCAGCTACTCCGGAGGCTGAGACAGGAGAACGGCGTGAACCCGGGAGGCAGAGCTCGCAGTGAGCTGAGATCGCGCCACTGCACTCCAGTCTGGGCGACAGAACAAGAGTCTGTCTCAAAAAAAAAAAAAATCTTTAAACTGGGTTTCACAGTTTAAAATCTAGAGTCCACAAACTATATTTAAGGATTCAGCACTTTAGTCTTCACAGCAAGATTGAATGAAAAAATTCTACAGGGTCCAGTGCAGTGGCTCACACCTGTAATCCTAAGCACTTTAGGAGGCCGAGGCGGACTGATAGCTTGAGCTCTGGAGTTCGAGACCAGCTTCGGCAACATAGTGAAACCCCATCTCTACAAAAAATACAAAAATTAGCCAGGCGTGGTAGCACACACCTATAGTCCCAGCTACTTGGGGGGCTGAGGCAGGAGTACTGCGTAAGCCCGAGAAGTGGAGACTGAAGTGAGCCAAGATCATGCCACTGCACTCCAGCCTGGGGGACAAAGTGGGACCCTGTCTCAAAAAAAAAAAAAAAAAAAAAAAACTACAACCCTAACATTATTAACTCCATCACATTTTTGTTTGTTCGTCTTTAGCACACATCCCCTTTTGGATCATTTTTTATTGTAATTTATAAATGCCCTTTCCAAAACACTGTCACATTGTATAATTGAGAAAAGTATCTAGAAACAATCCAGATCAGCAAAAGTATTGAGACACACACTCCCATGGGTGTTCTCAGATAATGCACAAAATAGTTTTCTAGAGGAAAGTAAAGCAAACAGACTGACTACTTCTGCAGTGATATTCCTAAAAGGCTTTATTAATATGTGGAAACTACTCATAGCTCATCAGTAACGGTAGCTTACCAGTAGCATAAAATAGATTTCCCATTATGTATGGGGCTATGCACAATTACTGGTTTGATGCATATAATGCCACCTTTCTCTCCCACCCAATAAAAGCACATAGGAATGGAACTGAATAAAAATAATATCATTAGAGGGAAGACCTTGAATCCATTCCACTTATTTTAAAATATATATCATAACCTCAGTATGTCTACTACTGTTAATAATTACTAGTGACCTAGCTCATGAATGGTAGGCCCATTAATGTGTCACCACCCAGCAGTTGAGGACAGCTGGTCTGAAGGACTCAGGGGCAGCAGGGCATAGAAAAAAAGGCTAGTTTGCAGCCAGACAGCCTGGGATGGAATCCGAGCTATGGCCTTTCCTGTCTTTGGGCAACTCGCTGAATGTCATCCTTCTCATCTATCAAATGAGAAAAGTAATATTTTCAAGTTATTATGAGAATTAGCATTTATAAATCACCAACCACAGTTCATGCCTCATAAACGTTAACTATTTTCATAGCATCATAGAATAAGGGTGACTTCCTGGGATTACTTCTGACTTAATAATGCTAGCACATATCTTTGAAAGTCATTTAAATAAAGCATTATTTCAAAATTAGCTTTCTGCATGAGTGATATACACAAGTTTCTAACAGAAAAATAAAAGGTAACCCAAGAAACCCATGTTAGTAAAAATAGTTACGAGAGTTAATTTCGAATAAAGTTAGTAAAGTCATAGATTCTTGGAAAAGGTGCAGAACATCTGAGAAAGCCAATCTTCCGGCCTCTTCTATCCTCAGGATGTGCTGTCTCAGCAGCAGATAAAATACTAATACTTTCATTCCTAGAATTCTCAGTTCTTACCTCCTCACACTCAACCAGCCATTGCTACATTTTGTTTGAAAAGTAATGGAGGCCAGGCGCAGTGGCTCACGCCTGTAATCCCAGCACTTTGGGTAGCCGAGGGGGGTGGATCACCTGAAGTCAAGAGTTTGAGGCCAGCCTGGCCAACAAGCTGAAACCCCTTCTCTACTAAAAATACAAAAATGAGCCAGGCGTGGTGGCGAGCGCCTGTAGTCCCAGCTACTTGGGAGGCTGAGGCAGGAGAATCACTTGAACCCAGGAGGCAGATACTGCAGTGAGGCAAGATCGCGCCACTGCACTCTAGCCTGGGGTTTTTTTTTTTTTTTTTTTGAGACAGAGCAAGATTCTGAGAAAGAAAAGAAAAGGAGAAAGAGAGAAAGAGCGAGAGAAAGAGGGAAGGGGAGGGGAGGGAAGGGAGAGAGGGAGGAAGGAAGGAAGGAGGGAGGGAGAGAGGGAGGGAAGAGAAAAGAGAGAAAAGAGAAAAGAGTAATGGGGAAAGACAGTCCCATACCAAAAGTTTTTGGAATCTCTGGCCAAGAGGACCTTACATGGTGCCATCTTAAAAAGTCAAGCCTTAGGTAGAACAGTGCATTGTAAAGCACAATAGGAGAGTATAAATAGAAAATATATATATATATAAAATATATATAGGATTAAACTTTATTGAAACAAAAAGAACTGTACTGGCTGACTGTGCCCAAAGCTGATGTAGGTGCCATGAAGAACGAATCTGTAAATGCAATTTCCTAAGATATTCCTTTAAAACCACAACTGAAGCTACAAGTGCTCTTTAGCACAACCACGTTCTGAAATTTAATAAACACTACCCATCATTTATGTGCTCATCACTTGGCACTAGTTTATAAATAAATAAGACATGTTTGCTTAAAAAAAAATCAAAGCCTTGTTGGTACCTGCACGCTTGCTTGCATATACCTGGTAAAAATGGTTAATTTTATTTACTGTATCTTATTTGAAGAGGGAAGGAATAGGCTAATACATTTTATAGTTGAAAGAAATTTTATTAGCCCTTCACAAAGCTGTTTAGATACCTTTTTTTAAAAATCATTTATCCATTATCTTGCTTTTTCATCAATCTCAAGCTTCCCATTTTTAAGGAAACTCTAGCTTCCATTTAGGGTTTTTATTTATTTTATTTTATTTTATATTTAATTTTGGAGACAGGGTCTCACTCTGTTAACCAGGCTGGAGTGCAGTAGCGCAATCTCAGCTCACTGCAACCTTGACATCTTGGGTTCAAGCGATTCTCATGCCTTAGCCTCCCGAGTAGCTGGGATTACAGGCAAACACCACCACGCCCAGCTAATTTTTGTATTTCCAGTAGAGATGGAGTTCCGCCATGTTGGTGAGCATGCTCACAAACTCCTGACCTCAAGTGATCCACCAGTCTTGGCCACCCAAAGTGCTGGGATTACAGGGGTAAGCCACCACGCCTGGTCCATTTTAGAGTTTTTAAAATCCACACATAGGCCAGGCATAGTGGCTCACCCCTGTAATCCCAGCACTTTGAGAGACCAAGATGGGTGGATCCCTTGAGCTCAGGAGTTCAAGACCACCCTGGGCAACACAGACCCCATCTCTACAAAAAAAATTTTTTTTAATCAGTCAGGCATAGTGGTGCACACCTACAGTCCCAGCTACTTGGGAGGCTGAGGTAGGAGGATCACTTGAGCCTAGGAGGTTGAGGCTGCAGTGTGCTGTGATTGCAGTACTGCACTCCAGCCTGGACAATAGAGCAAGACCCTGTCTCACTCGTTATAAATAAACAAATAAATGTAATATTTATTTGTTATAAACAAATACCTAAAAGTTTGAATCTTATTCTAAATACAAAGGAAGTTATTAGAGAATTTTAAGTAGAAAAAAATTATTCTAAGATCTCACTGACTATATTTGGGAACTGGCAGTGTCATCCATACTACAGTAATAATCTAGAGATTAGTATGGTAATTTCAAACAGGAACCCCTGGGTCCTTAAAAGTCCATGTAGATAATAATTGGGAGTCCATTAACTGACATTAAGATTTCAAAATGCTTCTTAAAAATTGTAGCTTTCAGTCAGGCACAGTGGCTCACGCCTGTAATCCCAGCACTTTGGGAGGCCAAGGCGGGCGGATTACCTGAGGTCGGGAGCTCGAGACCAGCCTGACCAACATGGTGAAACTCTGTCTCTACTAAAAATATAAAAAAAAATTAAGGGGACATGGTGGCACATGCATGTAATCCCAGCTATTCGGGAAGCTGAGGCAGAAGAATCGCTTGAACCTGGGAGGCGGTGGCTGCGGTGAGGCGAGATCGCACCATTGCCCTCAAGCCTGGGCAACAAGAGGGAAACTCTGTCTCAAAAAAAAAAAAAGTAGCTTTCCTGGAAAGGGAACTGTATAAACTAATTGATTTTCTCCCTTTCCTGGTGGCTGATTTTCTAATTACTTAATCGCTCGTCATGTGGTACAGTTATCCCTCAGTATCTGTGTGGGATTGGTTCCAAGACTCCTAGGATGCTCAAGCCCCTTACATAAAATAGTGTAGTATGTACAGATAACATACGCACATTCTCCCATACACTTTAAATCACCTCCAGGTTAGTTATAATACTCAGTACGATGCAAATTCCATGTAAATGGTTGTTATGCTGTATTGTTTAGGGAACAATAGCAAGAACAAAAAACTTGTACATGTTCAGTACAAATGCAACCACAATTTTTGGTTTTTATTTTTTTGGAACACTGTATTTTCAATTTGATGATGGTTTAATCCGCAGATGTGGAACCCACACACATGGAGGGCTGACTATACATGTGGTGTGTACTGGTCCTCTTGTTCTATGACATTTAGGATTAATTTTTTTTTTTAACAGATAAACTTAGCTTTTTTACTCAAAAACAATTTCAGGCCCCAAGGGTGGTAGTTAGAAATCATTCATCTCATTTAACCCTTTTCAAGACAGACGAGAACACTGATGCCTGCAGCTGTCACAAGTGACAGGCCAGGACTGGAATCTCAGCTTCTTACTGTGCATCCAGCTCTAACTGCTGTACTCACTGCCCTGCCAGCTATGGTTTCACAAGCATTCATACATTCCTTTAAAAAACTATAAACTCACCTAATGACAAATTATTTATGCTAAGAAATGATAAAACACAGTAAGAAGAGCAAAGAGGTTTTTTAAAAAGTTAAAAGTGGTATATTTCATAGTAAAAGCCTTTATACAGTAACACCTTACCTTTAAAAATATTCATTGACAAAAGCAAAAATATCGTTAAATATATAATTTTCTAAATCTAAATCTGTGATGAATGAATGAGGAAATGCATGCAAGAGAAATTACTAGTGCTGACCAAAGAAGAAACAAGCTAGGTCAGGTCATAAAGGCCTGCCCGACAGTGTCACCTTTAATATCTTTCCCATATATAGGAATAAAAAGATAATTTCATTTGACGATAAGGTTACCCATTTGGGATCTATATACTGGTAGATTTTACAATCTGTATGATACAGCGTATGTTACTAGGGAGACAGCAAATATAGTGGTTATGGGTATGGATGAATTATGTCAGACAGATCTTCAATCCAGGCTTCTTACTTATTATAGGAACTGGAGTAAAGTAGTCATTCTCTAGACTCAGTTTCCTCCTGTGTACAAAAGAGAAAACAGGCCAGGCGTGGTGGCTCACGCCTGTAATCCCAGCACTTTCGGAGGACAAGGTGGGTGGATCACAAGGTCAGGAGCTTTAGATAAGCCTGATCAACATGGTGAAACCCCATCTCTACTAAAAATACAAAAAGTAGCCAGGTGTGGTGGCGTCTGCCTGTAATCCCAGCTACTCAGGAGGCTGAGGCAGGAGAATCGCTTGAACCTGGGAGGTGGAGATTGCAGTGAGGAGAGATGGTGCCACTGCACTCCAGCCTGGGTGACAGAGTGAGACTCAGTCTTTAAAAAAAAAAAAAAAAAAAAAAGAGAGAGAGAGAAAACAATGCCTATTTCCTAAGGTTGTTGTCTGGACTGAATGAGGTACTGACTATAAAGAATTTAGCACAGTGGCTGGGTGGGGTGGCTCACGCCTGTAATCCTAGCACTTTGGGAGGCCGAGGCAGGCAGATCACCTGAGGTCAGTTCAAAACCAGCCTGGCCAACGTGATGAAACCCCGTCTCTACCAAAAAATACAAAAATTAGCCAGGCATGGTGGCACACACCTGTAGTCCCAGCTACTTGGGAGGTTGAGGCATGATTATTGCTTAAACCTGGGAGGCAGAGGTTGCAGTCAGCCGAGATCACGCTACTGCACTCCAGCCCGGGCAACAGAGCAAGACTGTGTCTGAAAACAAACAAACAAACAAACAACAACAACAAGAATTTAGCACAGTGTCTGGCATGTGGAAAGCACTATATAAATGTTGGCTATTTTACTATTTCATCATAGATTCTTATAGGACAGCGGCCATCACTTACATATGTACTCCAGAATCTGACACACTGTAAGCATTTAACATTAAACAATCCAAAATATAATAGCTAGTTATGGTTTTACCAAAAACAAAATTTAGGTCATTATTAAACAAAAATGCTAAGGATCAGGCATATGGCATGTTTCCTAAAGCATCCTGTATAGAACCATCCCTACCATTCAGTAAATTATAGAAGAGGAAAATGTCTTCTTCTGTATGAAGCTTTACGGAAATCATGACTAACAATGCATTGTATTCTAGATATTTACTTTTATTACTCTGAGAGTATCTGTGACCAACAGTGGAAATACAAGCAAAAGGATGTGCACAGGAATTTTAGGACAGTCTGTCTTAACACCTTAGCAGCAAACAGAACTTCTACTCCTCCAGCCTCCTTTCTCTCTCCCTGTCCCCTTTTCTTTCCCTTTCTCTCCTCTCTCAAAGACACTATGTCTTACCCTCTTCCCCTCCCTTGTCTTCCCAGTTGTCTATGCTGGTGTGTCCTGCATTAACAAAATGGGCCATAAGCCTGAGCCTTGGGGTTATCACAGAGAATTTAGCTTCACTCACTCTTGGGCCAATTTCACTATAAAGAGTTTTATTTCCAGTAGATTTCCAAAATTAAATGATCATTATACCACAGTGTCTTAGTCTGTTTTCGTGTTGCCATGAAGAAAATACCTGAGGCTGGGTAGTCTACAAAGAAATGGCTCAGCCGGGCATGGTGGCTCACTGCCTGTAATCCCAGCACTTTGGGAGGCCAAGGAGGGGTGGACTGCTTGAGCTCAGAAGTTTGAGATCAGCTTGGGCAACATCTTTGGAGAGATGGCAAAACCCCATCTCTACAAAAAATACAAAAATTAGCCAGGCATGGTGGCACATGCCTGTGGTTCCAGCTACTAGGGAGACTGAGGTGAAGAACTGCTTGAGCCCAAGGAGATTGAGGCTGCAATGAGCCAAGATTGCACCACTGCACTCCAGCCTGGGTAACAGAGACTCTGTTCCACACCCCCCACCCCCCCACCCCCACCCCCCAAGAAAAAAGGAAGAAAAAGAAATAGTTTGCGGCTATACTACACAAGAGGCATGGCGCCAGCATCTGCTTCTGGTGAGGGCTTCAGGCTGCTTCCTCTCATGGCAGAAGGCTAACCAATTAGAGATCACATAGCAAGAGAGAGGAACGAAGAGGGTAGGGGAGTGGTGCCAGACTCTTTTTAACAACTAGCTCTTGTGGGAACTCATAGAGGGAGAACTCACTCATTACCTCTAGGAGGGCACCAAGCCATTAATGAGGGATCTGCCCCCATAACCCAAATATCTCCCAATAAGCCCCACCTCCAACATTAGGAATCAAATTTCAACATGAGATTTGGGGACAAAGAGCCAAACTAGCACACAGCAACCAGATCTTGAATCTTCTTTGGCCTCATTAAAATGAAGGCTGATCCCTGTACTACTCCTTCTCCAGCCCCCGAGCTACCCGGGGCAGACCTTCCAAACTCCCAAGAATCTATTGTGAGCCAAGGATGTCAACAAAGCTAACAACTGACACAGTACCAACGGTATTTGGATCAGGGCAGCTTCTATCCCAACTAAGCCTATACACCCAGCCACTGTTTTTAAAAAACACACTTCAGCACAGTCTTGACTATGACATTCAGTCTGGAATAAGGGCAATCCTGAAATGCCTGTTGAATGAGTCAAGCTCATCTTTTTTCTGAGTTTAAATAGAATAACTATGGAGCATAGTGGACTGGAACCACCAGGCACTAGTCAGGTGTCTACTGCTGATCAAATGTAATCTGACAGGGCCCTTAATCTCTGAGCCTCAGTTTCTTTACCATAAATATGTCTAAGGTCCCTTCAAGAACTAATGTGACATGATATTCTGTCAGTCTTGACTAAATCTTATGCTTATTTGAATTCAGATCATGGTCTCCACTGTCTCTAGGCTCTTTTGAAAACCACACCCGACACAACCAAAGCTAAAAATAGCTAGAGAGAGACACTAAGGAAAAGATCTAAACAAAGTTCTATGGCAGAGATCTCATCCATCAAACTTCAACTATATAGGAGGGCTGAATCCAGGCTACCAAGGGAACACTTTAAGAATATTCTGGTCATCACATAATTTGTAGACTCATGTAAACTTATATTCATTCCCTTATTAAACACTGTGTACTGTATATAAGACACTATGAAAGAGGCAAAGTCCCTTCTCTCTTGAGGGCTTGTATATTTATGTTACTTAATAAAGGCCTTATTATGTCCTTCATTTTCCCATTGCTCAAAAGATTGACTGCTGTAAATTAAGCCATGTGTATTCCTACAGCCAGGTCTTAAAGGAAATAAAAGCTATAAAATAAGATTTCAAAATGATGTCTGCCTTCCCTGACATCAACTAATTGCATGATTTACCTCCATTTATACCTCCTTTCTTCTACATGCAATAAAGAATCCCACTTTGAAACCTTTTCCTTATCTTTAATATTTAAAGGGAATTTAAACATTTCTCCCAAAGGATGTTTTGTTCATGGGCAAAGTGCCTCTTGAAAATATACAGTGAGTAGGAGAAGCACTACAACTACGATGTGGTAAAGAAAGGACAACAGGTAATATATCAGTATATACATGTGGACATCACCATAAAGTTTCTAAGTCCTCCATTTTAAAATATATTTTTATGTATATAGTTAAATTATTTTCAGCTATTAAGAGATCTACGTATTTGAGATGAAAGAAGTCTCTTCCATTGCTGTTTAAGCTTGGTTTTACTAGGAGTGTCTAAAAACCATTTGAAGCCTTGATAAGTTTTATTATAAGGTCTTAATCTACTTAACTGTTGCTGTGTTTGATTTCAATGTCCCACCACCTGCAGAGTGTGAATTCTAGGAATACACATGTTAAGAAAGTCTATGAAGCAACCGGTAGAATTTATGTTTAATAGAAGTCAATTAAGACCTTCTAGAGGCACGGTGACAACTTGCTACGAAAGTGTGATAAAGACAGATCAGCTCCAGCAAGGCAAAATAGAAACTTAACTATCATTAACTTTGAAATTAATGCAGCAAAACAGAAACTACCTTCTGGCTAATTTGCCTAACACAGTTTCATGATCCCCAAATGTTGCTCTACGGAAATAGTCAAGAAAATTCTTAGTTGAGAACATGATATGACATTCTACTGTTTTCCTGCCATGTCACTATCCACACTCCTCAATCTCCTCGGTTGTCTCCTCCTCATCCTCCCCACCTATGCATGCTAGAATGGCCCCAGGGCTCAATCATTTGCATGTCCTCCTCTCTTTTCTATCTATACTCAACTCTTAAGTAATTTCATGGCTTTAAATTTATACCTACAGTCCAGATCTTCCCCCAAGAGATGTCTTGTCTATGTGACATCTCCATTTGAATGTCTAATGGACACATCAAACTTAATACATCCAAAACTGAACTGATTTCCAGTCTGATTCTCCATCAGTCTCCTTATTTCAGGAGAGAAGTTTATAATTGTTCAGTCCAAAAATCTTGGAGTCATCTTTGACCACTTTCTTTGAATATGACTACCGTATTAATAGAATTCATACATATTCATACAAATCATCAGCAAATCTCGTTGGGTCTACCTTCAACATTTATCTAGAATCTGAGTCCTTCTTGCTACTTCACCAAGCCAACAATTTCTCTCACCACAGATACTTTTTTTTTTTGAGACAGAGTTTCCCTCTGTTGCCCAAGCTGGAGTGCAGTGGCACGATCTCAGCTCACTGCAACCTCCACCTCCTGGGTTCAAGCGATTCTCCTGTCTCAACCTCCGGAGTAACTGGGATATTACAGGCGTGTGCCACCATGCCCAGCTTTTTGTATTTTCAGGTGAGACGGGGTTTCACCATTTGGCCAGGCTGGTCTTGAACTCCTGACCTCAAGTGATCCACCTGCCTCGGCCTTCCAAAGTGCTAAGATTATAGGCGTGAGCCACAGCATCCAGCCTCTCACCTCAAATACTGAAAGAGCTCCCTAACTGGTCTCTTGCCTCTACCCCTGCCCTGATATAGTCTACCCAACATAGCAGCCACAACAGTCGTTTTAGAAGGCACATCAGATCTTGTCATTACTCTGCTCAAAACCTTCCAATACTTTCCCATCTCAGAGTTAAAAGCCTAACAACTGCATGAGGCCCTATACAATCTCCCCTGCCCTTTCTCTTTGATCTTACCTACCACTCTCCCTCTCCCTCAGCTCCAGCCATACTGGACTCCTTGCTGTTACCAGCACAAACTAGGGACTGTCCCACTCAGGGTCTTCGCACTTGCTGTTTCTTCTGCGTGAAATGCTGTACCCCCAGGTGATCCACCTGGCCTGCTTCCTCATGTCCTTCAAGGCTCTGCTCAAATGTCACCCTCCCTGTGAGGCCTTCCCTAACCATCTTATTTAAAATCACAACCCCACCATCCCCCCACTCTGCTGGCATGTCCCTAAATCCACTCCACTGCTTTTTTTCCTCATAGCACTTATTAACATCTGGAGAACTATATACAGTTGGCACTTCACGTGGACTCTGCATCCACAGATTCAACCAAGCACAGATTGAAAATGTAGTTAGGCCTACAATGGTTGCATCTGTACTGAACACGTACAGACTTTTCTTGTCATTATTCCCTAAACAATACAGTATAACAACTATTTACATAACATCACAACGTAATAGGTATTATAAGTAATCTAGAGATGACAAAGTGTACAGGAAAATGTTCATAGGTTATATACAAATCCTACAACATTTTAAGAGACTTGAGCATCCGAGGATTTTGGTGTGGGGGACACTCTAGAATCCATCCCCCATGGTTACGGAGAGATGATTGTATTTTCATTATCTCTTTACACCAGAAGGTATGCTCCATGATGGCAGGGATTTCTGACTGCTTTCTTCACAGCTGTCCCCAGTGCCTAAAAAACCGACTACAGATAGACGCTTT
Source organism: Pongo abelii (assembly GCF_028885655.2). Taxonomy (NCBI): domain Eukaryota; kingdom Metazoa; phylum Chordata; class Mammalia; order Primates; family Hominidae; genus Pongo; species Pongo abelii. The sequence continues at coordinate 32,700,875 of NC_071995.2, forward strand.
CAAAACTGTTTGTTGGATGAATGATACTGAAATATTACAAGGCAAAATACATTACCTGAATACATTAAATATGAGAAGCAGAAATCCCAATCACCCACACTCACACAGTTTTGCAAAGACATCATAGTTTGTTTCTTAAAAATGCATTAAAGTCTAATTGATGGTTTTGTTAACATCACTCTCACTGTGCCTAAAGAGTCCTAGGTCATACCTAAAAGGTACAGTTTTAGCTTCAGTAGGCAAATGGAGAAGAAAAATACAGGCTTTTTTCCTTTCATCAGTCATCACTGACAGAAGGCCTCCAAGTGACCCTGGTGCCACAAATGTTTAGGATCTTTAGGGAAGAAAGGAGTCTAGAAAAGTAAGAATATTCCTTCACCAATCTCGAGAAGAATCTCTCCAAATCTCTCTGCAGACATTTTTTCTTCATATCCTTTAACAAAGCCATTCTTAACATGTACATGAAATCTTAGTTGAAGAAACAATGTGATTACATAATTACACATACAGAAAAACCTGGTATTCTATTATCTCTCCAAATTTTTTTTAACTAAAACTAGACTTATAGTTTTTGTTGAAAATGTTTTGTGTTTCTACCTCCGAAGAATACGAAAAAAAGAAAATGTTTTGCTCTGAAGCTGAGTTAAGAAAAAGATAGCCAAGACGTGGGTTGATGGGGACTGTATTTTAAGGCTGAACAGTTTTGTTTACTATTATTATTTAATATATTCTTCCCAGTCTCCCCACCCCCACCAAAGGAAAAGCGAAAAATTTACGTTAGTGCAATCAATAAGGAATTATTTGTCCAAAGGAAGTTGTTCTGAAAGGCTATGACCTAAGTCTTTAACACTGACACAGAGTTCAGGCGGTAGATGTCACTTCTCTCACCCATTTAACAACAACAAATCAAGATTCAGATCCCGCGGAGGCAAGCAGAAAGGAACAGGCGTGAAAAATGAAATCAGTTTTTTCTCCCCGGCCTCCTCTCGACACTGCGCACTCCGCTGCCCTCCCCCCTCGCCCTTTAACGGCCCCTTTTAACGGCGTCGTTTCCCCAGCACAGCCCCGCACTGCGCCATCAAATCAAATGAGTCAAGCGGAGGGACCGGTATCCCTCCGGGAAAACCAGGCACTAACACACGGTACACCCAACTGAGTTTAAACTCGGGAACAGTGTAGGCAGTGTCAACAAAGCGCGGTGCTGGGTCCCGAGCGTCCAAAGGTCCCTCCCAGCTCCTAGACGCGGCCAAATCCACAGGATTCCAAAAGGTGACTAGGCCGGCACCGCAGAGCGGCAGGCGGCGCGAAGGGCAGAGTCCAGGATGAAGTCCGACCGGCCCCCGCCCAGCGCTGGCTCCGCACTGCCACCGGCTCCTCCGCGGACGCTACACCGGCGGGAGCCGAGCTGAGTCCGACTCCCCCTCTCCCGAAGAGGCCCGAGAGCCGCGTCACGTGCGGGGCCGAAACTTCGCGGCCGGGGCCGGGTGGCTGGCGGGTGGGAGGCAGGCACGGCGGCCGGGGGGCAGCCCGCGCGCCCGGTGAGTCACTGGCCGCCTCCGCGTGCCGCTGCAGGCGAAGGGGCCAGCGCGCCAGGCGGGGACCGTGCCCTTGGGGCCACCCCCGCGCCTGTTATTAATAACCCAGCGCCCGGAGGCGAAAGCCCCGGTGGGCGCAGCCGCACAGCCCGCACGCGGAATAAATAACAATGTCATTAAATCGCGCCCCAGCGCCCGTTCGGCCAGAGAGCGGCGGGAGGGCGCCACCGGGAGCTGACTTTGTCTGGAGCCCGCACCCCGCCTCCCGCGCGACCCCGCAGCGTCCCCCGCGCCCCTGAGGGGACTCAGCGCCGCCGCAGCCCTGGCCTTACCCGCCAGCTCGTCAGGCTCCAGCCCGCTGTCTGCGTCGATCCCGCACAGCACGAAATAGTGCGCGAAGCGGCAGGCGGCCGGGGAGGAGCCCGAGCTCGGGCCGGGCGCCGCGCCGCTCCCGCTCATCCCGGCCGCGCTGCTCCAGGGGCCGCCGCCGCCACCCGGGAAAGCTTTCCGTGGAGGCTGCAGCCACCGCTCCGGCTGTGGTCTGTGCGCCAGCCCTAGGGCGACACTGGCGCGCCCATGGCCGCGCAGCCGCCTCTCGCCGCCACAGCCTGCCTCCTCGCTCGGCGCGGGGGAAGCGGCCGCGGGCTCGCGCGCGGCGGGTCCGAAGCCCGGCCGGGTGGGGGAGGGGCACGGGGGGAGTGTCGGCCTGAGAGGCCCTCGCCGCCGCAGCTGCGCTCGCGAGCTGAGAGCCTCCGCGTCTGGCGCCCGCGGGTCAGCTGAGCGGTGCTCGGGCTGTGGGAGCGGGGGGCGGGCGGGGGCGCCGGGGCTCGGCGCGTGCAACGGTGAGGTGTGGGGGGCGCGCTCGCGAGGGACGGAGGCGCGCGCTTCTGGCGTGCGCGCGCGCCCAGCGGGCTCGGAGGCCAGGCCTGGCGTGGGACCGCATTGGTGCCCACCGGCCCCGGCTGCGGCATCGAGGGCAACCCTGCAACACCCCTCCTACCCCTGGCCAGCCGATAAGAGGGCTAGCCTCAGTGTGGGGGTTTGTCTTCTAAAGGGGTTGTCACCCATCCTTATTTCTTTTAATGCAGCTTTGGGGAAGGTGAACAGCCGCTCTGAGATCATTTCGCATAACGGTCTGAACTATCGTCTTTTAAACTGTGACCTGTGTGGGGGTGCCTGTCTCACTTTAAGGTCCTCCCTTCCCCCAGCCCTCACCCCATTTAGAGGCCATCCTTAGTGACTTAGTGACAAGTCAACGGTGAGGGGGAAAAAACACAACTCAATACCCACAAAGCGTTGAGACTTCTAGAAAGAGTGCAGTCACCAACCCCCGCCTTCTGTCATTTATCCTGACATTTTCCAGGTCAGTGTAAATAGCCAAGGCGCTCCAGTTCCGCAGCCCTGTACCCATCCGATGTTATCGGCTCTCCCCGCAAGTAACAATCGGAGGCTAAAGCAACAGGAATTAGACCCTGAACTCTGCTCCTCCCAAGGGCACGGCCTTCTTGCCCTGCTCTGCTCTGTCTTTTGCCTTCTCGGAAGGAACTCGACAACCAGTTCTTTTTCCTTAGAAAGAAAACTGGCTGGGCTCAGTGGCTCACACCTGTAATTTACTCAACACTTTGGGAAGCCCAGGTAGGAAGATCACATGAGACCAGGAGTTCAAGAGCAGCCTGGGCAATATGGGGAGACTCTGTCTCCATCTAAGTAAAAAAATAAAATTTATTTATTTAAAAAATAATTTTTTTTAAGAGACGGGGTCTCCCTATGTTGACCAGGCTGCTCTCAAACTCCTGGGCTCAAGCGATCCTCCCGCCTTGGCCCCCCAGTGTGCTGGGATTACAGGCATAAGCCACTGTGCCTGGCCATGTAAGTAAAAATAAAACTTAAAAGATAGAAAACTGAATCCAATTCATCTCCACATGGCAACCCCTTCCACACCACTCCCTGCTTTCTTCTTTGGGGATCTGGGGTATCTACCACTAGACATACAAGCAAACCTTCCAGAGAGGTTTGCCTGAGAGAACCTCGATTATTTGACTGAATAATGTTCTTCCTAGAAGATACACGTGCATGCATACCATCATTTAATGTAGCTTGTATCTTCACTTTCTTTCTTCAATTTTGAAATGAAAGAGGCTGGCCACGGTGGCTCAGGCCTGTAATCCCAGCACTTTGAGACGCCAAGGCAGGAGGAGCATTTGAGTCCAGGAATTCAAGACCAGCCTGGGCAAAATAGTGAGAGACCCTGTCTCTATAAAAATAAAATGAGGCTGGGTGCAGTGGCTCAAGCCTGTAATCCCAGCACTTTTGGAGGCCAAGGCGAGAGGCTCACTTGAGGTCAGGAGTTTGAGACGAGCCTGGCCAACATGGTGAAACTCCATCTATACTAAAAAAAAAAAAAAAAAAATCAATAAAATAATAATTAGTAAAATATAAGAAGAATTGGCTGGGTGCAGTGGCTCATGTCTGTAATCCCAGCACTTTGGGAGGCCAAGGCGGGCAGATCACGAGGTCAGGAGATCGAGACCATCTTGGCCAACATGGTGAAGCCCTGTCTCTACTAAAAATACAAAAAATTAGCCAGTGTGGTGACATGCACCTGTGGTCCCAGCTACTCGGAAGGCTGAGGCAGGAGAATCACTTGAACCTGGGAGGCGGAGAGTGCAGTGAGCCGAGATTGTGCCACTGCACTCCAGCCTGGGCAACAGAGTAAGACTGTCTCAAAAAAAAAAAAAAAAGAAAAAAGAAAATACAAGAAGAATCAAGAAATCATGGTGAGCCACAGTCTGGGTAATTGACCTTTAGGTCCTGTTGCACCCTGTACTTCTTCAAAAACACTTGTAATGGCTTTTCTGTGTCTTCTTAGCTGTGTTGTAAACTCCACAGAGCAAGAGTTGGACTCTGTGGTTCTTCACTTTTCTGGTATCTAGCAGAACTCTGGTCCTATTTAGCCCCTCAATTTATATTTGAGTGATGAAAGAAGGGTGGTTATCTAGGTAATAACAGGTTGTTGATGCTACTAGAAAAATATACAAACTTTAATATCTGTAACATTTTTTAAAAAATGAGTCCTGGGCCAGGTATGGTGGCTCACACCTGTAATCTGAGCACTTTGGGAGGCCGAGGCGGGTGGATCACATGAGGTCGGGAATTCGAGACCAGCCTAGCCAACATGGTGAAGCCCTGTCTGTACTAAAAATACAAAAATTAGCCAGGTGTGGTGGTGCACACCTGTAATCCCAGCTACTTGGGAGGCTGAGGCACGAGAATCACTTAAACCCGGGAGGCAGAGATTGCAGTGAGCCAAGATCATGCCACTGCACTCCAGGTGACAGAGTGAGACTCTCTCAAAAAATAATAATAAAATAAAGATTAAAAAATAAATAAAAATAAAAATAAGCTCCACATATTCAAGGCCTCAAAACTTGGTCAGGCCAGGCACGGTGGCTCACGCCTGTAATCCCAACACTTTGGGAGGCCAAAGGGGGCGGATCACCTGAGGTCAGGAGTTCAAGACCAGACTGGCCAACATGGTGAAACCCTGTCTCTACTAAAAATACAAAAATTAGCCTGGCATGGTGGTGAGTGCCTGTAGTCCCAACTACTTGGGGGGCTGAGGCAGAAGAATGGCTTGAACCCAAGCGGCAGAGGTTGCAGTGAGCCAAGATTGCACCACTGCACTCCAGCCTGGGCAACAGAGCAAAACTCCATCTCAAACAAAACAAAACAAAACTTAGTCAAAAACTCAGAATTGTTCCTTTCCACGGAAATCTTTAGTAAAAGACAAAAGACGTATATGATCTGAAGAGAAACCAGAGTATGAACCTAATTGTGAACACTTTAATTACTCTTATACAATATTGCTTTTCCTCATGTAGAAAGTACTGAAATGCATAACATTTCATTAGTAAGGAAGGAAGTGCCAGGTATCTGTTTCTCCGATCTTTGGTGGTAACTTCTTACAGAATGTTTGTTAGATTCCAAGCGAATCAAACAAACACAGTAAAAAAACTGATTTACTGTTTGCACTAGCCAAGGCACGTCATTTTTAAAAAAAATTTGAACAGTAACTGATTTATGAGTTTGTAAGCCCCACATTAATATTTTTAAGGTGAAAAAAATTGAATCACCAACAAACAATGCATGCAATTAAAATATACTAATCTCATAAAAATAGAATTCTTAAAATCTTTCCTAAAGCTTTTAGGAGTATAGTCACACATACAAAATTAAACACTAATTTGAAAATATCCATATACTTTTTAAATTATCACTTCAGGATGACACTGTGTAAGTATATTCTGCATTAAGCTACAATGAAATGAAGTTGAAAGGATACTCAAGAATTAGCTATGTATCATTATATGCAGATTGTCCTCTGAAATAATGACAGAGAAGTAAATTAGCTCAGTGAACAAAAATCTGAGCAATGATCTGCTGTCTCCAAAGGACTTACTGGTAAAGCCTCAAATGGACGGCATGGCATGCTTGGGATAGCTGAGTCCTGCCACGGTCTGCAGAAGTGGAGGAATGAGAGATTGATAGCACTGCTAAGCTAATGGCACATGGTGACTCTGACTACTAGTAAAATGTGGTCCAATGAATGTTTTGGGCTCTAAATAGTTACATTAGCAATGAATCCCTTCTTTCTTGGTTGTTTATATGTGGCTGGCGTGTGGTGGTGAAGAACAGTGTTGACAAGGATTGTCGTAGCATCAAAAGAGAAAAATAACCTCTCCTCTCCTTAACACGACTTAAATATTTTGGAGAGTCCATTCTCCTCATCGTATTTGCTACTTCTCGATCCCTTACAGCCCTCTTTTTTGGGGGGGTGGGCGGGTCACTCACCCAGGCTGGAGGGCAGTGGCACAATCTCGACCCACTGCAGCCTCCACCTCCCTGGCTCAAGCGATCCTCCCACCTCAGCCTCCCGAAGAGCTGGGACCACCCACAGGCATGTGCCACCACACCCAGCTAGTTTTTTGTATTTTTGATAGAGACAGGGTTTCACCCTGTTGCCCAGGCTGGTTTCAAACCCCTGGGCTCAAACAATCCACCTGCCTCAGTCTCCCAAAGTGCTGGGATTACAGGTTTGAGCTACCTTAGAACCCTCTTTTACCCCTTGTTGCTGTTAACCACTTTTTACTAGCTAACAATTATAATAAATTTTCCTGTTCAAATTACTGGTTTCTATCTCCTGACTAATCCATAAGCCAAATGTCCATCACCAGATGAATGGAGAATTAAATTGGTATCCTCATACAAGGGAACACTACTTAGTAGTAAAGAGGAATGAACTACTGATACATGCCACAAGGTACATGGCTGTCAAAAATATGCTAAGCAAAAGATGCCAGGCACAGAGGCGTCCACAGTATATCCCTCTACTCATATGAAATTCTAGACTGGGCAGGAAGCAGATCAGTGGTTGCCTGGGGCCAGAGGTGATGTGGTGGAAAATTGACTGCAAAAGGGCAGGAGGGAGCTTTCTGGAGCAGTGGGAAAATGTTATATCTTGATTGTGGTAGTGCTTTCACAGATGGAGATATTTGTCAAAACCCAATGTACTCTTACAGCAAATCCTTTTTTTTTTTTTTGAGATGGAGTCTCACTCTGTCACCCAGGTAGGAGTGTAGTGGCTCAATCTTGGCTTGCTGCAACCTTTGCCTCCCGGGTTCAAGAGATTCTCCTGCCTCAGCCTCCTGAGTAGCTGGGATTACAGGTGCACGCCACCACACCTGGCTAATTTTTGTATTTTTAGTAGAGACAGGGTTTCACCATGTTGGTCAGGCTAGTCTCAAACTCCTGACCTTAGGTGATCTGTCCGCCTCAGCCTCCCAAAGTGCTGGGATTATAGGCGTGAGCCACCGCACCTGGCTAGCAAATACATTTTAATATATATAGATTGTACCTGTTAGCTGGGCATGGTGATGCATGCCTTTGGTCCCAGCTACTTAGGAGGCTGAGATGGGAAGATCGCTTGAACCCAGGAGATGGAGGTTTTGATGAGCTGACATTGTGCCACTGCACTCCAGCCTGGGCAACAGAGCAAGACCCTGTCAAACAAACAAACAAACAAATAAATAAATAAATAAATAAATAAAATTGTACTCACAAATCTATTTACAAACAAAAAAGAGCCAAAAGATTTACGTCCAGTTTTTATTGCATCCTACTCATTTTCAAAAACTTTTGTAAAGTTTCAAAACTTTACATTTCCTAAAATTCTACTCATTTTAGTTGATTGACAAGGACTGATCCAAATTCTTACAAAAATTTTATTCGATTTTGGTTTTTTTTCAACCAGTATGTTTTGCGGTGGTTGACTCTCACTACCTGGGTTCAAATCTCACTTCTTTTAGTATCTATAAGACAATCTGCTTAATGTTACTCTAGCTTTAATTTCCTTATTTGTCCAGTGCGGATCAAAATTAAGTTATTGTGAAGTTTGAAGGAGATAATACATGTAGAGTGCTTAGCATAGTCCCTAGCACATAGGAAGTATTCAATATATGTAAGTCATTGTTTCTGTGTGCCAGACACTGAGCTAGACATTTTAACATACTCTATCTCATTATTTTGATTTTTTTTTTTTTTTTGAGACAGTTTCTCTCTCTTTCTTGCTCCGGCTGGAGTGCAGTGGTATGATTTTTTTTTTTTTTGGAAGGCAGTTTTATAATTTTATTTGATATATTCAACGATCAGTGGTTAGTTCTCATCCACATTGACTGTCTGTAGATTTTTGAAAGCATAGGGATGCCATATGGGACGTTCCTTAATCCTTTGGTCAAGACAGCTTTGTGAAGCCTGGTATCAGTGTGCACATCTGTAGTTCCCACGTCCTTGATGGCAAATTTCCAGACCTCGTTGAGTGCCCAAGGGGCACTCTTCTTGAAGCCAACTCCATGAATGCCCTTGTGAATGTTGATGGTATATTCTCTGGTCACCAGCTCATTGATGGCAGAACTGGAATTCTTCTCGCCACCCTTCTTTGTGGGAGGCATTCTGAGGGGCCCAAGTTGGAAGGGAAGAGGGCGAGGGGTTGTGGGCGAAGTGTAGTGGTGTGATTATAGCTCACTGCAGCCTCCATCTTCCAGGCTCAAGTGATCCTCTCATCTCAGCCTCCCTAGGAGCTGCAGCTACAGGCACATGCCACCATGCCCAGCTAATTCTTTATTTATTTTATTTTATTTTTTGAGTCAAGGTCTCACTCTGCCAGCCAGGCTGGAGTGCAGTGGCACGATCAAAGCTCACTGCAGCCTCCACCTCCTGGGTGCAAATGATCCTCCCACCTCTCAGCTCCCTGAGTACCGGGACCACAGGCACAAGCTATCATGCCCGGCTAATGTTTGTATTTTTTGTAGAGCTGGGGTTTCACCGTGTTAGCCAGGCCGGTCTCCTAGGCTCAAGTGCTATGCCCGCCTCAGCCTCCCAAAGTGCTGGGATTACAGGTGTGAGCCACCCCGCCTGGCCAATTTTTTATTTTTATTTTTAATAGAGATGGGGTCTCCTTAAATTGCCCAGGCTAGTCTCGAACTCCTAAACTCAAACGATCCTCCTGCCTTGGCCTCCCAAAGTGGGCATGAGCCACCACGCCCAGTCATGAAAATCAGTCCAAGAGGTCTAGCACTTCTTGCGTAGCACTTCAGAATACAATAGGTCATGATTACTTTAATCAGATAGGGCCAATGGAGGTATGCAAACCCTAGTTCCAGGCCCACTCAATGAGACGTGATAAATACTGAGAGGGGTATAGGGGGGTTGGGGGCACTGAGCCTGTGCTGTGTTGACAAGAGAAGTTCAATGTGGCAGTCAAACTTAGCATCCAAAGTGGGCCACCATCTCTAGATGGCGTCTACACGGTCAGCAAAAGGGGCCCTAAGATTTAGTTGTTGCAAATGGTGACAGAAAGGAGCATCCAAGGCATCTGGCATTCGGAAATCCAGGCAAGCAAGGTGGGGGGTGTGGCGGCTCACACTTGTAATCCCAGCACTTTGGGAGGCCGAGGCAGGTGGAACAGTTGAGGTCAGGAGTTCAAGACCAGCCTGGCCAACATGGCGAGACCCTGTCTCTACTAAAAATACAAAATTAGCCAGGCATGGTGGCGCACACCTATAATCCCAGCTACTTGGAAGGCTGAGGTAGGAGAATCGCCCAAACCCAGGGAGGTAGAGGTTGCAGTGAGCCGAGATTGCACCACTGTGCTCCAGCCTGGGAGACAGAGACTTTGTCTCCAAAAAATAAAATAAAATAATATAAAATTCCAGGCAAGCAGCTTCAGGAAGTCTATCATGGAATCACAGGTTCTCTCCAGTTGTAATAAGAAGTCAAAGAGGCTCTCCCTCCCCTTTCTTCGGTCTCCCTCTCCTTCTTTTTTCGGTCTCCCGCTGTTATCGAAGCTGGACTGTACTGCCATGATCTCGGCTCGCTGCAACCTCCCTGCCTCGGGCTCCTGTGACTCTCCTGCCTCGGCCTGCCGAGTGCCTGGGATTGCAGGCGCGCGCCGCCACGCCTGAATGGTTTTTGTATTTTTGGTGGAGACGGGGTTTCACCGTGTTGACCGGGCTGGTCTCCAGCTCCTGGCCTCGAGTGATCTGCCTGCCTCGGCCTCCCGAGGTGCTGGGATTGCAGACGGAGTCTCGCTAACTCAATGCTCAATGGTGCTCAGGCTGGAGTGCAGTGGAAGTGAGGAGCATCTCTGCCTGGCCGCCCATCGTCTGGGATGTGAGGAGCCCCTCTGCCCGGCCGCCCTATATGGGAAGTGAGGAGCGCCTCTGCCCGGCCGCCCATCGTCTGGGATGTGAGGAGCGCCTCTGCCCGGCTGCCACCCCGTCTGGGAGGAAGTGAGGACCGCCTCTGCCCGGCTGCCCCGTCTGGGAGATGAGGAGCACCTCTGCCCGGCCGCCCCGTCTGGAAGGTGAGGAGCGCCTCTGCCTGGCCGCCACCCCGTCTGGGAGGAAGTGAGGAGCGCCTCTGCCCGGTTGCCCCATCTGGGAAGTGAGGAGCGCCTCTGCCTGGCCGCCACCCCGTCTGGGAAGTGAGGAGCGCCTCTGCCCGGCTGCCACCCCATATGGGAAGTGAGGAGCGCCTCTGCCCAGCCGCCCCTTCTGGGAGGTGAGGAGCGCCTCTGCCCAGCCGCCCCGTCTGGGAGGTGAGGAGTGCCTCTGCCCGGCCGCCCCGTCTGGGAGGTGAGGAGCGCCTCTGCCTGGCCGCCGCCCCGTCTGGGAGGTGAGGAGCGCCTCTGCCTGGCCGCCATCCCGTCTGGGAGGAAGTGAGGAGCACCTCTGCCCAGCTGCCCCATCTGGGAAGTGAGGAGCGCCTCTACCCGGCTGCCACCCCGTATGGGAAGTGAGGAGCGCCTCTGCCAGGCCGCCCACTCTGGGAAGTGAGGAGCGCCTCTGCCTGGCCGCCCACTCTGGGAGGTGAGGAGCGCCTCTGCCTGGCCACTCCAGCTGGGAAGGGAGGAGCGCCTCTGCCCGGCCACCCCGTCTGGGAGGTGAGGAGCGCCTCTGCCTGGCCGCCATCCCGTCTGGGAGGAAGTGAGGAGCACCTCTGCCCGGCCGCCCCGTCTGGGAAGTGAGGAGCGCCTCTGCCCGGCCGCCACCCCGTCTGGGAGGAAGTGAGGAGCGCCTCTGCCCGGCTGCCCCATCTGGGAAGTGGGGAGCGCCTCTGCCTGGCTGCCACCCCGTATGGGAAGTAAGGAGCGCCTCTGCCCGGCCACCCCGTCTGGGAGGTGAGGAGCGCCTCTGCCCGGCCACCCCGTCTGGGAAGTGAGGAGCGCCTCTGCCCGGCCACCCCGTCTGGGAAGTGAGGAGCGCCTCTGCCTGGCCACCACCCCGTCTGGGAGGAAGTGAGGAGCGCCTCTGCCCGGCCGCCACCCCGTATGGGAAGTGAGGAGCGCCTCTGCCCGGCCGCCCCATCTGGGAAGTGAGGAGCGCCTCTGCCCGGCTGCCACCCCGTCTGGGAGGAAGTGAGGAGCACCTATGCCCGGCTGCCCCATCTGGGAGATGAGGAGCACCTCTGCCCGGCCGCCCCGTCTGGGAGGTGAGGAGTGCCTCTGCCTGGCCGCCACCCCGTCTGGGAGGAAGTGAGGAGCGCCTCTGCCCGGCTGCCCCATCTGGGAAGTGAGGAGCGCCTCTGCCCGGCCGCCACCCCATATGGGAAGTGAGGAGCGCCTCTGCCTGACCACTCCGTCTGGGAGGTGAGGAGCGCCTCTGCCCGGCCGTCACCCCGTCTGGGAGGAAGTGAGGAGCACCTCTGCCCGGCTGCCCCGTCTGGGAGATGAGGAGCACCTCTGCCCGGCCGCCCCGTCTGGGAGATGAGGAGCACCTCTGCCCGGCCGCCCCGTCTGGGAGGTGAGGAGCGCCTCTGCCTGGCCGCCACCCCGTCTGGGAGGAAGTGAGGAGCGCCTCTGCCCGGCTGCCCCATCTGGGAAGTGAGGAGCGCCTCTGCCCGGCCGCCACCCCATATGGGAAGTGAGGAGCGCCTCTGCCTGGCCACTCCGTCTGGGAGGTGAGGAGCGCCTCTGCCCGGCCGCCCCATCTGGGAGGTGAGAAGTGCCTCTGCCCGGCCGTCACCCCGTCTGAGAGGAAGTGAGGAGCACCTCTGCCCGGCTGCCCCGTCTGGGAGATGAGGAGCACCTCTGCCCGGCCGCCCCGTCTGGGAGGTGAGGAGTGCCTCTGCCCGGCCGCCACCCCATCTGGGAGGAAGTGAGGAGCACCTCTGCCCGGCCGCCCCCTCTGGGAAGTGAGGAGCGCCTCTGCCTGGCCACCACCCCGTCTGGGAGGAAGTGAGGAGCGCCTCTGCCTGGCTGCCCCATCTGGGAAGGGAGGAGCGCCTCTGCCCAGCCGCCACACCGTCTGGGAAGTGAGGAGCGCCTCTGCCTGGCCACCCCGTCTAGGAGGTGAGGAGCGCCTCTGCCCGGCCGCCCAGTCTGGGAAGTGAGGAGCGCCTCTGCCCGGCCGCCCAGTCTGGGAAATGAGGAGCGCCTCTGCCCGGCCGCCCTGTCTGGGAGGTGAGGAGCGCCTCTGCCTGGCCGCCACCCCGTCTGGGAGGAAGTGAGGAGCATCTCTGCCCGGCCACCCCGTCTGGGAAGTGAGGAGCGCCTCTGCCCGGCCGCCCGGTCTGGGAAGTGAGGAGCGCCTCTGCCCGGCCGCCCCCTCTGGGAAGTGAGGAGCGCCTCTGCTCGGCCACCCGGTCTGGGAAGTGAGGAGCGCCTCTGCCCGGCCGCCCCGTCTGGGAGGTGAGGAGCGCCTCTGCCCGGCTGCCACCCGGTATGGGAGGAAGTGAGGAGCGCCTCTGCCTGGGCGGCCCCGTCTGGGAAGTGAGGAGCGCCTCTGCCCGGGCGGCCCCGTCTGGGAAGCGAGGAGCGCCTCTGCCCGGCCGCCCTGTCTGGGAGGTGAGGAGCGCCTCTGCCCGGCTGCCCTGTCTGGGAGGTGTACCCAACAGCTCCAAAGAGACAGCGACCATCGGGAGCGGGCCATGAGGACGATGGCGGTTTTGTTGAAGAGAAGGGGGGGAAGTGTGGGGAAAGGAAGGAGAGATCAGATTGTTGCTGTGTCTGTGTAGAAAGAGGTGGGCATAGGAGACTCCATTTTGTTCTGACTAGGAGAAATTCTTCTGCCTTGGGATGCTGTTGATCTATGGCCTTTCCCCCAGCCCCATGCTCTCTGAAACATATGCTGTGTCAACTCAGGGTTAAATGGATTAAGGGCGGTGCAAGATGTGCTTTGTTAAACAGATGCTTGAAGGCAGCATGCTCTTTAAGAGTCATCACCACTCCCTAATCTCAAGTACCCAGGGGCAGAAACACTGCAGAAGGCCGCAGGGTCCTCTGCCTAGGAAAACCAGAGACCTTTATTCATGTGTTTATCTCCTGACCTTCTCTCCACTATTATCCTATGACCCTCCCATATCCCCCTCTCCGAGAAACACCCAAGAATGATCAATAAATACTTCATAAATTAAAAAAAAAAAAAAAAAAAAACTCAGATTAATATTATCTCGGAACATCCATATATCCAAAGACCCTAGTTGATGGTTTTTTGTTGTTATTATTATTGTTTTGTTTTGAGATGGAGTTTTGCTCTTGTTGCCCAGGCTGCAGTGCAGTGGTGTGATCTCGGCTCACTGCGGCTTCCGCCTCCCAGGTTTAAGCAATTATCCTGCCCCAGCCTCCTGAGTAGCTGGGATTACAGACACCCACCACCACGCCTGGCTAATTTTTGTATTTTTGGTAGAGATGGGGTTTCGCCATGTTGGCCAGGCTGGTTAATTTTTTTTTTTTTTTTTTTTTTGAGACGGAGTCTCACTCTGTCACCAGGCTGGAGTGCAATGGAGCAATCTCGGCTCACTGCAGCCTCCGCCTCCTGGGTTCAAGGGATTCTTCTGCCTGGGCCTCTTGAGCAGCTGGGATTACAGGCCTGCGCCACCATGCCCAGCTAATTTTTGTATTTTTGGGAGAGATGGGGTTTCGCCATATTGGTCAAGCTGATGTCGAACTCCTGACCTCGTGATCCGCTCACCTTGGCCTCCCAAAGTGCTGGGATTATAGGCGTGAGCCACCGTGTCTGGCCGATGGTTTTTTAAAACTAAGTTTCTGGAAGGAGGTATTAATTAAACAGCCTGGGCAACAAGAGCAAAACTCCATCTCAAACAAACAAACAAACAAAACCACTCTTGACGTGGTAGCTTTAATACCAGGTCATATAATTAATAGGATGAATAATAATGAATTAATTATGGTAAAAAAACAGCTTGACACTTACTGTGTATTAATAAAAGTGAGTAAATTTATTGGAATTGTGACCCAGTGCAAAAATAGAACAACCATGTTAGGTGCCAGAATTCCCATTATTATTTATAATCAGGTAGAGTCTACCCAGGCTAGGAATCTAGGAACTCATAGAGTGGCTCTCGATTATTTTAACATTTAACAAAAACTAATGACTACATCATGCCTGTAATCCCAGAACTTTGGGAGGCCAAGGCAGGCAGATTACCTGAAGTCAGGAGTTCGAGACAAGCCTGGCCAACGTGGCGAAACCCTGTCTCTACTGGAAATACAAAAATTGGTAGGGCGTGGTGGCATGGGCCTGTGATCACAGCTACTCAGGAGGCTGACACAGGATAGTTGCTTGAACCTGGGAGGCGGAGGTTGCAGTGAGCTGAGATAGCACCACTGCCCTCCAGCCTGGGCAGCAGAGTGAGAATCCATCTCAAAAAAAAAATAAAGAAAGAAAGAACACAGAGTAGCTTCAGACAATCTCTATTTCCTCCTCAAAATGGACTCAGCTTGGCCTGGGCAACATGGCAAAACCCTGTCTCTACCGAAAATACAAAAAAAATTAGCCAGGTGTGTTGGCACACACCTGTGGTCCCAGCTACTTGGGAGGCAGAGGTGGAAGGATCACTTGAGCCCGGGAGGTAGAGGTTGCAGTGATCCAAGATTGCGCCACTGTGCTCCAGCCTGGGTAACAGTGAGACCTCAACTCAAAAAATAAAACAACAACAAAAAAAAACCAAAAAAAAAAAAAAAAAAAAAAAAAAGAAGTCAAAGAGGATATAGCGGGTTGAATTGTGTCCCCAAAAAGGTGTGTCCAAGTCCTAATCCCTATACCTGTGAATGTGATCTTATTCAGAAATAAAATATTTGCAGATGTAATTGAGGATCTCATCTTGAGATCCTTAATGCAGTGCAATTATAGCTGAGTGGGCCCTAAACCCAATGACTGGTGTCCTTATAAGAAAAGGGAGATTTGAGATATTGAGACACACAGAGGCGAAGATTGTGTGAAGACAGAGACAGAGCTTGGAATGTTGTTGCCACAAGCTAAGGAGTGCCAAGCGTTACCAGCAGACACCAGAAGCTAGGAGACAGGGATGGAATGAATTCTCCCTGGGGGTCCCCCAGAAGGAGTCAGCCCTCCTGACACCTTGGTTTTAGCCTTGTGGCATCTAAAACTGTGAGAAAATTAATTTCTGTTATTTAAACCACCAAGTTTGTGGTAATTGGTTGCAGCCGCCCTAAGAAATTAATATAGAGGGAAACCTGCAAGGGCCCAGCCTGAAAAAGGAACTAGAGACCTAGGTAGGTTACCAGAGCGGAACCCAAGATACTAGGACTGAGGGCTCCTGGAGAGAGACACTTGCATATAAGGTAGAAGCTCAATTCTAATGACCTACATACAATGACAAAGTCTAAATACAAAAGACAGTGACAGGACTTGGTAGAAGGTCCAAGCAGAACCCATTTGTAGCAGAAAATGGGGCAGGGATAGGCCTGAAAATCCACATCAAGTGTCCTTATCTATGGGAAGGAAAAGCTCTAAAGAGACCAGAAGCTGAAACAGGGTAGTGTTGTTGTTGTTGTTGTTATTGTTTTAAAAGCAGAGACAAAGTCTCGCTATATTGCCCAGGCTGGTCTCAAACTCATGGACTCAAGCAATCCTACCACCTCAGCCTCCCAAAGTGCTGGGATTACAGGCATGAGCCACCATACCCAGCAGGATTTGGGTTTTAAAAGGTCAATCAACAACTTCATCTTTCTTCCCTAAGATTGGAACCAATTGAGAAATAAGATATAGGATGCCAACAGATGGAGAACAGGTTCTATTATTAAATGTAGCCTCTGTTAATGCTAAAGCCGGCTGGGCACGGTGGCTCACACCTGTAATCCCAGCACTTTGGGAGGCTGAGGTGGGTAGATCACCTGAAGTCAGGAGTTCAAGACCAGCCTGGCCAACATGGCAAAACCCCATCTCTATTGAAAATACAAAAATTAGCCAGGCGCAATGGCGCACACCTGTAATCCCAGCTACTCAGGAGGCTGAGGCAGGAGAATCACTTGAACCTGGGAGGCAGATTGTGGTGAGTGGAGATAGCACCACTGCACTCCAGCCTGGGTGACAGAGTGGACTCTGTCTTCAAAAAAAACAAAAAACAAAAAACAGCTAAAGCTGATCTGAAGAAAGAGCAGGTCTGTGGCAGAGAAGATTTGCTACATTACTTTCCATTCCCTCAATCTTTTCTTCCCGCTGACCAAACCCTGGCTCAGGCCACCGAAGGGGATATTTAAATCTGTAGAGCATCTACATTTAGTTCAGTATTGCTGTCCCATGTAAGCCCCAGGTGGGAAGAAAATAGAAGACTCTCCAATGCTTGCTACCTTTAATTAGATTAGTGCCATCCAATGGAGAAATGAAGACCATGAACTACTTTGCTAACCTAGCACGCAGGGGAGGGGTGAAGTGGGGGCAAACAGTGTTACTGTAGAAGTACTTCTACATGGAAACGTGGGGCAAGAGGAAAGGAAGTTACTCCCTGATAGGTGGCTGTTTAATCAGAATCCATCCCCTCCTCCTTCATTGTGTAGTGTTCATGTCCTTCAGATGGCATTGGGCTTACACCTAGCTCTAGGGTGTCTTTGTGAACCTACATTCCTTGTAAGAGTTACTGACTCAGGGATGAACAATTATCCTAAGCTGATCTAATTAGGATGAGATTCAGAACTTTTGTTTGATAGTTGGAGAAAGGAACATCCTCTTCTTACCTTGGGTGTAAATATGATATATACAGTCCCAAAATTACCAGTAGCCTTACGAGGAAAGCCAGGCCAAGGATGAAGCCAATATACAGAATGGAGCAGATCCAAGAATATCACTGAAAAGTAGATTATATTATAAACTCTGGCTCAAATCATACAGGAAGCCTACTCAATATCTGGAATTTGTCAGTTAATGTGAGCCAATGCATTCCTTTTATTATTTCAGCCAGTTTGAGTTATGTTCTTTAACTTTCAACTGAAAGTTTACTCTCAAAATAAGGGGAATAGTCTCTAACATCCCGTCCAGTTAAAAAAAAAAAAAAAAAAACCTTATAAATCTAAAAGGAGGCCAGGCGCGGTGGCTCTCACCTGCAATCCTAGCACTTCGGGAGGCCGAGGCGGGCAGATCACGAGGTCAGGAGATCGAGACCATCGTGGCTAACACGGTGAAACCCCGTCTCTACTAAAAATACAAAAAATTAGCCGGGCGTAGTGGCGCATGCCTGTAGTCCCACCTACGCGGGAGGCTGAGGCAGGAGAATGGCATGCACCTGGGAGGCGGAGCTTCCAGTGAGCTGAGATGGCGCTACTGCACTCCAGCCTGGGCGACTGAGCAAGACTGTCTCCAAAAAAAAAAAAAAAAAAAAAAAAAAAAAAAAAAAAAAAAACTGAAAGGAAAGAAATATAATTCCATACTCTAGAAAAAGCCCCAGAACTAGCTCTTTTCTTTCTTTTTTTGGTGGGGGGGATGGAGGCTCGGTCTGTTGTCCAGGCTGGAGTGCAGTGGCGCGATCTCGGCTCACTGCAAGTTCTGCCTCCCAAGTTCACGCCATTCTCCTGCCTCAGCCTCCTGAGTTGCTGGGACTACGGGCGCCTGCCACCACACCCGGCTAAATTTTTTTTTTTTTTTTTGTATTGTCAGTACAGACGGGATTTCACCGTGTTAGCCAGAATGGTCTCAATCTTCTGACCTCGTGATTTGCCCACCTCGGCCTCGCAAAGCGCTGGGATTACAGGCGTGAGCCTCCGCGCCCGGCCAGAACCAGCTCTTCTTAAGGATGTGACAGTGATCTGCCCTAGAGCTTCAGGCAGCTAAGGTAGACTTTCCTGGAAATCAGTCCATAAGATGAGAAAGAAATCTTTTTTTATTTTTATTTTTGAGAAGGAGAGTCTCGCTGTGTCACCCAGGCTGGAGTGCAGTGGCGCAATCTCGGCTCACTGCAACCTCTGTCTCCCGGGTTCAAGTGATTCTCCTGCCTCAGCCTCCTGAATAGCTGGGATTACAGGCGTGTGCCACCACGCCCAGCTAATTTTCGTATTTTTAGTAGAGATGGGGTTTCACCATCTTGGCCAGGCTGGTCTTGAACTCTGACTTTGTGATCTAACCACCTCGGCCTCCCAAAGTGCTGGGATTACAGGCATGAGCCACTGCGCCTGGCCCAAGATGAGGAAGAAATTTTAGCAGCCTTCTGCAGAAGGTATTTTCCTGGGTTGGCTGGGTTCCTTCTCATCAAACCGAAATCAAGAGTATATGAATAGCAATTAAAATGCAGATTTTCTATCAAAAGTTAGAATACTCATACCCTCTGATTCATCAATTCTGCATCTCAAAATTTCTCCTACAGAAATATGCAAGTAAAGAATATGTGTACAACAACGTCCCCTGAAACATTGCTCATTATATTTAAAAGTGGAGGCCGGGCGCGGTGGCTCACGCCTATAATCCCAACACTTTGGGAGGCCGAGGCGGCGGATCACCTGACGTCCGGAGTTCGAGACCAGCCTGACCAACATGGAGAAAGCCCGTCTCTACTAAAAATACAAAAATTAGCCGGGCGTGGTGGCGCATGCCTGTAATCCCAGCTACTCCGGAGGCTGAGGCAGGAGAATGGCTTGAACCCGGGAGGCGGAGGTTGCTGTGAGCCGAGATCGCGCCATTGCACTCCAGCCTGGGCAACAAGAGCGAAACTCCGTCTCAAAAAAAAAAAAAAAAAAAAAAAAAGTGGAAACAATCTTATTTCTACCAATAGGAAACAGGAAGTAGTTAGCTGGGTGTGGTGGCTCACATCTGTAATCCCAGCACTTTGGGAGGCAGGAGGCTCCTTTGAGCCCAGGAGTTCAAGACCAGTCTGGGCAACATGATGAAACCCTGCCTCTATTAAAAATAAAAAGTAAAAAATATAAAAATAATTTTAAATAAAAATAAAAAAGACAAAAAAGGAAGTGGTTAAATAGATTCTGGTATATCTGATACAATGCATGCTAAGAATGAGGTTACACTAATGGAAAAAATATCTAATATATGGCTGAATATAAAAGGCAAGAAAAGATGGCTGGGTGTGGTGGCTCACACCCAACACTTTGGGAGGCCGAGGTGGGCGGATCACTTGAGATCAGGAATTCAAGACCAGCCTGGCCAATACGGTGAAACCTCATCTCTATTAAAAATACAAAAAATTAGCCAGGCTTGGTGGTGTGCGCTTATAGTCCCAGCTACTTGGGAGGCTGAGTCAGGAGAATCACTTGAATCTGGGAGATGGAGGGTTGCAGTGAGCTGAGATCGTGACACTGCACTCCAGCCTGGGCAACAGAACGAGACTCCATCTCAAAAAAAAAAAAAAAAGCAAGAAAAGAAAAATACATAGTTCCTATTTTTGTGTTAAAAATAAACTATACATGTTTGTGCATGAAAACATCTGAATAGCTTCCATTTGTTATTTTTCATATTTCTATATTGTTAAAAAATTGACAACAGGCATCTATTGCTTTTTGTAATTCAAAACCTTTCTTTCTTAAGTCCGTGTGTGTTTCTGTGAGAAAAGATGATCAGCATTGTGAATCATGGCTATTCTTATATAAATCACTCAAATTTGTAACTATTATAATGACTTATTAGTGAGACTAATTTGAATAACCATACATATATGCATATATATACATGGATGCATGAACATTCATTAATTACTCAACAATTCTTATAATGCCTACTATATGCCAGGTAATGTTCCAGGGATATATCAATGAATAAAATCCTAGAGATATATAATGCTGCACATATGTACATTCAAAATAGTCTGAAGAGTATAAATAACTATGAAATTGAAAGGATTAGCCAGGTGTGATGGCATGTGCCTATAACCCCAGCTACTTGGGAGGCTGAGGTGGGAGGATTGCTTGAGCCCAGAGTTGCAGGTGGAAGTGAGCTATGATCGCACCACTGCACTACAGCCTCAGTGACAGAACAGAGACTTTGTTTCTAAAAAAAATAAAAATAAAAAAAGAGAAATGAAACAAAGTTTGCATAATTTTCAGTCATCAAAAAAAAACCAATTTGGCTACTCAGTGATTAACTCGATTTTATGTTACAAATTTGTAATCTTTCTCAATTCCATCTAAAAACCTTAAGGTTGAAAACACTCCAGTAGCCAACTGAATAACACTATCAGTCTTGATCTCAGTATATTTTGGATCCAGCATCTTTAAACTCTGGCCACATGCCAGACTTTGAACCTGAGTTCTCTGTTACAGACTTCACATGTGATTTCTCTCTCTCGCTGTTTTTCTTTTTTCTTTTTTTTTTTTTTTTTGAGATGGAGTCTCACTCTGTCACCCAGGCTGGAGTGTAGTGGTGCGATCTCAGCTCACTGCAACCTCCACCTCCCGAGCTCAAGTGATTCTCCTGCCTCAACCTCCCATGTAGCTAGGATTATGGGTGCCTGCCATCGTGCCCCCTGCTACATACAATTTCTCTTGTTCTTTTTTTTTTTTTTTTTTGAGATTAGGTCTCGCTCCGTCATCTAGGCTAGAGTACAGTGGCACAATCATGGTTCACTGAAGCCTCCACCTCTGAGGTTCAAGTGATCTTCCCACTCAGCCTCCCGAGTAGCTGGATCACAGGCATATACCAGCACACTTGGCTAATTTTTGTTTGTTTGTTTGTTTGTTTGTTTGTTTGTAGAGACCGAGTTTCACTGTGTTGCTCACACTGGTCTTGAACTCCCAGACTTAAATGATCTGCCCGCCTCAGCCTTGTGAAGTGTTGGGATTACAGGCATGAGCTATGGAGCCTGGCCTTCACATACAATTTCTAACACCTCTTTTAAATCACAGAAATCTCACTCATCTATTCTTTCCCACTTTGAATTCAGAGGCACTTGTAACTGGTCCCACACCTTTTAGAATTGCAATATTATTCTAGGTATATTAATTGTTTTAGTCTGTTTGGCCTGCTGTGACAAAATGCCATAAACTGAGTGGCTTATAAACAACAGAAATTTATTTACTGCAGTCTGGAGGCTCATCTATTCTTTCCCACTTTGAATTCAGAGGCACTTGTAACTTCTCCCACACCTTTTAGAATTGCAATATTATTCTAGGTATATTAATTGTTTTAGTCGTTTGGCCTGCTGTGACAAAATGCCATAAACTGAGTGGCTTATAAACAACAGAAATTTATTTACTGCAGTCTGGAGGCTGGGTAATCCAAGGTGCCAGCAAATTCATTGTCTGGTGAAGGCTAGTTTCCTGGATGATAGATGGCACCTTCTCACTGTGTCCTCAGGTGGTAAAAAGAAAAGAGCTAGCTCTCCTGGGGTCTCTTTTATAAAGGCACTAATCCCACTGATAAGGTACCCGCCTTCATGACCTAATCATCTCCCAAAGGCTCTACCTCCCAACGCCTCACATTGGGGGTTAGGATTTCAACATGTGAATTTGGGGAAGACACAAACATTCAGACAATAGCATTAATGTTTTCTTCCCTACTTGTGCAGCTAAGAGCTTCCGGAGGTAGGGAGCTGTTTCTCTCACCTCACATCCACACATCACACAGTTTATACTTTCAGAAAATTGATTGATTAAATGCATACCTCAGCCTCCCCAGCAAGGATCGTATATCTACTCTAAAAATAGAACACAAATCCTCTGTCCTTTTTAGTCATAATCAATGTGACTGTTCATAAGGCAATTATTTTAAGTTTAGCAATTTAGCCATAATCCCATTATTGAATTAGGCTTGAAATCTTAGAAACTTCAGGATGTTTATTTGCCATAGCTCCCTTCTAAGCAAACATCATCCTCCAAGTCTATATCCCCTCCACAGGCATCATTTCTAAGGAGCAATGTTAGCTTACATAATAGTTTTTGGAAAATGTTTTGGAAAGTATCTATTCTGTTTGAGGAAAACTATGGACTCATTCTCCTCTCTCTCTCTTAAGAATTCTTCTCCTATGACTATTTCCTTTAACTTCAGACTCAAACGGTAATTAAAGATGGCAAGAAAAATGCCAGGAGAAAAGCCCATTTAATTGTACTGTTGGAATAATTGTTCCTGACTTCTAGCTTGCCCATTGTAATTTTGTGGGGGGTGGGGAGGAAAAAAATTAGTATCAGACTGCAGCAATCTCCAAACGAGCCAAAATTATAATCTGGTCAGTGCCTATTTAAAGTAACAGAATCCAAGGCAACATAAGAGGCTTAATTTTGGCTATGCATGTTATTACCTAAGAGTAGGAGAGAGCATTATCTAGTAGCAAAAAGCCAGGAGCATGAATCAACCACTTTAGATTTATACTCCCCTTTAGAGTTTACGATGGATAAAATAACTTTATGTCCCTGTGTTTAGCTTCTCTGTCCTTAATATATAAGCAAACTCTCTATCACTCAGCAAAATTGTTGTCTATATAAGCTGAAAAAAACATCAAGCTCCTCAAACAGGTTGACTAGTAAATAAATGGCCCAACACAAAAAGGGTAATCTCAGTTTAAAAATTTTTTTTTTATTTTTTAAATTGACAGATAAAATTGCATGTATTTGCTGTGTATAACAATATTTTGAAGTATATATACATGGTATAATGACTAAATCTAGCTAACATATGCATTACCTCTAATCTCAATTTAAATTGGGGCAATCATATTTTTCTCTTACTTTTTTTTTTTTTTTTTTTTTTTTTTTTGAGATAGAGTCTCCCTCTGTTGCCCAGCCTGGAGTGCAGTGGGACTACAGGCGTGTGCCACCGTGTCCAGCTAATTTTTTTTGTATTTTTAGTAGAGACGAGGTTTCACCGTGTTGGCCAGACTGGTCTCAAACTCTAGACCTCAGGTGATCTGCCAGCTTCGGCCTCCCAAAGTGTTGGGATTACAGGCATGAGCCACCTCACCTGGCCATATTTTTCTTTTTCTATTTTCAATTTTAAAAAATGTATTATTAAGTAGAGACAGGGCCTCACCATATTGTCCAGGCTGGTCTCCAGCTCCTGGGCTCAGACAATCCTCCTGCCTCTGCCTACCAAAGTCCTGGAATAACAGACGGCAGACATGAGCCACTGAACTTGCCCCATATTTTTCAAAACTGAAATTTTGCAGGCACCTGTGGTCCCACCTACTCAGAAGGCTGAGGTGAGAGGATCCCTTGAGCCCAGGAGTTCAAATCCAGCCTGACAACACAGCAAAACCCCATCTCAAAAAGAAAAAAAAAGGCTGGGTGTGGTGGCTCATGCCTGTAATCCCAGCACTTTGGGAGGCCAAGGCAGGCAGACCACCTGAGATCAGGAGTTCAAGACCAGCCTGGCCAAGGTGGTGAAACCCTGTCTCTACTAAAAATACAAAAATTAGCCGGGCATGGTGGTGGGCACCTGTAATCCCAGCTACCTGGGAGGCTGAGGTGGGAGAATTGCTTGAACCCAGGAGGCAGAGGTTGCAGTGAGCTGAGATCACGCCATTGCACTCCAGCCTGGGCAACAGGAGGGAAACTTCGTCTCAAAAAAAGAAAGAAAGAAAAAAAAAAAGTGAAACCATTTCTCTAAGGTAGATTTATACAGCTGATCCTGAACAACACTGGTTTGAACTGTTTGGGTCTTTTTATATACCAATTTTCTTCTGTCTTTGCTGCCCCTGGGACAGCCTGTTCTTCCTCCTCCTCCTCAGCCTACTCAATGTGAAGATGATGAGGGTGGAGACTTTTATGAGGAGCCACTTCCACTTAATAAACAGTAAACATACTTTCTCTTCCTTATGATTTTCTTCACATTTTCTTTTACTTAGCTTACTTTAAGAATACAATACATAACACATATAACATACAAAATATGTGTTAATCAACTGTTTACATTATCCATAAGGCTTGTGCTCTACAGTAGGTTATTAGTAGTTAAATTCTGGGAGAGTCAAAAGTTAAATGCAAATTTTCTACTTGAGGAAGGGTCGGTGCCCCTAACCCCTACGTTCAAGAGTCAACTGTAATTCAAGTTATACATTTTAATTTTTTTCTTACACTAGTAAATACCAGACTGAGAGGATTGAAGGTTTGACACATTTCACACATCTTTGCTTGATCTCCTTAGCTTTTATAAACATTATTAAATGTATGGTCCTTTGTGATTAAATTATTATCATACATGTGATATGAAATAGACTTCTGTGGTGGGCTTGGTGGCTCATGCGTGTAATCCCAGCAACTCAGGAGGCTGAGGCCAGAGGATCACTTGGGGCCAGGAGTTTCAGAGCAGCCTGGCAACATAGCAAACTCCATTTCTAAAAATTATTTAATTAATTCAATAAGAAAAATTTTTTAAATGACTATTAAAAAATCACAAATAATAGCATA
The DNA here is from genome assembly GCF_028885655.2 of Pongo abelii. NCBI lineage: Eukaryota > Metazoa > Chordata > Mammalia > Primates > Hominidae > Pongo > Pongo abelii. Next base: position 32,725,562 of record NC_071995.2, read on the forward strand.
TTTTAGCCTTTAAAAATTAGTAGAGATTGGGTGCAGGGGCTCACGCCTGTAATCCCAACACTTTGGGAGGCTGATGTGGGAGGATCACTTGAGGCTAGGAGTTTGAGACCAGCTTGGGCAACATAGTGAGAACCCATCTCAACAAAAAATACAAAATCTAGCCAGGTTTGGTGGCACATGCCTGTAGTTCCAGCTACTTGGGAGGCTGAGATGGGATGTGTAGAAAGTAAAAAGTTTCCTTTTCAAAGTTTCCCTTCTTGTTAAAGAATAAATCATAAGTGTTAGAAATAATAGTTTCTTTTAAAGACTAACTTCCTTCAAGCCTCCTTGCTTTATGCTAATAACCCTTGGTTAAGCCCTATCCTATGTAGCTGCTAGATATAAGGGAATGAGTACATTCTATGTCTTTGCACTTTAACCAAGATATTTGTTTCCTTTCATAAGCATCTTCCTCTTTTTCTTTGTTCTCCTTTGCTTTTACCTGTTTAGGAAAGTTTTAAGTTTTTAGCCAGTCAGGTTTAATTTAGATTGTGAGGTCCAACTCCAGCCAATGGAGACAGGACACATTAGCAGGGACAAGCTGTGTAAGGAATAAAAATTGCTTCCCTCCTTTGTTTGGGTGTGGTCTCACCATTGTTCCATCTGCGAGGAGCACCCTTTCTGCAGAAAGTAAAATTGCCTTGCTGAGAAAACTTTTTGTCTAAATGCTGATTTTTCCTTGCGGTACCAAGGAACAAACATTCTATTTCTAAATAAACGTTTTACTTCTAACAGGAGGGTTGCTTGAGCCTGGAAGATCAAAGCTGCAGTGAGCCATGATTGTTCCACTGCACTCCAGCCTGGGCGTCAGCGTGAGACTTTGTCTCAAAAAAATAAAAAAAAAAAGAAAATACATAAAAATGAAAAATAGAAATGAATAGAGAAAATAATAGGTAACCCTCAGACATCAGTTTTGAAATTTTAAGTTATTAAGAACATAAAATTTAAAAAAAAGAACATAAAATTCAAGCTTACAATACCCACTTAAGCCTTTTTATAAATTCCCTTTCTACAAATCTATTATAGTTATCTATAAACTGAATCCATTATAAATACCAGTGAAAAGAGTGAGGGAAGAATATCTTACTTAGGGATATATACTATATAAGGTATAGCTAGAAATTTTAAAATATGGTGGAGCCACCTTTTCAACATTGTTGGGTAAAAAATGAGTGCTGGAGATGCCTCTAAGACAACATATGGCCAGATTATAATAAAGATATAAGACAATAACAGAATTTAAAATGTTTAACTTTTAAAAAGCTACCAAAAAATGGAAAGCTTATAAGGTTAATATCTGAATTTAGGCACTAAAATATTGTCCATCTTGTAATGTATTTTAAAATGTCATCACTGGCTACAGGCAGGCATTAGCTACACAAACGTAGCAATTAATGTGACAGCAGTTGAGTGTTGAGGCCAAATTAGAGGGAATTATTTATTCTTGTTGCTAAGATTAGAAGTGTATAGGAGGCACCCAGAAGCTACTATAAAAGAGGTTATGGTTAAATACACACTACTTTTTATATTCATATTGAAACGTACAATTTCACAAAATCCTTTCAAGAAAAGCAACCCTAAAGCAAGTGAAAGGTAGAAAACAATTGCAATCTCATGTCTGTTTTGAACAAATCTCAAACAATCTCATGTCTGTTTTGAACAAATCTCAAATAACTATTGAGCTTTTTTCTTAAACTTTTTGTTATAGAAATTTCCAAACACACACAAAATAGAAAGAATAGAATAATGAGCCCCCATGTATCTATTACCCAGATTCAACATTTATCAACATATGGCAACATTTATCAACATATGGCCAATCTATTTCATTTAGATTGAAATAGATTGCCCCACTGCTCTCACCCCCTGCACCCTAGATTATTTAAAATCAACTGTTGGTCAAGGCATGGTGGCTCATGCCTGTAATCCCAGCACTTTGGGAGGTCGAGGCAGGTGGATCACTTGAGGTCAAGAGTTGGAGACCAGCCTGGCCAACATGGTGAAACTCTGTCTCTACTAAAATACAAAAATTTACCAGGCATGGTGGTGTGCACCTGTAATCCCAGCTTCTCAGGAGGCTGAGGCAGGAGAATTGCTTGAACCCAGGAGGCAGAGGTTGCAGTGGGCCAAGATTGTGCCACTACATTCCAACCTGGACTATAGAAAAAGACTCCCTTTCAAAAAAATAAAAAATAATAAAAAATTAAAAATAGGCTGGGCACAGTGGCTCATGCCTGTAATCCCAGCACTTTGGGAGGCCAAGGCGGGCAGATCATGAGGTCAGGAGATCGAGACCATCGTGGCTAACACGGTGAAACCCCATCTCTACTAAAAATGCAAAAAATTAGCCAGGCGTGGCGGCTGGCACCTGTGGTCCCAGCTACTCAGGAGGCTGAGGCAGGAGAATGGTATGAACCCGGGAGGTGGAGCTTGCAGTGAGGTGAGATCATGCCACTGCCCTCCAGCCTGGGCGACAGAGCGAGACTCCGTCTCAAAAATAAATAAATAAATAATAAATTAAAATTTTAAAAATTAAATTAGAAAAATTAAAAAATCAACTGTCAGGTCAGGCATGATGGCTCATGCTTGTACTCCCAGTGCTTTGGGAGCCCAAGGTGGGCAGATCACTTCAGGTCAGGAGTTCAAGATGAGCCTGGCCAATATGTGTTTCTACTAAAAATACAAAAATTAGCTGGACCTGGTGGCAGGCAACTGTAATCCCAGCTACTCAGAAGGCTGAGGCAGGAGAATCACTTGAACCTGGGAGGTAGAGGTTGCAGTGAGCCAAGATGGTGCCACTGCACTCTACCTGGGGGACAGAGCAAGACTCTGTCTCAAAAAAAAAAAAAAAAAATCAACTGTCAGATATCACATCAGGTCATTCCATCAGAAAATACTGCAATACGTATATCTAAGAGATAAAACTCTTTTTGTCTTTTCAAGGCACAATCAGAATTCCAGTGTCACATCTACAAAAAATGAACCCCTTAATATCACATAACATACAGTTGGTAATATTAAAATTCTTACTGGTCAGGCACGGTGGGTCATGCATGTAATCCCAGCACTTTAGGAGGCCTAGGTGGGAGGTTCACTTGAGCCCAGGAGTTCGAGACCAGCTTGGGTGACCCTATCTCTACAAAAAAAAAAAATTTTAATAAAAATTAAAAAAAAAGTCTTACTTATAGTCACATAGCTTAGATAATATTTAGTAGTAATATAAAATGTTATCAAATTGAACTATATAGGAATCTAAATTTTTGAGATTATTTCCATGTACCATGTAATATTTGAATTGTTTGTTGTATTAAAATTACACTAAAATGAACATATAAACCACATTCCCATGTTTAACAGATAGATTGGTTAATTTTATCCAAGGACTAGGAATGTAGCAAGTTGATTACAGGACAAGAAACAGCAAAACTGAAATCCAACTTCTCTGCTTTTGAAAATAACCTCTCTGAATTCAGAAAAGGAGTAATATCTCGATAGCCTACTTGCTAAAGCCATGGCTACTTTTCAACTGGTTTGTACTGCTATTGTTGCACTCAATGTTAAAATATTAAAATTCTTCTGAAAAGGTTGGTAACCAGCTACTACCCTGTACTCCCAACCCGAACCTACCAGATTCTCTTCCCCCACTCCCCAAACCCTGATTTCTCTGGCCCTGGGAAGAGCAGGCCTGGGCTCCCCGCTCCACATCCCTCTTCACATGGCATCTGCATGTGGTCTGTACAGCAAGGTAGTTGGACTTCTTAAGTGCAGATCAGGATTCCCAAGAGCAAAATGTGGAAGATACCAGTCTTTCCAATACTTAAGCCTGGACTTAGCACAGCATCACTTCTGCCATATTTTATTGGTTAATAGAGTCACAAAGCCAGCCTAGATTCAAGGAACTATACTAGGGCCTGCATACCAGGAGTGTTTCATGGGGTCAAGGGAGGTGGAGGTAATCAATGAAACTGGAAAGCACACCATGCCAAGGTTCAGTATATTTTACCTATTGTATGACTATCTGGCAGCTGAGAAGAAAAGAAATACTCTAAATGGCTCAGCTGTATTGCAAATTATAGCATCTTTCCTAATGCAGAGTTGTACAAACTAGAGTAGAGAGGGCTTATGAACTATTTTGAGTATAGGAGTCTTTGCAGCAACTTGATCAAAAAGCATACACATAGATATGGAAATATTTTGTTATACAAACTCTTTGTAGATATACTTGTTATAATGAAATTTCCAAGCTGGGTAAGGTGGCTCACGCCTGTAATCCCAGCACTTTGGGAGGCCAAGGCAGCCAGATTGCTTGAGTCCAGAAGTTTAAGACCAGCCTGGGCAACATGGCAAGACCCCATCTCTGGCCGGGCGTGGTGGCTCACGCCTGTAATCCCAGCACTTTGGGAGGCCGAGGCGGGTGGATCACGAGATGAGGAGATCGAGACCATCCTGGCTAACACAGTGAAACCCCATCTCTACTAAAAATACAAAAGATTAGCCGGGCGTGGTGGCAGGCGCCTGTAGTCCCAGCTACTCAGGAGGCTGAGGCAGGAGAATGGTGTGAACCCGGGAGGCAGAGCTTGCAGTGAGTCGAGATCGCACCACTGCACTCCAGCCTGGGTGACAGAGCGAGACTCTGTCTCAAAAAAATAAAGAAAAGAAAAGAAAAAAAGACCCCATCTCTACAGAAAAAGAACAAAAAGAGACCACTTCTCTACAAAAAAATTTTTTCAAATTAGTCGGGTGTGGTGGTGTATGCCTGTAGTCCCAGCTACTTTGGAGGCTGAGGCAGTAACATTGCTGGAGCCCAGGAATTCAAGGCTACAGTGAACTATGAACACCATGCACTCCAGCTAGGGTGACAGCGTGAGACACTGTAGAAAGAAAGAAGGAAAGAAAGAAAGGAAGGAAGGAAGGGAAAGAAAGGAGAGAGAGAGAAAGAAAAGAAAAGAAAGAGGGAAAGAAAGAAGAAAGAAAAGGAAGGAAGGAAGGAAAGATGGAAGGAAGGAGAGAAAGAGGAAAAGAAGAAAGAAAGAAAGAGAGAGAGAGAAAGAAAGAAAGGAAAGAAAGAAAGATCTATTCTCTTAACGAGACAGCACAGTGTGGCAGTTAAGTACAGGACTCTGGAGGCTGCCTATCTGGGTTTGAGTCCTACCTGGGCTGCTTACTCGCTAGTGGTCTTGATTTCTTAATCTCCTCATGCTTCAGTCTCCTCACTTGCAAAATGAGAATGCTGATAATAGGACCTACATTAGGGATGTGATATTGTGAAATATTTATTTGGTCTTCCTCCCATCTCCTGGCATAAAATCTTTGGAATCTCCCAAGTGATAAGTGTCTTTTTGTAACCTAATCAGTTGACTGATGGCTGGCGGACCCTAGGTGGCTTCAGGATGGAGGCTGGGCACGTGAAAGACCAAGACAAAATCAGAGAGTTATGATTTTCAGCCCTATCCAACTTCTGGGAAGGGGAAGGGGCTGAAGGTTAAGTCAATCACTGACGGCCAATGATTTAATCAATCGTGCCTACATAATGAAGCCTCCGTAAAAACCCCAAAGGATGTAAAAACCCCGAAGGACATTAAAACCCCGAAGGTCTGGCTGGGGGAGCTTCTGGATAGCTGAACACACGGAGGTTCCTGGAGGGTGCCCCTCACCCCACGTAGGGGATGGAAGCTCTATGCCCCTTCCCATACCTTGCCCTATGCATCCTTTCAACTATCCTTTACAATTTTTTTTTTTTTTTTTTTTTGAGACGGAGTCTTGCTCTATCACCAAGCTGGAGTGCAGTGGCACGATCTTGGCTCACTGCAACCTCCAACTCCCTGGTTCAAACGATTCTCCTGCCTTGGCCTCCTGAGTAACTGGGACTACAGGCATGTGCCACCGTGCCCAGCTAATTTTTGTATTTTTTGTAGAGATGGGATTTCACCATGTTGGCCAGGATGGTCTCGATCTCTTGACATGATCCACCCACCTTGGCCTCTCAAAGTTCTGGGATTACAGGAGTGAGCCACCGTGCCTGGCCTTTTTATTTTATTTTAATTTAATTTAATTTTATTTTTATTTTATTTTATTTTAGACAGAGCCTTGCTCTGTCACCCAGGTTGGAGTGCAATGGTGCGATCTTGGCTCACTGCAACCTCTGCCTCCCTGTTCAAGCGTTTCTCCTGTCTCAGACTCCTGAGTAACTGGGATCACAGGCACCTGCCAATAATATTCTTTATAATAAACTGATAAATGTAGATATGTGTTTCCCTGAGCTCTGTGAGCAGCTCTAGCAAATAAATTCCCCAAGAAGGGGGTCATGGAACCCCGATTTATAGTTGGTAGGTCAGAAGCACAGACAAAACAACCTGGGGCTTGCAATTGCATTGGAAGTGGGACTGAGTCCTCAACCTATGGCATCTGACATTATCTCAAAGTAGATAATGTAAGAATTGGATTTAATAAGAGGACCCGCCCCCCCACCCCCCGCCGCTGCCACCACTACCCAGCTAGTGTCCATTGCAGAATTTTTTTAGACAGGGTTTTGCTCTGTCACCCAGGCTGGAGTGTAGTGGCATGATCAAGGCTTACCGCAGCCTATCAACCTCTCAGGCTCAAGAGGTAATCCCACCTCAGCATCCCTAGCTGGGACCACAGGTGCACCCCCTTGCCCTTCCCCCTAATTTTTTTATTTCTTGCTGGTGGAGAGAAACTCCCACACATTTGGTCACAGAAGTCTTCTGTGAGACTGGTGTGAGAGCAGAGGAAAAACTGTTTTTTCTACTCAATGGGTTATTGATAACTAAATTAGTTAATGTCTGTAAAGTACAGGATAATGCCACAGAGTAACTACTAGGTAAGCATTTATTAAATGAAACACCAATTTCAGGTTAAAAAAAAAAAACCTGAAATGTTGATTCTGTTGAATAAAAAGTATAGGAGGGTTTTTTTTGGATTAAGTTTCTGTACTAGGCTCCAACACACAAAACCAAAAATCAAAATGGAGTCACCCATGCTAAAGTTCTGTCACCAAACTTCAATAAGTTGTTATCTGATCTTCAGAGTGAGACCAGTGGGCTGGGGGAAGTTCCCAAACACTTATGAAACCCTGACCCAGGCCAGTGTGCAGGCTCTTGATACCATGATGAGAAGGAATTCAAGGATGAGTCAGAAAATGGTGAAAGTACGGAGATTTATTGCAAAGTAAAAATACACACTCAAGAAAGGGGAGCATGGGCATACTCACGAGAGAGCTGCACAAAGGGGCTTGGGGTTTCTTACATGGGTTTCTTTACCCAAGGGGTGGACTATTCATGAAGATTCCTGGAAAAAGGTGAAGATTTCTCAGAACTGTGGTGCTGCCCATTTTAACACCAAATACAGTGTTCTTGTCACAGTGTAGGTGGGTGGGTGATTTGTTTATTAATGAGTGAATAATGAGGTCCTAGGAGAAACCTAGGTCAAATCCTGCTCTGTGTTGGGTCCAGTTGGTTTTAGCCAGCTTGGCCCACACCCTGTTTTTCATGGTCTTATCAGTCCCCAGTTTCATTTTGCTAGGCACGTGAAACTGCTGCCTGGAATTTTCTGTTCTCTTGCGACCACCCTGTATTATTCCCGTCTCAAGAGAAAGCAGGAGAGAGAGATAGACAAATTCCCAAACAGGTCAGTTAATCTTCAAGGGTCACGATAATGAGGTTCCCTCTGCTTTAATCCTTTCACACACAGAAAAAGTAGCCCCAAGAAACCTGATGTTAACTAATCAGTTATTTTTCTATTGTTCTATCTCCTTGTCTCATCTTACAAGAAAAGTCACTTTGAAACAACGGACGTACTCTTTGCTTCTTTTTTTTTTTTTTTTTTTTTTTTTGAGACAGAGTCTCGCTCTGTTGTCCAGGCTGGAATGCAGTGGTGCCATCTCAGTTCACTGCAACCTCCACCTCATGGGTTCCACCATGATCCTCCCACCTCAGCTTCCCGAGTAGCTGGGATTACAGGCGTGGGCCACCACACCTGGCTAATTTTTGTATTTTTTAGTAGAGATGGGGTTTCAGCATGTTGCCCAGGCTGGTCTTGAACTCGTGACCTCAAGTGATCCACCCTTCTGGGCCTCCTAAAGTGCTGGGATTATAGGTATGAGCCACTGCACCCAGCCTGCTTCTTTCTTCATTCCTTCTTGCTCTGTGAAGCCAATGCCTTCTGCTCAGCTCGTGATTCTGTTTTGTGGAACAAAGTGTTACCTGTTTCTAGAATTGCAAATAAAGCCAACTGAGTTTTTTTTTTTTTTTTTTCCGGCAGAGTCACACTCTGTCACCCAGGCTATAGTGCAGTGGTGAGATCTCAGCTCACTGCAACCTCCAACTCCTGGGTTCAAGGGATTCTTCCACCTCAGCCTGCCAAGTAGCTAGAACTACAGGTGCACACCACCATGCCCGGCTAATTTTTGTATTTTTAGTAGAGACGGGATTTCACCATGTTGACCAGGCTGGTATTAAACTCCTAACCTCAAGTGATTTACCTGCCTCAGCTTCCCAAAGTGCTGGGATTACAGGCGTGAGCCACCGCAACCAGCCCAACTGAGATATTTAAACTAAATTTGTTGTAACTTTGTCTTTTGATAAGTCTAAGAATATCAGTAATTTTTTTGGCAACCAGTAGATAGCCCTTCCCTTTTTTTTAACGTCCCAAAAGGCAATTGAACCAAATCAAAATAATTTACCAAGATGTAATCTAAACACTTCCCTCATTCAGGTTTTCCCCAGTTATTAACTATATTAACATAATTAGGGCTATGCCAACTCATGATATGTTCTTTTTTTAAAAAAAGTTTTTGTAGCCAGGCATGGTGGCGGGTGCCTGTAATCCCAGCTACTCAGGAGTCTGAGGCAGGAGAATTGCTTGAACCTAGGAGGCGGAGGTTGTAGTGAGCTGAGATCGTGCCACTTCACTCCAGCCTGGGCAACAAAGCAAGACTTTGCCTCAAAAAAAAAAAAATTGTTTTTGCAATTATTTGATCAGACTTTCTTAAGACTTTGACCTTTATGCACTTTTACCTTCCTTAATAACTCTTCAAAAGAGGCCTTGAAAAAAATGCAATGACTAGCAAGTTATGGGAATACTGGAATGCAATGACTGTTCAAAGGTTGGCTTCACCCATAGCTATGAGTGTCATAGTCCCAGGAAGATGGGTTGAATTCAGGGCCACTCTAGGAATTTTGCTTGCAGTTTCATAAGCATAGACTATTCCAGACTCCACATCCTTTTTACCTACAATGAGTCCCAAGGCAAACAGAACACTGTGAAGAGGGAGACCAGAATTAATCTAGTTCTCGTCAAAGTATTCTAGGATAAATTCCCAGGCCAAATTACCACTGACAATTTTAGAAACCCTGGATTGGATAAATTCATTATGATAAAGATTAAAATATCACCTTATGTTTATGTGTCGTGGGAGCTTTTTAAAGGGTTTTCAGTCTTATGAATATTCTCAGCAATATTGAAAGACAATATATTAATAGTAATTATTGCTTCCATGTTAATCAGCATTCCAAAGATAAGGGGTCAAAACAGCTTATTAATTATAAATAAGAATATCTGTGGCTCCTCTGGCCTGGAAGTTTCTCTGAATCTGAGTGAATTAGAGTGTAATGAGTGTCCCCTTTGCCTTCCCTGCACTTAGTACATGTACCTACCAAGTATTGAGCACTGACCATTAAAATTGTAATTCTCTTCTTTTCTTCCCATTTTTATTTTTTGTGATGCTATAACAATAAAGAAGAAAATCTAAGGCATACATAATCTTACCACCTCAATGCAATTATCTCCATTTCCACTGACTTCCTTCCAGACTTTGTCCAGATGCATATAGGCTTTTACATAATTATCATCACAGTGTATGTGCTTCTTAATTTTACTTTTTCTCCATTTATACCAACTTTCGTTCAAATTGTTTCATAATCATCTTAATTACTACAGCTTCATATTCCTGTTAGTTGGTATGTGATAGTTTACTTAGCTATTTATCTATCAGAAGACATGTAGGTTTTTTCCAAATTTTTTCCCTACAAAAGTTGAGATGAACTTTTCTGTTCTTAAATCTTCCTTGGATTATTTCTATGTAATACGTTTATAAGGATAAGATTATAGGTTGTGACCAGGCACGGTGGCTCACACCTGTAATTCCAGCACTTTGGGAGGCCGAGGCGGGTGGATCACCTGAGGTCAGGAGTTCGAGACCAGCCTGGCCAACATGGCAAAACCTTGTCTTTACTAAAAATATGAAAATTAGCTGGGGGTGGTGGCGCATGCCTGTAGTCCCAACTACTTGGGAAGCTGAGGCAGGAGAATTGCTTGAACTTGGGAGGCAAAGGTTGCAGTGAGCTGAGATCGCACCACTGCACTCCAGCCTGGGCAACAGAGCAAGACCCTGTCTCAAAAAAATAAATAAATAAATTATAGCTTGTGGCAGATTGTATGTTCCAAAAGCAGCCACAATATCCTCCTGATCCCAGTGCTCTTCTGCAATGTGATCTTGTCACTCTCCTTTGAACCTGGGCCCTGTGACTGCTTTGACCAATAGAATATGGTAATAGTGACATTGCGCTTTTTCAGGTGCAGCCCTTGTTTGGCCTGGTAACATCTACTTCCCACTTCGGCGAAGTGCAACTATTCTGAGACCCCCCATGCTATGAGAAGTCTAAGCCACATGAAGGGGCCGTAGGGGCTCCAGTGCTAGGTATAGAACAAGAAAAGCTCCAGAGCATTTGAGAGACTGTGAGGAAAGACACCACCTGGGAAGTGCATGTTCCAGATCTCATTACCTGACAGAAAGCCAGGCAGACAAACTGTCTAGCAGAGCCCTTCCCAAATTTCATACTCACGAAACTGCATGCAAAATAAATGGTTATATAGGTTGAACATCCTTAATCTGAAAATTCAAAATCCTAGAATCCAAAACTTTTTGAGTGTTAACATTATGCCACAAGAGAAAAATTCCACACATGACCTCATACGATGAGTTGAAGTCAAAACAAAGGCTGACAGCACACAGTTTACTTAGCATTCCCAGAGGAAAAAAGACCTTCCCAGTCCCCTTCAGCTGTGATATATCTTTTCTGCATCCGTTCAGATTCCTTCGTGCAAGCACATCCACAAAGCATAATAAAATAAAAACTTTGTTTCATGTACAAAATTATTTAAGATATTGTATGGGCTGGGCGCAGTGGCTCACACCTGTAATCTCAGTACTTTGGGGCGCTGAAGCAGGCAGATAGCTTGAGCCCAGGAGTTCGAGACCAGCTTGGGCAATACAGCAAAACCCTGTCTCTACCAAAATGATAATAATAATAATAATAATAATAATATAAAAATTTGGCTGGGCACAGTGGTTCACACCTGTAATCCCAGCACTTTGGGAGGCTGAGGTGGGTGAATCATCTGAGGCCAGGAGTTCGAGACCAGCCTGGCCAACATGGTGAAACCCTGTCTCTAGTGAAAAATCAAAAATGAGCTGGGCATAGTGCTGTGCACCTTAATCCCAGCTACTCGAGAAGCTGAGGCACGAGAATGGCTTGAATCTGGGAGGTGGAGGTTTCAGTGAGCCGAGATGGCACCACTACACTCCAGCCTGGGCAACAGAGTGGCACCCTGTCTCAATTAAAAAAAAAATACAAAAATTAGCTGGGCAGGGTGGCATGCGTCTTTAGTCCTGGCTACTTGGGAGGCTGAGGTGGGAGGATCACTCAAACCTGGGAAGTTGAGGTTGCAGTGAGCTGAGATCACACCCCTACACTCCAACTGGAGTGACAGAGCAAGAACCTGTCTCAAAATAAATAAATAAATGATAAAAATTAAAATATTATATAAAACCACCTTCAGTCTATGTGCATAAGGTATATATGAAACATAAATGAATTTCATGTTTAGACCTGGGCTCCATTCCCAACAGATCTCCTTATGTATATGCAAATATTCCAAAATCTGAAACAGTTCTTGTCCCAAACATTTTGCATTAGGGATACTCAACTTGTATTAAGCCGTCAAGTCTGTCAGTAGTTACCTAATATAAAGGTATTTGAAACAAAAGTCAAAAGATAAATTTTCTTTTCCCACACACTGGCAAGAGTTTCTAATAGGATTGATCCTGTTTATACAATTTGCAGTGCCCTTGAAGAGTCTGTGCTTTCAGGGTGCAAGCCTTAGAAGGCTGTTCTCTGCCCTGAGTCTGAGTTTCTTCATTTAAGGTGCCATAGTGTCCAACTTTTTAGAGGGCATTTAAATTTTGCCTCTTTTCTGAGTAGGTAACCTCTTACTCTGGAAGTCTGCCACTAATTTTCTTATCTTCACCAGCTCTAGTTTTCTTCCTTCTTGTTCTCCCTACTTCTCTCTCATCTTATACTCTGCTCATCTTCAAACAAAAGTAAATGCTACTCAGCTGGGTACGGCAGCTCATGCCTGTAATCCCAGCACTTTGGGAGGCCAAGGCAGGCAGATCACTTGAGGTCAGGAGTTCGAGACCAGCCTGTCCAACATGGTGAAACCTCGCCTCTACTACAAATACGAAAAAATGAGCCAGGTGTGGTGACAGACCCCTGTAATCCCAGCTGTTCAGGAGGCTGTGGCAGGAGAATTGCTTGAACCTGGGAGGCGCAGGTTGCAGTGAGCCAAGGTCGCACCACTGCACTCCAGACTGGGCGACAGAGTGAGACTCCCTCTCAAAATAAATAAATAAATAAAATAATAGCTACTGGTCGGAATGGTTATTCATGCCTGTAATCCAGCTTTTTGGGAGGCAGAGGCAGGGGGATCTCTTGGGCCCAAGAGTTTAAGTGAGCTATGATTGTGCCACTGCACTCCAGCTTGAGCAACAGAATAAGACCCCATGTCAAATAAATAAATAAAAACTGCCACAAAGATTATAAAATAATAATCATAATCACAGTAATACCTACCATTTATCTACCTTAATTTTTTTTTCTTTGAGACGGAGTTTCGCTCCTGTTGCCCAGGCTGGAGTGCAATGGCAAGATCTCGGCTCACTGTAACCTCTGCCTCCCGGGTTCAAGTGATTTTTCTGCCTCAGCCTCCCAAACAGCTGGGATTACAGGCGCCCACCACCACGCCCTGCTAATTTTTGTAGCTTTAGTAGTGACGGGGTTTCACCATGTTGGCCAGGCTGGGTTTGAACTCCTGATCTCAGGTGATCCACCCGCCTTAGCCTCCCAAAGTGCTGGGATTACAGGCATGAGCCACCGAGCCCGGCCTATCTACCTTAAATTTAAATACATGAAGTTTTTTTTAACTCACTTGGAGAAAGGAACCAGGAAGGGCTGAAATATGTGTGTATAACTTAATGGCACATTAAAGATAAAAGCTTGATTCACTAATTCATTCAAAAAAACTTTTTGAGGCCGGGCATGGTGGCTCAAGCCTATAATCCCAGCACTTTGGGAGGCAGGAGGATTGCTTGAGGCCAGAAGTTGGAAACAAGCCTGGGCAACAGAGTCAGACCCCATCTATACAAAAAAGCAGACAACAACAACAAAAACAAAAACCTTTTGAACACCTATTATGGGTTAAGCATACTGATTCTCTGAGGTAAGACTCTGAGTATGCAGTATAGAAAACTAACTCAAATTGGATTAAGGCAAATGGGAATTTATTTGCTCGTGGAATGGAGGACCAGTTTCAGGAGAGGCCTAACTCAGGGCTCAACAATGTGAAGGGGAAATGGATTTTTCTGTTTCTTGGCTGACTGCTCTTCTCTGTGTGCTGGTTCCTTTCTCAGGATCCAAGTTCAATGAGGGGGAGCGAGACAGAAATTGTTCTAGGGAGCTGCAGCAAGACCTAGGATCCAACGAGTGGACCATCTTAGATGGTCCCATTTCTGAGGTGCCCATTTCTGAACCAGTCCCAGTGGCCAGGAATATAGGCATTTTCTGATTGGCTTAGGCTTGGACACATGTTCCACCTCTAGAGCTGAGTTGGCTTTATTTGGAGTACAGGGACTGAAAGTGGGGAACAGAAGTCTCCCCAGAGCAAAATAGGAGTACTCTAAGATGTGGTTGCAAATCAACACACCCCAGCTATCTCTGTTTGACTACTATTTATGAGTTCTCAGCAGACATAAATGTATTAAGAGTAGTAGATCGGCTAGGTGCAGTGGCTCACGCCTGTAATCCCAGCACTTTGGGAGGCCGAGGCAGGTGGATCACCTGAGGTCAGGAGTTCAAGACCAGCCTGACCAATATGGTGAAACCCTGTCTCTACTAAAAATACAAAAATTAGCCGGGCATTGTGGCATGCGCTTGTAATCCCAGCTACTCGGGAGGCTGAGGCAAGAGAATTGCTTGAAACCGGGAGGCAGAGGTTGCAGTGAGCCCAGATCATGCCATTGCACTCCAGCCCGGACGATAGAGTAACCCTCTGTCTCAAAAGAAAAAAAAAAGGTAGATCACAACCTTCTTTGACTAATACTCTATCCACACCCACTCCCCTATTTAACCAGTGTGTCCCCTCTAAGAATCTTTATCCTCATGGTTCACACGGTGTATTAGTCTGTTCTCACGCTGCTAATAAAGACATACCTGAGACTGGGTGATTTATAAAACAAAGAAGTTTAATTGACTCACAGTTCTACATGACTAGGGAGGCCTCACAATCATGGAAGGTGAATGAGGAGCAAAGTCAAGTCTTACACGGCAGCAGGCAAGAGAGTTTGCCCAGGGGAACTCCCCTTTATAAACCATCAGATCTTGTGAGACTTACTCACTACCACAAGAACAGTATGGGGGAAACCACCCCCATGGTTCAATTATCTTCACCTGGCTCCACCCTTGACACGTGGGGATTATTACAACTCGAGGTGAGATCTGGGTGGGACACACCATATCACGTGGCCAAACCATATCACATGGCTTTGGAACCCTTCAGGGTACTGGGTGCATGGATATTTGTAATGTTTTATTGCTTCTCTTTTGAGGTGCCACAAAATACACTTCTCTGCTTGAAGATGCAGGCTCCAGGAAAAGGAAGGAGACCAACAGATGAGAAGTGACTTCTTTTCTTCCACTTCTAGGAAAATACATAATTAGAACCTTCCAAGATATAAGGAAAAAGGGCCAGATTTAGATTTCCAAATGTGGAGTGACAAGTATTTTACAAAATGAGGGAGTTGGATTAGATAACTCACTAAAGGCCTCCTAGTTATTGAAGAATTCTATTATTCACATCCTTTCTTTTAGAACAGCAGTGTTTGTTTTGGTTTCAATAAGGGGAGAGGGCATGGGCTCTTGAAGTGGCAGGGAGGAGGGGAAGAGATGGAGCAGCGCAGGGAGGGGCAAGCGGGGACTGTGAGACAAATAACACCCATTTCCCAGTTTTAGTTGTCAGGCGGCTGCTCTTCACTCCCCACTTGGATTTTGAGCATTTTCACAAATCTTCAGAATTAGTTCAAATCATCAACTTGTACTTGGTAGCTTTATTCCCTTGGCTCTTGAAAGGGAAAGTAAATCAAAGCTTGTCTGCCCAGAACCTGGCAGGAGCATTTAATAAAGATGTTCAGCTGGGCTCAGTGGCTCATGCCTGTAATCCCAGCACTTTGGGAGGCCGAGGCGGGCGGATCACTTGAGGTCAGGAGTTTCAGACCAGCCTGGCCAACATGGTGAAACCCCATCTCTACTAAAACTACAAAAATTAGCCGGGCATGGTGGCGGGCACGTGTAATCCCAGCTACTCAGGAGGCTGAGGCAAGAGAATTGCTTGAACCCAGGAGGCAGAGGTTGCAATGAGCCCAGATCATGCCACTGCACTCCAGCCTGGGTGACAAGAGGGAGACGCTGTCTCAAAAAAAAATAAATAAAATAAAAATTAAAAATTAAAAAAAATTTAAAAAAAAGATGTTCATCCCAGGGTGGGGGCAGGCTTGAGGACTCTGCTGTGGTCTCTCAGGATCTACTCCAGATCCAGGCTGGCTTCCAGAAATACTGCAAGTGGTAGGAATGCCAAGATTTGCCAGCTCTGTTGCAGAATGAATTAGTGGCCCTCAAGTGAAGTCACTGCAGAACAAAAGGCTATAAAAGGAGAGAAAGGAATGAGGGGGAGATGTTATAGGCGCAAACTGGCATGGAAAGCCCTGCAACGCAAGCAAGCAAGATGTTTGAATTCTC
This sequence comes from Pongo abelii, assembly GCF_028885655.2. NCBI lineage: Eukaryota > Metazoa > Chordata > Mammalia > Primates > Hominidae > Pongo > Pongo abelii. Next base: position 32,741,749 of record NC_071995.2, read on the forward strand.
CCGAGAGAGGCAGACAAAGCCACACAGGAAAACATTTAGACGTCCATGGAGGCAGAGAGAATCCTGAAGCGGAAGTCTGTCAGTGAGCAGCATTTCAATGCTGAGCCAAAGATAGGGAATTGGTCAAAGCACCAGGAAAGAGAGCTGCAGGCCCTCAGTAGCTACTCTACCAATATGGGTTGAAACAAAGTCTGGTTTCAGCGTTTGTGCTGATGTTGCCTCATTTTACGTTTTTTTGTTTTTGTTTTGAGACGGAGTTTTGCTCTTGTCACCCAGGCTGGAGTGCAATGGTGCAATCTCAGCTCACTGCAACCTCCACACTGCCCCGCCGCCAGGTTCAAGTGATTCTCCTGCCTCAGCCTCCCTAGTAGCTGGGATTATAGACATGTACCACCATGCCCGGCTAATTTTGTATTTTTAGTAGAAACAGAGTTTCACCACATTGGCCAGGCTGGTCTTGAACTCCTGACCTCAGGTGATCCAGCCGCCTCGGCCTCCCAAAGTGCTAGGATTACAGGTATGAGCCACCGCATCTGGCCCATTTTACATTTTATTTCTCATTGATCACTTGCAGGTCAGAGAGCCACACAAGCTACAGTCCCAAGCACCTATGTTCTAAACGGTGCAGCTTGGCAAGGGAGTCCCAAATAAACATGCCCCTTTCCCCAGTTTCCTCTTCCACATAGTCCTGCCCCTCTATGTAAGGACCCAGAAGTGCCTCAGGTCGTGTTAAAGCCATTTTTTCACTCTTTTATCTGAAATACAACAATTTGAGAAATAGGAAATGCATGATTTGTAACCTGACAAAGTTGAATTTTACCTGAGCCTTGTGGGCCTGGTGAACAGTGAAGATTAAGAAATCCCCCACCCAGATCACAAGGTCAGGAGATCGAGACCATCCTGGCTAACACAGTGAAAACCCGTCTCTACTAACAATACAAAAAAAAAAAATTAGCCGGGCGTGGTGGCAGGCGCCTGTAGTCCCAGCTACTCGGGAGGCTGAGGCAGGAGAATGGCGTGAACCCGGGAGGTGGGGCTTGCAGTGAGCCGAGATCGCGCCACTGCACTCCAGCCTGGGCGACAGAGCGAGACTCCATCTCAAAAAAGAAAAAAAAAAAGAAAAATCCCCCACCCGGGCTGGGCATGGTGGCTCAGGCCTGTAATCCCAGCACTTTGGGAGGCAGAGGTGAGAGGATCACCTGAGGTCAGGAGCTCGAGACCAGCCATGACCAACATGGTGAAACCCCGTCTCTACTAAAAATAGAAAAAAAATTAGCCGGGTGTGGTGGCGGGCACCTGTAGTCCCAGCTACTTGGGATACTGAGACAGAAGAATCGCTGGAACCCAGAAGGTGGAGGTTGCAGTGAGCAGAGATCAGGCCACTGCACTTCAGCCTGGCAACAGAGCAAGACTCAGTCTCAAAAAAAAAAAAAGAAAGAAAGAAAATCCCCCACCCTTCATGTTCTGCAAAAGGGCTTACTGCAAAGACCACCTCCCAACCCTTCCAGATGTCACTTCAGTAAGACTCACAGATGCTCTTCCTCTTTACCTATATTAAGACCAGACACAGACCCTCAAAATTTCCTTTCTTTGCCTCACAGATGATTAGCTGAACTGCTTGTCCTCACTGAAGAACTAGAGCAAAATACATGTTACCCAAACTTTGGTTAGGCTTCTCTCCTTCCTCAGGGCCTCAGAACTTTGTTTATCCTTGGCCTGAGCCCCTTCAGAGAACAGGGTGGCTTCAGAGCCAAACATTCCAATTTGCTCGATTTGTTACTCTTTCATCTGCTTCCCACATCTGGTTCATCCTAGCCTTGTTTCCTCCTACCATAGAGAAACCCTTTGCAACCTTAGAGATGTTTACAGACCTTCCAGTCCCAGCATTCCCCTCCCTCTATTGCAAGAGTACCCCCGCAACGCCCTGGCAATAATTCCTTCAAATGAAGGTCTCTCTTTTACCACATCCAGAATTTTTTTTATTTGACAAACCAGAAATGGAAGACAACCCATCAGCTCGTCTTCTGAGCTCCTTCTAGCGCCAGGAATTCCATAGAAACTGCATATTGTTTGATTCCTCAGCCCCCTGGATGGGTTGCCAGAGTGCAGTGGGACTTGCCAAGAGAATGTGACCTCTGACAAACAATGATACGGGTAGAGAGCCTAAGTTAAATTCTTATCATGTGCTAGGTACTATTTTATGTGTTTTATGTTTGTTATCACATTTAATTTTCCCAATTTCCATAAGAGGAAAGTATTATTTTTAGCCCTGTCTTATAAGACAGGAAACAGAGAATTAGTCAAGGTCACACAGCCAGTGAGTGACAGAGCTGGGACGCAAATGCAGGTCAGTCTGAGGCCATGGTTGGGCTTGTAATCACCATGCCATGGGCTTTCCTAAGAGGCAGCTTCTTGGAAATGCTCCTTTCGGTGTCTGGTATCTCTGGATAGAAGCGTGTGAAAAAGAAACTGTCAGCTGGGAATTAGCCAAGCACCAACAGCCAGAGCATGGTGTCCACCTGCTGAACCCTGAGGGAAACCAAAATATTTCTCCCCAAAATATTGAGGATTGTTAGTTGAAGACAGTAACCGCAGGGGACCACTCTGCCTCAGCCTCTGTGTGCCTGATGACAGGGCATATAATCCTTCCTTATTGGAGACAGCACTTGCTTTTTGGCCCAGAGAAGGCACCAGCAGGCACCAGCGGAAACTGGGAACAGATTTTACTCTCTTCCCACATGTATTAGTCAGGATTCTCTTAGAGGGACAGAACTAATAGGAAAGATATAGAGAGATAGATAAATAGATAAATAGATAGATAGATAGATAGATACATACATACATACATACATACATAGATACATGGATAGACAGAGATAAAGGGAAGTCTATTAAGTATTAAGTTACACAATCACAAAGTCCCACAATAGGCTGTCTGCAAGCTGAGGAGCAAGGAGAGCCAGTCCAAGTCCCAAAAATAAAGAACTTGGAGTCCGACGTTCAAAGGCAGGAAGCATCCAGCATGGAAGAAAGATGTAGGCTGGGAGGCCAGGCCTGTCTTACCTCTTCATGTTTTCTGCCTGCTTTATATTCATTGGCAGCTGATTAGATTGTGCCCACTAGATTAAGGGTGGATCTGCCTTCCCCAGCCCAGACTCAAATGTTAATCTCTTTTGGCAACACCTACAAGGGACGGACACACCCAGGATCAATATTTTGTATCCTTCAATCCAAGCAAGTTGACACTCAGTATTAACCATCACACCACATTTTCCCCGCCTTTGAAAAGACTGGAACTGCTCTCTCTTTCGTCTTGTCACTATGTAGGATTTATGGCTCTTTGTTAAACTATGATTTAAGCAAATCCCCTAAGCCAGTGCCTTGAGAGAGAAATACTTTTGAACTGAGGCCTCTTCCGTGTGATGGGTACTGCATGCATTAATAAATTTCTGCTTGTTTTTTTTGTTTTTGTTAATCTAACTTTTGTTTTCAGGAGAGTATCTCAACTAAAAACCTAAAAAAGAAAAGGGAAAAATATGTTTTCTCCTCCACAATGTCCACCTGCCAAACAGACCATTTCATAGCAAAGCAATGTCTAACGCAATGGAGTGAAACAAAGAAGAAGACCAGTGTGTAATCATGCCCATGCCCTTAGCACAGACAGAAACAAGTGCACGTACCGTGTGAACTACAGAAACGACCAAACACCTCCCTTTCCTGGCTACTATAAGCAGCTGAGGTTTCTTTATCAATGAGGTTTTGAGTGGGGCTTGGTTCCTGCCACTTCCTAATAAAAATCATTAAGATACTCAATCACCAAATTGCTCATACTATCTGACAGCACCCAGTCCAGAGCAGGCCTCACTTTGTTGAACCCTTCCCCAAGTTATCTAACATAAACTCAAATCCTACTATAAGCCCCTCCTAATGGCCTCTTACCTAGACCACAGTTCCCCAGGGTGCATAAACCCAAATCGTAAAGCTGAGTCTGGCTGCAGGTGAACCAAGGGACTGGTGAGCTTCAACACAAGCTTGGCCCCATCTGCGCGCCTAAACGCAATGCTTTCCCATGTGTCTCCCCGTGGATACATCCTGTAATAGAGGGTGCTCTGACTTCAGCTGGTTTGGGAAAGGCCACTCTTGGGATTGCTTCCTCTTTTCTGCCCAGCATTTCTTCTTCTTCTTTTTTTTTTTGAGATGGAGTCTCACTCTGTCACGCAGGCTGGAGTGCAGTGGCGCGATCTCGGCTCACTGCAACCACTGCCTCCCGGGTTCAAGATTCTCCTACCTCAGCCTCCCGAGTAGCTGGGACTACAGGCATGTGCCACCATGCCCGACTAGTTTTTTATATTTAGTAGACATGGGGTTTCACCATGTTGGCCAGGCTGGTCTCAAACTCCTGACCTCAGGTGATCCACCCGCCTTGGCCTCCCAAACTGCTGGGATTATAGGCGTGAGCTACTGCACCCAGCCTTCTTCTTTCTTCTTTACTCTCCCAACTCCTCTGCTGCAACTCCCATTCTACAGAGAAGGCGTTATCTCCTTTGGGCTAATGTTTTACCATACTGAAAAGACCTCTCTAAGTTAGTCCTCTTCACCTTAGTTTCCCAGCTGGGAAAGCTCAAGCCCAGGCATTGCAGGTCCCTGTGGCTCTAAGTACACCTGAAAGTGGCAGGGACGGGTCAGCAGAGACCCTGATCCTACCATTAGGTTCTGAATGGGAAAAGGAACTACAGAAGCATCTCCATCAAAGCTCTTCTTCCCAAAGTTTACTTCTGTATTATTTAGGCCCTGGAGGTGAAGGATAAAATTGTCCAGGCAGTTAAATTATTTTCTTCAGGAGGCTGAGGTGGGAGGATAGCTTGAGTCCAGGAAGTCAAGGCTGCCATGAGCTATGATTGCACCACTGCTCTCCAGCCTGGGAGACAGAGCAAGACTCTTTCTCTTAAAAAGAGGAAAAAAAAAAAAAAGGAACGAGATTGTGTCCTTTGCAGGGACATGGATGGAGTTGGAAGCTGTTATCCTCAGCAAACTAACACAGGAAGAGAAAACCAAACACCGTATATTCTCACTTATAAGTGAGAGCTGTACGATGAGAACACATATGGACACATGGGGGGAAAAACACACTAGGGCCTGTCGGGGGGTGGGAGGAGGGAGAGCATCAGGGAGAATAGCTAATGGATGCTAGGCTTCATACCTAGGTGATGGGATGATCTGTGCAGGAAAGCAACATGGCACACATTTACCTACGTAACAAACCTGCACATCCTGCACATGTACCCCAGAACTTTAAAGTTGACAAAAAAAGAGGACGGGCGTGGTGGCTCAGACCTGTAATCCTAGCACTTTGGGAGGCTGAGGGGGGCAGATCACTTGAGGTCAGGAGTTTGAGACCAGCCTGGCCACCATGGGGAAACCCCATCTCTACTAAAAATACAGAAATTAGCCAGGTGTGGTGGCAGGCACCTGTAATCCCAGCTACTCGGGAGGCTGAGGTAGGAGAATTGCTTGAACCTGGAAGGTGGAGGCTGCAGTGAGCCAAGATCGTGCCACTGCACTCTAGCCTGGGCAACAGAGCGAAATTCCATCTCAAAACAAAATCAAAAACAAATACCATCACACTGGAGATTAGGGCTTCAACAGAGAAATTTTGAAGGGACACAATTCAGTCCATAGCAAGTAGTACAGTGGTTTTTAAAATTTTTTATTTTTAATTCACATGTAATAATTGTACATATTTATAGGGTACAATGTGATGTTTTGATACATGTATACATCATGTAATGACAAAATCAGGGTAACTAGTACACTCACCACCTCAAAGATTAATTTTTTTTGTGGTGGGAACATACAAAATCCTCTCCTCTAGCTATTTCGAGATATACAATACCTTATTGTTGGCTACAGCCACCCTACTGTGCAATGGGATGCGAGAATTTACTCTTTCTTGTTAATTGTAACTTTAAAAGTTTATTTTTGGCCGGGCACGGTGGCTCATGCCTGTAATCCCTGCACTTTGGGAGGCCAAGGCGGGTGGATCACCTGAGGTCAGGAGTTCGAGAACAGCCTGGCCAACATGGGGAAACCCCGTCTCTACTAAAAATACAAAAAAATTAGTCAGGCATGGTGGCAGGCACCTGTAATCCCAGCTACTCGGGAGGCTGAGGCAAGAGAATCGCTTGAACCTGGGGCAGCAGAGTTTGGCAGTGAGCCGAGATCACGCCACTGCACTCTAGCCTTCGCAACAGAGCGAGACTCTGTCTCAATAAAAAGAAAAAAAAAGTTTATTTTTGTTGTAACATTCTTTTATTATTTCTAGAGGTAACAGTGTGCTATGTAGCAATTCAAGACTGTGGCCCAGATGAAATAATGATAGCAGCACATATCTGGAACTTCTTTGGTCACATGAATGCATAATAAATGTATGAAGTGGAAACTCAAATCTACGTAGTATGACTACAGCAGACTAAAGACAATAATGAGGCCGGGTGTGGTGGCTCACACCGGTAATCCCAGCACTTCAGCACTTTAGGAGGCCAAGACCAGCAGATTGCTTGAGCTCAGGAGTTCCAGACCAGCCTGGGCAACATGGCAAAACCCCATCTCTACAAAAAATACAAAAATTAGCTAGGCATGCTGATGTGCGCCTATAATGCCAGCTACTTGGAAGGCTGAGGTGGGAGGGAGGTGGAGACCATAGGGAGCAGAGATCGCACCACTACACTCCAGCCTGGGTGACAGAGTGAGACCGTGTCTCAAAAAAAAAAAAAAAATGCAATGACCACCAAAAACTACTCTCTACAGTAACATAGCAATGAAAATAGATGCCATTGTTATGTACTTTAACTTCTATTATGATTATTTGACATGAGATTCCTTTCCTTTGCTTTTCTTTTTCCTTTTCCTTTCCTTTCTTTTCCTTTCTTTTTTTGGAGACAGGGTCTCACTCTGTTGCCCAGGCTGGAGTGCAATGGTGCAATCTTAGCTCACTGCAACCTCTGCCTCCCTGGCTCAAATGATCCTCCTGCCTCAGCCTCCCGAGTAGCTGGGACTACAGGTGTCCACCATCATGTTCAGTGATTTTTTTTTTTCCTGCAGTTTTTGTAGGCAGGGTTTCATCATGTTCCCCATGCTGGAGATTTCTTCCTTTCTTTTTTTGAAAAAAAAAAACAACAACAAAAAAAACAAAGTCTTGCTGTCGCCTAGGCTGGAGTGCAATGGCACAATCTTGGCTCACTTCAACCTCTGCCTCCCAGGTTCAAGCGATTCTCTTGCCTCAGCCTCCTAAGTAGCTGGGATTACAGGCTTCGTGCCACTACGCCCAGCTGATTTTTGTATTTTCAGTAGAGATGGGGTTTCACTATGTTGGCTAGGCTGGTCTCGAACTCCTGACGTCAGGTGATCTGCCTGCCTTGGCCTCCTAAAGTGCTGGGATTACAGGCATGAGCCACCGCTCCCGGACTCATGCTAGAGATTTCTAAGACAATGCGATTAGAGTCCATTAATGCAGGATTCTATGGCACTGCTCTGGTTATTTTGCTAGAGCAATAATCTCCTATAGTAAAATTAAGGTGATTTTTATGAGATCTGTGTTTCTTTCTAGATATTCGCGGGCTATTTTAGAAAACACACCTCTATTATTCAATAAAATGAGAGGTATTTTTAGTATATGATGTGATGTTTTCCAACAGCACTGTAATGGCCACTTATGTCTATACACCACTTTTTAAAATTTATTTATTTTTATTTAAGATTTTCTTTTTTCTTTCTTTCTTTTCTTTTTTCTTTTTGTGAGAGAGTCTTTCTTTGTCACCCAGGCTGGAGTGCAGTGGCACGATCTCGGCTCACTGCAACCTCTGCCTCCCGGGTGCAAGTGATTCTTCTGCCTCAGCCTCCTGAGTAGCTGGGATTAAGGCACCCGTCACCACAACTGGCTACTTTTTGTCTTTTTAGTAAAGACAGGTTCTGCCATGTTGGCTAGGCTGGTCTCGAACTCCCAACCTCAGGTGACCTGCCTGCCTCAGCCTCCTAAAATGTTGGGATTATAGGCATGAGCCACCGCGCCCAGCCCAAAAACTTTTTTAGAGGTGAGGTCTTGCTATGTTTCCCAGGCTGTCCTTGAACTCCTGAGCTCAAGCAATTCTGCCATCTCACCTACCCAAGAAGCTGGGACTACAAGTACACAACACCACACCTGCCATCACTTTTTAAATTACACAAATAATTCATTTATAAATTAAAGGTAACTAAATTGTGCAAGTTGTGGTACTCATAAAAAGCAAAGCCAGACTTTGAACTCTGTGTTTAATGTCCCAGATTCTCAACCACTACACTGTATTGCCTCCCGTGAAAATTTCACTATCACCCCCGCTGCTTTTGGGTTTGCTTACCACAGGAGTTGGCTGGACTACATGCATATGCCGTGTAGGTATTCCGTGGTGGCCCACGTGGCTGAAACAATGGTCACTGGGCAACTTTGTGCAGCTGAACATGGGCTGTTGCAAAGCTTCACTGTGGTAATAACCACAACAGGAAAAAATGCTGCTAGACTTGAAGCTACAATTGCATCTAGTCTATGCCTTTACATGTTGTCAAAAACAGGGGTGGGTTGGCCAGGCACGGTGGCTCACACCTGTAATCCCAGCACTTTGGGAGGCCGAGGCAGGTGGATCACCTAAGGTCAGGAGTTCGAGAACAGCCTGGTCAACATGGTGAAACCCCATCTCTACTAAAACTATAAAAAAAATTAGCCGGGTGTGGGGGCGGGCACCTGTAATCCCAGCTACTCTGGAGGCTGAGGCAGGAGAATTGCTTGAACCCGGGAGGAGGAGTTTGCAGTGAGCTGAGATGGCACCACGGCACTCTAGACTGGTTTTAAGCAAAACTCCATCTCAAAAAACAAAACAAAACAAACAACAACAACAAAAACTGGGGTGGGTTTTTCAATAACATTGCAAGTTTAATTGAACTGTCTTAGTTTATCGGTAAAATTAGATTTTGAGACTGAGTCTGACTCTGTCACCCAGGCTCATGCCTATAATTCCAGCACTTTAGGAGGCTGAGGGGGAAGGATTGCTTGACTCCAGGAGTTTGAGACCAGTCTGAGCAACATAGTGAGACCTCATCTCTGTAAATTTTTTTTTTAATTTAAGAACTCAAATATCTGTTTAAAGAATAAAAGGAAACATCCAGCACAGCTTTATTAAGTGTTGAGACTTAAATTTATTGAACTTTCTATATGCATCAATTTTTCCGATTTTAAGATAGAGAAAATAAGGCCGGGCACAGTGGCTCACGCCTGTAATCCCAACACTTTGGGAGGCCGAGGCAGGCGTCACCTAAGTTGGGAGTTCGAGACCAGCCTGACTGACATGAAGAAACCCCATCCCTGCTAAAAATGCAAAATTGTCTGGGCGTGGTGGCACGTGCCTGTAATCCCAGCTACTTGGGAGGCTGAGGCAGGAGAATTGCTTGAACCTGGGAGGCAGAGGTTGCAGTGAGCCAAGATCATGCCATTGCACTCCAGCCTGGGTAACAAGAGTGAAACTCTGTCTCAAAAAAATAACGTCTGCCATCTTCTTGGCATCTTAGAGAAGTCATGAGATTGAGATAATATCCAAAGTATCTTATCTCAATGTATGTATTTATGATTTTATATACATATGTGTGTATATATACACACACATATATATAGTTTGTTTGTTTTGAGACAGAGTCTTGCTCTGTTGCCCAGTCTGGAGTGCAATGGCACGATCTCCGCTCACTGCAGCCTCTGCCTCCTGGGTTCAAGTGATCCTTCCACTGCGCAGCCTCCTGAGTAGTTGGGACCACAGGCACACGCCACCACACCCAGCTAATTTTTTTGTATTTTTAGTAGAGACGGGGTTTCACTGTTGTCTCGAACTCCTGGCCTCAAGTGATCCACCGACATCAGCCTCCCAGAGTGCTGGGATTACAGGTGTGATCTCTCATTTCTGAATCACAAAGATTAATATCTGCTGAAAGTTTGGAAACACTGCCCTAGTTTAACGCCCTCTGTTGCATATGGGAGGATTAAGGTTTTGCAACCATGGAGAAGCACAACTCTACAAGCAGCTGCAGGTTGTAATTGTAACATGGGCTCAAATCTCAAGGTGTTAGTGGTCGGGTAGGGGCTGGTAGGGTCAGTAGTCTTTCATCTGTGGAGGGTGGTCTATAATTAGAATATTCTTCCAGGTTAAGAAATATTCCAGGAAATCAGCCAAGCACAGTGGCTCATGCCTATAACCCTAACAGTTTGGGAGGCTGAAGCTAGAGGATCACTGGATCGCGGGAAGTTTGAGACCAGCTTTGGTAACATAGTGAGACCCCTGTCTCTAAAAAAAAAAGATGAAAGAAAAAAGTATTCCAAGAAATCTTATATGGATTAAAATGCTTATGTAGGTTAAAATGTTTTTAATGTCATCAGAATATGAAAGTTATAGGCTGGGTGCTGTGGATCACACCTGTAATCCTAGCACTTTGGGAGGCCAAGGCAGGTGGATCAGGAGGTCAGGAGTTAGAGACCAGCCTGGCCAAGATGATGAAACCCCATCTCTACTACAAATACAAAAATACTAGCCAGACGGTGGGGCGGGCGCCTGTAATCCCAGCTACTTGGGAGGCTGAGGCAGGAGAATCGCTTGAACCCGGGAGGCGGAGGTTGCAGTGAGCTGAGATTGCGCCATTGCACTCCAGCCTGGGTGACAGAGCAAGATTCTGTCTCGAAAAAAGAAAAAAAAAGAGATTATGAAAGTTTTATTTCATTTTTTCTTGTTATCAGGAATTTTATAGAATCCAGCAAGTTGGAGTTGAAATGGAAAAATGAAATGGATATTTACAGAAGTTATTTATTTATTTATTTATTTATTTATTTATTTTTAAGTAGTGAAGGGGTCTCACTATGTTGCCCAGGCTGGCTTCGAACTCCTGGGCTCAAGCAATCCTCTCACCTTGGCCTCCCAAAGTGCTGGGATTACAGGCATGAGCCATGGTACCCAGCCAAGAACGTTATTTTGACTTTCTTGGTTGACTAAATGATGACTAATGATTGTGGAAGATTCTACATGATAATTCTACGTATTGGCCAAACTATTTCATTTTTTCATGCAGAAGAAAACTACATTCCCCTATACTCCCTTGCATAAAGCACCTCTCATAATCTCTCAGGCTGGCCCTCTCTTCATCTGCATGCTGGAAATAAAGGTTCCAAGATGGCAGATGCATAGGATGGGAGAAGCCCTGATCCCTGAATTTGCTACTTAGAGAATAGTTGCTCTGGTGAACCCTCTGACGAGGAACATCAGCATAAATGAGAACCAAACCTTCATAGCATTAAGCCACTGAGCATTCAGGGTTGGGTTGCTACCCCAGCCTAGTTTATCCTATCCCTGTACCATGCTGTGTCTTCTTTACTCTTCACTGGCATGGAGAACCACATCCACCTGGGGAGGAACGCCATGTGAGATATACAGAGAGGCATGAGTGACTGCCAAATGAGGCAGCCATTCATACTGTGGTGCGTATGGGGCACTACCAGAAGGGCGTCTCCACACTTGGAAATGGACTCGCTGAGACATCAGCGAAGAAAGCCCATGTTTAGTAGATTCCAGTGCCATCTGTTAAAATAACCTCAATGACCCAAGAGCTCTTTTCATTAAACCATATGCCTCCGTCACGCCCCTGTGCCATATCTGCTCATTATGACTGAATAAATGGCAATGTATTGTCCATTGTACAACAATCAGTGGGAGTGTGGCAGTGTAAGACTCCATCACTGTGCACAGTACCGAACAAGAGAGAAAAAAGAAAACAAAAGCAAAAAACAAAACCCAGGTTGTCAGCAAGAGGAAATATGCTGAAAGGGAAAAGCAAACTGCTTGACGGCATTCGTGTAAGAAAAGAGGGCCCTGCAGCCACGACGTAGACACACTGTGTCCTCACAGGAGCAGAGTCATAGGAATAAAGTGGGACTGAATGGCAGCTATCTTATTTTTTAATTTAATTTATTTATTTGAGACAGAGTCTCCCTCTTGCTGCCCAGGCTGGAGTAAAGTGGCACCACCTCAGCTCACTGCAACCTCCACCTCCCGGGTTCAAGGGATTCTCCTGCCTCAACCTCCTGAGTAGCTGAGATTACAGGCACCCACCACCACACCCGGCTAATTTTTGTATTTTTAGTAGAGATGGGGTTTCACCATGTTGACTAGGCTGGTCTCAAACTCCTAACCTCAGGTGATCCACCCGCCTTGGCCTCCTAAAGTGCTGGGATTACAGGCAAGAGCCACCATGCCCAGACTTTTAAATTTATTTTAAAAATAAACGTATTTCTTACAGTTCTGGAGGTTTGAAAGTCCACAGTTGTTGGGCTGCATCTGGTGAGGGCCTTCTTACCGCAGCATAACATGACAGAGAGCATCACAGGGCAAGAGGCCATTTTCTTGTCTGAGAGTTTGATTTAGTCTAGAATCTGACCCCACCTTGACATAAATACCACTGGCTCAGATAAATATTAAGTGCAACAGTTTACCTAATTTAGTTATTTATTTGTATTTTTTAATTTTTATTTTATTTATTGAGAGGGGTTTTGTCATGTTGCCCATGCTGGTCTTGAACTCCTGGACTCAAGCGATCCTCTCGCTTTGGCTTCCCAAAGTGCTGCGATCACAGGCTTGAACAACTGTGTCCAGCTAGTTTATCTAATTTAAAGACATCAAAATCTAAAGTCAGATTCTTACTTAGATTTGGTGTTTCAGACTTCAAAGAGATGAGATGTCACCAGATAAAAACTACTAGGTGGTAGCCAGGTGTGGTGGCTCATGCCGTAATCTCAGCACTTTGGGAGGCTGAGGTGGGCGGATCACAAGGTCAGGAGTTCAAGACCAGCCTGGCCAACATGGTGAAACCCCATCTGTACTAAAAAAAAAAAAAAAAAAAAAAAATAGCTGGGCATGGTGGCAGGCACCTGTAATCCCCGCTACTCGGGAGGCTGAGGCAGGAGAATCATTTGAACCCAGGAGGTGGAGATTGTAGTCAGACGAGATCACACCATTACACCCCAGCCCCCCAGCCTGGGCAACAGGGTGAGACTCCATCTCAAAAAAAAAAAAAAAAAAAACCAAAAAAAAACGACTAGGTGGCTCACGCCTGTAATCCCAGCACTTCGGGAGGCCAAGGTGGACCGATTGCTTGAGCCGAAGTTCAAGATCAGCCTGGGCTACATAGCGAAACTCTGTCTCTAAAACAAACAAACAAACAAAAAACAAACAAAAAAAAGCTTAGCTGGCGTGATGGCGCATGCCTTTAGTCCCAGCTACTCAAGAGGCTGAGGTGGGAGGATCACTTGAGTCTGGGAGGCAGAGGCTGCAGTGAGCTATGGTTGTGCCACTGTACCCTAGCCTGGGTGAGAGAGTCCCTACCTCAAAAAAAAAAAAAAAAAAACCAAAAAGCTACTGGGGCCACGTCAGAACTGAAAGAGTTCTGCAGGCCTTTCAGAGAAAGGAGAAGTGAGAGTCAATTAACCTAAAGATTACATTTAAAAGCATTTTCCTCTTTAGTATAGCGGTGTGTTAAAAAAAAAAAAAAAAGCATTTATACGAGGTATGTTAGTGAAACAGCAAAACCTAATTATATCCTAAATCACTGGCACGCTCTAGGTTACAAATAGCAATTTATAAAAGACCCACTGAATTAACACATTAAACAGCAGGTTGCTTTTTCCTTCTCAAACCGCACTAAAAAATTCCTCTCTCGCAGGTGTAGGTCCCAGAGCCAGACAGTTATGAGATGATGGTGCCCCCTGGTGGCCAATTTGGGGAGCTATCCGGCCAGGCGTGCTTCCTGGCTTTGTGCCAGCCATGCCTTTACTCTTTGGTTGGTGGGTTAGTTGGTTGGTTGGTTGGTTGGTTAGTTGGTTGGTTGGTTGAGACAGAGTCTTGTTCTGTCGCCCAGGCTGGAGTGCAATGGCGATTTCGGCTCACTGCAACCTCCATCTCCCAGGTTCAAGCAATTCTCCTGCCTCAGCCTCCGGAGTAGGTAGGACTACAGGCGCCCACCACCACGCCCGGCTAATTTTTGTATTTTTGGTAGAGACGAGGTTTCACCATATTGGCCAGGCTGGTCTTGAACTCCAGACTTCAAGTGATCCACCCACCTCAGCCTCCCAAAGTGCTGGGATTACAGGCATGGGCCACCGTGCCCGGCCAGACCATGCCTTTACTTTTGCACATATGCACAGTATTTCTGAAAATCAAGTGAAAAAGTTGGATTTATATACTCTATGTGAGTTTACATGTTATGGGGATTTCCATTTCCAGAGAATTAAAACGGATAATCAAATTCTTAATTTTATTTCACAATTTTCAAATATTTCTTTCCTTCCTTCTTTCCTTCCCTCCCTCCCTCCCTCCTCTTTCTTCTTTCTTCCTTCCTTCCTATCTTTCCTTCCTTCCTTCTTTCTTTCTTTCTTCTCTTCCTTTTTTTTTTTTTTTCTTAGACAGAGTCTCACTCTGTCACCCCGGCTGGAGCGCAGTGGTGTAATCTCGGCTCACTGCAACCTCTGCCTCCCAAGTTCAAGTGATTCTCCTGCCTCAGCCTCCTGAATAGCTGGGACTACAGGCCTGTGCCACCATGCCCAGCTAATTTTTGTGTTTTTAGTAGAGACGGGGTTTCACCATGTTAGCCAGGATGGTCTCGATCTCCTGACCTCGTGATCTGCCGGTCTCGGCCTCCCAAAGCGCTGGGATTACAGGCGTGAGCCACGGCGCCTGGCCTCAATATTAAGCTTGTTTTGGTATAGAGTTGAAACTAATTTGTTTGCAGATTGGGCACAAACTCTCTCCCCCTGCAAAACCAGACAAATTGTTCGGTAAGCCATGAGTTACCTCTTTCATCGACCTCAGGCTTACTTTGGCATATTCAATAGGCTGATTTAAGCCTTTGGAGCCACTTCTATAAGTAGTCTGTAAGAAATAAGCACCTTAGGCTGGGTGCGGTGGTTCATGCCTGTAATCCCAGCACTTTGGGAGGCTGAGGCAGGCGGATCATGAAGTCAGGCATTTGAGACCAGCCTTACCAACACGGTGAAACCCCGTCTCTACTAAACATACAAAAATTAGCCGGGCGTGATGGCATGTGCCTGTAATCCCAGCTACTCAGGATGCTGAGGCAGGAGAATTCCTTGAACCTGGGAGGTGGAATTTGCAGTGAGCCGAGATCGCGCGCCACCGCACCCCAGTCGGGGACAGAGAGAGACTCATCTCAAAAAAAAAAAAAAAGAAATGAGTACCTTCCTTCTCCAATGCACCAAAGGGACACCAGTCACTATTCCTTTTCTTTCTACACTGAAGCTAAGAAATGCCTTTTTCAGTTAATCCACAAATGATTAACATCCCTACTTTTTTTTTTTTTGAGATGGAGTTTCGCTCTTGTTGCCCAGGCTGGAGTACAGTGGCGTGATCTCGGCTCACTGCAACCTCTGCCTCCCCGGTTCAAGCGATTCTCCTGCCTCAGCCTCCTGAGTAGCTGGGATTACAGGTATGTGCCACCAGCCTGGCTAATTTTGTATTTTTAGTAGAGACGGGGTTTCTCCATGTTGGCCCGGCTGGTCTCAAACTCCCGACCTCAGGTGATCCACCTGCCTCGGCCTCCCAATAACATCCCTACTTTAGGCTACACCATATATAATGAGTTTAGTTTGTTAACAGCTACCCAAATTCAAGTAGCAAGCAAAGTACCTTTATGCCTTGAGAGGCATAAAAACAGCAGCCTCCAGGCTGAAATATATAACATGGATGGCTGCCACCCAAACAATGCAATCAAACCCTCCCCTTAACTGATCAGATGTGGATAGGATAGCAAAATACATCTTTAAGATTGGGTGCCCATTCCTCTCCTTGGGGATGGTTATGGGCATGTGAGTCTCACGGTTGACCATATCCACCTTACAGTTGGACTGGACAATACACTTGGGACTCCTTATCTCCCAGGTGTCCTTACACATCTAGATTCCTTCCCCACCAATTGGGAAACGGTGACGGCCCGTCATAGACAGAAAAAGTGGGCTTCTTGGTGATTTTATTCTATGGCTGTCTTCTTTCCTTAAGCAGTGGCTATAGATGTTGAATTACAAGTAGAAGCCCTGGCAAAACACACAGCTGCAGCTTTTATTTATTTATTTTTGAGAGGGAGTCTCGCTCTGTCACCCAGGTTGAAAAAGCAGTGGTGCCATCTCAGCTCACTGCAAACTCCACCTCCCAGGTAAGCCTTAGCCTCCCGAGTCGCTGGGACAACAAGCGTGCGCCACCACACCTAGCCAATTTTTGTTTTTTTAATAGAGACAGGTTTTCACCATGTTGGCCAGGCTGGTCTCTAACTCCTGAACTCAAGTGACCCACCTGCCTCAACCTCCCAAAGTGCTGGGATTATAGGTGTGAGCCACCAGGCCCAGCCCACTGTAGCTTTTAATAATACTCATCAGGGCCAGGAACGGTGGCTCACGCCTGTAATCCCAGCACTTTGGGAGGCTGAGGCGGGCGGATCATGAGGTCAGGAGACCGAGACCATCCTGGCTAACGTGGTGAAACCCCATCTCTACTAAAAATACAAAAAATTAGCCGGGCGTGGTGGCAGGCACCTGTAGTCCCAGCTACTCGGGAGGCTGAGGCAGGAGAATGGTGTGAACCCGGGAGGCGGAGCTTGCAGTGAGCTGAGACCGCACCACTGCACTCCAGCCTGGGCGACAGAGCGAGACTCCGTCTCAACAAAAAAAAAAAAAAAAAAAAAAAAAAAGGACTCATCAGGCTATCACCTTTCTGACAGAAGAGACTTACGAAATAAGACAAATGGCTCTACAAAACTGTATGGCTTTAGACATTTTAACTGCAGCCCAAGGGGAACTTTTGCCCTGATCAAAATTGAACGTTGTATTTATATTCCTGAGTATTCCCACAATGTATCCCAGGCTATGAGTTCCTTGGAAACTCACATTACAGCATTGATTCTCTGTCTCAAGGCCCGATAATGGCCTGGTTTGTTAGCTATCCAGTACTTGGAAAGCATTTCTTTTCAGCATGCTTGGTATTGTAATACTCGTTATTATAAGTTGCTGTGCTTTTTACTGCTGTTGCACTTGTGTGGATTGCAAGATAAAATAGCTCAGCAACTTCTTTGCCCAACTATTTACTCATTTCATATTTTACCTTTATAGGAACTATTGGGACGTTCCTCAAGCAAGGAACCACCTGGCTCCCTGAGGAGGCTCACTGCATGCTTTCGTGAAAGGACCCCGTCCCAGCAATCGATGTCCACTATCAGCAGGAAGAAGTTACAGAAGAATGACCTTCGCCCTCCTCTCCTCTTAAAATTAAGGGTTCTCTTAGCTGGGCATAGTGGCGCACGTCTGTAATCCCAGATACTTGGGAGACTGAGGCACGAGAATCGCTTGAGCCCAGGAGGTGGAGGCTGCAGTGAGCCAAGATCGCGCCACCACACTCTAGCCTGGGTGGCAGAGCGAGACCCTGTCTCAACAAAACAAAACAAAACAAAAAGATTAAGGGTTCCCTCAAAAGTAGTGGGGGTAACGTTAGGGAACCAGGAGCCTAGGAGGGCCAGAGTAGCACCATTTTAAGTTCAGCTCCATCTTGAGAAATAGCAAAGCCCATTCTCTGCTGGTCACGACCCACAGTCATGGGCTGTTTACAGTGGAAGAAACAGCCTAAAGATACCTATAAGGACACACTCTTACGACAGCCAGGAGTCCAGATGTCCAATACCCATAACAATCTCTGTTTTCAAGATAATAATAGTTTTGCTTTGATGTATCCACACACTAGAATGCCAAGGCCAGTTTTCTTTAAATCAGTAGTCATACATTCTGTCATGCTGTCTGCTCACCCGCACGTGGACACAGCTTAGCTTAGCCTTTATATAGACAAGATCTTTAGAGAAGAAAAACAAAAACGAGGTGTTCCTCCTCTTGCTTTCTGAGGATGCCCTACTCTAATAGTGTAGTTTCTAATAACGTTGCTTCTTTCACTGCACTCTGTGACTCATTTTGAAGTCCCTCCTGCTTGAGACCCAAGAACCCTCTCTTGGGGTCTGGATAGAGACCACTTTTCCGGTAACACGATCATTGAAGGTATAGAGGTCCCGGACTGCTGGGAATATTTTATATTTCCTTTTGAAGACTCTCCATCCTGCCCTTATTTCTTAAAGCTGAGTTAATTCCATTGCACATAATTTATTTCTCCCTCCTGTATACATATCTTTCTTTTGTTCTCTTCTGTCGCTTTTAATACCGTGTGGAGGTGCAAAACCCCTTCTAGTAATGGCTGGGGGAAAAAAAGCCATGTAAGTCCCAGGGTGAAATAAGGCTTTCTAAAAAAAATACTTGAGTCTCAACCTCTAAAACCTTTCAAGTACCCAGATATTTCTTTTCATCTTGTCACAAATTTTTATACTCCTCTTCATCCTGTTAAAATCTACCCTGTTTTTCTTAAATTACCAACTTCCAAGGTAAATAAAATGCGGCTGGTTCTCTTTTTATCAGTGTGCCATTTTATTTTTGGTTATTACAATAGAATGGGCTTAAATTTGTCTTTACACTGAAAACATGCAACTCTCAAGTGATAACACAGCTTAGAGAACCTTTTGTTTGAGAGCCTGGAAACTAAGTGTCTCCATTACAATGTTTCCAACTCCTGAAATAACCAAGAGATGAGGCCTCCTTGTGCCAAGTTTATAAAACTCGTGGTTGTTACGTCTCATACAGAGACATAATATTTGTTGATATATTAATAGAACATTTTCTATGTTCCAGGCCTTGCTTTAAGAAGTTTATAGGCATTGACTCATTTAATCCTCACCACAACCTATGAAGTAGGTACTTCTTGTTATCTCATTTTTCAATTTTATTTTGTTTTGTATTTTTAGTAGAGATGGGGTTTCGCCATGTTGCCCAGGCTGGTCTTGAACTCTTGAGCTCAAGCAATACACCCACCTCAGCCTCCCAAAGTGCTGGGATTACAGGTGTGAGACACCCTGTCCAGCCTTGTTCTCTCATCTTATAGACAAATTCACCGAAGCACAGAGAGGTTACGGCACTCGATCAAGCTCACAGAGCTAGTAAGTGGTGGAACAGATTGACTTTAGAGCCACTCTGTTCTGCCCTTTAACAGAATTCATTCTGTAACACACGGCTTATTTTGAGTCTCATTAGGCATATTCCAAAACTACTCAGATTCATATGAAAACTCCATGAAGGTAGTGTGTGCTGAATTGGTGGGTTCTTGGTCTCACTGACTTCAAGAATGAAGCCTCGGACCCTCGCGGTGAGTGTTACAGCTCTTAAGGTGGCGTGTCTGCAGTTTGTTCCTTCTGATGTTCGGATGTGTTTGGAGTTTCTTCCTTCTGGTGGGTTTGTGGTCTCACTGGCTCAGAAGTGAAGCTGCAGATCTTCGCGGGGAGTGTTACAGCTCTTAAGGCAGTGCGTCTGGAGTTGTTCGTTCCTCCTGGTGGGCTCGTGGTCGCGCTGGCTTCAGGAGTGAAGCTGCAGATCTTCGCGGTGAGTGTTGCAGCTCATAAAAGCAGCGTGGACCCAAAGAGCGAGCAGTAGCAAGATTTATTGTGAAGAGCGAAAAAACAAAGCTTCCACAGTGTGAAAGGGGACCCCAGCGGGTTGCCGATGCTGGCTCGGGCAGCCTGCTTTTATTCTCTTATCTGGCCCCACCCACATCCTGCTGATTGGTAGAGCTGAGTGGCCTGATTTGACAGGGTGCTGATTGGTGCATTTAAAATCCCTGCGCTAGATACAAAGGTTCTCCATGTCCCCATCAGATTAGCTAGATACAGAGTTTGGACACACAGGTTCTCTAAGGCCCCACCAGAGCAGCTAGATACAGAGTATCGATTGCTGCACTCACAAACCTGGAGCTAAACACAGGGTGCTGATTGGTGTGTTTACAAACCTTGAGCTAGATGCAGAGTGCCGATTGGTGTGTTTACAATCCCTGAGCTAGATATAAAGACTCTCCAAGGCCCCACCAGAGCAGCTAGATACAGAGTGTGGATTGGTGCACTCACAGACCTTGAGCTAAATACAGAGTGCCAATTGGTGTGTTTACAATCTCTGAGCTAGACATAAAGGTTCTCCAAGGCCCCACCAGGGCAGCTAGCTACAGAGTGTCGATTGGTGCACTCAGAGACCTTGAGCTAAATACAGAGTGCCGATTGGTGTGTTTACAATCCCTGAGCTAGACATAAAGGTTCTCCAAGGCCCCACCAGGGCAGCTAGCTACAGAGTGTCCATTGGTGCACTCACAGACCTTGAGCTAAATACAGAGTGCCGATTGGTGTGTTTACAATTCCTGAGCTAGATATAAAGACTCTCCACGTCTTCACCAGACTCAGGAGCCCAGCTGGCTTCACCTAGTGGATCCCGCACTGGGGCTGCAGGTGGAGCTGCCTGCCAGTCCCGCGCCATGTGCTTGCACTCCTCAGCCTTTGGGTGGTCAATGGGACTAGGCGCCACGGAGCAGGGGGCGGCGCTCGTCCGGGAGGCTCGGGCTGCACAGGAACCCACGGAGGCGGGGGAAGGCTCAGGCATGGCGGGCTGCAGTCCCGAGGCCTGCCCCTGGGGAAGGCAGCTAAGGCCCCGCGAGAAATCGAGCGCAGCGCCGGTGGGCTGGCACTGCTGGGGGACCCAGTATACCCTCCTCAGCCGCTGGCCCGGGTGCTAAGTCCCTCATTGCCCGGGGCGGCAGGGCCCGCCGGCTGCCTCAAGTGCGGGGCCCGCCAAGCTCACGCCCACCCGGAACTCCAGCTGGCCCGCAAGCGCCGCACACAACCCCGTTCCCGCTAGCGCCTCTCCCTACAGACCTCCCTGCAAACTGAGGGAGTGGGCTCCGGCCTTGGCCGGCACGGAAAGGGGCTCCCACAGTGCAGCGGTGGGCTGAAGGCCTCCTCAAGTGCCACCAAAATGGTAGCCCAGGCAGAGGAGGCGCCGAGAGCGAGCGAGGGCTGTGAGGACTGCCAGCACGGTGTCACCTCTCAGTAGGACCGAAGTCTTATTCATTTTTGTTTCTCCCACAAATTCTATTTTTTTTTGAGATGGAGTCTCACTCTGTTGCCCAGGCTGGAGTGCAGTGGCGCGATCTCAGCTCACTGCAACCTCCGGCCTCCCGGGTTCAAGCAATTCTCCTGCCTCAGCCTCCTGAGTAGCTGGGACTACAGGCGCACACCACCACACAGGGCTAATTTTTGTTTTTCGTTTTTGTTTGTTTGTTTGAGACGGACTCTTGCTCTGTCACCCAGGCTGGAGTGCAGTGGTGCGATCTCAGCTCACTGTAAGCTCCGCTTCCTGGGTTCAAGCTATTCTCATGCCTCAGCCTCCCGTGTAGCTGGGATTACAGGGGCATGCCACCACGCCCAGCTAAGTTTTGTATTTTCAGTAGAGACAGGGTTTCACCATTTTGGCCAGCCTGGTCTTGAACTGCTGACCTCAGGTGATCCATCCACCTCGGCCTCCCAAAGTGCTGGGATTATAAGTGTGAGCCACTGCACCTGGCCAATTTTTGTATTTTTTTAGTAGAGACGGGGTTTCATCATGTTGGCCAGGCTGGTCTCGAACTCCTGACCTCAAGTGATCCGCCTGCCTCGGCCTCCCAAAGTGCTGGGATTACAGGTGTGAGACACCACACCTGGCCCCCTAGCAGGTTCTTGATAGTTGTTGACAATGGAGCTAGCTGGGGATTCTTTCCTCCTATGGTCATTATGCATCATAGACAAGGTTTCTGTGTTCTCAATATGCCCCCAAGGAACATGCTTCAGCAAATGTGAAAAATGCCAGAGCCATAAATTTTTTTTTTTTTTTTGAGACAGAGTCTCCCTCTGTTGTCACCCAGCCTGGAGTGCAGTGGCATGATCACAGCTCACTGCACACTCATCTGCCCAAGCCCAAGTAAGCCTCACACCTCAGCCCCCCCGAGTAGCTGGGATTACAGGCACGCTCCACCACACCCGGCTAATTTTTGTATTTTTTTGTAGAGTTGGGGTTTCGCTATGTTGCCCAGGGTAGCCTGAAACTCCTGGGCTCAAGCAATCCTCCCACCTCGGCTTCCCAAACTGCTGAGATTATAGGCGTGCACCACCATGCCTAGCCCAGAGCCATACATGTTGGTTTAACCAAAAGAGCTGAAGGGTGGCTTGGAGCACTGGCATAAATGATGTCAGCTGTCAGGGCTGACCGGGAGGGAAACAACCCTGCAACCCATAGTGGTCCTTGGCCTGATCAAAGAGCACCTTGTACTTGAGGTACCCTTTTTGTCCTGGTCCCATCCATTCACCAGCAGCCTTCACACATCTGTCCTAAAACCTTAGATTTTACCTATCTGTTTCTGCACATACCGCGGTGCCAGGGGACACTGTCCACCACGCCTGGTTAATTTTTTGTATTTTTAGTAGAGATGGGGTTTCATCATGTTGGCCAGGCTGGTCTCAAACTCCTGACCTCAGGTGATCCACCTCCTTCAGCCTCCCAAACTGTTAGGATTACAGGCGTGAGATACCATGCCCAGCCTCAAATGTTCATCTCTTCCAGAAATACCCTCAGAGGAACACTCAGAGGAGTGTTTGACTAACTATCTGAGCACATTGCAACCCAGTCAAGCTGACACACAGAATTAACCCTCACAGAGCCAATAAAGAAGAAGTGGAAGAAAGTGCTTCTTTTGCTACAGGATGAGGTGGGAGCAGGGGTTGTGAGAGGCCCCCCTGGCCACCATCTCCAGTGTATTGGGTTCAGCTAATTTCCTCCCCAGCACTGCTGCTAATGTTCAAGGCATTATTTATTGAAGCCAGGTGCCGTCTAAGCATGCTGTTGAGGGAGAGCAATTTTTTTTTTTTTGAGACAGGATCTCTTTCTGTTGCCCAGGCTAGAGTGCAGTGACATGATCTTGGCTCACTGCAGCCTCGACCTCCCAAGTAGCTGGAACCACAAGTGATCCTCAGGTGATCAGGTGATTCTTTCACCTCAGCCTCTTGAGTAGCTGGAATCACGAGTGTGTGCCACCACACCTGGCTAATTTTCTTTCTAATAGAGATAGGGTCACCCAATGTGGCCCAGGCTGGTCTCAAACTCCTGGGCTCAAGTGATCCTCTTGCCTTAGGATCCCGAAGTGCTGGGACTACAGGCGTGAGCCACTGTGGCTGGCCTTTATTTTATTTATTTATTTTTTTAGGAGAGCAATTTTGGTAACTAGAGACTGCTGGGAAAGAGAATGTGGGCGATCAGAGAGTGCAAGGGACATAGAAGGAAGTCTTTAGAGCTTGGATGGGAGTCCAAGTTCTGCCACTTCCAGGCCTTTGTGCATTCAGGCCAGTTACTTAAGCTGTTTGGCCTCAGTGTCCATATATTGCATTAACACTGGGAATAACAATTTTTACCTTACAAGATTGTTAAGGGAATTAAATGAGATCATGTGAATAAAGAGCCTGCCATAGAGCTGCACTCAATAAATACTAGTTTACTTTCCCCTCAATTCCCTACCTGTATTTTTGGCACATGAAAAAATAATTAGGTAGAAATAGGCTGGAGTCCAGCAGGGGAAAACAAACTAATCTTTCCTGGACTACATTTTTACATGGATAAAAATTTTTGCCACTGCAACTCTAAGCAGCACTCAGTATCTTTGAGATATTAGTGATATTTTTCTCTGATGTTCTTTTAGCTCCTGGGGTCACTGTGGGCTAAGAGAGGTGGAGATAGGCTTTGTGCAATGCTGCCTTGTCCCCCTGCTCAGAGGCAGATGTGACTTAATAGGAAGAATCCTAGAGGCCTTCAGATGCTGTAGAGAAGATTCATGTTTGATGAGAGTTAGCCTGGATGACATGAAAGTTGTTTTTTTCCAGAGAAAAGGAAATAGACATAACATTCCCCCTACCCACCCAAGCATCAGCTTCCTCTTCTGAACTGGTTGCTGTGGAGATTAAAAACTTTGTACACAGCACATTGCATACAGGCGATACGAGGTTGTTAGAATCTCATTACCATTGACAATGGCTAATTATAGATGTGAACATCTAAATGTGTCTGAAGGGGACAGAGAAGTTTGGTGAGGATAACTTACAATCTTTCCATCTTTTGTTTTGTTTTGTTTTGTTTTAGAGAGGGTCTCGCAATGTCGCCCAGGCTGGAGTGCAGTGGCACCATCTTGGCTCACTGCAGCTTCCATCTCCCGGGTTCAAATAATTTTCAAATCTCAGCCTCCCAAGTAGCTGGGATTACAGGCACATGACACGACACCCAGCTCATTTTTGTATTTTTAGTAGAGATGGGGTTTCACCATGTTCGCCAGGCTGATATCACGTGGTCTGCCCACCCTGTCTTCCCAAAGTGCTGGGATTACAGGCGTGAGCCACCTCGCCCAGCCTTTTTTTGTTTTGTTTTGTTTTGTTTTTTAGAGACAGCATCTTGGTCTGTCCTTCAAGCTAAAGTGCAGTGGCTTGAACATGGCTAACTGCAGCATCAACCTCCTTGGCTCAGGTGATCCTCCTGCCTCAGCCTCCTGAGTAGCTGGGATGACAGGTGTGCACCACCATGCTCAGCTAGTTCTTACAATTTTTATAGCGACCAGGTTTCATTATGCTGCCCAGGCTGGAATTTTCGTATTTTTTGTCACAAAGCCTCGCTGTGTTGCCCAGGCTGGTTTCAAACTCCTGGCTTCAAGCAGTCCTCCCACCTTGGCCTCCCAAAGGATCTTGTGCTGAGATTACAGGCATGATCCTGCATGCCCCGCCCCTCCATCTTTTTATATTGTGTAAATATAATGCAGAGTAGTTTGAGCTTGGTGATGAGAAAGCTTTCCTTTCGCCTTTCTGCCGCTCCTTGTTTGTATACTTTATTTTCAAAGGCCATTAACATGTCGACAGCCACTGAGCTGCTGTTTTTGTTTTATTGTTCCCTTGACCACACACCAACCATGACTCCCAATTAACATTCCTAATGGAATCCAAGCCTCTAGGCCTGATAGTCCAGGCCCTCCACCAGCCTGCCTCACCCTATCCTCATTTCCTCTCCTGTAACCTGGCTCCGGTGAGTGCTCTTTGTAGTCAGACTGGGCTGTTTATTTTTTCTGCAATGAACTTGTAAATCCCTGCCTTTGGCTCTGTGCTTGAAATAGCTTCCTCTTTCTCATTACCGAGTCTACGTCCTGTGTTTAAGTGCAGCTCTGGAACCATACGACATGTGTGTCATCCCAACTCTACTGCCAGCTATTTATGAGCCCTCAGGCAAGTTACTGAACCTTCCTGTGACTTCACTTCCTTACCTCTAAAACAGAGGTCATAATAGTATACCTACATTCTAGACTTATTTTGAAGCTTAAAGAGGTAATTTAGGGGCTGGGCGCGGTGGCTCATGCCTGTAATCCCAGCACTTTGTGGGACTGAGGCGGGCGGATCACCTGAGGTCAGCAGTTCAAGACCAGCCTGGCCAACATGGCAAAACCCTGTCTCTACTAAAAATACAAAAATTAGCTGGGTGTGGTGGCAGGTGCCTGTAATCCCAGGTACTCGGGAGGCTGGGACAGGAGAATCACTTGAACCCGGGAGGCGAAGTTTGCAGTGAGCCAAGATCACGCCACTGCACTCCAGCCTTGGTGACAGAGGGAGACTCCTTCTCAAAACAAAACCAAAGAAAACAAACAAACAAAAACAAGTGTTGACAAGAATGTGGAGAAACTGGAACCTTCATAAATTGCTGGTGAGAATGCAAAATTGTGCAGTCACTTTGAAAAACAGTCTGGCAATTCCTAAATAATTTGAGCATAGAGTTACTATATGACCCAGCACTTACATTCCTAGGTATATACCCAAGTGAATTGAAAGCATACGTCTCCACATAAATGTGCACATTAATGTTCATAGTAGCATTCTTCCTAATAGCCAGAAAGTGGAAACCACCTTAATGTTTATCACTGATGAATGGAGAAACACAATATAGTACTGAATATTCACATAATGGAATACTATTTAGCCACAAAAGGAATGTAGTACAATTGTCCCTCAGTATCCACAGGGGATTCGTTTCAGGACCCCTGAGGATACCAAAATTCGTGGATGCTTAAGTTCCTTATATAAAATGATGTAGTATTTGCATATTACTTTAAATCATCTGTAGATTATCCACAATGTTGAATATGATGTAAATAGTTTTTTGTTTTTCTTTTTTTTTTTGAGATGGAGTCTCGCTCTTTTGCCCAGGCTGGAGTGCAATGGCACGATCTCAGCTGACTGCAACCTCCGCCTCCCAGGTTCGAGCGATTCTCCTGCCTCAGCCTCCTGAGTAGCTGGGATTACAGGCATGGACCCCCATGCCCAGCTAATTTTTGCATTTTCAGTAGAGACGGGGTTTTTTTTTTTTTGAGACGGAGTCTCACTGTCTCCCAGGCTGGAGTTCAGTGGCGCAATCTCGGATCACTGCAAGCTCCGCCTCCCAGGTTCTAGCCATTCTCCTGCCTCAGCCTCCTGGGTAGCTGGGACTACAGGCGCCCGCCACCATGCCCAGCTAAGTTTTTGTATTTTTAGTAGAGACAGGGTTTCACCATGTTAGCAAGGATGGTCTCAATCTCCTGACCTTGTGATCTGCCCGCCTCGGCCTCCCAAAGTGCTGGGATTACAGGCGTGAGCCACCATGCCCGGCCCTGTGACAGGGTTTCACCACGTTGGTCAGGCTGGTCCTGAACTCCTGACCTTGTGATCCACCTGCCTCAGCCTCCCAAAGTGCTGGGATTACAGACGTGAGCCACCACGCCCGATCAATAGTTGTATTTTTTTTGGAGACGGAGTCTCGCTTTGTCACCTAGGCTGGAGTGCAGTGGCGTGCAATTGGCTCACGGCAACCTCTGCCTCTCGGGTTCAAGCAATTCTTCTGCCTCAGCCTCCCAAGTAGCTGGGATTACAGGCGCCCACCACCACGCCAGGCTAATTTTTTGTATTTTAGTAGAGACGGGGTTTCACTGTGTTGCCCAGGCTGGAGATAGTTGTTATATTGTTTAGGAAATAATGACAAGAAAAAAAAGTTTATACATGCTGTTCAGTACAGACACAAATTTTTTTCCCGAATTTTTTCAACCTGTGGTTGGTTGAATCTACGGATGTGAAACCTACAGATACAGAGGTCTGACTGTACTTATTCATTCTACAACATGCATGAAGAAAACATTATGCTCAATCAAAGAGTCAGTCACAAAGGACTGCATATGGTGTGATTCCACTCACAGGCATCCCTCCTTTTACTGTGCTTGGCTTTATTGTGCCTCACAGATATTGTGATTTTTACAAATTGAACGTTTGTGGTACCCCTGTGTCAGGCTAGTCTATTGGTGCCATTTTTTTTTCAAACAGAGCGTGCTTACTTCGTGTTTCTGTGTCACATTTTGGTAATCCTCAAAGTATTTAAATTTTTTTCATTATTATTAAAAGTAATGGCCAAAACAACAATTACTTTTGCACCAACCTAATATGATTATCTGTTCTGGTGATCTGTGATCAGAAATCTTTGATGTTTCTATTGTAATTGTTTTGGGGCACCCATGAAAGATGGCGAACTTAACGGATAAATGTGTGTGTTCTTTTTTTTTCTTTTCTTTTCTTTTCTTTTTTTTTTTTTTTGGAGACAGAATCTCTGTAGCGAAGTACAATGGCATGATCTCGGCTTACTGCAACCTCCACCTCCCAAGTTCAAGCGATTCTCCTGCCTCAGCCCCCCGAGTAGCTGGGATTACAGGCATGTACCACCACACCCAGCTAATTTATGTATTTTTAGTAGAGGTGGGGTTTTGCCATGTTGGCCAGGTTGGTCTTGAACTCCTGGCCTCAAGTGATCCACCCGCCTCCCAAAGTGCTGAGATTACAGGCATGATCCACCACACCCGGCTCCCACCCCCCAGCTTTTCTTTTTTTTTTTTTTGAGACAGAGTCTCACTTTGTCGCCAGGCTGGAATGCAGTGGTGAAATCTTAGCTCACTGCAGCTTCAAACCCCTGGGCTCAAACAATCCTCCCACCTCAGCCCCCCATGTAGCTGGGATTACAGGTGGGCGCCACCACGCCCAGCTAATTTTTGTATTTTTAGTAGAGATGGCGACTCGCCATGTTGGCCAGGCTGGTCTCGAACTCCTGAGCTCAAGCGATCCATCCACCTTGGCCTCCCAAAGTTATGGGATTCCAGGCATGAGCCACTGCACTCAGACCTGCTGTCAGAGGCCTTTGTACCAGAGCAACTCCATCTCGAATAGGGGCTGGTTAACCTGAGGCTGAAACCTGCTGTGCGACATTTCCAGTAAGATAAGGTATTCTTAGTCACACAATGAGATAGGAGGTCGCTGTAAAGACCTTGCTGATCAAACAGGTTGCAGTAAGGAAGCCAACCAAAACCCGCCAAAACCAAGATGGCAAAGAGAGTGATCTCCAGTCGTCCTCACTGCTACACTCCCACCAGTGCCATGACAGTTTACAAATGCTGTGGCAACATCAGAAAGTTACCCTATATAGTCTCAAAGGGGAGGCATAAATAATCCACCCTTTGTTTAGCATATGTCATCAAGAAATAACCATAAAGAATGGGCAACCAGCAACTCTTGGGGCTGCTGTGTCTTTGGAGTAGCCATTCTTTTATTTCTTTACTTTCTTAAACTTGCTTTCACTTTATGGACTTGCCCTGATTTCTTTCTTGCATGAGATCCAAGAACCCTCTCTTGGGATCTGAATTGTGATCCCTTTCCAGTAACACTACTAGAGGGTTTTGAGTGGAAGATTGAAATGACCTGACTTTTGTTTTTCTTTTTTTTTAAAGAATCACTCTGGCTTTTCTGTTGAGAATAGACCAAAGGAAGCAAGGAGGGATAAGGAGGTTAGTTCAAAGACCTTTGCAACGAAAGAGTTAAGGACATGCCACCCCCAAATATGCCAGTTTGGCATACTGATTATTTCAAGCTGAAGGTACTTGAGAGACTGTCATTGCAGGAAGAGCTAGCTCACTGTTTCACAGTGGGCAGGGTCTATGCAAACCCGCAGCCGAGGAAGCTGAGAGGCGGAAGAAATAGGCTGACACATCCAGTTTCTTAGGAAGAAACGTTTACTAGGGACTTAGAACAGAAGCCATGTCTGTATCTCAGGAAGCAGTGAGACAAGATGGTGGATCCCTGCACCATTACCCCTCAAACCCAGGGCTTATATACCCCAGGAGAGGAGTGATTCAGAAGGGATGTGGAGAACAACTTAAGTATGATAACATCAAGGCCACTTGACCTAAGGGCAGGATTTACAGTCAGTACATGCTCTTACACAAGGAACAATAGATAAACTGGAAGTCTTACAAGACTTCCTGGAACTGGCGTTAATCAGAAACCAAGATGGATTAGCATCCAGGATGGAGTTGCTTTGCCCTCCCCACTGACGTGTCCATTCCTACCTTTAGGAAGACATAAAAATTCCTTTGAGAAAGATGCCTTCCCTTTTTTTTTTTTTCTTTTTTGAGACGGAGTCTTGCTCTGTCGTCCAGGCTGGAGTGCAGTGGTGCAATCTCGGCTCACTGCAACCTCCACCTCCCGGGTTGCAGTGAGGCAACCCGGGTTCAAGCAATTCTCTGGCCTTAGCCTCCCGAATAGCAGGGATTACAGGCGCGTGCCACCACGCATGGCTAATTTTTGTATTTTTAGTAAAGACGGGGTTTTACCACGTTGGCCAGGCTGGTCTCGAACTCCTGACCTCAGGTGTGATCTAGCCGCCTCCGCCTCCCAAAGTGCTGAGATTACAGGCATGGGCCACCGCGCCCGGCCAATGCCTTCCCTTAGTAGAAAGAGAAAATAACCCTTATCTCCAGAGACTGGGAATTGATGCTACAACGGACCTATACAGATAAACTTACTAAACGAACACTTACCTTTCACTAGCTTTGCACTTCACTGATATGGGAGTTTAGAAGAAATCACTTAGGAAGATAGTAGGAGTATGGGAGTCCTCAGTAAGGCTTTTCTTTTTCGTGAAAAGCAGCCCCAAATCATTTTCTAACAAAGAGCATCCTGTAAAGTCGAGCTGCAGACACAGACAAGCAAGCTGGGAGCTTGCACGAGTGAACGCAGGGAGGAACTTCGGAGTACATATGTTCAAATTGGAGGCTCCATCTTCCCTTCCCTTTGTTAGCCACGTGTACTGTAAGGAGCAGACAAGACGGTGTTGATCAATTAGAAAGTCTATTTCCATAAGAAGATTAGGGTGGGGTAATCAGGCTTCCCCTGCGCACTATGTAAACGTCATACCTGATCAAACCAATCTATGAGCCCTATGTAAATCAGACACCGCCTCCTCAGACCTGACTATAAAATTCGTCGCATCCACTGCCGGCTGGTCCTTTCCACTCGCAGATCCATTTCTCTGTAGAGAAAGCTGTTACTCTTTCCCTTCTCTTCTGCCTATTAAACCTCTGCTCCTACACTCCTTGTGTGTGTCCGTGTCCTAAATTTTCCCGGCGCCTGACGACAAACCCCGGGTTTATACCCCAGACAGTGTAGCTGCTTCATCACCATATATTTCCTAGTGATTCCCCCACAATTTACTGTCCCTAGTCCAAATCTGTTTGTGTTATCATTTCTTCATAAATTTATCATTTCTTTGTCTAAAAGGTATAAAAGCTTTCTGTTCTGGCCATTTTCTTTAGGTCGTCGCCCCTTTCATCTTGTGAGAGTCTTCATGTGCAAGTAAAAATTAACAACACTTGTATGCTTTTCTGTTAATCTGGTTTATGTCCATTTAATTCTTAGACTTAGCCTTAGACGATCCCAAGGGAGTAGAGGAGAATTTATCCTCCCATCAGCAATAATCCAGGCTAGAGATGATGGTGATTTATATTAGAGGAAAGCAATGCAAGTGGTGAAAAGTGGTGAGATTCTGCATAGACAGTGTTTTGGATTTGCTAGTGGGTTAGTTGTGGAGTGTGCACGTGTGTATGAGAGAGAGAAAGATTGAGAGAGAATGTGTTATAGATTATACCAAATCTTTCTTAAGCTTTAAGCCTGAACTATTTATTACCAATGATAAGTATTTCCATCATATCTTACAACTAAAGAAATGTGCCAGGCCGGGCGCGGTGGCTCACGCCTGTAATCCCAGCACTTTGGGAGGCCGAGGCCGGCGGATTGCCTGAGCTCAGGAGTTCGAAACCAGCCTGGGCAACACGGTGAAATCTCGTCTCTACTAAAATACAAAAAATCAGCCGGCCTTGGCGGCATGCGCCTGTAGTCCCAGCTACTCAGGAGCCTGAGGCAGGAGAATCGCTTGAACCCAGGAGGCAGAGGTTGCAGTGAGGTGAGATCGTGCCACTGCACTCCAGCCTGGGCTACAGAGCGAGACTCCGTCTCAAAAAAAAAAAAAAAAAAAAGGTACCAGTGTGTAGTAACATTGTGGGTGAGAATCTTTGCTCTTTATACATAACTGTTTCAGTTTCAGTTTTGTTTTTGCTTTTACCATTTTAGCTGAAACACACTTGGCCAATGTTAAGCTAAATTATCAGTAGATGGCACCACAGTCTTAGTTAGCTGAAGATTTCTGGGTTTTGCAGGGAGTGAGGATTCCCTTTTGTAGCCAACTGGTCTTATATAGTGTCAGTTGTCGGATGTTTAGGTGTGACTTAGTGACCTGTGCTTAAAAGTTGGCCTGGTTACTAACTGAGGGAGCAACGAGTACAAACTGCAGATAAGGAACTGAAAAAAGGAAACACACAAATTTACGTAGACACGGTGCCATAGATTTG
Organism: Pongo abelii; assembly: GCF_028885655.2. Lineage (NCBI taxonomy): Eukaryota > Metazoa > Chordata > Mammalia > Primates > Hominidae > Pongo > Pongo abelii. Next base: position 32,773,572 of record NC_071995.2, read on the forward strand.
TTGCAAGGGCAGTTTGGTAGAGAGAAGCTAGAAGGAAGCTGAAGCTCCAGAAAACCCAAAACTACAAACTTCCTTCAAAAGTCTAGGGAGAGGCTGGGTGCGGTGGCTCAGGCCTGTAATCCCAGCACTTTGGGAGGCTAAAGTGGGTGGATCACTTGAGGCCAGAAGTTTGAGACCAGCCTGGCCAACATGGTGAAACCTGTCCCTACTGAAAATACAAAAAATTAGCTGGGTGTGGTGGCGGGTGCCTGTAATCCCAGCTATTTGGGAGGCTGAGGTGGGAGAATCACTTGAACCTGGGAGGCAGAGGTTGCAGTGAGCTGAGATAGCACTACTGCACTCCATCCTGGGTGACAGAGTGAAACTCTGTTTCAAAAAAAATAAACAAAAGAAGACAAATAATAGCAAATGTTGGCTAGGATGTGGAGCAATTGGAAATCTCATACAATGATGGTGGAAATGTAAAATGACACAACTATTTTGTTTTATTTTATTTTATTTCTGAGACCGAATCTCACTCCGTCGTCCAGGCTGGAGTGCAGTTGCAGGATCTCGACTCACTGCAACCTCCACCTCCCGGGTTCAAGTGATTCTCCTGTCTCAGCCTCCTGAGTAACTGGGATTAAAGGCACACGCCACCATGTCCGATTAATTTTTGTATTTTTAGTAGAGATGGGGTTTCACCATGTTGGCCAGGCTGTTCTCGAACTCCTGACCTCAGGTGATCCTCTCACCTTGGCCTCCCAAAGTGCTGGGATTACAGGCATAAGCGATGGTGCCCAGCAGGCACAACCATTTTAGAAAAAGTTTGCAGTTAATCATACACCTACCATATGATCTGGCCATTGCACTCCTAGCTATTTATGCAAAGGAAAGAAAGCGTAAGTCTGTACAAAGGCTTGTACACAAATGTTCAAAACAGCTTTATTTGCAATAGTAAAAGAAAGAAAGAACTCAAATGTCCATCAACAGGTAAATGGATAAACATGGGAGCTTATCTATACATACAATGAAACACTACTTAGCAATATAAAGGAGTGAATTATTGATGCAGGAAACATGGATGAATAAAAATAATTACTAGTGAAAGAAATAAGACAAAAATGGTATAAACTCTATACAATTGCATGCATATGAAAATCTAGAAAAAACAAAGTAATCTGTAGCGACAGAAAGCCAAGAATGGTTGTGTAGAAGGGAGAAGAACTGGATGGGTGCCATGGCTCATGCCTGTAAACCCAGCACTTCAGGAGGCTGAGGCGGGCAGATCACTTGAGGTCAGGAGTTAGAGACCAGCCTGGCTAACATGGTGAAACGCTGTCTCTACTAAGAATACAAAAATTAGCCAGATGTGGTGGTGCGCGCCTGTAATCCCAGCTACCCAGGAGGCTGAGGCATGAGAATTGCTTGAACCCAGGAGGAGAAGGTTGCAGTGAGCCAAGATCGCGCCACTGCACTCCAGCTTGGGCGACAGAGTGAGACTCTGTCTCATGAAACAAACAAACAAAGAAACAAAAAAACAGAACAAAAAGATTAAAAAAAAATTGGGGGAAGAACTGGAGGGAGGAATTACACAGGAGCACTGATATATTCACTATCTTGATTTTGTTGATGGTTTCATGAGTATACACTGTAAAGGAACATAAAAACTCTCAAAACCCCCAAACTCATTATGCCAAAGGGAAAGTTAAGCCTGCTTACTTCTCAACCTTGTGTCAAAGCTCTACACATTAGCCAGATCCCTACAAACCTACAAAAGGAAAAGGTCTCAGGCATTTCCAGATGACTGCCCTCACAAATCGTTCATAAGAAAATTCTTTCCTGGCTCCTAAACCTTTCAAGGTGTATAATAAATCCTCCCATAAACAAGGACATGTCAACTGTCACTTTAAGTCTGCGACTTAAGTCTAACTCCTTGTCCAGGAACCTAAAGTCTGGTAAATTTCACACTGACTGTGTCAATTATAAGCCTTATCTTCCCAAGTGCAAAAACAAAGATGAGATCCATTATTCTTCTACCTATCCTGAGAAGTCTGAATAATGAATTCTTCCTTTACTCCCTATTTTCGAATGTTTGCCTTATCTCATGTATAGCATAGATTTACTGGGCACTAATTAAAATCTCACAAGAATGTCATCATTTGCCTCACTGCCTATCTCCCTTTTCCTGCATGTCTTTTCTCTTAAAGAAATGTGTAAATACCGAGTCTCCTGAAGTCTTTCCCAAGGAGCACAGGCCACAGACTCATGTTTCTGTGACTCAGGGTTTTCCTGGGCACACCTTTAAGCTCTGGCTCAATAAACCTGGATTGATTGAGATTCTTGCCTCAGTCTCTCATTTGGGTTGACAATACATATGTCAGGACATTAGATTGTACTCTGTAAACATGCAAAGTTGCCAATGCGAAGTCAAATATACCACAATAAAGCTGTTAAAAGTAAATTTTTAAAATGAGATACTGATATGTAATGTTTGTTATTTTACTCACGTATTTGCCTTTTCTTTCATTTAACAGAGTTTATTGAGTGTCTGTGCCAGAGGCTAAAAGAGGAATGAGATGGTCTGCTTTTAAGTCTAGGCAGTGACAGTTCTGCTTGATATGCTTGTTGTACATGCCCATAGGAAGCTAAGAAAATAGGAAGATTAGTGTGTAGGCTGGCGTGTTGGGGAAGGCTTTTCAGAGGACCTTAATGTTGAGCTGAGTTCTGAAGGACGAGTAGGTGGTTTGGACAGTGAGGAGCGGTTAGGGGTGGGAGGCAGTGGCAGCTTTCTGTCTTCAACAAGGCCTAGGGATGAGAGAACAAGGCGCTGTGGGAGCAAAACAAATTGCAGCAGAGAGGGGAGAAGAGGAGTGTTTTGAAAAGAGGCAGGATAGGTTAAGTCGGGACGAATCAGCATGGTCCAGGAAAGCTGTGGTCAGGAATCCGGCTGTACTATTGAAGGTCTGGGGAGCTAGAGAAGGTTTTAAGCAAGGGAGAACACAGATAGCCTGCTGATGAACAGCACAGGCCAATCAAGTGGAGCAAGAGAAACCATCTTGCCCTTAGATTGGCTGGCATTACGGTTAAATGAGTGTATTTAATTAGTCTCCAAGTCCTGCTAATAGCTCATCCTTAATCATTTTCAAATGTTCCAATTCTTTCCATCCCTATTGCAGTTACCTTAGTTCTGTCTCCATTATTGTTTGCTTGGATTACCATAATATCCTCCAATGGCAGTTTTCTTGTCTTCAGTCTTGCCCCCCTTTTAACTCTGCTACCTGCAGCATAAAACATTTTTCTAAAATTCAAGTCTGATCCTCTCACCTTTAACTGAAAACCCTATCTGCTGCTCATCAACACTATCTCTGTGTTTCTAATAATGATCATCACTGTAACAGCACACTTAGCAAGCATTTACTACATGCCAGGAACTGGGCTAAACAAGATGTGCTTTTATCTTATTAAATCTTCCTAAAACATTATTATTATCATCACTATTTTACAGATGAACAAACTGATTATTAAGAAGGTTTAGTAATGTGTCCAAGATCATACAGCTAATAAGTGTAATTGAATAACTTGTTGAAAAACCAAAAAACTCTTAAAGACAAAGTTGGGTAGGGAACAGAATTTTTCACTTGCACCTGCAAGAGGAACCAATTATTAGAGAACTGGCTTTGTAAACAAAAAGGTAGGGCAGGTATTTAAAGTAAAAAAATCACAAGGATAGACAACAGCTCAAATTGTTATCAGTTCACAAGTCTGCTTGGATGTATGTGGGTCAATTTTGTTAAAATCTAGACGGTCCTTTCTATTAAGAAATTACAACGCATCAACACCAAACAACAGAAAAGAAAATCCATATATCCCTGTTTTTCATGCTTTATCTGGGACTACTGGAAGGGTAGGCCTTTTCTAGACTACGGAATCTAAGTTTCAGAAAAAAATCATTTAAACTGCAATATAAAGAATAGTCTTGGCCAGTCAAAGTGGCTGACACCTGTAATCCCAGCACTTTGGGAGGCTGAGGTGGGCGGATCACGAGGTCAAAAGTTCGACACCAGCCTGACCAACATGGTGAAACCCCATCTCTACTAAAAATACAAAAATTAGCTGGGTGTGGTGTTGTGCACCTATAATCCCAGCTACTGGGGAAGCTGAGGCAGGAGAATGGCTTGAACCCAGGAGGCAGAGGTTGCAGTGAGCCGAGATCGTGCCACTGCACTCCAGCCTGGGCGACAGAGCAAGACTTCATCTCAAAAAAGAAAAAAGAATAGTCTTAAGGAAGGCAGAATTAGAGATAGACAAGTTATAGGAACCCAGGCAAGCCATTATAATGCCAAACTAAGGCAATGGCAGGAGGGATAGAAAGAACTGGACCAGTTTTAAAACCATTATGGAACAGGAGAGGCATGCTGCAGTCCCTTCAGCCAAGTTGCAAGTTTTGAATGAGTTATCCAAACATTATTAAATGCATCTTCAGTGATGACTACCAAGCTTTTTACCAGGAGCCCTCTTGTAAAAATGTTAGGTTAGCCTGTTCGTTCTGGTTTCTTGGGCAGTGACTGTGATGTTCAAACTATTAATTGGGATAGAACACAGAAGCTGGTTAAAAACAATATTTCTTATAGAAATTGATCTTGAACATGGATCAAGGTTCACTGCTAGCAGGAGAATCGGAGAGTGTGTGGTAATGAAAAGTTATTATAGTTGAGAAAACAAGAGTTTACATCAGCAACTAATTAAGAAAAAAGCAGCTCATAAGTGGATGAATGCAGTTCATAAACACATTATATCAGTTATTACACAGGAAATCTAAGGCAGAATACTGTGAAATGCAAGGTGTATAGCTTATCAACAAGAATATAGCAAATACACCATTCAACTAAGAAGGAAATGATAAGGCTGCATCTGGGGCTGTTGATTGGAAGCACAAAGTTTCCTTTCCTTGTAGTAGTTCCTAAAGATTCCAGTTTACATGGAAAGACAGAAAGCTGTCACACCCATGGCAGGAGCGCAGAACCCAAGCGACAAATTCTAATTTTGAACAGGCAGGTGCCAGTGCATTTTTCAAACTGCAAACTAAAATGCAGAAACACGATTTTCCTATTTCTTAGTTTTGGACCATTTTCCCCCCTCTAACACGCCAGAGCAGGTGTTAATTGTTGTCAGGTGAGATGGTGAGTTAACTTTGAGTGTTGAGTTGAGGGGCTAGTGGGACGTCGGTCCAGTTGAAAGGTGGATATATGTAGATCCAGACTCGAGTGATATAGGCTGCAAATAAATTGATAGTGAATTTATGAATTATTAGAAAAGAAAGGACATTCATTATGATTTAATCGCAGTTGAATGTAGGCAGCACAAAGGGCTTATACTGTGTCTTTTTTTTTTTTAATATACGGTGTCTATTTTGCTCACCACTCTATGCCCGGTGCCTGGAAGTGCGACTGGCACATAGTAGGTGTTGCATAGTTTCAGAATGAACTTTTTAGAAATCAAAATTCTACAAACATTGCACACAGATTTAACGTTCCCTTATTTTCCAGGTGAGGTCAGGGCGCCCTTTGGTTTCGCGCTTCCGTCCCTTTAAGAAAGTGGAGGAGAAAGAAAGCGGTGCTGGGAAAAAGGGCGGGGCCGCGAGGGGCCGCCGTCCGTCCCGCCCCCTGCCGGGCTGCAGCCCTCTGCTGGAGCGTGGCTCAGTTTTGGTAGCGGGACCCCGGAAATGTAAAGCATGAGCGGGAAGAGTCGCCAGGGCGAGTGACAGGCGAGCCCTGTGCTTTACTTCCGAGGGCGGTGTCAGCAAAGCTAGGTAAGGAGACAGGGAGGACGGTGCCTGCCCCTTTAAGATCGACTCCACCCCGCCTCTGGAGGAAAATGACGCCGCTGTCTACCCGTTCTGGAACGTAACTCTTTTCATCCCGTCAGCTCTCCTTCTCATTAAGAGAAATACCAAGTGGTCACCACAGTCCCATACTTCATAACCCATGCCTCATCCGTGCTGGGAAGGGAGAGGGAAGCGCCGATCTAAATGACATGGGGTCCAAATCCCAAATAATCTCTATTTGCTCTGCGTTACCTTTAAACTGAGGCTGCGTTGTGTGATTGAAGTGACAGTGACAGCCTAGTACTGCTTAACAGAATTAGTCTAGTGGGATACCAGGCCCTGAGAGACCCCTACGATCCCAGGACACTGATGGGGGGTAACTAACACCCACTGAAAGTCTACGCTGAGTTCACAGGCTATGTATGACCTGACATGCATTTTGGCCTGCCCCGTGTTTTGATATTTGAATGAGTTGCTGATGTTTACAAGCCGAAGCTGGCCGGGCGTGGTGGTTCGCGCCTGTAATCCCAGCACTTTGGGAGGCCGAGGCAGGAGGATCGCTTCAGGTCAGGAGTTCCAGACCAGTCTGGCCAACACGGCGAAACCTCGTCTCTACTAAAAAAAAAAAAAAAAAAAATACAAAAATTAGCCGGGCGTGGTGGCACGCCCCTGTAATCCCAGGACTCAGGAGGCTGAGATAGGAGAATCGCTTGAACCTGGGAGTCGGAGGTTGCAGTGAGCCGAGATCACGGCACTGCACTCCAGCCTGGGCGACAGAGACTCTGTTTCAAAAAAAAAAAAAAAAAAAAAAAAAAAGGTGGAAGCTAATGTGTCAATATCTAGATTTTTTTGATGATTTTGAGAAATCGGAGGATCTGGCAGCATGTCCTGCCTAGCCGTTTTGAACTGTTTGAAAACAGTCTACAGCTTGCCACAGCCCTTCTGTTATTTTACAGCCAGCCTGCATCACTCATTTATGGTGTCCAGCCCCTTGTAGGGATTTGGATTTTTGACCCCTAAATACTTTAGTGGATTTAAGACCATTTAAAACATTTATGCAGAAGAGATCCGAGGTCCCCAAACAACTGGGTGTATAAGTTTTGTTTAAGTTGTTCCTCATTCTCATTTATTCTTATCCGGGTGTTTTTCTATATATATATATTTTAAACAAATCTTAGTGATCAATTGCACAGGTGTTTTTCTGTTGGAGCAAATCTTTTCAGTTTAGGCTTGTTAAAATGGAACCATCAGATACTTTTACAGAAGGAGATTTAGGAGTTGATGTTCTTTTATTACAATTAAATCCATACAGTATTTTTAAAGGAAAAAACCCGAGTCTTGATTGCATTGTTTTATGATACAACAATCTTTAATGAAATAGAGTAGTCAATATAATTTGTATTAATATATCTCTGCCCACAGACAATTATAAATTCATTAACCCCCAGAACTCTTGGCTAGACTTCATAAAGACAAAAACTGTTTGCCCTGTTAACTACTTTATCCCACCACTAGAATATAAGCTTCCTGAAGACAGAAGACTTCTGTTATTTTGTTCACAGTCACCAAGCGTGCCTACTTTGTTAAATTTATGAAAGAACTTTAAAGGTACAGTTGACCCACAGTAGAACAATATAGCAATACAAAATTACAACAATAAAAATAACACAAAAATACAGTGTAACAACTATTTATATAGCATTTATGTTGTATTAAGTATTATGAGTCATCCAGAGATGATTTAAAGTATACCACAGCATATGCCTAGTTTATATGCAAATATGACGCCATTTTATATAAGGGACTTGAGTATCCTCTGATTGTGGTATCCTGGAAGCAGGGGATACCAAAACCAATCACTTGAGGATACTGAAGGATGACTGTATGGCTGACTTCCTGTAAGAGGCATTTTCTTGAGGATTCTTTCAAAATCAAATGCTTGTATATTTGTTGTGTTAAATTACTAAAAGGATTCTGTTGTGAAAAGTATCATTAAAAAGATTGGATTTTCCCAATTGATGCACCAAAGCTTTCATCTGAAATGAACTTGCACATGTGAATCATCAGATACAGAGCTTACACTGTAATATTTTATTTTATTTTATTTTTTTTATGAGACAGAGTTTTGCTCTTGTTGCCCAGGCTGGAGTGCAATGGTGCGATCTCGGCACACTGCAACCTCCGCCTCCTGGGTTCAAGCGATTCTCAAGTAGTGGGATTACAGGTACCTGCCACCACGCCTGGCTAATTTTTTGTATTTTTAGTAGAGACAGGGTTTCACCATGATGGCCACGCTGGTCTTGAACACCTGACCTCGTGATCCACCCGCCTTGGCCTCCCAAAGTGCTGGGATTACAGGCATGAGCCACCACGCCCGGCCAATATTTTCTTATTATGTAATAGGATCTAGAAATATTGCTCTTCCTTGGAATTATCAGTATTACTTTTTTTTTTTTTCAGAGTCAGAGGTTCCGGTTGAGATCAAGTTGGGAGACACACCCTTGTTCATTCTCCTTGAGAAGCAGCCATTATCAACAGAACATTGACAGAACCTGTGTTTGGGGAAAGGACTGATGGCTTTGAGTCTAGGTTGGAAAGCACCCAGGAACCACTGTGGTCTCCTCTTGCAGGCTCTGCGAAGCAGTGGTCTTCTCTTGTTTCCCTGTGGCCATTGTCCCTGGAGAGGAGCTGGAAGCTTTTTGGACCCTGAGATAAAGGCTTTCCTGGAGGAGAACACTGAAGTCACCAGCAGTGGTAGCCTCACCCCTGAAATCCAATTGCGGCTTTTGACCCCCAGATGCAAATTCTGGTGGGAGAGAGCTGACCTGTGGCCCCACAGTGATCCTTACTGGGCAATCTACTGGCCAGGAGGCCAAGCCCTGTCTAGGTACTACCCTAATGAAACCTTTAAGGCACTACAGATCTTTGCTGTTTTCAGTTCCCTCCAACTCCAACCTCTACGAAAAACCAGAGCAATGCTGGGCGTGGTGGCTCATGCCTGTAGTCTCAGTACTTTGGGAGGCTGAGGCTGTAAGCTGTGATCCTGCCACTGCACTCTCACCTGGCCTGTCTCAAAAACAAAACAAAACAAAAGAGAAACCAGCAAAACTCAGTCTTCTTGTTTTTTTTCTTTCTTTTTTTTTTTTTTTGGTAGAGACAGGATCTTGCTATGTTGTCCAGGCTGGTCTTAAACTCCTGGTCTCCTCAACCTCCCCAAGTGCTGGTATTACAGACATAAGCCTCTGAGCCTAGCCTCAGGTTAGACATATTTTTTGTTTGCCTTGTTGCATAATTTCCCGTTGTAACCCAAGCTTATCAAGCTATTTTCCCAAGTAGCTGTCTCCCCAAGAGAAATCCTAGAGTCAGCTGTCAAGACCTTGGATAGCTGTAAGTGATCCAGAAATCTCACCTATTAGGAGGTTCATGGTTCATAGCGCATGACCATTGCAGAGTTCCTAGATGGAAGCTAAACACCCAGTCCTTCCGCTCTCCTTTAATTCAGTGAATGTCGCTCCGTAAACCTCACATTCCTTCCAGAGTTGCTTCTTTTCCCATAAAACAGGAGCTGTGAGTGAGTGGGCTGCTCAAAGTTTCCCTCTTCTGTTGGGTGCAGTGCCTGTAATCCCAGTGCTTTAGGAAGCCAGTGCAGGAGGACAGCTTGAAGTCAAGAGTTCAAGACCAGCCTAGGCAACATAGTGATACCCCTATCTCTACAAAAAAAATTTTTTTTTTTTTTTGAGATGGAGTCTCACTCTGTCACCCAGGCTGGAGTGCAGTGGTGTGATCTCGGCTCACTGCAAGCTCCGCCTCCCGGGTTCACGCCATTCTCCTGCCTCACCCTCCTGAGTAGCTGGGACTACAGGCTCGTGCCACCATGCCCGGCTAATTTTTGTATTTTTAGTAGAGACGGGGTTTCACCATGTTGATCAGGCTGGTCTCGAACTCCTGACCTCATGATCCACTCTCCTCGGCCTCCCAAAGTGCTGGGATTACAGGCGTGAGCCACCGCACCCAGCTTAATTTTGTATTTTTAGTAGAGACAGGGTTTCACCATGTTGGCCAGGCTGGTCTCGAACCCCTGACCTCAAGTGATCCACTGGCCTCAGCCTCCCAAAGTGCTGGGATTACAGGCATGAGCCACTGTGCCTGGCAGTAGCAGCTATTTAGACAGGGCATGTATACCTCTACTTTGCCATAGTGTTAACTGGTTGATGTTGTCAAGTCCCAGGTTCTTGGTGCCATGAACAAAGAATTGGACATGACACACATACAAGTAGCAAAGCAGCAAACAGTTAAGCACAATGTGATCAGCAACGGATCAGGCTGACCTGCGAGTGGTATCAGCCCCGGTTTGTTACAGTTCATGGCCTTTTATATGTTTTTTCCTCATTTGCTTAACCTTACTTGATCTTTCATAAGTTGAATTGCTCATCCTTGCCTTTCCCTCATTGTGCCTAAACCGCACTTTATTTCTCATAAGCTAATTGTGCATCCTTGCTTAACCTTATTTTATCTTTTCTGACAAAATTGCTCATCTTTACTTTTATTTCTTGTAACCAAATTGCTACTGCAAGCCCTTTCCACTTATTTTCCTTATCTTGCATGTTCCAACTTATTGCTTACTCCCTTATCTCTTACTGCTTACTGTCTTATTTAATATGTCCTGTTTCTGCTATCTTGTATGTTTTGCTTTTGGTATTGCTTCAGCTAGCCTATGTCCAACGGGGTCCCCTTCACCCCTGACTTCCTCTGCCATTCTCCTGCCTCAGTAGTACCCACTGTTCCTTATTACTCCAATCCTAAGATCAAGAGTCAGCTGAAATTTGTTATTTCAGCGTTTCCCCATCTATCTTCACTTGCTTGGTAACTATTTAGCTCCAGTCCAAATCCCTTGGTTGAATTGGACTTTGAGTTTTACCAGAGAGGTCATTATACTACATTTCAAGCGGCAGGAAAATCACTCTATGATGGAGTCAAGAGGAGACAGTGACTCTTGGATTGAGTTTACTTAATTTTAGTCTTTGTTTTAGCAGTGTTTTGTCAGTCTTAATTCCTGGTGCTTGGTAGTTTCTGGAACATACTAAGTATTCAATACTTTGTCAGCCCAAATGAGAGACTGAGGTATGAGTCTCAACCAGTCGAGGTTTGTTAAGCCCAAGAAAAATACAAGTCACAGAAAAGTTTGTGGCCTGTGCTCCTCTAAGAGGTTTTTAGGAGGCACAGTATTTATACATTTCTTTTTCTTTTTTTTTTTTGAGATGGAGTTTTGCTCTTGTTGCCCAGGCTGGAGTGCAATGGCACAATCTCGGCAGACTGCAGCCTTCCCCTCCCGGGTTCAAACGATTCTCTGCCTCAGCCTCCCGAGTAGCTGGGATTACAGGCATGTACCACCATGCCTGGCTAATTTTATATTTTTAGTAGAGACGGGGTTTCACCCTGTTGGCCAGGCTGGTCTCGAACTCCTGACCTCAGGTGATCCACCCACCTTGCCTCCTAAAGTGCTGGGATTACAGGCGTGAGCCACCACGCCTGGCCATTTATACATTTCTTTTCTATGTTTTTTGAGACAGAGTCTTACTCTGTCACCCAGGCTGGAGTGCAATGGCTTGCTCTCTACTCACTGCAACCTCTGCCTCCTGGGTTCAGGCAATTCTGCCTCAGCCTCCCGAGTAGCTGGGATTACAGGCGCCCACCACCACACCTGGCTAATTTTTGTATTTTTAGTAGAGATGGGATTTCACCATGTTGGCCAGGCTGGTCTCGAACTCCTGACCTCAGGTGATCCACCTGCTCAGCCTCCCAAAGTGCTGGGATTACAGGCGTGAGCCACTGCGCCTGGCTATAAATTTCTTTAAAGAGGAAATGGCATGTAGGAAATGGTGGGATAGGCAGTGAGGCAAATTATTACATCCTTGTGAGATTTTAGTCAGTGCCCAGTAAATCTATGCTCTACATAAGGTGAACATTCGAAAATAGGGAGTAAAGAAGAGTTAATTATGTAGATGTCTTAGGGTGGGTGAAGGAATGATTGCTGTCATCCTGTTTTTTTTTTTTTTCTTGAGACAGGGTCCCACTTTGTCACCCAGGCTGGAGTGCAGTGGCACAATCATTGCTCACTGCAGCCTTGACCTCCTGGGTGCAAGTGATCTTCCCACCTCAGCCTCCCAAGTAGCTGTGACTACAGGCATGTACCACCATAAGCAACTAATTTTTGTACTTTCTGTAGAGACAGGGTCTCACTGTGTTGCTCAGGCTGGTCTCAAACTCCTGGGCTCAAGTGATCCTCCTCACTTCAGCCTCCCAAAGTGTTGAGATTACAGGTGTGAGCCACTGCACCTAGCCTCGTCCTGTTTAGACAGGGCATGTACCCAGTAAGCTAAGCTTGTAATGGACATTGTTAGTATGAAATTTAACACTTTAGTTTTGTGGACAAGCAGTTAGACTTAGGTAGCAGACCTAAAGTTACAGTTGCTATGTTCTTGTTTATGGGAGGAGATACATCTCAAAAGGTTTAGGGGTCTGCAAAGAATTTATGAGCAATTTGTGATCTCCAGTCATCTGGAGGCCCCTGAAACCTTTTCCTTTTGTAGGGGTCTGGCTAATGAATAGCGCTTTGACACAAGGTTGTGAAGTAACAGCTATCTATTCACGAGAAAAGGACAGTGTTCCCTAACTCGGCCTCCAGGCTTAACTTTCCTTTTGACATATTGAGTTTTGCGGGTCTTGAGACTTTTTTTTTTTTTTTTTTTGAGACGGCGTCTTGCTCTGTCGCCCAGGCTGGAGTGCAGTGGCGCAGTCCTGCTCACTGCAAGCTCTGCCTCCCAGGTTCACACCATTCTCCTGCCTCAGCCCCCCAAGTAGCTGGGACTATAGGTGCCCGCCACCATGCCCAGCTAATTTTTTCGTACTTTTAGTAGAGATGGTGTTTCACCGTGTTAGCCAGGATGGTCTCGATCTCCTGACCTCGTGATCCACCCGTCTCGGCCTTCCAAAGTGCTGGGATTACAGGCATGAGTCATCGCGCCCGGCCTGAGACTTTTTATTTTCCTTTACCGCTTTTTTTTTTTTTCAAACAGTCTTGCTGTGTCACCCAGGCTGGAGTGCGGTGGTGCAATCTTGGCTCACTGCAACCTCTGCTTCCCGGGTTCAAGCAATTCTCCTGCCTCAGCCTCCTAAGTAGCTGAGATTACAGGCACCCACCACCATCCCTGGCTAATTTTTGTATTTTTTATTTTTATTTTTTAATTTTTTGAGATGGAGTCTTGCTCTGTTGCCCAGGCTGGAGCACAGTGGCATAATCTCAGCTCACTGCAACCTCCGCCTCCTGGGTTCAAGTGATTCTCCTGCCTCAGCCTCCTGAGTAGCTGGGACTGTACGCACACGCCACCATGCCCAGCTAACTTTTGGATTTTTAGTAGAGATGGGGTTTTGCCAGATTGGCCAGGCTGGTCTTGAATTCCTGGCCTCAAGTGATCCGCCTACCTTGGTCTCCCAAAGTGCTGGGATTATAGGCATGAGCCACCGTGCCCAGCCTACAACTTTTTTTTGAAAAAAATTGACTTGAATAGCATAATCAGTCAGTTGTGTGGTACTGTGCTTCACACCTGCTGAAGAGAAAGACCAAATGACTAGGTCCTTTCTTCTGCCACCTCTGCCCAGCTCTGGAGATGGACTTTTTGTGTCACTCTAGTGGGACCAAACTTGCCAAGGTTGGACCAAGTTCTTCTGCTACGTTTCACTATTTCTTTTGTCCAGTCAACCTAAAGACATCTCTTTTCTTTCTTTTCCTTTTCTTTTCTTTTTTCTTTTTTTGGATACCTCTTATTTGCTGAGACCAGCTCGGTTGGGGAGACCCTAACCCAGTGGCGCTAGAGGAATTAAAGACACACACACAGAAATGTAGAGGTGTGAAGTGGGAAATCAGGGGTCTCACAGCCTTCAGACCTGAGAGCCCCGAACAGAGATTTACCCACGTATTTATTAACAGCAAGCTAGTCATTAGCATTGTTTCTATAGATATTAGATTAACTAAAAGTATCCCTTATGGGAAATGAAGGGATGGGCTGAAATAAAGGGATGGGTTGGGTTAGTTATCTGCAGCAGGAGCATGTCCTTAAGGCACAGATCGCTCATGCTATTGTTTGTGGTTTAAGAACGCCTTTAAGCAGTTCTCTGCCCTGGGCAGGCCAGGTGCTCCTTGCCCTCATTCCGGTAAACCCACAACCTTCCAGCGTGGGCGTTATGGCCATCGTGAACATGTCACAGTGCTGCAGAGATTTTGTTTATGGCCAGTTTTGGGGCCAGTTTATGGCCAGATTTTGGGGGGCCTGTTCCTAACATTTATTTTTCCTCATCTCTCTGAGACATGTTTCTCCTTTCTTTTTAATTTAGGTATCTTTTGGATAATCCTGATGTTGTCAGAGGAAAATCTGTATTAGATCTTGGGAGTGGATGCGGAGCTACAGCTATTGCTGCTAAGATGAGTGGGGCATCAAGGATCTTGGCCAATGACGTAGACCCTAGTAAGGATTCATATTTTAAAATATTTAAGGCTCATCTTTTTTTTTTTTCTCCGGGATAAATATGTACATGTGCTCAGTGTGGTAGCTTATCATTATATGTATTTTGTGATCGGACATTGTGAATCTCTGTGCACTGGGACATTATCTGTAGGAATCCCCTGAGGTCTGAGTAGATGGTGCATTTTTCCCAAGAGGATCTGTGTCTGCCAGACATCCCAGAGGGAGCACTTATGTTAATTTATGGGCTAGGAATTTCTTGAAATATGTAAATAGTGTTTATTTGACCCAAAACCCAAGTGAGTATTGGCCTGTCTTTGAGGGTTATTTTTATTCCATTAGAACCCAGGCTGAGACAGGTAAGTTTTTATTTGATCTGATTTTCTTCTGGTCTACCCTTTCACTGAGAATATAGTCCTTGAAAACCTTTATTTTATTTTATTTATTTATTTATTTTGAGACAGAGTCTCCCTCTGTCATCCAGGCTGGAGTGCAGTGGCACAGTGTCAGCTCACTGCAAGCTCTGCCTCCTGGGTTCACACCATTCTCCTGCCTCAGCCTCCCGAGTAGCTGGGACTATAGGTGCCTGCCACCATGCCTGGCTAATTTTTTTTTTGTTTGTATTTTTAGTAGAGATGGGGTTTCACTGTGTTAGTCAGGATGGTCTCAATCTCCTGACCTTGTGATCTGCCCGTCTTGGCCTCCCAAAGTGCTAGGATTACAGGCATGAGCCACCACGCCTGGCTGAAAACCTTTATTTTATAAAGGAGCCTCAGTTCTTTTTTTTTTTTTTTTTTTGGATACGGAGTCTCACTCTGTTGCCCAGGCTGGAGTGCAGTGGCACGGTCTAGGCTCACTGCAACTTCCACCTCCTGGGTTCAAGTGATTCTCCTGCCTCAGCCTCCCGAGTAGCTTGGATTACAGGCATGCACTACCACGCCCAGCTAATTTTTGTATTTTTATTAGAGACAGGGTTTTACCATATTGGCCAGGCTGGTCTTGAACTCCTGACCTCAGGTGATCCACCCGCCTCGGCCTCCCAAAGTGCTGGGATTACAGGTGTGAGCCACTGCGCCCAGCCAAGGGGTCTCAGTTCTAATTTATTACCATGCTGAATCAAGCCCAAGTCTTGTTTCCCTGTCCACAGTAAAAAACCAAAATCTTTTGGTTAATGAAATCAGCAAATATTTGTAAAAGTCCCAGCATTTCTAGGTGTTTTGAATTGTTTGTTTTCGAGATATCCAGTCATGTATTTGGAAATTGTGGTATAACTTATATTGGGATAACCTTTACACTTCTTTACTTTAAAAAACAACTTTCATCAAAAAGGAAGAAAAATATATTGTTAGCAGATCTTCTAAATTATTTAATCAACATGGAATTATAACAGCCTAGCATATACCAATTCATTTTGTGCTTTTTTTTTTTTTTTAAGTTGCAGGAATGGCTATTACACTAAATTGTGAATTGAACAGACTGAATCCTTTTCCTATTTTAATCCAAAACATTTTGAATTTGGAACAAGATAAGTGGGACCTTGTTGTTCTTGGCGATATGTTTTATGATGAAGACCTTGCAGATAGTCTTCATCAGTGGCTGAAGAAGTGCTTTTGGACCTATAGAACTCGAGTACTGATTGGTGACCCTGGGCGGCCCCAGTTCAGTGGACACAGCATTCAGCATCACCTGCACAAAGTGGTAGAATATTCACTTTTGGAGCCTACTAGGCAGGAAAACAGTGGACTGACAACAAGCACAGTGTGGGATTTTCAGCCTTGAGTTGTCAAAGTGCTTCCAAGTATGAATATAGTAATATTTGGATCTGACTCTAAAAGTTTTCTGTATAGGAGATACTCTCCAGTTTAATGAATGTAATTCTTGTTAAATGGAAAATCTTGTTTTTAAAATATGAAGGTTTAGAATTTTGTTTACTTTTGTCATGTAACTGGTTCTGTATTTCTCTGCATGCCAATTATACACATCTCTATCTGCATTTTTTTTTCTATTTTAACCGCTGAAGGAATATGATTATACAATGCCATACTCAATGGTGGCAGCATTTAATTTAAGTAGTGGAGAAGAATTAAACATTATAGCTGGATCTGTTTCTGTAGTTGAGGACAATTGTGATGTAACTTTGAATTAAACAAAACAAAACATAGAAGAAGACTATATATATTTTTTCTTTTTTTAGAGACAGTCTCACTTTGCTCCCAGGCTGGAATGCAGTGGCTATTCAGAGGCTTAATCATTGGGCACTGCAGCCTCGAACTCTGGGCTTTTTTTTTTTTTTTTGAGATGGAGTCTCAGCTCTGTCGTCCAGGCTGGAGTGCAGTGGCTCATATCTCAGCTCACTGTAGCCTCCACCTCCCCCGTTCAAGCGATTGTCCTGTCTCAGCCTCCGGAGTAGCTGGGATTTTAGGCGTGCACCACCATGCCTGGCTAATTTTTGTGTTTTTAGTAGAGACGGGGTTTTGCCATGTTGGCCAGGCTGGTCTCAAACTCCTGACCTCAGGTGATCCACCTGCCTTGGCCTCCCAAAGTGCTAGGATTACAGGTGTGAGCCACCACACCAGCCTGACAATGTTTTTTACTTCTATCACTTCCTTTTGATTTTTTCTCATAGCTTCTATCTCTGCTTACGTCACCCATCATTCTTGCGTGTTGTATGCTTTTCGCATTAGAGCCCTTTGCATGTTGATCAGTTATTTTAAATTTATGATCTGGTAATTCTAAAATGTCTGCCATATCTGAGTCTGGTTCTGATGCTTGTTTTGTCTTTTCAGACTGTTTTTTTGTCTTTTACCATGCCTTGTAATTTTTTGTTGATAGGTAGACATGATGTATTGGATAAATAAACAAGTAAACTAAGGTAGCATGAGGTTTTAAAATCTGGGTAGGGCTACTGTTTGCTGTAGTGTAGATATTACAGGCTAAATTTTCCTCTAGTGTCCTTGCTATTATCTCCTCTGTTATCTTTGAGTTTCCCTAGAGATTCCTTCTTATATAGAGTCTGAAACTTGCAGTTTTTTTCACCTGTAATTCCCTGTTATTATACAGTAGCCTAATTGATGTGATAAGGTATGGGAGAAGGTATGTTCTATAGCCCTGTGATTAAGTCTCAGTCAGTTAAGTCAGCCTGTGCCCCTGCTGTGACCTTCACAAGTGCTTTCAGCTTTTCTTTTGTCCCTTTGGTGAGACAGGAAGGCTAGAGGCGGCTGGAGTTGGGTGCTTCCTTTCCCCCAGGTCAATGAGGCTCTGGTAAAATAGTTTCCCTTGAGAACTGGCTTTTGTTAAGGATAATTGAATGCTTGGGCATATTTCAAAATGGTTATTTTCCCCATCCTCATACCAGAAGAGGGGAATTTTCTCTGATCCTCACCCTGAAAACCTGGTAGGTATCCTGGAGGTAAAACTATGAAAGTGTGGTGTCTCCCCTAGGAGTGGGTCCCCTAGAGTTTGTTTGTTTTAATTTAACAAAGTTTAATTGAGCAAAGAACAATCTGTGAATTGGGCAGCTCCTAAAAGCAGAATAGGTTCAGAGTGACTACAGGGTTGCCACATCTGGTTAGATAACGTTTATGGACAGATTCCTGGAGCTTTTGATTCTTTTTTTTTTTTTTTTTTGAGACAGTTTAACTCTTATTGCCCAGGCTGGAGTGCAATAGCGCGATCTTGGCTCACTGCAACCTCCGCCTCCTGGGTTAAAGTGATTCTCCTGCCTCAGCCTCCCGAGTAGCTGGGATTACAGGCATGCACCACCACACCCAGCTGGGATTACAGGCATGCACCACCATGCCCAGCTAATTTTTGTATTTTTAGTAAAGACAGGGCTTCGCCATGTTGGCCAGGCTGGTCTCGAACTCCTGACCTCAGGTGATCCACCCACCTCAGCCTCTCAAAGTGCTGGGATTACAGGTGTGAGCCACCGTGCCAGGCTGGAGCTTTTGATTCTTAAGTCCATCCACATGGAGCCTCCAGCAACTCAGGAATTACAGCATAAATGTTCCTACTGGTACTGGCTCCAGCAACAGGCTTCTGCTCCCTGTAAGCTATGGTTCTTTGTATTTAAGTTTCTAATTTGTAAGGCATTTTCTCTTTAACCTTAATTCTCTAATGGATCTAAGTGTTGTTGATTTTTCAGTTTATTGAGCTTTTTTCTTATTGTGAGAATGGGAATGATGACTTCCAATCTCTTTATATTAGAAAATATAAATCAGACTAGAGACTGGAAATTTTTGTTGTTGTTGTTGGGTTTTTTGTTTTGTTTTGTTTTTAGACAGGTCTCGCTCTCTCATCCAGGCTGGAGTTCAGCGATGCGACCGTGCTCACTGCAGCCTTGACTTTCTAGGCTCAGGTAATCCTCCCACTTCAGCATCCTTAGTAGCTAGGACTGTAGGCATGCACCACCATGATGCCTGGCTAGTTTTTTTATTTTGTATTTTTTGTAGACATGGAGTCTTGCTACATTGGCCAGGCTGGGTATTACTGGGTATTTCTTTCTTTCTTCCTTTATTTCTTTCCATATTTACTTATTCAATGAATATTTGAGTGCTTATTATATATCAGGCACTGTTCTAGGCACTGGGGATATGGGGATACAGCAATGAAAAAAAAAGATAAATATTTTGTCCTTATGAAATTTGTATTCTAGAGTAGGGAGACATAACAAACAAATGAGAACAGGCATCAGATGGTGATAGGTAGTAAGGAGAAAAAGAAGTAAGGGTGATTGATAGGGAATACTGGGTACTGGATGGGGTACAGATATTTTAAACAGAGTGGTGAGAAATAGTTGATACAACTAGCAACATAAAAAGGAGAAAGATCAAACTGCAAACTGTTTTAGGAAGATAAATCCTTCATAGACCCAAAGAAGCTCACAATTTAGATGTTGAAACTAGTTTCTGCAAAAAGGGGAAAATGTGATTGACTTGGTTAAATATTCAGTATTAAATTTTATTGAATTTGTCTTTAGAAAAATTTCACAGATAGAACAGGCCTTACCCATTTTGCACATATATACATATGCACCACCTTTGCAGTGGCAACATATATATCCACACTATAAACATACCACATTTATAAATCTTGTAAGGACAAGAAATGGAGTTGAATAAGTACCCCCCAACATATACAAGAAAGTTAGCATACTTACCCCATTTTTCACTACATCAGAGGCAAAATAAGAAATCTTTTAAGAAAATCTCAAGACAGGCTCATGGCAAAATGAATACACTAAATTTGGGGGTTGGTTGAAGCATGGTATGTGTCAGGTAATTTTGTGATTACCAAAAAGTTTTCACTTGAAAACTAAGACCTTTGCTGTTTATTTCACAATGTGAAATCAATAAACCTGAGGATACAAGTCTCTGTAGTGATATTCTGTATTTACTCATTTTTACACATTTTTGAATGCAATTTTGATAAGGAAGGAAAGCTTACAGATGAATAAAATGTAATTGGGAAGAGTAGCCATAAAAATCAATGAAATAAGTGGCTGGGCAAAACCCTCTGTAATACTAATACGCTGAATGGCTAATAAGTCACTTCATTTCGGTGAAACAAATACCTAAATTCTTTGAAGAATTAACAGGCTTGATGTTCAGGTCTGCTTTTGGCAAATGGGCATTTAAATACTCCAAGAAGGCAAGAGCCAGAAAATAGGAAGGTAACTATGCTTTTAGAAATATGTTTACTTAGATTCTCCCAAGGTTTATACTTACAGGTAAACTTAGAACAATAGCTCAAATACCTACATGGGAGAAGGAAATCTCAAGGGAAAACAGTTAATTTTAAAGTTATTTAAGAAACAGAATCCAACACCATGATCAGAGTTCATGCTAGGATTATCATTTCAAAAATAATGACTCATCCAACAGATATAGAATAATAGCACTATTAAGATGTTTTAAGAGTAAAGCACAAACCATGTATATACCAAGACTTAGCTCATTCTCTGAGAGTTATAACTTAAGACAATAAAATAATTAAAAATAGTGTTAACATTAAGTAGAATGCAAATCTCTATAGATGGTTTCCTGGGGAAGTAGTTTTGATAAGCTTTCCTAGCATTGATCATCTTCAAAAAAGCATCAATAAACAGTCCATGTCACTTGCTTTAGTTTGTTTGGGCCTACTAATTGCTCCAACACTTCTCGGGAATGATCTATAAAAGAAAACAATGACAATATATTACTTGACAAAAAATGTTTAATGTTTCCTCATGTCTAACTGGAGGTGATGTTAATTATTATACAGTTATTTAAAGGATTAAAGGAAGTGATCTATAAAGCACAATATACAACTAACTAATAATTAATTAATGGTAGCCCTCACTATTATTAGGTGTAGTGCACCTATCATGGTATTACTTGTTTAAAAAAAAAACAGGCATTTGTTGTTTTCTCTGTAATTTCATCATAATTCCACCAACCAGAGTAATGGTCTAATTTCACCATTAACCTGTGTTAATGGTTAATAACTTTTTTCAGGATCTTAGCCGGAAATAGATGATTCACTAAAGTGGGGTGACTGAACAGCATTTAATGAAGGGAATATTTACCAAAAAAGTAGGATTAAAGAAAGCCAATAGGTACGGTAAACCACCTTGGGAAGCTGCAACACACCCAAAGGGTTAGAGGAGGTAGTAGTCACCAGAACTTGACAAGTTGACCTGTAGTTGAACATTTTTCCATGTCTGTATAATACTATTATAAAGCATGATTTTAAATAGATAACCATTATATAAATACACTGTAATTTAACCAATCTATATTATTGGACATTTAGATGTTTTCAGTTTTTCACAATGTACAGTCGTGATTTTGATATGGTTTCCATCCTAGTTTTAGGATGTCTTTGAAAAATCTGAATTAAAGCAAAAATACTGATAAAATTTTGTTAGTTTAAATATTACTCATAAGTTTAATAAACTTGTTTCCATAGATACAACCTATGTTTTATGTACAACCTATCTCTAACCCAGTCTTGGAAATCCTGTAATTTGGTGGTTCCTAGACAGATTTCACAGACCAGTAGAAAAAAAAAAAAAAAAGATGGGCCCAACATATACGGTGACAAAATTTTATTTTAAGTTAGACAAAATTAAGCAAAAATACCAAGGTTTATTGCCAGCAAGAGAACCAGAGAGTGTATAGAAATGAAAAGTTATTATCATTGGGAAAACAAAGGTTTACGATTTTTTAAAAAAAGCAGCTAGTAAGATAAATGCAGTTTTATTCATGGTCATAAAAATATTATTGGTTATTGTAGAGGAAATCTCAATCAAAGATAGGTTCAAATTATGTTGAAAGTAAAAGAATGGACAAAGACATACGATTTAAATGGCAACCATGACAAAGCTGGGTGGCTATAGAAGAAGGGGGAAACACTTTCCAACTCTTTCTGTGAGGCCAGTGTTACCCTGATACCAAAGCCAGACAAAGACATCACATAAAAAGAAAACTGCAGACAAGGATCTTTTATTAATGTAGACTAAAAGATGCTCAACAAAACACCAGCACACCAAATACAGCCACTAGAAGAAAGGATTACATACCATGACCAACTGAGATTTATCATAGGAATGCAAGGTTAGTTTAACATCTGAAAATCAATTAGTATAATATACTGTGTTAATGTCCTATTGCTGCTGTAACAAATTACCACAAATTTAGTGGCTTAAAGCAACAAATTTGTTATTGTACAGTTTTGAAGGTCAGAATTCCAAAATGGGTCTCATTGGGCTAAAATCAGGTGTGGGCAGGTCTGCATTACTTTTTAGAGGAAAGTCTTATCTTTTTTTGGAGGCTCTACAGGAGAATCTACTTCCTTTACTTTTCTAGCTTCTAGAAACTACCACACCTTCCTGCTTATTTAAAGTGAACAACATTGGGCTGGGTGCGGTGGCTCATGCCTGCAATCCCACCACTTTGGGAGGCTGAGGCGGGCAGATCGTGAGGTCAGGAGTTTGAGACCAGGCTGGCCAACATAGTGAAACCCCCATCTCTACTAAAAATACAAAAATTAGCTGAGCATTGTGGCATGCGCCTGTAGTCCCAGCTACTTGGGAGACTGAGGTAGGAGAATTGCTTGAACCAGGGAGGTGGAGGTTGCAGTGAGCCGAGACCATGCCATTGTACTCTTGCCTGGGTGACAGAGTGAGACTCCGTCTCAAAAAAAAAAAAAAAGTGGGCATCATTGGGCACAGTCCTTCTCAAGCTGCCATCTCTATGGTCCTCTCTCCTTCTACTTTCAAGGACCCTTGTGATTATTTTGGGCCTACATAGATAATCCAGGATGATCTCCCTACTTAAAAATCAACTGATTAGCAACTTTAATTCCATTGGCAACCTTATGTAACATAACATACTCACATTTTGGGCATTAGAACATGGATATCATGGGGTGGGTGAGAGCATTATTCAGCTTACCACCTACACCATTCTAATAGAACAAAGAACTAAAACCACATGATCATCTTAATAGACAAAGAAACACCATTTGGCTGGGTGTGGTGGCTCATGCCTGTAATCCCAGCACTTTGGGAGGCCGAGGAGGGCGGATCACCTGAGGTCAAGAGTTCAAGACCAGCTTGGCTAAGATGGGAAAACCCTGTCTCTACTAAAAATACAAAACAAAAATTAGCCACGCATGGTGGTGGGTGCTTGTAATCCCAGCTACTCAGGAGACCGAGGCAGGGGAATCGCTTGAATCCAGGAGGCAGAGATTGCAGTGAGCTGAGATGGTGCCACTGCACTTCAGCCTGGGCAACACAGCAAGACTCAGTGTCAAAAAAAAAAAAAAAGAAACACCAGTTGACAAGAACCAATGCTCATTCAACCAACTAGGAATAGAAGATAACTTCCTCAACCTGATAAAGGGCATCTATGAAAAACCCATAGCTGGCAGGATGCAGTGGCTCATGCCTGTAATCCCAGCATTTTGGGAGGCCAAGGCGGGAGGATCACTTGAGCCCAGGAGTTCAAGACCAGCCTGGGAAATATAGTGAGACCCTGTCTCTGCAAAAGAAATTTAAAAATTAGCTGAGTGTGGTGGCACATGCCTGTAGTCCCAATTACTTGGGAGGCTGAGGTAGGAGGATCCACTTGAGTCTGGGAGGCAGAGGTTGCAGTGAGTGTGTTCACACCACTGCACTCCAGCCTGAGCAACAGAGCAAGACCCTGTCTCAAAAACAAACAAGAAAAACCTATAGCTAATAGTGAAAAATTAAATGTTTTCTCCCTAGGATCAAGACAAGGATATCCACACTTTTTTTTTTTGAGACAGAGTCTCACTCTTTGCCCAGGCTGGAGTTCAATGATGTGATCTCGGCTCACTGCAACCCTGGCTTCCGGGTTCAAGTGATTCTCCTGTCTCAGCCTCCCGAGCAGCTGGGATTACAGGCGCCCGCAACCACGCCCAGCTAATTTTTTGTATTTTTAGTGGAGACGGGGTTTAACCATGCTGGCCAGGCTGGTCTCGAACTCCTGACCTCAGCAGTTTGAGACCTGATCCACCCGCCCTGGCCTCCCAAAGTGCTGGGATTACAGGCGTGAGCCACCGTTACCCGCCAGGATGTCTACTCTTGCCATTTCTATCCAACATTGTACCAGAGGTTCTAGCCACGGAAATTAGGCAAGAAAAAGAAAAGGCATTCAGGTTAGAAGGAAGAAGTAAAACTATCTATTTGTAGATGTTATATCGTGTATACAATATCCCAAGGAATTCACTAAAAAAATAGAATAAATGAGTTCAGCAAGGTACAAGAACAATATATAAAAATCAAATGTATTTCTGTACATCAACAATGAATAATCCAAAAATGAACTAGAAAATAACTCCGTTTATGTTACCATCAAAAAGAATAGAATACTTAGGAATAAATCAAATGAAAGTGAAAAACTTATACTCTGAAAACTATTAAGACATTATTGAAAGAAATTAAAGACCTAAATAAACAAAGAAATTCAAACCAGAAGACTTAATATTATTAAGATAGCAATATTTCCCAAATTACCTACAGATTCAATGAAATTCATATCAAAATACAAGCTGGCTTTTTATTTTTTGCAGAAATCAATAAGATGGGGCCTGGTAAGGTGGCTAACACCTGTAATCTCAGCACTTTGGGAGGCCAAGGCAGGTTGATCGCTTGAGTTCAGGAGTTTCAGACCAGCCTGGGCAACATGGTGAAACCCCGTCTCTACTAAAAATACAAAAATTAGCCAGAATTTGGCCCCCCCCAGCTAATTTTTTTGTATTTTTAGTAGAGATGGGGTTTCACCGTGTTAGCCAGGATGGTCTCGATCTCCCGACCTCGTGATCTGCCCGCCTTGGCCTTCCAAAGTGCTGGGATTACAGCTGTGAGCCACCACGCCTGGCCAACACTTCCCAATTTCATTTTAGCTGGTGTGTCTACAATCATTTTGGCATTTTTCCAAGTTGTGAATATGTTATCAAACATATATAAATATTTGTCTTCTGTCTACATTTGTCACTCTTCTGTTTTGAATTCACTATTGCACATTATAGGAAGATGCTTTTCCCTCCAATAGTAAGCATGTAACATTTTTATGTAATTAAAAATTTTTGATGCCAGATGGCAATATTATATTACAGTCTCCTTAGGCAGCTTCTTCCCATGAAGATAGAGTATTTAGGACTGTGGGTTTAAATAAGAATATTCAATGCCTTTATTATGCTACAGGAAAAACTATGGGGTCGCTAAGTATTTCATAATCTCTTGGCAGAACATTTTATAGAAACACATACTCTCTTGGCTGGGCGCGGTGGCTCACACCTGTAATCCCAGCACTTTGGAAGGACGAGACGGGCGGATCACGAGGTCAGGAGATCGAGACCATCCTGGCTAACATGGTGAAACCCCGTCTCCACTAAAAATACAAAAAAATTAGCTGGGCGTAGTGGCGTGCACCTGTAGTCCCAGCTACTTGGGAGGCTGAGGCAGGAGAATGGCGTGAACCTGGGAGGCGGAGCTTGCAGTGAGCCGAGATCGCGCCACTGCACTCCAGCCTGGGTGACTGAGTGAGACTCCATCTCAAAAAAAAAAAAAAAAAAAAAAAGAAACACAGACTCTCCAGACTGAAAAAGGGCTAACGGGTCATTTATGCTAATCACCCGACTGATGCTTGATGTCACCTTCCTATTTGTTTCCCTATCCTAGTAACAGTTAAGCCACTTTACACTAAAGGCTCAGGAAGGAATTATAGATTGTGGTTCAGATGACTTAGGTTTTACTTCCAGTTCTATCAACTATTTCTAAGATGTGGGGCAAGCCACTTAAATCAATTGTATCTCTGTTCCTTTATCTTTAAAATGAGGGAGTTGTATAGATGACCTTGTTGGGGATCAGAAAAGGATTCCCCAAAGTATGGCACTTTGGAATGCTGAGTACTTTGAACTAAAGGACATAGGAAGGCCTCAGAATCCACCTCAGAACCAAGGTCTCTGACCTTCTGCTGCCCTCCTATCTCTTACCCTTCATTCTCCGCAAGTGAGTCACAGAAACCAGGATTCCTCTTCCCCAAAGTGGGTCACAGAAACTAGAACCCTTTTCCCCAAAGGAAGACATAAAACCTACAAATATTACTCTAAACTTCCCCAGCCTTTCTGCCTAGGAGCTGGCCATAAAGAAATTCTCTGATGTACCCTTGTCAGATAGGAGATTATAAGGCCCTCATTCCAAAGTGGCCCCGCCCTATACCCTGGAAAAAGGAATGTCACACAGAAAGGCCAAGAAGAATCTGAACAAACAGGCCTTGCTGGGTTTCTCCAATCTTACTGTTAGTTCATTCTCTTTTCCAGTCACATCTCTACATGGCTGTCCATGCTTCATAAGCAGTTTTCCCTGGGTGTTTGGCTCTTCATTTTTGAAGTCTCCTATAAATCTCTATAATCTCTGACCAAATAACCCGTTACGCCTTTCTCTTATTAACCTCCCTTTTCCTATAGGACTGTCAGCCTTGATCCTTATGATGGGTGAGGAAAGGTATACCTTTCTGCCTCCCAACCTCTAAGGAACTGTTGACCACCTCTGTAAAAATCTATGACAATATAGATGGAGAGCATTTTTTGAAAGATTCATGGCAAGAGCACTTGGAACACCAAGAATAAGAAGAAACTATGGGAAACACAAACTTTTTTTTTTTTTTTTATGTTGAGACGGAGTCTCACTCTGTTGCCTAGGCTGGAGTGCAATGGTGTCATCTCAGCTCACTGCAACCTCCGTCTCCTGGGTTCAAGTGATTCTCCTGCCTCAGTCTCCCGAGTAGCTGGGACTACAGGTGCCCACCACCACACCCGGCTAATTTTTGTATTTTTAGTAGAGACGGGGTTTCACCATATTGGCCAGGCTGGTCTCGAACTCCTGACCTTGTGATCTGCCCACCTCCGCCTCCCTCCGCCTCCCAGGTTCAAGCAATTCTCCTACCTCAGCCTCCTGAATAGCTGGGATTAAAGGTGTGTGCCACCATGCCTGGCTAATTTTTTTTGTATTTTTTTAGTAGAGATAGGGTTTCACCATGTTGGCCAGGCTGGTCTTGAACTCCTGACCTCAGGTGATCCACCTGCCTTGGCCTCCCAAAGTGCTGGGATTACAGGCGTGAGCCACTGCGCCCGACTGAAAAATACAAACTTTTAACAAAGTATTTTTTTCAAATGTTCAAGGAAAATGTAATTTAGACATTTTTATAGAACACACAGTGAAAAAAGTATGGCTGAACACATTTCTACAAATAATGATCAAAGTCCTAATGTTTCAGTACAGTGATCTGGCAAAAATAAACATGTCATGCAGGATGAGTAATGAATGAATGAATGAATGGATAATGAGGAAACAATAATATAGAATTAAGAAAAATATGAAATAAAAAAATGAGTTATCCTTTAAGCAAGGAATCAGCTTTAATTAAAGGGAAACCCTGAAGCAAACCACTTGAGTCTTAAAATACTGTTTTGGCTGGGCATGGCAGCTCACGCCTGTCATCCCAGCACTGTGGGAAGCCAAGGTGGGTAGATCTCTTGTGCCCAAGAGTTCGAGACCAGTCTGACCAACATGGCTCTTTTTATAAATAAATAAATAAATAAATAAATAAATAAATAAATAAATAAATAAATAAAAATTTAAAATACTGTTCTGGCTCTTTGTGGTAAATCTTGACATCTATATTATCCAGAATCTAAGTAAAGAACTTGCTGGCTGGGTGCGGTGGCTCACACCTGTAATCCCAGCACTTTGGGAGGCCAAGGCAGGTGGATCACCTGAGGTCAGGAGTTCAAGACCAGCCTGGCCAACATGGTGAAACCCTATCTCTACTAAAAAAAACAAAAAAAATTAGCCAGGCATGGTGGCACACACCTTTAATCCCAGCTATTCAGGAGGCTGAGGTAGGAGAATTGCTTGAACCTGGGAGGCGGAGGTTGCAGTAAACTGAGATGGTGCCACTGCACTCCAGCCTGGGCGACAGAGTGAGACTCCATCTCAAAAAAAAGAACTTGCCTTTAAATCAGGTTGAAACAAATCCTCAGATAAGATTAAAATTCAAGTCGACTAAATTGAAAGCGGCAGATTTCCTGTTGGATTCTCCTGCCTCTCAGGGTAAAACATAAGGACTCTCTAACTGCTTTATTGCCCTTCTAAAATCCTCCATGTATTTGAATACTGTGAAACATGCTTAGATAATTATGAGAAATGGCAATGCATGTCTGTTGTAGGAAATTAGCAAAGGTATGTAAGTTGAACTTACTGATAATCATTGAAGACCTAATTAAAATGCTTTAGTAAGTTTTAGGACAGGCTCGGTGGCTCACGCCTGTAATCTCAGTATTTTGGGAGGCCGAGGTGGGCAGATCACCTGAGGTCAGGAGTTCAAGACTAGGCTGGCCAAATGGTGAAACTCTGTCTCTACTAAAAATACAAAAAATTAGCCAGGCGTGGTGGCACCCGCTTGTGATCCCAACTTAGGAGGCTGAGACAGGAGAATCCAGGTTGCACTGAGCCAAGATCACGCCACTACACTCCAGCCTGGGCAACAAAGAGTGAAACTCCGTCTCAAAAAAAAAAAAGATTTAGTAAGTTTAAAAATTGTTTTCATGTTGTTATAACATCTATAAAACTATAATTTTCTTTTCTTTTTTTTTTTTTTTGAGATGGAGTTTTGCTCTTTGTTGCCCAGGCTAGAGTGTAGTGGTGTGATCTTGGCTCACTGCAACCTCTGCCTCCCGGGTTCAAGCAATTCTCCTGTCTCAGCCTCCCAAGTAGCTGGAATTACAGGCGCCCGTCACCACGCCTGACTAATTTCTGTATTTTTAGTAGAGATGGGGTTTCACCATGTTGGCCAGGCTGGTCTCAAACTCCTGACCTCAGGTGATCCGCCTGCCTCAGCCCCCCACAGTGCTGGGATTACAGGCGTGAGCCACCATACCCAGCCAAAACCATAATTTTCATATTTCTAATAGCAGCTTAGTTTTTATCTCTTCTGCAGACACCAACTCAGAGTACTTCTAACAGTTTCAAGTCCTAATTCATAATGTGAAGTTATGTTTTAGTCTGACTAGGGTTAAGAAATTTTATAAATACTTAGAAACATAGTCGAGAAAACAGGTTAATTCAGGAGATCTGATGGGAAATTACAGTGAGCAGTGCTAATCTGGGAGGCAGGTTGCTTTGAGGGTAACAATATTATAATTGCACATGCATATGCAATTATAGTAAATACTTTCTATATAATATAAATTTTATGGTCTTAAATACTCATATGTGAGCAACCATATGAATATCTAAGAGGAATCATGTTATATAAGGTGTCATGAAAGAAGAAAGGGCTTCCATGTATCAAACAAAAAACCCCCACAAACACAACCAGCATTTATCTTCCTTGGGAAAAGAAGAAATTAAAAATCAAATATAAGGTGAACATGTTAGCCCACTTTACTTCCATTCAATGATGTTAGCAAAAATATATCATTATAGAAGATTTAGGGGCACTGATGGTTAAGTGGGAAGAGTAGAAATGATCTGGG
This sequence comes from Pongo abelii, assembly GCF_028885655.2. Lineage (NCBI taxonomy): Eukaryota > Metazoa > Chordata > Mammalia > Primates > Hominidae > Pongo > Pongo abelii. Next base: position 32,802,942 of record NC_071995.2, read on the forward strand.
TAGTTAAAATTTCTTCAGCTTTTTTCTCTTTAGTTTATTAATAAAAGCCATTTTATATGAACTATTTTAAAAAATTTATTTTTTTTCATGTGATGACTCAAGGTAGAATATATTGTATGAACTCTTGCATTATTATTTTTATTTATTTATTTTTTTTGAGATGAAGTTTCGCTCTTGTTGCTCAGGCTGGAGTATAATAGTGGCGTGACCTTGGCTCACTGCAACCTCTGCCTCCTGCGTTCAAGCAATTCTCCTGCCTCAGCCTCCCAAGTAACTGGAATTACAGGCATACATCATCACGCCTGGCTAATTTTTGTATTTTTAGTAGAGACAGGGTTTCACCATGTTGGTCAGGCTGGTCTCATTGTCCTGACCTCAGGTGATCCACCTGCCTCGGCCTCCCAAAGTTCTGGGATTACAGATGTGAGCCACCATGCCCGGCCTCTTGCATTATTATTAATATTAGATCTCTCAATGTTGTGATAATTGGCCATTATGCACAAGGCAAAGTCGAGATCCATAAGAGTTAAGTGATTTATTCGATGTTCTGGAGAGACGGTGGGGATGGGATCAGTGCTCGTTTTACTATGTCTTAAGATTTTAGTTTTAGTCTTAGCACTATTATTATTTTATTAGACAGAGAGTCTCAGTTAATGTTGTGCAGGCTGGTTTCAAGCGATCCTCCCATCTCAGCCTCCTGAGTAGCTGGGACTATAGGTGTGCACCACCATGCCCAGCTAATTAAAACAATTTTTTATAGAAGCAGGGTTTCGCTATGTTGCCCAGGCTGGTGTCAAACTCCTGCATTCAAGTGATCCGCCCACCTTGGCTTCCCGAAGTGCTGGGATTACAGGCATGAGCCACTGCACCCTGACACAAATAACATTTCAATATCTCACTTTCCTATTCTGTGAAATCAGGGATCAAAAAAATAACATAATAAAATGTGATGGAGTTGGCTAGGTTAATCAAAAAAGTGTTCTGTGCTACAAATTTGGAAATGCTTGGACAAACGAAGTTAAACAGTTTCTTAGCTATAGTATTTCTCAGAGCCTTTGACAAATTAACATTCATAATAGTGGCATGTTGCACTTCACAAACTTTTTGGACATACAAACACTTTTTGTTTTATGTTATGGCATACCATGTAACTGTAGTGAATCTGAAGGATTTCAGGGCAGAACAAAGAAAAAATGTGACCACAAGGTGGCAGTGGGACACAACAAGCTCTTTTTGGACAGCACTTTGACAGGTTTGTATGCCGGGAAGTCCCTCACAGCATGAGACCTTCCAAAGGCAATGACAGTGTAAGGCGGCCACTACTCAGAAGGGGGAGGGTAAGAGAATTCCTGGAGGACTAGAGAGAGGGTGTATGTGTCATGACGTTGTTTAGCAGCAAGATCGGGGGGAGGTCTCTGGGTTAGAGAGCTCCAAAGGGCAGCAGTGGGTTGGGGTCTTTTATAGCCCGGGGTTCTTATCTATGGATAGTAGACGTTGAGTGTAGTTTGCAGGGTATGTAAAGCAGGTGTGCTCTAGATAGATAGCTAATAATTTGGTTATTTAGGCTATACTTAAACAATTGGATGTATAAAAATTTGATTTGGTAATGATGGGCTTTTGAGCTAACAGTTCTGGTTGCTGTGAAGAAGTAAACAACACAGGGCCCCAAAGGTCATTTTTAGATCATTTATGTAACAGTAACACCTAGTCCAGCATTTACCAACTGTGATCTTCCAGATCAAAAATATTTTTATTCTATTCCAAATATTTTGAACTGCTGCCATTTCAATGTCTACTTCCACCACTTCTGGCAGCCACAGAAAAATATAAGAAGTGATTTGAAAGTGGTATGCTATTCTTTTTTTTTTTTTTTTTTTTTTTGAGACAGTGTCTCACCCTGTCACTCAGGCTGGAGTGCAGTGGCACAATCTTGGCTAATTGCAACCTCTGCCCCCCAGGCTCAAGTGATCCTCGTGCCTCAGCCACCAGGGTAGCTGGAATTAATAGGTGTGCGCCACCATGCCCAGCTAATTTTTGTATTTTTAGTAGAGAGGGGGTTTCACCATATTGGCCAGGCTGGTCTCAAACTCCTAATCTCAAGTGATCTGCCTGCCTTGGCCTCCAAAAGTGCAAGACTATAGGCGTGAGCTACCGCACCTGGCCAGAAAATGATATGCTATTCTTGCTACAAATGTTGAAGTTGACTGATAATTTTTCTTTACCATAAAGCAGTGGTTCCCACAGTGTAGTCTGCATATTCTGTAGTCTGAGACCCTTTCAGGGTTGTGAACTGAACTAGTTACTTTTTTCATGGAACACCATTTTTACTTTTTAAAAGAATGATTGATATGGTTTGGCTGTGTCATCACCCAAATCTCATCTTGAATTGTAGCTCCCACAATTCCCATGTGTCGTGAGAGGGACCCGGCGGGAGGTAATTGAATCATGGGGGCAAGTCTTTCCTGTGCTGTTCTTATGATAGTAAATAAGTCTCATGAGATCTGATGGTTTTAAAAGGGGAAACTCCTTTCTCTTGGCTCTCATTCTCTCTTGCCTGCCACCATGTAAGACGTGCCTTTCGCCGTCAGCCATGATTGTGAGGCTTCCCCAGCCACATGGAACTGTGAGTCCATTAAACCTCTTTTTCTTTATAAGTTACCCAGTCTTGGGTACATCTGTATCAGCAGTGTGAAAACGGACTAATACAATGACTACAGTGTACGGTTATTCTTATTTGAGTACTTGGCAGACTATTTCATGAAAATAGAAGAAATGAGGCTGTCATTTCAAAGAAAACAAATGACAGAATTTGTTGTCAGTGATAAAGCTTTAGCTTTCAAGTGAATTTTGGAAGCCTCGTAGCTGCCACTGTGATCTTGAAAGCTATCCAGGACCTTTCTAATGACATCAGTCATTATATTAACAACTGATTTTTCTTTTGGATAATAAAATGTGTCAATATTTAAAAGATCTATATAACTCAGAGAACCAATATTTTCTAAACTGCCAATGCATGATGTTACAAAATCATGCATTGGTAAAGATCAACTCAAAATTCAAGACAGACTAGTGCATCATAACACAAATGTATGAAAAGTTCATTGATATGTTTTCAAGTTCCACATTGCAACAACCCATAAGAAATTACCACTTGCTGAGTTTTGGGGTATCAAAGAAGAGTATCCACAATGATCTGAAAAGTGATGATCTGAATGAAAATATATCTCTTTTCTAGGTAATAGATTTATGATTTTTAAAAAATGAATGTCTATTAAAAATTTATCTGTTTTAATAGAAATTTTAATTTAACAAATAAACATAAACAAAAACTTTTTGGGATCCTCAATGATTTTTTTTTTTTTTTTTGAGATGGAGTCCCACTCTATTGCTCAGGCTGGAGTGCAGTGGCGCAATCTCGGCTCACTGCAAGCTCGGCCTCCCAAGTTCATGCCATTCTCCTGCCTCAGCCTCCCGAATAGCTGGGACTACAGGCTCCCGCCACCATGCCTGGCTAATTTTTTTGTATTTTTAGTAGAGACAGGGTTTCACTGTGTTAGCCAGGATGATCTTGATCTCCTGACGTCATGATCCACCCGCCTTGGCCTCCCAAAGTGCTGGGATTACAGGCGTGAGCCACCACGCCCGGCCTGGAATCCTCAATAATTTTTAAGAATGTAAATGGGTCCTGGGGTCTATTTGAAAAATACTACCAAAAAGTATTATTTCAATTACTGAAACCTACAAATGGTTAAGTGTTTTCTCATCACCAACATAAAAATATGACGGTAAAACCAATAGAATTGCTCTGAAACATAAGGGGAATACAAAATCTAAGATGCTTCTTAAGTGAGTTACATTTATATCACGTATCTTTTAGATTTTTATAAATTTTGTTTTCCATAATTTTTTTTTTTTTTTTTGAGATGGAGTCCTGCCCACTCTGTTGCCCAGGCTGGAGTGCAGTGAGGCGATCTTGGCTCACTGTAACCTCTGCCTTCCAGGTTCAAGCTATTCTCCTGCCTCAGCCTCCCAAGTAGCTGGGATTACAGGCGCCCAGCACCACGCCCAACTAATTTTTGTATTTTTAGTAGACACGGGGTTTCACCATGTTGACCAGGTTGGTCTTGAACTCCTGACCTCAAGTGATCTGCCCACCTCAGCATCCCAAAGTGTTGGGATTACAGGTGTGAGCCACTCTGCCTGGGCTATAATGGTATTTTAATTTGTATGTTGAACAAGGATGGCTCTTAAGGTTCAACATTAACAGCAACTCTACTTTTGTCTCTCTTGGTCCCTCCAAAGCTGTCCATTGAGGGATCATTCTTCCCACACTCTTAAATGAAAATTTAGTTAATACCATGTCTTTCAAATTTTTTCCACTATAGAACGCTCAAACAGCTGGGCACGGTGGCTCACGCTTGTAATCTCAGAACTTTGGGAGGCCAAGACGGGCGGATCACCTGAGGTCAGGAGTTTGAGAACAGCCTGGCCAACATGGTGAAACACCATTTCTACTAAAAATACAAAAATTAGCCGGGCGTGGTGGCGGGCATCTGTAATCCCAGCTACTTGGGAGGCTGAGGCAGGAGAATCACTTGAACCTGGGAGGCGGAGGTTGCAGGTTGCAGTGAGTCAAGATTGCACCACTGCACTCCAGCCTGGGCGACAGAGCGAGACTCAGTATCAAAAAAAAAAAAAAAAAAAAAAAAGGAAAGAAAAAAAGAATGTTCAACCGCATTTGTTACTGTTTTTTTTTTTTGGAAACGGAGTTTCACTCTTGTTGCCCAAGCTGGAGTGCAATGACGTGATCTCAGCTCACTGCAATCATTTAGTGTGATTAAGCTCATTGTACTCATTAATCATTTAGTGTCATTAAGCTTTCCTGGTGTCTGGAATCAAACCAACTAGGCATTTATCTTAAATCCATGATCTGTTAACATATCTTTGGTTGCTAGTGATCTCCATAATGACATAATTTATCTTAAAAGACTCCTTGGTTTGAAAATCTGATTAACCACTCCAGTATATTTTCCAGACTTGAAAACTGGTATTTAGGCCAGGCATGGTGATTCATGCCTGCAATCCCAGCACTTTGGGAGACTGAGGCAGGTGGATCACCTGAGGTCAGGAGTTCCAGACCAGTCTGGCCAACATGGTGAAACCCTGTCTCTACTAAAATACAAAAATTAGCTGGGTAGGGTGGTGCAAGCCTGTAATCCCAGCTACTTGGGAGGCTGAGGCAGGAGAAGCACTTGAACCCAGGAGGTGGAGGTTGCAGTGAGCCAAGATCATGCCGCTGCACTCCAGCCTGGGTGACAGAGTGAGATTCTGCCTCAAAAAAAGAAAAAAGAAAATTGGTATTTGTTGCTTCTGTCTACAGATGTTTCTCAATTTATGATAGGGTTACACCCTGATAAACTCTTTATAAGTCGAAAATACACAAAGTCGAAAATGTGTTCAATATACCTAACTTACTGAACAACATAGCTTAGCCTAGCCTACATGCTAGAACACTTATATTAGCCTACAGGTGGGCAAAATTTTCTGACACAAAGCCTATTTTTTAATATAGTGTTGACTATCTCATGTAATCTATTGAATAGTATACTGAAAGTGAAAATAATGGTTGCACAGGTTCTTGAAATATGGCTTCTACTGAATGCATATGGCTTTTGCACCATTGTAAAGTCGAAAAACTGTAAATTGATCATTTTAAGTCAGGGATCATCTGTGTGCTGACAGCTACCACATCCAACCAATTAATTTTTAATAGTTTAAAAATAATCCACACGATATAAAATTCAAAAGATACAAAAGGGTATACAATGACATTTTTTTTCCTACTCTTGTTCCTTTACAACTTTCTGTGGAGCTAACCCCAGTTAACAGTTTCTTTTTTGCTTTCTTCTTTTTTTTTTGACACAGGGTCTCACTCTGTTACCCAGACTGGGGTGCAGTGGGGTGATCATGGCTCACTGCAGCTTCGACCTCCCAGGCTTAAGTGATCCACCCACCTTAGCCTCCCACAGTGCTGGGATTACGGGCGTAAACCACTGCACCTGGCCACCAGTGTCCTTGCTGGCTCTAGTTTCTTAAGAAATGTCTTGCATAAAAATCTAATCTTCACTACAGATGTCACTGATACCCAGATACAACCTATGGTTACAGCCTTGGTTAAGGCTGGCAACCTAAAAATAAAAGAGAGAAGTTGTCAAAGGGACTTCCTAAAAATAAAAGAGAAGTTGTCAAAGGGACTTCCTAAAAATAAAAGAGAAGTTGTCAAAGGAACTTCCAGGATAATAACTTAACCTACAGAATAATTGTTTAGACTGGCTGGGCATGGTGGCTCACGCCTGTGATCCCAGCACTTCGGGAGGCTGGGGTGGGTGGATCATGAGGTCAGGAGCCTGGCCTGGCCAATATGGTGAAACCCCGTCTCTACTAAAAATACAAAAATTAGCTGGATGTGGTGGCACATGCCTGTAATCCCAGCTACTTGGGAGACTGAGGCAGGAGAATCACTTGAACCTGGAAGGCAGAGGTTGCAGTGAGCCAAGATTGCACCACTGCACTCCAGCCTGGGCGGGCGACAGAGCAAGACTCTGTCTCAAAAAAAAGAATAATTGTTTAGACTGTAATAAGAAAAATGAGCTGGAAGGACCGGGCATAACTACTGATTTACAAGTTAGATCCAGTTTCTATTACAGTGTGGACCTATTATGGGGTAATATGAAAGGGTGCCGTGGTTTCTAGGGTAGGAGAATATACACCATGGCTCTTATACAAGCAAAATGGGCTATTGCTATTTTGTTCTCCTCCAGTGAAGAGCCACATTAGCCTAAGAGTCCAAATTATTCTTTTTGTTTGTTTGTTTGAGATGGAGTTTCGCTCTTGTTGCCCAGGCTGGAGTGCAATGGTGCGATCTCAGCTCACTGCAACCTCCACCTCCCGAGTTCAAGCGATTCTCCTCCTTCAATCTCCCGAGTAGCTGGGATTACAGGTGCGCACCACCACGCCTGGCTAATTTTGTAATTTTAGTAGAGATGGGGTATCTTCATGTTGGTCAGGCTGGTCTCAAACTCCCAACCTCAGGTGATCCACCCGCCTTGGCCTCCCAAAGTAATGGGATTATAGGCATGAGCCACCACGCCCGGCTATTCTGATCCTAATGTCTGCAGTTTGATAATAGTTAACAAGTCATTTAGTGTATTCAATAGATGTAATATTATAAACTTGAAATTTTCTTATTGTTTACTTAAAGCATCATGTTCAATATCATGAACACAACCACTGCTGCCATCATAATCCTCTTCATAGCTAACATTTATTGAGCACTGGCCACCACCACCACCTTCATTTATCGTTATCATGACTAACATTTATTGAGCTCTTACTATGTGCAAGGCCACCATATAAAGAATTGTCAGAGGCCGGGCGCGGCGGCTCACATCTGTAATCCTAGCACTTTGGGAGGCTGAGGCAGGCGGATTGCCTGAGCTCAGAAGTTCGAGACCAGTCTGGGCAACACGGGGAAATCCCATCTCTGCTAAAAATACAAAAAAAAAATTAGCCTGGCGTGGTGGCATGCTCCTGTAGTCCCAGCTACTCAGGAGGCTGAGGCAGGAGAATTGCTTGAACCCAGGAGGTGGAGGTTGCAGTGAGCTGAGATTGCACCACTGCACTCCAGCTTGGGTGACAGAGTGAGACTCCGTCTCCCAAAAAAATAAAAATAAAAATAAAATAAAATAAAATAAAGAATTGTCAGATAATCATGACTAAGTCTATGAGGTAGGTACTCTCATTATGCCTGTTTTACACATGAGGAAACCGAACAATGAAATGGGTTAAGTAATGTACTCAAGGTCAAAGAGTAAAAGACGAAGCCAGAATTTGAACCCAAGCAATCTATCGCACTAACCTGTTATCAAGGGGCATCCATGGAAGAGTAATATACGTATTTGAGGACAGTAAGTAAGGACAGCTTCAACAGCCCCATCAGTCAGATTTACACAATGTCCCATATGAATCTCCTATGCAAAAATAGAGAAAATAAAGTCAAATGAAAACAAAGATCTATAATAACAGTATGAACAATTTTGAGAAACATTCTGATACAAAAAGAACCAGACATCTACTTGCAAAAAAAAGTATATAGAAAAGACCAATATAAGTCTGAAGTAATTTGTAAGGAGCAGCTTAAAAAGTTAAATGCCCATTTTATAAAGTAATGTGTAATAGCTGTTAAAGCTAAAGATGAGTATGCCCCAGAACCCAGCAATTCCAATTGTTGATCTACAGAGAATCTCTTCTACATGTGCACAAGGAAACAATTTATAAATATGCCCTTTGCAGTATTACTTGTAATAGTAAAAAAAGTGGAGAATGGGAAAATCAATGCTTTATAAATAGAATAGAATAAGAGAAAACAGCTAAAATGAAAAATATCTACTTGTATTAATAGACATAAATCTCAAACATGTTAGTTCAGACCCTTTGGCAAACAGTATGGTAGTATCTTATAAAGCTAAACATGTACTTGCTATATGACCCAGCAATTTCACTCGTAGGCATTTACCCAAGAAAAATGAAAACATAACATCTACACAGAGGTTTGTATGCAAATGTCTGTCGCAGTCCAAAATTGGAACCCAAATGCCCATCAAATGATAAAATTATTTAAAAAATTTTTTTTTAATTTCCATAGGTTTTTGGGGAACAGGTTGTATTTGGTTACATATTTGGTTACATAAAGAACATAAGTTCTTTAGTGGTCATTTGTGAGATCTTGGTGCACCCATCAACCAAGCAGTATACACTGAACTCGATTTTTAGTCTTTTACCCCTCACCTCCTTCCCACCCTTTCCCCCTGAGTCCCCAAAGTCCATTGTGTCATTCTTATGCCTTTGCATCCTCATAGTTTAGCTCCTACTTACGAGTGAGAACATATGATGTTTGCTTTTCCATTCCTGAGTTATTTCACTTAGAAGAATAGTCTCCAATCCCATTCAGGTTGCTGTGAATGCCATTAATTCATTCCTTTTTATGGCTGAGTAGAATTCCATTGTATACATATACCACAGTTTCTGTATCCACTCGTTGATTGATGGGCATTTGGGTTGGTTCCACATTTTTGCAATTGCAAATTGTGCTGCTATAAACATGTGTGTACAAGTATCTTTTTCGTATAATGACTTTTTTCTCTGGGTAGGCACCCAGTAGTGGGATTGCTGGATCAAATGGTACTTCTACTTTTAGTTATTTAGGGAATTTCCACACTGTTTTCAATAGTGTTTGTACTAGTTTACATTCCCACCAACAGTGTAGAAGTGTTCCCTGTTCACCACATCCACAACAACATCTATTATTTTTTAATTTTTTTTTTATTATGGCCATTCTTGCAGGAGTAAGGTGGTATTGCATTGTGGTTTTGATTTGCATTTTCCTAATCATTAGTGATGTTGAGCATTTTTTCATGTTTGTTGGCCATTTGTATATCTTCTTTTGAGAATTGTCTATTCATGTCCTTAGCCCGCTGTTTGATGGGACTGTTTGCTTTTTTCTTGCTAATTTGTTTGAGTTTGTTCTAGATTCTGGATATTAGTCCTTTGTCAGATGTATAGATTGTGAAGATTTTCTCCCACTCTGTGGGTTATCTGCTTACTCTGCTGACTATTCCTTTTGCTGTGCAAAAGCTCTTTACATTTAATTAAGTCCCAGCTATTTATCTTTGCATCAAGTGGTAAAATTATAAATAAATTATGGCATATCCATACTATGGAACACTACTTAGCAATAAAAAGGGGCTGAGTGTGGTGGCTCACGCCTGTAATCCCAGCACTTTGGGAGGCCAAGGTGGGTGGATCACGAGGTCAGGAGACCGAGACCATCCTGGTTAACATGGTGAAACCCCCCGTCTCTACTAAAAATACAAAAAAATTAGCTGGGCATGGTGGCACGTGCCTGTAGTCCTCGCTACTTGGGAGGCTGAGGCAGGAGAATCACTTGAACCTGGGAGATGGAGGTTGCAGTGAGCCGAGATCATGCCACTGCACTCCAAGCCTGGGCGATAGAGCGAGACTCCGTCTCAAAAAAATAAGGAATGAAATATTAACATATGCAACAACATGGATCAATCTCAAACACTATGCTAAGTGAAGGAAGTAAAATAAATAAAAACCAAAATAGTATATTATATTCTGCAGAATTCCATTATATAAAATTATATTTATATAAAATTGAATTTATATACAATTATAGAAAAGCCAAAACAATGACAAAGTAAATCAGTGGTTGCCTAAGAGAGGGTCACAGAAGGGGATCAACTACAAAGGACCAGAGGCAAAAAAACAAAATAAAACAACAGAGAAAACAGACAACTTTTTAGGGTGATGAAAATGTTCTATACATCAATTGTGGTGGTGGTTATATGGCTGTATAACAATTATCAAAATTTATCCAACTATGCACATAATATGAGTGAATTTTCTTATATGTAAATTATACCTCAATTACACCTGAAAAATTTCAGAAAACATAATTTTGAATAACACAAATGTAAAGGGATATATATTATGAAGCTATTATGTAAAATTTGAAAACATATAAAACAAGGCTATATCTTATTTATGGATTTATACATAATAGAAAAAGTATCCATTTCTGTCTAAGCAGGGTCCACAGGAAGAAAAAAAAAAAGAAAAGGTATCCAAACATGCAAGGAGAGATACATAATCATATTTAGGATAGTGGTTACCTCCGAAGGCGGAAAGGGAGAATAATTGAGCGGGGCTTTAGATGTAACATTATTTTATTTTATTTTACTTTATTTATTTTTTTGAGACAGAGTTTCATTCTTGTTGCCCAGGCTGGAGTGCAATGGAGCAGTCTCGGCTCATTGCAACCTCTGCTTCCAGGGCTCAAGTGATTCTTCTGCCTCAGCCTCCTGAGTATGTGGGATTACAGGCGTGTGCGACCATGCCTGGCTAATTTTTGTATTTTTAGTAGAGACAGGGTTTCACCATGTTGGTCAGGCTGGCCTCAAAGTCTGACCTCAAGTGAGCCACCCGCCTCAGCCTCTCAAAGTGTTGAGATTACAGGTGTGAGCCACTGCACCCAGCTTTAACATTATTTTAGAAAAAGAACAAATCTAGCACTTTGGGAGGCCAAGGCGGGCAGATCACCTGACGTCAGGAGTTCGAGACCAACCTGGCCAACATAGTGAAACCCCGTCTCCACTAAAAATACAAAAATTAGCTGGGCATGGTGGTGTGCACCTGTAGTCTCAGCTACTTGGGAAGCTGAGGCAGAAGAATCGCTTGAACCTGGGAGGTGGAGGTTGCAGTGAGCCGAGATCACTGCATACCAGCCTGAGTGACCAAGTGAGACTCTGTCTTAAAAAACAAACAAACAAACAAACAACAACACATTAAATTAAGGCATTAAAAAAAAGAAAATATTTCTGGCAGATTAGGGTCTTACTGAAATTGCATACTCATAGCATAACTTTTATGGAAAACAATTTAGGACTGTTAAAAAAATATTCATACCTATTAATCCATTTGTTCCATTTTTGGGAATTCATTATAGCAACGGAAGGAAAAGTGACTGTCCCAATATATAATTATTTCTAATAGCTAAAAACCAGAAACAATCTGAATTACCAACAATAAAAAACAAGTAAAGTATGTTACATTATATGGACAGTCTGTTCTCTGATATGCCAGGATCTAGAACAGTAAATGCTTAATAAATATTTATTAATAAATGAAATTTTATACAGCAAATTAAATTTTAATTATAAGGATTAAAGAAACTTATGAAATGACTGTAATATAAGGCTAAGAATGTGATAACATTTATTGAGGTACTACCACACATCTGGAATTGTATTAAAAGCTAAGGATAAAATGAACAAAATGATGAACACAATGATCAACAGAGATTTCAGAAATGATCATGATATTTGCTAAATGCTGTAACATAAGTTTGTACTAAGTGCTTGTTGATCGTTTTTTTCTTTAATTTTATAATTTTTTTGAGACAGTCTCACTCTGTTCCCCAAGCTGGAGTGCAGTAGTGCAAACACAGTTCACCGTAGCCTCAACCTCCCAAGTTCAGTTGATCTCCCCACCCCAGACTCCCTGCAGCTGGGAGTACAGGCATGCACCACCATCTCTGGCTAATTTTTTTCTTTTGAGATGGAGTTTCGCTCTTGTTGCCTAGGCTGGAGTGCAATTGCGTGATCTTAGCTCACTGCATCCTCCACCTCCCAGGTTCAAGCCTCAGCCTCCTGAGTAGCTGGGATTACAGGCATGCACCACCATGCCCAGCTAATTTTGTATTTTTAGTAGAGACAAGGTTTCTCCATGTTGGTCAGGCTCGTCTCTGAACTCCCAACCTCATGTTGATCCACCTGCCTCGGCCTCTCAAAGTGCTGGGATTACAGGCGTAAGCCACCATGTCCAGCCAATGTTTGTATTTTTCTTTTTTCTTTTTTTTTTTTTTTTTAGATGGAGTTTTGCTCTTCTTGCCCAGGGTGGAGTGCAATGGTGCGATCTCAGCTCACCACAACCTCTGCCTCTTGGGTTCAAGCGATTCTCCTGCCTCAGCCTCCTGAGTAGTTGGGATTATAGGCATGCGCCACCACACCCGGCTAATTTTGTATTTTTAGTAGAGACGGGGTTTCTCCATGTTGTTCAGGCTGGTCTCAAACTCCCAACCTCAGGTGATCCACCCACCTCAGCCTCCCAAAGTGCTGGGATTACAGGTGTGAGCCACCGCGCCCAGCCTGTATTTTTCATAGAGACAAGGTTTCACTATGTTGCCCAGGATATTCTTGAAATCCTGAGCTCAAGGGATCCACTTGCTTGGCCTCCCAAAGTGCTGAAATTACAGAAGTGAGCCACCGCATTCAGCTTCTTGTCAATCTTTAGGAAAGGTCCTTAGACCTTTAATCAAATTGATTTCCAAATTATAAATAATTTAGCAACATTAATAATTTAATTTCCCAGAATAGAACAAATTAAAAGCAACAGATTAAAATGTGATGAAAGGTAGGCCTCCGCATTACCTATGAGAGTAGTTAGTAAAAAAAAAAAAAAAAAAGTTAGGGCTGGGTGTGGTGGCTCACACCTGTAATCCCAGCACTTTGGGGGGCCAAGGAGGGTGGATCACCTGAAATCAGGTGTTTGAGACCAGCCTGGCCAACATGGTGAAACCCTGGCTCTACTAAAAATACAAAAATTAGCTGGGCATGGTGGCAGCTGCCTATAATCCCAGCTACCTGGGAGGCTGAGGCAGAAGAATTGCTTGAACCCGGGAGACGGAGGTTGCAGTGAGCTGAGATCACACCATCGCACTCCAGCCTGGGCCACAAGAGCGAAACTCCGTCCCCAAAAAAAAAAAAAAAAATTAAGGCCAGACATGGTGACTTATACCTGTAATTCCAGCACTTTGGGAAGCCAAGGCAGGAGAACTGCTTGAGTCCAGGAGTTCGAGATCATCCTGGCCAACATGGCAAGACCCGTCTATACAAAAAATAAAAAAGTAGCCAAGAGTGGGGGCACATACCTGTAGCCCCAGCTATTCAGGAAGCTGAGGTGGGAGGATTGCTTGAGCCAGGGCAGTCAAGGCTGCTGTAAGCCATGATCGTGCCACTGTACTCCACCCTGGGTGACAGAACAAGACCCTGTCTCAGAAAACAAAATTTAAGTTTGTCCTTCAGTTTGAGTCAGAGGATGCTATAAACCAAAGGTTAAAGTATATTCGCTCAGGCCAAGCATGTGGCTCACACCTATAGTTCCAGCACTTTAGGAGGTCAAGACAGGAGGATCACTGAGGCCAGGAGTTTGAGACCAGCCTGGGCAACATAAAAAGACCCTGTCTCTACAAAACAAAACAAAACAAAACAAAACAATTTTTTAAAAAAGTATATTCACTCTACTTTGTTTAAAGAGGGCATTAAGTTCTCATAAATTTTAGAGACATTTCCATTAAAATGTTTTGGCACTTTGGAATAATCTTTGGAAAACTGAAAAAATAAAAAATGTAATGATATGGCAGTATAATCACCAACACGCTGGTTATTGCATTTTCTTCTCATTCTACTTAGGTTGGTGCTTAATTTTATAATGTTGAGGTAAATAGGTCAGTATATTTACTATCATGCATAACGACTAATTTCTTGGTGGTTTTATTTGAAGGTGATAAACTAATTTAACTGAGAACTTTATTTAAAATTATAGTAATTACAGGATAATGTTGTAAGCATTACATAACCTAGTGAATATACGGCAGTTAGTATACAGCCTGGCATAACAGTAAGTGCTTGACAAATGTTTGCATTTAAAATACCAAAAATTACTTCTCCTGCATTTAGGATGCAATTTGGAATTCAAAACTTGGTATAATAATAAATATGGTAATTTCTTTCTTTCTTTCTTTCTTTTTTTTTTTTGAGATGGAGTTTCGCTCTTGTTGCCCAGGCTGGAATGCAATAGCGCAATCTCGGCTCACTGCAACCTCCCACCTCCCAGGTTCAAGCGATTCACCTGCCTCAGGCTCCCAAGTAGCTGGGATTACAGGTACCTGCCACCATGCCCAGCTAATTTTTGTATTTTTAGTAGAGATGGGGTTTCTCCATGTTGGCCAGGCTGGTCTTGAACTCCTGGCCTCAGGTGATCCACCGGTCTCGGCCTCCGAAAGTGCTGGGATTATAGGCGTGAGCCACCATGCCCAGCCTAATATGGTAATTTCGTAATAAAATATTTAAAATATATATATGCTACCAAGACCCAGATATATAAAATCACAAAAAAGAATCTCTTTGGGCAATAACTCAAGGATAAATATTTTGGCAAAAACATGGCATTGTCATTCCATTACAATAGTTGGCTTTTTAAAAAATGTATTTATGGCAGGGCATGGTGGCTCACACCTGTAATCCCAGCAGTTTGGGAGGCCGAGGGGGGCAGATCACCTGAGGTCAGAAGTCTGAGACCAGCCTGGCCAACATGGCAAAACCCTGTCTCTAATATAAAAATTAGCTGGATGTGGTAGCACATGCCTGCAGTCCCAGCTACTCAGGAGACTGAGGCTGGAGAATCGCTTGCACTTGGGACACGGAGGTTGCAATGAGCTGAGATCATACCACTGCACTCCAGCCTGGGCGACAGAGCAAGACTCCATCTCAAAATAAATAAATAAATAAAAATTAAAATAAAAAAGTATTTATTTATTTATTTATTTAAGATATAAGCTCTCACTGTGTTGCCAGGCTGGACTCCAACTCTTGGGTTCAAGGGATCCTCCTGTCTCAGCCTCCCTGAGTAGCTGGGACTACAGGCGTGCACCACTGTGCCCTATTAAAATAGTTATTTTTACTAACATTTTTATAATTCATTTACAGCCTGCCTACTTCCAAAAAGGATTTGATGTAGCTTACTGTTAAATAGCACAGTTATATTAAACCCACTTGTCAACTGGGGAAGACAGAAACCAAAATCCTGGGATAAAAGGCTTCTTAATATATTTAGAAATAGGTTACAAGTGCATTAGTGATTCAATTCAAAGGATGAACAGAAATTTAAGATCTTTTTTAGGCTGGGTGCAATGGCTCACTCCTGTAATCCCAGTACTATGGGAGGCCGAGGTGGTCGGATCACCTGAGGTCGAGAGTTCGAGACCAGCCTGGCCAACATGGTGAAACCCCGTCTCTACTAAAAATACAAAAATTAGCCAGTGGCACATGTCTGTAATCCCAGCTGCTTGGGAGGCTGAGGCACAAGAAGTGCTTGAACCTGGGAGGTGGAGGTTGCAGTGAGCCGAGATTATGCCACTGCACTCCAGCCTGGGCAACAGTGCGAGACTCCGTCTCAAAAAAAAATAAATTTTTTTAAATGATCGTACAATGTGGCTATCAAGAAAAATAGGACGACAAGATGTCAAGAGAATTAATACTCCTGGTAGAAATATCATGAAGACCTGAAATCCTATTATAAATAATATCACTTTACACTGATAAACATTCATAATCTTCATCCTTAATAAGATGATTCTTAAATCTGTTAGAAGCTAAAACTTCTGGGAAATAAGGCCTTTTATTGGAAGTAAAATGAGTTTTCATTTTAAAGCATCTTTATTTTATATCCTAACTTAACAATTTTTATTTACTCTGGCAATAAAGAGATAGAACACCCACCAACAAAGTCCCTAAAATATGTAATTGATAAAGCATTGGTTATCTGCTAGGTTTTAAACATAATTTCTGAGAATATAAAAATTTAATCACCACCATCTTTATAATTATTTTTAAATTACCTCTAATTTCTTCGCACAAGGTCCACTAACAAGTGCAATCACACCACTGTCAGATACCTAAGCAAAGGGAAAAAGAAACAGTCCATGAATCCAGACAACGGAAGTAGAATTTTCCAAAATGTATTCATTATTTAGATATAGTCTTAATGCCTCCCATTCATCAAACATGTGTTTTAGCCATACATACCTTTCACCCTTGTTACTTAATTGAGAGGAATATGCCAAAATATATCGCAATGACTTAACCACTAAAAGCATGAAGTGGTCAATAGTTTCAACAAAAACAAAATGAACTCATTATGATATGTTCTCATTAGTCATGAAAATACATTTGGTAAACACATAGTCTATATGTTTGAAGCCTATATGTCATTTACCTGAGTAGCTGAAAAGTCAACACACTGCAAAAATGGGCAGTTTTTTCCTAATGCATGTAAGGACACATCAGTAATACTTAAGCAGCCACCTAAATCGATGATCTTTAGCAGCTGGCAATTGAGTGCAAGAGCAACGACTCCTTCGTCAGTGAGATTGCAGCATCTTTTCAAAGAAGCTTCGTGTAGGTATGAACAAGATGAAGCCACAGCTTTTATTCCTGGGGGAAAATATAATTATATATCAATGAGCTATATGTGTGTATATGTATACATGAGAAATGTGACTGATTTTCATTTTAGCAATCACCAATTCAATGTTAGCCCTTTTCAAAGTAGTCCACCTGTGAGGAAATACTGATTTTCCAGTGATGCTGTCATTATTGAGAACTCTTTTGGAATGTTTCAGGAATTCTCTACACAGTCTGTAGTATCTGCAATTAATGGCAAGGCTTTATTGTCCACAGGTTGAATTGCTTTTAGGAAATAGGCAAAAGTCATTCAGAACCCAATTAGATAGTGAAATAGCAGGCAATTCTCCTTTTGGTTAAAACAAAAATTTTCAAGTAATCAAATTACTTTTCTAGTGGACTTTGGAGGGAAACCAAAAGTTAAACTGCCCAAATGGTTTCGGTCATGGTCTTCATGCTTATGGTTAGAAATTTATAGCTATGCCTATGTGTTTTCTCTCGCTCCTGCCTCAGCCTCCCTGAGTAGCTGGGACTTTGACTCTGTTCTCAAAAGTGATTTCTTTTCTACCACCATGCTCCTTCTGTTAGCCTGGACCAATCTTACATTTTCCTGAGGGTCAAAAAAGAGAAGTCTTTAAATCCAATTAAGCTGATATAAGTGCACATTGGAGATGGGTACACATAAATAAAAGAGTACTTCGGGGATCCTAGGCCCTTTGGTCATAAACAAACATGGTAGCACTGTTAAAAGATACCTTTATGGGCAAAATACACAGAAGGGAAGATGGTAAATTCATGGGTAGGTCATTTTTACTGTTTTCCATATCTTAAGAAAGAACTTTTTTTTTTTTTTCTTAAGACTAGTTATTTTATCAGTGTCCAGCATGGAAGTTGTGATACAATAAGAACTGCATTTGATCTTTGTTCCCAGTCCCTGACACAGAGCTCCGAAAAGCCTTGGAATTTCCTGAGTGACAGGAGTGCCTTTTGTTAGTCATAATAAGCCCCTTTTGATCATACCTGAGTTTAAGCTAATGAGGTGACAGCATGTAACTCCTAGATAGCCTAAGGTTGGGGCCTGTCTCCAGAAAAATCAAGTGAGTAGAGGGTTAGAACATTCAGCTCAGTCCACAGACCTTTGGCGAGGTGGGGGTCAGGGATGGCAGGGAATAGGGGATGGGGATTAAGCTCTATAAAAACTCTTGGGCTGGGCGTGGTGGTTCACACCTGTAATCTCAGCATTTTGGGAGGCCGAGGCGGGCAGATTACTTGAGCTCAGGAGTTTGAGGGCAGCCTGGCCAACATGGTGAAACCGCGTCTCTACTAAAAATACAAAAATTAGCTGGGCATGGTGTTACACACCTGTAATCCCAGCTACTCCGGAGGCTGAGGCAGGAGAATCAGAATCACTTGAACCCAGAGGTGGAGGATGCAGTGAGCCGAGATGGCACCACTACACTCAAGCCTGGGCAATATGGTGAGACTCTGTCTCAAAAAAAAAAAAAAAAAGAAAAGAAAAAGGAAGAAGAAAAAACAAAAAACCTCTTGAACAAGGAGACTTGATGAGCTTCTGGGTTGGTGACTGCATCCACATTCTGGGAGGGCGGTGTATCCCAACTCCACAGGGACAGGAGCTCCTGCGCTTCCAGACCTCACCCTACGTACTCTTCATCTTGCTGTTCATCTGTATCCTTTATAATCTTTTAGAATAAACTGGTAAATGTAACAAAAGTGATTCCCTGAGTTTTGTGAGCCGTTCTGACAAATTACTGAATGGAGGAGGAGGTCATGGAAACCCTCCATTTATAGTTGGTCAGTCATACGTACCAGAGGCCTGGCCTTGCAATTGGCATCTGAAGTGGGGATAGTCTTGTGGGACTGAGCCCTTAACTTGTGGGATCTGATGCTAACTCCAGGTAGATAGTGTCAGAATTGAATTAAATTATAGCGCACCCAGCTGGTGTCCAGAGAGTTGGAGAATTGTTTGGTGTGAAAAAACCCCACACATTTGCTGTCAGAAGTGTGGTGTGAGTGTAGAGAAATGTGGTTTTATTGGAGAAGTTCCTTTTTGTGAGTTATTATTTATGTAAACATTTTAAAACTTATGCGTGTTTGCAATATTATGAATATCCTAACTCGCTAACCAAGATGACTGCAAAATATACTCAACTACCCACACAGTTTTCCGGAATCCTAAGTAGGCCAAAAAGTCCCTCTTTCTTATATTAAGAAAAAAAAAAAAAAAGCCTGGGCAACATAGTGAGACCTCGTGTCTACTAAAAATAAAAAATTCGCAGGGGGTGGTGGTGCACACCTGCGGTCCCAGCTACTTGGGAGGCTGAGGTGGGAGGATCGCTTGAGCCTCGGAGGTTGAGGCTACAGTGAGCCAAGATTGTGCCACTGCATTCCAGCTTGGGTGACAGATCAAGACACTGTCTTAAATAAATAAATAAAAATAAGTATTAATGCAAACCAAGTATTGAAAAAAAGAGGTCTATAGAGGGGAAAAAAGGTAAAGATTCACTAACTCATGTAATAGTGACACTGAACAATGCAGTTTGTCTAGCTATAAAAAGCTATGCATTACACAAACTGATAGGAGAGTACCTAGTAAATTTAATCTGATGATTAATTCTTTTGTAATATGGCATCAAAAAAGCCTTAACAAAATATGAACTGGTCATTTCTTGTTCCACTATACCAGGCAAAATATTTAAAATACAGACGTACGTATCCATGTTTTTGTTTTTTTTTTAGTTTTAATTTTATTTATTTTTTTGAGATGGAGTCTTGCTCTGTTGCTCAGGCTGGAGTGCAGTGGCGCAATCACGGCTCACTGCAACCTCTGCCTCCCCAGTTCAAGTGATTCTCCTACCTCAGCCTCCCGAGTAGCTGGGACTACAGGCACGTGTCACCATGCCCGGCTAATTTTTTGTAGTTTTAGTAGAGACGGGGTTTCACCATGTTAGCCAGAATGGTCTCGATCTCCTGACCTCGTGATCCACCCGCCTAGGCCTCCCAAAGTGCTGGGATTACAGGAGTGAGCCAACACGCTTGGCCAATTTTTTTTTTTTTTTTTTTTGAGAGACAGTTTTGCTCTCATTGCCCAGGCTGGAGTGCAATGGCACAATCTCGGCTCAATGCAACCTCCACCTCCTAGGTTCAAGCGATTCTCCTGCCTCAGCCTCCCAAGTAGCTGGGATTACAGGCATGCACCACTACGCCTGGCCAATTTTGTATTTTTAGTA
The DNA here is from genome assembly GCF_028885655.2 of Pongo abelii. Lineage (NCBI taxonomy): Eukaryota > Metazoa > Chordata > Mammalia > Primates > Hominidae > Pongo > Pongo abelii. The sequence continues at coordinate 32,823,073 of NC_071995.2, forward strand.
GAGACAGGGTTTCTCCATGTTGGTCAGGCTGGTCTCGAACTCCTGACCTCAGGTGATCCACCTGCCTCGGCCTCCCAGAGTGCTGGGATTACAGGTGTGAGCCACTGCACCTGGACCTATTTTTTATTTCTTTGTGACAGAGTCTCCCTATGTCACCCAGGCTGGAGTAGTGGTGCAATCTCAGCTCATTGCAACTGCTACCTCGCAGGCTCAAGGGATTCTCCTGCCTCCACCTCCTAAGTAGCTGGGACTACAGGGTGCACCACCATGCCTGGCTAACTTTTGTATTTTTTGTAGAGATGAGGTAGGGGTCGGGGGCAGTTCATCATGCTGGCCAGGCTGGTATCGAACTTCTCGGCTCAAGCAGTCTGCCGGCCTCCCAGCTAAAAAAGTGCTGGAATGACTGGCATAAGCCACCTAGCCTGGCCCATGTTTATTTTACATATGTTTAAAATACAAGGTAGTGACTTACCCAGTGTCTTTCTTAACTTTGAGCACTGATTATAAGCAAGAATTCTAACTTGGATTATTTTCTTAGCCTGAATGTTTTTACTGATAAATATAATTCATATTTCTTTGACTTCTTCATACTCTCTTTTGATGTATTTTCTCCCTTACTCCACAATTTTACCAAATAGTGAATAGTAATCTACCAATGTATTCAGTGTTAATAAACATACCTTCTGAAGTTACAGAAACTCGGTTCCCTTTTGAAGCATTTAAATTTAATTTCTTCAGTTTTCTACAGTTAGACAGGTGCAGGAGAGCAGCATCTGATATATCACAGCTCCGTAGATCTAGAGTTTGGACTTCAGGATGTAAAATCTGTAACAAATAAGTGATTTTGAAAAAATTATTTCTTTCTATAAATACAAATATTTATTCCATATTCAGTGTTTTGGTAGTCGTAACAGACAAGTGGCTGATGTAAAATACAGCAAAGAATACAGAAGCATATCCATGTGGAGACAGACACACAAAGCAGGAAAAAACCACATCTACTTCCAGCGGGAGGTGCAGCTTTCAGTGCTGGCAAAGTCCTTCTTGGGACACAAAGCACTGTTGAGATGGCTAATTCAGGGGAAGGATCTGTAGACCTGAGAAGCTTAACCAATGTGGCAGTGAGTAATAATCTTCTGGTAGCTGCTAGCATTAGAGACTCTCCCTATGGGCCTCTGTGCTTAGGAAGTACGAGCCTTTAATCACTTGTGTACCAAGGGCTTACAGAGCACTAGTACTGCTTATCTAGAACATTTACCTTCTATATCATTATTTTTGGGAGCTAATACAATACCCCAGTATTATTGGGTGTTTTCTTGAGGTTGACAAATAATAGATTAATTCCTAAGAATTCTGAGCTCTTTCCTGTGAGTATTTTTCTGTTCTTTATTTTTTTTTTCCAAAATAGAAATGGCTTTACCTTTCTGAAAATAAAATAAGGTACTATTATTGTAAAACACTCAGACAATTTAGAAAAATTATAATAAGTTATAAGAATAATGATTTCTATTTATTAGATGCTTACCAGGAAAGGTACTGTTATATACATTATATTATTTTTTATTTTATTTTATTTTTGAGATGGAATTTCACTCTTGTTGCCCAGGCTGGAGTGCAATGGCATGATCTCGGCTCACTGCAACCTCAGCCTCCCGGGTTCAAGTGATTCTCCTGCCTCGGCCTCCCAGTAGCTGGGATTACAGGCATGCACCACCATGCCTAGCTAATTTTGTATTTTTTAGTAGAGATGTGGTTTCTCCATGTTGGTCAGGCTGGTCTCGAACTCCCGGCTTCAGGTGATCTGCCCGCCTCGGCCTCCCAAAGTGCTGGGATTACAGGCGTGAGCCACCGTGCCTGGCCTATATTATGTTATTTAATATTCTCTCTCTCACTCTCCACTGCCCACCACCACCCCACCCCGCCACCCCCAAGGGATTGGTCATTGCCATTTTACAAATTGGGAATTAAGACCCTGCGAGCTTAAGTAGCCAACGTAAAGAACATAGCCAAAAGGAGCAGAGCTGGGATTGGAACCCAGGTCCTTTTAATTCCAAAGCCTAAACTTTTAACCTCTATAACTAAAATTACCCATAATACCAATACCCAGAGATAAAATTATATTAGCTTTTTAAAAATGTTAGATTCAGGGGTTACCTGTGCAGGTTAGTTACAGGGATATACTGCATGATGTTGAAGTTTAGGCTTCAATTGAACCCATCACCCAAACAGTGAACACAGTACTTGAACAGGTAGTTTTTCAACCCTTGCTTCCCTTCCTCTTTCCTCCCTTTTGAAGTCCCCAGTGTGTATTTTTCCCATCTTTATGTCTGAGTGCACCCAATGATTAGCTCCCACTTATAAGTGAGAACATGCAGTATTTGGTTTTCTGTATCTGCATTTATTCATTAGAATAATGGCCTCCAGCTGCATCTATGTTGCTGTAAAGGACATGATTTTATGGCTGTATATATTCATTTCGATGTTTTTTGAGTTTAAAAAACACTTTGAAGAACAACAGGATCAGATCACATATAAGATGAGCACTTTTTATAAAATCAGTAGATTGTGGTTATATATTATTCCATTTTCTGCAAGTACCATAACTTATTAAATGCATCCTACACTGGCAAACACTTGAGTTGAACATTTAGGTTGCTTTAGGTAGGCAGTGTTGTGCCGTGATTAAGAACATGTGCTTTGCAAGCAGACTGCCCAACCTGGAACCCTATGATTGCCATCAAGCTCAGTTTTCTCTCTGTGCTTTACTAGCGTTATTACTGAAAGGGGATATGTTGTGAGAAATAAAGGTGTCTTGCTTATAACATATGCTATACATAACTATGCTTACTATCATAAATGATATTATAATGAATATATGTGCGTACTTTTCTATTATCTTCCTGAGATTTCTACAGGAAGTAAATTGTTGAATTAATAATAAGCAAATCTTTAGAATTTTTAATAATGCCAAACTGTCCTTCTAAAAGGTTTTTTAAATCAATTTACACTCTCACTAGCAGGAGATAAAAGTGACAGTTTCTCCACACTATTGCTAACATTGGGTTTTGGGATTTTTTAAAAGTCTCTGCCAAACTGAAAGGCAAACTGTCACTTTGATGACTAGTAAGGTTAAATATCCTTTGACATGTTATTGGAGATTTGTATTTTTTCCTCTGAGTATTTCCTGATTCTTCTGGTTTTTTATTTGGTTGTTTTGTTTTTTCTTATTGGTTTGGAGGGATTCTTTATATTGTCAAGATAAAAAAGCCCCTAGATTTTCATACATATTGTAAATATTTTTCCAAGTTTTTGACTCTGTTTCTTTTTTTTTTCTTCTTGCCATAAGGAAGTCTGTATTTTTATGTGTAATCAAATCCATCCATCTTTTTTTTCTTGGTTTCCAACTTTAGTATCATGTTTTAAAAGGCCTTCTCCATCCAGAGAGTATAAAAAGATTTATGAAATACTTCAAAAACAGCCATCCAAAGATGTGTGTCACTTTGCAACAGATGTTGTATCTGGCTTTTTGAATAATGTCATAAGCAGGACTCTTGTTAAGGATGGAGACTAGAGGGAGAGTACCTAGAAGAATCATGTCTTGTTTTTCTCTCATTCACCCTCTTCACCCCTCCTTTTTAATTCAGCTAAAATTAGGTTTAAAAAATGGTAAGGATTGCCATCAAACAAAAACCTAAGTCACTGAAGGATAAGCTAAAGGGATAGAAAGAAATGTGGATGGTGGAAAAGTGAAGAAAACCACCATTTTTCTACAGTGTCATTATGGTTCATCTATGAGTCACATATAACATTACATACTTCAACAGAACCATCAACAATAAGAACTCGGAGATATTATTCTACTTCCACAGAGCCAAGCAAACTACACCACTAAGATACCTATGTTCAAATGCAAGCTAACATGAAGAAAATAAAACATTATAATAAAGATATATCAGGTTAATGCAGAAGAAACGTTAAAGACAGGTTGAAGTGCAATTCCAATGTAAAGTCACAGGGTTAGTCACATGCTCTAGCATGTAGGCTGGGCACTGTGGCTCACGCTTATAATCCTAGATCTTTGGGAGGCCAAGGTGGGCAGATTGCTTGAACCCAGAGGTTCAAGACCAGCCTGGGCAACATGGTGAAACCCTGTCTCTAAAAAAAATACAAAAATTAGCTGGGTATGGTAGTGGGTGCCTGTAGTCCTAGCTACTCAGGAGGCTGAGGTGGGAGGATCACCTGAGCCCAGGAGGTTGAGGCTGCAGTGAGCCATGATTATGCCACTGCACTCTACCCTGGGTGACAGAGTGAGACCCTGTCTCAAAAAAAAAAAAACAAAAAACAAAAAACAAACAAACAAAAACTACAGAAAAACATATGCTGGAGTGCTATCATCAGAGCTTGCTTCCTTTTGATTACAGGCTTTAGGCAGAAGGTGAAGTGAAGTCAGAGCAATTGTGGAGTCCTAATTAGGGAAAAGGAGTCAGGCTGGCAGGACAAGGGGAAAGCAAATAAGCTACAGGTCTGCCTTTCTTCATGGTCCAGAACATATAAACAAAAAGAAGAAGCAGGTAAGCCATAGGTCTGCCTTTCTTTATGGCCCAGAACATATAGCCCTCCTGTGCAGACAACATACAAAACTCACAAACCTCCTGCTTATCACCAAACACTTTGATCTATCATCAAACACCTCGGCTGACAGAAGGATGCAAGTTAGTTCCCTCCTAGCTTGGTGCTGTCAATCAGCCCAAGTTCTATTCTATAAAATCCCCAGCAAGCCTTTGTCTCCTGGCAGTTGGGTCCTCTCTTGCTGGTTCTGCCCGTTGCTCCCTTGCAATGTATTTTCATATTTTCTCTAATAAATCTGCCTTTCTTGGCCAGGCGCGGTGGTTCACACCTGTAATCCCAGCACTTTGGGAGGCCAAGGCGGGCGGATCACAAGGTCAGGAGATCGAGACCATCCTGGCTAACACGGTGAAACCCCATCTCTACTAAAAATACAAAAAATTAGCTGGGTGTGGTGGCGGGTGCCTGTAGTCCCAGCTACTCAGGAGGCTGAGGCAGGAGAATGGCGTGAACCTGGGAGGCAGAGGTTGCAGAGCTGAGACTGCGCCACTGCGCTTCAGCCAGGGTGAAAGAGCAAGACTCCGTCTCAAAAAAAAAAAAAAAAAAAAAAAAAAAGTCTGCCTTTCTTTACCTACAACTGTCTTGGTAAATTCTTTTACCACCATCCCACCAGCCTGGATAGATGCCGCTCACCCCCAACAGCAATTGGCAGTTCTAGTCTCTGCAGAGTAGATGGTGATGGCTGCAGAGTGGTGGTAGCTGCAAACCCAAAGACAATATTTAAATATAAGTAGTGTAGAAACTACCAACTAGCATTTTCACTTTTTGAAACACAAATAGCAAAAATACAAAAGATAACACAGGAGTAGTATCGAAGGAAATTATCTACTCTGCTGTTTAATAACCTTTAAAAATCAGGGTCTGAAGGTTAAGCCCTAATCTGAGGGACTGTTTAGCTGAAGGAAGAGTGATTAACTATCTTTTTCTAGTGCTTGGGGCTCTCTGCCTTGGAGCTCATCACTCCAGCCCCTCTCCAGGCCTCCACCCCCTATGTCAGCTCAGTAGGGCTGAAACAGACTTGGGTCTGGCCTCCTTTACTCTTACCACTACCAGAGAGTATACAGAGATATGATCACAGGCCAAAACAAGACGCCTAGAGAACACCACTATTTCAAAAGAAAAACAAAGATTACTGATTTCATCAGGAGCAGAGGAATTAGAACAGAGAGGCCAAATATATTAATAAGCGTAATAATATGCTAAAAGAAATAAGAAAAGATTAATAAGATAAAACAAGAAATCATAAAAAAGGTGAATTGGAAATATTAAATATGAAAAATATAGCAGTTGAAAAAAGAACAGTATAGATGAGAAGAGTGATTTTTTAACTACTGGTCATTATCCATGAATGGATTACAAAATCAGTTTAGCAGACTGTGATCAATATTTTTTCAGTAAAATAAGACTAAATAGAATAAAATTAAATAGAAAAGACCAAAATGTACTATACATTATACTGTTACACCTAAGTGTGTTTTGTGTACTACAGTCACAATGTAACGTATATTTCTTATTGTGAGTCTTGACCAAAAAGTTTTAAACTTTTTGAAAACATGGAGGTCAAGGGTACAGGTACCATGAAGACAAGTGTATATGGAAGGCTAATGGGAGCTGACCAGAACAACACCATTTTGTTCCTGAATCTCATTCTGCAACTGCCTGACTGTAGAATGTACTTGCTGATGCTGCAGATGAAATTGCTGCCACTTGTGAAAAGACTATGCTATGCTGATGACTGAACTTTTTCCAAACCCCTGAATCAAGGACTTCTGCCTAGAAACCCTTATTCTAACTAATGAATTGTTTGATAACCCTCTCCCACCTTTCTCTTTAAAAGACCTCATATATCTCTTAGGACATATGAATTAAATAGTTAGGACATGATTTCAGATGCCTCTGGAATCTGTGTTCCTTGACTTCAATTCTAAAACCACCAATAAACATTTTTGCTTGGATTTTCAGTCTCCACGACTCTGTGTCTCTGTGTCTCCACGACACAAGAGAAGTAACTGAGACAATGGTAGAAGATTTTTTAGGATCTATTACATGTTGCGGGAAGTCAGGGACCTCGAATGGAGGGACCAGCTGGAGCCACGGCAGAGGAACATAAATTGTGAAGATTTCATGGACATTTATCACTTCCCAAATAATGCTTTCATAATTTCTTATGCCTGTCTTTATTTTAATCTCTTAATCCTGTTATCTTCGTAAGCTGAGGTTGTACATCACCTTAGGACCACTGTGATGATTGCACTAACTGTACAAATTGATTGTAAAACATGTGTTTGAACAATATGAAATCAGTGCACCTTGAAAAAGAACAGAATAACAGCAATTTTAGGGAACAAGAGAAGACAACCATAAGGTCTGACTGCCTGCAGGGTCGGGCAAAAAGAGCCATATTTTTCTTCTTGCAGAGAGCCTATAAACAGACGTGCAAGTAGGAGAGATATTGCTAAATTCTTTTCCTAGCAAGGAATATTAATATTAAGACCCTAGGAAAAGAATTGCATTCCTGGGGGGAGGTCTATAAATGGCCACTCTGGGAGTGTCTGTCCTATGCAGTTGAGATAAGGACTGAGATATGCCCTGGTCTCCTGCAGTACCCTCAGGCTTACTAGGATTGGGAAACCCCAGCCCTGGTAAATTTGAGGTCAGACCGGTTCTCTGCTCTCGAACCCTGTTTTCTGTTAAGATGTTTATCAAGACAATACGTGCACTGCTGAACATAGACCCTTATCAGGAGTTCTGATTTTGTCCTTGCCCTGTTTCCTCAGAAGCATGTGATCTTTGCTCTGCTTTTTGCCCCTTAAAGCATGTGACCTACTCCCTGTTCGTACACCCCTTCCCTTTTGAAATCCTTAATAAAAACTTGCTGGTTTTGCGGCTCAGGTGGGCATCACAGTCCTACTGATATGTGATGTCACCCCTGGTGGCCCAGCTGTAAAATTCCTCTCTTTGTACTCTTTCTCTTTATTTCTCAGATCAGCCGACACTTAGGGAAAATAGAAAGAACCTACATTGAAATATTGGGGGCAGGTTCCCCTGATAATTACATATGGACATTTTGGTTATCTTATCTGGAGGGAAAAAAACAAACCCTCATACTTTATAATATTCTAAAATGTGGGCCAGACATGGTGGTTCACACCTGTAATCCCAGCACTTTGAGAGGCTGAGGCGGATGGATCACTTGAGCTCAGGAGTTCGAGACCAGCCTGGGCAACATGGTGAAACCCTGTCTCTACAAAAAATGCAAAAATTAGCCAGGCATGGTGGTGTACACCTATAGTCCCAACTACTCAGGAGGCTGAAGAGGGATCACCGAAGTCCAGGCAGCGGAGGTTGCAGTGAGCTGAGATTGCACCACTGTACTCCAGCCTGGGCAACAGAGCGTGACCCTGTATAAAAAAAAAAATTAAAAATGATTACCAGTCTTACCATATACCATTGTTCCAAAAATCTAAAACCATATCTAAACAGCAAATATAATATGCATGCTTTACAGTTATTCATACTCTTACCTCACTTATATTTGAATCTGTTATCCGTCCCTGCATGCTCATTATTTTAATCAGTCTATCTTTTATGTTGGGAGGCAAAGGCTTAATGTCTGTGAGATATCTGGAAATATTCTTCATGAAGCACCAAAGGCATCTGAAATACAAATACAATATAGTAAATCACACTGGGCCTGTACTGATTCCTAACACTTGTCTTAATGCTATTTGTTAGCACTTAGCCCTTTCATAAAAGTGTGTACATTTTGGCTGGGTGTGGTGGCTCACATCTGTAATCCCAACACTTTGGGAAGCCCAGGCAGGAGGATGGCTTGAGCTCAGGAGTTCGAGACCAGCCTGAGCAACATAGTGAAATCCTGTCTCTACAAAAAAAAAAAAAAAAAAATACAAAAATTAGCTGAGCATGGTGATGTGGGCCTGTAGTCCCAGCTACTTGGGAGGCTGAGGTGGGAGGATCGCTTGGGCCCAGAAGGTCGAGACTGCAGTGAGCTGTGATTGTGCCACTGCCCTCCAGCCTGGGCAACAGAGCAAGATCCTGTCTCAAAAAAAGTATATACATTTTATATTAATACTATATTTACAACTTTAGCTCTGTAAGCTTCAAAAACCTAGTTTGTGTTAAATTACGGACAAGATGCTCTTCCTCTACAATTTTTTTCTATGCATACCTCATTTATCAAAATGCATTTTAAATGACCAACAAGGGTGTTTTTCCTAAGTGTCTAATTTCTAAGACACATACTCCTAAATAAGCATCATATTGGGACCCACTAATTGAAAAGTTTTATCTGTTAATCCAGCAAACTTGTTTCACTATTTTTCTTGAAAACTATGTGGATAATGAAATCACTAGAGAAAGAACCATAACCACAATGATTCAGCAAATATTACAAATCACAGAGATATCAAACTCAGTGCCAGGGTTGTATAGGCAGAAAGTAGAGTTATCAGGCAACAACCAAGAATCTTATGACCAATATATCGTATATGTGGCCTGAAATTCCAAGCATCTGAAAAACTCATACTTTAAAGAAACAAATACGAATCTTATTAATTTCTGTCTACAAATATCCCCACATATACAAAATTTTACATTCATGAGTGAATGTGATCATATACCTGTGATTAATTTTTTAGTGCAATTTTAATTTTTTTCTTTTTCCTCTTTTGGTTTCCTACACGGTTTCCTCTCTTGTCCTTCCCCCTCCATTAGTTTAGCTCTCCACACCAATGTAGCATATATTCTTTCTTATTTTTCTCTGTTCTTGTACACACACACACACACACACACACACACACACATTTAAAGGCTTGTGTGGGGGAGGGGTCATTGTTTCCTAAAATGGCACCACAGTACACTTACTTTTATACACCGTCTTTCTTTCAGTATCTTATGAAAGCCCTTCAAGGCATCCAACACAGTACTGATTCTCCTTTAACGGCCACATCATATTTCACGGTACGGATGATCTATTTAGTGACTTGTATGCTGACAAGCATTACCACTATTTCTAGGATATGTTGTCAGATTATTTTTCAGAAAGTCTGGAAAACACTTCATATTTCTATTAGTAGTGTCAGAAAGCTCCTTTCCCTCTACATCCTTCCAGCAATAGATATCATGGCTAGTTTATTTATTTTTTGAGACAGAGTCTCGCTCTGTCGCCCAGGCTGGAGTGCAGTGGCATGATCTCGGCTCACTGCAACCTCTGCCTCCCGGGTTCAAGCAATTCTTCTGCCTCAGCCTCCCAAGTAGCTGGGACTATAGGCGTGCACCACCACACCTGGCTAATTTTTGTATTGTTAATAGAGATGGGGTTTCACCATATTGGCCAGGATGGTCCGAACTCCTGACTTGGGATTACAGGCATGAGCCACCGCACCTGGCCCTGTTTATTTATTTTATATTTAATGTTAATTTTATTTATTCTTTCCATTTCTTTGTTATCTCCATTTCCCACTCCCATTCCCCACCCCTCTAGGAAACCATTCTCATGTTTAATGTGTATCCTTTCATTGTGTATTTCCTTTTAACATGTTTGTTGTATGCATGCATGTCTAATTTATAAACATGGGACTTGTCATAGATTTGTTTAGTTTTTCACTCAGCACTATGTTTTCAAGATCACCTACTCTTAAATGTTGGAAGGCCTAACAGGTGAAAATGATGTCTCACTATTACTTTAACTTGTATTTCTCTAATTACCAGTAAACTTAACATCCTTGCATGAGCTTGCTGGCTATCTGGATATGCTTTTCTATAAACACTCTATACATATCCTTTGCCTGTTTTGTTATTTTTAAAAATTGATACATAATAGATGTACATATTTTCAGGGTACATGTGATAATTTGATACATTCATATAATGTGTAAAGATCAAATCAGGGTAACTGGGTTATCCATCACCTCAAATATTTATCTTTTGTTTATGCTAGGAACATTCAAATTATTCTCTTCTAACCATTTTGAAGTGTATAATAGATTATTGTTAACTATAGTCACCCTACCCATCTATTGAACACTATTTTTTGTGTATTTATACCCATTAATCAACCTCTCTCTATGCCACCATCCCCTATCCTTCCCAGCCTCTGTTAGCCACCCATCTACTCTCTATCTTCATGATATCCACTTTTTTTTTAGCTCCCACATATGAATGAGAACATGTGACATTTGTCTTTCTGTGTCTGGCTTACTTAACAAAATGACCTCCAGTTCCATCCATGTTGCTGCATATGACAGAATTCATTCATTCCTTCCCTCCCTCCCTTCCTCCCTCCCTCCCTCCCTCCTTCCCTACCTCCTTCTCTCCCGAGATGGGGTCTTGCTCTGTTGCCTAGGTTGGGGTGCAATGGTGCAATCACAGCTCACTGCAGCCTTAACCGCCTAGGCTCAAGAGATCCTCCTGCCTCAGCTTCTAGAGGCATGCTTACCACACTTGACTAAGATTTCATTATTATTTTATTTTATTATCATTTTTTTTCAAGATGGAGTCTTGCTCTGTTGCCCAGGCTAGAGTGCAGTGGTGCGATCTCGGCTCACTGCAACCTCTGCCACGGGGTTCAAGTAATTCTCCTGCCTTGGCCTCCCAAATAGCTGGGATTACAGGCGCGTGCCACCACATCCAGCTAATTTTTGTATTCTTAGTAGAGATGGGGTTTTACCATGTTGGCCAGACTGGTCTTGAACTCTTGACCTCGTGATCTGCCTGCCTTGGCTTCCCAAAGTGTTGGGAATACAGGCGTGAGCCACCGTACCCAGCAGATTTCATTATTTTTTAATGGCTGAATAATATTCCATCGTGTATATGTATTATACCACATTTTCTTTATTCATTCATCCATTGATGGGGACTTAGGTTGATTCCATATTTTGGTTATTTTTATTTTTTTGAGACAGAGTCTTGCTCTGTTGCCAGGCTGGAGTGCAGTGGCACAATCTCGGCTCACTGCAACCTCTGCCTCCCGGGTTCAAGCGATTCCCCTGCCTCAGCCTCCCGAGTAGCTGGGACTACAGGTGCATGCCACCACACCCAGCTAATTTTTTCTATTTTAGTAGAGACGGGGTTTCACCATGTTAGCCAGGGTGGTCTCAAACTCCTGACCTCGTGATCCACCCGCCTCGGCCTCCCAAAGTGTTGGGATTACAGGTGTGAGCCACCATGCCCGGCCCATATTTTGGTTATTACAAATAGTGCTGCAATAAACATGAGAGTGCAGATATCTCCTTTATATATTTATTTATTTTCTTTTGGATATTTACCCAGTGGTGAAATTGCTGAATCATAGGGTAGTTCCATTTTTAGTTTTTTGAGGACCATTTTGTTATTTGTTGACAAATTTGTAAGAGCTCTTTGATGTGGCCAAATACATGCTCTATATATTCAGAGAATGTATATTATCTACATGAGAGATGTAATGTTCTCTCTGTGTGTTATATATATATGTGTATATAAGTATCTCTCTCCATGTATGTATATGTGTTTGCACATAAATATGTTTAATGTATATATGTTTATTTACAGTATTATCTAATTCTACTATATTCTTATTTTTCTACTAAATATGTGGAATTTCTAGTTTATGATATTTGTAATTTAAAATCAAGTTTTCTTTTCATTTCTGCAAGTTTTTGCTTGTTGTTTTATAATAAAAAATTTCAAAAATACAGAAATATAAAACAGGATGATATACATCTATGTACCTCAAACCTAGAATTTTGTTACTTTTATCATATTTGTGTCAGATATCTCAAGACATAAAACATTTCTGATTAAGGCTGAGCATGGTGGCTTATGTCTATAATCCCAGCACTTTGGGAGACTGAGACAGGAGGCTCACTTGAGCCCAGGAGTTCAAGACCAGCCTGGACAACATGGCAAAACCCTGTCTCTACAAATAATACAAAAATTAGCTGGGTGTAGTGGCATTCACTTGTAGTCCCAGCTACCTGGGGTGCAGGGGTGCTGAAGTGGGAGGATTGTTTGAGTCCAGGAGGTGAGGCTGCAGTAAGCTGTGATGGTGCCACTGCACTCCAGCCTGGGTAAGAGAGCTAGACCTTGTCTCAAAAAAAGAAAAAAAAAAATTTCTGATAAAATTAAAGCCCCTTTTATATACTTGCCTGGTTTACTCTATGTATCTCTCTTTGTAGAGACAATTACTACCATAAAGTTTTAAAAATAGTTCCTGTCCATTATTTAATTATACTTTTAATACTAATATATATATATATCTATAAATAAATTATTGATTTTTAAAATATAAATAAAGTTCCCTTAAATCATTTCACAGGAGTTGCTACAGCAGCACAGAAAGCTTTTTTAATATTATGATATTCTCAAAGCTGTACTATGAGTCAGGGGTAAAGAAAAAAGGCCAAAAAAATTTCCAATTCTCAAATTATAGCTTCTATGGTAGGAAAGTATTAGAATACACCTCCACCTGTAACATAAAGCAAGCAAACAACCAGATATCTCCAACTAGGATCTTAAGATTCCCTCTAAATTGTTCTCTAGAAACACCATTTGTGCCTTTAATCTGCCTTTAAAATTTTTATTTATTTATCTTGAGACAAGGTCTCACTCTGTTGCCCAGGCTGGAGTGCAGTGGCACAATCACAGCTCACTGCAGCCTCAACCTCCAAGGCTCAAGTAAGTGATCCTCTTACCTCAGCCTCCCAAGTAGTTGGGACTACAGACATGCACCACCACAATCAGCTAATTTTCTGTATTTCTTGTAGAGATGGGGTCTCTATATGTTACCCAGGCTGGTCTTGAACTCCTGGGCTGAAGTAAGCCTCCTGCCTTGGCCTCCCAAACTGCTGGGATTACAGGCATGAGCCCTGCGCTTGGCCTTAATCTGCTTTTTAAACAGGAACACAGAACAAAAAAGATTGTTTGCAAATAAACATTTGAAATAATATAGCAACAGCTGATCAGGGTCCAGGCATTGAAACAAAGCAATGGTTGTAGAAGAAGACAATACAAGCAACTCTGGAGCAAGAAACTCAAAAGCAGAGACTTTGCAGTAATGTGTGTGCTGGTTATTTCCATTGACCTAAAAGCTCTACCTGAAACAAATATAAACTAGGAGGATCTTTTTAACTTATTACCTGAACAGAAATAAGTCACTGCTACCAACAACACTGTGCAATTTTATTAACCATTCAAGTCCAGTAGCATCTGGTAAAATTAGGACAGAATTGGGATTAAAAAATGAACAAATATTCAGTACCAAACAGTTCAAAAGAAGCCACTACATACTCTTTTCACAAATATGTTTCACAAAGCCAGTACAGTACTAGCCATTAACCCAAGTGTACTGAAGTAGTAAAGATGCAACAAGAAAAATAGCTATGTTAGAAAGACCAACATTTTAGAAAAAGAGTAAAGCTCTTTCAGTTTCTTCCCTTTAGCTCCTAAAACAACATCGTACAGTCTGGATTTACCTATCTAGTCCTACATCAGCTTCTAGAATATTTGTCAGGAGCAAAAAATAAAATGACACTGGCCAGCATAGTCTGGATATCTAGGAAGAAGAGCGGGGAGAAAGTCAGTTCTTAGAACAAATTAGTCGCTTCAGCCTCATCACCAGGATTTTTGGATTCTTTGCGCTTCCGCATTTCTTCAATGTGCTTATCTTTCTCTGCAAACACTCTAGTGTGGTAGTCATTTGCGCCTTCCTGTTCTCTTTGTTAGCTTCCATTTTGTGGGTCAGTTTCTCTTCTGCTGTTTCACTGAAGCTGTTCTTTTATTGATTTCTGAAGCACTTCTTTCTCCTGCTCTCATTTTTCAGCAAGCTGCTTCAAGACCTCAGCTTCGCAGGGCTTGTGTCTTTCTTCTGAAGCTTCTGATTTATTCTGAATTTCCTCCAGGGAAAGATCTTTCTTCTTTGGAGGGGAAATAAGGAACTCTGGGATGGATTCTTTTGATGGTGTCTGAGAATCAGCTCAAAAGCCTAGCCTGAGGCACACTTCTCCAGTGCTTTCACCTGGATATCAGAAGAAGCCATGATGAATGAAAGACAAGAGACTGGCAGTGTATTCTACAAAATCCACTGGGATAAGGAAAACTCTGCTAGGTCTGAGCAACCTGACCACATTCTGAGCTGTTTTCTGTATTTATAAAATGTAAGAGTAGTTTATTAAGTTTCCTAACGTGACTAAAATTGACTAAACTACATGACAGGTTTCCTTTTTGTAAGACTGGTGATAGTTGCAAATTCATGATATTTTCTTGTGGAATATTCCTTTTATCATTAAGTAATGTCTCTATCCGTATTCATGTTTTTCACTTTAGAGACTATTCTGTTTGATTCCAGTATTGCTCCATCATTTTTCCATGGTTTCTTTTGCTCAACATCATGTTTGTGAAATTTATCTGCATCGTTGCATGTAGCTATAGATTATTCATTTCCATTTTCACGTTGTTCATGTCCATTTTCACTAATGTATAATATTCTGTTGTTTGACCAATTTATTCTACAGTGAATATACAGTTGGGTTGTTTGTAACTCTTATTATGAATATCAATATGAATATTCTTAGACATGTCTTTTGGTACACACGTATCAACTGAGTATATATATCTAGTAGTGGAACTGCTGGCTCATAGGGTAGGCATATGTTTAGCTTAATGCCAGTTTTTCAAAGTGGTTGTACCCAATCACAATCCTACCATTGGTGAATGAGCATTCTTGTGGTCCATATCCTTGTCAACACTTGGCATTGTTAATCTTTTAAATTTTAGTCATTTTAGTGGGTATATAATAGCAATGCAATGTGGCATTAAATTGCAATCTCTGATTAATATGGGTACACATTCATCTTTTTATTGTCTGGTTGGATATCCTCTTTTGTGGAGTATCTACTCAAGTATTTTGCCCTCTTTCATTTTGGATTAATTATGTTTCTTACTGATATATAGGAATTCCTGTTATATGCTGGATATGAACCTTCTGTTTGTTATATATGTTGCAAATATATTCCCCCATTCTGTGAATTGCCTTTCCACTTTCTTAATCATGTCTTTTGCTGAAGAGAAGTACATTCTAATATAGTCCAATTTATCAGTGTTTTCCATTACAGCAGGTGATTTTTTGTCCTGTTTATAAACTTTCCCTGTCCTAAGTTCATGAAGATATTCTCCTATGTTTTGTTCTACAAGAATTCACTAAGCTTATTGTTTCACTTTTACTTTTTGACTTACAAACCACCAGGAACTGATTTTTTTTTTTACATTTTTATTTAAGTTCTGGGATATTCACCTAGGTATTAAGCCCCATATGCATTGTCTATTTGTCCTGATGCTATCCCTCCCCTTGCTCCCCCCAACCACAGGCCCCAGTGTGTGTTGTTCCCCTCCCTGTGTCCATGTGTTCTCATCATTCAGCTCCACTTATGACATGCGGTGTTTGGTTTACTGTTCCTGTGTTAGTTTGCTGAGGATGATGTCTTCCAGCTTTATCCATGTCCCTGCAAAGGACATGATTTCATTTCTTTTTATGGCTGCATAGTATTCCATGGTTTATATGTACCACATTTTCTTTATCCAGTCTATCATTGATGAGCATTTGAGTTGGTTCCATGTCTTTGCTATTGTGAATAGTGCTGCAATAAACGTGTGCAATAAACAAACATTCATTGTAATAGAATCATTTATATTCCTTTGGGTATATACCCAGTAATGGGATTGCTGGGTCAAATGGTATTCCTGGATAAACACATTCGTTATGAAGAAAGATTAAATAAATTCTTCTCTAGTGTCAAGCTACTTTAAACTTGTTTTAATTCAAGACTCTTTCGTGGTACCTTCTAATCTGTCTACAAACAGTCTAATTTAATTCAGTCTAATTTAATTCACAAGAGGCAGTATCAGAAACTGGGATTTCTTGGTAACTAAGATTTATAGTTAACTTTTTTTTTTAATTTTACTTTAAGTTCTGAGATACATGTGCAGAATGTTCAGGTTTGTTACATAGGTATACATGTGCCATGGTGGTTTGCTGCCCCCATCAACCTGTCATCTAGGTTTTAAGCCCTGCATGCATTAGGTATTTGTCCTAATGCTCTCCCTCCCCTTGCCCCCAACCCCCTGACAGGCCCCGGTGTGTGATGTTCCCCTCCCTGTGTCCATGTGTCCTCATTGTTCAACCTGAATTTGAATGTTGGCCTGTCTTGCTAGGTTGGGGAAGTTCTCCTGCATAATATCCTGAAGTGTGTTTTCCAACGTGGTTCCATTCTCTCCATCACTTTCAGGTACACCAATTAATCATAGGTTTGGTCTTTTCACATAGTCCCATATTTCTTGGAGGTTTTGTTCATTTTCATTCTTTTTTCTCTAATCTTGTCTTCGCACCTTATTTCAGTAAGTTGATCTTCAATCTCTGCTATCCTTTCTTCTGCTTGATCAGTTTGGCTATTGATATTGTATATGCTTCATGAAGTTCTCATGCTGTGTTTTTCAGCTCCATCAGGTCATTTATGTTCTTCTCTAAACTGGTTATTCTAGTTAGCAGTTCCTGTAACCTTTTATCAAGGTTCTTAGCTTCCTTGTGTTGGGTTAGAACATGCTTCTTTAGCTCGGAGAAGTTTGTTATTACCAACCTTCTGAAGCCTACTTCTGTCAACTCGTCAAACTCATTCTCTGTCCAGTTTTGTTCCCTTGCTGGCGAGGAGTTGTGTTCCTTTGGAGAAGAGGTGTTCTGGTTTTTGGAATTTTTAGGCTTTCTGCTCTGGTTTCTCCCCATCTTTGTGGTTTTATCTACCTTTGGTCTTTGATGTTAGTAACCTATGGATGGCGTTTTGGTGTGGATGTCCTTTTTGTTGATGTTTATGCTATTGCTTTCTGTTTGTTAGTTTTTCTTCTAACAGACAGGCCCCTCAGCTGCAGGTCTGTTGGAGTTTACTGGAGGTCCACTCCAGACCCTGTTTGCCTGGGTATCACCAGCGGAGGCTGCAGAACAGCAAATATTGCTGCTGGGTTGTTCCTCTGGAAGCTTTGTTCCAGAGGGGCACCCACCTGTATGAGCTGTCTGTTGGCCCCTACTGGAGGTGTCGCCCAGTCAGGCTACACAGGGGTCAGGGACCCACTTGAGGAGGCAGTCTGTCCGTTATCGGAGCTCAAACGCTGTGCTGGGAGAACCACTGCTCTCTTTAGAGCTGTCAGGCAGGGACATTTCAGTTTATAGAAGCTGTCTGCTGCCTTTTGTTCAGATATGCCCTGCCCCAGAGGTGGAATCTAGAGAGGCAGTAGGCCTTGCGGAGCTGTGGTGGGCTCCGCCCAGTGTGAGCTTCCTTGCCACTCTGTTTACACTGTAAGCATAGAATCGCCTACTCAAGCCTCAGCAATGGCAGACGCCCCTCCCCCCACCAAGCTCCCACATCCCAGGTCGATCTCAGACTGCTGCGCTAGCAGCGAGCAAGGCTCCGTGGATATGCGACCTGCTGAGCCAGGCACAGGAGGCAGTCTCCTGGTCTGCCGATTGGGAAGACCGTGGGAAAAGCGCAGTATTTGGGCAGAAGTGTACCGTTCCTCCAGGTACAGTCACTCAGAGCTTCCCTTGGATAGGAAAGGGAAATCCCCCGACCCCTTGCACCCAGGTGAGGGGACGCCCTGCCCTGCTTCAGCTGGGCTGCAGTCACTGTTCAACCAGTCCCAATGAGATGAGCCAGGTACCTCAGTTGGAAATGCAGAAAGCACCCATCTTCTGCGTCAATCTTGCTGGGAGCTGTAGACTGGAGCTGTTCCAATTTAGCCATCTTCGAAGTGACCTCCCAATTTATTTTTAATGATATAAAATCTTTCCTAAGCATCACTAGGATCAGAAATGCAAATTTTTCAGAAATTTCAAAAATGTAGAGAAAAGGTTAGACATTTTGTTAGGGAAGTAAAAATCTATACAATTATATACATATAAAATTATATTTGTTCTGGAATATACAATATGTTATTTGTATTGCTCACTGTAGATCTAGTGGTTGTAAGAACTTATGTAGCATTTTATCAAGCCGCCATATCTCTTTAGAGACTTCAAAGACTTCAGAAAGGTATGGAGAACATCAAATGTTGGTCAAGATAGTAGTCAACAGGAACTCTCAAACACTGAGAGCAGGCATGTAATTTGGTACAAGCATCTTGAAAAACTGTTTGGCCTTATCTAGTAAAGCTAAAGATGTATAGATCCTAAGATCTAGCAATTCCAGTTGTAGGTATCAACCCTGGAAAACCTTGTACTTTTGAGTCAGAAGATGTAGACAACAAAACTCACAGCAGCACTGTTGGTAACAGAGAAAACTAAAAACAACTCAAATTACCATCCACAGTAAATAGAATGAATTACAATATAGTTATACGATGGAACCGTATGTTTGTGCAATTTATTCAAGTGGTTGCAAGTGGCCACAGTTCATTTCGTTCTCAATATGTGTTATAATATATAGATGATACCTGTATGTGTGTATACATATATTTCATTGTGTGAATATACTACATTTAATTTTTCCATTCTGTTGTCATTTGACATTGCCAACATACATTGATTTACTTCTTTTTTCTTTAAAAAAGTTGAGATTAAAAATAATATGAAATTAATCATTTTACAGTGTGCACTTCAGTGGCATTTTGTACATTTACAATGTTGTGTAACTACCACCTGTATCTAGTTCTAAAACATTTTCACCAGCCCAAAAGAAAACTTATCTCTATTAAGAAGTCAGTCCCTGCCGGGTGTGGTGGCTCCCGCCTGTAATCCCAGTACTTTGGGAGGCTGAGGCAGGTAGA